>NW_024466309.1:810000-2041329 GCF_017591425.1 Ochotona curzoniae
ACTTGCCTTTCACATACACATCTCTTAGCTGTGTCATCTTTAACATGACACAGTTACACCAGCTTTTATAATTATTTACAGTAGAGCAGAGAGCAGTAACATTTTGTCTCCCATCTTCTCCCAAAGTATGTTATCCAAACTGTTCTCTTCACACTAAGCAAATGTTGTGCTGTAAAGAAGTAATTGACAGACTATTTGTTTTTTATTTCTATCTTAATACTGTGGCCCAAAGAATGCCCTGACTCGCTGTGTGTTGTCTTTTTCTTGGCCTAGTGCAGCTCCAGTCGTCCTCTAGGTCCTTTGGAAGCTCGAAGGCTCTGCCCCTCGTAGCACACTTGCTCTCTGTTGCGTAGGGGGGCACTTGGTGCTGGCATTCAGCCGCATCGCAGAGCAGAGTGCCCGATTTTGATTCCTCTTGTGGTGTGCCCTGTGAAGGGCAGATGATGGCGCAAGTGGTGGGACGCCTGCTGATGGAGAAGACGCAGGTGAAGTTCTAGGCTCCTGACTTTGGTCTGTAGACAATTAAGGAATGGACCAGAAAATGAGAGCTCTTTTCTCTTTCTTTTTTAAAGAAACTGTTCTAAATATTGCTAAACCAGTCTTCTTTTTTACTATTTAAAGTGAATAATCCCACTTCCTAGGAGCTGGAAAAGCGTTCACTCCTATTACCTACTGACCCCTGTTTGCAGATGACAAAACGTGCCACCTGTTTAGTGTCATTTCCCATAATCACCAAGGACCAGAGGAAGGTAGGAGGGTGACCTTATTCTGACGGTTGAAACGCAAAGAGGTCAAGTGACTTATTCAAGGGCACATACAAAGGATGTGAAGACGCCAGAACTGAAATGAACCTTCTTCCCAAGTGGCACCTGTCCGTGGCCTGGCTGCTCCACTTCTGATCCAGCTGTCTGCTAATGGCCTGGAAAAAGCAACACAAGATACCCAACTCTTTGGGTCTCTGCCACCTTCACAAAGCTCCTGGCCCTGGCTTCACCCTGGCCTGGCACTGGCCGTTGCCACCACATGGAGAGTGAACGACTTGATGGTACTCACAGTTTTCTGCAACTCTCTCAAAAGAAACAAATAAATCTTTTATTTTTTCTTAAATAAGCATTTTGGTGCAGAAAATTTCTAAGTGCATACATATGATAGATCTTCAGTAAGTTCATAGAAAATATGCATTCTGAAGACACTATGCAAAGATTTGCGGATTTTTGACATTAAATAAACTATGTTTTAATCTATTTTTCCATGAACTTTCATCAGAGTAAGAGATCATCAGCAAATGATTGAATGTTCCGGCAGGGACTGGCACTCAATTGGCTAAATCCTCACGTCTATATGCCTGGATCTCATATGGGTGCCCACTCATGTCTCACCTTGCCCTACTTTCAATCCAATTCCCTGCATATGGAAGGGAAAACAAAGCCTTGGGACCCCGCACCCATGAGACCTGGAAGAGGCTCCTGGCTATGGGTCAGCTCAGTTTCGTTGTTGGAGCCACTTGGGTAGTAAACCACCAGATGGAAGATCTTTCTGTCTCTCCTTCTCTTTGTAAACCTGATTTGCCTTTTCAAGAAAAATAAATAAATGTATTTTTAAAAATTTCAGTGTAGATGGTGGATTCTCTGTTGTTGGACCAAAATGTCTGGGTTCTGAATCAAGTTGTTATCTACATTAGGCCAAATGGCCACTCCCCAGCAGGCCAACTTCTGGTCTTAGCTTAGTTATCCGACTCTTGTCTGTTTTTGCAAGGGTGAGGCCAAATCTTCCAGTAAGATCTGGCTGTTTTAGTTCTGCACAGGTTTTGAGAACTTAAAATTATCAGCTCTTTGCCTTTCTGACATGTTAGTCGAGATTGGAAAGTATTACCAGCACTGTTAATTTTCTTTTGTGATCAAGAAATGTGCTCTTTGAGAAAACTCAAGAAAAGAGATAGAAGTCTTAATGATAGGCTCTGGAATGCTGTCAGCATTTGTATAAACTAGCTTTTGTGCTAAAGGAGGCTGTGTGGTGCCAGGAACAACTCAAAAGCATTAGAATACAAAAGGGGGAGGTTTCAACACAATATTGTCTAGACAGGAATTGAGTGACAAAGGAGTAAAATCATTACACTAAAATTAAGAAAATAAAATACAATAAATGATGCAAAATTACTTTTAATTACTTCTTGGTGCCAGATTCTGTCCACTAGCATAGATACTTTTCACAGATACTGCCTCCATCGCAGCAGAAGTTTTTGTTTTAAGTTAACTCCCCTGGCTAATTCAGGCAATGATTCAAATTGCTAGAGTCGAGGCCACAATTTTATCCGTGCCCAGATCCAGCATGGCTGTCCATTTTCCAGCTGAGCTCTGCCATCACCAGTCCTTCTGTATACCTGTGTTGGGGAATGTCGCTCCGCAGCCTTGCCAAGAGAGCGGGCCAGTTATTTCACAAGCTGGCAGGCCTGGGGCACTTCTCTAAGTCAGGACAGTATCCCAGCAACCGAGTGACTCACCTCTTAAATTATCCCATTATTCTCTTACCCTAAATTGAGAGAAAACTCATAATTTCCTTCCAATATACTTGCCTGCCACAATTCAGTTTCTGTTTTAATCACATGCAGGAAAAGCGGTTTTCATTGTGGTGGGGGCTTTCTTTTCCTTACCACTTAGTCTTTTAAATTAGGATACATTCTTCATGAATGCATATGTATATACACATATGCATATAAATTAGAACTTCATCTGTTGCTTCCTTTAATCTCTGTATTTTAAAAATACACACTTTTCTTTCTGTTAGCTTAGGACCAAGTCCAACTTCCAATCCCCAATTTAGATTACTTGCTCTGAAACTAACGCCAACATTGACTAAGTTTGAAGGTCACACTGCTATGGATTGATTTCTAGTTATAATGTATGCTGTCCTAACATGAGCTGTGCTTTTTTTTCTATAACATTGGGCTGAGTCCAAAAATGCAAGGATCAAAGCCTCTGGACTTGTTGCTTTCATGTTTGGCATATGAAGGGGCTGGCAGTCACCAATGTGGTCTTGGCTGGGTCCTACTTGTTTTCATTCTCTGATGTGAAACAGTTGGGAATCACAGACCCTCCAAAAGCTAGAGTGGACTCAATAAAAATTGGCTTAATACTCTGCCGAGCATTTGGAAGTGCCAGTCTCACAGTTTCTCAGCAGCTATTGGCCATGACATGTTTCTTTCTTTCTCTTTAAGGAAAGAATCTGCTGTGAAATGAGCTTGGAGATCAACATTAGACATCGGTAAACCTCATCACAGTAAACTGACTTTATCAGCTTTGGCCTCATTCTGCTCATTATTTTATGTTTCATGTTTTCTAATTTGATGATTCTTTTCTCCATTTCTTTGTCTCTCTCTCTTAAAATTCAGACATGATCTATAACAATGAATTCAGAGTGCCAACACTGGACACTTTTGTTTAAAGCCAGTGATTCAGAATACTCACCTGAATGTTTCTAGTTGCTTCTACGAAGGATGCTCTATATTACACGACTGCAGTAAGATCTTAGGCAGAAAAATCAAAGATAATCATAAACACTATCTTAGCTGGGAACATTTATTTTCACTGGGATAAGGAATTTCCCAGATCAATTGTTTTACATTAAACTCTAGGGAAATAATTCTTCACTTTTACCATTGTCGTGAATATTATTTGGAACAGTGGAATTGTTAGTAGAGGCTTCTAAATGCTTCTATTATTTAGGAATTTCCATGACACTGAATGTGATTTTTTCATATTATCAACACTTTCAAAAGATTTGTTTTTATGGAAGTCAGAGTTACACAGAGCAAAGAGAGAAAGAGAGAGATGTATTTCATCCTCTGGGTAGCTCCCCAACTGACCATAGGTTGAGTCAGGGTAAAGCCAGGAATCTAGAGCTTCCGGAATCCATCTGGGTGCTCTCCTACGGATATTGACAGGGAGCTGGAAGCAAAGCTGAGCAGCTGGGACTCCGCTGGCACCGGTTCAAGGTCCTGGCATTGAGCCCCACATTGGCCGTGTCTTTCCTATGCCACAACGTGGCCCCTTATCGCCACTTGTATCTCTCTTAACTGTCTGTTTTCTATGAAACAACCCTATAGATTGTTAAGATATTCCAAGAGAAGGCTCAGATAAATAATGGGCGAAGTAGAGGAGGGAGCAAAATGAAGAAACTAGTTGGTGTGTCTTTGCAGGTAACCCACAACCCCAGTACGGCTCTGAACTTCTATGTTGCCCATTGAATTTAGATAAAAGAAGGCACTAAGTAGCCTAAAAGTATAAGGAAATAAAATTAACATTATTAAATTCATTCATTTCAAAAATCCAAGAAATTGAATTTAAATGCTTCATAGATAACGGATGCATTTGGTAAGTTTGTTGGGGACATGTTAAACCCTAAATCGCTGATCATCATGTATGAAAAATACGACAAGCTAAAAGACACAGTGTAGACTTCTTTTGCCATAGAAACCATGGGTCAAACATGAAAGAATACATAGACAGAAAGTAGATAATATTTGCATAGAAGAAAACCAAAAGATATAACTGAAAAAACAAAATAAGATTTAAAGTAGAGAAAATGCACACAATAATTTTTAATAGATATAACATCATACTTCCTTCATTAAACAATATATTTAGGGGCCCTGTATGGTGGTTCAATTGTCTAATCTCCCCCTTCAAGTGCCAGGGTCCCATATGGGGGCCAGTATGTACTCCAGCTGCTCCATTTTGCATCCAGCTCTTGCTGTGGCCTGGGAGGACAGTGGAGGATGGCCCAGGGCCTTGGGGCCCTAAAACCACATGAGGGATTCAGTAGAAGTTCTTGGCTCCTGGCTTCGGATCAGCTTTGCGACTACTTGGGGAGAGCCAGCCTACAGAAAAAAATCTCTTTTCCTTTCTTTCTTTCTTTCTTTCTTTCTTTCTTTCTTTCTTTCTTTCTTTCTTTCTTTCTTTCTTTCTTTCTTTCTTCTTTCTTCTTTCTCTCTCTCTCTTTCTTTCTTTCTTTCTTTTTCTTTCTTTCTATTTTTAGTATTTTTTTTTGAAAAGTGGATTTACAAAGAGGAGATACAGAAAGATCTTATATCACCTGGGTCACTCCCCAAGTGTCCAAAATGGCTGTTACTGAGCCGCTCCAAAGCCAGGAGCTTCTTCTGGATCTACCTCACTGGTGCAGGGTCCCAAGGCTTTGAGCCATCCTCATCTGCTTTCCCAGGCCACAAGCAGGGAGCTGGATGGGAAGTGGAACAGCCAGGACATGAACCTGCGCCCATACGGGATCTTTGCAAGGTGAGGTTTTAGTCACCGAGCCATTATGCAGGACCCTGGAGGATTTTTCTCTGCCTCTCCTTCTCTCTACAAATGTGTCTTTCCAATTAAAATGAGTTAACCCAAAAGAAAGAAAAGAAACAAAGAAGGAAGGAAGACTAATACATTTAATTTTGAATTCATCAGAGGAGAAAGCATTTTGGAAGTAGACCATTTGATTCTCAAGCTCATGTAGGTAAACTAGCAAGTCAAGTTAGAAGAGTTGCAAAAAATGAAAGTCGTGAGGAGGGAGTAAGCTCATTGTTAAACCACATTACAATGCTGCAATAATTAAAACTGCATGATGTTGACGCATGACTTGACAGTTTGATTAGAGTAACAGATGAGAAAGGTCATAAAGAGACTCAGATAATGCAGAATTTTCTCTGTGTTAAGGCAGCACTACAAATAGTTTAGAGAACAGTTCACTGGAACACCTGGGCACAGATGTGGAAAAAAAATGAAGTTAAGACCTTACATATCCTGCTGTGAACCCCACAAGGCAGAAAACATTTAAGTGCACGAGAGAATCACTGCACCACTCGGAAGAGGTCTGTACCTGTCGGTTAGGAACTCAGAATCCAGTTACAAAGTTCAACTCATTTGCTTAAATATAAAGAATTTTGGTCAGTCAATTAAAGTGAGGAAATCTAAAAACAATAGAAGAATAAAATAAAAAATAATGGAAATTTTTTCATTATTTCAATATTTCTTTTGAACCAGCAGTTAATAATTAATCCAATAAAATTTAGGCCAAGCACAACAACAACCGTGGAAATGAGCAAATAAATGGCTCTTTAACAGATGAAATGATTTCAAATGCTATTTAAAATCAAGAAATTTAATTCAATACTACTTTGGGATGATTTTCATCTTCTGGTTTAGAAAACAAAATTTAAACTTTGATGTGTTATATTAGTAAGAATGTATATTACCTACTTTTTAATAATTTCATGTTAATTATCCAGAATGTTCTAAGACAAGCAATTTGCCAACACTTGAAATTTTAATATGTATAAACATTTTGTTTAGATCATTTTGCTTCTAAGAATTTCTTGTACAGATTTGTTTAATTATGCATTGAGTAATACATATATTAGAACTTGCTACAGAATTCACATTATAGAAAGAACAAAACAAACTAAATGGACTTTAATAGGAATCTAAAAATAAAGTGGAATATGTGCATAAAATAGACTGTTATGCTCTTATTAAAAGGATGGTGCATAAATTAGAAATTTTATTTTTCCAGGATAAAACCGATCTGGTGCTGTACAGTGGCTCTAGGCCACCCGCAGGGACACCGTCCTGGTGGGGTCCCCGTCTGGTGCTGAACAGTGGCTCTAGGCCACCCGCAGGGCTCCTGTCCTGGTGGGGTCCCCGTCTGGTGCTGTACAGTGGCTCTAGGCCACCCGCAGGGACACCGTCCTGGTGGGGTCCCCGTCTGGTGCTGAACAGTGGTTCTAGGCCACCCGCAGGGACACCATCCTGGTGGAGTCCCCGTCTGGTGCTGTGCAGTGGCTCTAGGCCACCCACTAGGCTCCTGTCCTGGTAGGGTCCCCCTGTGGTGCTGTACAGTGGTTCTAGGCCACCTGCAGGGCTCTGGTCCATCGGGTGTCTCTTTTGCTCAATAATCTTGACGATAGTTTGCCACTTTGCAAGATGTGTTCCGTTTGTAGCCTCTTATTGTTAATTTAGAAAGACAGAAGTGGAGCTGTACATTCTGCTCTCTTCCAAGAACATTCCTGAAAGTCCCTACAATCGACTGCTGCTTCCCTTTCGTTGGGCAGAGCAGCCACTCAGGCGCTCGAGCCCCTCGGTGGTGTAGTTCACCCGACGGTGAGGTCAGCTGGAAACATTGCTCCCATAAACAAAACGGACTTCCGCTACAGGGAGGGGAGACCTTTGGGAGCTGGGAAGGAGGAACAGGCATGCACGTGTGAGCAGGTGCGTTCCTGTGTTCATGATTGGAGAATGTCTACAGGAACAAAGTAGCTAGCCCCATTTTTTCTCAGGAGGAACACCAAGTTTCTGAAGGAGAACGAGAAGTACTTTTTACTGTATAATACTACAACTCTTCAATTTGTAGTTTTGTGTGTGTGTTTTTTTGTTGTTGTTTTTAAGATTACCTACTTTTTATTGGAAAGTTCATACAGGATCCCAGTGCATGCTAGGCAAGCACTTCAGCTGCTAGGTTATCGCACTGGGTCCCAGTTTTATGTTTTTTTTTTTTCAACATACTATTTATTCAAAGATATTTTTTATTAAAATCGTTCCTCCATTTCAAATATTTTTTGAATTTTTTTCAAAATTTCTAATTTTGAATATTCTTAACCAATATACTCTCAAATAAAAAATTTGTACCAAACCATTTTTCACTATTGTAATAAAAGTTCTTAAATTGTTTTCAAGACCAACAGGGGGTCAATGCTTTAGTTTTGTAACTAAATCAGTTGTGCAGTTTAACCAAGTGCTTCTGAGCTCCTGAAATACCACGCACAGCAAGGACTGCCGAGGGGCCATTAGGCTCGCCAACGGATGGAACACCTTACGGCAGGGAGGGGGTCTCCAGGCTGGTGAGCTCTCTACCCATTGTCCCTGAGAATACTTACACGAGAGTGCATGCTCTCTAAACGACAAAGGAACAATTAGGACACGACTGTTGCTTCAGACATGGTAGAAACCATGTGATGCGTAGCACGGAGCACTGCACACCACGGTTTAACCACAGCCTGGGAGGGCAGAGCTTGCATGAGGCTCCTGAGAGTGAAGGCGCCAGGCCTGCCCCGCTCAGCAGGGTGTGTTTTCTGGGCTGCATGAGCTCTAGGCTCTGGCCACTGCACATTACCAATTAGTCTTGAGTGAGTTTCTGCCAGATTGAAATTTCTAATTGAAATTTCCAATTCAACTTAAAATTCCTATCAGCAGACATTTGTTGGCAATTTCTTGCCCAAAGTCATTTTCAAGCCCAAAGTGAGTTAAATGATGGCGGTTAACTTCAGAGATGTACAATGAGTGTCCAAACACTCATGGAAAATCAACTTGAAAGATGAAATTTGGGGTTCAAAAATTTAAAAATCCTTGCAAATGATGGTGTTTCAAAATGTTTATGAAAAATGTGAACTATAAAACACCATGCATGGATTTAAAATTGTTGGGCACCAAAATAGTAACTTAGGTTCCATTTTATGTGAATTTTCTGAAGTATCTTCATATTTCAAAACTGAACGCTCTACGTGAAATGTGTTTGCATATTGGCATTCACAATCAGATAAATTTGTAATAACAATCTTAGCATGTGTTCTGCCTAGGTCTAGCTTATAATTTGGGAATCGTTTATGGCTCCTTCAGGTTGTTAATGATTTTGTGAGTCAAAGACTGAAGCTATTTACTGAGCTTTAACTTTCATTTTCCCTGCAAAGAGGTAAAAATTTCTGTGCCTATCCAGCGAGAAAGCCGGTGGGACGAAAGCACTGGGTGAAGCGCCAGCTCACCTGCCCAGCGCATCCCGTCGATGGTGGTCGAACTCGGAGCCAACACAGCCAGCGCCCCGGGGAACGGAGCCATCCGGACCTCAGAAAGAGAACGGCAAACAGCCGGGTCCTGGTTCTCATGGCTTATCTGAAAATAGGAGAAACTTGTAACGTCGTATTTTTAAAGCCAGGAGCCTGATCTACTGGCATGGCTTATAGTAATTTCGATTTTGTATTTGATAGTTTAATATTTAACAATTGACTGTTTAAGGATTTCATTTTCTAAAATAAATATATACTTGATAAATGCTTAAATTTAAAGCGTCTGCCATATTGCTTGAATCTTACTAGTGTATGAAGTTTCAGAAATGTTTGTAAGTCAATGTATACTTAAATTTCCCATTGTCTTTGAAACTCAGAGACATTATTCCCAATACATACGCATGACTGCTGAAAGTCATTAGCTTTTCCCCCAAGGCTCTCGGAATGCTAGTGCCAACGACCTCAAAAAAGTAACCAAGTTGTTAGCTGGTTGTTCAGAAACCAGAATCTGCAAGGCTTGGAGTTTTCCAAACCATTAACTATATCAGCAACACAGACGCTCCGCGCCGAAGCTTGAAGCCAGGAAGGCTGCCTGCGCTGTCTTTCCGGTGCCCTGCGTACCCGGCGGCTGCATCTTACTTCAGTCTGGAGGATACCCCTGAGCGCGCCCTTGCCTCAGCCCTCCTCGAGCAGCGCTCGGCTGCAGCCACTGCAGGTGGCCTGGGGTCAGAAGGAAGCTGCTACCTAGTAATGTCCTGCGCTTTACAGACTGGCATCTGTGTCCTTAATGCTGCATTTCTGGAGCAAACGCTCTGGCATTCATTTCAGAGTCTTTTATTAGGTAAAAATTTTAGACTTACAAGTATTTCTTTCATCGTTTCTTCAAAGCATCAGCAAAATTTCAGATTTTCATTGTTTACACATATAATCTATAAACCGAAGAAACGTTCCAGTGTAAGCAGCATGTGTGAGACACAGGGAGGGGGCTGGGAGAGAGGGAAAGAAAACAATATTAGGTTATACAACTCTTGTATCCTTAAAGACAGCTTGGAGACATGGAAACCATATGTGAACTTTCAGCTAATAAAATAAAATGCCAAAACGTGGTGGCTAAACCTATTGCACCCAAAATGTAATTGGACATATGCTCATTTACTTGCTTATAATCAAAACATTAAAAAAACTGCTCTGAACTCAGGCTAGGTGTAAGTATTGGACTAACTCAATTTGTGTAATTATCTCACATGGAAAGAATGTATTGGTGCCATGGTGTTATTATTCCATTAAAGGGAAGCAACGTATGAGCTGAATAGATAATACTTAAGCGAAACCAAACGTTCTTGTTGCCCATGGTAAAAACAGGAAAACAAGTTATTACTTTCACACGGAAACTATTTTTAACTAACGTGCTACTTGGCTGGTGTACTTGCTGTGGATGGATCATGGTCACACAAATGGATGTCAGTCTGTTTGAGCTATCAATGCAAATTTCATTTCTACAATCAAAAATAACAGCTTTTATGGGTCTGCTGAAATTTCCAGAATGTCGGCCTTTGCTTGCTAAGTTGACTCTGTGTGAATCTGGAGCTCACGTGTGAATTCACTCAAGAATCTCCGAAAAGTGCTGACCTTCCTGCTCAGTCTCTTTTTAGACGGTGGGTCTATTTGTCTTTATTTCCTGACTTGTGTGTTTTCTGTCTGGTAGGCTTAAAAAACTCAGTTATTAAAAAAAAAAAAAAACAAGAAGAAGAAGAGCCCCAAACAGCTTATATACATAATCATTACTAAGATTTAAAAATAAAAAATAAATAAGTCAGGAGTTTTATCTTTTTTCTTGTCTTTAAATGCAAATAATCATGAGGGAAGATGAGACTTTACTTAATCAGGAATAAAGAGCTATTGCCACACTTAAAATCTTGGGTTTGGAGGCGAGTGTTCAGCACGGTGAAATGGCTGGCTCCAAGTCCTGGCTCTTGGATTCCCTTTCTGCAGTGTGGACTTGGATTAAAATTGCTTATATAATTTAAGTTCTAATTTTTTATTTATTATTTTATTTCTTTGAAAAAAAAAAAAAAAGCTTTGGAGGCAAAAAGAAAGAGGCAGAAAGAGAGAAAGGAACAGAGAGAGAGCGAGTGAGAGAGAATCTTCCCTAAGCTGGTTCACTCCCCAGCTGCTGCAGCGGGCAGGACTCAGCCAGGTCAACGCCAGGGGTGGGGAGCTCCAGTCCTGCACTCGAGTTTAGGTGTCGAATATCTGGGCCATATCAGGAGCTGGCATCAAATGTGGAACAGAAATGCAAGCTCACAGGCTCCGGCATGGGTGAGCTCCAAACGGCGTCTTAAACACTGCGCCAAGTGCCTGTCCCTCGGACACGTTTATGATCTCAAAAAACATGTGAGTAGGCAGTTGGAAGGAGACTAGATGACAGAATCAAAGTGAAACCTTAAAAATCAATTTTCCTTCCTTCAAGCAGGCAGCAAAATGAAGTAAGCCAACACTAGTGACACACAGAGACAACACTGGTGGGGTGACAGTTTAACCTGTGTAAGAAAACCTCATCCAAAGACGGGCAGGCTTGGACTTTGGTCACCTCGCTCCAAATGAATCTTTATGCTTAGCAAGGAATTAATAAATCAGTAATTGATTGAAAACTGGTCCTGCATTTAGAATACAAGTAATTATCATAGCTGGTAAGCTCGTCAGCCGCATGTATTTGGGCAGATAACTGAGGAGTCACGGGGCTGTCAGTGGGCAGGACATGTCCAGACGATTGGCTGACGGAAGCAGAGTCATAAAAGCCAGGAAAGTGAAGACAGACTGGGAAGAACAACAGCCGCAGAGCTGGAGAGCTGATCACTGTCAGGTGATGATCTCGAAAATTCAGGGATAGTGTGAGAGGTTCAAAATGTAAAAGTCAAGTGAAATGGTATCGAATCTGCGCTGGGAGCTCTGGATTGAGCTTTTTACATTTTATCGTCAGTTATGACCTTGCTGAGCTCATAACTTGATGACCTTGGCCCAAGGGGATTCAAGGAGCCGTGCAAGGCTTCAGAATTAGTTCTGTAGTTTACGTCTAAGGGGGACTAGAAATGCGTCTTTGCATGAAAGGCTTCCTGAAGGCAACGGTCTGTGTTGTGACTCGGAGGTTCCTTGCGTGCAACCATCGGACCTTTCTTCTGCCAAAGGCGTTTGGATGCTATAACATCATTCACAGGACACCAGATTATCAACTTAAAAACCAGCCTGGATTTATTGAATTTGAGTCCTGACTGGGATTCCCTTGGTCGGGCCAGAACTAACGATTCTGGCATCTTTTTATAGTCCATGGGCTGGCTGTTCCCTACCCATGAGAACATTGAAAGTCATCCACCAAACACTGGGGGGAGATGACAACATCATGCCCATTTGTGGGCGAGCAAATACGAGTAAACAGTAGTGAAAAATCAAGATAGCAGTTATTTCCCCCTTCCTAGGAGAGAAAAGGCAAAAGGAAAATCCTTCTGCACTGTGCATTCCGATGCAGAGCACCCTCTGACTGCCCCAGATGGATGCTCAGGCTACAGCGGGATTCCGGCTTCCTCCGGCGGCCCAGTAATGCCGTGAGCACAGCTCCAAAAGCTGCTCAACGCTCCTAGCACATTATGGGTAGTGTTTCTCACCCAAAGATTAAAAAAATTCAAGAATCCATATGACATATATTTAAATATATCAATCATACTCATCAGAAGTCTACACTGAACATTCCCATTATTAAATGCTCATTATATGCAGAATGCCCTCTCAAATAACTCAATTACAGCAAAATGGTTTTTAAAAACGAACCTAGGACTCAAATTGCTTAGGTGAAAATTTTAAATTTGTCACCACTAATTGAACAATATTAATTGACCCTTTGTCTTAGCAGCATTATATTTATGACACACATACCAATACTGCTTTGCTGCTTCATAGGATGGTTTGTGGATGCTGAACGGACTTTGACGGAAGCTCACAGAAGTGATGACCTGTATGTGACATGCTCCATCGATATGAATCCTCCCAATGCCCCAAGGGTGTGAAAATTGAAGTTCTTTGTTCACAGTGTTTTAAAGTTCATCCTTGCAGTGCCAGTACCCACGTGCACGTGGCGCATCTGCCGTGTGGGTGAGCCGTGCGGAGGAGCTCTGCCCCAGCTTTCAGCTGGCCTGCAGAGCGCTGGCTCTGGAAGTGGAGCAGCACTCCAGTTGCCTCCCCCAGAGACTGTCCAGCACGCCGTACTCTCCCCTGGCCTCTGCAGAACTCAGTGAACCTGAGCTACAGATTCCAAAGCTTATTTAAAAAAAACAAAAGGTTTCAGTTTCTTCAGCAAAGTCAGAATGGCTCCTGCGCTTGTTTGTTTGCTTAGGATCATGTATCTCTGCCAGGGAAGCATTTAAAGTTTTGGAGAGTAGTTCGCTCGCAGTGTTGAAAAAGCTGACATGATAACTGGACAGAGCCGAATGCAAGGGGGCCGGGGAGGGGGTGAGCAACAGCATATAAAATCAAGAGACACTTCAACCGTCCTGTTAAAGTTAGAAAAATCCATTACCAAGTTGTAGAAGGAAAACAACTTGCGGAAATATCATCTGGGGCCGACCGTTCCCAATCATCGGTACTCCATTCATTATATGCTCGAGCGGTTCCAGGAACAACAGGAGACCGCGCACTGTTACAATGCCAAGGACAGGGAAGGCAGTTCAGCTGTCGGGCTGACTTCCCCTCCCAGCAATCCCGACGTTTCAGGCTTCGCTTCCCTTGCCCAGTGGAGGCAGTCACTTGGGAAGCGAAGCTGCAGCCAAAAGCTGCTTTCTCCAACAGCTCTCTGCTTCTCGTGGCCCATCTGGTGCCTCTGTGATTTTTGGGCTGAGCCCCACAAACTCTGCCTGGAAGGGACAGGCCTGGCACGGGCATCTATCCTCAGCCCACGCTCCCTTCGCTCCTTGTTTAAGAGCTACCATTGGCTAAAGCTCATGTTTGTACTTCTTGTGAAGAGGATGTGAAAATGATGTGAAGAGAGACTTCTTCGGTGCAGTCCCCCCCCACCCCCCTGAGATACACGCGGTTTTTGCCATAATGTGCATTTTCCATGAACATTTCCAAGATCCCCTAGCATCTTCACTCCTCCAAGACAGTTTGATTTTTTAGATAGGAAATGCATGCTCATGAAATGAGGTTGCAAAGACTACGTACTAGCAGGTGATAGAAATAGAGGTTGTACTTAGAGCTGGGTATCAAATTCTGTGACATTTCACAGATTGAATTTAGGGTGGGTTAGAAAGATGAAAAAGTTGAGGGGGCCAGTGCAGTGGTGCAGCGAGCCGATCCTCTACCATGTAGCTCCCGTCCTGTCCCGGCGGCTCCACTTCTGATCCAGATCCTTGCCTCTTGTCTGGGAAAGCAGTGGGGGATGGTCCGAGTCCTTGGGCCTTGCACACATGGGAGACCGGAAAGAAGCTTCTGGCTTCCAGCCTCACAACACCTCTGCTCTGGCCATTACAGCCATTTCTCTGTCTTTCCTCTCTCCATTTTTCAAATAAAAACAAATACACCTTAAAAAATTTAATGTAATATCATAGAAATTGTACTAGGGCATAGGAGGAAATACAAAGTTTTTATTTGAGCAACTCAACAAAATTGGTGATTTTGAAAGAAATGCAAAATGTTGGTGAGAAAATATCTGAGGATGACAGATAAAATAATGTGTTCGTCTTGCCTCTAGAAGTTTACTTATTTGGAGACTTCGTTGACTATGTACTTGTTGAAGCACACACATATATGTTCATTGGTCAAAATGATAAAACAGAACCACTCTGAAGCATTATTTTAAAACTTCTCTTGACATGCTTGTTTGCTTTTCACTCTTATTTTTATCCTGAAATTGCTAAGTTCTCCCCAAATCTGCTGGTCCATAGATGCTTATGGATTAAACCTTTATTTTTTTAAGTATTTCTTTCATGTGTTTGAAAGGCCCAGTGAGGCTGGAGGCATGATCTGACCCTCCCGGTCCCTTGGCAGGGAGCTGGGTCAGAAGTGGAGACACCAGGCCAGGAGCAGTATTCTCCTACAACCTGAGTGCACTCTAAGCAGTGGCTTAACGTGCCACCACACCTGCTCCTCTGCGTGAGGTTCTTTTTTAAAGGTGTGTTTCTTTTTATTGGGAAAGGAGATTTGCAGAGAGATGGAGAGACAGATGTTGCACCCACTGCTTCACTCCCAGATGGCGCCTAGGGCCAGAGCTGAGCCGATTGAAGCCAGGGGATTCTGCAGGGGCCCAAGACCTGGGCCATTCTCCTCTGCGTTTCTGATCTGCTGGGTCGGAAGTGAAGCAGCCAGGATAAGAACCAGTGTCCAAATTTAAAGAAACACAGGAAGGGGATTGGCCTGTTATGCCACCTCGCCAGCCCCCGTGAGTGAAATCTTAGACAAGACCATAAACCTTGTGACAAAACGCTAAATGTTAAGCCTAGATATTGAATTTTAAGAACAAAATGCTATTATCAAGACACCATTATATTAAGTATAGCTCTGCAGAATACATTTTTTTAAAAATTAAGCAAGCAAATTGATTATTCTTGAAATAGTATTGTTTGCTTCACACAAGTGAGACATCTGCTGAAAGCGAGGAGCTTCGAAGAAGAATCAGCCACTGGGCATTAAGCACAGCCAGGTGCTGAAGGCTCCTCCACGAGCAGAGTCTTGGACTGGAGGACCATCTGGATTCTCACATTCACAGCAACGCTCTGGATTCAGTGGTGGCTAGTTCGTTCCGCTCATCTTCTTGCTCTCCTTTGAAACAGTTGCAACTTAGAATAATAAAATGAACTCCCTTGATTCACTTTCCATTTTCCATTCTGTTTAGGATTTTGTCCTAATAGCTGCAGCTTCGGAAAGAATACATTTGTTCAGGGGCTGAACAGCTGGTACTGAGTGTTTCTCTTCTTTAAGCCCTCTCCCCTCCTTATCCAAACAGACAAAAGACAGATACGTTTTCTCCTGCTCCAAAGAACTGGAGTGAAATCCAAGTCCGCCAAAAAAAGACATGGAATGCTGCCGTACCTCACTATGCACTCGGCTTCAATCATTTCCAGAATGCTCAGCCATGTTTCAAAGCCACTGAAGCCTTCCAAGAGGAAGATGAGGAGCCATTCCTTTTGAAGTAGCATTCAAATGCAAAAGGCTTTAAAAACAAAGCAAAGTGACCTTCTCTCTTTCAGACACTGAACTTGCAGAATTTTAAAACAACCTAGAGAGTGAGCAGTGACACACATTGCCTTGCCTGACCCCTCTGTCCTCCAAATAGAAGCTGGGGAAACGCGAGCTATAGAGACACGGCCAGTTGAGAAGTTGGTTCAGAAGCCACTTTAAACTCAACTTGTGTAACCAGAACTGCTGGTCTCAAGTATGAGTCTGAGTAATGGATAACATGGACAGTAAAACGCTTGCATTATTTTCTTCCCTGGAGGCATATAAGGCAAAACTCCATTGACTGGAGCCAGTTGGGTAAATGGGGCAGAAAATGCCTGTGGACCTGATGTAATGTTATGAAGAAAGCGGAGCATAAGATGGCACATAAACTCTTAATGACATTGTTTCCTAGATTCTCCAAGTGCAGCAAAGTGGATATTGTTGCTGCCTTTAAGGGAGCAGCCGGATTACAATTAAAACACCAGCATGCTCATTTCCTGGCACACAGATTAGAATTTATTTCATCAGCCTTAATTTCATTTTAAGCCCCTTAAAAATTCCATATCTCTTAAATACGCTGCCAGCAACCTGTTATCTGGCATAATGAAAAGCAGAGGAACCACTCACCAAATAAAACCCCGTATAAAACCTAAACCACAGTTTCACTTTCAAGCCCTGCTTTCATTGCTTCTGCTCACCCCCTCTCTCCACCAGGGCCTTAATGAGCAGCCACTCTGACCAAAGCCTGCCTTGTGTGAGCAGGTGGCTTTAATGGGATGCGGATACTGCTCGCCTTAAATCAGACTACTGGCGAGGCAGCAGACAGTAAATAGAGAAAACTTTCCAGCAACACGTTTACTAACAACAACGAGAATAAATGATATGGTTTATTGTTATTACTTTAGTCATTCAAATAATACTTTTACTGCAGCAAACGTACAGAAACACTTCTGGAAGGAGTTCCTTCGTTAATTTAGATGCAGTATAAATGGTTGTCCAGTGGGGAGGGACAAGTTCTATTTTCAAAGTTTAGAAGAGCAGACTGCTTGGTTTCTTTAGCTGTTCATTCATTCTTTCATTCATCCTCCGTTCCTTTGGTTAAAAAAAAATAACAAGGAGCTCCCAAAATAGTAATTTCTACTTATTTGTTAACAAAATCAGTGAACACAACTTGAGTTTATGAAGCAGAACAATAGCATCTTGTTACTTCAATTTGATTTTCTGGTAAATTTTCAACTGATAATATACCATGGATAGCTAATACCACGGTGGGTTTAAATTGCACGTTAGGGATGTTCAGAGGAGAAAGTGTGCTGAAGAAACTCAAGAGTCAATGTGAGAAGCAACGTGCATGATGGGATCCAGAAAGCTCACAGACTTGTCATCTTAAGAGGTAAACTGGCACAGGAGAGAGCATGGGCGAGGATCCCAGAGTGCACTGTGGCACGGTGGGCAGGGTCCCACTTTAACATTGATGCTCTGCCTCAGAATGCTGGTTCAAGGCCCAGTTCCTCCGGTTCGGATTCACTGGGGTCCTTGCTCACGTGCCAGGAGGACAACGGAAGTACTAGGGCGGTGGGTGGGACTGTGACTGCTTCCTGACTGCTCGCCCTGGCCTAGCCTAGTGCTGGCTTGTTGCAGCCTCTGGGAAGTGAACCAGAAGATGGAAGATCTCATTCTTTTTATGTCTTTCTACCTCTCAAATAAATAAAGCAAATCTCAAAAGAAGGTCAAACGATGCTTTGTTTGTTAGTTGTGGCTCTGTATAGGTGAACTTATCCTATAAGAGACTTCTCTAATAGCTGACTTACCCGTTCGTCTCTTGGGATCTCTAAATCTCTAAAACATGCACTTAAAATAATATAAACTACGCATTGTAAGATATGTTGTACATTACAAGAATAATTCTACCAATCCTGATCCTGAAATCTACCAGGTGAATAAGGACGTTCTTCTTAGTCAGTGTCCAGTGGGAACAATTGACGTACTTGTAGGGGTTTCACTGAACAGGAATACTACTGCGTCCATGATGATTAAAACTTGCATATGATCCTCAGTTTTTGTGCTGTCAACCTGCACTGCTTAATGTCTCAGTTCTCTCACAACTTTCCATGACAATTTCATCTTTGTTAGTTTTTATTGGCCAATCTGTCTACCCATGTGCCAATATTCCACTTTCTTAACCCTATGGCGCTACTACAGCTTTTAACAGCTATGAGAAAGCACTGTCCTCTATGCTTTTTTTTCCTCACGATGACTTTAACTAATCTTGGCTCTTTGTTTTATGCAAGTACTAAAATCTGATATTAAAGCATGAAGTAGCATTAAATCTGTAAATTAATTTGGGTTTACTTGATTTCTTTACAACATTGGCAATATCTGTACATAAATTAAAGTGTTAGCTAAAGTTTCAGGATAAAATTTTAGAATGCTAATTTGTCTTCCACATCTTATGTTAGGTTTGTCCCTGTTATAAGAGAATTTTAATTGTTACCATGAAAAGCACGGTAAGACTACACTTTCTATTTTTGCCGATCTTTCAAAATGTGATTTACTATTGCTTATGAATTTCATAATCTGGCAATTTGCTGCGTATCTTCATGTTGTCCCCAACTCCTCCTATTAGATTTAATACTTGTGATCAATACTGTAAATACTGTATCATGTCTTACTGCAGCTCTGGATGCCGGAAACTTCACTTCTGATGAGAGCCTGCTACTGGCTTGCTGATACTTGCGGTACATTCTTTTCTTTTTCTAAGGTTGATTTTCCATTTATTTGGATTTTTTTTTAAAATAAATTTTAGTTTTGTTGATGCTTACATAGTTGATTAGGACTGGAAGGGTCAAGAATCTGGGGAAAGTAGGCAAACCATTGTTTGCATGGCATGTTGTTTTCTTACCTGGCTGACAGAGACAGAGTTAGAGAGAAAGAGCGAGCAAGAGAGAGACTCATTACAGAGCTCTACTTTCTTGTATCCTGATCATAAAAATCTACTTACCTCCAAAATCTTGTTTTAAATAAAAATTTATTTGGTTTTATTGGAAAAGCATATTTATAGAGAGCAGGAAAAACAAAGAGACATCTTTCATCTACTGGTTCACTTTTATTGCAAGAATCAACAATTAGGTCATTAGAACAGAATAAAGAGCTTAGGATTATAGCCGTATACCATAAATATAAGCTTATTTTTGACAAAGAAGCAAAAAAGAAAACATACAATCATTTCACCAAATAATGCTAGCACAACTGAAAAACTGGGCACATCCTTACAGCACTGACAAAAAGTTAAGTCAAAATGTTAATCTGGCTACAAACATTACATCCTTCAAAATCTGTCCAAGTTGACTGCAGACACAACTATCAGACGTAGAATTATAAAACTGGTAAAAATAGCAATATTTATATGAGTCATATGCAGTGACATTTTATATTTTTAAAAGTTTATATGAAAGAAATGAATCCTATGTATCTATCCAATCATCGTTTCATGGACATGTGGGTTGATTCCGTATCTCAGTTACTGTGAATTGAAGCTCTAAGCATTGAGGTGCAGGTAACCCTTTCACACAGTGATTTCATTTCGTTTGGATCTGTTGACAAAGACACCAGCCATGAAATGAAGGCTTGATGAATCGGGCCACATTAAAATTTCAAAATTTTGCTCTGTAGAAGTCAATATCAAGAAAACGGAAGGAGAAGATCCTGTCTGGGCGTGGCAGGAAGCAGGAAGCAGCAGGTAAGTGGGTAAGTACCGAGATTTCACAGCACAACGGACACGCTCGGTGCCTGAGGCAAAGTGAGCTCTCCAACACGAGCAACCACTCCACACTGCAGGGCGGACCAGCACGTGAAGGAAGGCGCTATGGAAAGGATATGTGCTTGTTGGTTTCAAGTAATCTGGAAAAGTTAAAACTAAATCCCCGGCTGTCAGAGGGCAGGAAGGAAGGGCAGCAGAGCGCCTGTGAGGCCAGGGACCTTGGCCTGGATGCTACTTTCATTTTACCCTGCATGATACTCCATGGATTGGTCTAAGCACAGAGAATCAGAAACGCCAAGAAGGAGCTTTAATCAAAATCTATGAACTTTGGGTTACAATGTTGGCCAGCGTAAACTCGATTTTCCTAAACATATCTCTCTGTTAGAAATTTTGGTGATGAAATAAAGCTAAAACTCCATTGGCGCTAGAGATAAATTGAAAATTGGTATTTTGTATTGAATTTTACTGTAAACTAAACTGTTTTGAAACCTAAAATCTATTGGACCTGGCACAATAGCCTAGTGGCTAAATTCTTGTCTCGATACGCTGGGTCCCATATGGGCACCCACTTGTGTCCCAGCTGCTCCATTTCCCATCAAACTTCCTATTGTGGTCTGGTAAGAATGTAGCGCACAGCCCAACTTTAGGGACCCTGCACCCACATGGGAGACCTGAAAGAAGCTCCTGTGTCCTGGCTTTGGATCAACTCAGCTCTGGTCGCTGCTGCCACTTGGAGAGTTAACCAGTAGATGGAAGATCTTTCTCTGTGAACCTGCATTTCCAATAGTAAATAAATCTTTAGAAAAAAAAACTCTAAAGTGTAATAGTATATAAAAAAATGTTAATTTTGCCCTCTCTATCCTTTTGACTTCTAAAATAATTGGAAAGGCAGATATACAGAGAGAAGAAGAGACAAAGATCTTCCATCCACTAGTTCACTCCCTAAATGGCCACAGCAGCCAGAGCTAAACTGATTCAAAGCCAGGTGCCAGGAGCTTTCATCTGATTTCTCACATGGGTGCAGCGTCCCAAAGGCCATCCTCCACTGCCTTCGCAGGCCACAAGCAGGGAGCTGGATGGGAAGTGGAGCAGCGGGGACACGAACCAGTGCCCAAATGGGATGTTAGTGTTTGTAGGTGGGGCATTAGCTAATTGATCCATCATGCTGGCCCCACACCTCCTTCATTTTCAATACAACTTGCTGCTGATCTACCCAATGGGAATGAAATGATAACCCAAGTAGGGTTACTGCTACTCATCGGGAAGATCTAGCTGGAGTGCTGGCTGCTCGCTCCAGCCAGCTCTGCCTTAGACTGTTGTGGGAACTTAGCAAGTGAACCAACATTTGGAAGGATTTGCTCTCTTTCATACTTAGATTTTCAAATAAATGAATCTTTTAAAATGCTATTTTTTTTTTAAATTTTAACTTTATATTCCACAGCTTTATTGATTTTACCAGTCCTAAAGTTCCTTGGTATAGTTTTCAGATTTTTCTCCCTATAAAATCCTTTCATCTGCAGACACAGATAACTTGTCTTCCACCTTTCTAATTTAAAATCTTTCATTTCTTTCTCTTGTTCCTTTGCTCTAACTGAACCTTCCAATGCTAATTGAATAAAAATATTGAGCTAAATCCTTTTCTGGCTCTAGTTCTTAGCAGATATTTTTAATTTTTCTGCTCAATGTGATGTTAGTGCTGAGTTTGAAATATATAACCTTTGTTATTTTAAGATATATTAATTTCATACCAAAGTTGTTGTCAGCATAATTTAATGTTGAGATTTTGTTGGTTTTATACATTTGTTAATATGGTCATATGATTTTAGCCTATAATCTGTTGATAGGACATATATCACATTATTAATTTGTGTGTTTTAAACCATCATTGAATCTCTGATATAAAAACACTTGATGATCAGAAATGGCAATTTGGCATATTGTTGGATATTTGCTGTTTTTTTCTTTTACTTAAGAGGCTTTGCTTCTATGTTTATTAAGGATAATGGTCTATAGTTTTCTTGGACTTGTTTCTGTATTTTTTCTGGTACTATGGGTTAAATTTGAAAGTGTTGCCTTCCTTTTAGTTTAATAAAATTGCTGAAGAAGAAACTATACCAACAGAAATCCTATAGCTAGAAAAAATCCAGCAGCTACAAAAATATTATGGAATACATTTAACCAGGATGGGAAAGACATCTAAAGTGAAAATTACAAAACACTAATGAAAAACATTGAAGGGGAGAAAAGAGCTCTTGTGTTCATATTTGAAAGCACTTGGCGTTAGGCTGCTGCTGGCCGCCAAGCCAGGCCAGGGGACCTTGCGGTCCAGGTGGTGCTGGCTGAAGCGCTTGGGCTGCCCAGAGGTTCGCTCTGGGGCTTTAGTAGTGTGGTTTTGCAGGGGGACTCGGAGATCACACAGGTGGGGGTGAGTGATGACCCGAGGGTTCATGCTTGGGTGAGGAATTGCTGCTAGGAAACTTCCATGGATAAGGGCACTGCACATGTAGGTAAGTGAGGGACTGACACCAAATGGTTTGGAAGGGAAGCAGGAGGGCCTTTTTTTTTTTTTTTAAGATTTATTTTATTTTTATTGGAAAGGGGGATATACAGAGAGGAGAGACAGAGAGGAAGATGTTCCGTCTGATGATTCACTCCCTAAGTGAGCACAACGGCCGATGCTATGTCGATCCAAAGCCAGGAGTCTCTTCCGGGTCTCCCACGTGGGTGCAGGGTCCCAAAGCTTTGGGTCGTCCTCGACTGCTTTCCCGGGCGTGCAAGGCAGGGAGCTGGATGGGAAGCGGGGCTGCCGGGATTAGAACCCGCGCCCATATGGGATCCCGGGCGTGCAAGGCGAGGACCTTAACCATTGCACCATCGCGCCGGGACCCAAGCAGGAGGGTCTTTAAGGGCCAGGCCGAAGTACCAGCACAAATGGGAGACGTGAACTGGGGTAATTAACATTGACCATCACTGAGCACCATTCACAGGTACACGCTAAAGCTAAGGCTGGGGCCTAACTGGTAGAACAAGGTCAGATTACCCATCAGTGAGAGTTGAAACCGGGAGGGGTGATGTTAGGATGACCATAGCTAACATGTGAGAGAGTTGGGACTGGCAGCAGATTCTGTGGGGGATATGTGGGGCCACTTTTGTGGAACTGCAATCTCTGCTGGCATGCCCAAGAACTGTGAATGGGAAGAGACCTAACTGGGAAGCTAAGGAGCTGCCCCAGCTGAGTCTGGGCTGGACATGGCTGCAGCTTCTCTTGGCACAGGTATGGACTGGGTCTGGGGAGTGACAGACTGAGCTACGCTGCAGCATCCACTGGTGCTTGTGAGAGCCAGGGTGGGTGCAGAACAGGCTGGGATAGGTCTTGACTCCAGCTGAACCACACAAACACTGGGTTTGGGTGTGGACCAGGTGTGGCTGGGCTGTAACACCCAACAGTGAGAATCAGAATGAGTGTGGTCCAGTTGGGCAAGGTTACAGTTCCTGCTAGGAAAAAGACATGGACAAAGTCAACCTGGGCCAAGGACCCACTGGTGTGCGTGTGATCTGCCACCGGAAAAAGACCCATTAGAGGAGCTTGGGAAACTTTGTTGGGATGCAGTTCCTGCAGATGAGCACAAGGACCAAGGCAAGGAGCAGTCTGGATCATGTAGGCCTGGGGATGGACCAGTCTGGGCCAGGTCATGACAACCACTGGCAGATCTGAGAACCTGGACCGGGCACAGGGTGCCAGGTTGGGCTGCAATACCAGCCAGTTCACATTGGAGCCAGGACAGGGATCTGGCTGGACTGCATTAGGCTGTAGTACCTGCCAGCAGGAGCTGGAAGCAAGAGCAGGCTGGACTGAGCCAGGCTGTGCAATGTGATAGCAGATGCTAAGCAGAGGTGAGCTGTGCCAGCCTGGAGTCAGTGTGTGCTGGTATCATGAGACCCAGGGGTGGGGTAACTGGCTGGGATTGGGTCACCTGGCTCAGATCCTAGGTCCTGCCTGTGAGGTGTACTGGGTTCATGAGCTCCTGTGGTGGGGGATCTGCAGGCACCCAGTTTATCTGGTCTGGGTGCTTGGGCCCACCTATGAGTGAGAAAGGCTGAGCAGTGGATGCAGAGTTCAGATGCACGTGGAGAACTTGGTAGTTCATTGGGTACCATAACAAGAGGAAGGAGAACTGACCATATTGGACAACTACCCCAGCCAAACAATGATCTGGGTGAATGGAGACCTGAGGTCAACTATGTCAGCCAATGGACATTGGGAGAGCCGCCTCATCCTTGGGCAGCATTTCAGAACTATCCAAACCACTTGGGCAGAACCTTCAGAACATGCACCATGTCAGGGCCCTGGGTTGACATCAGATGGCAGTTCCCCAACCCTGGGGACTGGGATATTTAGGAGGCTGAGTGTGGCTCCCCCCTTTTCTCTCCCCTTCTCCCAAAGAGAAGAAGAAGCAAAAATTCAGAAACAGTGATTTCACCCACTTTTCCATAACCCCCAATCCTTCCCACCCTGATCAACCATGTAATCATCATCAAGAAATTTTTAAAAATATCTAAACAATTAGTATAATTAAAATGTCCATATTATTCAAGTTATTTAATTATTCAACAATGTAGCCATCAAAATGTTAATGACCCTCTTCACAGAACTAGAAAACAAATCCTAAAATTGAGACAAAAACACAAAACCCCCAAATAGTCAGCAGTCTTAAATAAAAAGAGCAAAAGTTCAGTTTTTATGACACCATACATCAAGATATCCTACAGAATTATTGTAATGAAAACAGCATGATACAGGCAAACACACAAGCAAACACACCCACGACAGATACATGTGTCAATGGAATCGAAGTGGGGTAGCTGGTGACACTGCCTCTTGGGGTGCCTCTGCCTGCTGGAGTGCTGGTTGGAGTCTGTTCAGGCAGTCCTGCTAACACAGCCTGGCAGGCAGCAGGTGGCAGTCCTGTCACCAATGGAGTAGATCCTTTTAGTTCCTGTGGTTAGCATGGCTGCCTGGCTGTTGTGGGAACTGGGTAGTAAACCAAAAAATGGACGATGTCTCTACTTCTATCTCTGTCACTCTGCCTTTAAAGTAATAAAATAAGTAAGTCTTAAAAAACAAAACAAAAGGATAGAGGTTCAGGACTGGAGCCGAGTCTCAGCAGGCTAACCCTGCACCCACACAGGTGCGGGTTCTAGTCTCAACCACTCCACTTCTGGTCCAGGTCTTTGCCTGGCAACTGAGAAAGTGGCAGGGGAAGGCCCAAGTCCCTGGGCCCACACATTGACATTAGAAAGCCTGGAGGAAACTCCTGGCCCCTGGTTGCTGGCTTCCGCTTGGCTCAACTCTAGCTGTTGCAGCCATTTGGGGAGTGAACCAGCGGGTGGAGGATCCCCCCCTCTCTCTCCTTCTCTCTCTCCCCCTTTGTTTCTCCTTCTCTCTGTGAGTCTGTCAGATAAATAAATAAATGACTTTTTTTTTTTTTTAAAAGGATACAGATTGTGGAACTGAATCCAATCAAGTAAACCAATCTACCTTTGACAAAGGGGTTAAAAACCTAGAAGAAGGGAAATACATACTACGGAAGACTTTATTTCGTCGATGGTGTTGGGATAACTGAATATCCAAATGCAGAACATTGAAACTACCCCCTGCCTATTACTCTATTCAAAAAAATAACCTAAGCTGAATCACAACTCTAAAATTAAAATCTAAAACAGCAAAGTTACTGTAAGAAAACATGGAAGAAGCACTTCAAGATATAGGCATAGTTGCCATTATTTTAATAAGCCATTCTGACAAAGCAGAACTAGACAAATGAAGTGTATCAAGCTAGGTAGCTTCTGAATAGCAAAGAAAACAATTAGAGGGAAGACTACTAATAAGTTGAAAGAAACACTTGTAAACTGTTCATGTGACAAAGATGTATGTGTACAGAATACATAAAAGTAATATACAGACTATGTAAGAAATGAAAAAAATCTTAGCATCATCAACAAAAATCTAATTAAGAAATGACTACAGGGCCTGGCGGCGTGGCCTAGCAGCTAAAGTCCTCACCTTGAATGTGCCAGAATCCCATATGGGCACCGGTTCTAATCCTGGCAGCTCCATTTCCTATCTAGCTCCCTGCTTGTGGCCTGGGAAAGCAGTCAAGGATGGCCCAAAGCCTTGGGACCCTGCACCTGTGTGGGAGACCTGGAGGAAGTCCCAGGCTCCTGGCTCTGGATCGGTACAGCACCGGCTGTTATGGCCACTTGGGGAGTGAATCAACAGACAGAAGATCTTCCTCTCTCTCTCTCCTCCTTTCTGTATATCTGACTTTGTAATTAAAAATAAATTTTTTTTAAAAAAGAAATGACTACATGTTTTGAATATGTATCATTTAAATGAAGAAATAAAACGGCTAAGAACTACATGGAAAAAATACCAATATAATTAACCATCAGAGATAAACAAATCAAAATGACAGTGAAGTATCATCTCAGTCCAGTTAGAGTGGATATAACCAAAAAGACCAATATATATATATATATATAGCAAATGCTGGTAAGGTTATGGAGTAAAATAAACATTCCCACCGTTTATACATTTAGTAGAAATAAAAATCAATAGTTATTATGGAAAACAATATGAGGGTTCATCCAAAAACTAAGAAAAGATTCACTGTATGACTTAGTGGTGTGCCTACTCTGGCTGTGTACACACAGGAAATAACGCCCAGTGGAGACTGAAGACTGCTGACTCCCATGTTTATTGTAGCACTATGCACAATAGCCAAGATGCAGGATCAACCTAGCAGCCCAGATAGGCATAAAGAATGGTCCTATAATGGAATATTATTCAGCCATAAAATGAATGAAAACCTGACGTTTGCAGTAAAATGCATGAATTGGAGATCATTATATTAAGTGAAATAAGCCAGGCTTGGAGAGACAAGTACCATGTGTTCTCACTCATGTATGGAGGTAACAAAAAATCGTCAACCTCACCTTAAAAGAGCTATTAGTAGAGGCTGAGAAAGACAAGAGGAAGGAGCAGTGGGAGGGGTTCAGGTAATGGATACCGGAACTTTAGCTGGGTGTTCCGGAACACGCTGTGAAGCTCTCACTGAAAGGGGCTGCGAGGCTCCAACGAAAAAGGTTAAAAGAGTAGGAAAGTCCTGAAAGAAGAAATGCAAATGACCAACAAACAAAGTATAGAATATGCTCAAGATTACTAACCATTGTGGAAGTGCAAATCAAAACCACGATGAGGTATTACTTCACCCCTCAGACGATGGCTGTTATCAAACAGAGGAAGATCAGCAAATGCTGATGAGGATGCAGAGAAAGAAGGGCTCGGATCCTGGCCGTGGAATGTAGCACAGCCACTATGAACATGCGAAGGATGCTCTTCCAACAGGACACAAAACTTCCATGTTCTCCGGTGATCCCAATATGAGCAGATCTATGAAAGAAATGAAATCTTCATTTAAAGAGATGTTTGCACACCCCGTTTATTGTAGCATGATTCCCAACAGCTTAGATGACCAACCAAAGCGTTTTCCAACCGATTGAGAGACTAAATGATTGTAATGATTCAGTCACAAATAGGATGAATTCCTGTCATTTGCAGCAAAATGAATGGAACTGGAAGACATGAAGTTGAGTAAAATAAGCCAAATACAGAACAACAAATACTGCATGACTTCACTCAAATGTACAAACTAAGAAATAGTCACGTGAAGACTGAATACCAATTGCTAGGGCTAGGGAGGGGCAGGACAGAGGAAGTTTAATGACTATGAACTCATCGTCAGGATGGAGCAAGTCCCTGTTACACAGCCACAGTGCACAATAACCTATCATACATACTCTAAACAAATACAAGAGTTGCAAGGCTCCAATCACAAACAGTGACAGAGAGGGAAAATATTGTTCTGATTTCATCAGTACACACTGTAATCCTGTGTCAAAATGTCACCTTATGTATTTATAATTATTCTTTAAAAACTTATCAAATGTTCTTCAAAATCAATGGTACATAAATATTATTTCAAGAACAACAAAGGAAGAAAAGTACAGAAAATAAATGAATAGGCAAGCCATGGGTTGACAAAAATTAATCTTTACCACATACATATCTGAGAATTACCTATAACCTACAATGTAATAGTTTATAAATCCAATTAGGATGGGTAAAACATTTAAATAGACATTTTATCAAGATATACAAACAATGATAAGACAAGAAGAAATATTAAAGCTCATTTGTTTCCCCCCAAATTAAACCACAGGAGACATCATTACATAAGCACAGAATTAGCTAAAATTAAGACAACATCAGATAATGGTGAGAATATTAATGTGGAAAATCTGAACTCTCATACATCTTATTATTTGTTCCTTACATTAGCTGTTGAGAATGTAAAATTGTAAAACCTACTGGAAAATGTTTGTACAATTTGCTATAAATTTAAATGTATCTGTATTACCTAATTCAGCATTTTTGTTCCCACCAATTTACTTACAAATAGGAGCACACATCGGCATGTTTTTAGCACATTAATGTCATAACTAGAATCAATAATATTCCACATGTGATTGTGATATGTGCATACATATAAATATCATGCAACAATGAAGAATAAATTTCTGATACATGCAATGATATGGGTAATTGATAAGCAATCTGATAAGAATGACATCAGAAACAGGCTCACACTGTAGCATTTATTTTATAGAAAACAATGTATAGAGATAGAAATAAAATAGCAATTGACTTGGGTTAACAGCAGGGTAGAAATCTAGAATGGCACTGGAGACTATTCTGGCATAATGGAAGTATTCTAAATTTTCTGTATGGTGGAAGCCACATGGCTGTTTACATATATACATATGTACATATATACACATACATATTTACACAAGTACATTCTGTGATAATTAAGTGGGTGAACTTTATCGTATGTACATTTTACTTCCATGGAGTGGTTTTAAATAATAGCTCTCAGAATAGTAACTAGTGAGTTCCAGGAGACCCAACACTCGGGCCATCTTCGGCTTTCCAGGTTGCGTTAGCAGGCAGCTAGATCGAAAGCAGAGCAGCTGACAGTCAAAAGCCAGTGGTATCCCACGCCCTACTTCTGTAATATAGTGCTGAGTGTACCCTGCCAGTCATTACTTCTCCAATGACGGTAGTCATAAGAATGCAAGGAAATAAAAAAATACATGCTCATCAAGAAAAATTCAATATTTTTCTTCTATTAGAGCAATGACTGTCATCTTACAGGGTGGAGGTGCAGGGGTCGGAGCAGCAGCTGCGTCAAAGGCTGCAGGATTAGATGGATTGCCTCCCTGTTTTCTATTTGAAAGCCTATTTCTTTATCTTTTGAATGATCATTCTTTTCCCCATTTTTATTATTATCATTTTGTGATCTAGTTCCATAGGCTCTGGGATTTCCCTTATCCCTTCCCCAATTCCCATTCCCCACCTTCCCAAACTGATTTCCCTTATATTATTACAATAGAATAGCTCTTCATTAGCAGTCATAAGTCCATCATTGTGGGCATGGACAATGGCAGTGAGTCCAGCATCCTGTTGTCAAGTAGTATTTAAGAGTTTTATTGGGAATCCATCTTTGATCTGATACATACTGCATTGTATCCTCACATATGGATATGATAGTCTCCGTTACAGTTATTGTACATCCCCTTCAATGAAAAACCACAAAACAAAATCAACAACAGGAAGAAAAATAGAAATGTGTAGCACCATGAAGTTAAATAACATGCTGCTGAATGACTAATGTGTCACTGAAGAAATGAAAAAGAAAATCAAGAACCCTCTTGAAGAAAATGATATCACAGTATGACCTATAAGTCAGTGAAGAATTTGAGAAAAAAGAAACTGTTTTGAAAACCTGAAAATAAAACAAAATTATCAAAATCTATGAGATATTCCGGGCCAATTTTTTTTTTCTTTTAGAATATGGAACATGTCGCTCCATTCTCTTCTGGCCTGTAGAATTTTCTCTGCAAGGTCAGCTATGAGTCTGACTGCCATTCCTCTGTAAGTCAATTGATTTTTTTTTATGTATACATTTAAGAATCTTTTCCTTATGATTGATTGAAGAGAGCTTGATTATCATGTGTTGTGGTGAAGATTCCTTTTGTTCAACCCTGCTGGGAGTTCTGTTCCCCTCCTGTATTCTGTTCCCAAATCCAAATTAGGGGAGTTTTTCTTTATTATTTTCTTTATTATTTCATTAAATACATTTTTAAACCCAGCCTTTCTTTCTGCACCTTCTGGAACTCCCATGTGTATTTTATTTGGCCTTTTAATAGTGTTTCTTAATTCTTGAATACATTTTTTTTTTAGTGTGACTCAGCTCTGCTTCCAGCTTTTTGATTGTTTCCCCATTGTGACAAGAAATATCTTCTAATTTTGATATTCTCTCTTCTGCCTTTTTCATTCTGTTATGAAGACTTTCCATGAATTTTTTAATTTGCTTTATTGCATCCTTCATTTCCAATAATTTATCTTGATTTTATTCCAGTGTTGCTACTTCCCGTGTGACATATTCTTTAAATTCCTTGAACTCCTATATGTGGTTCTCATTGTTGATAAGAAGCTTTATTGTGAGTTTTCTGAATTCTGTATCCCCCATTCCCTTGATGCATTCCTCAGTTAACTCCGAGGTTGGAATGGCCTTTGCTCCTTTGCAGGAGAGTGTTCAGTAACATTCATTGTGTCTCTGTCTCTTCTTTTGCTCTTGGTCATTGCATTTCTGGTTAGCAGATTCTTCTCCTTAGGACAGGTTTTGAAGCTACGTCACCCGCAGGTCTATAGTTCAATTTTACTTCTTGTAGTTAGTACCAAGTTCTCTGTTTGTAGTCACTTGTGTCACTCTGTCCAGTGAATTTCAGGTCTGGGCGCTTGTGTTAGGTTTCCACAAAGGTCTCCAGAACTCTAGCTCCTTGCTTACCATTCTCCACCTCCCATGATCTCATGTTGTGGCTGCTCCGTTGTCTGTACCACTTTTTCCCACTTCTGGTTCAAGCAGTTTCCAGGATTAGGAAGACACCAGGTGTCCTAAATTACTAGGTTGTTGGTGGTGCTGATCTTGCTGATCTTGCTACAACCTGCTGACTCTTGGATCTGAGGGTTATCTGGACCTATTTAACCCGTAGGATGCCAAAGTCAGTATTACTTTTGCTGTGGAAACAGTGCAATGCACTGAGCTCAGTGAGTTTACTCCCAACTCAATGCATGTGTAGCTCACTGTTGGCCCTCCTATCTCAGCCTTCACCACACAGTACAAAATGCTGCCTGATGTACCACGGTGGAGTTAGACTGGAGTTAGGTCTGGGAGCTATCTAAATCTATTCTGGGTAGAACCTGTTGGATGCCATGTTTGTGCAATGCCCTGAACCAGAAATGAGTTTGCTTCCGGCTTAGTGCATGTACAGTCTTGTCCCAAACCCTTTGCCTCCCTGTACAAAATGGCACCTACCTGATGTGGATCTGGTGGGAGTCTGGGCTGGGAAATCTACCCTGTTCCCGCAGTGCCTGTTTGGGGTCTGCTGCTCTGTCTCTGCTTCTGGTTGCATCAAACAAATCAGCAGGACAGGAAGTTCTCTGTCTGGGTTCACCTGCTGAGCTTCTGTGATCTCACCTTCCCACCTGGCTGATGATGGCTCTCCAGCCACCAGTGCAGCTCAGATAGCTGCTTGCTGACTGCCACTGAAGTATCTGGTCACTGCAACAGCACACTGTGGTCCATCAGGCTCCAGGTGCCCCTCTGCCATCTGCCTGTCCTTTCCTGGAAAATGACCTCTTTGCTTCATCCTGGCTAATGATTCTCCATCTGTTGAAATGTGTCCTTACCCTATTCCACCATCTTGATTCGAGTATGATCATTCTTGTACTATGTTCTGGCTTACTGTGTTCTCTGAGGAGTCAGACTGTAACTTCTGGGGTGCTGGCACAGTGGCTTGGCAGAGAAAGCCTCATGTGTGGCTCCAGCATCCCCTATGGGTGCAAGTTAAAATCAGGCTGCTCCTCTTCTAATCTAGCTCCCTGCTTATGACCTAGGAAAGCAGCGAAGGGCAGCCTGCATCCTTGGGACTCTGCATTCACATGGGAAATCTGAATGTAGCACCTGGTTCCTGGCTTCCAATTAGCTCAGCAAGGGTTGTTGGGATCATTGGGGCGTGAGCCAGCATGTGGGAGATCTCTCTCTCTCTTTCTCTGTGTCTCTGTCTCTGCTTCTCTCTGTGACTCTGATTCTCAAGTAAAAGCAAATGAATCTTTAAGAAGAAAATATTCTGAGTACTTCACTTGTTCTGGGAACTTTGTCCCGAGCAGGCAGCTTTCGTTGTTGTGAATCGCTGTGCCAATGAGGATTCCTGACTGCCAACTCTCACGGACAGTTAAACAGCAGATAAGTCTTCCTCCTTGTGCGGATTTCCTTGTCTCTGAGTTGGGGGAGTGATGTGTTCGCTATTTGTTAGATCATACAAAGTATTCTGACTACTGCAATGGGCTCATTAACAACAGGGCTGTCCACGTGTTTGGCATTTGTGGTGGTTGGGGTGCTGAGGGGAGTAGGATTCTAAAATTACTTAATTGGCTGAGAAGATATTTTCTAAAAGAGAAATTTATAACTGCAGAAATTACAAAATCTAGGTAGAATAAGGAAGGTGAGAAACACAACTTTAATAAGGTTGGAATTGAAAATTGCAGATTAAATGAAAGTGTAAGCAAATGGGAGCGATGTTAACTCCCAGAAGCTGTTGTATAAAGGCTGCTAGGAGGTAAATTAAGTGCGCTTCTTTTTTTCTCCCCACTCCAACACACACTCAATTCCATGTGGTTAAGAGCTTTGTTCCTGTCATTCCCAACATGCCACTGCTTCCGAGAACTTGGGGAGGCCTTGCGGGTGGCTTCCCTCCATCTGAAGTGTCCCTCTTGCACAACTCTGGGTTTTGAAGAGGTGTGCCAAAGGCGCAGTGCACACTGTCACTTCCAGGATTTATGGGGAGCCAAATGCTGGAGGAGAAGTGGCCAAGTACACATTTCATTTTGATTTAAAAGACAGTTAATGTCTAAAATTGAAAAGAACACAAGTGATTGTTAATAAAATAGGCAACAGGAGCTAACAATTGTGGAGAGCGCGCTCTTCTTTGCAGCCGAGGACACTGTTCCAAGTGGGTAGCTCAAGCATGCTCCAAATCCAACACGACTCATGGACGTGCTGAGCCTGTGTGGGTGCTGGATCTTCGTTGATGATAAAGGGGCAGATGGGGCCTTTTGTTACACTGCTGGAAAGATCTTTTCTTCTCTAGCTGTACCATAAAGTTCTGTTTATGCCCTCCCTGACTTCAGTGCCACCATCACTTGTCAAGAAGCTGCAATGGATGCCAGGAAGGATGCGTACAGAGGCATTAAATTGCTCCAGCTTGCTTGCAGACTCGGAAGAACGAGGGAACTGAAGCTGGCTGTCAATGTGGCCCTTCCCATCGAATGGTGATACAGAAGGCCGATGACTAATAAACCTTACTAATACCTTACAGGGGAAACATTTGAGAAATGGCATCTTTTCTCTTTCACCCTTCTAACTAGCCACGATAGCTGGGATTTTACTTAAGGAAAATATGTGAAACAGACTAGCCCCCAGGCAGATCACCCTGGCAGCTATAGAGAGAGGGCTACACTTGCCCACATATGTGATCTGCCTTTTTCCATTGTTTTAACATCTGCCAGCGAGTTCTGCTTGATACCCTGAGTGCTGCACATTGAAGGCCCAGGGCTGATGGGCCAGTGTAGATTCTGTCTTAAGAGCAAAAGGACACAGGATACTGACCATGGCCTTGAGGCTTCTGACTCTGGCCATTGCTGCTGTTGCTTGCCTAAAGGACAAATATGCCCACAAAGACTTGTCAAAGTTTCAAATGCAATTCATTTCTTAGCCACTTCTGTCCTGACCATAGTAAGGGAAATGCCTGCATTGCACTTCTAAGCTGGCACAGCCACTGTAACTTTAAAGTGTAACACATAATGTGAGCTGTACTATTGTCAGTTTGAAATAACAGCTCTTTGCACTTCCTCCATAAGGTTTATTATATCTCGTTACCTAATGTCTGTGGCAATGTAGGTTTTGGGGTGCCTACTTAGATTTGTCATGAAGCTGTCATGTCACTGAGCACAAACCGATTCTTCATTTACTCAATTTTACTTTATGGTACTGACATTTTTATGCTAAAAAACCTCCCATATTTAATCCTACTTCCTTCCGTTTTTGAACCTAAGTTAGATGAATTAAGTATATAGGAAAAGAATTCCAGGGTGTTGATACTTCGAGCACCTTGCTGCTCTGTTAGAATCGAAAGGAGCCTCTGAGTGCTCAGCTCTGTTTTTCTAGGATTGTTCTCTCCCTGGGGGCAGTTTGGGAGGTACTCCTTTGCCCAGGGCTGCTCTCCTGGGAGCAGTGTTTACAGAGGCTCTGCCACGCTGTCTGGAGTGCCTCACCCTCTCTGGGCCTTCTCATGTGCCTGTCCCTGCACTTCGTTTGAAGCATAGTCAGAGGTCCACTTCCCGAGAACTGAACGGAGGAACATGTTGAGGTTGGCATGCCGCTCGTGCGGGTCGCTGTGACCACTTGCAGGACCGAGTGCTAATCCTGTTGACAAAGCTGCCTCTTCAGTTTTTTTCTCCACAGTCATTGGCTTCTGAGACGGGACCTTGTACTCAGAGTCAAAAATCACATGTCTATGATAATGTGGAAAAAGAAATTACAAAGTCATTTCAAAAGCCTTCCTGCTCTCCACTCCTCCAAGCACTCAGCTCCACAAACATCCAGAGACAATCTAGACCTCATTGTGTGCCTTTGCAAGGCATGTTTCTATTGGCAACCAAGTTTCTTAACATCCCTGTACACTGACCAGGAAAGAATCAGGACTGACGAAAACACAAAGGTAAGATTTGTTCTAGATGATTTATGCTGCTGTAATTTCTTCCAAGAGCTCCCTACCCCCAAAACACACACACCCTTTTTCCCCTTAAATAAATAATGAGCTTTGAAAGTCCTTTAACCTGTTTTTCTTATAGACATCATTCTCAAAGAAAATGGAGACAGTGTATTCTGGAAGTTTATACAAGTTCCAAAAAAGGAGCCACTCTGGTGCAGTTTCAACCCGCACGACAGCGAGCTTCTTTATGGCGAGCATGACAAAGGGCAGGCTGTGCTGCGCCAGTGCCAGCCACGGCTGCGTCCGAAACCTTCTATCACTCTTCCTGATTTGACATGAAATATTAAACACTAGTTACCAGCAAAAAGTTATTGAATACAGATGTCCACTATCACTTTCAAATTGCTAAAGTCAATTTAGGTTTATATATTTTCTTTGCCTAAGCATTCTCATGCAACTCAAATGTTCTGCGACGGTGATGGTTTCACAATGCGCCCTTTCGATCAGCAAGGCGCATCTGAGATGCATGTTTATTTCTAAAATGCGTATTTTCTTCCTTCCTTCCTTTCTTTTTCTTTCTCCTTTTGTTTCTTCCATTTTTCTTTCTTTTCCTTTTCTTTCTGCTTCCTTTCTTTCTCTCTCGTTTTCTCTTTATTTCCTCTTCTTTCTTTTCTTTTTTGTCTTTCTCTCTCCTTTTCTCTTTTTTTCATTCAATAGCTCCATGTCCCTTACTAAACATGGGATCTTAAATGGAAAAATAAATAAAGAGCTCCACCTACTGATTCATTGTAAGATCTTTGTTTCCCTGCTCTTTTTGGCTTGAAAGTGCTTTCTGCCACAACGGGGACCTTGTGTACGTGTAACTCAAACTGTTGGGTTTTTAAAAAGAAAAGACAGCGTAGGTGCCCCCATGGAGAGGACTCGTTAGAATGAGGCTCTGTCTTGGTAACTGGCAGGGCCCCTTCTCTTTTTGGGGCCCTCAGAAACCCTAATTAATAAGTCTGCCTCGAGTTGAGTGTTCCTCTGGGATACCGGTTAACTGTGGCATTCCCTTTGGCTGGCTTTAGCGGAATCCTCACCGATCACACATTTTGCTCCATTACAATAATTGTATTCATGTCTCTGCCGCCCTTCCTACCGAAAGACTTGGTGGGCGCCCTTTGAAAGAATTTACAGGGCCATTTCTCCCACCCCAACTGCTGCCCAGACTCCAGTGACTTCAGAGGAAAGTGAAGCAAAGCATCCGCTGGGAGTCTGGGACTAGCTTAAGGAGGCGGGCGGTGATTCTGGACGGAGGGATGGCCGGGCTAGCTCCCTGGGTGAGGTGTAAGAACAGCGGCTGGACTGGTGGCGCTCTGCGATATTTGCCAGCGCTCAGCTCTGCTATTCGTGTCCCAAGAAGCTTCCAGAACCATTTTTAATTCCTGCCTTGGAACTTCTTTCGGAAGGGCATGCTCCCATGCTCTCCTAGTGCGCCAGCCCTCGCAGCTCTCTCCCGATGCACGCAGCCGGGCCTCGCACTTCTGGAAGGGTTGTCTGGGCCGTTTGAGAGAAAGTTCCCGGCGCTTACAATGTATTCTTCAGAGGAGCACACACCCGGCCGTGTTTGTCTCAGTCACTTGAGCAGTAACTATGGGAAACATTCCCAGTGGGTAACACGGTGGTATCTGGAAACACACAATGGAGTCATTTAGAGCAGAGTTGTCTACCTTTGAAAGTGTCTGCTCAGTCATGCGTTCTGTAAGCATGATTAACTCACCATGGGCCCAGGTATTCAAAGGCTGAATAGAAAATGTTTATTCTGTCCCCAAATGAATCACACATCACCTATCCCTGCAGTGTTGCCAACTCTATGGTTTCCTTGTCACACATAAATCCAGTAGCTGACCAGAGCCAGGGACAGAAATTTCTTATAAATCAAATACCTACATACATTAGAGGCGGAGGGAGGGGACAGACTGCTACATTTCAGTCAATCAAAAATATGAGTGAGGAGGGCCTGCTGCCTTCAAGGTGCTGTGCTTGGTGCTGTGGGGGATTTACAGAGGCATGTCCTGGCCAAGCGCTCAAGCAGGGAAACACCTTTCCTCACTCACTGTAATGACCTAGCACGGTGCATGGCACGTTGTGGGTGACAGAAGGGGCCGCCATATTTCTCTGCAGTGATGTTCTATCTAGCCAACGTTGGACCCAAAAGTGAAAGAGATGGGATGTTGCCCAGCGGTTGACCCAGTCTAATTATTCTGAGATTAGAAGGAAAGGAAATTCCTGGAAATAGGTAGGATAGTTTTAAGCAGATGATGTTAGCCCTAGCTACTATTCCTCATTGATCAGGTTCCTGTCAGCTGCATCTCTGAGGTGTCACAATCATGTGCCCTAGATATTATCACTCACCTCCGCAGTTTACCAATGAGGAGGCGAAGCCCAGAAAGGCTAAGAGGCAGGCTCGCCAGGGGCTCGCGGTTTGACCCCGAAAGGTGTCCCTGTTTGAGCAACTGCTCCCATGAGAGGCCAAGAGGCAGCGGGCCGGAGAAGGCAGAAGATCTGCAGGATTGCACACCCCTCACTCGTGTGTGTACCTAGATTGCACACCCCTCACTCGTGTGTGTACCTAGATTGCACACCCCTCACTCGTGTGTGTACCTAGACTGTACACCCCTCACTCGTGTGTGTACGTAGACTGCACACCCCTCACTCGTGTGTGTACCTAGACTGTACACCCCTCACTCGTGTGTGTACGTAGACTGTACACCCCTCACTCGTGTGTGTACCTAGACTGTACACCCCTCACTCGTGTGTGTACCTAGATTGTACACCCCTCACTCGTGTGTGTACCTAGATTGTACACCCCTCACTCGTGTGTGTACCTAGATTGCACACCCCTCACTCGTGTGTGTACCTAGACTGCACACCCCTCACTCGTGTGTGTACCTAGACTGTACACCCCTCACTCGTGTGTGTACCTAGATTGCACACCCCTCACTCGTGTGTGTACCTAGATTGCACACCCCTCACTCGTGTGTGTACCTAGACTGTACACCCCTCACTCGTGTGTGTACCTAGACTGTACACCCCTCACTCGTGTGTGTACCTAGACTGTACACCCCTCACTCGTGTGTGTACGTAGACTGTACACCCCTCACTCGTGTGTGTACCTAGATTGTACACCCCTCACTCGTGTGTGTACCTAGATCGTACACCCCTCACTCGTGTGTGTACCTAGATCGTACACCCCTCACTCGTGTGTGTACCTAGATTGTACACCCCTCACTCGTGTGTGTACCTAGATTGTACACCCCTCACTCGTGTGTGTACCTAGATTGTACACCCCTCACTCGTGTGTGTACCTAGACTGTACACCCCTCACTCGTGTGTGTACCTAGATTGTACACCCCTCACTCGTGTGTGTACCTAGACTGCACACCCCTCACTCGTGTGTGTACCTAGACTGTACACCCCTCACTCGTGTGTGTACCTAGATTGTACACCCCTCACTCGTGTGTGTACCTAGATTGTACACCCCTCACTCGTGTGTGTACCTAGACTGCACACCCCTCACTCGTGTGTGTACCTAGATTGCACACCCCTCACTAGAGCACATACCTCTCTACATTTCTGCTTCCGTGTTGCTGCCATTTCCAACGTTTTCACATTTTCCACAAATATCAGTGCAACAACATTTTAAGTGTAAGCATACAAAGGCCATGCTAGGAAAAAATCTCTCTGTTCCTAGTCAAACTCGTATCACCTGTTGTCTGCGGAATAAGGACTTACCGATTTTCTTTGACTGAGAAGTCATTCTCTGTCTCACATTCCTCTCCTGTTCCACTCCACACTCACAACACACAACACTGTTATTCCTCAGTAGGAAAAATGCAGGCAAAAATTGACATCAGTGCTCAGAGAGGCCCCGGTGAGGTCCAGGTTTAATGAAGCCTTTCTCTCTCAAACTCCACTTGTTTCTTGGGAACTCTGCCACTTAGGACAGCTATGGCAATTATCTTTTAACAGACGGTACTATTGATCATGGTATAGTTTCTTCTTTGGGTTATTCATAGTCCCAAATTCAGTCAGGATAGCAGACAGACATATCACCCAGTAAGATGCAAACTTGTTCTCTCCCTCATCACTTCCCTGGATCTAATATTGCCTCACATCTTTCTATTCAGATTTACTGTTTGCTAAACTTGTCTCAAGCATACAATCAAAAGAAACATGCAAGATGGTCCTCTGGTAGACAGGCACGTTTAGCAAGCGGTACGTCCCTGAAAATCTGTCTTAACCAGATTCGTCGTTCAGTGCCTGCCCATCAGTGCACCCATTTCCCGACAGGAGTGCAGTTACTCACCTCAAGGAAGCACCACGTCATAGCGGTCAGGAGCGCAGCCCCATTTTTCTCTCCACAAAAGTTACCATTGAATGCAAGGATAATCATTCCCTCGCTTTGCTTAAACCGTCTAACCTGCATTGTCGAGCACGCCTTTGCTTCCTGTTTCGGTTCAGTTGAGCCACGCAGTGAAGGAGCGGTGGCATAGTGCACACGCACATGTTCGCTTACAGTGACTGGCCTCTCCCACTGGACATTGTCCAACAGCAGTCCCTGCTGAGGAACACTGGTTGTTTCAGGTTGACTGTTGTCAGCGTCGCCACTTTCGTATTTCCCTGCATTGCTGCTAGACTCCACTCTGTATTACCCTGGACACGTTTTAGAGATAAATGCACGTGTGTTTTCAGCGTCGGTAGCCATGGTTTCCTAAAGTTATAGTGAAATGCAGTGCCCCGGTCCCCCAGTCCCTATTATCAGGATGTTACCATTCAGCTGCCTTGGGGCTGGCTTGGTGGCTCACTGTCATCGCCGGTGATGGCGCCTGCCCAAGCCCTGTCACGTGCTGAGGCAGATGGCCCGTGGCCTGGGAGAATGGAGTGGTGTTCGTGGCTCCAACCCTAGGTGGCCGAGATGCTGAGGCCATCTGAGGTATGCACCCGGGGGTGTCGCACCTCTGCCTCTGTCACATTGCCCTTCAATTAAATCAATGCATTTTTAAATTTAAATCTTTCCCACACCACTATTCAGTTGGAATATCTTCAATGTATTCAATATGTTGGCAATATGTTTAGCAATTTGTGGATGTGTGCGTGTGTAGTGTGTTTTCAGTTCTCTTGTGTTTTCTTAAAAAATATTTTGTCAAAGTGTTTTCTTTAAGAAAAAAAAATTATTTTCATTTGAAAGGTAGGTTTTACAGAGAGAGAAGGAGAGACAGAGACAGAGGTCTTCCCTCCACCGATCCACTCCTCACATGGCCTCAACAACCAGAGCTGAGCTGATCCACAGCCAGGAGCCAGGAGCTTCTTCTGGGCCCCCAACGTGGGCGCAGGAGCCCAGGGACCTGCGCCATCCTCTACTGCCTCCCCAGGCCATAGGCAGGGAGTTGAATCTTAAGTGGAGCAGCCAGGACTAGAAGCTAACGGTGCTGGTGGCCCAGGCGGGGGGCTTGCTTGCTATTCCACCATGCCAGTGCCTCTTGTGCTGTCTCACTTTAGCTTGTTCTATCATGTACTTTCTTTTTCTCACACGGGAAGTTAGTTATATAATCAGGAAAGAGGCTCCTCCGCACCAGTAGCAGGTGTTGAAAGTTTGTTTCTATTCCTGAGACTTCTGTGTTTTACTCTCTTGATAGCGTATTTTGATGAACAGAAATGTTTAGCTTAGCTTATAAAAGGTCTTCAAAAAGTTCACAAAATGCATATTATGAAAAACTGAGTGTATTTTAAAAATTTATACCAAAATAAACTAATGTTTTAATTCACTTTCTTCATGAACTTTCTGAGATGTTTCACACCACGTGCTTTATCAATTTTTGGAAGTGACATGAAAGAGCGACAGGAAGATACAGCTGGAGCTCTGGCGTCCTCTCGTTCACTGCCCAGAGGCTGTAGCTCCGGGGCTGAGGCCAGGAGGGCGTCCGAGGGCTCCCACGAGGGCGGCAGGAGAGAAGCACGGGCACCATCCTCATGCCAGGTGCAGGAGGACGTGGGACTGAAGTCCAGCTGCTGGGCGTTGACCTGGCACTCCCTCACACGATCCAAGCTTAGCAGGTGACTATCTGGTTTGCTGAGCCGCAGTGCTGGCCCTCAGTCTTTCATATTTACTGCTTCTCTTTCTGATTCAAGAAATGTTTCCTGTAGTGATATTGTTAATATATTCTACTGCATTAGTTTCTATTTGTTTTATTACTTTACCTAACATGTTTGAGTCTCTGAAACTTAAAGAATTGATATTTGCATACAATGTGAAGTAAAGTCAAGTGGTTTTTAATGAGTTAATTTTAGCATACTCAATTTCTACGATCTGATTTTTGTTGAAAAGACCATCCTTTTTTTTCTTGCTGCATATCCGTGTTCTTCTAAATCACACATTCCCATTTCCATCATTCTCATCATGGGCTCTTGGTCTTGTTAATCTAACTTACTTAGGGCTTCATAAGCGGGTACCAGGCTTTTAACTACTGTCGTATCCAAGTGTTAAATGCAGTAGAGTGATGCCGCAGGAAGTGATGTGTTGGTGAAGGCTTGAGTCTGTGAAAACAGAGAAAAGTCGTCAGAGGAAGAATGGAAATTAGGAGATGTGAAATGTGCAGGACCCCATTTCTTTCCCTCCCTATTTTATTACTATTTTCCATGACATGGTTTGGTAGGTTTAGGCATTCCCCCTCCACCTTCCCTTCCTCCCTCTCCCTTCTCCCCTCCCCCACTATTTTCCCCATATTATTATAATAGTATAGTCCTTCAGTAACGTCACAAGCCCAGTTTTCTGCTATCTGTATGTGCCATGGCATTGTAGGCATAGACAATGGCAGCAAATCTCATATCAAATTGTCCAGGTGTATTGAACAATTTGGGAGTCTTTCTTTCGCTCAGCAGTAGAGATTCCTGTTGGAATGCATCTTCACTTCCCCTGTGCTGGTCTCCAGTATTCAGTTCATCTAGGTCATCGCCTCTGGTCTTACGCTTTGAGCTAATATGTGATGAGGAAAGGTTTTTGGCTGGCAGTTTGTGCTAAAAGTTATACATCCTCTCTCAGTGTCTTTCTTTTTCACTGCCTTAATAGTATATCTTGATGAGCATAAATGTTCTTTTTTAATATATGGAACGTATTTTAAAATTTCATGGAGGTGCATATTATGAAGAGTGTGTTTTCTATTGCATATATGATTGATATTGGTTTAAAACTTTGTATCTTCACACTGACTTTTCCACCCTAACTTTTAGGGAAGCAATTTCACACACCAAAAGGAACATCTCATTGATATCGTCCTCTGTGTAACGTGACAGGCTAACGTTACTTCACGTCTACTTTCCAGTTTGTTCTCTTCCTTAGCACTTGTCATGTGTGACACACCTTATGACACTTGTTTATGCTGCCTGTAATTAAGGAAGAGAGCGCGGTAAGTGTTCACGCACTTGCTCATCTGCTGGGTTGAGCAGCTCATAGTGTGTTCTGTAGACTATGCCCCAAATGGATTTCCTTTGTGTCTACAAAAGACCTGCCGCTGTGAGGTGCTCCCCTGGGGACTCACTCTCCCCCCTTCGCTGCTCTCTGCTCTGCCTGCTGGAGGAAAGCTACTTTCAGTTTGCATGTTTATTTGTTTAACCTGTCAGTAAAGAGTCATGGAGATTTATTTTTATATTTTAGCTGTAATTCAGTTTACTGATTGTTGTTCAGATTGGTTCTACGTTTGGTCATGGGGAATTCTTTCCATTCCCCCTGGGTCTCTTTGACTTTTTGAATTTTCTAATTCTCTTTTTATGAGTTTTAATAGTTTTGCCTTTATAAGAAATTGATTAATTGAATCTAAGTTATACATTTTATGAGGATACAGCTGCTGACAGTATTTGTTAATTATTTGCATGTTAGCATCTGCAAGGCTCCACCCCTTTCACGCACGACCCTGTCAATGGGTGACTCCTTTTTTTGGTTGGAATAACTGAAACCTTGCCAATTTTCTAAGTCACTTCAGATATTTCTGCTCTTTTATTATTTTTTTTTTCTTGCTTTAGGATAAAGTGGAAGATAACCAATACGGACCTTTTTGTTTTTTAATTGTGTACATTTTATGCTAAAAATTTTTCCTGCAAGTACTGCTTATCCTGCACCAGCAATGTTTAACATTTTCTTTTTAGTTTTATTTAGGTCAAAAGCCTTCTTAATTCCTTGGGAATTTTCAGCCATGTGTTATCTATTAGCATGTTGTTTAATTTCCAAATCTGCTAGAATTTGTAGTTGTCGTTTTGTTATTGATCCGCAGCTTGAACGTGACATGCATAGTTCTGTTTGTTGTTACTTATCCTGCTTGCTGCTCTCAAGATCCGTCAGAGTCTCTTTCGTCTGTGATTAATTTTAGGAAATTCTTCATTATTTTTTACTTCAAATATATCTTCTGCTTTTGTTACATGTGCTATGGCTTTGAAATTGTCTCATGGTTCTTGTTTGTCGAGTCCTGACTACTTCACCCGCTCTTGTTGTCAGCTCTCTTTGCCTTTCGGCTTGGGACATTGCTATGTACCTCTCTTCTAGTTTGCTGCATCTGGTCCTCTAATGAATTCATCCAGGCAGTTTTCTTCCATGCCTTTCTCCTGCCTTTTAGCATAATTTGGAGAGTTTTGTTTTACTCTGATATATGGTAGCCGATGTAACAGATAGCTACATCAATTAGCTTTACTGTCAGGGTTGTACTAACCTGGATAGGAACTGGACTGCTGGCCGCATCTGCGGAGTTGCAGGTACCTGAGACCAGCTGTCTAAGGTGCTTTGTTTTCTCCTCCTTTGACGGAACCTGCATATGCAAATCCTTCACTGCTGTTCGGGTTTTCTGCAGTCCTGGGTTGTACCTCAGTGCTTCTAGTGAGCCTGTGTGCCTGGGCCATGAACCCCATATGGCTTTCTTGGCGTCTTTCAGCCCTCCCATTGCACAAGATGCAAGGGTGCAAATGGGGGAATCATATTCCTTGAGGCTGTGGTGTCCAGTCTGGAGAGCAGGCTACCTAGAACACTTGGGACCCATTTCACAATGGTTACTTTCTGCTCTCATTTCCAGAACCATGAGGGCATTTTCTTGGCTCTTCACCATAAGCATTTGGCTGGAGACCTAGAGCTAAAACCATGAAAGTTGAGGATAATACAGCGATGTTGTCTCCCAAGAGAGCAGTTAGCAATCATAATTTAGTCCAGGTAGGGCTGAGGACGATGGAAGAGAGATCTCCCCCCAAGACTTACACAAAGTTTTCAGCTTGATTTTCACTGGAGTTGCATTTTGACGTCAGGGTCATAGCTGGGCTCTTCGTGTTGTGCACTGTGCTTTGGTAGACTCCCCAAAGGAAGGATGTTTAACTTACTGATATCCTAAATTGCATGAGCTAGCTTGTGAAAGAGAATAATCGATTCAAATTTTCACAAATCCTCATAAAAAGCAGTCTATTTTCAGTTGGCATCGCCTATCCCACTATTTTTGAATGCAAATAAATACTTATTCAAACTAGGACTCAGGTATTTCCCCAGGTAACTTCCTCAATCTTTGCCTTCCTTTAGCAGGTTAACTCTTAATTACAATAATTTAGCTTTTGTTCTTGAATCTCATGCCCACTTTTTGTTTTTATAAATGCACTTTAATATTTCAGAGCAGTTTTAAGTTTATACCAAAATTTGGTGTAAAGTCCCAAGAGCTCGCATCCACTCTGCCTTGTCACATAGTAGTATCAATATCCCACACCAGAAAGGTTCTTCCGTCGCAGTTATCAATCCAAACCCATACTGTAAATCAGGGTGACTCACCGTGGAATTTACTCATGTGTTTTGACAAGTGTTTGGGTCCAGCCTTAGAGTGACCTTTCTAAAATGTCCTCACCCTTCAAGCTCATTCTGCGTTTCGTTGAGCTCCCAGGAACCACTGTGCCTTTCATTGTCTCCACACTTCTGCTTTCATAGAGTGTTATGTTGGCATAATCATATAATATGCATCTTCTCAAGACTGTTTGATCTTTGTCTTTCACTGACTGGACACTTGAAGCTCTGCAGGTCTCACCATGGCTGGGTAACATATTTCTGTTTGGGGCTCTTGGAACTCTGTAGTGTGAGGGTTCCACAGTTTGTTCATCCAGGCATCTACTGGAGGACAGGTTTAGCCTCTTCCAGTTATTTTTTTCACAGATTTATTTTATTTTTATATGGAAGGCAGATTTACAGAGGAAAGAGAAACAGAAGAAAAGATCCTCCATCTGCTGGTTCACTCCTTAACTAGCTGCAATGGCGGGAGCGGAGCCGATCAAAAGGCAGGCCCTTCCAAAAATAAGGTGTAAAACTCATTGTTAGGCATCTATGGTCCTGTGACAAGTTCCATCACCGTGATTAGTCAGTGACATAGCCCGGATTGTAATTTCTGGAGCAATCATTTCAAAACAATAATGTATTAGTTTATCTGAAAGACAGAATGACAGAGGGAGAGGCAGACTAACAGAAAGAGAGGGGAATGGGGGCGGGGAGAGAAAGAGAGATCCATTTGCCAGTCTACTCTACGTGATCACAACAGCCAGTGCTTGGGCACTGTAGCCGACATGGCCTCCCAGATGGGTCTATTAGAGGTGAATTAATAGGAGGCTGCAGCAGAAGCCCAGCATTCACCTTGAACTGGCCCTTCTAAATAAGATGCTGCTATTGGGAGCAACAACCTAACTGCCTCAGTACTGCACAGGCCCGCGTGTGCCACCTGTGCCCTGTGGTGATACGGACCATTCGGAAGTTTAAGACAAAAAGTTGTACTGAAATTTGGCCCTCCACACACTCATGTGGTTTGCTTTCAAGCATGTTGGCTCGAGAGGCAATCTGGATTTAATTCAACATTATCCACTTCTACAAAGACATTTTCTCATTTGCCTTACAAGTATTTATTTGATCTTCTGCTTTTATTAAACATTTCCAAATGTAAAAATAAATTCCCTATCAGACTTTTCACAGAGATTCTGAGGAATAAGAGATGAAAATAGTGACAATACACTCCCTTCTGGTCCTGTCAGTGCGTCTTGAAAATCACATTGATTGAAGATAATTTTGTGCAGTGTTAAGAATAAAAAGGATGTATCTTCCATGAGTTTTATTTTCAGAATGCATTTAACTTGAACTTTTTCATTAATTTTCATTTTTAAAATTGACTTTTACTCCCACAGAAAATATGTAAATTGACAAGCTGTCCATTCTTTCAATAATTTATTCTTTGCAATTACAAAAATTCACTATGGGGCCCGGCTCTATAGCCTAGCGGCAAAAGTCCTCACCTTGAACATGCTATGACCCCATACGTGCATCAGTTCTAGTCCCGGTAGCCTCGCTTCCCAACCAGCTCCCTGCCTGTGGCCTGGGAAAGCAGTCAGACCCGGAAGAAGTTCCAGGCTCCTGGCTTCAGAATGGCTCAGCTCCAGCAGTTAAGGACAATTGGGGAGTGAACCACTGTGGGGAAGATCTTCTCTCCTCCTCTCTGTATATCTGATTTTCAAGTAAAAATAAATAACTATTTTTTAAAAATTCACTATGGGTGCACAGGATGTTCTGACCTCTTGTGATGTCAAGTGGAGGACTTGAGCTTGTTGCCAGTGCCCCACACCTCAGGTGGCACCTGTGCTTCCCCTGAGACAGAACGGAAGAAAGAATGAGAAGCTGGATTTTCTCCAGGGATGGTCAACAGTGTTCCACGTGTGGGTATTCCTCACGCCAAGCCTTGTAGATTTTATTTTATCTTGCTTGCATAAAAGCAATAAAGTGATATTATATAGAAGCTCATATTGCAAGGAATCAAACGGCATTTTATTCATTCAGCAAACATTCCTGGAAGGCAGGCCATGTGTAAGACATTATGTTTGGTCTTGAGAAAACAACATTGCCAGGCAGATAAAGTCTCTGCTTTGACATGGTTTTGAACTTGATGGAGAAGATAGAAATATGAGTAGAAACTAAAGATGTCCATGAAAAACCCAGGCTGCCGTGAGGGCGAGGAACGGGGTCAGGAGGCAGGTTGGTGATGGGCATTCAGCGCAGACGGCGTGTCTGAGAAAGCAGTCTTTAAGCTAAGATCTGCAGGGCTCAGGGAAGGTCAGGGAGAATTCGGGGGCTTTTACACCCCTCGCTTTGTGGAACAGAGGCATCTTAAAAAACACCTGTGCAAGACTAACACTGAAGTTCAGAAGCATCCTTCACTTGGAAGTTCACCATAAATAATGCGGGACAACTCACACTGACATCCCGTCCTCAAAGGCCTCACGGATTGAGCTGCAACACAAAGATGTCACAGTCCTCACAGGATTTCCAAGTCTGTCAATGCCAAGTGCGTGGTGGCTGGGGTGTTTGCGAAAATAGAAAATAAAACTGTTGGCTCCAGCTACACCAAACGTGCTAACAGCCTAGTCATAAAAAAAATTCCATTTCATTGTTACAAATATGGGGATCATTCTAGTAGTTTGCTCTGAATGATCTTCACCTTCTACAAGAAAACCCGCGCTACAGATACATGAATGATGAGCTGCAAAGCGAGCAGCAACTTTGCTTTTAAGGTCTGACTTCCCAAGTGGGGTGCTTCATCCTGCACTTCATCCAGCGGCATGCTTAATGACATCGAAGGGTGTTTCCAGAATTTTCTGGGCCAGCAGGAGCAAATTCTGCAAGAGGCTCCTAAGATGAAGTTTTGGCTTCACTCAAACTTGCACATTTCATTAAGATTACTCCACCTCATCTTCAAAGAGCAATAGTCCGATCCCTCTCTCCACTCTTCCCCAGGACATATCTTCAAGGTTAATGTTTAAGTGTTAATTAAGCCCAGCCACCTCCTAAGAGATAAGTAAGTAAACAGGCTAGCCACGATAACAAGGTTTCCAGGAGTGGACATAAAGGAATGTCAATGCATCTTTCATAATGGAAACCAAACACTCACAATCTGAGACTTGCGGTAACTATGGTGACAAAGCCCCACAAGCTTCACCTTCCCCGGGCCCTTTCACTAGGGATCCACCGCTGTCACCAGGAAAATCTGATGGCTCTCAAGTTGTCCTCTGAGGACACAAAGGCTGACGACCCCCTGAATAGAGTGTGTGGCTTTATCTGCTTGCCAAGTGTCTTTTCAAGAGGGAAGACTTAGTCAACAAAGAGAAGTGCTCTCAGTTTGAGCTAACTTTCTCAGTAAAAACATTGACTTTCTATTGTACCTGAAGTGTTTTGTTATCAATGATTACCGTCTTTGTAGCCATCTTCCTGATGTTGATGGAAACACTTCAAAAAGAATCTCTGTAGCTATGGATGGTGATGGGGTCAAAGAGAACTTACTCTCCAGAGAGGATTTGCGAAAATCAGACTTAGCATAAACTGCTAAAAGCTGGACAAGAAACAAAGGAAAACGAAATTATTTAGAGTCTACTTTTGAAATGATATAATAGACATAAAAATAAAAGGAAACATGAATATGTAATGAGTGCTTATCTAAAGGTAAGGGTTATGTATGGCTAATCCCCCCTCCCCTTCACCTTGCTTCCCTCCCCTCCCCTTCTCTCCTCTGTTCCTCTTCCCATTCCTCTCCCCTCCCCTTCGCCTTCCTCTCCCCTTCCCCACCCTTTCCGCTTCTCCTCCCTCCCCTTCCATTCCTCCTCCTCTCCCCTTCCTGTCCCTCTTCCATTCCCTTCCCCTCCCCTCCCCTTCCTGTCCCTCTCCTCCCCTCTTTCCCCCTCCCCTCCCCTTCTCTCCTCTGTCTCTCTTCCATTCTCTTCCCTTCCCCTCCCCCTCCCCTTCACCTTCCCAGCCTCCTTCCTGTCCTCTCCTTGCCTTCCCTTCTCATTCCCTTTCCCCTGCAAAACCTCTTCCATTCCCCTCCCTTCCCCTCCTTCCCCTCTTCCTCCTTCTTCTCCTTTCTTCTTCCTTCCTGTTCTCTTCCCCTCCCCTTCCAGTTCCGCTTCCATTAGCTTCCTCATCCTCTTCCCTTCCCCTCCCCTTCCTTTTTCCTTTCCCTTCCCTTTCATTCCCCTCCCCCTCTCCTTCCCCTTCACATTCCCATTTTCCTCACATTCTCATTCCCCTCTCCTTCCCTTCCCTTCCTTTTTCTTCTCCTCCCCTTCCAGTTCCCCTTCCCCTGCCATTACCTTCCTCATCCTCTTCCCTTTTCCTGCCCTTCCCTTCCCCTTTCTTCCCCCTCTCCTTCCTTTTTCTTTCCCTTCCCTTCCCATTCCATTCCATTTCCCCTCTCCTTTCCCTTTCCTTCCCATTTGTCCCAGTGAACTCCCACCTGCCTCTACATTGATGGAATATACTGACTTGTGCTAAGCAACCACTAGGGCACTGTACCCCTTAATACAAGGGTAAAAGAGCAGCTTGTTAGTCATGATGAAGTCATGGGATTCAACTAGAATAGAAAGTGTCAGGAGAGAAAAGCACAACTTGATCAATTTATCCAGTACATAAATTAGGGTTTGTTGGCTTCTGTTGGCTTGAGACAGATCATGGGGAATAAGACGGGCTCAGATCTCCATAGCCATGCCCAGACTCTTCCTACTTTCCATCAATTTCCAAACCATTTCACTTTAGACGGCCAAAGAAACAACGCTACCGAACCTTTCTGTCTCGTCTTCCACATGCTGTGTTTTGGATTCACTAAGGGTGGCGCCCTTACCCCTTACTGGCCCTAGTTGGGAAGGAACTGTTTGTTTGACATCGTTCCTTTAGAAAGCAGCCAAGTAGTACAAGAAACCTTTGATTCAAATGCTAGTGATCATATAACTTCTAGTGAAAAGAATCTAATATAGTTATTAGCAAGTTTAGTTAATTGATACATTGAAAAACATATTCTCATAACCATAAATACTAGAAGGATAATTCATCCATTTAAATATTTCTTTGATAATATTAAAATGTATGTCTCTTTTACTTTGTTTTTGGAATTCAAAGACATGTGACAGGAGGGGAACTGTAACTCTTGTTTCTGAATTTTGTGAAGGATCCTCTAATTTCAAATATATCATGTCAAACTCTCCAAGATTCCTTCCTGTGTTCTGGTTTGTTATTTTAAAAATAGTAACGTCCTGTGCAAGGCAGCATTAAGAGACAGCAGGCGAATGGGAGTGCACCAAGAGGGACTGAGTGCTCCCAGGGCAGCTGCAGGGATCAGGGCCCACTACATCCTGTGCTCAGCACAGCTTTGTGTATTCCGTAAGGAAGGCAGAAAAGGTAGGACTGTTTCCGTACCCAAGGCAAGGTTCAAGAGTGAGACCTTTATAACAAAAAACAGATTTGCAAGAGAAAGGCATAACAAATTTATTGAACCAGTTTCACAGACATAAAGAGGCAAAGACCCAGGGAAGCCGGTGTTGTTATGGACAGCTGTGAAAAAGAAATATGGCTGGGAGACATCGTGATGGCGATGAACCGAAAGGAACTTAGCAAGACTTGTCTGCTGAGATTCTCTGTGGCCTTTCTTGTAGAATTAGGCCGTGGCACGTGACTCTTCAGGGAAGGAAAGCAGGAGAAAATGAGAACATTATTCCTGCTCCCCGGCTTTCCTTGGTTCTCTGCAGCTCGCGACACTCCGTGTGTGTCAGTGGTCTTCAAGCGCCAGACCTGGATGTTCAGAGTGCAACTCCTCGTGCTGCAGTTGCTATTGCTCACGCAGCTACTGATGGCTGTGGGACTTAGAGACTGGATTCCCTTTGTAGTACTAAGAAGTGAGGAGCTCCAGGCACTGTGCTTTCCATCTTCATTTAAACCACTTGATAATTCAGAGTCAAGAACCTTGTCTGGGTCCACGTGAGTGTTTTACTTGGATCATACATCTGCCTACAGACACAGCTAGGATGAAAAACAACCTCTTGGTTCTAAGACGAAGGCAAGGAACCTTCAATACCTTTACCTGCTTCATTTGTAATTACCAAAATATTCTGTGTTGTTTAATGGCAACATGAAAATCCATATTAAGCTGCAAAGTAGAGAGGACAAAAGCTACCCCTTTTCTCAGTCAGACATGCTCGTCTTCTGGCCAAGATCATCCGTTTGTGATTCAAAGCAGTTCAAAGTCATGTTTCTGCAGATCTCTTCTCCAACCTGCTGTGGAGGAGGATGCGTGAAATATTGTAGCCCTCTGGAAAAACGAAAAGCAACAGCATGGCCTCCTACCTATCTTACTGATTCATTGTAACACCTTGGCCATTTATAATTTGTACGTTGTGATTATTTTTTCTGAATGTAGAAGATCATTGTGTGAGTGTGATAAGTCTTGGCATCCTGTGAATGAGTTACACTTCAAATAATGCCATTAGTAGACAACGGGAAAAGAAAGGGGGGGCATTCATCAAAAGCAGAAGTACTGAAACCAGGCCAGCCGGTTCTGGCCCAAAAAGAAAAAAGAACAGATGTTTGCTCCTATTCTACACTTCTTCAGACTGGAATATGGAGGAACAACAATCATTATAGTGGATACAGCCTAAAGAAAACAGAACACTCCAGCCAAGCTGTTCAGTGAGTCTCTCCTGAACACACAGAGAAATGTTTACTTGTCTTACAAATGGACTTCTAGTCCACTTAGACTCTGAGCAGGGTTAGGAGAGAAGGCCAGTGTAAGCCCACTTGTGTTGTCTGCTCACTCTCTCTTCTGGGAACACTCTGATTTAGCTAAACCCAGGATTTGGATTTGGCTTAGCTATAAATTAAAAGGATACTCCATTGGCTGTGCAGCTCTGCTCAACAGTTTATTTGCCCTTACATTAAAAAATAACTCAAGTTACTCTCGATGGATTCATTACAAACTTGATTTTTCCACTTTATAGCTATTTTGCCTGGCAGATGGGATCTGGTTTTTTCCTTATGTTGCATTTTTTGAATTGAGTATAAATGGTAGGATAGCAATATACCCTCCTGCCAACTAAAAAGCCACATACATATTTCAATAAAATTGCATTATTTGGCATCTTCTGTCCACACATGTTCATTTGGCTATTGCTAGTCCAAGCCAATTAGAGCCACAAGGGGAGTAGGTGTTTGAAATTTAAATAAGCAGCTCTAAATTTTGGAAGAGAAAAGAGGCCACTTGACAGGTAGGTCAGTCTATAATTCATGTTTAATGCAGCTGACAATTCCATAAATCATTTGTTTCTCTCCCAATATAGGGTTGCTTCTGTGCTATAATAGAAGCTGAAAAAAAAATACAAAGTAGTATGCTAAAGTAAGCATTTGGGTAAAGGAATCAGAGGGCTCTTTGGGTGAGTCTTTAAGGAAGAGTGACTTGACTCTGGTTAGAATAGACAAGATTTCAAGGCACATGAATGGCACGGAGATGCGGTGTGTGCAGGCTTAGGTCAGGTACTCCTGCCTGGTCAAGACCAGATGGTGGGATGGATGGAGACGTGGAGGTGGGACGGGCAGAGTGGATGGAGAAAGTCAGATCCTACTCCAAAGAGGCATCATCACAAGATTTTAAGCAAGGGATGTCAGATCCACTCCTGTGGACACTGAGAAGTGGAGTATAACAATCCCCAAGTGTGAAAAGAAAATCTGCTGTGATCTCATCAGGAAAAAGTCAATAACATGGGTCTGAACTGGACTGGACAGGTCACAGGAAATAGCTGTTATTGATAGCTAACAAATAAAAATATGCAATCAAATTAACCAGGGAATTATATATTTCATTCTGATGTTTAAGAATTTGGGTATTAGGGAAAAATGAACTAATATGGATGTCCATTTTCTAAAGTTGACTTCACTCAGAGATGCCATTAGTTTAATCCTCACCTATGTACACATGAAAAGTCAAAACTAAAACCAAAATGCAGAGCTAAGTATTTTTCATATACCAAAGGTAAAGGAATGCAACACGTGATGGGCTGCGTGTCTTGATCAGCATCTGGTGGATGGAGCCACTTTGATCTCCACAATTTTCAGCTACAGATTCTCATTCCACGAAGTAGTGCTTTGGAGTTGCAGGTATACTACAAGCAAAGTTTCAGCTCTCACAATCGGGCAAATGCAAGCTCTGTTCCACATAGCAGCTATCTGACCTCAGAAGTTCATGGGCCCTTTACAGCTCAACATGTCAACTGTTAGAGCTAGACGGCTTCCCGTACCTGCCAGCTGGTTACTGCAAAGATTAATGTGCTTGAAAATGTTTGTTATGATGTACATACTGAGAATGTGATAAATATCACTAGTTAATCACAGAATCATTATTATTATTAGAAGATAAAAGTGTGCAATCCGCTGAAGGAAAAAGATTTTATAGAAACAACTTGACCTAGACATTTGCGCCTGTTGATTCACTGTATTTTGCTTGAGTAAATAATGATGGAAAAAGTGATAATTTGACACACAAACAATATCTTAGTGTTTAGTGCTGATGAGTTATTTCTTCAGGAGAAAGTTTTTTTTTTTTTTTGCACTGACCTTGCAAGATGGAAAAAATAGAATTATCTCTTTTATAAAGCAAAATCAGTAGAAATAATCCAATAGAAAAATACCAAGCATTTCATGTACACTACGGCAAGGAGATACAGGAGAAAGACAAGCTTCTGAACACATTTGTCACAATAAATGGCTCACAGCAATCAGAGTGGGAAAACATCATGTCAGCTATTGGGTTGATATTTCCAGAACCAAACAAAACTATGTGAACTGAGCAAACATCAGATTTCTTGATCTTTCTCTTATTTAAATTAGGTATTGACTTCCCACATCATGAGAGTTCAATCCAGGAGCAACATTTTGTTTACATATGTGCGTCTTAATGCATATATTACCACAAGGAAAGTGCTTCTTAAAGATGTTTGCCAGTTAGACAATGAACTTCAAGGAAGAAATTATGTTTTAGTGCCTTACTTTATATTTATCATTGATTAGAAAAATTATCAGCTGAGGCAAATAAAGATATTGTTAAGATATGTTGTCAAAAGTGTCTTATAAACGTAGTTTGAGCAATGTATGCCAAAGATATGAAAATTGTAAAAATCAAATTACGTTTCTTGGCAGACAGTGAAATCATTACAGGACCGCGGTGTTCTCATTGGCTCTGGTTCCCTAAATCTGTATTTAACTACCGCTCCCAAATACATCTGGATTAATAGCAGTGGTGACACCACAGATGTGGAAGGTCCGTGAGACCTGAGCTGGAATTCACAGGGATTTCTGTGACGCTCACTGGCTGGCTCTGCCAAAACAAACCTGCTCGCTTGCGGCAGAAAGGGCGGGCATGAAAGCGCACGGGAGCAAAGACACGAGGGACAGCCGGGGGGACCGCGAGCTCGGGCGGTGGTTCTGTGTCCCATCGCTGGGTCTCACCCTCCGAGCCTTGGTTTCTCCGCCAGTAAAACAAAAAGACTGGAGGAGTCTTAACGTGCTTTCCAGTTGTGCACTTCTGGGATTGCAACCTTACAAACTGTTAGGTCCTTGGTTCTGCTGGCTGATTCGACACATCACATAGCTACAGCAGAGCATCCCTAAGCCGGAATAGCCTGGCCCCAAGTGAACTGAGGTTACTTATGTCTCCCAACTTATTAATAAATAGGTCTCTATACAAATTGTACAGAACTGAAATTACTTTTACATTCATTTATAATAATTTGAAATTTTAAAAGGTGTTTAAATGGAACGTGTCTTAAATACGCCATCCTGAAGAAAATGCCTTCAAAGTCTTCCGCACCAACATAAACAGGTCCACTGTGTTTATGGAGAGCGGGGGATGTTGGTGTGAACATTCTCCGTAGGAAGTGATACGGGCTTATTAGCCAATAATATTCAGGTAACCCTTGCACTATCACAATCGATGCATGAGAGCTGTGACAGCGCATGCGCGTACGAGATTATCTGCCAATTCTCAGAAAGGAATTATATTTACCCTAGAGGGCTATTAAACCTTCTGTCCTTGGAATTCTTACTGCACTCACTAACCCCACAAGTTATTCAAAGTATACTGTAAGAAATGACTATAAAATGCCCAGGTCAGCGAGTGTTTTTATTATTGTTTAATTGTTCATATCTATCTCCTTAAACAAGAAGGGAATTTTGATTGAAAATCCTGTCCTGTATATTTGTGGGCAAGCAGAAGAAAGGGCCTGGAACCTTCCAGCATAATGAAGAAGGGAGGGAAACATCCATGATTCCGACTCGATCACCACACACAGATACTACTGGCCTTCCTTTGATATCTAGCGCCTGTCTGCTTTCCTTTTAAGATTTATTTATTTGTTTGAAAGTCACGACGACAGAAAAGGAGGAGGATGGTATGCCAGAAGGGCAGAGAGCAGGAGAGAGAGGGTGAGAGAGAGTGATATACTTGCTGCTCCTTCCCTAAGTGCCTCCGTCGGCCGAGGCTGAGCCAGGTCAAATCCAGGGGCCTGGGATTCTACCCGGGTCTCCCACAGGCATGGCTGGCACTCACGTGCCTGGACATTGCCTGCTGCTTCTAGGCACATTCGTGAGGCGCTGCACTGCCAGCCAGCAGCTGGGCCCGACAACGGCATGTGGGCATTCTAACTGTGTCTCAGCATCCACACACTCAGCTCACATCAGCACGCCTTCCCTAACACTCAACTAAGACACAGTCTTTCACATCTTTCTAATTGTCCCTGTTTTTTTTTTTTAATATTTACTTAATTCTTACACTAATAGGACAAACAGAATTTCTTAAAAGCATTATCAGTCTTCTGTGTGTCTCCAAACCTCCATTTTAAAAAATGCTGATTGCAGCGGATCCATGAAAATGATAAAGCCCTATTAACCTTCCTTAAAGCACTCCTAAGCGATTACTAGAAACGCCATTAAAACACGGGGCCAGGGTGTGCAGGTCCGGGGCTGGTCTGAGGCCCCTGCACGTGCATCGCCGTTTTCCACAAGACACCTTCCTCAGCACACCAGCTTTTCAAAAACCTTCTCCCAGAAAGGACTCTCCGTTCAATTATTTGGAATTTTTTTCCATATCCTGCTTCCTTCTGGGAAATTCACAAATCACAATACCATACTGGAGTTTCCGAGACATACTTCAGGGAAATGCATTGCTCGGCTTTGCTTGAGCCAGAGTCTCCTGGTCGTGGGTGTTGTTACTGACTATAAAATAGAGTTTGTTCGCCCCTTCAAAGCCTCCTGCCTTTACTAAGTCCTTTTCAGGAAGCACCACCGAGGTCCTGCGGTACTGGCAGGCTCCAGGACACCCCACCCCACTCCCCTCCGTTCTGTGTCGGAACAAGACAGTCAGGAAATGGGTGACAGTACGGAACATTCCTGAAGGCTCTTCTGGAAAGAATGACAAACTCAATTACTTTTTCATTTTTTCCCGTGTACTTGAAAGGCAAAATGGCAGCAGGAGAGAGAGAGAGAGAGAGAGAGAGAGAGAGAGAGATTTTATGGCTTAGACTGCAAACTCCTGCAATGGGAGGGGCGAGAGAGAGAGAGAGAGAGAGAGAGTTCAATGACTCAGTCCGCAAACTCCTGAATGGCAGGGGCACATCACACAGACACCAGGAGTCCCAAGCCAAGGGACCCACATTGGCAGCAGGCAAAGCGCCGAAGCTGTTCCCCTGCCTTCCCAGCTGCGTTAGCAGGGGCAGCTGGGGAGGCAGGACAGCCGGAACCCGCCCCGTGCTGACATTGGATGCAGAAGGCAACGATGGAGAGTCACAGGAGGAAAGCCTTGTCTCTACTTCCAACTCGCGCGTCCTTCACACAGCAGGGCTGCAATCAGCTTTGAAAGTAGATGCCTCGCTTATATGTCAAAGACGAGTTTTCTATATCTGAGAAATGGTATTTCATGACTTAAAAAATTCACTTCATTTGGCGCCATTAAAAACAAAACCCACTGTGTGGATTCAAGGTCAGGGAGAATGTATTTTGATTTAGCAAATGGGTATTAGTGTGATAGAATTAATAAAACTGAAAAATACACCTAGGAAAAGATTAACCAAGTAAAAAAGGATTGGTTAACAAGTAATATTTAACACATTTAAAACTCCGCTCTCGCTGGCCGACACTTCTGCTGCTACGTGGACCTGCAGGAGGGCTGGGAATGGTCATCTCGCTCAGCATGTCTAAAGTAGTGTGCAGGTGTTTCGATGACTTTGTGAATTCAAGATAAAGTTACAAATGAAGAAAATGCCTTGTGCAATGGTTAAGAAGTGACACAAAGGAGAGCATTTCCGTCAATGGATGGTTTGAAATACTCGTCTCTAACTGGCCAGTTAGATAGCACATTAGTCACGGCTTTTGTTCTTCAGAAACACATGTTAAGTCTCTCCCTCAAGTTCGTCCAAACTCACATGTGGAATTTTACTCATAAACCACCGTCTGCGTTTCAAGAGACCAATATTGTCAGCACGTAGGCTCCTAATATTGTAAATCCTCACACGAATCATGGTGCTGCTGGGCCAGGTAGAACTTGCCATATGAACTCTGAACAATATAATTGTATTTCATAATTTTTAAATTTTCTTTTTTTAAAAAACACATTGCTAATTTGAAAGAGTTATGGGAGTGAGAAAGGGATCTTTCATTCCCCAAATGGGTGCAGTGGCTAAGGCGGGGTGATGCTGTGCCCGGAGCGTGGTATTCCAGTGGCTTCTTCCCCACTGACGCAGGGACTCAAGCACTTGGGCTTCTGCTTTCCCAGTACATTAGCAGGAAGCTGAAGAGAAAATGGTGAGCCTGGGACTTGAGACATGGCCCATATGGGTTGCTGGGCACTGCGGGTAGCAGCATAACCCACAGTGCCACAGTGCCTGCCTCTCCTCTTTTCTTTTTAAGAGAAGATATTAACATAGAATTTCTAAATATTTTCAATAAATACAGTGGAAGAAAAACACCTAAAATTTGACACAAATTATTAGAATTAACTCTCATAAAAAATTAAGCCAATGGCATGCCACGTTAAAGTGAAAAATGATTGGGCCTGGTGCAATAGTCTAGTGGCTAAATCCTTGTGGTTCCTGTCTTGGCTGCTCCACTTCCCATCCAGCTCCCTGCTTGTGGCCTGAGAAAGCAGTGGAGGACAGCCCAAAGCCTTGGGACCCTGCACCTGCATGGGAGACCCGGAAGAAGCTCGTGGCTCCTAACTTCTGTTCGGCTCAGCTCTAACTGTTGCAGCCACTTGGGGAGTGAATCATCAGATAGAAGATCTTCCTCTCTGTCTGTAAATCTGCTTTTCTGATAAAAATAAATAAATCCCAAGAAAATGAGGAATTATTAAATGACTTTTCATGCCTTTTGACATAAGATTTAGAAATGAAAGAGTATGTCAATAATATGGTGATTATAAAAAAGAAGTATCTATTTCTAAGATTGTTACAACAATATCTTGGACTTGAATATGAGACTGATGGGATTATAAGTCCTTATGAAGGATTATACCATTGTAATAAAATTGGGAAAATCTGTTGGGGGTGGGATTTTGGGGGGCAATCCCAGTCTATAAGAACTTGTAACACGTAATTCAAAAATTCAAAATAAAAAAATATATATCCAAAGAAACTATCTTGGACCTTGCTTCTTAGCACTGTTGAGTCTTCTGATTTAGCAAATGTAGGAAAGGCCACAACGCAAGCAGAAAAAGTACAACAGAGTTTCTGTATGATTAGCTAAAAGGGACAAAACTTTGGAATTACTTTGAAATCTGTTTTAAAGTTCGCTGCTTCAATTCCTTTTTCTATTATGGAACCATGAAAAGTCTTTTCAACTGAATTGCATACATAACTCCTAGGGTGTAGACTGCTGCGATTATTTGTTCACTTCATCAAAATGCTCTTTTAAATTCTTGCTCCATCTGTATCACCAGGTCCTGGGGAACCAAGGTGAAAGAGGCCCAGGAGAGGCCAAACCGTTCTCGGTATTTCTAACAAAGGAAATGCCATTCTTGCCACTAACTCTTGGAATGATTTCCAAGTTCTCTGAAAATAATTTAACCTGTGTCAAATAGCTGTCTCATCTGGAAAACTCAATAACCGAATGGCCAAGTTAGACAGCATAAGGGAAAGTGAGGTGTTACACTGAAATGGTATAGCCCAGGCGCGTTGGATCGAGGCTCCCAATTAGCCAACCACTTCCCTGTGTCTGCTCGTTGGCCTTAAACGTGAGCTAGGTTATTGCAGAAAAGCATAAGAATCCCTTCTGTGATCTTGTAGTGCAAATGAAAGAGCCTGGCACATCGCAGCACAGACGCCTTGGCAATGAAGTTAAGCACTGTGGTGGATGCATCTCTGTAGGAGAATCAACGTTGCTATATTCAGGAGTCAGGGCGCGCAGGGCAGAGCAGGAGAAGTATGGGAAATACTGCTCTTTACTCGCAGGCCTGCAGTTTCACGCTGAGCCCAGCCTGAATGGGACATGCCCGTTAGGACAGCACGCTCCATCTGCACTTGTACGTGTTCTTGTCTAAACCAGCTGATAAGCCAATGCGAGCAGTTTGCTTTATTTTATGAGCAAACCACAATTTTCACAGGAGTTTTAAAGCAATTTAGATTCTGCCAGGTGACTTTGCAAGGAAATTATGTTGCTATAGTCTTCTAGCTGCTATACTAGTAAGTTGAATACCTACTAATAATATTCTACTTATTCTATCTGTGCACCAGATATTGTCCAGAATGCTTGTCCTAAGCAGCTGGTGTCCTTTGGCAAAGGAGGCATTTTTTAAGGAGGGAGGACTCCGCAGTGCTTACTGACTTTTGTAGACTCTCACCGAAATTAGGATTTTTCAAGGTAACAAAGTATAAAGGAAATATTTGGGATAACAGCCATTTTTATGTTTTCATTTTAAATACAGAAGATACTTTATAAAGACTGACAAAGAACAGGACCGACAGTCACTTTGGCTGACGCTGGCTGGCGTGAGAAGCTCCTGAGCGCTCACAGCACCTGCAGGGCTAGGCTGTGCCGTGGCTGCTCACCTGCATGGTTTGTTTAATGTTTGGGGCAGAATTGGGGATGCATGTAATACCTTGTTTGTCAAGAACCTTATGTTAGGCACGGGTTCTCATTTATAAAGAATTAACCAATACAAAACAACAACAATTTAATTTTAAAAACTTTTTCTTTTTTTCCACCATATTCAGATTTTCTCTACTGCCTTAACAGAATTGAAATTTCCAGGAAGGAAGAGAAAGCTTGCTCCTTGTTCTCCCTAGTCACAGACACTGTGTCTTAGAGTCTTAAAAAGACAATGGAGGGCAGCCCCTGGAGGACGTGGAGGGCAGCCCCAGGAGGGCACAGAGGACAGCCCCAGGAGGGCACACAGGGCAGCCCCAGGAGGGCACACAGGGCAACCCCAGAAGGGTGTGGAGGGCAGCCCCAGCAGGGCACAGAGGGCAGCCCCAGGAGGGCATGGAGGACAGCCCCAGGAGGGCACACAGGGCAGCCCCAGGAGAGGGTGGAGGACAGCCCCAGAAGGGTGTGGAGGGCAGCCCCAGGAGGGCACACAGGGCAGCCCCAGGAGGGCGCAGAGGACAGCCCCAGAAGGGTACACAGGACAGCCCCAGGAGGGCACACAGGGCAGCCCCAGGAGGGTGCAGAGTGCAGCCCCAGAGGCAAGCTTGAAAAATAAAGGATAAGAAAAAGCTGGTAAGTATTTATGACAAAGCATAGTTTTCAATTTATTTGATTTCATCGAATATTGATTATTGAAAAAGGAGTTACACTACATCTGAATGCTCTAATTCCAAATGAAGGACAAAAAGCAGAGGGTGTGTTGACTACACCTCAGTTAAAACGACACATTTCTGGAAAGAGAAACTCTAGGCCCTGGGGCACAGTGGCTCAACAGGCTAATCTCCCTTCAGATGCCAGGATCTCATATGGGCACCAGTTCATGCCCCAGCTCTTCCACTTGTGGTATAGCTCCCTGCTTGTGGCCTGGGAAAGCTTTAGAGGATGGCCCAAAGTGTTGGGACCTTGCACCTGCATGGAACGCCTGGAAGAAGATCCTGGCTCCTGACTTTGGGCCTACTTAGCTCCAGCCATTGTGGTCACTTGAGGAATGGAAGATTGTTCTGTCTCTCCTTTTCTCTGCATAACTGACTTTACAATAAAAAAAAAAAATCTTAAAAAAAAAAAACTTCTAAAGATCTATTTCATGGAGTCCTTTGTGTGGTCTGGGCTTGTCAACTTTGTCATGGCTGCCTACAGCAGGCACCTTACATTTCTGTTGAAGGTGATGGTGGAGAGAAAGTTCAAGATCAGAAGCTGCACCAGACCAATACATTGATAATACCAAGTATTTTTCATAAACCCCTAATTTAGTTGTATGCTAAATGAATTTTGATTAAAAACCACTCTACATATTTTGTTTAAACCAAGTGTGATCATGTCATTTCCACAATTTTCACTGTTGTTTTGAAAAGTCATACGTAATAAAAATAACAAGATTCCTAGTCTCAAAGGTTGTCTTCTGCCAGTCTGAATTAACCAACATTCCGAACAGTTAAAAATACAATTCTATTTAAGAACAAAGTAAAGTTCTATGCATGGTTGTCGCCTTTGGGTTTTCGAAGTCACCTTAGCGCGCAAGGGCTGTGGAGCTGTCCTAGGGCATGGACACTTGGGTTCGAGACTACCGACGGAGGCGAAAAGCTGACTCGATCAGATCCTCATGTACGTGTCCCGAGCAGTGACCCCTGTCGCTCCCGTCCTCTCGTGTCTGCTGGCCAGCTCTGGGGACACACAGCAGCACTCCGCGGAGTCACGGCCAATGCGCACGTCATGTGCTCACCCACATCTTCATGTGAAGGAAGCCTTAGGAGTCTCCCACACCAACAGCCATATTTGAACTACAATGCGTTAACGATCTGAAGCAGAGTTAGCTGGGAAGCTAAACAGAGAATAAATACACGAAATTCTAGACATTTCTAAAGAGCATCCAGCTACTTAATGGCCACTGAGGTCTTTGGTGAATAGGTGCGAATATTTCAGTGCAGTCCAACCAGAACTGAAAAACAGCTTTGCTTCCAAATTTAAATACCTCCTGTACACATTTTTTTAAAAGGTCCATTTATTAGTCCGAATGTTACTACGGTTGGGATCCTGAAAAAACATTTTCTTATTCTTGGCTATGTTCTTCAGCAAAAGGAAGTCAGGAAGGTTAGACCAGAAAACGGAATCTCTCCTTGCTGGTGATGAAGTTGAGAGGCCCTGTTTTCACCTCGTAACACGCAAGGCGGGACTGCCGATGGTTGGGTAAGTACTTTGTCTGCCACAGCTAAGGTGATAACCCCACGAGTGAACATCGCCACAATTCTGCCCCACCCACTGAAAAGCCGTCAGTGTGTGGTGACTCAGGGCCATCCTTGCGGGTCAGCCCCAGCTGCCCTGGCAGGGGTGCTGCACCTCCAGGACACATGGACACCGGAGAAGGCAGTTGAGTCCACACTGCTTGACCTGTGCTTCTCACGAGGGTCGTCTTGCTGCTCTTGGCCCTTGCGTTGACTAAGACTGTGGCAGATTGCTTTACCATGCGCTCATTTTCATTCCCACTGCTGGGAGATTACGTATGCACTTCCATGGGAATCAGGAGTTACCAAGGAAGTTAGAGGCAAAGTCTAAAAGAGGGAGGGGAGATGGTAAAACAATTTGTATTTCCCAAAGTGCTGCCTTGGTGGTAGAGAACACCTCACTTCCAGTGGTGGCTTTTAGGACATAGTGTGACCTTGACCCCTGAATGTACAATGTGTGTGCTTTGTTTATGACGAGGTGTGATTGTTTACATGCGTGTTGTTGGAAGCAAAACGTTTTATAACTAAGTCTCTCCCCTGTTAACGTGACTCAGAAGGGCCACAGAGGGTCGTGCAATGACTGCTGTGAAACGTCTGTGAATCTAAAGGATTCACCCTCTCCTGCACGCGAATGGACTCATGCTCAAACCAGCGAGACGAAGGTCGGGGGCGGACGACAACTGCTCGCGTTGTCAGGATTGTTTGAGAAAGTACCACTCTGGGCTAGCCTGACAGGTTCAAGCAGCTTACTTTCTGGTGATTCTTAAAGATTGAGAGGATGTGTAACTCCAAGAAACAGAAAATTCACTCATTTCCTTGGTCATTCAGGCAGAGCTGGGAAGAAACTCAATGTGCCATGTATTTTTGCTTAGTTTGAAATCCAGGTTCCTAACACATTAAGCCTGTTTTCACAAACATCTGTGTGGTAGGTGAGGAGGTAAGCTAAGTTCTTCCATTCCAGGGAGAAGCAAGCTCGGGCTCCGAAAAGCTGAAGGGAATTGCCCAACTGGTAAGTCCCAGGCCAGTGGCAGCACTGGACTCCTGAGTCCTCATTGAGCCTTCTTCCATATTTTGCATTGCCACATGGGAAGACATGAAGACCTCATGTAGAAAAGGCACAGATAAGGAAGTGGGAACATGTAAAGTCAAGCATTGGGAAGTACCAGTATCGACAGCAAATGTGGATACTGGAGAGATTTGGAGCCACTGGCCAAAATTGTGTTAAATAATATTTCATTGCTTCAGCACACACCTGCTGGGCTGGAGACTGGGAGCTCTCTGTATACTCCTTTAAGATTATTAATTTATTTACTTATTAATATTTATGTATTTTTGTTGGGAAGTCAGATTTGTAGAAAGAAGGAGAGACAGACATCTTCCATCCATTGCTTCACTCCCACAACAACCAGAGCTGAGCTGATCTGAAGCCAGGAGCCAGGAACCTCTTCCCGGTCTCCCACCTGGGTGCAGGGTACCCAGCTGGGACACATACCAGCTCCTGTATGGGATGCAGGTGCGTGGAGGGTCAAGCTTCAGCCGTTAGGCTAATGGGCCGGGCCTCTCCCTGAAACTGTTTTTTGACTCTCTTGTATCAAGAAAGCAGGTTAAGTGGTCTAGCTCTTGTCTTAATTAACTAATCAGGTTTTAGACAGGAGTTGAATAGAAATATAAGTCACATTTGCAATCAAGTCTTTCTCTTTTTACGAGGAGTCAGCAGTAACATGCAGTAATCCAACCCCTTCCGAAACGAGCGAGCTATTTCCTGCACAAGGACGCTTCGGTGGCCATGCAAGTGCTACTCGGAAGGAATCTTTCTTTAGACTATCAGATTTGGGAGCATTAAAAAATAAACCCTCTGTCATTTTGAACTTGTCCTGCACACCCCCCTCTGCTCAGCATGGTGGTGAGTTCCTCAGTTTGCTGGTAATAACACATTTTCGTTTCTGAAAGAGAAAGTTACGAGGCAGGGTCTCTCCTGAGCAGTGCAGAATCTGATTTTAATTTATACAAATACCACATTTTCATGTTAATAATGATGTGTATTTAAGACATCTGCTTGAATGTCTGCAAATGTTAATTTACCAAGGGGGAGGGGGGATAATCCAATAAAAAGTTGTTACATTCTTTTATGAATTAATATTATGGCTGTTTAATAGGTCTTTTACCAGAGTTCATACCAAAATGAGGTCTTTTATCTTTATGGTGCCTGCATGGACACAGCTGCTCACAGTTAATATTGCAGATGAACTGCATCTAATTGAAAATAAAAATGCTAATAAAAGACCTTGCTGTATATCTGTGTAGGCTGCACATTCCCCAGCCAGCTCCTGACTTGAAGGACTTTAAGGTATCCCTGGAGAACGGACGCATTACCTGGGACCCACTGTCCTGTGGATGGCGGCACTGCGACCCAGGAAGGAGGGCACAGAGGGTACAGTGAGTCCTTGAGTTCTGTGCTGCCCACAGGCTCTCCGTGCAGTGCTGTCTGCTGAGTGTTCTCCCACGTACAGTTGTGCAGTCACGCATGCGCTCTGTGCTGTGCCATCTGCGTAGCAGCAGAAGCGCTATGTGCCACATGAAGAGTGACGTGGGAGTGAGAAGGTGAATGCTGAACTGAATTAAATGAAAAGAACATGGCAGACACATGGTTATTGCCTCACATATTGAAGAATGGAGATGGATAAGCAAAAGCAACTCCAATATCTTTCTTTCCCAGGAGGCACAAACTTGGGGGGATATTACAAGTCTGACTCTGAAACCAGACTGACTGTCAAAAGCTGCCACTAGTTCATGTGTAAACTGGGCAGGTCACCTGACTGGGTATTTCTGCTTCCTCATCTACAAACTGAGCATCTAGTATAAATGAAAATGCCTGGTTTATCACGTGTACCCAATAAATATAAACAGGGTTCTCTTCAACATTGAGGTTGGGCCAGAACGTTGTCGATGTTTGCTTTCAGTAGCAATGTCATTGATGACTAAGAATATTTACCTGGACGGGATTGGTTTGACATAACAAGAGGCTAGTGTGTCGCCCATGAAGAATGCTAACAAGGTTAGAGTTACTTCATGGTCATGGTCCTGTCACAGATTGTTTAATATTTTTTAATAAAATGAAAATAAATATCATTAATTTTCACAAAGCCGACAGTGGCATGTGACGCAAGGACTTAAGATATGAAAGGTGCAGCCTTACAGCTCCTGGGTTGGACGATCCCCAAGTGAATGCTCATAGCCCTTCGGTCAGAGTCCGAGAGTCTGTGAAGAAGGGGAGAAGGAAAGACGGAAGAAAGAAGGATGGGAGAGCATGGCATTCCCTGCAGGCCCCTGGCAGCTCCTCCCTGTGGGCCACAGGATGGGAGAGCATGGCATTCCCCGCGGGCCCCTGGCAGCTCCTCCCTGTGGGCCACAGGATGGGAGAGCATGGCATTCCCCGCGGGCCCCTGGCAGCTCCTCCCTGTGGGCCACAGGATGGGAGAGCATGGCATTCCCTGCAGGCCCCTGGCAGCTCCTCCCTGTGGGCCACAGGATGGGAGAGCATGGCATTCTGTGCAGGCTCCTGGCAGCTCCTCCCTGTGGGCCACAGGATGGGAGAGCACATGGCATTCCCTGCAGGCCCCTGGCAGCTCCTCCCTGTGGGCCACAGGATGGGAGAGCACATGGCATTCCCTGCAGGCTCCTGGCAGCTCCTCCCTGTGGGCCACAGGATGGGAGAGCACATGGCATTCCCTGCAGGCCCCTGGCAGCTCCTCCCTGTGGGCCACAGGATGGGAGAGCACATGGCATTCCCTGCAGGCCCCTGGCAGCTCCTCCCTGTGGGCCACAGGATGGGAGAGCGCATGGCATTCCCCGCGGGCCCCTGGCAGCTCCTCCCTGTGGGCCACAGGATGGGAGAGCACATGGCATTCTGTGCAGGCTCCTGGCAGCTCCTCACTGTGGGCCACAGGATGGGAGAGCACATGGCATTCCCTGCAGGCTCCTGGCAGCTCCTCCCTGTGGGCCACAGGATGGGAGAGCACATGGCATTCTATGCAGGCTCCTGGCAGCTCCTCCCTGTGGGCCACAGGATGGGAGAGCACATGGCATTCCCTGCAGGCCCCTGGCAGCTCCTCACTGTCGGCCACAGGATGGGAGAGCATGGCATTCCCTGCGGGCCCCTGGCAGCTCCTCACTGTCGGCCACAGGGAGGTACGCACAAGCTCACTCCCATTTCTGAGGCATCACGTGAGGTCAGAGCCAGACAGCCTGGTCTAAATCCTGAGTCTGTCACTTCTTTACTTTCTCTCTGTCACAGCTTCCTCACATGCCAAGTGGAACTAGCACTAGGACCAACCTCCCAGGGTGTGGCAAGCATTTTTTTAAAAATTTTGAATTTTATGATACAATTCCATAGGGTCTGAGGTTTCCCCACCTCCCCCCAACTCCCGCCCCTGACTGATTTGCTCCACATTGTTACAATAGTATAGTCCTTCCTACCAGTCATAAGCCCATCATTCTATTCCTTAAGCGTGCGCCGACATTGCTGGTACAGACGATGGCAGACAGTCCAGCATCCCACTGTCAACAGTTTCACTGGGAGTCCATCTTTGATGTGGATGCATAACCCATTGCGTCTTCACATCGGAATGCATCGCTATACATTCCCGTAACGAGAAGTCACGAAACAGAGTCAACAGCAGGTATGAAGTTAAAACAAAAGCTTTACAACATCATGGAGCTGAAAAACACACCGAGTAACCAATGCTTGGGCGAAGAACACAACCTCCCAGGGTGTGGCAAGCATTTCAAGAACACAGGCAAAGTATTTACAGTGGCACTCGGTGTTCAAAGTTAGTTGGTTTTTATTGCTGTCACTCAGCAGCCAGCAGTGATGGGGGGAGGCGTTCAGTCAGCAATAACCTTTTACAGCCTAGAGGTTACAATGGCTGTCTCACAACTGTGAAGATCTAGCCTATAGACGCTTACTTTACGACTGTGGGAAGGGATCGTGGAAGTGTCCAGCTTCAGCCTTTCCCTTCTAAAGGAGAAGAAACTCACCCCAGACTACCCGCTCTGCCTGGGGCCGCGCGGCAGGGCCGGTGCCTTGCCTCCGCTGTGAGCTGTGCGCAGCCTCTGCACCTGCACTAGCAATGGAGCCCAACGAGCGGTTACTCAGCGTTGACTCAGTTCCTGAAGAGTTAGAGCTTTCCATTCTGAGTCATTCTTCCCGTGATTTGAGAGAAACGAGATTATAAAACCAGTTCCTAGAACTGGTTGTGAACTTGGGTCTCAAAAACACTACCCAGGCCAAATCTTTCGTTTAAGATTTTATTTATTTTTATCACAAAATCAGATATACAGAGAGGAAGATGTTCTGTCCGATGATTCATTCCCCAAGTGGCCACAGCGGCCGGTGCTGTGCCGATCTGAAGCCAGGAGCACAAGGTCTCTTCCAGGTCTCTCACGAGGGTGCAGGTCCAAAGGCTTTGGGCTGTTGTCAATTGCTTTCCCAGGTCACAAGGAGGAAGCTGGATGGGAAGCAGTGCCACCAGGATTAGAACTGGTGCCCATGTGGGATCCCGGAGCATGCAAGGCAAGGACTTTAGCTGCTTGGCTACCACGCCGGGCCCCAAGTCCACATCTTAATCAAGTTATTTCTAGTGATTCTGTGAAGCAGCTCTGTAATGGGGCATTTAGCTGCATCTCCGCGAGGCACTTGCCACATGCCTTCCTCCACACGCGATGCTGCTTGTGTGTCTGACTCACACGTTAGGGTGGAATGTCACCTCTGCTGGCCCTTGGAGAGCACCCTTCGAGGAGGAAGACGTCTCCGGAGGCCCCCGTGCTCCTGGTCTCAGGGCAGCCCTGGGTTTTGGAGTCTCTCAGTGTCACAGCCAGTTCCGGCTCTGCCAGGGCTGCAGGGGCATTTTCTAATTACTGAATGGCAAAAGATTTCTCCTTCCCAGTCACAGAGTTGATGGCAAGTGGCTCTAAACTGTCAAGGAGAACATTCTGTTGTAAAGCTAAAATGCTGAAAAATTAATTTGAGCTTTTACCAATACAGCTAATTGAGATTAAAGATTTAATTTTCTCAAGATTGGGTTTCAAATAAAGCAATTTGATAAACGAGATTTACTGGTCAGAAAAAGAATGCAATACTTCGGATTCCTTAGATACAATGTTCATGCTGCATCTGATTTGACAGTCGGTTTCTGAAAGTCAATTTACTGTTGATCTCTACTTGTATATTTCAGTATGGAAGTGGGCTTCTGAAGTTTAGCATTTAAAGAAGGAGGTCAAGTTTACTGGGCAAGGGAATTTTATTATTTTCTCTTAAAATGTTATTTATTGCACGCCTCTCTAGAATACTGTAAACTCCGTGTCTTCTAATGTATTTCAAGAATTTAACATGTAATAGACAACTAATAAGATACTTATTGAATCACCAAATAGTAAATGAATAAAGGGTGGACAAGAAATGAAATACGTGAAGATTAGAGATACCTGGGATTATAACATTGGATTAATATGTACATCCTTCTTGCAGCGCATCTTAAATCACAGGCCGTTTAGGGTCTTGTCGCAGTTGTAGCATGTTGCAGTTACTGGCACAAGAATGTTGCAATATAGGTCAGGTGGATCTCCAAGGTGTCACCAAGTGCTGTGTGGTTTGCCAGTGTTTTTAATAGGGCTGAGTGGTGTCCTGGGGGATGGATTTGCAATATTGTCTTTCAAACCGAGTAGACCAAATTCTCAGGTTTATATTATCATCACACTCAGGACTGTGATAAATGCATAACCATACTTCATTTTTTCACAATTTCTTTATACGTATTGAAATAACATTGGGGCTGGCATATGACACATTTCTGTCTTTTTTTTTTAAGATTTATTTCACATGGAAAATCAGAGTTACAGAGAGAGGGAGAGACAGAATCTTCCATCTGCTGAGTCACTCCCCAAATGGTTGCAACATGTAGTGCAAAGCTGGGAGCCAGGACCCTCCTCCAGGCCTCCTACGTGGTGCAGTGGTCCAAAGACATGGACTATCCACTGCTTTCCCACGTCATAAGCAGGGATCTGGGTCAGAAGTGGAGCAGCTGGGACACAAACAGGTGCCCAAATGGGATTCCTGCTCCAGCAATAGCACATTCTTTCAAAAATATTTAATGTAATATTTATCTCAATTACACGTGAACTCTGCACATTGCATACGAAGAGCTTTAGTGATACTTTTGAGACACTAAACAATTTCTTTTAAAAGAGAGTAAAATTTTTGGCCCACTAACAACAAAACCCTAAGTTTTGTTGAGTGAATTTTTGCCACTTTAAGGTGCAAGTCAGAAGCTTAAATGACTGTTGTGTGTTCCTGTTGGGACCGAGCCCCAGACAGGAAGTTCTCATAGTCACACAGAATACCCATATCCATGCTCCTAAAATGGCCTGGTCGTGCCTTCTTCACACTGGCTGCCATGGACACCTGCTGGGCAAAGACACTGCCCACCTACTGCGTCCCAAGTGCCTCCATGCTTACAGTCATAAAATCCATGCAGAAATGTCAACATTCTATTTTAAGCTTAAGAATTTTAAGAAAGGAAAACTAAAGGATGTATTTTAGGTCATTTGTTTATTAAGACCCAACAAAAAAAAAATGATAGATTTGGAAAGAATAAAAGTTATATGGAGAAGCATAGTGACTAATAGTTTAATATTGCAAGGCTGCTTCAGAAAATTGTGGAAATGAAATTAGAAGGTAAATTCAGTTTGGTGCAAAGTAATTTTGAGCTCTATTCATAATCTATATATATTTCAGATAAGTTGCCTCCTATGTACAGAAATGAATATTTCCACACCAAAATATTTCTCTTAGAAATTAATTTGTTCAGAAACTTTCTGAAGCACCTTCTTCCACATGAGGCAGTGTATACATGCTGCTCTTTGCAAGCAGTCTAAAAATGTGTAAGAGAATTTGAGATCTCTTTAGCTTAAAGCAGTGTGTATTTCTTGAGGTATGCTATAGTTTTCCAAAGATTTCACAAGAACATTCTAATACCCTGCCCACCTAAAAGAGCAATGTGTTTGAGCTTCAAATCCAGGCTGAATTTAATGGAGATATTTTCAAAAACAAATTACTGGAAGGAAAGAGAGCCTATCGTGAGTGGTGACACGCAAGGATCCTGGAGAGGGAGGCATCAGGAGGGCGAGGGAAGAAGGCGCAGAACATGATCTGTATGCATTACGAAGGAGCGGGGTTTGAAGTTACTGAAATTAAACCTTTGAAAACCATCCTCAGGGAGCAATAGAGAATTGTCTCTTGCGATTGCTGACCAATATTGATTCTTATGTATCGGTTCTTATTGTGAACACATAGCAAGGTCAGACTAGATTATCAATCTTAATGGTGTGTCAGGTCTTTTCCAGTTGTTTTACTTCTCATCCAGCTCCCTGCCTGTGGCCTGGGAAAGCAGTCAAGGATGACCCAAAGCCTTGGGACCCTGCACCCTCATGGGAGACCTGGAAGAAGCTCCTGGCTCCTGGCTTCGGATGGGCTCAGTTCTGGCCATTGAGGCCATTTTGGGAATGAGCCAGCAGATGGAAGATCTTTCTCTCTGTCTCTTCTTCTCTCAGTAAATCTGCCTTTTCAATAAAAAATAAATCTTAAAAAAAAGCCCATGAGGTTACAAAGGTTTTATATATCTATGTAAATATATATCATATATATATAAATCGTATATATGTAAAACACATACACTATATATTCTGTACATTCTATACATACATTCATATGTTAAATATCATAATCTTGGGTTGGAATTTTACAACTATCTTGAATCTTTCATCTTCCCTATCTCCATTTCTTCCTCACACATCAAATACTAATGTTCTTCCAAAATATTTTGTGTTTAATGAATTCCATGGTAGATTTTGAAAATCCTATATCATCATTGTAGCTTCCTGTGTGGACACAGCTAATAGTTCTTTTTTCCTAATATTCAATCTGTACTCACTTTTCAGATCTATTTCTCCAGTAGCACCTTTTGTGTACTCAACACCTTCCTCTATATCTTAGTGCATAAAGGATAAAAATGACTATGAATCTTTTTCTTTTCTTAAACTTCCTATTCCAATTTTAAAACAAAATAAAACAAGCAAAATGCAACCATACGATATTTCCTTCCCTCTTTTGTGACCCCAGGAATCTCAGAATGGTTGCCAAGAATTCTAAAATTTCAAAATTTAATAACATATGTCCCCATAAAATGTATTTGTTGGGACCTAACACATGTTGTAACAAATGAGAGCATAGTTAATGTCACTTCAGAGACTATAAAAAATTTAATTCTGGATAAATAATATTTATTCCATGAAAATGCTCCTGTGACGTTCTTTATCTCTGTGATAAGCTTTTAAGTCGGCGCTGTTACTGCATCCATTTTACCAATCATGAAACTGGGAGAGGCAGGCCATTCGTGATTCACACTGCAGCCTGAACTATCCCGTGATAATCTCATATCTGTGTGGTCTTTCAGAAATTGCCGATTCCAAACATGATGCACAATTCTCTCTCGTCATAGCTTTAGCCAAAAATATTGGGGCCAACTTGAAGGCAGATCTCTCTAGTCAAGCCTGGATTAACATGAAGAAACAGGCAGCTTCGGTAAGGCTTCCAGAGAAGAGAGGATGACATCGATTAGAAAGAATCACAGATGCTTCCTTAGTGTGTCTTCTGTGAGTGATCATAGAACCAAAGAACTGCTTCTCAGAAGGCTGAGGCAAAAGAACAAGCAAGAAAACCAAGCACCTCCAACAAACCTGCCACAGCAATGATCAATGCTCAGATTTGTTGTAGAAGTATCTCTCATTATAAGAATACTTGCTAAAATACTAAATTTATCTCAACTTGATATATAATTTGATAGAGTGTGAAGGAATTTATCTGATGATTTGATAATGACTTTGAATGCTTAGAAACTGTAACATGCCCATTTATCTCCCCTGCTTGCAACGTTCAGCCTTCTCCGTGGTGACCTTACCGGGAAATCCGTGGCCAACTCCATTGTTCCGACATGTGCAACTGACGGCAGTCCGAGTCATAATAACCACAAGAACATTCTGATAAACAAAAGAGAAAGAAGAAAATTGAAAGACATCTATATTTTAATCAATTCAAAGAGATGGAAGTAGTAGAATGAATGGAAAAAACCCAACTAATCCAATCAAGAAAATATAGAAAGAGAAATGCATGGGATTCTGACGGCCAGAAGAGTTAAACATAAAAATTTAAAAACTGAATGAAATAGAAAACACTACAGGAAACGACCTATCAAATTGGTCCTAAGCAGAGGTAGAATACATAGAGCATCCAAATAGACCCGAGAAAGAATACAGAGAATTGTAAAATGCTCCTGAATGACCAAGAACGCGTAATCTCAGCTTTGACAGAGAAATGCTCCATGCCTTCCAGCTGAGGTGGTCGGATCACCGCCTCGCTCCTTACACTGCTTCACAGCACGGAAACGAAGCAGAATTTCAGATAGTGTGCATTTTATTGAGTGAGTATAACATAAATTCTAAGACCTGACAAAAACTGCATAGAAAACTACAGTTCCATTTCACATATGAATATCAATGCCAAAAATCACATAAAACGTAAGTCTAGAGAATCCAACAGCACTTTATGAAGCAATACATCATAGCCAAGTTGTATTTATTTCTGGAATGTAAGGTTATTCAATATTAGGAAATTCATTAATATAATACATCATGTTTATCAGCCTGAAGAGAAAAGTCACATTATTAATTGCGCAGGCAGAGCAAACATGTCTCCAGTAAATTTGCTTCAGATTTCAGTTAAAATATCTTATAAATTAGAAACTTAATGATTGCATTTTAAAGTGAACACTAAAAGCCACTCTCTTCCTCACTAGGGAACCAAATCCCTGGACTGACGGAGACAAGCAGCGCTGGTGCGACTACATGAAGTCTTCCTGGCAGCAAGTTGGCATGACAGAGAGACAGGCGAGCAACAAGGCCTGGACTGCCCTTGGCGTCTCAGTAATCGGATAGCCGAGCTTGTCTGGAAAGACAGAAGGATAGGAATGACAGGGAAATCACAGAAGAGGCAGTGCAAACCCACCTGCTTCCTCACAGGGAACATGGCAGAAGGCAAAGTGAGGAGCCCGACAGGACGCAGCCACCGGGACTACACCCAGTGCAGGTGCGCGTCTCTTACTTGACTAAGGCCATTTCATAAACCAAGGGACGGGAGCAGGTTTGTAAAAGCTGGATTGTAACAACTAGCAGACAACTAAGGGAAAATGAATCTAGTCCTCATGCCATCCACTAGGAATAATGCATAAAATCACTTGGAGATTTAAATGTAAGCAAATAAAACTAGTATCACGAAAATATAATGGATGAACTCTTGTAAAATCCAAGAAGGGCAATATATTCCTAGTTGTGAGTCAGCATTAAAAATAGTAGAAAAGAAAAGATATATTTACTTCAATACACTCTTCTTCCCAACAAAACGTTTGAATTGTCAAGAATCCATAATCTAGAGATGTTTCTAACAAAGCAGATCTGCCCAGTCCCACACTCCCGCCCAGCCCCGCACTCCCACCCAGCCCCACACTCCTGTCCAGTCCCACACTCCCGCCCAGCCCCGCACTCCTGTGCAGCCCCACACTCCCGCCCAGCCCCACACTCCCGCCCAGCCCCACACTCCCACCCAGCCCCACACTCCTGTCCAGCCCCACACTCCCACCCAGCCCCACACTCCTGTCCAGCCCCGCACTCCCGCCCAGTCCCGCACTCCCGTCCAGCCCCACACTCCCGCCCAGCCCCGCATTCCCGCCCAGCCCCACACTCCCGCCCAGTCCCACACTCCCACCCAGCCCCACACTCCTGTCCAGTCCCGCATTCCCGCCCAGCCCCACACTCCCGCCCAGCCCCACACTCCTGTCCAGCCCCACACTCCAGTCCAGTCCCACACTCCCGCCCAGCCCCGCACTCCCGCCCAGCCCCACACTCCCGCCCAGCCCCACACTCCCGCCCAGCCCCACACTCCTGTCCAGTCCCGCATTCCCGCCCAGCCCCACACTCCCACCCAGCCCCACACTCCAGTCCAGTCCCGCATTCCCGCCCAGCCCCACACTCCCACCCAGCCCCACACTCCTGTCCAGCCCCGCACTCCCGCCCAGCCCCACACTCCTGTCCAGCCCCGCACTCCCGCCCAGCCCCACACTCCAGTCCAGTCCCACACTCCTGTCCAGCCCCACACTCCAGTCCAGTCCCACACTCCCGCCCAGCCCCGCACTCCCGCCCAGCCCCACACTCCCGCCCAGCCCCACACTCCCGCCCAGCCCCACACTCCTGTCCAGTCCCGCATTCCCGCCCAGCCCCACACTCCCACCCAGCCCCACACTCCAGTCCAGTCCCGCATTCCCGCCCAGCCCCACACTCCCACCCAGCCCCACACTCCTGTCCAGCCCCGCACTCCCGCCCAGCCCCACACTCCTGTCCAGCCCCGCACTCCCGCCCAGCCCCACACTCCAGTCCAGCCCCACACTCCAGTCCAGTCCCACACTCCCGCCCAGCCCCGCACTCCCGCCCAGCCCCACACTCCCGCCCAGCCCCACACTCCCGCCCAGCCCCACACTCCTGTCCAGCCCCACACTCCCACCCAGCCCCACACTCCTGTCCAGCCCCACACTCCAGTCCAGTCCCACACTCCCGCCCAGCCCCACACTCCCGCCCAGCCCCACACTCCCGCCCAGCCCCACACTCCTGTCCAGTCCCGCATTCCCGCCCAGCCCCACACTCCCACCCAGCCCCACACTCCAGTCCAGTCCCGCATTCCCGCCCAGCCCCACACTCCCACCCAGCCCCACACTCCTGTCCAGCCCCGCACTCCCGCCCAGCCCCACACTCCTGTCCAGCCCCGCACTCCCGCCCAGCCCCACACTCCAGTCCAGTCCCACACTCCTGTCCAGCCCCACACTCCAGTCCAGTCCCACACTCCCGCCCAGCCCCGCACTCCCGCCCAGCCCCACACTCCCGCCCAGCCCCACACTCCTGTCCAGTCCCGCATTCCCGCCCAGCCCCACACTCCCCCCCAGCCCCCCACTCCAGTCCAGTCCCGCATTCCCGCCCAGCCCCACACTCCCACCCAGCCCCACACTCCTGTCCAGCCCCGCACTCCCGCCCAGCCCCACACTCCCGTCCAGCCCCGCACTCCCGCCCAGCCCCACACTCCAGTCCAGCCCCACACTCCAGTCCAGTCCCACACTCCCGCCCAGCCCCGCACTCCCGCCCAGCCCCACACTCCCGCCCAGCCCCACACTCCCGCCCAGCCCCACACTCCCACCCAGCCCCACACTCCAGTCCAGCCCCACACTCCAGCCCAGCCCCACACTCCCGCCCAGCCCCACACTCCAGTCCAGCCCCACACTCCAGTCCAGTCCCACACTCCCACCCAGCCCCACACTCCCGCCCAGCCCCACACTCCTGTCCAGCCCCACACTCCAGTCCAGTCCCACACTCCCGCCCAGCCCCGCACTCCCGCCCAGCCCCACACTCCTGTCCAGCCCCACACACCTGGGTTGCCCCATTCCACACGGCATCTGTGATGAGCCATGTCTTAATTTACTAATAGAATGTGGTGGGCGTGATGAAATGCTATTTCTGATTGTTAGCAACACTTGGCATCTTGTGCACAGAAAAACCAACTGTCACCTTAGAAACTCATGGGTCTTGTTGGAGGAAATAGGCCAGGCAGAGAAGTTTTCACTAATGAGTTATCACAAGGCAAAAGAAGCTACACAGTGGGTATTGGGCCCACTGCAGTAGCCTAGTGGCTGAAGCCTTCGCCTTGCATGCACCAGGATCTCAGATGAGTACTTGTTCATGCCCTGGCTTCTCTACTTCCCATGCAGCTCCCTGCTTGTGGTCTGGGAAAGCAGTTGAGAATGCCCCAAAGCCTTGGGACCCTACACCAGCGTGGGGGACCCTACACCAGCGTGGGAGACCCAGAAGAGCTCCTGGCTCCCATTGGATCGGCTCAGCTCTGGCCATTGCAGGCACTTGGGGAGTGAGCCAGCAGACGGAAGATCTTTCACTCTGCCTCTCCTTCTCTCTGTAGGTCTGACTTTCCAAGAATAATAAATTAATTTTTAAAAAAGCTACACAGGGGATATTGACCAAGGCAGCAAGATACAAATGAAAGTGTTATCTTGAATATTATGTCCCAGGTGAGCCTTTTCAGATCTTTGGCCTTCTTCTCCCATGTTCCAGAAAAGCCGCTCATGTGTTCCCTCCTAAAGCAGGAGCAGAGATTACAGCACTGTTTACTCAAAACCATGAAATCCAAGTTATGAGGTAGTTCGCTCCAAAATAACCACTTTTTGGAGAACAGCTGAATAACTCACGTCACATTCATACGTTAGAACATTATTCAGTTTAAAAATGGATAAAGACAGATTTTTGTAGTATTAGTAGAATTCTTTTTAGGGCAATGAAACAATTCTGCATCCTGATTTTGAAGTTTGATGCACAAATCAGTGCGTGGGATAAAATTACATGAAACTATACACATATACAAACTAATTAAATATAAATATATTCAAGCAAAACTGAATTAGATCATGGTATAGTTAGTACTAACGTGCCAATTTCAGTTTATTGATTTTTAGGTTGTTGTATAGCTACAGGTTGGTCATTTGGGGAGGAAGCTGACCGACAGGTACAGGGACTGAGCTGGTGGCAAAACTGTAGAGAAAGATTAGTTAGGATAACTTAAAGCTCTCTTAGTAGACCCCGAGTAGCTAGTGGAACATAGCTGACCAAATAAGAATTATAAATGTGTTTAAAATATTCAAAATCTTGAATAGTTTTTAGAATGCTATCAATATAAAGAGTGTTACTATTCTTATTCTGTGTTGATCTGTTGATCTGTAATAAAGTGAATGAAAATGAGGCTGGTCTTCAGAACCAGTAATTTTGGTATGAGCAGAAGAAAATATGTAAGAAAGCAAAGAATATGTAAAATCATTGTAGTCTTTAATTTGAATTGGAAATATCTGCATAAATCCCTTTTTAAATTTATTATTTTTCACAATACAGTGTTATAGGTATAGGGGTTCGTCTCTTCCCTCCTCTCTCCACCACCCCCAATTTTCTGCTTCCACCATTTGTCCCCAAGTAACCACGACAATATAGTACCTTAGTAAAAGTTGAAAGCTTAAATTTCTGATATTTAAATGTATCATGACTTGATAAACATTCGCGGAGGTAGAAATCCTTGTGTTATAACCTAAAGCAGAAGAACGGATAAAGAAATTGTCTTACACCTACTCTATGGTGTACATATTAACCATAAAAAGAATGAAATCTTAACATTTGCAACAAAATGTTCTCAGCTGGAAACCATTATGCTTAGTGAAGTAAGCATATATTTGTATATATATATAGTGCATATAAATAAATATATGTAATGGTACATGGGAAGAGAATGATGGAGGTACCTGCACATTAGAAGACACTGAGGAGAAATCAATGAATTGAATGACACTGGTGTTTTTTGACTTGTGTAATAGATATAAAAATTCATGGATTTTCAATAGCAAATAAAAATCAGGCAAAGTGAAAAACAGAAACATCATATTAAATTTACTGCTTCAGATGCAATAATTGTATCTTCATTAAGTTTAAATGCAGATTCCTGCCCTCTGAAGATATATAGTAAAATTTATGGATATAATAAAATGAAATCTAGGCTTTGCTCCACAATAATTAGGAGAGAGGAGCAAAACCGCCCGTGAGTTGGCGATCGGTGAGCCCATGCCGCAGGCACGTTGGGATTCCTGCGCTACTCCTTCTAAATCTACAGAAGCATTCAAGTTCACGCTAGAAAGAAACTTCTGGAGTTTTGCTAAAAACATTGCTGTTTGGATTGGCTCAAAGGTGAATAAATTAAAATTGTACTACATTTTAAAAATTTTAGGATAAGGTATTATGGATATATTTTTAAAGAATATGGCTTTTAGAAATCTATAATGTAGTATGGTTAAATGATACGATACCTGTGATATAATTGTAAACAATATCATAGAGGTATCAGGTGGGAGAGGGAGTGAAGTATAGCAGTATAGCTGGAACGAGAGTAATGATGAATTGACTGTTACTGAAGCTAAGAGGAAAGGAGCAGCTAAGTGAGGCTTCCTTATAGCATCATCCTTTAACTCCTTCATATACATACAGAAAATGCTTCAAATAAAAAGTTTGAATCATAAAATTCACCAATAAAATATTACAGATCCTGAATGCCTGAAAATCCTAGATTTACCCATTTTAGAATCTGCAAAATTAGCCACATGAACATAGTAGCGCTGCCGAATTTAAAACTGTCACTATCACTTTGATTCAGCACTTTTGAATCAAAATTGGTCAGAGCTGTCCTTGTGGTTTAGGCGGGACATGCACAGCAAAACCATCTCTAGAAAAATGATCTGAATCTTAGATTTAGAAGGGCTTTTGCGCATTACACCAAAACACCCAATTTCAGGTGGGAAAAGCAAATTGTGGAGAAACTGGGAGCTGGCCAAAGGCAGAGCGGGGACTGTACTGTTAGCTCACACCACTCAGGGCACTCTTCCACACAGGGTTGTCAAATTTTCTTCAGATTTATTTATTTTTTATTAGAAAGACAGATTTACCGAGAGAAGGAAAGGCAAAGAGAAAGATTTTCCATCCACTGGTTCACTGCCCAAGTGGCTGCGATGGCTGGAGCTGAGCCTATCTGAAGCCAGGAGCCAAGAGCTTCCTCCGGGTCTCCCGTGTGGGTGCAGGTCCCAAGGCTTTGGGGCATCCTCGACTGCTTTCCCAGGCCGCAGGCGGGGGGAGGATGGGAAGTGGACACTAATCACCACCCACATGGGATGCTGGTAGAGCCATCGTTCCAGGCTCATGCTGCCAAACTTTGTGTCAGGTAAATTAGTGCAATGTAATCCTACGGACTTCACTGCTGTTTCTGAGCTGCAGACCCTAAGTGCCCAGTTGAAGCCATCTAAGTGGGCGGTTCACAGCGAGTTTTACTTCTCTCTGTTGAACTGAGGGTGCCCCATATTCAGGTTCCCAGAGCCGGGACTTTGTTCACATTCTACTCCCCTATTCTGTATCCTGCTAAAATACAACTTCTGTCTGTGGCACAAACGGGCTTTAAACAGGCTCTTGCTCTCTAGCGTTGCTCACAGAGTGCCTTGCAGGCCAGGAAGACAGCGTGAGAATCACCACAAACACTTGCCTTCATCCACTTTTAAACTCAGTTTAAATGTTTACATGTGCTTCAGAACACACAAAACATACTAGTTGAAAAGGACAAGATGATATTGATGTGGACAAATTCACGCATGAAGGTACATGGGCAGATGCTTCTCTGTGCAGTGATGTTGGGATCCAGCTGGCAGGTCCTTTTCCCATCTTGCAAGCTGGGCCCACCTCTCATGGGATTCAGTGCCTCCCAGGTCTCTGCAGCAGCCACGGCCCCGGTCACACAGCCCCGGGTGTGGCTGAGGCCCTTCAGCCTCAGGCCTACAAAATCGGGAGTGCAGATTTTGTGTCCACGACAGCTTTGGACTTCAAGGATGACAGAAAAGTGGGACTTGGTGTCAGAGGTGTTCTTTCCATTAATACCATTTCAATTGCCTTAGGTGTTTCAAATTTTCATGTAATAGTTTTCAGGAACAAGCTAACAAATCAATCAATATAAATGTATAGCTATTTTATTGGAAGTGGAATCCTAATTAACTTGCATGAACTACTGGGAAATAGTCTTTTCACATGGCCCTACTCCACGTCATCAACCAATGGCGTCAACTCTATGCTGCGCGTTATTGAGGCCAGGAACCAGAACATTAAGTTATCTTTTCCACAATGACTTCCTGTCCATCCAAGGCCACGGGAACAGTGTCTGTCCACAGGCTTGCAAAGGCCTGCATTGTCACAACCATATTTTAGCTCACAAAGCAGACCATATTTTGTCTGGGGACATCCTATGATAAAATTTAAGAAAAAAAATCAAAGTGGAAGAATTGTCACTTGAGTAAACATTTTGTTTACTTCAGATAAAGAAACTACTCAGAGGTGTGTGTAACACAGCAATTACAACACTGCCGTGTAATCACTCATGATCTCACACATATTACTGAGTTCACGGCACTGCCCAGTGAACGGGGAGTTAGAACCGAGACAGACCTCACGACAACTCTCAGCCAATTCGGAACAGGGACGGAAATGCCTTATATATTTAGTCTCCTAACCGATACAGAAGGATGGACATTTTGTTTTCTAACATCTTTCCGGTGATATCCAAAAATCTCTCCAGGATACAGTGGTGGAAAACGTGAAATAAACCGTACTGCTAGGAGGAGCTAACATGTTAGCTGATGAAACTGCCCAGACACGAGGGAAGTTCGGCATCTCTCTAGAGTCAGGTAGCAAGTGCCTCTGTCGGCTGAACTGTGTTGATGGGAGCGTTAAGCCCATCTCAGGTGAGAGCCTTGCTCATATCTAGTTGGTTGGTTAACATCTTTGTGGTGGTATCTGAACTCTTTGGGGTGGTGGGAGATGTGCCAGTGCTTCCAGCCAATGTGGCCTGCTCAAGAAAACTCAAAATCCATATTTTATATGAAATTATGCATTTTTTGAAAGTTTGCAACTAATTAAAATTGTCTTGCAGCACTGTGGAAGCCAACTCTGGCAGCCAATCCAAACCCATTGTGGCTAGACTTGGCTAATGGCCTGCTCTTTATGAACTCCCATTTATACTATTTAATATAATGGTATTTTCCACATGGATTATCTCATTCAAAGCTCACATATACCACTGGAATGTGAGTAACATATTCTTATTTTAATTTTCAGAGACTGAAGCTCAGAGATTAAAGTATTGCAGATTTCACCAATAAGAGGAACAAAGCTTCCAAATCGAAAACACATCGCTTCTGATTCGAAGCCTTTCAGCCCGTACCAACCAGCAGGGCGATCCTAGGGAGATTCCTTCTTTGCCCCACTAGGAAAAATTTATTAAAAAAAAAAAAGTTTGGCCAATGGCATTTTAAAATTCACTCTACATAACATTTTCTTGCCTTCGTTTAATTGAATAGTCTTACGTTAGTGGCAAAAGAGGGTGTTGACTCTGTTTTACAAATAATACTTGCATTTGTGCAATTAGTGATTGAGTCACCAACCCTTGTTTGACAAGCTACTTTCGGGTACCTGCCTATTTTTAAGGTAATTATTTTGGTCCTAAAGGCGAATTAGGCAGTCAAGCACACTAAACCGTCTATTACTAAAACACACGACCAACTCTACCCTTGACCGTGGCGCAGCCCAGCCTCAGCAGTCAGCCAGCTCTTCTTCCAGTCTAAACTCACTGAAGAAATGAATGGCTGCCTCTGAAAAGATAGGCTTTCTGCCTGTCCAAGGTGAGACTTAACGTGCAATTGGATGAAAAAATGTATTTGGAAAAATGAACAAGAGGATTCAGTAAAGTTTCTTTTTCACAGGTCTTGGTCTTGGGACGATTTCACATGGAATGGTGTAAGTAATTTTAGGAATTTTGAAAAATAGCACAGTCACAGAGCATTTGTTTCAAGTAATATGTAAAGATCTGTCATGGAAAATATTTCATCTTTGCACTAAAGTTTTCCAAGTTCTCATCTTTTTATTTTTATTTGAAAGTTAGGGTTCCAAGGACTTCAGCCACTGTTGCTTTTTCAGGCCGTAAGCAGGGCGTTGGATTGGAAGTGGAGCAGCTGGGACACAAACCAGCACTTCCATGGAATGTCAGTGCTGCAGGGGACGCTTAGCCCACTACCTGCTGGTGCCAGCCCCAAACTCCCGTCCTAGGAACATCAGGGTTACCAGCTTTTCCTGAGTTGCAGGCCTTCAGGTTCCAGAGCGCTCAGGGCCCCGGTGGCACTCTCCAGTCTCCTGACAGTTTTATCCCACAATGCACCTGGAATTCCGATTAGCTCTGTTGATTGCCTTGCGTCTCTTCCCCACCAGACCACACGTGGAATGAGCGCTCATATTTCCTATCTTGTGCAGAGGTTCTATATGCTTGAATCAGGCATTAGCAGTTAAGGAGTACTTTTTAACCGGGTGAATGACAGAATATTTCCAAAAAGATCCTGTACCTTTTCATGCTTATGTTTTACATTTTCCTTACTCCTTGCCAATTTCTACACCAAGAATTTTCTTTCAAAAATGAGATTTCCCAGGGCCCAGTGTGATGGCACAGTTGTTAAATCCTCACCTTGCATGAGCTGGCATCCCAGCTGCTCCACTCTCCATCCAGCTGTCTGCATCTGGCCTGGGAAAGCAGTGCAGGATGGTCCAAAGTCCAGCCATGTGTGAGACCCAGAAGAAGCTCCTAGTTTGGGTTGGCTCAGCCCTGGCTGTTGCAGCCACTTGAGGGGTGAACCCACAGATGGAAGAGCCTTTTCTCTGTCTCTCCTTCTCTCTGTAAAGTTGATTTTCCAATAAATAGATAAATACTTTTTAAAAACCTGTTATGAGTACAAGTGAAAGCGGGCTTTTTGCATTGTCACTGCTGCCTACCAGCTTTCTATATGACTGTGGCTGCTGCGGATCCTTCTATTGATACGTAAGAACTCCTCGATAAGGAAAATTAGTGCTTTGTTACTGAGCTTTTTAAGTTTCAACTTATCTTTTGTTTGTTGCGACTTATGCCTGAGAGAGATCATGATTTCCTTTGAAACCAAAGGACCATCAGCTTGTTCACGTTTTTCCTCTAGCGAGTTCCACATTTTTGTCAAGATTTATTTGTAGCTTCACAGAAGATTGATTGAGTTCCCATGGCAGCTCTGGAATTTGTTTACTCTTTTTCATAATCTTTAATGTTGTATGTACGTGAAAGAAGTTGATAAACAAAATAATGTAGAAAACCAAATTCACTTTTGTTCTGGTCATCTAAATGCAACTTCTCAAATAGGTCTTGTTTTCCCTGCGTTTTATACTTTAGCAATTCCTCATTTTAACTTTGTTTTATCGTTGCTCTTTATTTTAATCACTTCTTCTTTTGCAAGCGTAGGTATTTTGGAAAATAAAGTTTCCTACAAATACTTACCTAGATTCCCACCCTCAGTTCCAGATATCACACTGTCTCTACTCAGATTTCTGCAGTAATCCTTTAGGGTATTTAAGAAGATTTGGAAAACCATGTGCTTTATTATTTTTCTTCTTGTCATAAGCTTGGTTATTTTATTACTCTTTTATTGTGGTCAAAGAATGTCATAAACGATATTTTTGCTAATGTATTGAGATTTTCTTTTTCATATTTTAGTAATGGTCTCCTGAATTCTTGAAAAAGGATAGCATTTCTAGGCTATGGATGTTATGCAGACCCATGACTCAAGGTTATTAATCATATTTAGGCTTCTATGTGCTTTTCTGGCTATTGTGTTAAAAATCATCTATGCAAAGGCCAACTCAAATGAGCAGATGTATCACTGGCAAACTATTGCTGCATGTGCCTTATTGCATGGTATATTAGCTTTGCTTTTGAAGTTTTAAATTTATGTTTTTATTTAAGATTTATGCATTTTTATTTGAGAAGCATATTTGCAGAGAGACGGAGGGTCAGAGAAAAAGATCTTCCATCTGCTGGTTCTCTCCGCAGGTTGCTGCAACGGCTGGTGGTGTACCAATCTGAAGCTGGATTTCTCCAGGTCTCCACGGATGCAGGCACCCAAGGTCCTGAGCCATCTTACTGCCCTCCCTGGCTGCAAGCAGGGAGCTGGGTAGAAGTGGAGCAGTTGGAACATGAGCTGGTGCTCTTATGGGATGTCAGCGCAACCAGTAGAAGCTGAGCTCACTACATCACAGCACTGGCATCAGGTGTTATTAATTTCAAACTTAAGATTTGCACTTAACTATTCATTATGAATTTTATTCTTTATTGTTGTAAATACTCTTCTTTCTTTGTACACTAGATGTTTGTTTCCTTAAAATTATGGTTTTGCATTGATGTTATAACCATTGCTTTGTATTACTTTACATGTGTTTGACATTTTTATATTCAATTATCATCACTCTACTTCAAGTCTTTTATCAGATTTTATTTGCTTACACTGTAACTGGCTTATAATTCTGCATATTTATGGGGCACAGTTTGATATTTTGATACACATACATAATAAAGATTGTGAATCCGTCTAAGGTAGGTCTTTAACTTAGAGCTATTTCTGAGTTTTCTTGTGATTAATTATGATAGGATATTTGTTTGCATACTTCATTTTATTTATGACATGTTAATAAATGGATTGAATTATTGCCATCTTATTATATAATACATCATTTTTATGCTTTCTTATTTTTAAAATTTGGGTTTGTTTATATACTATAGTCTGTGTTTTCCTTGTTATTTATTTTTAAAGCTTATGTTTCTTTATTTTCATCTCCTTCAAAGGTAGAGAAGCAGAAGGAGATGGCCTCTTCCATCCATTGGCTTCCTCTCCAAATGCCAGCCGGAGCCACTGGCTGGGCCAGACCAAAACCAGCAACTCCTCAGGGACGGGAGGGACTCAGGCACTTGCCATCCCCCACAGGCTCTCAGGGTGCATGAGCAGGAGGCTGGACCAGAAGCAGAGTGCCTACAGCTCACACCAGTGCCCTCATATAGGCCCAGGCCTCGCAGGCTGCAGCTTAACCTGCTGGGCCGCTGGCACACCCTGTGGACTAGGTCTGTATTCCTTGTGTCTGTGTGAGGATTTCCTGACAGTTTGAAAGTATGCAAGATGTCATGGGCTCCAACACAGTTTGTTGAAAACATAATCTTGAATTAAACTGCGTTTGTATCCTAGTCAAACAACAATTGTTTACTTCATATATATATATGTCTGAATTTGGTTCTCTTTAAAAAATTATTTCATCCACATGAAAGTAATAGTGACAGAGAATCAAGGAGACACAGAAAAACCTTACATCTGCTGACTTACTCCCCAGATGGCTTCCAGGCCAGGGCAAGGCTGAAACTCTATCGGGCCTCCCATGTGGACCGCAAGGGCATGACCCGGGTCTTGGGGCATCTTCCACTGCTTTCCCAGGTGTGTTGGCAAGGAGCAGACTTGTAGCAGAGCAGCAGGGACTCAAACGGGTGCCCTGGTACGGGGGGTGCTGGTGTTCCAGGTGCAGGCTGGCTCTCTGTGTCTCAGTTCCAGTCCCATATGTCTGAGTTTTCTATTATTCTGCTGCATGTCCTCCCTTCACATTCCATAGAAGGAATCTTACCTGTTTCCCATCCCCTTCCTTGAGAATAGAAGATATCCATTCTGCCTGTAGCATCAAAAGCAGTGGTAAAATAGTATATTTTAGCACTATCTTTGTTCATTGCCATCCATTACTTTGAACTTGACTCAATTTCATCATCCTCTCCCTGTTTTGGCAGTGTCATCGCAGAACCCATTCTATTTCTGCTTCTAGCACGCCCTTATTCGTGTGAGGTGAGGGGCAATTTCCATTTTCACTTTTCTGAACTCTGCTGGCTTACTTTTTCATTTCCTGTTGTTGTCCTTTCATTTATTCTGCGAGCCGTGCATCTCTGCAATGCACTCACATCTTATAGAGAACATTTCTTTCCACGACGTCCTTTGAATTATTGGAAGAAATTCTGGTTATATCTCCAGGCGCTGCACAGCAAAGCCTCGCAGCTCCAGGCTCATCCGCTCTCTACCTTGCTTCTTTTTCTCTTGCCCTTCTAGCATAGCTGGCATGGAAAAAAGCTTTGAGTGGCTTCAGTTTTTCTTTCATAATGAAGAAGACATTTAATATGCCAGCTAAACTTTTATTTTTCTTATTTTTGTGCATGTGCCCTGGATATGTTGGCAATGTACTTTGAATTTGGGGCAGAAAAGCGACCTCAAGTATTTGGAAAACTTCTGGCCTACAACTAAACTCTGTATGGTGCCAGTTGGAGCGTGTGCACATGCGTGTGCGTACATGTTATGCACGGGCACAGCGTGTGTGCGGGTTTGCGTGCACATTTAGCTCTCCTCCGACGCAGGCTGTTGGCCACGCAGACTCCCTGCTCATAGAATAAGGTGGAAGCAGGACGCATTTGTGTATTATTAATATTATTGTTTTTAGATTTCTCTATTTTTATTGGAAAGGCAGATATATAGAGAGGAGGAGAGACAGAGAGGAAGATCTTCCATGCTCTGGTTCACTCCTCAAGCGGCCACAACGGCTGGAGCTGAGCCAATCTGAAGCCAGGAGCCAGGAGCTTCTTCCAGATCTCCCACATGGGTGCAGGGTCCCAAGGCTTTGGGCCGTCTTGGATTGCTTTCCCAGGCTACAAGCGGAGAGCTGAATGGGAAGTGGGGCTTCCAGGATTAGAATCGGCGCCCATATGGGATCCTGGTGTGTTCAAGGCAAGGACTTTTACCACTACGCTATCGCACCAGGCCCATGTTTGTGTATTTCTGACCTCCGCTTTTCCCCGCCTCCATCCCCCGATATCTGGGACTTCAAGGAGGCGCCCAAGGTCTGCTTGCTAGCCAGTCCCTTATGTTTCAACACAGGCCTGTCAGTGCTCAGATGGACACTGGTAGTTAATGCTTGTTGACCACAGTATCCCTATGGCCATCATTACCTTGCTTCCCCGTGTCTGTGGCCAGGGAACAGTTGCACTCTGTGGTCACTTGGTTGCACTTTCCTGAGGCACAGGGATGATACAATCTCTCCCTAATGTTCAGGCCGAGTTACAGGAAAGAGGACATCGCAGCAGAGCAGACCAAGCCCAGTCACCCTTAGTCCAGGTGTTATCATGTAAGATTCGTGAAAACTTGTTGGTCCTTGGCCCCTTTGTTTAACTTTCTTTTAATATGTTTCACTGTCCAGTGTCCTGTTAGAAAGCTTGTTTTGTAGAAATAAAACCAGTGAAGGAACTGTTCCAGTTGTTGCTCATCCAAAATGGTCTCAGTTGGCATGGGAATTTCCAGTCAAATGTCTAACATCCCCAAAAGATCCCTGGAGTCAGTCTCTCCAGGAAAGGAATACCTTACGTCCTCCCAGTTTGGAGTATGTCTTGATTTGCTACATTGGCGCATCTTAGCAAACCTTTGCATGTGTCGTGTGATCCATGTCCGCACATACCTGTTTATAATGATTATACAGTATGTACACTTTAAATAGTTCACAGAAAATGTAATTCAAGATAATTTAGGGCAATTACTTTGAAAACCTTTGTATAATTTTAGCATAACACATATTTGCATGAGCCCTTTAAAGAATGCTTATATTAATAAATACATGTACTAATCATATGTATGTAGTTACATTTTGTGTATGCTTCTACTTTTAAAGCGTGCTTTTGCATTTTAGCTAATACCTTAAACATATTTGTAACATCCAGTATGCTCTCTCCTTCAAATATTTATGAACTTGTATTTACTATTTTGTTTGCCTATTTCATACAACATAATTGCAAAAGTTTGTTGAGATTCCAACAAATTACAGGTAACACTCAGAGGTAAGTATCTCTGAAAACCAATATGACAACAATAGAAAGATAAAGAAGTACCGTAATTCCCTGAGCTTGTGAGAGGTCAGTTGAAAATCTGGCTTTAGCATTCTGAACTGGTGAAGGTCAGGGAAACAAAGCTCAGATTTAAGACCATGGCTTTCTTAAGCAGCATATCCTCTCAATCCACAGAGAAACCACAGACTTGGGAAATGCTTTGGCTCTAAAAAATTTCTCCCATTGATTCTTTTTGAAGAACAAACACAAAAGAGCCAGCCAGAACCCTCCTTAGGAAATGTTGATGGGTTGGCTTTAACTCAAAGATAACTTGGCCGAGGTCCTGCAGTCAGGATGCACCAGCCGTCTGCTGTCTGCTACCTGGAGTCTGGACTTTGTCGTACCCTCAGGACGGCAGGCTGACAAGGCAGGACAACTACATAGAGAAGAAAGATCACAAGCATGAAAATAGCCCAAAACAACTGCTTTCTTGGGCAAAACGCATGTGGGACCTCTTAAGCACCTGACTTAATCCTCTCTCTAATCGCAAATTAGCTATCATTCTTGCAAATGGAAGGGTCTCAACTGAAGGGATTCCTCCTGTCTGGTACTTACCACGGTGCGTGTGCAGGATTAAAGGTTAAAGTAGTACTACCTCTAATCTAACATCTACTCATGGTTCCTTTACTCTTTAAGCTATCTGACAGAAAATAGCCCCAAAATATAAATGTATAGCTCAATGAATGATTTACAAAGTGAATATCTTCATCAGTTAGAATCAGAATCAAAAACACAGTCTGGCCAGACCACCTATCATTATGTTCTCTCCTACCTGTTTCTCCTCCATCTTCCTTAAAATTCATCATAACCCCAACTGCAAAGGAGAGAGTTTGTTCTGACTTCCTAGTGGTCCCAGACATCCGGAGGAAGCAGAGGGTATACACTCGCTACAGCAATTTGGGTTACACACAAACTAACCAAAATTTAGAAACTGGAAGATCTCCTCTCAGCGAATCTGTGCTAAGCAATGTCCTTAACTTACCTGAGCCTGTGGCCTTCTGGGGGTTCCTCATCTGTACCCAGTTCCTTAAACTCTAGATCAACACTTACTTTCCTTGTGATAGGAATTCCTCTCGGATTCGGGACATTGTTTACATGCCACCCAGGTGTCACACTGCCACCATCCACACACATGCCACCCACGGTGTCACACTGCCACCATCCACGCCCATGCCACCCACCGTGTCACACTGCCACCATCCACGCCCGTGCCATCCATGGTGTCACACTGCCACCATCCATGCCCGTGCCACCCACGGTGTCACACTGCCACTATCCACATACATGCCACCCATGGTGTCACACTGCCACCATCCACACCTATGCCACCCACGGTGTCATACTGCCACCATCCACACACATGCCACCCACAGTGTCACACTGCCACCATCCACGCCCGTGTCACCACGGTGTCACACTGCCACCATCCACACACATGCCACCCACGGTGTCACACTGCCACCATCCACGCCCATGCCACCCACGGTGTCACACTGCCACCATCCACACACATGCCACCCACGGTGTCACACTGCCACCATCCACACCTATGCCACCCATGGTGTCACACTGCCACCATCCACGCCCGTGCCACCCACGGTGTCACACTGCCACCATCCACGCCCGTGCCACCCACGGTGTCACACTGCCACCATCCACATACATGCCACCCACGGTGTCACACTGCCACCATCCACACACATGCCACCCACGGTGTCACACTGCCACCATCCACACCCGTGCCACCCACGGTGTCACACTGCCACCATCCATGCCACCCACGGTGTCACACTGCCTCATCTATGCACTGCCCCGCACCCCTCATGGTATCACTCTGAACTCTGGATTACCTCCAAGCCATTGATTGAAGGTTTGGACATCCCTGTGGAGTGAGCAATGCACAAAGGTGGATATTAGGAGCTGGTGCTGCTCAGTAGCAATAGATAAAACGTAACTTCAAAATTCTTTTTAAGTCTATTTACTCAATCAGAACACAGAATAGATTGCAACTCACCAACAAGTGAAGTGATTTTATTTTAGTCTGGGTAAATGCACCATCTTATTTGATGTTTAGGTGTTACAGTCTGCTTTATCTGGAATGACATGGGTGTAGTACAGGAAAGAATCCAAAAAGGGATCAATGTGAATATCTCTTTTCTTTTTCTGTTAGCTTTTCAATTTTCTTCTTTTCATCCCCATGGGTCTGTGGCCCAACAAAATGATACCTGAATGAGAGATAAGTAAATTGCCAAATAACGGAATTTACTTAGATTCAGATGTGTGTAACGCCCATATGCAGTAATCCCCCACTCCCACTGCCCTCACCTGGCGGTTTGTAGTTCACTGATCCATTCAGAGTGGCTACTTGTTCCCTCCCTTTTCACAGGTTAGACTGAGATGCTTTATGATGGTGAGGGAAAGCAAACACTTTGCAATTATTTAAACCAATGACTATTTTTTTGTGTGTGACAGTTGTTCTATTTCGTTTTTCCATTCTGAAAAAATACAGATTAATTTCAAATTCTCTCCTGCCAATCTGTCATTCCAAAGGATTTTAGTTCTCATAGTTTAAGAACCCTTTTCAGTGAACAGAATTACTCGGTCTGACCAAATGGTTCCTTTTTCCTCAATACTTATGATAATCCAGTGGAATGTACTATAAAACAAAATTAGTGTCTTAGAAAAAATATTCACTTCTTTCTTTTCTCCTATTCACCAAGATACAAAATTCTTTGTTCATGATAATTTGGGCCAATGCGCTAGGATGTACTTTGTCTAGCTTTTTTTCAAGTGTCTAATATGATAAAATTGATCTGTGGTGTTTAAACAGCAAGATTTAGCTTGTTGATATTAGGAAAAAAAACATGTAAGACAAGATGAATATAGGAGATTGAAGCTGAGTTCTGGCATGCATGGCTGGTGTGTTGCTTTAAAAAAAGAAGTCAAATTAATCAAAATTGATTGGCATGGAGAAGTCTGGAGTCACAGTACTGTGAACTGGAAAATGACATGGATTTCCATTCAGGGTAGGAAAGGAGAAACACTTTATGAAGTGAAATGCTTTTATTGGGGAAAATTTTAAGCTGTTGATATAACCAAGACTATCACAGAGTCGTCAACGCAGTTGAAAAGAAAAAGGAGCTTATGTATATTTATGTGATGAACTGAAGTAACTGATACATCCCGAGAAGGTCTAGGGTGTGAGATCGTTTCATGTGAATGAAGGTTACGTGCCGCACAGGATTTCCCTAAGCAATTTTGCAAGTTACCTTAGTGATGGTCTTGTGATCAAAAAACTGTTCATTAAGCAACCTCTACACATATAGAGAAAAGTGACCTCAATTAGAGCCTTCAGTTCAATTATCTTTTGATTTTAGCACACTGAATCTGATGAAATTCATGTACTAATGAGCATGCCATCCGTGGAAGGACAGTATATGATCGAGTCATTTCATCCCAAGGCTCATTAAAGTGTCTGGTATGTGTTTATAGAAACGCCTGTAACTTTCTGATTCCAGCAGCAAATTATTTTATTGGCAATTCAACTTTCCCATCCAATCCTGTGCCTCAAGAACATTTAACTACTGCAGCCATGCACACAACCCTTGCTAAAATGTTCACTAAACAAAACTAGGAAGTACCTACACAGAGGCATGACTTCATTTGACTCATGTAAGTAAAAGTTGATGCCCCCTCGTTTCCTACAGCTCCATCTGAGCACAATGTGGCCTTTGCCCAGCTGGTCACAGTTCCTTCTCTTCAGAATTATGCCATCTCACTTGGAAGGAGTGTTCTAAACCATCCTTACATTATGAGATGACCATTTTTTTCCAATCCTTTAAAAATATCCTCCTCTTGTACCTTGATTCCAACAAGAAACTTGGACAGAAATTCACTGTTCTGAATTGCTTAAATATTAAATGTTATCTAGCCAGTTCCTTTACTGCATGTTATGATAATATGAACGGCTTTTGGTAGTCTCATTAGAAATTTAGAACAAGTAAGGCTCTAACTGTACCCAGAGACAAATAAGTGAAAAGTCTAAGTTTTTTTTCCTACAAGTTCTAGTTTCCCAGTATTTGCCCAGGTTACTCATTTTTCTACTATTCATTGTTATACTGTTTTATAAACAATACAAAGCAAAACAAAAAACCAAGAAACCACTGCTTGGTTTGTCGTTGTTGTTGTTATTATTATCATTATTACTCTCTGAAGAGTAGTTTTAAGACCAAGATCTGAGAAATGGCTTGGCATTTTCCTCCTGTCCATGGCCCATGGTCCTCAGAGCATCCCCTGCCAAGCAAGTGGGCTGCGTATGGATGCTGTCAATAGAACAGGTCAAAGCTATGGAGGAGCCTTACATCCTCTTAAGCAGAGTGACTATAAATAATACATATTGCAGGTGGAGAAAAAATATTTTCAAGGTCTGTGGTCACTTTAAAACCTCTCATTGGTCATAAATACTCAGTACAATGAGTTTACAGCTACTGGGCAGTTTTTCCTCTATGCTATCCACACTCTGGGACTGGCCTGTCTAACCTTTGAATTATGGGCAAATGGAGAGATTCTTAGCCCAAGTTTGTCTGCTTTCTCTGACCTCTGCCGAGAGAAAATTTTGAATATCCACTCTGAACTTGAGAACATGAAAGCCCAGTTGTTCTTGGCTGTTGAAACATTGGCTTTTGCGCCAGCTACACCTTTTATGGATATTTTCTTGAACCCTTTTTTTTCATGGTTCTGTAATTACAGCGGATGCTGCCAAGGAGCCCTTAGCCACATCCAACCGCGTGTTGCCTGGAACAAAGCCAACTTGACTAGTCAGGGAACGGCTCGCTCACTCAGCCAGTCTCTCGGTTACAAGGTGACACTAGCCTCCTTCACCCAAAGTAGCCTGCCTTCTGAAACCAAAGTGCAACCCAGTTACATGTCCTCTGCTATGATTTTGTTGAGATAAAATTTCGTTGATATCAAAAAGGAATTTTTCCTGAAGCAGTTGATAGAATTCTAAGTAAAAAAGTCTTTTTTTTTTTTTTTGTCTAATACAAGGGTGTTTGATATTTGCTCTAACCAAAGGGTAATATAAATTTATTCATTTTATAGTCTAGTCCTTCATTTTAAGGTTGAATAACTTCAATGGTTATAAGTCCCAAGCAAAATATTCTTTGAAACCATATTCATACCTGCTTGTATTTTTAGCTGGTAATGTTTAAAATGAGGAAAAATTCTAGAGGTGCTATTCAAAATATATATTCCACAGCTTGTAGCAAATGAAAGTCAATAGCCTGACCGCGAGTCCCTGATTCTGAAGTGGTGTTCACAGGAAAAGAGGCCCCCATCATGGACATCCTTGCTGAATTCGGAAAGTAGGAGAATCGGCGCAGGAGGACTAGGCAGGGGGCTATCTACTGACAAGAATGGGAACAAAATAAAACTGAGGCCCAATCATTCTATTCTTAAACCTATAAAAGCATGTCATAAATCATTACAAGCTTAAACATTAAGTAGCTGACTGAACATTTAATATATTCTCTGCAGCTTTTTTGATGCTTTCTCCTATAACCAATATCCTAACAAATCAATATGAGGTGTTTGGTCTGGGGACTATCCCTTTTTATTACTCAACAATGAGCCAATTGACATCCTGTCATTGAAGCTAGTGATCATTCTCATTTCAGAATAACAAATTATTTAATTTGATTGTTCCTAAGAAGGGACTGGAACTAATATATTTCACCTTGAATATATTGAATCACCTTAAATATATTGTCTTTTTCTACTCATTGATCTATAATAATGTGTTCACATTTTAAAATTTTTGTTTCTTTTGTCCTTCCCCCCCCCCCTTTGGGATATTTGTGAAGAACTTGCTGCCACTTGAGTTAGAAAGGCAAAGATATAAGAATGAATCTCATGAGAAAGTGTGTGCTTTCCACTAATGAAGTCATCATTTCTTTGAGTGTGACATGGCTTTTGCCATTCAGCATTCTAGGTGCCAGTCAGTGAGTTATGGCAGAGCAGACAGCACACCTGTGGAGATGGCAGCGGTTTCCATGGCAGCCAGGCAGATGGGAGCATCTCCCTGGGCGAGGGTGACACCCTTCGTTCTCAGCCGAGCACTGACACACCTGCCTGCTGTCCTTCCTGCAGGTGCCTGCTGGACAAAGTGAGAGCAAGGGGAAATGAAAAGCCAATGAATTAAATTTGTCTGTGTAAATATAGCTGCAAAAGTGAAAGCAGGGAAAAATTGATTAAATAAGACCATTGCCTACAGAAGTGTGCTGCCCTTCGGGATTTTAGGTTTCATTAAATTTACTTGGAGATTACTTCACTGTTGGATTTTGTTTTGTTCAGTCAATTTGTGAGCGACTGTCAAGGTCTGGCTACAATTTTCTTGTCACTGAAAAAAAAATCATAGGGTGATGTTAGGTAAAATCAACTAAAATAACAGTATAACTCACGAGGGACCACATATCTGGATAAAGATATTTTTTTTCCTGGTGCAGCCAGTTCAAACTCTCAAGGCTGTTCCTTCCTACACATTAGCATGTGCTGTGCTTGTGTCACTTGTCAGCCACTCTGCTGAGTTCTGCTGTTCTCTTTTTTTACAGACCGAGCAGTGAACGCTTTGCCCCCAGATTTTAAATAGCAGCATGCCATGTTTTCTTTTCCCTTTAAAATAAATACTTTCTTGTTATTTTTCAGCTTATATAACAGAGTTGCGTAGACATTTTGAGCCAAGGTTGTACCTCCATAAGAAAGCAAACAAATTCAATGGAAAAGACACACAAGTGGCCATTCAACCCCACAGACCTCAGAGACTTAAACTTGGGTAGCAATTCCTGCATTAATCTTTCGCATCAGAACTACATAGAAGAGTTAAACTATTTTGGAAGTCCTTATATTAGAGATGCAATGATTTGTTTACTGCCTCTGCGTTTCTGTTTGGTATGCTTACATGCCACTGATGTCCCTTGTTTTCTTATCATAAACTCTTTTAAAGAATATTCCATCCTCCAGATGACAGATGATGGTGGAAATTCTAACTTTATGGGTCATTGCTAAGAATGATGAAAGCAGGATAGTTAATAAAAAAATCACACCTATCAGTATGTTTGTTTCAGGTGTTGACTTGGTTGGAATGCGATTCTGCATCTGGGCAGGTGATTATACAGTCCGTTGTTGGTCTAGGAAATCTTTTATCTAAGAGTCACTGATCGCTCAAGTACATGTCTGTAGAGCATTCATCCTGAACTTGCCAAATACATAAAAAAAAAAAAAACCACCTTATCTGTCTTTGCTGCTTGAAAGGTCTGCTAACTTAGTTAATTAGTGGATCAAACAAAAGAATTGACCACGACATTTCAGAAGGGCTGGGAGTGGATATGTGCTCCCCTTTTGCTCACTTGTCTGCGAGTACATGAAGACGTCATCTACATTCCTCAAAGTGTCTAAAATGATGGGCTGTTAAATATCTCAAAAACAGTGATATGTTTCATAGTGGCTTCCAATAGTTTTATAAACAAAGTGTTGAATGTATTACAAATTCTTCAGTCATTATGAAGATTGATGTTTGCCACAGGGATCAAGTGAGTCTAAGCTTTGATCTTCCCGCAGCAAACATGTCCACAAAACAGGAGACGAATTACACTGAACATCAAAGAGCTGTGCTGAGCATAAAAGGGTTGATAGTAAGTTCTACTGTCCCAACATACTTACCTGTTTCCCAGCTTCACTGGCAAGGGCTTTCAAAATGCCATCCTGAGGATGAATGGCCTTCAAGCATCCAAACATGATGGTGTACTCCCATGAGCTTTGCTTAGCTGGGCACAACCCTTCCATGGAACTCAACTCTGACTTCAAGACATCAGACAGCTTCAAGATCTGCAGTTTCCTCTTCTTAAAAGTATTATATTATATTATATTATATTATATTATATTATATTATATAATATTATATTATATTATATTAATACAATTCCATAGGCTCTAGTATTTCCTCTCCTCCATGCCTCCTGATTTTTTCTATATTATTACAATAGTATAGCACTTCATAAATAGTTATAAGTCCATCATCCTGACATTTTTATATATTTTATATATCTAAGAATATTTTGACATTATAGGTATGGACAATGGCAGATAGTCCAGCATCTTGTTCTCAAGATATAAGTAACAGTTTCATTTGGAATCTATCTTTGATTTGGAAGTAGAGATGCATACTGCAATATATCTTCAACACATTCCCTTAAGTGAAAATCCATTGAAAAAAAACAACATAAATATAAAAAATTTACAACAGCATGAAGTTAAATCACATGCTTCTGACCAATGTGTTGCTGAAGAAATGAAAAAGAAAATAAAAAGACTTCTTAAAGACGATGCTACTGTTTGACCTATGTATCACTGAAAAAAAAATCAATAAGAAAAACACTTTTTTGAAGAAATGTAAATAAAGCAAAAATATCAAAACCCATGAGCTGTAGCAAAAACATTATTGAAAAGGACATTCATAACATTGGGTGCTTACAAAAAATCAAAATATTTCAAATAAATGATCTAAGCACGCATTTCAAGGATTCACTAAAAAAATGAACAGGAAGCAAGAAATTATAAGAGTCACAGCAAAAACAAATGGAATTAAACTAAAAAATAAAAACATCAATTGCAACAAAAAAGAGCCATCTTTTAAGAAGATGAGCGAAATGAACTTTTAGCCAGACTAGCAAAGAAAAACAAGAGAGAAGAACCAAGTAAAATTAGAAATGAAAAGGAAAACATCCTAAGAAACTGGTAAGGTGATCTCTACTTGGCTCCTGGCTTCAGGCCAGCTCAGCCCCAGCCATTGCAGCCATTTGGAGAGTGAACCAGCAGACGGGCAATCAAATGAAATTTATCCATGTTTGCATTATTATTATTTTTTTACACTTTTGGACTTGATAAAATCATTTCCAAATACTAATCCTTTTCAGGAGATGGTGGGCATCTTTATCTTTGTTTACTGGAATCCAGAGGAATAAAAATTGTAGGAGATTTAAATAATTCTCTTGTGACAAGTTGACCTCTTCCTGTTCTTAGCTTCACATTGAAAGAATTTTTATGCTTTTTGTTGCAAAGCAATAAAATAAAAATGAAAATAAGAAATAAAATCAAGTAAAAAGCATTCCAAAAGTGATCCAAGAAGAATTTGGGGGCAAGATTACATTTTTAAAGCTATGTGGTATAAAGATACATGTGAAAACTAGGCCTGATTATTTTAAAAGAGTGGATCCAAAAAGAAGTTTTAATATAATGTTACCGTGACAATGACTGGAAATTCTTGGAGAAAGATCCGGAGGCATTTAGGGAGTTCCAGAAACAATTAGAGCTGGATTCAGGAAGAAGGGGTGTGGATGAAGAAGAAAAAGACTCCCAAGATCACAACACGGTGAAGATAAGTGTGGGTCACAGCGGAAGTCTCTGCACTACAGAACAATGTACACTTGATCTTAGCCAAAAGGCCAAGAAGCGATTAGAACAATGTTTGCTTGCTTTGTTTTGTTTTGTTCTTGTCTGAGTTCTACTCAAAACAGGTATTTTGAACATAGATTGATATCTACAGATGTTAAATGGCTTGCTCAAATGATATGGCCAATAAGTGGCAACACCAGGGCGGGATATCCAGGCTATTCCCAGGACAAACTCTGAGCTCTTCCTGTTCTTTTCGGTGTCTTATTGGGGAGCTAGAGATGTGTCATTGCTATACAACCTTGAAGAAAACACAACGGCAGAAAACAGCAAAGTTGAGGTTTGACTTAAGTAGGAATATTTGCCTCAAAAGCTTCATATTACACATCTTCCCCTCATCTTATTTGTGGATTAGCCACTCATGCCCCTGAAAGCGCTGACAGAAGCAACTGGAGACAAAAGGTCACAGAACTTCTATCGGTGGCTTTTGTGTCGCTTTCAGCTGGCAGCAGCTTCATTTTGCTTAATTAATTAGCTAAAGGATGTAGTGCAAAATAAGAACGAATAAACAGTGTTCCTGCTTCTTCATGAAGACTCAGTCTGGACACAGATAAGTGCCCTAAAGATTCTGAAGGGGAAAATCCAGTTTTCAATGTGTTGACATGTTATTAGAAATGAGATGGGGTTTTTATCAGGAGTCAGACCGAGACCAAGACATCTAGAGAGACAACTGGTTAAGCCTGATCCCTGTGTGCATTGCACACCTCAGCTCCACACACTGGAGGGAATGTCTGCTCCAACAGTGCCTTGTGTTTCTGAGGGATAATAATGACCTTTTTCATGGAGACTTCTGAAAGCTAATGCTTCACTTTTTCCACCAAACTTAAAGACAAATGAGACTTTAACTAGCATTTTGAGTCATTTGTCCTCATTTGATGGACTCACCTCGCTTTATTGTGCACGGCAGTACTTCTGGCTGAGAAACCCAACAAGAGATGCCATATAGGAATCGCACCTAGAGAAATGCAGTGGGTGACTTTTTGTTTGTTTTATCATTTGGCATGGCAGACAGTTAGTGCCTCTGAAAGTCCTTATCCTAACTGGCAAGAAGATGCATTGTGCAGGCACAAGGTCGCAGGGCTTCCTCTGTGGCAATTAAAACTCCATAGGCATCTACACCAGTACAGTGTCCCTGACAAACTAAGGAAGTACAAGCAGAAAGAAAAATATTTTGGGTTATCAAAAGAAAGATCCACCACCCTGCTAGTTTTTTTGGGGGGGGGCGCTGTTTCTTTCATGACAGATAGAGAGTATATTCAAGTTTTATCTAATATCCTGTACAAATTGCCACTGACCTTCTGTGGTTTGTGACAGCATATTTTGCTCAGGTCTTTATCAAGGGCCTGGAACTACCAGGGTGATAGATCAGCTGTCATCCACCTGCTCTTCAGAATGTCTTTGTATTAAACTAATGGTCCAGCAGAGCAGTAAGTCTGACAAGCAGGTTATTTATTTGCAATCTGGTAAAAGAACTGACAACTTCATTGTTTTAATTGTTCATCTTTCATGTGCTGATGCATTAGCTCACTCGGATCTTTGTGCTTCCATCAGAGCATAAACATACAAGAGTCAGGGCATCAAAATGACCGGGGTCCTCTCCCACTGGAAGAAGCCACAGAGAGCTCTCGTGCCAGCTGTGCCTACCAGAGGGGCACTAGCACGTGGGGATTGATGTGTGTGTGTGTGATCTCTGTTCTGCTTCTCTTTTCTCTCTTTTAGGAAGAACCATCATGTCAACTGTTGATCTGATTATTCTCAAAACAATGGCTTAATGGTTAAATCCTCACCCTGCAAACACTGGATCACATATTGGTGCCAGTTCACATCCCGGCTGCTCCACTTCCCATCCAGCTTCACCCTTATGACCTGGGAGAGTGGTGAAGGATGGTCAAAACACTGAGCACACTACGCCATGTGGAGACCTGGAAGAAGCTCCTGGTTCTAGCCTTGGAGTGGCTCAGCTCCAGCCATTTCGGCCATTCAGGGAGTGAACTCGTGGACAGAAGACCTTTGCTCTGGCTCTCCTCTCTGTAAATCTGATCTGCTTTTCCAGTAAAAATAAATAAATCTTTTTAAAAAGGGTAGATACATCTCAGGCTAGAATCTCATGGTATCACTCTGGGAGATTCTAATTTAGTGAATGTTTGAATTCCTATACAAAAGTGCCAGACACAAGTATGTTGAAAGTCATTAATTCAGAAACCAGGCTGGTATACTCATTTTGCAGTTAAATGTACAATAGACTGTATCACTGCATTGACCACTGCTAATTGGTAGCAGAGCCAGAAATAGAATCTAGGGGTATTAACCCATCCATTTTTCTCAACATTATTTATTTGTTTTTCTACAGTATTTATTCTGACCATCAGATGTCATTTGGTAAGACCCACTAAGCATTTGAAAACTTTCTACCAAAAGCTTGTTCATTTGATAGTGAAGTGATTCTTTGCACTCAAGACCTTTAGAGCAGAGAATATTTCTACAGTTAAATTACACACGTGGAGGGAGCTCCTGTTATACTATTTCGTACCTGAATCATATCACAGTTTTACTATTTTATTCCACATTGAAACCTGTGGCAGGAGACAACTCTTTAACCTCCGTGTGCCCCACACTTTGCACAGAATTTAGAATATATAAGGTACTCACTTAACTTGTAGAGAAGGAAAGAAAAGAGCGAGAGACCGAGCATGCAGAGAGCAAGGCATCTTTATTTTACTGCACAAGAATGTGAAAGGGAAATCCTACATGAAGATAGAACACAACGCTGTCTTTGTGCATTCCTTTGCTTATTAAACAAATATTCACTCATCCCTCCAGATCAGAGTCCTGTGTTTGGGACTGCTGGTACTACATGCAACAAAACTGCATCTCTTCTTAAGTATCTCACACACTGACGCTGAAACGTGTGAGGAACTGACACAGAATAATTGGACGAGTGCCACCAGCAAGAGAAGCATAAGCCGTCAATGGCATTCAGTAAAAACAAACAACGCCAGTCCTATCGTGCTGCCCGCGAGTAGCACCAATACGGAGATGAGTAGACATGCATCGGCCAGAACAGAGCAAAGCAGTGAAATCTCTAGCTGGCGGTGATAGTTTTGTCTCCTTCCTGGTTCAAGGGCAGAGTTGAGGGATAAGTCTTACACTGAAGCATTGTCCTGTTAGACTTGAGGGTTTGTAATACACTGATGTCTTCCCATGAACTCATCAGTAGTTACAGAAACACTGTAATCATACTGATGACAATGAACGCATTGGTTTGGAGGGTGAGAGTCCAGTTGGAGGCCAGCACAATCCTTTTACAGAGCTGCCAGGAACCTCAGCTGGCAATCACAAAGGGAAGAAGGCAGAACTGCACCAAGAAATACTTTTGAGATAGACTGTGAAAAAATTAGATGTTATGAGAGAGCAGAAAGATTGCTGTTTGTTCGTTTGTTACACTGTGTGTTAATATTTCAGTTTGTTTCATATAGCATCTATTTCCTAACATGGCCTTGGAGCCTCACACCGATTAACAATATTAAGACTTTGACATAAGAAAGACATAACAAATAAGCAAATCTGAGTTGGAAGACATTCTTACGTTTGGTGAAAAGAATCTTCAGCCTCTCTTGGTAGTTGGGGCACAGGCTGGGAGTCAGACAGAGGAAACCCTGCGAGGCTGTACGAGGAGCTCAGAGCAGAGAGCCACCTGTGACTCACAGCAGGAGAGGGCATGGGAGAGCTCTTCCAACAGTTGGCTTCGGTCCCTTCAGGCGTGACTTCGAGGACCTGCTCACTTCGGATGGCTTAGTGTCTCACCCTGCATTTGACGTGGTGAGCTTTACACACAGCCGTTAGCATGGCATCCCAGGAGGGCGCTGGGGACTGCCGCCACCCCTTCTGTGGGATGTTATGGGGGCGTGTCTGGTGGCTGAGCTGTCTTTGGACAGTCACACCCCATCCTTTTCAGAATGACTGACTTGCAGTCCGGCCTTTGCTCCAGATCCCAGCTGCTTGCTAAGCACACTTGGGCGGCAGGTGGGGATTCAAGTGGTCTCCCACCGATGGGAAACCTGAGTCCACTCCGGGATTCTGGCTGTGGCCTGGCCTACTGTGCTGTGGGAAGCACCGCTTTCTCCCGTGCTCGCTTTCCCTTCCCACATTCAAATAAAATGAAAAGCTTCTATAAGTTTAACATTTTTCAATACAATGTTGATGGAAGAATATATAATATTACTTTATCCATGCCTATTTTCAAACCTCTTGTGTTTTGTTCAGACACTGAAGAACAGCGACACGCCAACACGCCTGTGGCTAGAAGCTGCGAAAGCAGCAGCTCAAGGCAGGGAGGAACAAGAAGAGTTTGAAGATACAAGGTGAAAATGAACAGATGTTGGAAGTGAACGCGAGCAGGCGTCCGGCCAGGCTTACTGCTATCGAGCTGACAGCTGCTGAGCCCCGCAGTGCGGCAGGGAGCCCCTCTAAGCTCCTAGACAGACCACTCCGTGATGGGACGAGGGCTCTTGTTTTTGCTTTTTTCTTTATGGGAAAAAATAAACTAATGGGAAATCATCTGTCCAAACTGTATACAGCTAAAGTCAGCATTGACGGCTAAGGTTTTACTCTTCTTCCTGAGCGTGACTAACGGGAAAGGCGGACACGTTCTGTACGCGCTTGCGCATGGATCCGTGGCCCTGTCCAACGTGTCTCTAGAATCAGTGTGGTGGAGGGAAAGCAGACCCCAACCGAGACTAGCAGTTACCCTAGAAAAGGCATTCCCTGCCTCACGATGGCGTCACGTCTTGTGATAGCCATAGTTTCGTTTTTTTGTTTTTCAAGTTTATTTAAAGATTTTTTGTTTTGTTTTATTTGAAAGGGAGAGTTACAGAGAGAAAGGAGACAGAGAAAGAAGGAGAGCGAGAGAGCGCGCTCAGTCTTCCGTCTGCTGGATCACTCCCCAAACGGCCACAGTGGCTGGAGCTAGACTGGTCCGCAGCCAGGAGCCAGGGCCTCCTCCAGGTCTTTGACGTGGGTGAGGAAGTCCAGGCTCCTGGTCCTCCCCCTGGGCTGGACGCAGAACAGCCAGGCTTGAACTGACACCCATATGGAATACCAGGCCACAGGATTAGTGTGATAAGCATGAAACTGACGCTATCTTCAAATGTTAATGAACTTTTATTATGAAAAAGAGTGGTAAAGCACTTCTCATGATGAAAGCCATGCCGTCTACTTCAGAATGAATGTGTAAGTCGGATGTATTATTTTTAAACCATAGTGACTGATTTTCTGTTCCTTTATGAATTTTCTATTCTATTTCTTCCCTTCAATTCTATTCTATTGCTGTTTTCTATTGTTTCTATTCTAACTATACTAATACTTTTCCATTCCTTGATGAAACCATTAGACATTAAATGTGAGATTTTATGTCATCGACAATTGTTTTTCAATAATACAGAATTTGAAGAGTAAGATTTGTACACAGAACAAAGAACATCCATGTGCAAAACCTCGAGTTAGTGGATTATTCTCGTTAGACTTGATGTATGGATTCTCCAAGACCCGGCCATGGACGTTTTCAGTAATATGCCTTTAGGACTCACTGACTGGATCATGAACAATATGGCAGTTAGACAAAAATGGAAGGGCCAGATATATTGAGCACTTGCACAGTATAGAAAAAACCCTGGAATCCGAAATACTTTGAGTATTTGTAGCTCTTTTCATGTGTACTAATACTATCTTAAATAGACGCACAAGAAAATTTATAGATTAAGGAGGCAAAAATACTATAATTAAAATAATATTTTTTCCCTCATATCAGCTACTAGAGGAGAAATATCTGCATTTTGAATATAATGCTGATGTTTTAATTTGGAGTACACATGCAAAATGAATTCTTAATGACAATACGTATTTAGAGATTAAGACCAGTGGAAGTTGGCAAATGATGTTCTGATACAATCCTCAAAGTTCTAGACCAGGGACTGGCTTAACTTCGGACCTGAAAAGCACGTGTCTGTGTGGGCATCCTGTTCTTCATTCACCCAGCGGGCAAGAATATCCAAGTCACGGAGCAGAAGTTAGCATCACTCTGTACGATGCATGAAAACCAACCATGGGAAAGCATAGAGATGCCTGTCAGTTCAAAGAATCCCTGCCTTCAACTCAGCACTGTGAAAATACTTTTCTTAATGCTGACAATTTACACAGATACATAGCAATGAACATCCACTAAATACTCATGAACCGATCTGTAGATATTAAGTCCGTGCTTCCAAGCGGCAAACAGTGATGTGGTTGAAGAGGAGCCTGAAGCTGGTCAGGCCTCAGGGTTCTTTATTTCAGTCATCCTTTTGTCTGAGTTCCGGAAGAACAATGCGGTGACTGCAGAAAACTGGCCCCTAACTTTTGTGAACTGTCCATCTCACTTCAAGCTGCCAAACTCCGATCACTCAGGAACAGAACACTGCACCTCTTCTGCTCCAACAGCGGTTTACTTGGCCCAAAGTAAGGCAGTGAAATGAACTACTTTATTTTATTACTCTCTCCTTGCAAACGGTCCTGAATAAGGCACATTCTTTCTTAATAATTTGAAAGCATTTTCCTCTGTGCCCTGGGAATGACTAGAAGAGCTTTTAATATTATTAAGTCTAGATCAAATCAGTCCGGCCTACTTTGGGCAAGGGGCTAATGCGTCTTTAACCACACCCCCCTTCTTACCAATTATTGGCAACTATATTGGTGGCCTTGTTAGAAAATTCTTGATGTCCGTGAGCAGAGGTTCCAGACACAGGCCACTCTCATACATTTTGCTGACAACCTTTGAACCAAGCTGCCAAGTCAAAGCTTCCCATGCCCTCTTAAAATCCAAATGGTGATTCATTGTTTGCAAACACAGAGACAGATTGCCATTGTTAACTTGACCTTAGCCTCTAACTTGGAGTCAAAAATGCTTGAAGACCTGGGCATCTTAACTAGAGCAAGACGTAAATCAAATTACCTTCAACACCACAAAGAAATGAATGGTTGGCATCTATGAACTGTAAAGTGCAGGGCATTTTCCTTGGAAGAGGAATTGGAGACTGATGGCAAAAGACCCCATTACTTAATTGAGTTTAATAAAATATGGAGGAATAAACTTTGTCATGATTTCAAATAGTTTCATGAATAAATGGGGTTGTTCTAAGAGCTTGCTAACTGCATAGTTCTTGCAGGCAAAGTTTTTCTAAGATTATGAATAAGACAAAAAAAGAGGTACTATCCAGTAACATGGATGATATTATCTTAATTTACTTGCTATAACCAAATCAAATTAGTGAGCTGCATTCTTTTAATGGGCACAGTTTAGTACAAGATGGGAGAAGAGAGAAGGAGTTTAGAAGGCTGCTAACAGGGAACCACGGGGAATCTGCTTCTGAAAAGAGAGCTTTGGTAAATGAAGAAAGTGCCACGAGGTTGGACAAGCAACAGGTAAATCCAGGCCAAGAGAATTTGGTGAATATGTTCCATCCAGAAACGTGGGAAAAAGACTTGGAAGTTCAAAGAAGTCATTGTTGTATTTGGTGTATCATACCAACTCTGCTTTTTCCACTGCGCTTCAGCTAAAACTTAGAGGCAGAAACTAAAATGGGCACAAGATCCTTTTAAAAATTTGCGTATCACCCAGATTTTAAACCAAACTAAATCAAGAACCGATATTGAAACATTTAATACTGAAACGAACGACAATATTTTAGAAGATTATACTTGTTTAGGCCTTGCTTTTCAGTTTCTAACCAGATTGTGGGTAAAACGCTCAGTCAAGAGTTTGAAAATGTGTGATGACAATATTATTGCTCTTGATGTTGCTATGAAACAAATTTTTTTCTGAAAATTGTTCTAGAAAAAAAAAAATCACTTGTCTCCATAAACAGCAAAGTAGCTCTAGAGGCTTCTTCAAACGTTTCCAACAAAAGAGGACACACGTCAGAGGCCCCGGCCCTCGGTTCCCTTGAGGAGTTGGCCAGGGCGTTATTGTGTGTGCAGTCTGAAGGTTTGAAACACTGGCACGAGAAAGTTCTCTAGAAATAAGAACATTCCTCTGCCGCTCTGCAAACTGCGGCTTCAGGAGCAGGGGGTGTGAGCCTGAGGAGGCTGGCACAGGTGTGCGTCTTAGCACAGCAGCAGCGCGCTAGAACCCTGAGGACCTCCCCACACACACACCCACCACTCACAGATGTCATCTACCCACGGCCAAAAGTGTTGGTTGAAACACAAAACAATCTGTTACTCATCTGGACATTTTGTCCACCATAAATCATCTGATTTTTTTTTTCTACGGAATTGGTGAGCTGATCAGCTATTGCTGTTCCAGAGATGAGCCTCTATTACCTTCACATACACTTTTCCAAAGTCATCACATAAAGACAGTGTTTCTATTTTTACTTCTTAAAAGATTTATTCATTTTTATTGCAAAGTCAGTCAAATACACAGAGAGTAGGAGAGACAGAGGGGAAGATCTTCCGTCTGATGATTTACTCCCCAAGTGACCACAATGGCTGGTGCTGTGCTGATCCAAACCCAGGAGCCAGGAACTTCTTCCAGGTCTCCCTCATGGGTGCAGGGTCCCAAAGTCTTGGGCCGTCCTCGACTGCTTTCCCAGGCCACAGGCAGGGAGCTGGATGGGAAGCAGGGCTGCCGGGATTAGAACCGGTGCCCACATGGGATCTCGGCAGGTTCAAGACAAGGACTTTAGCTGCTAGACCATCATGCCGGACCCATGCCGAGAACTTCTTACTTCAATGTGTATTCATTAGACTTTTATTAATTTTAACAGACTATTTTGGACATAAAATGGCAAAAGGAAACCTTAAAGTGGCAAGTATGAAAACCTCCTGCACGAGGCATAGGATACAACTATTGTTGTTTTAGTCCCAACCCAGTCAAGACAGACTTCCAAACATGGACTAATGGCGGGTGGTTACATGTGTAGTGACAGCAACCCGCAAACACCACATGAAGAAGCTGCAAGTGGAAATCTCTCCTTGTCTCTCCCTCTGCCTTTCACTTAAGGTAGGTCCTCTCCCTGTGTCCCGGCCTGGTGCTCCTGAGCCTGTGGACATGCATCCCCACCCGAGACCATTGAACGTTAATACACGCTTGTCTTCTCCTCTGTCAGCTTGGTCGGTACGGCTGTAACACGGAGCATGGGCAACCTTATGCATGGTGCGCAGGGTATACAAGAATTTGGAGACATTCCAACTGTTATCTCACACAACTGATAAACAGCTGCTGCACGGCTGCAACTTCAGAAGCCAGAATCACTTTTTTTTCCAACCGAGAAAGTTACAGCGCAAGGCAGAAATAAATTCAAATTTGTCTAACACAAATCACTTTCATTTCTGGTTTGTATTAATGCATTTTTATTAAATTATTATTTTTCACCATAGCACTCACACTCATGAATTTGTCCCATATATATAACTCATTTCTCACAAAGACCATATCTGTATTTGTAACCAGCTAATTTTTTCTTACTCATATGTATTTTTCTTTTGTAGCAATGTCATCTTTCTTCAGAAATTGGCAGCTAATATAATCATTCTGCCTCATTTCACTTCCTTTGTTTCAAATATATTAGTTAATAACTAAAAATGGAATTTACTTGGGACTATCAAAAAATTCAGAGGCCTCGAAAGTTATTGCAGTACTCACGTCCCACTGATTCTTGGCCGGTTGGGGTAGGAGAGAGGGGGTAGGGCTGTTGCTTTAGTGAGCATTAGTCATGAACAGAACCCACGTGCCCAGAAAGCCTGGAAGGTGAATTGCAACAGCATGTTCTGAACTCGAAGCGTGGGTGACCATACCTAATAAACACCCCTAGGAACATAAAGCTTTTTGTGGCATCTGAAGACACCGTGCTACTCTAGTGTCTGATGATTCCTCAAATGTTCATTTGTCTGCATTTGGAAGTTTTGCCTTTACACAGAGCCAGGGATGCTCCATGCACGCGAGCATTGAACCCACCCATGGAAAATGAAACATTGTCCTTGAAAATATAGCTCGTGCTCACCACTACCCAAAAGCGAACCCTCCTGGCACCTCTGCCTGATCTCGCAGTGTCTCCATCTGTACATCCGTGACTCCTCTAAGATAGATATAACAACACCAATATTCGAATGACCTCCTTGCTTGTAGGGCTTATGGGACAAAACTAAACACAGTTACGCAGCAGGTGGGAGAATGGCACAGCTGAGAGCAGTGGAGGAAGGGCCTGGATGTCAACAGACACTGCTCGTGTGCCTTCAAGTTCCTAATGTTGGGTTCATGCTCTAATGGGGTAATCTGTACAGGAAATAAGTGATTATTGTCAAAAGAACCATTCTTTCGTCATTAGTCAATCATGTTCGATCTGCTTCTTTGAAGTTGGTGTTTCAGTGCTAGGGATTTTGTCTTCATCCAAATCTTAAAGTAAAGGGTGGAGATTGTAGCATAGCATGGAAAATCTCTAAGGAGAAAGAGGAAAGCAGCTTAGAAAGTCAGGGAAAACTGATATGAAATCTCAAGATTCTTGACTGAACTTCATTAACCTGCTGATCATGACCGTTGTGGAGTAAGAGAAGGTTGAGTCTTCAGTCTCATCTGCACAATAGATACCAGATGTGATCAGCTTCTCTGCAGAGTGTTTATACATATCAGTATTATCAGATAATGTGATGGTATTATTGAAAAGTCTGGAGCCTTTGTCTAGTTGCTAGCTTGTTAGTGCTAGTCCATGAGAACCATGGCAGTGGTTTCCATAAGGGATGTTCTTTCGATTATCTGCATCTATCTTTTGATGACACTTGTAAGATGAAGTTTTACAATGTTAGGATTGTGTGTTTGGAAAAGCATTGCTGAGATGCTCACGTTTCAGCACACTGTCAAAGCTCCCATTGTGTGAGACACACAGGGCTGGTGGGAGTGGAAATCAGGGCAAGCTGCTTTCCTGTGTGGCTTGACACGAGTTTCAGCAGCTTTAAATAAGCATGCATAGAGTGGCCACTTGGCTAGGCGGTCAAGAGTCCGCTCGTATGCCCCCAGCCCATACCGGAGTGTCTGGATTTGAGTTCCAGCTGCATTGTGCATCCCAGCTTCCTGCCAGCGCACACCTGGGGGACAGTGGCTGGTGGCTCAAGGCCTTGTCCCACCCGACTGCATGGAAAGCCCAGTGTGGGCGCCTGTCTCCCGATTCTGGCCTGGCTGGAACCTGGTTATTGCAGGCAGTTGACTGCTTAACTAGTCAGTGGGAGCTCTCCAGCTCTCCGATTTTCAAATAAATATGATCAATGGACTAATTAAGAGTTGTTAAAGTGTTACAATTCAGCTAGGGAATTTAGTGTTCGAGGAAATCCTATCTGTACAAAGAAATACATTTAGATTGCTCACCACAGCAGTGTTTTAAATAGAAAAATATGGAAACAACTTAAATGTCCACTTTTAAGACTTTAGTAAGCACACCATTTTAGGGCCATGCAGCCAAGTAATATGAAATATGGAGGAAAAGCATGGTCTCTGTAGACTGATACGTGTACATGGAACTCCTAAATGCAGTTAGTGAATAACGAATAAACATAACATTACAAGAAATACTTATATTTGAAAAACATGATTAACTGAGTCCAGCATGCTAGTTAACTGGCCGACGCTTCCCTGCAAGAACAGGCTTCCACACGAACTGCGGCTCGTGCCCCGGCTGCTCCATTTCCGATCCAGCCCCCTACCGCAGCCTGGGAAAGCAGCGGAGGACAGTGCAAAGCCTTCGGACCCGTACCACGTGAGAGACCCGGGGGGCTCCTGGCTCCTTTTTGGCTCATTTCTGGTCTTTGCAGCCTTTTGGGAAATGAAACTGTGGATGGAAGATCTCTGTCTCTGTTTCTCCTTCTCTCTGTAAATCTGCCTTTCCAACAAAAAATAAATATGATCTTAAAAAGAAACTGTGATAAACTTAAATATAGGACACCCAACACAGTAGAATGGTGGGTATGCCACATCGGTGAGCTGGAAGGGGAAATCAGAATATACACAGTACACATTTTACACATAATATACCTACATGGACTTCCATATTATATGTAAATTTAAGTGTGCATTACTAAATTCCTTCTTAGCATAGATTTGTGATACATACAGGATATGTAAGACCAAGCGTTTGAGAGGTGAGAGCGCTTCCCTGGGTTTTGTCTGAGCTACGGTTCAGATGCACAACAAGCGAGGGAGCCAGGCCCTCCAGCGGGTCACCTTAGAAATGGTCTCCTGTCTGCGGTGACTCTGCTGTCCCCCTCTAAAATATCAACCCATTCCTATACGGGCAGAATTAACTAAAACTTTATATCAAGTGATACCACAAAACGTGTAAGATTTGATGGCATTGAGTCTACTGCTTATTGTAAAAGTCCTTGAAGCCTCTTGATAAGACAAGTTTATGGTGTGACCATGGGAAAGGTCTGAGACGCTTCAATTACAGGAAACACTGACCTCAAACAAATACAATAGCTTGTTGCTAATTAAAAAGCAGTCACTACCCATGCCAGTCTTTAAGGTCGGACCTGTGTTGGAAGCTGCCACCCCCAACAAAGTCACCCAAGTGAATGATGACAGTGCTTGTTTTCATGGGCTAATCTAAAACATTTCTAACGAGAGAAAATATTTCAAAACTATATATGGTTATGTCAACTGCCAAATTCCCTCGGTCCCATTGAAGGCGTGCAGAATTTCCTGTCAACCGGAGCCCTGAAGCAGAACAGTCTCCAACCAGACTGCCGAGTCTTGCTCCAAATTAGCTACTGGCTACCTTGGAAATGTACCGTCTCTCACTGTGGAACTCCCTAAAGGGCAATTCAAATCACATTTAGAGTTTCCTATTTCCATTGCAGCGGCCGTGGCAGTAGTTTGAATGTCACAGTACAAATCTGGTACCAAATGCTGAGTGCGTTCAGCAGATCAGTTTCAGAATTCACTTCACATGAGCATATTTTCATCAGGTTCAAGGGGGAGGGGGTGTTACGGGATAAGGTCATGTTATGAGCTGTGGACTTAACCCTTTACCGACTTGAACAAGTAAACTAGTGTTTTTGCCCAGACCAAAAAGAAGCAACCAGGCTCCCTTTGTGATAAGCTTGTCTTTTAAACTCCTACGGAGACGTGACGGAGCGAGACTGTACTGTGATATTCCAGTTACACGTCACAGCGGAGAAGGGGACGTTGGTCAGCACAGCTGAGAGAAGCAAAGGCAGCCTCCCAGAATGCCAGTGCCTTCTCCAGGCAAGTGGTGAAGGCCATCGATGATTTCTCCTTCTCAAGCTGTGTTTAGATAAGGAGAAATATATTAGGGCATAGTTTTTTAGCTTCTGATTTCATTTTTTACATCTGAATGTATAAGTGTAGGGTTTTTTTTTTTTTCAAAATAACTGATGGAATTTTTGGCAAATGTTGCATGCTTTGATCTGCAAAAAGAAAAGATTTCTTTCACTGGATAAAATCACACACATGCAGATCCCAACCTCCAGTCATCACTCTTCATAGACCTCGGGTGAACTTGACCAAGGTCCTCCAAGGTTGGAAGATGTTCCTGCATTGAGCACAATTGCTTCATGTCGTATCCTAAGGACATTTATTATTTTCTTTTTAACATTGTTGACAGAGAGGGATACATGCCCACGTGGGACTCCGGTCAGGGTGGGGGAGTCATGAATAGAGGGGGTGGGACACATGTTTCAGGTTTGTTTGTTCTCCTGCATCTTCAACAGAAGGAAGAGGAGAGGGCTGCTCCTTGCAGTCAAACTACATCAGCACTGGGGGTTGGGGAGCCGTCATTTGATGTCGTCTTAGAGACCCTGGCGTGGAGGAGAATGTTCTGAGGGTGTTCCTCGAATGGTCTCGATAGTTCTCAGACATTTTTGGCTTTGTTGCTCCAGGATTGGAAAAATCTTCCCAAGGTCTATTGGTTGACAAAGTCCACCTTAGTGCACCCACAAACCCAGGAACATGTTGCAAAGCTTGGCTAGGAGACATGTGTGGTAAGTTCTGCCTTGCATCCTCTGATGAAGCAGTCTTTTTAAATTTTTAATTTTATTTTCAATATTGTTTCCGGTGATTGAGCTCACATCTGCCCTAGCCCCCTAGTAAATGATGATGGCTCTACCAATATATTACAATTTAATATTGGGAGAATGCATTCTGTATCATCGCTGTGGGTTTGTTTGAACATAAAGAGTATATAAAAATATTATGTAATTACCATACCTGCCCAGGCTCAGAAAAAAAATTCCTGTTAATATTTGGCTTTTATTTGGATGGCAATGAAAAAAATAACAGAGACATCCTGTGGCTATGATTGCTTTGGAATAGATGTGAACTCGGAAAGTTGGATTGATGTCTTCATTTTCAAACTGGTACAGACCTATTTCCAGCTTGCATTGTGTGTTACCATCACAAAAAAGGAATAAAGAGACGCCATGAGAATGCAGCTACCATAATATCAATTGTTTTCCACTCAGAAGAAAATAAGACATAAGTTGTTGATCACAATCCACTTGTGTGGGAATTTGTTTCTCTTAACATTCTGAATGTGTTAGAGTACTTAGATCCAGTCACTCACTCTGGGTTCTGATGATGAAATCAACATATCAGATTTCAGGTTGCAATTTGTACTTTCATAATAGACTAAGGTATCACATTTTGGAGAGTCCAAATACATTTCTTTTTTTTTTTTTTTTCATTTCAAGGATCACATCAATTAAGAAAAGAGCAAATAAGCTCTTTGGCCTCAAAGAAGAAAGACAGTGAATATCTCAGGAAATCACAGAAATTGACACAATTACTATTTGAATTAACAAAAATTTAAAGTGACCAAGTGCAATATTCATTCATCATGTTTAAACATATTATTTTGATCCTCACTGATATAAAGGCAGGAGAATTCTATCACAATCCTTTCACACACAGTGGACAGCATAGTATAATAACATATTCTTTACTGTTGTTGATTACATTGCATTATGTGACACTTTGCGAAAAGGAGGACTTAGCCAAGTTGCTTTCTCTGCAGACGACAGACTGTGGAAGCACTGGTGGTGGTAGTCCTTCTGTAATACTGACTGGGTTGTGTCACTCTTTCACCCAAAGCACTTCAGTACATGCCCCATTTCATTCACCTAAAAGCCACAGACTGACCGGAACCCTAATAACCACTCCCCTCCGCTTTGCTGACTGTACACACTTCCACCCGTATCTTCCTTCATAGCTGCCTCTTGATATAAATTCAACTGTTTATTACTGCAGGAAATATCCAAGACAAATTACTTATAAAAGAAGGAGATTGATTTTTGGCTCTTGGTTTTGGAGACACACAGTACACGTTTCTGCAGCCCCATTGCTTGAGCAATCTGGTGAACTTGTAGGAAGGCAATGGCAGAGCCAAGGAATGGCAGTGCCAAGCCAGGAGGAGGACTCAGCGGGTAGCACACCTTGGCTTTTTGATTCAACACTCTGGCAGGAGTGATCTGAAGGCTCATCTCTCAAGAACTCCACGCAAGGCTGACCTCTTAGGCAAGGACTAATTTTCACTTAGCAGCAGGAACCTGTAACTGTGGGATTTTTTCTTCTGCACGAATTTGTTGGCCACGTCTACTGAAACCACAGCAGCTGGTATTCTTGGTTTCTTCATTTTGACTGTGCCTGTCTCTTCTCAAGAACATCTATCTTGACTGTTCTTCTTCATCTTTTGTCAATCATATTCTCCTTTCCATTTTCTTCAATAGCTTTTAGTTTTCCCAATAGCATCCATCATCTTTTATTTTGCTGCAAGGTATATTTATTGTTTATTGCACATTTCCTCTTTCTGCAATACACACTCTAAGAAGACTGGTCACAGGTCTTGTGCTGCTTCCAGATTAGCACTTGGTACGCAGAAAAAAAAGCTTGGGACATTAACCATCCATCTGCAGAAGAGGCATTTGAAGAGGCAGCAAAGACTTACCTGGGATCAGAGAAATAATAATATCTTTTCCTTTAAAAAGTGTTACAAGTTAAACAATCCTCACGTAACTAGCCTGGCTACTTTGGATAGCATTTTAGCGTTCTTCAACACTCAGGTGAGGCAGGTGTCCTGTGATCTTGAAAACCCACACTTCATAGGGACCTGAGGAGCCCTCCCTGGTGAACCAGCCCGGATGTGAGCTGAAACAAGCTGTGCGCAGCCTTGGGGGAGATAGGAGACAATATTGTAGCTTACTCGTATAACAGTAAACCGTAACACACATAAAAACAGACATAGAGTGAGAAACTAAGTTCCAAGTTGAGCATTATAACATTATTCTATTTGTTACTCAGTGCTTTAAAGCTTACAGAACACGTCCTGTATTGAGCTGAATATCTTGTTAACTCCTTAACTGTATAGTGTTCCCTAGTTTACAGAACACTTTTGCAGATTCTACCACACTCCATCTCTCAGCTTCAAGTATTCTCTCTCACCCAATTTCTGACTTTGCTCCAACTTTGAGTGAAGTTCAGTGATTTTTGCTCCAGGTACAACAAACAGCAAGTTGTGCCTTTGCACTATTTCCACGCTGGTTTCAAACAGGCGTGTTTTAGTTGACCGTAGGGAGGGTTGCCTTAAATCTCTGGAGTTGCACACGATGTTTGCATTAAATAATCTAGGTCGTTAGAGTTCAACCATGACTTTTCTAAATGTCTGTTTTCATAGGCTTTATCTTGTTCCGTGGGACATATCCCCAGCAACAGACCATCTGAGTTGTTATTTGTAGATGCAGTTCTCGGTCTCGGTGAAACAGAACTAGGCTGTGGTTTCCGAATGCTGAATTATCAGAAAGAGACCGGGACTGCTAGATACAATCTAAATTTGTGAAGCGTTAAGTGTATAAACAATCAATGCGTAGCATTCTCTAGATTACCAATAGCTCCACTGGTCATTTGAAATAGGGAAAAACAATATGTCAGTCTGTAAATGTTCAAGAAATACCTTTTCCCTTTATGAAACATTCCAGTTATTTATTAGTTGCTTCACTTAGAATGGAAATGGACTAGAAGCTTCCCAGCATGAATTCTTCCCTTGTTAAGTATGACTGTCTTTTTCAGAGCAAACTTTGTGAGGCTGAGATTAGGTTGGTGCCAACACAGTTATTTAGAAGAAAACCTGTGTTTGTCACCTAAGTCACCCTCGTTGTAACTCCTAGCAACAATCGTCCTGATCTGGCCAACTTGGATTCAAGGGCTGTCAACCCGGGTCCACGGGCGAGTCTCAGGGGGTGCAGATCTTTCCAGAACTGTTGCAAAGAATGTATGTGCCATCACATTTTTCTCGGAAGAATTTCCATAGCTTTCAACGGCTTCTGTAAGATGTTGAGCGCCCTTAGCAGTTACAAATGAATGTTTCATGGATTGTGCACTGTTTTCACAGTGGTTTCCATGGAGGGTAAAAGAAGCAGATCCTGTCTTCAGTGCCACCAGTTCAATCAGTTAATCTGTGGTACGATTCCAGAACCTGCATTTGTTCAATGCTCTTCAAAAAATCCCAAGGCCAGGAGATTCTGACACAAGAGCGGAAACTCACTGTGATCCGCCGAATACAAGTCAATCTCTTCAGCGGTCTTCAAGGTCTCAGGGCCTCCCAGGGTTCCTCGTCTTACCTTACTTCTTCTCCAGTCTCAGTACACTGCATCAATGCAAGCTGTCCTTCCATGACTTATTCTTAAAATCAAAGACTAGCGACTGATTCACGCCAGAGGGTCAGTGTTAGCAGGCACATGGCATCGATACGATGCTTGATGGGTACCTCGTCAGACAACAAGACATAACAGACGCAAGAAATTTCAGTTTTCTTTCCTAATCTGTGGCTTCTGCTAACTGGTCCATTTCAATCTGAAAACATTACGTGAAAAATTTCTGAAATGAAATATCCATAGGGCATAAATACCTCTTGTTACATTTTATTATTGTAATTTCTTTATGTTATCATTTGTCATTGAGTATATAGCCTTCAGTCTATTTAGTTTGGGCACCCTGGCAGGTTAAGAAATTTGCCAAGTCCTTGGCATGTACTCCCCGCAGTTCAAGAGGGAGAAATGCACATCTCGCACCTCCTCCCTCACAGGTGAGTGCCTCTTGATCCTGGGCTGCCCAGTCCTGCGCATTCCTGGTCCCCTGGGCCTGGAGTTTTCCTTTGCTGGTTTTCATCACCAGTGGATCACAAGCACGCATTTAATGCTTACTTGCGCTGTAGGGCAGTCATGCGTTCTGGCTTGTGGTTTCCGTACCCTTCCTAATCAGGAGTGATGTAAGCATCTTCATTGCACCCACCCGGCAGACCGCAGTTCCAAGTCCAGACTCCTAACAAGAAAACGTGTGTTCTAACGAGCTGTGCCTTTGACCCCCAAATTCACAAACAGAATAACCACAGTCTTCCTGGTAATGACCCTGTGCTCAGGGACAGACTGCTGGGGGAAGATTGCCTGTTTGGGATCGCCGCATTAAATCTAGCAACACGTGGAAGAAACGTGTCCCACGCAAGCCTGTTGTGCAGTGGGGCTGCGGATCCTGGAGAGTACTGGCCTTCGGGGACCAGAGTGAAGAGCGTCAGCCGCACCACAAGTCGGCCTCCTCCCGCAGTCATCAGAATAGTCACTGCCATTTTACTGGGCTTAAAAAGAAGGAGAAAACCAAGAGTCTGCCTAGAGCTGGCTTTAACTTGAAGTGCTTTCAAAATATACCTAAGTTGCCAGTGGTGAGGCAGGATTTCTTGAATCTTGGGTAGTAAGGGTGGAGACACAGAGATTAAGCCCAGTTCAGAAAATCCACCTGATAATCCCAGCCAATACTTACGCTTCAGTTTAATAGCCATTGGTGAAGCATTTCTTTTTCAGCTAGAGATGAAAGAGGAAATCAAAGCAAGGTTTTTGTACGGAGTGAGGTTTTGAGTTTATTTCTGGATTGGATGTATTTGAAGCATTTACGCCTTTATGCATACGCCACACTGCAAGTCCGTTGCATAGCCTCGGTTTTTAAATTCGATTTACGCTGCTATGTGTAAGAGTTTAAAACGCAGTTAAAGCAGGGTCGCATTAGCAGGCAGACGATGCCATTGCCTCCGAGGAGCGGTGCTTTAGGCGTGTGCTTTGTGAATTAGGCACATTTCGGGTTCTAGACCTTCATTGAGTTCATTCCTGACCAGCGTGCTTGCGCCCAAGCGGATTTTCATGCTGTGTCTACGACGAATTCCCACTCACACAGGTGAAGACAGATGGATTCTGAAGCCTTCAGTGGCAGGTGCATGCTCGCTTGTGTTCTGGGTGACATCCTGGGTGTCCCTCCGCGGTCCAGCCCAGAAACCACAACCAGGTCAGGAAAACGCAATCCAGACGGTAGATATGCTTTCTTTTTTCTCCTTTTAAGAATTAAACACAGAGTTAAATGGCATCTACACTGAGAGAATGCAAAATTGTACACAAAATTCTGGCTTCTCGTTTCCCATACCGGAAGCATCAGAAGTTTTGGAAGCAAGGGGCCCACTTTCCTGTATTGGCTCAGAACAGAGTTGGGAAGCAGGTAGCTGGCCGCGCTGGCGGCAGGAAATCATCCATTCACCCCATCTAACGCTCCCAGCAGTGTTTTAGAACCTTAGGGTCTGTTTTAGCTGCTTTCTCTTCTCAAAACACGTTTAAAGTTTGGAAGAGTGGCTTCCTCCGCAGTGTCTGCTCCTGACTTTTCTTCTGTGACGGCAAAGTCCGAAAGCGTCCCTTGAGTTACGCAGGAGGAAGAGGGCGATGGGGCTCTCCGGATGCTCCCTGCTTCCTTCGGCGCGACATGCTGCAGCCGAGCTGATGGGCTCCCGGGCACCCTTGGTCCCCTTCTCTCTGTGGATTTTTTTTCATGGACTCGAAGCAAGTGGCAACTTTAGCACTATCTGGGGAATTATGTGTTCATCTACGCTGGAAGACATGTGATCATCTACTGCCAAGGTTTTTCCAGATATACATATATATTTATAATCATATAAATTATGCATTAAAATAATATATTTTATAATCTGATATAATATGTATCTGTGGCAGATTTACAGAGAGAAAGGGACACAAAGACAAAAATCTTCCATCCCCCAAGTGGCCACAAGGGCCAGAGCTGAGCCAATTCTAAGCCAGGAGCCAGGAGCCTCTTCAGGGTCTCCCACGCAGGTGCAGGGTCCCAAGGCTTTGGGCCATTCTCCACTGCTTTCCCAGGCCACAGGCAGGGAGCTGGTTGGGAAGTGGGGCAGCTGGGGCACCAACTGGCACACATATGGGATCCCGGTGCATGCAAGGTGAGGAGGTGTAGCCACTAGGCCACGGTGCCCTACAGGGCTTGGTTTTTCCAGCTTTAACAAGCATCAGAATTACAGCATAGGTGTCAGGCCCCACCTAGAGAGTAGATTTGAATATTTTGCCTTCCCAGAAACGCTAGGGACCTCAGCTTGAGAATTTGCCTGTGGAACTACATGGAATTTTTCAGAGTCAAAAGCGCAACTAAACGCTAAATTTATACGAAAAGTCATCGAAAGTAGCGTTCCCTAGCAACTACCCTGAGGGCACTAATGGGAAGACACAGAAGCCAGGACAAAGCATGCCAGACTGTGGCTCAATCTTAGCATCTCTGCATTGCCCGCTTGCCCTACTAGCTGTGACTGCCAATCCACACCACTGTGACCCACAAAAATACACAGAAAACAGCATTTTTTTCCGTGACACCTTTGATGTATATGTATTTTAAAGTGAAAAGTATCTTTACAACCACACGGTGGCAGTGTAATCACACGAGTGGCATCCGGCAGGCCACAGTTGTTTTGCACCAGATATAAATTAAGAGATAATTGTGAAAGCTCAGCACCTGTGATTCTGGCATAACAACTGTTGGCCTATAAAGCATAAATGACAAGTTGTAGTCAGATACCGCTCCTAAAAGCTCAGAGTTTTCAATATTTTTACAATGCTTTAGACAGAACCCATTTTCCCTCTGCTGTTTCATAGTGTGAAAACAACTTCACAAGAACAAGCCTCAGATCATTTCATGCGTGAGCTATGTAACAAATTCAATCCGAAATAACTTCTGTTTCAGTTTCGCGAATCACTGTGTGAGAGAAACTTCACTTCTGCACTGGAATCATTTTTGAAAAGTGAATTTCTTTCCCCACGGTGCTATATTTTGCATATTTGCATGCTTCTCACAAGCACGTGAAATCCAGCTTCTTGATTTGTTGACTAACCATTCTTGGACCTTTGTTGAGCACGGTGAGATTTTGAAGATGTTATTCGTATTTCACAAACATTTATTTAGTGGATGGTTATTGATTTGTATAATATGGTCCGTGTTACTCCAGTACCACCTGGTGGGGTCCGAATTCTTGGCATTACTGAGGTCCAGGGAAAATTCAGTCATTTACTCCGTGTCCTTTACCAACACAGTACTCTGTCCTGTTACCGCAAGCAGTGGCTTCCTGGTGGTAGACGGGCTGGATTACAATTAAGGGCCAAACATTAAAAGTTGTTCTTAATTTGCATCATTTTACATTGCTTTTGGTCTCCCGGGAAACGGAAACAAATAAGATGGTCGTAATGTCAGTGCGAGGAGAGTCAAGAGAAGAAAATGATGAATTTGGAAGCTTGCTTTGCAAGGTGGGGCTGAGGTTCACTTTGCTGACAAAGTCTGCCTTTGCCAAAGGTGCCTGAACCTAAATATGCCAGCCGTCAGCTTCCCCGGCCAGGAGGCACAGGTGTCCCCCTCTGCGCTCCTGAGCATAGCAGACTTCCACGACACCAGGGCACAGGTGCCCCACTCCGCTCCTGAGCATAGCAGACTTCCACGACACCAGGGCACAGGTGCCCCCCTCCGCTCCTGAGCATAGCAGACTTCCATGGCACCAGGGCACAGGTGCCCCCCTCTGCTCCTGAGCATAGCAGACTTCCACGACACCAGGGCACAGGTGCCCCACTCCGCTCCCGAGCATAGCAGATTTCCACGGCACCAGGGCACAGGTGCCCCACTCTGCTCCTGAGCATAGCAGACTTCCATGGCACCAGGGCACAGGTGTCCCCCTCCGCTCCTGAGCATAGCAGACTTCCATGGCACCAGGGCACAGGTGTCCCCCTCCGCTCCTGAGCATAGCAGACTTCCATGGCACCAGGGCACAGGTGTCCCCCTCTGCGCTCCTGAGCATAGCAGACTTCCATGGCACCAGGGCACAGGTGTCCCCCTCTGCGCTCCTGAGCATAGCAGACTTCCATGGCACCAGGGCACAGGTGTCCCCCTCTGCGCTCTCCTGAGCATAGCAGACTTCCATGGCACCAGGGCACAGGTGTCCCCCTCTGCGCTCTCCTGAGCATAGCAGACTTCCACGACACCACACACTTGGGATACTGGTCCTGGCTGCTGTTGATTCGCTTGGAATCTGAGGCACCCTCTGGGTATTCTGAATCAGGGAAGATCCTCTCTGGGAATGTGCTGTGACAGTGAGTTCTTCAAACGCAGGCATCCGAGCGGGAAGGTGGATTAACCTAGAAGAAGAGACTCAAGAGATTGCATGATTCTCCCAAGCACAAACTAGAGGAATCGTTAAGCTGCTGTATGGAGGGGTGGCTGTGGCTGTGAGGAGCGTGCCAGGTGTGTGGGGCACACTGGGTTCTCCAGGAGCCCATCAGTGCTGCAGGGCTGGCAGTGCAACTCAGAGTCCCCAGGCTCACAGCCCACCAGTCCCAAGGGTCTCGCTGAGAGCGACGGGCTCACACGCTGTTTGGAATTTCTCATCTTCCCACATCATCCAGACTTGTCACCTGCTTTCTTAGTTGACTTGCAATTCTGTCTTCTTCTTACACATAGGTGTCCATGGTTATTTTCTTCAAGATCACCAAATCAGTTTTTCAAGGCTAGATACTGAAAGTTGAAGAATCACACTTAGTGCATTCAGCCACGTGTGGAACCAGTCCTGTTTGAGGCTGGTATGGTTAGCCCCTTCTGGATGCAGATAAAGTAGTCCCAAGAAAGGACGAACAACTTGCCCAAGATAATGCAACCACCAAGGGGCAGAGCTGGAATTCCTGGGCAGGCAAGCCTGATTACTGGAAAGTCCGTATTCGTGATCCCTGGCAGGATTTGGAAAACTTGTCCGTCATTACACTTCGCACCTTCACAGCAGCTGCTCCTTCTCTCCCAGACACCCCTGCCATATGAGAAACTTACTTCAATATCCATACAAAAGACCTATTTTTTGTTTAAGCATATATTACCAAAAGTTTATAAAAAGTAGATTATTTTGTCTTGCAAATGTTACTTATTTTTAATACAGCCACATTAACATGTATATAATATTCTGTGTAATATTCATACGTATAATACGCATTGGCAGTTCGATGCTGGGAAGTTATGATCCCATCACAACGTAATTACTAGGATTACTGTGAGCTATTGTTCTTTTTTGACAATTCAATCAGGCTTCAAAATTTCCAAAAAAAAGTTTAATTTGCGTGATTCAGTGATTTATCCATCATTTATATAGTTTCAAAAACAGGATTTAAAATCACTTATGCAAAAAGGAGAGACCTATAAAATAGAATCACTGAAGGGAAAATGAAAGAACAATTGCCACGCACTAAACAGGAAAGTGGATTGTACCCAAACTGAAGAAACCGGCGAGTATCTAGATTGCCAGGCTGAAGCACACGAATGGATAAACAGTTCTTTAACTGATATGAACTATTGACTTTTACACAAAAACACACATCTTTATACAAGTACACCTGTGTGTGGTGTGAGGTGTGAGGAGTCAAGAACGATTCTCTTTTCAAAGGAATATCCAATGGTGAAATATTCATTTGGTGAAAATATCTATCGATCCACTGCATGGCAGGGCCACCCTGCCATATCTACCAACTTTAAACTGATGAGTGGATTTTTACATTTTGTGTCATGTTCGTTTCTTGGTCTCTATTTGAATCAATGATAATAATTGGATCATAATTTTGCAATGATATAAATATTAACTCAAATATACTTAAATATAGATCATTGCATCTAAACACCAAATATGTTTGGTGTGCTTACACATATATTTACATATGTTTTTCCACTAACAGTTATTATTTTATCCAACTTTAGTTTTATGAGGTTTAGCCATAAAAGTCAAATTTAACTTCTTTACTCTCAGATTCTAAGGGAGTTTGCCCACTCTAGAGAGCACTTAATTTAATCACACTTTCTTATATCTATTAATGCAATTATATAATTTCTCATATATTTTCTGTTAATATCATGCATTACACTGGTGATAAAATTGAAAAGCCAATTTATGAACCCTGTTATAAATTCTATTGATTATTCTTCATATAAATATTATTAGGAGGGTTGTAGATTCACGTTATTTTACAAAAACACATAGTATATTCTCTTTTTTTTTTTAACAGAAAGCAGTTTTTTTAAAAAAATATGTATTTTATTTATTTTTTTTTTCTGGAAAGTCAGATTTACAGAGAGAAGGAGAAACAGAGAGAATGGTCTTTCATCCGCTCAAGTGGCCTCAACATTCGGAGCTGAGCCGATCTGAATCCAGGAGGCAGGAGCTTCTTCTGGATCTCCCACACAGGTGCAGGGTCCCAAGGCTTTGGGCTGTCCTCGACTGCTTTCCCAGGCCACAGGCAGGGAGCTGGATGGGAAGTGAAGCAGCCAGGACATAAACCTGTACCTATATGGGATCCCAGGTGCATGCAAAGTTAGGACTTCAGCCACTAGGCTGCCATAACAGGCCCATATTAATATGCTCCGTAAGGCGTGGTTGGATTCATATGTAAAAAGCCTGAGCCCTGGAGAAAGGCATTTCCTCATACATGGTCTTGGTCTCTGTCTCCCTTGTGTGATTATATCCTTGTCTGAATATTGTAATGCTACATGGCAGTTACAGGTGAGAAACTGTGCCTCTGTACACAGTTATCAATAATGGTTCATTAGTTTTCCTCCGTGCACCTAGCATGTCTTCTCCATACAGTGTGAGCTATGCATCTCCTGGCACTGGCTTTTCTTGACCATCAACAGGCAAAGGATTCTTAAGAGAGTTCAAAAAGTTTAAGTTCAAAAGGAAAGAAAGAAACACTGATACATTAGAGCATATTGAAAGAATAATCTGTTTTTGAAAGAGTAAACTTGTGGGTCACCTGTGGAAGGAAGTGGACTTGCCTCCATTCTATAAAGGGTCGGACGCAGAGCAGAGACCAGCCACCAGCAAGAGGCGAGCAGGTGCTGTACAAAGTGCTCCAATGTTAGACAGAAGAGGGATTTCACCAAAGGGACGACCCAAACGGCAGGAGGAACACAAACAGGAATACGCAGCATGAATTGTCAGAGTAGCAGAAAGTATCAGCACAGGATGAACTGTTGTACTTCTCCCAGATGCAAATAGTAACAAGTGCTTTCTAGGAAGGAATGAGTGAAATCCTGCCTGCAAAACTACGGATTTCTGTAAGCATTTTGGTGAAACTCTGGTTCGCAAGTGAACGTCCAAGCAACCCACAGTGCAGGATGCCCTTATTCCTTGTGTTCCTAACACAAATGCACAAGGTGCTTCCACTGTGTGTGGAAAGCAGCACCGTGACCATCGCGGCAGCCACCACGGTCAGCAGCTGCGCTGTCCTGCCCAGCTCTGGGAAGAGGCTATCCAGGCACTGAGCTCTCCTGCAAGCAGCCGCAGAAAGCACAGCAGATGGCCTATGGCAAGGCTTCAGGGACTGGGTGGGGCTGGCAGTATAGACATCATCTCAGCAGAGAATAGGAACCAAAAGTCTCCCTCCCATGACACTGCTGGGAATGTCCTGCTGCTTCATCTGAGTGCTAACGACACAGATGTGTTCGCTTTGAGACACGTGCTGATGTGCACACTGATGATGCGGTTGCTTACTGTATGTATGCTATGATTAGACCAACTGTTGAGTTAGATTAAAAGGGAAACAGAGTGCACACTGCTATGAATGACATAGTGAAGTGCTGTTTGATGGTAGGTTTTAAAAATTAACTTGATACCGAGGAAGAGATCCTCTAAGAGCTGATTTGCTCAAATTCCTGCCACAACCCAAGAACTGGGTCCCCCGGAATCCAGAATCCATATTCTGGCATTGCCAGTGTGGGCAGCAGGAACAAAGCACTTGAGCCCCTGCACCTGCCTCCCAAAGTTCACACTGGCAGGAAGCTAGAACCAGGACACCTGATTAGCACTTGAACCCGGGACCTCTATCCACGTGGCAGCCTAACCACACGTTTGTGGGAAAGTGCAATTGAAAGACAAGTTTAGTTTAATGCAAAAGAGTTTTGGAAGTCTTTGCATAGTTTATTTACAACACGCATTTTCCACTAGCATTTGAAAATGCATATGCATGTATTTCAAAAAATTCACACAAAAATAAACATATCATTTCCATTTTTTCATGAACCTTTTGAAGTTCCCCTGGGCTGGTTTTGGATAAAAATCAAGTACAAAAGAGTGTCTCATCGTTCCATGAAGACAGTTATCTCCGGAGTGAATTTAATGAGGTCCCTAGCACATAGTCTCCCAATATTCAGATTTAATTCTGAGATAAGCTTAGCAGTGTTTCTGCACTTTAGTGTGCAGCACAGTAGCTGGGGAATTGTGTAGATGCTCACTCTAACCCCAGAAAATCTGACTCAGCAAGACTGATGAAGGGTCAAAAATTTGTATTTTTAACAGGTGTTTCAAAAATAACATTCTACAAAGTACAGAAATAAAGCCATATAGATGGTTTATGAAAGTGTTATAGAAATGTCACTGTGATATAAACATTTCCCCTACACACACACACACACACACACACACACACACACATTTTAGTGCAAGTAGCCAACTTTTGAATGCTCAGTGGACACCAAACATGTTTTTCTAAAAAATAAAGCAAACAATACACTTCCCAGGAGGTGAGCGTGGTTTTTCTACAGTGTTATCTGTTCATGTGCCACACCCTCACTAGCACTCATGCATCTTCAGTTGGCTGTGGAAGTGAATGTGGCATGGGAAACATGATTCTGACTTGGAGGAAGAATAAGCCACAGCTCTCAAAGGACAAATATGCAAACAAGATGTTTTCATGCAAATATTCCCTGACAAACAACGCAAGGTGAAAGGCATCCTGAGGACACAAGCTATGCAGGCAGAATTCTTCGTAAGCTGTGTTATTCTGAAACTGCCCAAGAGGTAGCAGCAAGCCTTTGAAGGATCCTTCTGATCACCGTTGTGAGTTCTGTGGGGACTCCCACGTCGTTTACTTTACCAAATGGCCTTTATTTTTCCTCTATCGCATCCTCTTAACAATGGGAGCCCCCAGGGAAGGCTGTGACTACATTTATGAAGTCAGTAAGAATGGAGTGGTCGCAGTTCTCGGTGCAACCTTGCAACAGCTTGCTGGGGACAAGACGTGGCCACCTCTGTGATCCACACGCTAGCTGGGCCTGTGGGTGCTCATTACATTCTTAGTGCAGACGAAAACACTGCAAGTGGTGAAGGATTCTAGATGCAGCCCATCCCAAGTGCAACATTATGGGGGGGCGGATTCTCGGCCCCCTGGTGCTGAACCTGTGGGCATTCTATAAAAACTACCAAATGAAGAGCTGCACAAATACACTTAACATCTTTCCCTCTGTTCCTCCTCCTGCTGAGATGGATGGCAGTGACCATGATATTCACGAACCTCAGAAACGAATCCTTCAGTCAGAGTGTAGAATGGCAAAGAGTAAGGAGGATGATGGTGAGCTAGCGGACAGGGAGGAGGAAAGGCGCAATGATCTATATCCATGTGTCCCATATAGCCATCCACACACACGTATATGAACATGCGCATATGCAAGAAAATGGAAAGAAAGAACACTGCCAAATTAGGCTGGTAAAAATTAATACCCGCTTAAATAGGGAAGTATACTGGTATTAAGCCAAAATGTTGCAGAAATGAATTGCCTAGTGCAAAATAGCACCACAGATGGTTTCTCTTCCAATTGCCAGGTAGACTGATTGGATTTCTGCTCCTGGTACTCCGCCAATCCTTGCGTCCCTTCTCTCTGCAACATGACTCTCATTCTACTCCTTAAAGTGGTGACTTATTCCGTTACCCCTAGGATCCAGGCTGGCTCTGTGCTTTGTTTTGGTCAACAGACTACAGAGAACGATGGTGTGCCAGTTCTCAGATGAAGGCTGAAGAAGCCACTGTGGGCCTCCAGTGACGGCCGGCCTGTCAGCTGAGGACAGGCACAGGAGACAGTCCAGCCGAGACGGACATCAGCCAACACAGCTTCCCGGCCCATCATCTGCCTCTCGAGAAGAAGCAGTTGTTCTTTGGCATTACATTTTGGGGCAATATGTGACACAGTGATCGCTACACAGTCTTGCTCAACATTCTGGCAAACAGGGTGCCCATTTAAGTGAAGAATATTTTATTTTTTCACATTCTGAATTTGCTGCTTGTTCTAATTTCTGCTTTCTCATGTGGAACGCGATCCTTAGTACCTGGTGCAATCGCTGTAATGATTGGTTCTGAAAACTTGGGTTTCTGGCATAGCACTTCACCGGAATGGGAGGTCTGCATCTAACCAGATACTGCTGCTTGGCATTGCCCTCTGCAGCTCAAAAGGCAGCTCAAGGAGCAGCAGTCATTAGAGAGAAGCAGAGCGAAGATTGCAAGGGAGCAGGCATGGGATTCAGATGAAAAGTGGGTTCATCATGAATAGGCAAACTCTCCAGTAACCTTTTCATCCTCAATTGGACTTTGAACTGAAATCAACTCAAAAGCTTAAAATGAAGTGCATTCAGAAAACCACTACTACCTTGAAATCACCGCCAGCCACCAGCTGGGATCAGTGGTCCGAGAACCATAAGGGATCAAAGACAAGCACCCTAACTTTCACTCTCCCCTCAAACCAAGCTTTAATTGCTGAGCAAATTCCTTCTAGGCAAAGAAATCTGAAAGTACCCTTGTATCTAATCTACTGAATATCTGAAGTCAAATGATAAAAGAAAGTAGGCAGTTGTAAATATAGGCTGTCTAAAACTGGGAAGAAATGGTCAAAATGCCATCAGACCAAAACTCAGATATTTCTATTCCCCTGACTCCTGCAGACACCATGCTCTGGCCCAGCACTGGTTTCCAACTGGGCACCTGTTTGTGGAGACAGAGCAGAGGGCAAGAGTCACAGGAGTTTCCATTGCCCAGGCCCCAGATAACAGCATCCTAGTGGCAAAGAAACATAAAATTTAAATGAGAATGAATTTCACACTTGAGGCAACAGGCAGCTTTACATTTGGATATGACATTCAGAGCTATGTAAAAATACTGCTTTGCATGCAGATTATCAAATGCTTTGCCGTGGGAATCAGATCCTGCACTGTATGCCAGGACCAAGGGAAAGCAGGCAGTGCTGCCTGGCAGGGTCTATAATTCCAGCTCCAGAATCCCAAGAAGAAACTGTAATTCTCACCCCTAGGCATATGTTATGAAGAAAGGGAACCAGCAGCGCTTTAGGAACAGGCTAGCAAGCAGTACCATGACAAAAATGCACTCTTCGAATCGATTGTGAAAACGACTATAGGATTTTGCACCATCATGGTAAATAACATAACAAAGTTCAGTGAATTATCCTTTTGTGAAACTTAAAGTTCTTGGAAAATGATACCTGGATACTTTTTAAAAATGTCCTAATATAGGCAGCGGGGCCTGAGGCCTTCCGGGGCGAAGACCTGTGGCAGTAACACCAGGGTCCACAGCGATCCAGACACAGCAGTGCTACTGCTGTCTTGGTTTTAAAGGTGAGAAAAAAGAAACAGAAATGACAAACAAGTAATAAGAGATTGCATTTAAAATACATGGGTTACTGAATAAAGTTTTCACTAATTTTTAATTTTGCTTCCTTCCCCATTTATCATCGTTCATATTTTCCATGTTTTTATAAATACATCAAAATCAGAATTCAGTGAGTGAGGCAGCAAGCTTTGCATGGCACATTCTTTTCAGAACAGATGTATTTTAATTCAGATAACTAGAAACCACTCAAACTCTTTGACCTCAAAGTTGACAGGTAACTAATCATTAATGAGTTATTAATATTCTTTGCAAAGTTTTAAAAGGCCTTGCCAGGGACTAATAAAATTATTAAAATTTGAAAAATTAGTTCTGAGCAGATGAGTGGGACATTTTACCATCCTGTCAGGTAGTTAATGTGCTTGAATACTAAGTGTGTGGCAAAGAGCGGCTGTGCAAACATCTGCCTGCTACTCACACGGCTATCCGTCATCTTATGCAAAATCTTTTCATGCCTTCAGCCGGATTTGTCTCATTTTTGATTTTCAAAAATCTCAAAGAGAAAAAAAATGGTAAAATTCAGGCTAGAGCAATATTCAGATTGCACATGTGTCTGTAAAGAACATGAAATTCACTTTTGATGATGATAAACATTTAGGCAACTGAACGGAGCTGCCATCACTTGCTTCCCATCCTCCAGCACTGTTGCTTCCCTCAGAGAGCTGAGTTTGAACAGGATAAATGCATGGACATGTCTTATGCAGTAAACCACGTTAACTGCTTTGTAACATGTTACGATCATCAGAGAAGCGAATCGCATCGCTTGATCACAGCCTCGTCTAGACAATCTCTACGAAACGGTCACCGGTGTGTGCTGTACACAGGAAAACATTACCACTTGGACCTTGCATTGTCTTACATTAAAAAAAATAGCCACACACATTCATCAATATACAATGGGCATACTTCAGATCGCATCGTGTGCGTCCAAACCCCTGGGAGCAGCTAACAGACATTACCCGTGGGGGATACACAGGCAGCCTCAAAGACAGCAAGGGGCTTCCTCCTGCAGTTTTGAGATGCTTTGGGATGACATAGGAATGAGGTGTGTGTGCTCCCAGAGCAGACAACCAGCAAGTCTCCGCTCAGTGCAGCCTTCCTTCCTGGGCATCTCCACGTTCAGAAAATTGATTAATGATGATACAAAAACACAGGAAGATCTACGGTATCTTAAAATAACAGAAGGAATTTTCCCCCCAGTTTCTTGGACCTGTCATTTTTTTTCTACAGAGGAAAAAAAAAAAAAGCCAAAGCGGATATCTCAGACCGCGCATCGGTATTGTCTCTGAACCAACAGGCAGTTACTTATTCCAGCTCGGAAATAACTGCTCTGATCAATCAGGCATTTAAAATTGAGCCACTTCAAACTGTTTGAAAATTGATTAAATACACATATTTCATCTGATTTTCCTTTCATATTCCATCTCCCTCTGGGCCCAGGAAATGGAAATAATTTGTAATGTAGTCACAGATAATCTCCCACAATGTATTCCTAGAAAATGGACCATTTCAGAAAGTCACAAATAGAATGACGCCTCTCTGTGCTCCCCAATTTTAGATATGCTAAATGTCAAAAAGTTTGCTTTAAGATGCATCAGGCAAATACTGTGTGAATGGATATATGTGTGAAGATACCCCAACAAATTTGAGGGAGACAGGATTAAAAGGTTGAGTTTCAGAGCAGACTAGTGGTTCAAACACAGACTCACACAAAGGGCTGGCTTGCCAGGGATTCAGACTCCAGGCTTCTGTTCACGCAGGGGTGATGACCCGAGTGCCCTGCAAGGACGGCCAGTTCGGGATGCCTGCTTCTGGCCCCAGCCTGGCCTCGCCTCAGCTCTCAGGGACACACGGCAACTTTGTGTAAGTCTATCACACACCACTCCCTTTACCATTCAAACAAATGAATAAAAATCTAAGAAGGTAAGTTTATTTTGATACAAAATGCATGTTTTTTTCATAATACATATTTTTCACAGACTTTTGGAAGAACCCCTCTTATGCGTGGATTTCAAAATTTCTTTTTCGCCAAAATTAACTTATCTTTTAATTGCATTTTTTTTACACAAATTTTTAAAGCACCCTTGAGTCTGTATGTGACAGAGATGGAAAGATCACATTTGATTAAAGTTACTTCCAGAAATTTTGAATGCACAATTGTTTCAATATATCCTTTGTAAGTGCTTTAAGCATTTGATTTTGATCTCACACCAACACCTGCTGCGGCTCTGCCTGCTCCCCACTGTGATGTGGGAACAAGCATGGAGAGTGAAGGGGCTGAGGGTGAGCCAGGTTCCTGAACAAACACGTGGCCACACAGGCAGGAAGCACCCCATTTCTGTAGGGCCAAAGGAAACCCCAAGCTATGCGTGTGCAGTCCAACATGGGTGAGTCATTCGTGTGTTTTATCATCAAACTTTCTGAAAGGAATTTCTATAGGTGCTAATTAGACACGTTATCTTTATTTGCTTCTTCCTTTTATTCTTTAATCCTATTTTCATTTCACCTTTTTTCCAGCAACTGTTTTTTCTTAATTACTGAGTCCCAAATTTCAAAGCCTTCAACTGTCTTTCATTCTTCCTTCTCCTTTTTAAAGCAGCACGTGAGTCAGGGTGAGTGAGCCCTCCTTCTTGAACGTCATTCCTGCAGTTTCTGAGTTCTACACGGATGCCGTGTGAGTGTCAGCGGGGAGGCAGAGGGTGTGGTGGAGAGTGCCACCCCCGCCAAGTGCCTGTCCCACCCTGAGAAGCAGGAGCTCCTTAGGGCTTTAGGCCCAGTGTATCTACAGCCTGCGAATTCTTGGATGTTGAATAACCTATTTTAAAAGAAATTTGCCTGCCATTTGAAACACATCTGCAAGTCAAATTTTCTGTAAAGCTGCCAGTTTGTTATCTGTGCTCTGAGTCAATCTTAGTCTCATTGACTAGCTTCCACATCTATGTATTCCCTTCAATGGGTATTTGTGGAATTACTACTTGCATTCCTCTTGGCTTTCTTAGTCATCTTGCCAAATTCATCCCCACAGGGATAACTCTAACGCCCGCACTGTAAGCTCTGCTCTTTCTTGTAAGTTCATGGGATATCATTTTCCAGCTGACGATTATTCCTGCATATTCTGCTCAGCACCTCAAATTATACAGACCAAAGAATTGTCACCATTGATTCATAGTGTCATCTTCTGTGCTGGTTGTATGACTTGAAACTTCACTCATCTTTCAGTTTCTACATCTGCTCACTAAAACGTAGTCTCTCTCTCTCTCTCTCTCTCTCTCTCTCTCTCCCTCTCTCTCTCTCTCTCTCCCTCTCTCTCTGTACTGTTTTCAACAGCCCTGCATGGGAGGTAAGATCAGTTCTGTTGCTCACTCACTCAGTAAACAGTACCTCTGTGTATCTTACTTTATTCACTTCTAAAATGAGAACGCCACCTACTTAATAAAAACATTGTGAGGAATTTTAAAATGCATTAAGTAGAAAACTAAATATAAACTGGAATTTAGTTGCATGCCAGATTTGCGGAAGAGACTCCAAGTCAAAGGGATGCTAGTCTAGTTTTATCATTTTAGCTTTTCAGTGACTTTGACAGATTATAAAAATGATACCAATCGTGTTTAAAGGTCCACAGAAGTTTTCTTTAAGGAGGCTTTGCTTATAACCTAGTTTATTGTGCATATATTATGTGACAAATGCTCTTCCAGGGTATGATTCAATCTTTACAGTCTTTCTGTACTCATGCCCTTCAGACAAACCCAGATGTATATTTTTTTGTGCCATAACTTATCCTGGTAAACCTACCTGCAAAGAATTCTACAAACCTTTCTGATTTCCACTCGCCCTGTAGGGGTTAGCGATATCCCACGTCTTCCCAGAAGCCTTTATGAATCTCCCCTCCTGCGGTTAATCACAGCCTCCTATCATAAGCCGACTGTCCTACCCTTGTGCACTATAATTCAAACGCGTGATCTATGCACTGCCGTCACTCACCAAACTGAACTCACCCTGCTTAGCATCTCACCTAGCACTTAGCAAATTCCATGCACACAAAAGTGTCAGGAGACAATAGCAAAATTTAAATTAGCCAATATTACAACCTGAGACCTACTGGCCTCCCATGTACCATGTGAAATTCTCAGGGAAACTATACCATATGGATTTGTTTAAGATCTTGGCTTGCAGTAGGAGCAATGCTGTTCTACACAGCGGCATACACGAATTAGAACAAAATGAGCTCTGTATGTGAGATAGGTTCCTCTGTGCGAATACCAAGGAACTGCTACCCCAGAATGAATACATACCAACCAAGTAAAAAAGGAATACTATTTCAGAACAGATAAAAGTGCTAAATACAGCTGACAGTGATCCCAACCAATAACACAAAAAGTCTACAGCTGCATCTGCAACCCTACGTAAAGATACTTAGTTGAGTGTGATAGAGAGCAGGGGTGTTGAGTGATTCACTTGGCAGAAACAGGAATTTATCTTGTGCTCTGACAGATATTTAGTTCAGGACTCGGAAGCAAAGAGTGAGAGCAGGCCCGGATGACAGGACACAGCCGTTCTGCTCTGTGCATTGCACATGGAGAACAAAGATACCTGCACCTTCATCCTGTTCAAAATGGAGAGAACATTCTCCCAGCCATTACTGGTGCGAGATGAAGCAGAGGGTTGGTAATCAGCTACTGTCCTCAGGCCCAGTCCAGTTGGCCAGGCAGGTCCACTGCTGGCATCAAGGCCCCACCGCAAGCTCTCATCATTCCTGCACCGCAGCAGGCAGCTCAGTGTACTAAACACAGACAAACAGAAGCAACCGCCCTCTCTTGTACACTGACCCTGGTCCGTTATGGTCCCGTATGGTCCTTAGCATATCCACAAAGCTCTTGGCTACGTATGCCACTTTGTGCAACTTCTAAAAAGGTGGGGCAGCAACAAACAAACAAACAAATCAAAAAACCTCACAACAGCCTTATATTATAAATGCTTATTTTACTTCCTTTTTCAATATTTTAAAAGCAAACTGGCACAATATTAAGATGTGGGTGCTTTGAAAAGTTCTTGAAAAATGTGATCAAAAGTATTTTGGATCTCTGAGTTGGTTTTTTTATAGCATGCATTTTCCTCAGCTTTTTGGATATCCCTCATAGGCAGGGATGGCAAATGTTTTGTATCAAATAAATTCATCTTTTGAGTCTACTATGGACAACCATTTTGAAGTGACCTCATTTCTAAAAATATTATTTTAGAGCTAATGTTGTGGCATAGTGGGTAGTTGCGCAGCCAGCAGCCATATCGGAGTAACAGTTTAGGCTCTGGGTGCTCCAATACCGGCCTGGCTTCCTGCCCATGTGTGATGGCAAACCATTACAGTTGTTCTTCCTCTCTTTGGCCATTTGGAAGATCTAGTAATTAAATCCCTCCTACACAACTCAGTCTACTAGATAGTTTTCATTGCCACAAGCTCTGTTACCCATGTTGTATTCTTCTTTTTTCTTTTCAAACTTGGTGAAAGATTTGAGAAATTTGATTTCCAAATCTTTTTACTAATGTAACAAAAATGTTCTTCAATTGAATCTAACAAAGCTGTACTGGCACGTCTGTGTACAAGAGCTTGGGGCTATAAATGAATAATAAATTCTTCTAATTGTGTACAAACTGGCAACCCATCATAACACGGTGTGATGGGTGACTGAAATAAACATGCTGACTTGTAACAGGAGATTAAGTTGTATACGGAAATACTTGCGACAGGAAAGAACAATGAACAAGGTACCACATGTGAAATGTGAGTGGTGCTTGGAGGCAGCTGAAAGAGGAAAATGTGAGCTGTGAGCACCGTGGGCCTTCACCTGAGTGTCCAGCCTCAGTGTCCACGAGGTGAGTCATGAGGCTTTGGTTTTACCAAGCTACCAGGAGCAATAGAACATGGCAGAGTGGAGGAGAGACCCCTAGGCCCCACCACTGGGTATGTACGAACAATGAAACTTAATTTCATTACTGAGTTTTTGATCCGCCTCACCACTGCTCTCCACCCAACTTAGTTATATTTGTTTATTTGTTTATTTTACAGCAGTACCACAATCGCTTTCCTCGCTCTGGACCATGCGAAGATGAATGCATTGGTAATGACATCCCCATCAATCCTCAACTACATCGCCATTTTAAAACTGAATTTGCACGATGGCTTTCTGAAAGGCCTGTCGCTGCCTCGGCGTCGCCTCTGTCGCACTTCTCTGCAGGAGCTGACATTTTGCTGATACTTCATCAGGCTGGCCCGCCCGCTGAGCGCCAGATTGCTAAGGGACATGCATCTCACGGCGGGAAAGGATGGGAGATGTATTATTTAAATACAATTTATTTTACAGCAACTTTAAAAATCAGATTTGCAATTGCTTCAGAGACGGAGCAGCGTGTCGTTGCATTTCCCCCCTTTATGCTTGCTGGTTCTGAATACTCGTTATTGTTCTGAAAGTTTTTTATCTGTTTGCTTGTTTTGTTTCCAAGGGTGTGTCACTCAGGAGAGACAGTCCTAGTTAGAGGCCAGGGTGGCACAGCGAGTTTAAAGCAAGCCTTAGAATGAACGCTCCCTCTAGATGGGGGGCAATATCCCAGCTACATGAGTCCAACAATGGGGAGATGTGTTCAAGCAGAAAGCAACTGAACATTTGCTTTTTTTTTTTTTAATTTTGAATCAGTTGATATAAAACAACTAATTTCTGTCATAAAAAAAATAAATAAATTAGCTGTATTACAAACCTTTCTGGCAATCAACCCAAGATGCCAAATAACTTATCAGTTTAGAAACTACAAAGTAAATCAACATTGGAAAGTAATCACTTCTTAATGTAAAGAGAGAAGGTAAAGGTGAAGAAATTACCCACTATGTGTCTAACTCAGGCCTTGACAGCCGGTGGGCTACCGGAGCCATTCCACCACTCAGGAAAGTTGTTTTAAATTTCAGGAATATGGGGAACAATCTGGCACGACATCAGTTGCATGAAAACACCAAAGTGGGTTTATGATGGCCTGGAGATTGACTGATGCTCCCTTGCAGGGTTTTGATCAGTCATCAAACGTTGCCAGCATAGAACTGTGTTCAGTGTGGTTTTTGCATAGTATCAAATGACGTTTAGAGCCTGTTTGTATTTGGAATCAGTATTTCCTGCCTCACATCGTCCCACTCTCTCTAGCTTTCTGAACTTCAGTAACAAAGGGGCCTATTTTGCACATGAAACATGGTTAAAAAAAATAGAGAAAAGGGCCTGGTGCAATGCCTCAGTAGCTAAATCCTCGCCATGCAAGAGCTGGGATTCCAGCTGCTCTGCTTCCTGTCCAGCTCCCTGCTAGGGCCTGGGAAAGCAGTGGAGGACGGCCCAAAGCCTTGGGAGACCTGCATGGGAGACCCGGAAGAAGCTCCTGACTCCTGCCTTTGATTTGGCTCAGCTTCAGCCGTCTTGGTCATCTGGGGAGTGAACCAGTGGACAAAAGTCTTTCTTTCTCTTGCTCCTTTTTTCTGTGATTCTGATTTACCTTTCCAATAAAAATAAATAAATCTCTTTTTTTAAAATTAGGGAATAGAAACATAATTAACAAAAGAAAGTGAAATTTCTGAGGAATGTGAAATGAGGTTTTAAGCGAAAACATTGCTGTTGTTGCAGGTGTTTTAAAAGTTTAGCTTGTGTCCTAGATAGCAAACATGCATACAAAAAGATGCTCAAGCTCCCTGGTTATTAGGGGAATGCAAATAAAACCATCACTGAGCTACCATCTAACTCCAGTAAGAATGGCTCACATACAGAAAACCATCAACGACACCTGCTGGCAAGGATGTGGGGAAAAAGAAACCCTGCTATGAACCTGCTGTTCATAGCAGCACAATCAGTAATCACAAAAACATGGAAGCAACCGAAATGCCCATCAACAGAAGGCTGGCTAAGGAAACTATGGTTCACCTGCTCTATGGAGTAGTACTCAGCTATTAAAAAAAATGGAATACATTTCTTCGTGGCCATATGTGCCCAACCGGAAACCATTATGATAAGGGAAATGAGGCAGTGCCAAAACATCAGATATTTGTTTGCCTTATATAAGATAATACAATGTCAAATCTAAAAATTATATCTGAAAATTGTATCTTATTGCACTTCCTAGCTGTCTGCACCACACACAAAATGATCTTGTGATGTAACCTATTAATCAATAATTCATGAGTCTGATTCCTTGTGATCAAGTGAGATTGTTCATATCCCTCTTATCACTATTACTGATACTGCCGAAGGGTAACAATGCTGTAGCCCGTACTCTACTCCCATGTGAACCACACAGGGCATACACTATCATTAATTTCTGCAGGAAGATACTGAGCACTCTTTCGCACCACCCTAGTGTCACGTTGATACTCCTGCGACAAGCTCGACAGCACAATGAAGATGAAGATTCACTATTTTATTTTATTTAATTTTTTCTCTTTTTTTCCTTCTCAACCTGTGGTGGACTATACCTAAGGGGAGGTATAATGGAGGTATAATACGTCCATAGGTAGAAACACAAAGAAGTATGTCCCTGTACATGCAGTACAAGGATGGACTCACAGCAAAACAACAGGTAAGCCCCTACATTGCTGGGAGACACCTCAATGGCTATGATGGATTTCTGAAGGCACTCGGAAGACACCTAGTGAAAGACTGGAGGGGAGAAGAGTGGAGGTGGAGGGGGAAGGGAAACCCCAATGTCTATTAAAGTGTCATAAAATAAAGAACAAAAAAAGGTTTAGCATGGAAGAGGAAGGTTCAACAGCAACAACAGCAGAAAGTCGACCTCACTTAACGTCAAAGAGCAACAAGCCAGCAGAGAGAGACCATCTTCACTCCCTTGGGAACACATGAGGCTGCCAGACAACACTTTCAGAACTAATAGTGGTATTTGGATATTTAGTCAAGGGGAGGTATAAAGCTCATGTGATTTCTTCCCCTCCTGTCCCGAGACTGGTAAGGGAAAGGAGGATATTAGTAAAGATGGAAAAGACAGAAATATATAAAGGAGAGAAAGATGCTCCCATAACCCACTGAAAACAGCCACTCTCCTTTTTGCTACAATTTCCATATCCACCGTGGGTACTGGCATGTAGAGCTGTACACCGTTCTCTGTAGGTGCACTTTCACGTGGATTCCACTGAGGCCCAGCAGCCATGGAAGACATGATCCATGAATGTGTTAACTTATCCTTTCTCTTCATGGTGAATATTTTGTAATTTCGGTATTAAACATAATGCTTCAATAAAGAAAAAGCCATGCCTAGCTTTCTGATGATTTGTTCCAAGCCCTAACATACATGTCTGAGGCTCCATTCACAAAGATGGAACATCCTTATTAAGGTGGGAGTTGCCTGTGAAGCCACACACACACACACACACACATACACACACACACACACACACACACTCTTCAGGTGGTAAAAAGAAAACAAAGCAAAAACAGCCTACCACAATCCCAGGATTTATTAACACAGCAAAATAAACTTGACAATAATTTTCTCTAAGTATGTCTAGTTACAACTCCAAACAATGGAATCTATCTGAAGCCCAGTCTAGAAATAGCCTTTTGGTCATCTCTCTCGTTTCTAAAGCCTATTATCTTGTCTAGCAATAAGTGTTTTTATTATTCATAATGCAGAGTAACTAGGTTTTAAAATTCTGTGAGCACAGGAGAATGTTGTATGTTTTTCTTCAGATACAAGCCCCTTTCAATGCCACCCACATTCTTTGTGAAGTTTGTGCAAAGCATTTTTAATGAATCTGCTCTTTGTTTCCACTCATTTGTCTAAATATCTCACCATAGAGATTACGAAATTTCTATTTGTGTGTGTGTGTGTAAAACCAAATAGTAGCATGTAACAGCATCATTGAACTGGACTAGGATTCAGAATATTTGTGACTGTTCAACTCCTGTAACACGCTCAGGGTGGCAATAAAGCTTAAGGCTATCATCCATCACCAAAAGGGCTTGGACTATCATAAATTCGTATCTTGGTGTTTGAAGTCCTACAATAGAAGAATTGTAAAATAATGATTAGAATTAATACTTTAGAGAATCATCAGTTTATCATTCCCGTCACTTATTTTTGAAGTCTATTTATATCACTTGACAACTTGAACAATGTAAACTTTATCACTACCTGCTTAGTAATTATTCCATTAAAGCTGAGTGGGGCAAGAGAAAATGTCACTTCACTGTGGAAATAGCAAGTAACTACCTTTGGAATATGTAAATTCTTACCTTTAACTTTTTTTTTTTATTTATTTAAAGCAAACCAGTAGGTTAGGGGTAGCCAACTGCGTCGTTTGGAACACGTCAGCAGTGACAGAACAACTGTCCTACAGCAAAGCTGCCCGAAATTCCATGCAGGAAAGTCGCAGCAAAGACCTCGTCCTATCACTTTTGGTTAAGGCTTAGCCTTAGGAATAGTAATGTATGTTGCCTAATGATTAGATGATTAGCTGAGTGCCAAATACTTTGCTGGTGTTACGTTTCAGTATCATGGTTTTGTTGTTGGTTGCTTGGTTTGTACAAGTCCTACGTCATACATGGTAACTCCGCATCACTAGTGACACCATACAAAATGACAGCCAATCACAAGGGACTAATCCTCCACCTGCCATGCCAACAACCCAGAGGAGCACCAACTGGAGTGCCGGCTGCTCCACTTCCAATCCAGCTCCATGCTTACGACCTATGAAAGCTGTAGAGTGTGGCTCAAGTTCTTGGGCCCCTGCAGCAATGCGGGAGACCATGAAGAAGCTCCCGACCACTGGTTTCAGATCTGCCCAACCTTGGCCATTGGGGCCAGTAGGGGAGGGAACCAGCAAATGGAGGCTCTCTCCCTGCCTCTTTCTCTCTGTAAATCTGCTTTTAGAATAAAAACAAATAATTACAAACCACAGAAATACACTACCCTATTTTAGACAAATTATAGCGTAAAAAATATAATCCACAACTTTTCTCAAGTTCCTAAGCCGCTGCTGTTCACAATGATGGAACAGAGCAGGTGACACAGCAGGGTTTGCATATTCCAAGTAGGACTCACGGCTGGAATAGGGCATCTAACAGGCACGATTTCTACCGACTGTATGAAATGGGCTCAGTTTCCCTAATTTATTTTGATCGGTCTTTAATCTGCCTGAATTTTGATGAACGTGATAACCCCAGTGTGGTGCAAAGTGCCTTTCAGTGTAACTTGCAACAGTATCCTACAGTAGGTAGGCTGCGTCCAGAAGTGACTGCAGCCATGTCTCACAGTTTATAGGTTTCTCTAGGAGATTTTGCAATTTATTAGAAAGTAGAATCACTTTTTTGCCCTCCCTTATGCTGGCTCACCTCTTGCTTTTGCTGTGCCCAACAGAACATGGTGGGAATGACGAGGAGTGGCTGCAGAGACCATGCACTCCAACATCATGTAGTTCCTATTCCCATGCTTCTAAGATGCTTCTTCTTAGGGTATTAAGAGAAAGGGAGAGAGAGAAAGTGTACTCCCACGTGCCACTGGTTCAGTCTCTGCATGTTCACACAGCTGGGAGTGGGGTGGGCAGCAGCCAGGAGCAACGAGTGCCATTCAGGCCTTCCCATATGGGTGTCAGAAAACTAATGATCTGAGCTACCATCACTGTCTTCCAGGATTCAAAGTCACACATATAGAAACAGAATTTGGAGCTGAATATTGAATTTAGGCACATTAGGGTGGGACACGGGAATTGTAACCATCTCAGCTGCTCGGCTAAGTGCCTGCCCCAAGGAACGTTGCCGTAAAGCAACCTTGCTGTGGGGACGTCCAAGACAGCTTTGCTGGAGTGCCACCTGGAGGAAGGGTCTGGTTTCAGGTTAGGATGCTCAACAGACTCGGTCTGTTCTTAGTTGACTGACATGATAAAGCAACCACGTGAGCAATGCCTGGTCTGCCTGGTGTAGGGCCACCTCTTCGAGGCAAAACATTAAGAAAAACATCATCATTGTTTTAAGTTACAAAACACTGAGACACTTTAGGACACAATCACAGATATACTAGATAGGAACAACAGATATGACTAAAAAGGGCTTCCAAATTTGTGTAAAGGCTAATTAAAATTTAATTTTTTAAAAACGATAAAACCTTTAGTGTAATTTTTCATAATATACATTTCCTGTGAACTTATGAAAGATCTTTCTTGTAAATCAGGTTTCACAAATTTTTGCACCATCATAAATTTGTTTTTCAATTCCAGTTTCTACAAACTTTTTGATGTACACATATAATTGAAGCATTCATGTGGCAATATCTCATACAGCTGTTAGTAATAAATAATAATAAAAAGCATTATAAAGACAATAATTTCACTGTTTTTTTGGTTATTCCGTCTAGGTTTATGACTCTAGAATGTGCAAGCAGGAGCACACTCACAGTTTCCAGTGCTAACGTGGCACAGGGGACACCCTGGGCGCCACGGGCTCAGCGGGCACGCAAGGGGAATGAAGACAGGAAGAACGAAGTCAGACTTATACATTTCAGGATGATGCCTGATTTTTGTTGCCTACGAGTTAGAAAAGTGTGTGTGTGTGTATGTGTGTGTGTGTGAGAGAAAGAGAGTCACAAATAAAGAAACACTGGCATAGCCTCCAAGGATTTATAACACTTCCGAAAATAGTCCATGAAGAAATCAACATAATCCTATATCTTGTCACTTTGGAAATACAAATACAGAGGTTCAATTTTTTGCTGAAAATGTGGTTTTTCAGACAGTAACAATGGAAGCAATTTTGGTATATATCTTTGGAGGCAGTTGCACAGAACAAAACATGAAAATGAGATGTAATTTGTGAAGGAAGCACAGGAGGCGTGGTGCTGGGGAAGCTGCTCCCAGGCGCCTGGCGTGTCCAGCTCGCCCATCTTCGCGTCCTTTGTGGGCTACGGCAGTCACGCCGGAGGTCTGTGACGGAGCGTCAGAGGAATGTGCGAGGCACGGGAGATTGAGAGGAACAGCACGCTGCTTTGCTGGATGTCTTTGGACCGGAGAAGGGCATGTTCTGCTGCAGAGACAGCTGGGGATCACAAGCTCCCATGTGGGTTCCGCCACTGCGACCATAGGGATGAGAAACCCAGCAGAGCACACTCTCAATGCAGCGAAGCAGAGACGCTGCTAAGCATGACAGCCGCGGGAAGTTTCAGCAAACAGTCAGGCTGGGAACTTCCCCTGTGCTCCTGGGCTGAATAACAGAACTGTTACAATTACTGAGGTTTTCATATCTGTTAACCACTTGCTCTGTGCCAAGCGCTTTACATAAATTAACTTCCTGTTACCATTAAAACACACACACACACACACACACACACACACACACACACACACCCTGTGATAGTAACTTGGTTTCCATTTCACAGGAGAAATGGGAGCTCTGAGAGGTTACACGACTTGGTGTCACAAAGCAGGTTGCTTAGAAGAGGTGGGATTTGAGCCCGATATGGCCTCTGAAATCGATGCCCACAGCTGCTACACAACTAGGGGCACACTCTACAGCTTTCCCATGATCAGCCAAATCCTAGAGACTTGGTAGAATTCAAACTTTTAAAATCACGCAACTTGAAGCTATTCTACCGAGTCCTGTCTTCCTCAGGCTGGAGTGCTGTCCCAGCCTCTGCAGAGAGCCGAGGTTCTCTTGCAGACCCCTGCCCAGGTGCAGGCCGCCCTGCAGCTGGACTAAACAAGCCAGGTCTGCAGTCACCACAGCAGGGCTCGGGTGCTCTCTGCTATGTTCCAGCTTCCCAGGCTGGCTCTCAGAGCAGCTCTGTTCTTAGAAGTCTCGGCTAATGCGACGGATAAAGCGAGGTTCATCAGTGCCATTGAAACTACTTTGAATCCTTAATTAACTGTTCATCTGCAATCTAGACGCAGGTCTGAAGTTAGGATTTCTAAAGATACGTCTGGTTCTCAGAGCACTCGGGCTACTTCACTCTTTTAAAAAGCAAGAAGAAAAACAACAGGACTGATTTTCATCATGCGCAACGCTTAAAGAGCTCTTTTTGCCTTGATTTCAGCTGCCAATCACAGTGAGCCTGCTCACCCACTCTAACTGATTCATAATTCCATCTTGTGGTTAGACAAAAATATCAGAATTGGACAAAGTTATCTGATTGAAAAATAACATGTTTTCCAGAGATTATGGTGACCTCTTGATTTTGCTGATTTACATATACTTTCAACTCATCTTCTTTCACAGTGGGGATCTCAGAAACATTTTCCAATAAAATCTATTCAGCAGCTGTTTTTTAAGAAAATGTTATCAGAATAAATTAAATTGTGCCAGGTGTGTGTATACGGTATTCTCTCCTTGTGCATGACTTCTGGGCATACCTTCTTTCCGGGGGAATGAAGAAGGGGCTAAGCTACGGTGAACTATCAGTTGGAGCAAGGCAAAGCGTGGGAAACATACAAATCACTCAGACCATATTTAAGTCAGTCTGTGAATGTCACCCTTCTGTTTCCCCAAGTTCCACTCTCTGTCACCTGGAAAGTCACAGTTCAGTTACCCGGCTGGCCCTGTCTCCACAAACTCCAGCTTGGCATCTCTGCTTGCAGAATTCAGTCTCCAAATCGATGGACAACGCCAGTCACACTCCTTGTTCAACTCCAGCAAAGCCGTGCAAACCCTCTGAAGACAGCAACGCAAGGGAAATGCTGGACACGGGAGGGCAAAAAGACCACGCTCAGTCCCAGTACCAGCCTCTGTCTGTCGACTCCACAGTGTCCTGGCTTCCTGCTCAGCCCATTATCTTAGCTTTAAAGATTGTCTCTTGGATCATTGCAAAGGCACAAAGTATCATCATTTGCTATTAGCAATGGTAATTTTATTTGTCGCAAGCAAAATACTACCATGTATCAAAAAGGGAAAAAAAAAACCCTGCTGTGATAATTGTCCCTGAATTAAATGGTAACCAGTGATTAATGCAAAGTACATAATGTGAGGAAAAAAACATATACGGAATGAAACCTGCTTGTTGGTGTACTGATTTACAAAAATACTTATTAAGCAGCCTGTATGTCATGAGTGGTGCATGAATCTGGGGATAGTAAGACAAACAGCATTTATAGATATCCTTTTCCCAAGAGGCTCAAATGCTGGCAGCGACAGACAGGCAATACATAGTAGACATAACCATAACTAGAGAATGTGGTGTGTTGGGAGATGATAAGCTCTACAGAAAGAGAAAAGAAGTTCAGCGAAACTTGCAAGTGAAATTTTAAGTGGGGTAGTACTGATAAGATTCAGTGAAAAGGTGATGTTAGACTCCCTGCATACTGAATGAGCTGTGCAGATAACCAGGGAGGAGCACCCTCCACATCCACATGCCAGGGATGGCAATTATGTTACTGTCATCTTGGCATACCCTTTTCCAAATTTCATAAGCAGTGACACACGTCCATGCAAGGGTACTTCAGGAAATCCAGGGAAAGTGACATTTAAAGTTTATATGGTGCAAAAAATTTTGAAGTTCATGCATAGCTTTTCATAATATGTATTTTCATAATTTTTTAAAGAACACTAATATGCATGGATTATCAAATTCTTTGCAACAAAATAAACTTGGCTTCTGATTCCATTTTTCCCATAACCTTTTTCTTAAGTACTCACACATGTTACTTATGACTAGAATCACACACGTAACCCTTCATATTTATAGACATGTTTGGAAGTATGCAGCATCTAGAAATTTCAGAAAGTACAATGTTTATTACTCTCGTTTTTGCGGTTATGTATCTTTGAATTGTCTCTGCTTGATGATGAGTTCTTAGACAGAATGAAAATGCTTGTTTCTGGGGAGATTGAATGCCCTGGGTTGATTAGTTCAGAAAAAAGAAGTGACGGTCTAATTTTCAAATTTTTTAGAATAAGACATTCTGTCATGCGATCTTTCTTGCTTTACTCAGGGTGGCAAGGGGACAGTTAACAGGGAAGGCTGTAGACAAGATGAAATGACTTTATAGCCTGCCAGATCAGCCTCCTTACCAGAAGAGATTACTAATATTTATCATCTCCTAAAGACACTGGTGGAGTAACTAATTAATGATCATATGATGATGAACAAAGACTAAGCATTGTTATTAGGAAAGAAAGAAAATCTGCCATCAGGTGGTACCGTTCTGGCATCCGTTGCCTTGGTAACCAGCTTTGCAGGTGCAACCACCATTTTTGGTGCTGCATTCCGGGGTGTTGTCCTCCACAGGCTGACATTCTGAAAAGCAGCCAGCTCCGAAGGCCCTCTGGGGACAGTCTGCAAGCAGATTGAGGCAGACTGGTCACTTGAAAACCATGCTTTGTTGGTCTGCAATTGGTAGTGCACAGGCATGTCATGCGCCTGTGTGTTCTTTGAGGCCTGATTATGGAGAAAACAAGGGGATGATCCTGACTGCCAAAAAAGAAAAAAAAAAAAGAAACAAATGTCTTTCAAATCAGGCAATTCATTAGCTTTTTGGCAACTGGATGTGAACAGCGCAGTCTGAACTACTTAAAACACGTGGGTGCTTCCGGGAGGGAGCTTGTTTCTCTATGCCCTCCACTGGTGCTTACAGTTAATATTCTCCAAGGACTGCCAAGGCTGCCAGCCCCTGTATTCATCCTGTCCCAGCATGAAGAGGACCATGTACTTATGTGATAGCTTGCCATTGTTTTCATTCCCTTTGATTATATGCTAATCGTAAATAATTTGACATTGTGCAGATAATACAAAGCTTTTATCATGATAGCTGAATTACCCTTGCCACAACTTTGCCAAGTGGTGTCCACCTTCCCTGCACAGTTTTCCTCAGGATTGTGTCAGCACAGGAATTCTCACTTGAAAGAGGTCCCACATTTGCATTTGCATAACCACACCCATAGGTCTCTCTTTAAGGACCTATAATAGTTCAAGTCCCTTTTCCAATATGTATTTGTTTTAAGAAATTGTTATTCACTTATTTGAAAGGGAGAGAGGGATGGCAGAGGAGAAAACAAGAGAGGGAGAGTAAGAGAGAGAGAATCTTCCACCTGTTGGTTCACTTCCCAAATATCCACAAGTGTTGGGGCCAACAGAACTGATGGTCAGAGTCTGGAACTTCATCTGAAACCCCAACACAGGAGACAAAGACTCAGTTCCTTGAGTTGCCGTCCATTGCCTCCAAGCTTGTTTATCAGTAGGAAGTTGGAAATGGAAGTGGAGGCAAGAATAAACCAAGCATTCCAATATGCGATGCAGGTATATCAAGGGACTTCTTTTATGTCAAATGCCTGCTTGTAAAGTAGCTTCTGGAAGATTTCTTCTCCTCCTCTTTCCCCTTCCCCTCCTCCTCCTTCTCCCTTTCTTCCCTCATTGCAGGATTCAAGCAAGTTCTGAAATGACAAATTCCCAGGTGTTCTCTCAGCTTAAGCTAACGATGCTCTATGTCCCTAACTGCTTTGTTGCATAAAACTGCTCATAAAGAAGCAAGTGGCTTTTCCGATGGCTACGAAGGACTTTAGGAGAGAGAGCATACAAAGTGATGGTTACAATGGCTCCTAGGATGATTCCAGCCTATTGTTGAGGATAATTCAGAGTCACCTGCAAAGGCAGGCCAGAGTGAGCAGAACCCTTCTCAAACATAGAATCAACCAAGCCAGGTGACAAATGATATGAGCCGTGCATCACTTGATCTGTGATTTCTAAGTTTTAAATCCTTTCTCAGAGGCACAATGCTACAGAGTCTCCCAGAGTGTTGCTGCTTTGATGTAGGTCTCTTTCTTCTCATTCCAAAATTCTCTCTTTGGACTGCCTTTCATGCCTCACTCTTCCAGATCCAGCATGCAGAACTGTGGTTCAGGCAACATCTCAAACACATGGAAAACTTCAATGTGACAGTCAGATATATCAAGAACAACTAAGCGCAGAAACAGGAAAACAGCAAAATGGAAGAACTAACCTATTGACGACGCAACATCTACCCAAGGTCTATTACACATCAAAAAATCTCCTCCAAAGATCCATCGTGGTGAAGTTCCTAATTCCTGGTACTCCAGCATGTGCTCCTATGTACAAGTTGGGTCTCTGCATGTCTTGACGAAGGTGAAGTTCAGCTGGAATCGGGTGGTCTAAGACCTAACGTTGCTGCTCTGATAAATGGGCGAGTGTGTACAGCACACGTGGAGTGCAGACTAGGGTTGGGCTGCTCCAGGCCCAGGACCCGCCAGCCTCTGGGAGTGCCTGAGGCAGACCCTCACTGGCCCCTTCTGAGGGAGCATGAGATGCTGACATCACACTTACTCCTGCAGCCTTCCCAACCACAGGGCCAAGAGCCACTGCTTAAGCCACTCATCTGCGGTATTTTATTATGACAGCTTGCAAAACCCAATACGGTGTCATATACACAAGCTCCTTGAGCCAGGTAAGTGCAGTAATAAATGAAACCCCAAGTATGGAAACATGGCGTCCCCCAGAACCAGATATTCCCCAAAGATACATCACCACCAGCAGTAGCAACAAGGAAAGTTTGCTGCATATTTTCCTTTGTCTAAACACCATACAGCAAGCAGAGAATGAAAACTGGCTATGCTTATATCATTCAACCCCTAAAAATTTCAATGTTACATGTTTCTGAAGAGTTAACTCTTAACATTTATGGCCAAATGTATTATCGTTAAAATAATATTTTTCTGATGTGTATATAATTGTATACAGCATTTTTCATCCTTTCACCAATTCTCAGGGTATTTGTAAGCTACCATGCTTCACATAGAGAGTAAATGTAGTGCCTGGGAGTTGCTCAGGTGACAGAACCTGCGTAGGGCCCTGGCTTACACATGCAGGCAACACAACAGTTTTTCCCAAAGAATCCCACTGCACATCCTGGAGGGGGAGGACAAACTTAACAAATCCTACCCAACAAGAAAGTCTTGTTTCTGGAGTTGTCCTTACGTGAAGTAACCATACCTGCCCTCACGTGGTACCACTGCAGTCCGCACTGCTCCGCCTGCCCCCGCCTGCCGCACTCCACCAGCTCTCAAGCCCCAGCCCCGAATGCTCCGCCACACCTCCCCCCACCTCATCTCTCCTCCTTCCACAAACTTCTGCCCAAGAGTCACGATTCTGGAAGCCTGCCCCTGGCTTACATTTTGCACAGTTGTATTTGTCCCATCTCCAGTCTCACATAAGTATTTAACCTTTGAAGAGTTGATATAAAAATGTTCACAGCAAAAAGTTTCAAAATATGTTCCCTTATTTTAAAAAAATGAAAAGCTTCATAGGCTCATATTATACACATTGTTAACTTTTAATATTTGATGGAAAGGCAGATTTTCAGAAAGAAGGAGAGGCAGAGAGAAAGATCTTCCTTATGCTTGTTCATCCCCCAAGGGGCCATAATGGCTAGACCTGGGCTGCTCCAAAGCCTGGAGCCAGGAGCCTCTTCCGGGCCTCCCACATGGGTGCAGGGGCCCAAGGCTTTGGGCTGTTCTCTGCTGCTTTCCCAGACCATGAGCACGTAACTGGACGGGAAGTGGAGCAGCCGGGATGCACACTGATTCCCTTACGGGATCCTGCTTCTTATTAGCAGAGGATTAGCCAATTGAACACCACATTGGCCCAATATGCATATATGTGAACATTTTTTGCAGCAAAATAAACTTTCTGGAGCACCCTTGATCCTACAAACATTTTTAAGTCACACTTGTCTTGAGCAAGATTGCAAGTTCTATGTGGGAGGACCTGAATCTATCTTTGTTTTTCATATTCCTAAATCACATCATAATGCCTGCTGTCATGCTTTGCAAACATTTAATTTATATATATATGTATATATATATATATATATATATAAAGTAAGTAAACATTGCTCAAAGAAATATGTGGCTTGGCTTCCGGCAGAGACCTTTCTGAGACTACGCAAAGTGAAATAAATTTGGTTTCTATGTCACCAGGTCCATGACTGTGAGAATGTAATAATCGCCATTTCAGGCAGTCCCTGGAGACCTGCAGCCGCACGGACTTTGCCTCAGCTCCTAGGCCTCTAACAGCAGTTTCTGCTTCATAAACCCATGCAAGAAATATGGCCTCTTTGCTATTTTCCAAGAAAGCCCATACAGAGGACCTCATTATTTTGTGAAATGTTCACCTACGATTCCTCTTTCTCTCATTTGCTTTTCTTGTATAGTTTGTTCCTGTCTTGTCCTTGTTTGCCTAAGTAACTCCATATTTCTTCTCTAGTATACAGAGCAAGTATATTCTCCCTAGCTCCTACACCATAACCCACATGCACAAATTCAACGTTATTCTCGGCTGATAAAAAAGGCGTATGTTTTATCAGGATTCACCCTGTTTAGATCCCAGTTGGAGAGTTAAGTATCACTGATTTTCTTCCGGTAAACATCTCATACCAGAGAAGATGTATTCTTGTACATATAGACACAGTCTTTTACTTCTGTATAAAAGACTGCATTGAAATATGTGGAAGTAATTTTCATGTAAGTTCCTTCCCCACTAGAAACCACAAGAATGTTGAGAGTTGTCCCAAGTGGCTGAAGCCAGCCTTCCTACCGTCTTCTCAGGTTTCCCCACGCCGCCAGGAGCCATCGGCACTGCCCTGGGAGAGGACCACAGGTGGCTCTGCTCTCACACCGGCAGCTGCTGCTTGCTCTCCCACGGTCCCGGTGAACACGCTGGGAAGAAAAAGGAGACGATGAATGCGCAGTGTAAAATTTATGCTTTAATTATTACAAACGGAGGAGAAAAGCATTCTTATCTGTCAGGATGGACACCAAGTGAAAATCTCGGAGCTTACGGACCCAGGAAACCTCTCCTGCAAGTTTCCAGTCAGTCTGGCATAATCATATCCTGGGGGATAGCTGATACAGCTAGTTAAAATAATGAAGACGGAAGGAACTGCTGGCAAGGTTCAAATGCAAAATTTACCTGTTCCTTTAAACTCTAACCTTCAAGCTACCCGGATACCTTTGCAGCGGTAATGAGAAACAAACTGCATATTCTATTCTGAAAAGCGAGAAGAAAATCTAGACCAAAAAGTCATGTATTTTTAATCAGAAGTGAATGCAGCTAAGAGTGTCCTGAGAATTCCAAGATATTTTGCATTGTCACGCAAACAACAATGTTCTTTGGTCTGGAGGGATTTTAGGAAAATTTCTACTGCTGCAATAATAAAAAAAAAATTCACTTCATTTGAGTAAACATAGTGTCTGATAATTTCAGAAATAGTTTTACCTGATATTTTATCACGATCAGTTAAATGTTATGAAATGTTTCGCCGGCTTCCCAGGCAGGTGCTGGTTCGCGCCCTGGCTGCTCCACTTCCCGTCCAGCTGCTATCAATCCACCTGGGAAAGCAGCAGCAGCTGGCCCGGTGCTCGGGCCCCTGCACTCACACAGGAGTTCTGCATGAAGCTCCACTTCCTGCTTTGGCCCGGCCCCTCTCTTTAGGAGTGAACCAGTGGATGGAAGATTCTCTCTCCGTGCTTCTCCTTCTCTGTATCTCTACCAAGTAAATAGATAAATCTTAAAAAAAAAAAAACAAAAACAGAAAATGAACTATTAGAAAAATAAACATAAAATAAAGCTCAAGGAATTTAAATGACTTCCTTGGTGCAGGGTTATAGTAAATCAAGCCAGGAATGCCATTACTATTATCTGACATTCTCCCATAAAATTGAATCTAGTATCAGCTAACACAAGAATTTGCCAGATATTTCATAACCATCAAACAGAGAAGAGTCAAGCAAAAGAAAACTACAGCAAATATGTCTCAATCGTAGCCAGTAATTAGCAAAGTTGCCAGTCTTCCCTTTTAGAGTCCCCGAGCATTCATCTGCCCTGGAATTACCCCTCTTCTCCCGGGCCACCAGACAGAACTGCAACAATAAACAATTTCAGTATGAAATCTCTTCAGAATAAATGGGATTCTAAAAACATGCTGTTAACATAAATAATATGTGGCAATTTTAAAATTCTCATTATAATTACTTGGGGAAATTCTTAAGAAGTCATAGCAGATATTTGCTTTATAGGCAAAAAGTGATACTGAGTTAAAAGACTTACTCAAGAGGAAAAATTATTTTCCAAATCTTTGCTGAATGTTCTTTAATTTCCTTTTGTGCATTTGGGGAGATGGTAACCTTAAACATATGAGTGACTGATAAATAGTCTCTTATATCTACGGCAGTTTATAGGAATTTTTTCCAAAAAGAATGTTCCTAAGGATTTGTCTGGTACAATGGTTAACACACTGCATAGAATAGTGACATCTTGCCTTGGAGGGCCTGGGGTGAGCCCTGGTTCCTCCACTTCTGATTTAGATTCAAGAACCCTGAGGATGGCTCCAGGACTTGGCTTTTGACCGTCCAGGTGGGCACTCAAGTGAGGCTGGGTCCCTGGCTCTGGCTGTCCAGGTGGGCACGCGAGTGAGGCTGGGTCCCTGGCTCTGGCTGTCCAGGTGGGCACGCGAGTGAGTCCAGGCTCCTGGCCCTGGCTGTCCAGGTGAGCACTCGAGTGAGTCCAGGCTCCTGGCTCTGGCCATCCAGGTGGGCACGCGAGTGAGGCTGGGTCCCTGGCTCTGGCCGTCCAGGTGGGCACGCGAGTGAGTCCAGGCTCCTGGTCCTGGCCATCCAGGTGGGCACACAAGTGAGTCCAGGCTCCTGGCTCTGGCCGTCCAGGTGGGCACGCGAGTGAGTCCAGGCTCCTGGTCCTGGCCATCCAGGTGGGACTTGAGTGAGTCCAGGCTCCTGGCTCTGGCCATCCAGGTGGGCACGCGAGTGAGTGTGGCCCTCTGGCTCTGGCCATCCAGGTGGGCACGCGAGTGAGTGTGGCCCTCTGGCTCTAGCAGCTCTCCTGGCTACTGATGATATTTAGGGAGTGGACTGGTGGATGAGATGTCTTTCTCTGGATCTTTCTGTTTTCACATAAATGCAAAATAATTAATTAGCAACTTGAAAATGGGGCAGATATTGGTGCAGCAGCTGGGTGGGTCCCTGCTTCTGATCCAGGTGCCTGCTAGCATGCGCCCTGGGAAGCAGCAGTTGATGGCTCAACTATTTGCGTCCCTGCCACCCATGTGGGAGACTCAGACTCCTGATTTAGGTCTGGCCCATCCTTGGCTGCTATGGGCATTTTGGAGTGAACCAGAAGGTGAAAGATCTTTATCCCTTTCAACATTTAAATTAAAATGAAAATCAATGTAAAAATTAAAAGTGTGCAATAGTATTTATTAAAAACAGATTATGAATATTTCAGATGGCATAATTTTTTAATCTTTAATAGTTTTTCATGACAGAGCTAGAAGACAAAAATAAGTTAGTCATTATCTTATTAGTGTAAATATTTGTTTAGATGTTTGCAAAGGAGAAAGAAGGGCCAGAGCTGTCATGCCACCAGCTAGGCCTCCCCCTGTGGTGCCGGCAGCCCATGTGGGCACTGGTTCAGCAACGGTCGGCTTCACTTCTGATCCATCTGCCTGCTGGTCCTTGGGGAGCAGGAGGTAGCAGAGGGGGTGCTCAGGCGTCCCTGAACACACATGGGAGACTTATGGCTTCAGACTGGCCTGGCTCTGACCATTATGACTGTTTGGGGAACGAATCAGTGAATGGAGGGGCTGCCTGTCTCCCCTTCTCTCTGTACATCTGCCTTTCAAATAAAAATAAAATAAAACTTAAAAAAAAGAAGGCAAGTCACAAAACAAGAGGAAATATTTAGACAATTCCATTTAATTGTGATTTGTACCAAAAGTTCTTTCCCTGTTTCTTCATTGGAAATAGCTTGCTGGAATCTAATGAGTTGCACAAATGGAGAGATTTTTATAGGCCTAGAAGCATCTTGTAGATTAAGGAGACACAGAATCACAGCCCTTAAATCACACACTCGACTTAAACCCTCACTGTTTTCATTGGCATTTTTGATGTGCCATAAATAGGTTGGTTTTATTTGTTGCCATGTCAGTAGCTTACTTTTTAGAAATATTTAATGAACAATTTATGCTAAGAGGAAGTCAGTAGTAATAGCTTGCTCGGCCTGTCCCAATTCTCAGTGTGTCACTTATTTCCACTCCTAGGAAGGCCACCTCCTCCTGCTGGACGCCCACTCCAGCCTCACAGCTGAAGCCACAGTCATGGACCAAGGGGTGAGCTCAGCAAGGGCTCTGATGCCATCCCTGCCCATATAACTGACATCAGACATGAAACTGTGTTTATTTATTTTTTTTAAGATTTTCTTTTAAAGATTTATTTATCCTTTATTGAGAAGTCAGATTTACAGCAGGGACAGAGAGAATCTTCCATCTGTTGGTTTACCCTCAAGTGGCTACAATGGCCAGAGCTGAGCCAATCTGAAACCAGGAGCCAGGAACTTATTCCAGGTCTCCATTGTGGGTGGCAGGGTCCCAAAGCTTTGTGCCATGGGTGGGATATGAACTGGCACCCCCGGCAGTTGCAAGGGTAGCCACTAGACCACCCAGCCAGGCCTAAGACGACATTTTGTCTTCCAAGAAAACAAGGATTATTGAGCATATTTCTTGGGGTACCAAAGGGTGATGACAAAGAGGTATCTTTCAAAAGGAATGTGTTTGATTTTTGGCAGTTACAGTATTGGAAGATAGTTGTAAAGAATATTCAGAATCTTTATAAGAATAAAACAAACATAAAAGAAATGACCATTGATTTTGAAATGCAAAAATGGTCAATGTCCCTGGCATTTTGATGGTTTTCAGTCTACATTTTTGTATACATAGTGCTTTTCCCCTCCAAATAAACCTTTCTTTGAATCAAATTTTTATCTATTTATTTGAAAGGCAGAGAGAGGGTGAGAGGAAGAGAGAGAAGGAGAGAGAATGGAGAGATTGTAAGAGAGGGAGGTCTCTCATTTCCGAATGCCCATGACAGTGGGGTTGGTTCAGGCAGAGGCAGGAGCCAGGAACTCGGTATGGTTTCCTTCCTTGGCCGGTAGGGACTCGGTTACTGTGCGCTTCACCTCCCTGAACGCATATTAGCAGAAGTTGGGTTGGGATCTAGCATTCTGATATGGGAAATAGGCATCCCAGGCCCCATGTTTACCAGCACACTGCGCCAGTCCTACTGCAGCTTAGCGCACACGCAGAGAGGCACAGATTTTGCCTTCCAGCATTTTCACCATGTAGGAAACTCCTATAAACTCTACCCCGATCTAGACTCTTAGCAACCCAGAGCTCACAGGTGACTTGGTGATCCTGTCTTCACCCTCATACACTAAGCTCTATCCTGATTTCCATCATCACAGGGGACTTTTCCTTAACTTTTAACTTTGTATACATGAAGTATGATAACAATACAATGGCTGATATTAACAGCACCCAGGATCCTGATATGCAAGGATAGCATCTGTGTCTCTTTGTATACTTTTGATGGAGGCAGATGACCTGGACCCGAATAGCACGCAGAAACTCACCGTTGGCTGTTATGGCTCATTCCATTTCCAGTTTGTTCTGTTCTTACTCAGGCCTTGAAATGCTACTGGTGCGGCTGCCTGGCCATCACGCTGTTCGTAATTGTGCTGGGCTTCTCACCTTCTTAACAGTTTCTTCAGATTTCCTGGTGCAGCTCACACACTGATAAACATCTCACAGACAAGACCGGCCGAGGCCACCCTCCTAGTCTGGGCTTCTCTTCCCACTGCATCCGGACCGGCCAAGCTTTGAATGTCTTTGTTCTCCACAACTATTCCTTTGCTGATTTTGATCAGCCAACACATAAGCAGTTCATTTAAGAAAAATAAAAGCATTTCTACTTTAATGCTGAAATATGTACTGATGTTGTTATTATGAGTTAACCAGACCATAAAACATCTCTGAAATTTTGCTGACTACATGCTTAAGCAATCATCAAATTTGGTATTGTTTAACATACAATGAATTGCGGAGGAGAGAACAGCTCTGTTTTACAAAGAAAAGAAAAAGAAGCGGCAGGCTCTCTGTCGTTACATTTCACGCAGGTTATGATAATTTATTTTGATCTGAAATGATTTGATGCTTGAGTTCTGCTGCTTCAATGTGTAAGAAAATTCGCCTACATTTTGAAGACATTTTCTTGGTCCATATAACCATAGTAAACAATTAATTCTCCACACATTAGAATCTGGAAAGTAATTGCATTTTAGACTACTTAAGTTAAAGTTTAACTGTCTTGAGTAACTTATAGTTGAAGTTTCATAACTAGAAGAATTAAGAGATGCAAATTTTCTCCATTATGCTAATTTAAAGATGTGTTTCAGTTTCATTTCCTTGTAGCATTCTTCAAAGCATCCTTCTACCTCGCGTCTCCATCCTACAAAGAACTACACATCACCCCTTCATTAGGCACAACGGAACAAAGGGAATGCATTTGGTAAGAATCTCTGCCGAATTCATTTTGGTCTCATCTTGCTTGTAAAACTCATGTTTAATTATTTGATGGCATTAGAGTACTGATAATGAATTTTCTGCAAAATAATTTTCTGCAAAAATAGAGAAAAGAAGTGAGATTATGCAGTCAAATCATTTCACTACTCACCAGCTTTGTGCAAAGCCACCAGTTCTCTTCAGTTTTCTGTCTCCTTTTCCTCTTCATCTTCTGCTTCATAAATGGGCATCAAAGAGTTGGCCAATTAACGAAGCAGCTGAGGAGGCTCCTTGAACAGAAGACCTGGTGACCTCACAACTTCCACTTCCTCTTCTGCCTCGGGCTCATCATCGTCTAAGGCCAAGACCACAGAGCAGAACGCTGGGCTCCCGGATGCTGGTGCAAAGGAGCAGTGCAAAGTCAACTGCAAATGAAGTGAGCTTTGGCCAGCATGTAACTGAAACGGCCTGGGAGAGTGAGAGAAAAAGAAAGAGCTCTTCTGTGAAGAGGAGGCAGGTCGAGCGGCAGGGTCGCGGTCCTCGTTGCTCCCGCAGAACACGGTGAGGTGAAGGAGCTCAGGGGAGGGATGCTTGGACTCCACGGCAACTTTCAGATGCAAGCTTTCTGTCACTTCCAATCCTGCAGCCTTTCTCACAAACACAGTCACAGTCCGACAGAATTAGCACATGGTCAGCCACAAACTACGGTGACATTCAGACACTCGCGCACATCTGGGGGGGGGGCAAATGTCTGCTCTTAGCTCTGCGCGATGAAGTAGGCATTCTGAACCAATGCACGTGGACAGGTCACTTTCCTGACCTTCATTAAGATAGTGACCACGGCCTCACACACAGCAAGCGCGCCTGTCCCGCCTTCCCCCACCTGCCTCAGATCCTTTCTAAGGAACACACTGCCAGCTATTTTTCTTTCAAGTTCAATGTAGTTTGTCTTCACAGGCAAGAGCTTTCTGAGAACTTGTTCATGAGGTTTAGATGAAGAACATCAAACTTCTAATAGATTCAGAGTTTTCAGGCTGTGCTCCCGTTTGCAGAATGTTTATGCAGTCTCGAATAACTCGATGTTCTTCGTCGGTGATGGGACTGTTATCCTGTGCCTAACTCCCCCGAGGTTTACGGCGCATCTCAGGGAGTGGAGAGCTCTGTCTGAGCTCCGGACTTCCTGCGCCTACACTCGCATCACCGTGTTCACGGGGTTGAGAGTTCATAGGAAGCAGAGCTTCTCAGCTTTGCCTCCGACTGTGGACTCCTTGATTCCTTCTCCACGTGCATTCCTGCTGCGCAGTCGTCTTTTGGCTCACTCGGCTTAAGAGCAGATGGTACATGAAGTTAAAGAAATTGGTTTTTGGCTTTGTTAATTGGATAGAAGGATAAATGATAATATAATCAACTGTGTTCAGTATATATAGATTTCATAGTTTTTTAATGTTTTTTTGGTTACATTCACTGCAAAGCTGGGAAAGCTCGGTTATCCGTGTGAGAAAAACACACCTATGATCTTCAATAGAGTTAAACAAATGTGTTTCTTTCGGCAAAGAATCACCACTTTATCTGAAGCGTTATTATCACATATTTGGCTGTTATTGCAATAGAAATCAATGTTCTCATATTTGCCTTAAGTTTAAGGAAAATGTGCTTCAGGATAATAGTGATAATGATCACGTTGTTAGCTTTTAAATACACAATTCAGATAACTTTTTGAAGAAAACCATGACAATGATTTATAGCAGTTATTCTTCCTGGTGTAAGTAAAGCTAACTCTACTCTCTGAGTCCAAACTTTAAAACAAGAAATAGATAGGCTGGAAATCACCAGAAAGGAGCTAAACTTTTTAGGAGTTGGAGAATGGTAAAGTGACTCCCCTTAGCTACACTGAATCAGACATGTAAGAGAGATGGTGCAGCTGGGACTCATCAACCCACAACAACCCTCAGGTTTCAGATGAACGAAGAGCTCGTTGGAAATGACTTTCAGTATCCGACTTTTTTCTTTTTAGAAAAGATTGATTTATTTTTATTGCAAAGTCAGATATACAGAGAGAAGAAACAGAGAGGAAGATCTTCCGTCTGCTGATTCACTCCCCAAGTGAGCGCAATGGCCTGCCATGCAAGTGTAGGGACCCAAAGCAGCCCTCGGCTGCTTCCTCAGGTCACAGGCAGGGAGACAGTTGATGCTAATCAATTTGGTGTTGAATAGAATGACTCCTTTGGGTTTCAAAATGGCTAAATTAGGACTAAACAACATGAGAAAGCAGAAGAAAAGATTGAAATAATAAAGGAAACTGAACATTTTTATTTATGTTAACCTATGCCTTTAGACTGACCAGTTTCAAATAGTCTTTGGTATGCTTACATAGACAGAGAACTGCGCATGTGCGTGTATTCTCACGAGATCTCTGCGCAGTTTACAAGTTAGATTGTATATTTTCGAGACCGTCAAGACAACAGTCGCCACTGTCTGGAGAGAAAAGGAAGGGAAGCATTTCTTTAGCAACACCTATGGCCATGTTGGTTTCCAAGTTCCAGTCCGTTCTTTTCCGCTGTATAACATTTATTCCCTCAGACTACTTTCATGTAGCTGAAGCTCAAACACATACACTAAAAATCATTTTAAAAGGAAATTATTGCAATCATATGGAATTTGTCTAAATCCATCTATCTGAAGGTCTTTACTGCTCAAAGTATCACACACACTTGCGAATGAAATTATTGTAAAAGTTTTAACATGACATTTTCTTAAGATTTTAAAGGGTCAGAAAGGATAAATGAATTGATCATAATAAGAGCCAGTAAAATGGTAGAATTTATATTTTAGTGCTACCTTCTTACAAAATATCATGTGTAAAGAGAAAATAACTCTAATAGTAGTACACTCTACTACACTGGAGAATAATGTTTTTACCTAAGAGAGGAAGGCTAGGATAACAGAAATCTACACATGTGTTAAAACTGATAGAACTATTTGCCAAAAAGCTAATTTTATTGTCTGTTCATAAAAAAAAAATACACAATCTTTCACAACTTGCCCGCCACAGTGCCTGACTGCCAGCAGCCCCCTTTGCCACCGTCTTCCCGGAAGTCCCACTTGCCAGGATTTCCTCAATCCTCACAGGACACTTGCTTTCAGCCTTCTTTGATGCTGTCACAGTCCAGTCATGAAATCCTGCATTTCAGCCTCAGCTCTCTTCCTAGCTACAGGTCAACGTCGCTTGGCAGGCGATTTCTCTCCGAATCCGGAGCTGCTTACTGCAGCCCTAACCTGGACACGCTGCAGACTTCCTTACAGTCAGCAGAGAGACAGACATGTCCGCTTTACAGCACCTCAAACCTAACAAAGTGAAGATGGAGTTTGTAATTCTGCACACACTCGTGTCTCTTCTAGACCCCACATTTTAGTAAAGGCATTCCCATCCACTTGTTTCCTCAAGGTCTGAGCCAAGCATCAATTTCCATTCTTCATTTTCTCACATCCAAAAAGGCAATTCTTGTCAGCTCGGCTCTGCCTGTGATCTGCCCTGTCCATCTCTACTGCCGCTCACTTCATTCAAGTCACCACCATAGCTCACCTGAAGCACTTCACTCTACTGTGTGGCCTACAAAATGACCACGTGGTTTTAATGAGAAATGGAAATGTTTTCACGGTAACCTACGTCCTGCTTCATCTTATTGTCATGCTCTCCGGGTCCCGTGTGACGTGACTGCTGGTCCCACCTAGCGCTTTGTCTTTATTGCTATCTCCCTTCATTCATTCTACCCTATGCTGCTTTCCAGCTCTCCTGTGAACACAACAAGCCCGTTCCTACTTCAGGGTCTTAGTTCTTAATGCTATTTGTTTTTGAGCCTTCTGGTCATCATAAACAAGCTGAGAAGTTTTATCCAAAATGCTTGTGGAAAGAATGCATCAGAGTTGGGGTTTTGTTTTTCAGATTCTGGATTGGATCATATCCACAAAAAATCTTGGTGATGGGACCCATGTCTAAACATGAAATTTGTTTATGTTTCATATTTGCCCCCACATATGGATTGAAGTTCATTTTATATAACATCTTGATTGCAATTGCATTTTGATTATGGTCTATCACATGAAGTCAGGTGTGAAATTTCCTACTTGTAACAAATTAAGCCTCAATAAGGCTTTGGAGCACTTCAGATTTGGGACTTAAGACATGGGATGCTCAATTTGCATCATCACCATGTGAGATTATGTTACACACTTCTTTGATCACTTTTCCATTTTCTGTTTCCTGTGTATGAATTTAATTTCCACGAAGACAACAACTTCGGTTGACTGGGTCGCCATCGTGTCTCCAGTGCTAAGAAGGGTGTGTGGTATGTGATGCATGTTCAGGAAGCAATTGTCCTCAATCTGGCCACATCCCCAATGTGTCAGCACTCGGCATCCTTGTTCTCCAGTTCAACACAGACCCAACAATTCCCAACTTTCTCAAACCTGGCTTCTTCCCATATTTACAGTTAGTGTCTGTTTTCACTCCAGGGTTAGACTACATGTAAGGTATCAGAAACAGAAATGTTTTCCAGGTCTATTTAGTTTTTTCAGAATGAAAAGCAGAGACGACATTCACCTGAAGCAATTCATAGAAACTCCTCCTGCACTTGTCTTCCTGGGATGCTACAATGATGTAGCTCCAAGGCTGATGTTGGTAATGACAAAAAATTTACATGCTTTGTTTAACTATTACAGAGATAGAGAGGAAGATAGAAAAGATTTACAGGAAAGTAAACCTGTTGATTCACTTTTCTTTCTTTCCTCCCAAGTGTGTGTATTTATTACATGTCAATAAAATATTTGTTTTATCATTTACCCAGGTAGTGTCAGGCCTTGTTTCATATATTGCTAGAACAAATAAACACTGTAGATATTTTTTCATTTCCAGTAATACAACAAGGAACACATAACAACAAATAGCATATAGACCTAGTTAGAACAGTTTTCAGGATTTATACCTGACTTGATCGACGGTTGACACTGAGGGTCACCCTCAAGTCAAGTTCTCTGTCCTGATCTTTGAAGCTGTAATGTACACCTGTAGTTTTCAGGATTTTTTTTTTGCACTTTGGTATACTTTCAAATACAAATTTTTTGATAGTTTGAAGTAATTAAATGATCATCACAGTTAATGGCCTTTGCTCTGTGTCATTCTTCTTCCCACTTTGTATCAAAGTGTAGTTATTACAGTAAAAAAGGCTGTGTGTTCTGCCTGCTTTCCCATTCTCACATGCCCATGGTAGAGCCATTTTTGCATGTTCTGGTTCTCTGATGTCTGTTTGGTGTTAATGTATGCCTTAAAGTATTACATGTGAATTTGTTTTTTGTTTTTTTTTGGTGATCACATGCAGTTAGACTCTCGTGAATTACTGATTAACAGGTTACACCACAAGATCCTGTTACATGTGGTACAAACAACTAGGAAGTGCAATAAGATCACAGGTATAATGTTTAGATTTGACATCGTCTTATCTTAAATTAAGGCAAACACATGCTACCTGACCTTTTGGAATTAGCTCATTTCCCTTAACATAGTGGTCTCAGTTGGGCCTGTTTGGCCACAAAGAAATGTATTTTCTTTTCAACGCCTTCATTTGGGCCAGATTGGAACAAGGAATGAAATCCAGGTCTCCTTCTTGGGAGGCAGAAACCCAAAGTCTTACAGTGATGACCTAGTATCTCCCGGGGTCTTCATTAGCACAAAGCTAAAATTAGGAGCTGGACCTGGAAACTGATATGTGATGTGGAAATCTCAGCTGCCAGGCAAACGGCCACTCCCTGCTGCTGGACATTTAAAGTAAGTCTAAATGATTCCACAGCAACCTCATTCAAGTACAGAGACTAAGGCAAGTACAAACGCAGAAATAAGCTAACAGTTTGAGCCCCTGTTCCAGACGATAGTGTGTTACTGTCACACTCCAATACATGCATACTTAGACAACATATAAACAGCACAATAAGCTGCATGGAATTTGTTCAACTATTTTATGCATTCTATGGTAATTTGAGGGAGGTCTTATTTAATCAAGCTGCATTTGGGGTTTCTTCTTTCTTTCTTTTTTTAAGATTTCTTTATTTTTATTTGAAAGACAGATCTTATAGAGAGAAGGTCTTCCATCCACTGGTTCACTCCCTAAATAGGCACAGAGGCATAGCTGAGCCAATTGAAGCTCGGAGGCCTGAGCTTCTTCTGGTACCCAAGGGCCTGGGCCATCCTCTGCTGCTTTGTCAGGCTCACGCAGAGCACTACATCCTAAATGGAGGAGCAAGGACTAGAACCGGAGTCCATATGGGATTTGGGGCTGTAGGACATTGGATTAACCCGTTGTGCCACTGTGCTGTCACCCAATCTTCAATTTCTAATCATTCTAATGAAAAGGCAATGGTAGCTAACTCATATTATACCAAGATGACTTAATGCTTACACTGCAAAGTATTCTGAGAATTTATAAGAATTGATATAAATATAAAACATTATTTTCCTTTAAAATGATAAAACACATATATAATCCTAAGACACACTTATAAGATGATGGTCACATAATTCATTTTCAATCATTACCATTCTCTGAAAATACTTGATCCACTTACATGTTTTGAAACAACTGAAAATACTTGTTTTTGTACAAAACAAGTTTTGTATGTCACTTAGTAAATGTTGAGGCTTGGTAAGGATTCCACAAAGAACTTAGTCAAATATTCACACAAGTAAAATAAATGTAAAGAATATACTTAACAAATGTATTTAACCCTGGGCAAACTCTCTTCCCTTGTAAATTATACAGAAAGCCTGCACCTGAAAAATAATGATCCCAACTTTCTTGCTGAGGATGTACCAGGTATAGTTTAAGAGATTTTATTTCGTACATTTGTAAAATGCACTCATTTTCTAAAACTCAGGCCATATTTTAAAAAAAGAACAAACCATAATGGCAATAAGAAAGAAAAACCCATCCACATTTCTCACTGCCTGAAAGGACTCCTTTGGGCATTCAGAAAGACTGACTTCAAAAGTCATCTTAATTAGTAGTCGATTTTTCTCTCCCTTCTTTGTTTGCTCTTTATAAGGCAAATATCACTGTGGCAAAGTTGTAGTCTTTAAACAGTAGAGGTATACTAACAGACCTTATACTGGCAAACTAGTGTGGAACAAAATTAATCCAGGATCGTATGCCAGTATAAGAACGGAGAATTTAGTGAACATAACGGTGCTTTTTCATTGGGAAGCTCAGGCAAAAGTGTTAAAATATTATTCCTTGACTGAAACTAATACAGAGACACATAATGAGCATAAATACATGAGAAACGTAAAGGAAAATATATTTGAAGCTAAAAGACCATCTTGAAGAAAATGATGCTATAGTATGACCTGTGAGTCAGTGAAGAATTTAATAGGAGGACAAAACTGTTTGAAGAAGCGAAACTAAAAACAAAAACACCAAAATCCATGAGATCGTTTCTGCTGCTCTTTGGTTCGATGTGTCTCCTGTAGGCAACAGGTAGATGGGTTTTGTTTTTAATCCAATCTACTAATCTATGAAGTTTGATTGATGGGTTTAAGCCGATTACATTCAGGGTTAATATGAACAGGTGGTAATTTGTTCCTGTCACTTTAGCAATGGGTTGTTCATTGATTTAGTCTGTTGTTATTTTACTGGGGTGTTCTTCATCTTTGCCTTTGGTTTTGGTGGGTGCTATTCCTCTTCTCTGTCAAGACGACATCTTTAAATATCATTTGTAGGGCAGGTCTGGAAGAGGCATATTTGAGCTTTTCTTTGCTATGGAAGAATTTCATTTTCAAAGATAAAACAAAGCTTCGCTGGGTATGTTTTTCTGGGATGAATTTTTTTTTCCTTTAAGAATCTTGAATATGTCACTCCATTCTCTTCTGGCCTGTAGAGTTTCCTATGAGAGGTCAGCAGTAAGTCTGATTGCCATTCTGCTATAAGTCAATTGATTTTTTTTCATGTGTATATCTGAGGATCTTTTCCTTATATTCAATTGAAGAGAGCTTCATTACCATTTGTTGTAGGGAAGATGGATTTTAGTCTTTGGGGAGTTGTGTGCCCCTCCTGTATTCTGTTTCCCAATTCTTTCTCCAGATTAGGGAATTTTTCTTTTATTATTTCATTGAATACAGATTTAAACCTAGCTTCTCTGTCTATACCTTCTGGAAATCCCATAACTCTTTATTTGTCCTTTTCATAGTGTCTCCTATTCCTTTATTTTTTTTTTTTTAGCTTGACCCAGCTCTGCTTCCAATTTTTTGATTGTTTCCCATCGTAACAATAAATATCTTTCAATTCTGAGATTTTTTTCCTGCCTCATTCAATTATGGAGACTTTCCACTGAATTTTTAATTTGCTCCATTAAATCCTTCATTTGTAATTTGGCTTGATTTCGTTTCAGTGTTGCTACTTCCTGTGTGACATATTCTTTAAATTCCTTGAATTCCTGCATGTGCTTCCCATGTTTGATAAGAAGCTTTATAACAAATTTTCTGAATTCTGCAGCCCCATTTTTTCAATCCATTCCTATTAATTCTGAGGTTTTTCAGAAAAGGCTTTTGCTCCTTTCTAGCAGGTCTTCAGTAATATTCACTGTGCCTCTGGTTTCCTTCTGCTCTTGAGCATTTTATTTCTGTTTAGTAGATTCTTCTCCTTACGGCAAGTTTCTAAGATGTGTCATCCACAGGTCTACAGTTCAATTTTACTTCTAGAGTTCGGTACCTGGTTCTTTGCAGTCACTGTGGCACAGTCCCATCCCAAACCCTTGGCCTCCTTACACAAAATGGTGACCAGTGTGGCTCTGGTGGTTTCTGGGCTGTGAAATCCATCCTGTTCCTGCACAGCCTGTTTGCAATCTGTTCCTCTCTCTGCTCCTGGTTGAATCAAACAAACCAGCAGGATGGGCAGTTCTTTGTCCAGGTTTACCTGCTGAGCTCCTGGTGAACTCACCTGTCTGCTGTTGGGGCCCAGGCACCAGTGGAGTGCAGATCACTGCTCGCTGACTGCCACTGGAGTATCTGATTTCTTCAACACACTGGTTGTCTCCGTTGCTTTTCTGTGCATGTCAGTCTCCAGGTGCCCCTCTGCTATCAGCCTGTCCTTTCCTATTTTCTGGAATGTGCCCTCTCTGCTTCCCCCTGGTTAATCGCTCTCCAACTGTTTAGATGTGTTCTTTCCCTATTTTGCCATCTTGATTGCCAGGCCGGAGTGCTGACGGGATGACTGCGGTTTATCTCCTATAGTCCTTCACTGGGATGTTGGAAAGATGCCATCAGCTATTCTGCACTAAGTGTTTTCTCTAATGGACATTGTTGATTCCACCAAGATTGTCTCCATCACTGATACTCTCACCATCTTAAGCTTTCATTTTGCCTTGCATTTGGAAGTGCCTTATGTTGAAGATCAGCTGTTACGTATGTAAAAGTGCATGCCATGTAGCATAAATAATTAAGTCATCTTCTGCAGTGCTAACATCCCATGTGGGCACGGCTTTGACCCTTGGAGGCTCTGCTGCTGATCCAGCTCCCTGCCTGTGGCCTGGGGAACAGTGGCGGATGGCCAACGCCTTGGGAACCTGGCATTCGCTCGGAGACCAGGAAGAAGCTCTTAGCGTCAGGCTTTGAACCAGCTCAGCTCTGGCTGTTGCGGCTACTTGTGGAGTGGACCAGTGAATGGAAGATCTTTCTGTCTCTCTTCTATATAATCTGAATTTCTAATAAAAATAAAAAAATAAAATGTAAAGAATTTTTTAAAATCTTGGGGCCCGGGCCCGGCGCGGTGGCGCAAGTGGTTAAAGGTCCTCGCCTTGCACGCCCGGGATCCCATATGGGCGCCGGTTCTAATCCCGGCAGCCCCGCTTCCCTTCCAGCTCCCTGCTTGTGGCCTGGGAAAGCAGTCGAGGACGGCCCAAGGCTTTGGGAACCTGCACCCGCGTGGGAGACCCGGAGGAGGCTCCTGGCTTCGGACCGGCATAGTATCGGCCCGTTGCGCTCACTTGGGGAGTGAATCATCGGACGGAAGATCTTCCTCTCTGTCTCTCCTCTCTGTATATCCGCCTTTCCAATGAAAAAATAATAAAAATAAATCTTTAAAAAAAAAAAAATCTTGGGGCCCATGTGATGGTTCAACTTGCTAATCCCATACCTGCAGGTTCCAGCATTTTTCCCATAGACACTGGGTGCTCAAAAAGGGGGGGAAAAAAAAGAGTTTGACTTTTAAGTTTCCACCTGCCCATTGCCTTAGGAGATTCTACTTTAGGTAAATTATTCAATGTTGTTTGTTTATTACTCTAGTTAGCTCCTTGTAAAACACTGCCTGTTTTCTGGGCTGTAATTGTTGTTACTGTAACACTGTCTTCCAATAGCTCCCAGCTCAAAGCCAGGGTGGCAGGCACGAATGAAAGACCCTACTGAGCTCACACAGCGATGGCTGCAGTGGCCCAGCCCTTCCATGCACTCATTTATTTCTGCAGAAAGACAACACACAGCAGCTGTGTCTTGGAGGTTCTCATTAGGACTTAATTGCAAACTTCAGAAATGAACTAACTTGTCTTTTCCCATGCACCTCCAGACCTTCACTGTTAACAGTAAATGCCACAGATGGTTCATATTCTTTCTGTGAAGGGATATTTGTAAATAAACCAACTGCTATGATACTCCCTGTGGTGCTGAGCCTATGCTCCCTCGCATACCTCCACCATTAGAACTCACAAGTATCTATCAGGGAAAAAGAGAAAAGAAAATAGAAAGAAACCGAAGACAGTCCTAATTTGTACTGGAGTAATACAAGTAAAAGTAATTGTAATTTATTCTTAAAAATATTCCACATATTGCTAACCAAAGTGACACTTTCGAGATTTAAATTGGAGAATCTGTATGGCCATGCACAAGGCAAATGCAGCCCCTTCCTATGCCGCAGCCCAGGCTCTGTTTTGCACATGAGTTCGGCAGGGCAATGCTAATCAAGCCCTGGTATGTACGTGTCTCTAACTGGTAGTTCTATTCAGTGTGACTTGATTTGTGGCTCAGGTAATGTTTGCCCCTTGCTCTATTTTTACTTACTTGAAGGTTCTTCTTATTTGAAAGGGAGAGAAGAAGCCAAGAAACGAGAGAGAGATGGGGTTGGGAAGAGAGAGTGAGAGAGCAAGAGTGACTGTGTGGTTTTTGTTTCACTCCCCAGATGTCCACAGCAGCTGGAACAGAATCAAGCCAGTTAGTGGCCAGGAACTGAAGCTGAGCGTCTCATGTGGAGGGCAGCAACGCCATTACTGGAGCCATTAGCCACTGCCTCAGTGGTACTTCAGCAAGAAGCCGGATTAGAAGTGGAGGCAGGACTGAATCCCAGGCACAGCAATACTGCTGCTGCACCATGTCCGTGTCGCATGGACAAGAGGCACCATCTCTCTATGACTTTTCCCTTTGCATGTCCTGCAGGTCACTCTCCTCAGGAAACCTTAGAGACTTGCTCATTCTTTCATTATGTTTTGAAAATGTTGTTTGGGGAACCAGCATTGTGGTCTAGTGGGCAAAGCTGTTGACTGTGACACAAACATACCACATGGCTGTTGGTTCCTGTCCAGGTTGCTCCATTTTTGATGCAGCACCCGGCTAATGGCCTAAGAAAAGCACGGAAGATGGCCCCAAGTGCCTGTGGCTCTGCGACTCATGTCAGAGACTGGAGGGCGGGCCTGCTCCTGGCTTGGGCTAACTTCAAACATTGTGGACATTTGGGGAGTGAATCAGCCGGTGACTGGTTTCTCTATGTCTCCCTCTCTGCAACTCTGATGTTCAGATAAAGCAATAAACCTAATTTTTTTAAAGCACTTTTTGAACAATAGTTTGGGGGAAGTATTTCCTAGGGATAATGTATCAGATTTAAAATGAATTATACAGCTATAGGTATATGTCTGTATCTGTGAGGTGATTTCAATAACGCCATGGAAAATGGAACAGAAACATGTCTGTTTTAGTACCAAAGAAAGCCTCGGAAGTCCATGCATAGTTTTTCCATAATGTGCTTTTTCGTGAAGCTTTTGAAGCTCTTTCACATGTGTGTGCATATTTGTGAATTTTCTGGAAATACTTAGCAAGCTCCGATTCTGTGCCAAGGGCTGAGCCTGAAATTTCATCTGTATCTTGCATGTTTATGACAGAAACCCAACCAGTCGAGCCATCTCCGCCTTCCTCCGAGCGGAGCACAGCAGCTGGGGTTGTCATTGGAAGCTGGCCTGGAACTCAGATACCAGCACTCGGCCGAAGGATGCGGGCGTCCGCAAAGGTATCTAAGCCGTGGGGACAAATGTCCATCGCACGGCACCGAGATGGATGGTTGACTGTTTTTCATTTTCTAAATCCACTCATCAGTCCCCAAAGTCAGAAAACACTTTTGTATTTTCATAATTAATCCAAATAAACTATTCTTATTTCAAGAAAATGAAGGATTCTGTGATTTCCCAGAAGTTACTGAAACAAAGCCTGTCCCACAGGACCAGCTCACCTGATAAGCGCTGGTCATGGAATAATTCTTCGCTTTCATCTTTGAATTGAAGTATGCCTGCTTTGCTATTTCTAGGAGACAGAGATATATAACCTTGTTTTTATAAGTTTCTTTCTTTTTTGTTTTAATTATTCCTAACTTCTGAGAGTACTCATTTGCACATAGTTTGCTTTTCAAAGGTTATGCCCACCTTCTGTAGCCTGCAATAAAAAAACGCTCCCCGTGTGGTTATGGAGGGCTTTGAAATATTAATTCTGGAATTCATTTCAGAATGAAACAGAAAACAAAAAAAGCATTAATTCTGAAACTATACCAGGTCATTTTTTATGCTAACAGAATTTCACCGAGCTTTTACAGTATCATGAAATATACCTTTCAGAGTGATCAAATAAGAATTTAAATGTTACTTTTAAAGCATAAATGAAAACACTTTTTCTTTTGGCTATTATGGCTATTTAAAACTGAATTACCACAGAATCTTAAACAATTACACAATTTATCAGTTTCAGCTTTCCTACCTTCACAGGACTTTCTGTTTTCAGACAGCTGGCGTCCTGGAAGGCAGGTGCACCTGGCCACGCCATTCTCACTCTGACACATGTGAGCACATCATTGCCGCCTGTGCAGAGGTGCGCTCTGACAGCAGTCAGACAGTGAGCATTTAGAATTCTTTCCGTTCAGACAAACGTGCAGAGTAAAGGTGTTGTTGGATGGTTCGACACAAACCTGGCAGCACCTAATTTCTTGTCTCACACTAAAGAAAGATTTTTATGTGGGCATTTTCAGTTTGCAAAACAGGATTTATTTAGGATAAAAGAGAAAAAGGGCTCCTGCATGGTGGCAGGACAGGGGTCCATGTGTCCCAAGGAAAAACCCCAGACCTCCTGCCACTAAGGCAGGAGAAAGGAAGAAGAAGCCCTGTTAATGGTGGAAATGGCGTGTCTTATGCCCCACCTCAGGGGAGTCACCCAAAGGACAAAGGGGAGAAAAAGAAAAAGCTTGTTCATAATGGGCAGCGTCTGGCACCTGGTCCAGAGCCAAAGTGTGAGGCTGGGAGCTTCCTGCTCTCATCCTGATGGAAACTGAGTCCTCAGGCACCATCTCTCTGACCGCGACCCAGAGATGAGATTCCAAGGGCCATGTCTCCTTGCTTTGGTGATGACACAAACTCTGAGATGGGCAACTGACATGTTAATTCTGCCCCTTGGTCTCCTTGAGGGAGGAATGTGCTCTTGGAAGGAAGCATTTGCTCTGGAAAAGCTAGGAAATGGGGAGATTTTTGATTTTATATTTTTAAAAGTAACTTCTCCAGGAACTAGAAAAACCTGAACTGCCTGCTAGCCCGTCTGACTGCTGACACAAAGAGAGGACAAAGGAAAATAGTGGGGCACTACGGCGTTGAATTTCTCACACAAAGATGACAAAGACCTTAGAAAGTCCCTTCTCACTTTCACATAAAATTTACCCAAGCAAAGCTTCCCCATGTTTGTGTTCCAAACAAATTTAAAAGTGATCAAAGCCAACGAAACATTAGCTCAAGGTTGTTCTTTCTGGAAATAGGTTTTCTTCCATCATATTCAGCAGAAACTCCCTCACACCTCCAGGCCTATTCTCCGTCTTTCCCTGCCTCCTTTGCCACTCTTTCTGAGAAGCAGAACCATCTTTCGACAGTTCAGTACTCCTTGCTTGTGTCCCCTGTCTCTGGACACACAGTTGCTGCAGTAACAGAGGGGAGGCCCTGCAGCTCCACTGGGAATGTCGCACGCCGGGTTCAAATCCCACTGAAAATGGCGTAAGACTGCCTCCTCCTTCCCTTGTCTCGTTCCTGCGTTCATAGATCTTATTCAAATTGCTGGAAGGTCAGAGTAGTGACCAGCCAAGCATCCCATCAGCACCACTTCCGCACAGCTTAGTTGCAAGTTCATGAAGTAAGTTATTCTGGCGTAATTCTTTGAATCTTGTTTTCTCTGTCTCACCGACAGGTTGCCAGTTGGGACTACAAATTGTTTTCATCTTTTTATCTTCCTCTCTCCTGCTCTTATAAAATAAGGCTAAGAAGAGAAACTATTACAGTGTATATAAAACCACCCTGGTTCCACAGTCACACTTTCAATTTGATGAGTACTCTGCGCAAATATTTCATGCTTACATGAGTTTTTATGAATCCATTTATATTTTCCTAATCAAAATAAAAATAACATATGACCATGCACTTATTTGTGTCTTTATTTCACATTTTCATAGTTCTTACTATATCGATTTTTAGTTCGTGGATTTGTTCCTAAGTATTTAATTGCTTGATGTTATATAAATGGTAATGCTTTATAATGGAATTTATAGATTGGAAATACAAATGATTTTTTGTGTTAATCTTGTGTTCCACAACTTAGCTAAGTATTTTCTAGCTTCAGCAGTTTTTTGTTTGTTTGTTTATTCAAAGTCAGATAAGCAGAGAGGAGGAGAGACAGAGAACAAGATCTTCCGTCCAATGGTTCACTCCTCAAGTGGCAGTAACAGCTGGAGCTGAGCCAATCCAAAGCCAGGAGCCAGGAGTCTTTTCCTCCGGGTCATGCGGGTGCAGGGTCCCAAGGCCTTGAGCCGTCCTCGACTGCTTTCCCAGACTGTAAGTAGGAAGCTGAATGGGAAGCGGGGTTGCTGGGACTAGAACTGATGCCCATATGGGATCCTGGCGCTTTCAAGGCAAGGACCTCGGCTGCTAGGCCATCGTGCTAGGCCCCTTCTCCAGCTGTTTTTAAATTATATTGTCTATGATTCTCCATATGTCAGATCATGTCATCTGCTAATAGGTGTTTGCTTCCTCCTTTTCCAATCTGAATGCATTGTGTTCTTTCCTTTACCCACCACCTCTGTCTAGATCCTCCAGTACAATGCTGAGTGGAAATAGCCTGAGCAAATACCCTATTTCTGATCTTACATCTATTTCTTGGCTGAGTAGGTTGTCAACTGTGAACTTTTTGTAGATTTCTGTTCTCATGTTTATGAAGTTTCAGTTATGTAGCCTGTCAAGTGATTTGATAAAAAATCATGTCAGATTTTTTTCAAGTGCTTCTTTTCTACAACAATTGAGATGTCAAAGATCTCTACATTGAAAAATCACAAAGACTTAATGAAAGAAATAAAATGAGATCATAAAATGGAGCTAAAATCACTTCATGAGAGAGGATAGTCTTTTCAGCAAATGGCAACAAAAGAAAACCTGGACTTCCATATTCAGAGACTTGAAATAAGACCCTCACCTCACACCCTACACAAAAACCAACTCATAATGGATCAAGCATCTACATCTAAGATTTGAAACTATCACATTTCTAGGGGAAAGCCTGGGAGATACATTCCTCAGACACTGGCCTCGGGAAATACTTCCTGGATAAGACCACAGAGTATAAGAAATAAAAGAAAAATTGTTAGTTGATATTGTGGGTTAGCACATGAAGCTGGCACCTCTGAGACTGGTTTTTCTTAAGCCACGAGTAAGGAGTTAGAATGTAAATGGAACGGTCGACATGAGAGTTACACATATGGGAAAATCAAATTAGTGTATCAAAGGGATTATGATTCTGTTTTTTTTGTAGTTCTAGTCCGAATAGTGAAGATAGGAGTCAACCTAATTGTGTATTATTGGATAAATGGATAAAGCAAAATATATTGGAGTAAACCTAGCCAAAGACATGGAAGGCCTCTATAATGAAAACTATAAAACATTTAAAAAGAAAAAAGAAGACATTAAAATATGGAGCAATTTACCATGTTCCTGGATTGGCAGGATCAATATCATCAAAATGTTCAATAGTGAATACACAAATTCAATGCAATCCCAATCAAAATCCCAAAAATATTCTTCTCAGAAATAAAAAAAGATGATACAAAGTTTATCTGGAAACACAAGAGACCACTATTAGCCAAATTATTCTGAATAATAAAAATAAAGTTGGAAAAATCACAATTCCAGACCTCAAGACACACTACAGAGTTGTCTGAGGAGGCGCCTTTGGGAAGTGGTCAAATTGGATTATGTTACTAGCAAGGATCCCTGGAATCAAACCAGGATTGCTTTCCCATACGGAGAGCAAGATCCTGGTCTTTCTGCTTCTTGAATCACACTGCATAAATCGTGTGGTCCTACAGCCTCGTTAGTTGCAATACCAACAGAGCTGCATAATCTGGGATTTTAAACCTTCAAAGCAATGATCTGACAAAAACCTTTGTTTCCCATATTGTTCCTCTCAGGTATTCACTACAGGAGAAAAAATCAAACAAAACAATACAGATGAATGCAGTGGCCCAATGTACTCAACAACGGTGAGGTTGGGTGGATAGAATCCCAAGGGCAGAAGCATGAGTGGGAGCGACCACATGGACAGACAAAAGCCAGAGAGTTTCAGGAGGCATCCTTCCTCTTTCTTTTTTAAATGACAGTTCATCAATCCCTTCTGAGGGCAGCACTTGCAGTGACTTAATCTACTTCTCCCAGGCCCTAGCATTCAGCGCAACCACACAGGGACAAGTGCTTCTCAATGTTAACTTTGACAGAAGGATATGTTCAAATCACAACATCATTCTAAACAAAGCACACCATGCTTTAACAGTGCATCTTTTAATGTATATGTACATAGTGACATTTTACCAAATGTGTGCTTTCAGGAATATATTCCCGAGGAAGGCTGTTTGGATATATTGTATATAAACACATCCATCTTAAAATCCTAACAGCATCTTCTGCTGCAGATATTTAAAGTGCAATGTGCTATCTGCAGTAATCCTCCAACATAGGAGTCATCTGGGACCTTGACATTTATTTTCTTTGCACTAGTATTTACTCCTCTTTCACAACTAATGTCGGAGTCATCTCCTAAGAGCTTTCTCGAACCTTTTGACGCTGCCTTGGTTGGCATTATCTGGGTTCCTGCGTGTAACAGCTGCATCTTCTCTGCTGTGTTTCTGAACCATTTTCTTACACCTTTGTTTCCTCCATGAGACAATGAGCTTCTAGAGTGAAAGGAACATGGTGTTTGCATTGAAGAATCCCTTGGTTTCAATCCTGGCACTTGACACACACTAGAATGCTCCTTGCAGAACAGCAATGACAAAGCAACATGTGAAAGTATGAGGAAGGTAAGCAGGGGTTTCTGTAAGTTGAAATATTCAATGACTATCTCAAGCTTGAAGAAAGAAGCCCTCAAAGCAAAAATAAGATGAAACAATCATTTGGCACATGTCTTTACAAAGAGACAGAAACAGCTCCCAAACCTTTAGGTTTTCCTTTCAAGTTTTGCTCATTACTAATGATATTCATTTCATATACTCACTATATCTCAAGTCCCTCAGCAAGTCAAGGTTTGCTTCTAGTACAACATCACAGATCCCTTTCATCTAGTCCTAGATAAAATGCAAAATCTATGTAGATCATGGAGAGAAATGCAGTTGCTGCTGGAGACCCTGCAGGCTTAATGAAGTGTAGGTGCTTTTAAAGGCCATTCTAAACCGGGCAGTGTCAGCGAATTATCAGGTCCGAATGGTGGTCACATGTGAACTACTCACTGGGAATGCAACTGGAATTCCTAATTGATAGTACCTGCATTCATGGGGCAGGAGGCCTGCATTTATTGCAGTGCAATAAAAGACCTTGCATTGATGGGAGAGAGGAGCTAGCTGCATCTGCCTAGATTAGTCTAGCTGTCAATTTGGCAATTCCTGGCCTGCACACTGTGCCCACCACTGATTCAGCATTCACATCTGGTTCACATCTCAGCAGTGGCAGTCCACCAACTGCAGTCATGTTTCCCAACTGTGGTCTAAGCCCACTGGAGCACCAATTCCCAGCACAATTGCAGCTAGGCCAGACAAAAGGTCTGGCAGTCAAACATCATAGCCTCTGAGGTCCTAGGAGACCATCCACTTCACGAAGTGTTAGGACAAACACAGTGGGGAAACAGATGTTTAGGGACTGAACCTTTTAAAAGGTCCTTTTAAATGAATTCAGAAAAGATGCAGGATACGAAGTCAGGACACAAAATTCAGTAGTAGTGTTACACTATCATCTGAAAAGGAAATCAAGAGGCTTGTATCAGTAAGTGCTTACATTAACGAAAGTGGAAGATCTCAACCAATTTAAATGAGCATCTCACTGACTTAGAAACAAGAACAAGAACAACAACAACAACCCTCAACTTAGCAGGAAGAAATAAAAACAACGAAGCCATTCAAGTTGATAAAATTAGACAGTAAATAGAAGACAATGCAAAAACTAATTGTACTACAGAAAAGCAAAGGTCACTGGAAATTACCATGAGAATCACGATGTTCGAACAGGAGTAAGTACTGACTAGTTTCACACAGCACCAGAAAAAGAAAGGAATGGCCATGTTTCCGGGGGACTGATAGAAAAGAGTGGACAGAAAAGAACAGACTCCACGGAGCAGCAAGGAGACAGAACAGACACAGCTGCTGGCCAGCTGACACCAGCAACTCCTGCATATTCCCAGTTGCTCCCCAACTTGGATGTCCCTAGCACAGACCCCTGACTCTAGCACTAGTCTCAGGCATTCTTCCAAATCACAGAGGCACATTTCCAATAATTAAGCCTTCAGTAATAAAAGAAATCAAAGTATATAGGTAAACATGTATATATATATATATATATATTCTAACAGACGCACTGGTCAGTGCAGATGAGCATTTACAGTGTGAAGGTATGACACACAATGCATCATAAAACTCTCAAATACACCTGGACAATGGGGAACTAGACTTTCTACTGTGGCCTGTGCCTACAGTAGCATGATATACTGACACAGCAGAACCTTAGACTGTGACTTGCTGAAGGACAACACTGTTGCAATAATATTGGAGAAAGAGTGGGGCTGTGAATGGGGATGAAGGAAAGAAAGGTGTGGGGTGGGGAACAATTATACCTGCAAAATCATACCATGGAAAATAACAATAATAAAAAATCCATGCACAAAAATAAATACGCCATAGATGAGCTTAAAATAAAGCAGAGGAGATAGCAAGCAATCCTCCAGACACATAAAACACAAGGAAAACACAGGGAGCATGAGAAAGGAAGTGTGGGTGACTGCCCCACAGGGACACATGAACACATAAATACATGGAGAAGGGGAGGTTGGCCAAGGGCGTAATAAGAATGTCAAGAATGATTGCGACGTTACTCGAGAACACAAACATTAACTGCTCAAATAAGAAATCCATGCATGAAGCTGATGAGAAATTCTAAAAAGACATCAAGATATTGACAAAACAGAAATATTAGAAATGAAGTATTCAATAAGTAAAAAAAATTTCTCTAACAACAGACATGATTAGGCAGATGAAAAAACATCTGACCAGGAGATCTTCTTAGATATCTCTACCAGACAAAAGAAGAAAAAAATCAGAAAGGCCTTCAGGTTCAATAAGATAGCACCAAACAAACAAATATATGAGTATTCTAAATTCTGGAAAGTATTAAATGAAAGAATAGCTCAAAAAATGCATTTGGTATAGTAATAATGAAAAATGTCCCTAATGTGAAAAAAATATGAACATCCCAAATAGGAAGCACATAGAACTCCAAGTAGGCAAGCATGACTAGGAAAGATCTGCACAACACATGCCAGTCAAACTTCCAAGAGTGAAACACACAGAGGGTATTCTGTGGAGCAAAAATGTAAGAAGCTTTGCAGGCTAGGAGAGAATGGAGAGATAAAAGTCATAAAAGAAAAATATAACTGCCAAGGCAGAATACTTTACCCAGCGAAGCTCTAATTCATAAATGAAAATAAAATAAAGAGCCTCCAAGCTAAGCAAAAATTGAAAGAATTTGTCACCACCCTATCAGCCTTACAAATGATACTCAAAGATGTAAGGCACTTAGAATCAGAGAGAGACATTCGGCATCATGAACTAATGTGAAGGCAAAAACCTTCCTAATAACAGAACAAAGAAAGGTCAAAACAAACCACAAGAATATTTGCGGAAAGCAGGGGCCAGATTTACAAGATAGAAAATCAACAGACAAAAATGAATAGCATTATTATACACCAAAAGTGCTCTGGCTCAGAAACAGCATGTAAGATCTGTTCCATTCAGAATTTAAATATCTAGCAACAAATTTAAGCAAGAATGCCAAAAATCTCTACAATGAATTTCAAAGCATTAGTAAAAGAATGAGAAAAAAATAAAGATGAAAAAATATGTTCTGTGTTAATTGGAATCATTAACACCATCAAAATGTCCATATTACCTAAGCATTTTATAAATTCAGTGCAAAAGCAATCAAAATGGCATGAATATTATTCTTAGATCTAAAAAAAAGCTGAAATCCATGTGGAAACAGTATAGATACACCCCCAACTTCAAAAAAAAAAAAAAAAAAAAAGAAAAAGGAAAAAAAGCCAGAGGCATAGCAGTACCACATTTCAAGACCCACTTCAGGCCATTATTGTAAGGAAAATGGCCTGGGACTCCAACAAGGATAGGCTGGGGAACCAGTGGGACAGGTTAAGGACTGCAGAAATTAGGCCATGCATTTTAATCAGGTAATCTTTGACAAATGAACTAAAATCACTCCATAGAGAAAGGATAGTCTCTTCAAGAGATGATGCTGGGAAAATTGGAACCCTGAAAGCACAAGTTTGAAACAAGACCCCTAACTTATACCACACACAAAAACCAAATTACATTGTGTCAAAGATCTAGACCTAAGATCTGAAATCATCAAGATACAAGAGAAAAACACAACTGAACTGCTGAAAGACACTGGCCTAGGCAGACTGAATAAGACTCCAGGAGCACCCGTAATCAAAGCTGAAGTGCACAAATGGGATTACATCAACCCAAAAACTGCACGGAAAAGAAAATCATCAACAAAGCGAAGAGGCAACCAACAGAATGGGAAAAAATTCAAACTATGACCTGACAGAGCTAATATCAAGAATATGTAAGGATATCAAGAACTCGGCAATACACGTCAGTTAAGAAATTGGGAGATGAGATGATTTAAAAGCATGAAGTAAGAACGGTCAGCTAACTAACACACAGACAAATTCTCAGATTAGTTTTAATAGCTGTCACACAAAAAACAAAAAACAACACTGTTGATAGTTGTGACCATTATGGAAGGTGGCATGGGAATTTCTCAGAAATAAAACATGATAGCTCTATCATATGGCACAAATATTTCATTTCCAAGAGTATGAAAAGGAAATGAAAGCAGAGCATGACACAGTTCGCTTCTTTCCCATGTTTATACCAGGTTAATTCACGATTGTTAAGAGATAGAACTAATGTAAATATCCAGCAATGAATGACTAGAGAGAGAGAGAGAGAGAGAAAAACAAGGAAATGAAAAAGGAAGCAAGGAAAGAAAAAGAGGGAAGAGGAAGGAAAATGAATGAGCCGAGCCTCCTTCAACCTGTTCTCATGTACTACTAATATCACAGTGACATGAGAATTGATGAAAAACAGAAAAAAATATGAAGAGTAAGTTTATTGTAGTCATTGAAAAGCCTTGAGGAAATGGGTAAATTCTTGGGTATATTTAATCTTTCAAGATTAAACCAAGCAGATTTAACAAAAGCTAAACAAATCTATAACAAATAATGACATTGAAGGAGTAACACATTCTTGGATTAAAGAAAATCCCAGCACCGAAGCATTTATATGTGAAATGTATAAAACAGTTAGAAAATAGCTAACATCAATACTTGATCAACTATTCCAAACTACTGGAAAGCATGGGACTCTCATGTATATATTTTTTGAGGCCAGCATTTCTTTATTACCAAAGTCAAATGAATGAACACACACACACACACACACACACACACACACACACACACACACACATCAATATCCTTGATGAACACAGATGAAAATTCGCAACACAATATTAACAAAGCAAACCTAAAATTGCATAAAAGTATTATACATTATAATAGGGTGATATTTGTGTCAGAGATGTAACAGCAGTTCAACGCTTGCAAACCAGTAAATGTTGTAATCCAGAAAACAATGAAAACAAACCACAGGAACATGTCAGTAAATGAAGAAAAGACATTTGAAATGAGCCAATATATCTTCATAATTAAAAAGCTGAAATAATTACATAAAGAAGTGGCATATCTCAAAATTATAAAGACTGTATATGACAAACCAAAGCCAGTATCACACTGAATTGGGGAAGAGCTGAAACCACCTGCCATCTGGTCTGACATAAGACAAAGATGTTCACATTTAAACTGTTACTGGAAGTAGTAGCAAGGACAATCAAGGAAGAGAAAAAAGAATACTTTCAAATTGGAGGGAAAAAATTCAAAATATCTATGTTTGCAGATGGCATGATGCTGCACATGAAAAAAAAAAACAAATCTCCACCAAGAAGTTATTAGATATAGTAAAACAACTTAGGAAACTTACAGTATACAAAAGCCAACACACAAAGCTAGTAGCATTTTATATACTAATAATGATTTCACTGAAAGAGAAATCAATAAAAAAATCCAGTTCACAGTAGCTGCCCCAAAATCAACACATTAAGAAATAAATTTAACCAAAGAAGTTAAAGATATGCACAATGAAGATAATAAACCACAGATGCAAAACAATGGGAAGATATTCTCTGCTACTGAATTGGAAAAAATAATATTGCTAAAATGTCTCTCCTTCATGAAACAATCAGACTCAATGTAATCCTCATTAACATATAAGTGATTCTTTCTATGATGAAAAACAAAAATCCTAAAATCCACAAGGAATCACAAAAGACTCAGAACAGTCAAACTGATCCTGACCCAAAATATTCAAGCCAGAGACATGGCAAGACCTGATTCCAAAACATACTGCAAAGCAACAGTAACTAAAACAGCATGATAGTCATCACATAGATCAGCTCCCAAATTAACCCATGTATGTAGAGCCGACAGATCTTTGATAAATGGGACAGAAAATACATTGAAAAGGGAACAGTCATTTTAATAAACTGCAATGTGTATATGTAGAATGAAATTAGATGGAATCTCACCGTAAACAGAAATCCGTCGACAGGAATCAAAAGCACACCTGTGAGAACTAAAAGTATGAAATTGCTTGAACAAAACACAAGGGAACGTGCCAGGACTTTGCTGTAGTGATGATTTTGTGGAAAACACAGCCTCAGCACTGCTGGTAAGAGCCAAGCCAATAGGATTATAGCAAGCTCAGACGCCTGTGCACAGCATAGCAAACAACCAGCTGACAGAACAGAAAGGGAGCATACGTTAAAGCATTTATCCAACAAGGCAGAAATACCCAGAATATCTCAAAAATCCAGCACAACAAAAACCAACCAACTCAATTAAGAAATGGCCAAATGGCATGAAGAGACAGTTCTCCAAGGAGGAAATTTAAACAGCCAAAAATGCACAAAAATTGTCCGTGTTAATGGCCAGACTGGAAATACGAACCCAAACCACGTAGGTATTCTCTCCTCTTGGTGAGAACAGCTCTCGGAAAGACAGAGGAGCAGCTGCTGGTGGGATGTGGGGAAATGGGAGATCTTAAACACTGCTGCTAGGGACGTAAGCTAGGGCAGCCACTGCGCAAGACAGGGCGGACATTTCTTTAAAAACTGCACACAGAATTTCCACATGATCCAGCAGTCCCACTACTGGCTGTAAATCCAGAAGAGAGGGAGGAAGTGGGTGTGGAAAGAGGAATCCTGTAGCTACAAAGCCAAGCCACAGAAAATAATACTTAAGATAGAACCACAAAACATATAGCTACATTAGAATGAAAACTAGATACAATTATAAAAATATGGTACTTCCCTCTTTAAATCTCCTTTCTTTCTTCTTTATTCACTCCTTTTCTTTCTTTCTTTCTTAATCCATTCCTGCCCTTCGTTTTTCTTCTTTGTTTTTCCTTCAACATTTGAGTATTTTAAAATTTGCATTATAATAAAAGAATTAACCCTCCACTATATAAAGAGCTCAACAAATAAAAGGTAAAAGCTCTGAAGTTCAGCAAATCAAAATAGGTACAATTGGAGGAAAATATGTTTGATGAGATAAGCTGGACACCACTGCCTCTAAAAAGAAAGAAAAAATTAAAACGCAAAAACAGATATGCATGTGCATATAAGATTTGCTGAAAAAAGGGTTAAATCATCCATGATTATCTTAACATTTACTGTATGTGAATGAAATAGGTATCTTTTCATTTTATTTTTATTTTCTTACAAAATTAAAGCCTGAGTTGTATAAAATTAAAAAATGTGATTTTCTGAAATAAGTTTTTAAAGTAAACAATCTGTCTATGTTGATATAATCTAATTATTCCCAATAAAGTTTGCTTTTCCAATTGATGTGAGTTGTCAAAAATCACTTGGACAAACAGGATTAAAAGATAAATTTATTTTTATGCCAAAATTGCTTGAATTCCATATATTTTTCATAATACACATTTTAATGACCTTCTGAAGATCTCTCATATAGATTGATTGGCTTTGGGGTCACCAAAGCAAACTTTTCTGAAAGTCCATTTTCTTGTAACATTTTAAAAAGATTTATTTTTATTGGAAAGGCAGATTTACAAAGAGAAGGAGAGACAGAGAAAGATCTACTGTCCATTGGTCCACTTTACAAGTGGCTGTCCCAGCCAGAACCCAGGAGCCAGGAGCCTCCTCCAGGTCTCCCATGCGGGTGCAGGGTCTCAAGGCTTTGGACCATTCTTGACTGCTTTCCCAGGCCACAATTGGGAGCTGAATGGGAAGTGGAGCAACTGGGACACGAACCAGAGGCCATATGGGATCATGGTACTTGCTAGTCAAGAATTTTACGACTTAGCCATGACGCTGGGCCCTCGAAACTTTTTGAAATGTACTCTTGTGTATAATTTCCTTTTTGCTTAATTATGTTACATTAAAAACAACTTCTTTTTGAGACTGAAACAAAAAGAACACATATTATGGTAAAAATGAAATCACTAAACAAGGATGCTGAGGTTATAGGGTTAAAAGGCAAGTTTATTTTTCTTTTTTTCACCTCTTCAATTTTTTTACAGTTCATCTTCAACAATTATTCATCATCTGCTCAGGAAAGAACAAAAAGATGCCGACAGGATCATGAGAGGGACTCAAAAAATCCAGACTAGATTACAGTTTGTGTGAAGGCTCACAAGGGAAGGAGCTACCTGAAGAGTTGTGGAGTTGAGGGCTGGGAGCCCAAGCAGGTGCAGGGGGACCAGGAGACACGAGACCCGGCAGCTGGTCAGCATGGTCAGCTGGTCAGGCCTGCCAGTGCGCCTCAGCCGCAGGGGAGGCAGTCAGGGTGACCACCCTGCACCCGAGTCCCCAGCGTCCGCCCCTCTGCCCATCTTCTCGTCTGCGTGGTGATGCGTGTGGCTTGTCATGTGTAAGTACAACCTGGTGAGGAGGAACTGAGGCACAAGGAACTTACATCAGTGACAGATTCAGGACATTTGCGCTCCTGCAAGGGAGAGGTCGGAATCACCCTTTTCTTCCTCTGCTTCCTCTGAACCAGCAGGGATGAGCAGACAGATTGCTTCCACAAACAGCTGCAATTCATTTGCTGGTGAGGACGCGGAATCTCACACACCTTGTCTAAGATGTGCGTGGGTTGAACTGCGTGCGTGGCGCTTCTGCGCTCGTTTCTGAACACTGCTACCGAAGGTGCCTCAGTGGCTTCAGCTCCGATTTGCTTCTTTGTAGGTTTCTATTTAACCTTCATCTGTGTGCCTCGTAATGCTGACCCGTCACTCCTGGACTCTGCATTCGCATTTTGCTTCAGAGCCTTGCTACACTTCCTGCACTTCCTGGAGCAGTGACACGCCATCAGCAGCATCACAGCCCTGTGCCCGACACGACTGCCAGGCGTGGCTCTGGGCACGGTTTAAGGCGAACCGTGATTCACCGCAGAGGACTGCAGCAAGATTCATGACCTTGCACTTCTGTTTAAATCAACGAAATCTCAACCGCTTGACTGTATCTGGAAGTGCAAGTGAATGGGATCCAAACGCTTCTAACAGCTCTTCCTGTGAGAAAGACTGCAACAACAGAACCCAACACTTTTAATGGAGAGAAACTTAAATCTGCTAAAGCGGTCCAAGTTTGGCGTTGCAAAGCAGCCACGCCTGTCTTTGACTGAGTGCTTCAGGACTGACCTTGACGAAGAGCAGTGACAAACCTACATGTCAGTGTGTCACTGAACTAGCCTTTTAACCTAATTTATAATGAACAGCTCTTCCCAGAGGCAGTGAAACCACTCTGCGTTCCTTGCCAAATGAAGAGAAGGTGATAAACAGCGAATGTTAACAAAGGAAGCAGAGCCCTTCTCAGATTTTGCTGGATTAAGAATGGATGACAGGGCCCAGCGCAGCAGCAAAGTGGCTAAACTCTTTGCATTGCACGTGCTGGGATTCCATACCGGCACTGGTTCTAATCCCAGTGGTCCTGCTTCCCATCCAGCTCCCTGCTTGTGGCCTGGAAAAGCAGTTGAGGACAGCCCAAAGCCTTGGGACTCTGCACCCGTGTGGGAGATCCTGAAAAAGTTCCAGGCTCCTGGCTTCAGATCGGCGAAGCCTGGCCATTGTGACTGCTTGGGGAGTGAATCAACGGATGGAAGATCTTCCTGTTTCTCCTCCTCTTTGTATATCTGACTTTCCAATAATAGTAATAGTAGTAGTAGTAGCAATAATAATATAAGAACAGATGATAATAAAAGAGGATCTGTACACAACAGTAAATAAAGTCCCAGGTAATATCAGTCTTGCTCATGGTAGCTTTCCTCTGAGCCTGCTGGAAGTCCCTGCTAAGGGAGCCTGTCTGTGGGCCTGTCTCGGTCTGTCTGAGGGACTGTCTGTCTGTGGGTCCGTCTGTGGGACTGTCTGTCTGTGCGATTGTCTGTCTATGGGTCTGTCTGCGGGACTGTCTGTCTGTGGGTCTGTCTGTGGGACTGTCTGTGGGTCTGTCTGTCCTTCTATGTATCTGTTTATCATCTATCTATCGGAAAGGGCAAATGACACAGACCCATTTCCTGTCCTCTGATTCACTGGCCAAATGCAAGCAGCAGGGTTAGATGGGGAAAGGAGGGGGAGAGGCTTGGTCTAGACTGCAACTCCGATGTGGGTGCTGGGGAGCACCTGCTTGGCCCACTCGCTGCTGCCTTTAGGGTGTGATGCAGGAGGCAGGAACACGCCCACATTCAGCTTAGACACGCTGCCTTGGGGTGCAGGGGATGCAATTGGTGGCTCTGCCATTTTGAACCAAGTGCTCAACTGCGTTGTAGCAGAATCTTGAGGATATGCACTGCTTAGTGCACAGTCAAAGCTACCCATATAATTCTAAAACCAAGCAATTGTCATGTGGTATGAGTTTTGCTTTTCCCAATTCGTTTGGAAATCACCAGTTACTATTCATTTAAGGTGAATAACGGATTTTGCAGGTGGTGGCTGTTACCCACCATGAGACTGAATTTATTTCTGTGATGTACATTCACACGCACCGGGAGTCTTGCCCCGGAAGCTGGTTCCTGCTGCTTCCCGCTGGCACCGCTGGATGACCTCAGGAAAGTAGCACAACTCGAAATGAGTGCTGGCTTAGGTGAAACTTGCCAAAGTTTCATTTAAAAAAAGTATTTTTAAAATCAACTTTTCTGTGCCAATCAGGGTATTTTTTTTTCTTTCTGCATATTTCCAGGATATCTGCTTTAACATACCACTTCGCAGTACTACACTCAGTCTCAACAACTTTTTTTTTTTATTTGTACAGGAAATAATTCCTAAGTTGCTTGAAAAACTGTCATTCTTTTTAAAGTGGCCTAAGAATAGTCCCAGTCCAGGTACCCCTAGCATGTGTAGCTGGCATTTTTAATAGTGAAATGGCGGGGCAGGGAGGGACAGTGACAAAGAACCATGGGATCCGGGGCCATGTGAGGACAGCGTGCAGGCAGTGGAGACACTCAGCTCAGGAGACTGCACAAGGAGCAAAGGTCGGGGAGCATCCAAGCTCTAACATGGACCATAAAGTCAGGCGGTCCCAGAACTTGTCTACGGGAGAGAGACGGAGAGCGTTCTCTTTGGGCTGCAGTGTGCTCTTCAGCCGCGTTTTCAGCGGAAGCACACTGTTCAGCGTGTGTGCCAAGGCAAATTCAGCGTACTAAAACTTTAAAGGAGAGTTTGATTTATATTTTACTTTGGTCCATGGAAAATACATTCCCAACACCAAAAAATACAATTATCAGTTTGGAGAAGCTGCCGTGGGAGGCAGAAGAGGATGGTGGCATAGCAGCTAAGGCTTCGGTTGCTCCTGGAGAGTTAAGTCTTTTCAGAAAACCTTTAGTAATTAAGGAAAAACAAAGTCAAGAAGGCATGATTTTTAGTAAACCATTTTTATGAATATTTAAAGTTTCTCTACTGAGAGCGTGGTAAACAACAGACAGTGGAGTGCAACAGCCCTTGGCACCCCGCCCAGCTTGTGCTTAGAAGCGGTCTCCAGCAGTCTTCGGGAGGTGTCACGAATTGTAAGTTCTTGAACCCTATCAGACAGCTCATCGCCCTGACACACACGCCTATCAGTGAGTGCATGGCTTCAGAGAGAGGGTGAACAGGAACCTAGAGCTACAAACGATGTCAAAGAAAAAAAAGCAACTCTTATTTATGGAAACCAACTTGTGAAGTAGACTTTAGTAGAAAAGAAAAGCCTATCGTTCCAGCCATATGATTTTGCGAACTGGCATACAGAGCTGGGAAATGCTTCCTGACCCTCCAGGTGCTGCTCCCTGCGGCAGGTACTGTGCACAGTGTCCACACTCGCGGGTCAGCGGGCGGCGTGCAGGGCCCCGGTGCAAGCCCCCGGTTCACCCTGATCTGAACAGACTCCAGCACATGTGGCCCATTGGAGCAGGAGCTGGCAGCTGGAGTGCCGGAAGGGAAAGAAATGATAAAACAGATGTCAAAAAAGCCCTGTTCTTGCTTGGGCGTAACTAGCATGCTGAGGAATCAATCTTTGCTAAAGGGAAGATATTTCTGTCTGTTTCCTCCCTGCTCCTGAGGATCTTTGGCTAATATATTTAGATATTATCCCCTCCCCCACAGAAAACTATCCAATAGATTAGTTCCAAACTCAAGAGCAGCCACCAAAATCATTATCTGCAACATTCTCATTCTGATCAGATGTATTTCTTCCTTCGTGAAAATGCTTGTTGTATTGGGAAGACAATATCCTTTCTGGAAGATGGGATAATGAGAGAAGTCTCCAGCTGGTGCAGCGGCAAGCCACTGCGACGTGTGCCCGCTGTGAACATGAGTCTGCCCGCCACAAACCGCCTGTCGGCTGGCAGCCTGGGAACAGGACTTGTAACGATAAAAAGAAGTTTCTCAGTATTTTATCTTCACTTAGTTTACAAATGAGTGACCTGTAAGCAACCGTGATTTAGTAAATTTATAAATGAGCCAGGACACAGGAGTAGTAAATTACACTGAAAACTGAAGAGGGCAGTGAAATGGTCAGGTTGATAAATGCACTTTTAAATTATAAAAGATGACAAAGAGCCTTCAAGGCTAAGAATGGTCACTTCCGTTTTCATCTGTTCTACATCTGGGAATCCACAAGGCCAGTAACTCTGTGAGTTCCCTCCTGATAAAACATCATCCAGAGCAGGAGCAGCAAGTCGTGTTCAGTCCCAGGTCAGCCTCATGGGTGTTTGACCTATATAGTTTCAAAAGGCCCACTATTGCTTGCCTGCCTTGCTCGCATTACTGTGAAGAAGTGAATATATTTTAAATACAAACGTTGCCTGTTCATTTGGTACTTGTCTCTAGTTATAGATTGACTGGTCCTTCACTCTGTCAATATACTGAATGAATAAAAGCCAGATGAACAAATTAAGAGTAACTATACAATTTGTTCATTCAAGGACTCCAAAAATTTCCACTGTGTTTGGAACACTTGAAAGTTAGTCATTGTAACATAATTAATCCAGTCTGAAATCTATAAAGGTGATATAATTTTTTATAACAAATTTCACATGTGTATGCCACAAATCATCAGGGCATCACACTGCCAACATTATGAGTGATATTTACATTTAAGAAGAAAAGTGTGAATGCATGTTATTTCTATATATTTCAATGTAACATTTCTGTTCATGTTTTCATACGACATTGTGAGGTATTCTAGACATGGCGTTAAACTTAGATACGCATCAAGAGCCAAAGAGGTGACAGAGCAAGCAAATGATGAACTGATTCATTCAGCACTTGCTAAATATTTATGTTGCATTTGATGCTGAATCCCAGAGTGGAAGATTAAGAAACAATTTAAAAGGCACAGACAATTCAACGGTTATTTTACAAATCGATAATTTTCAAAGGAATAAAAGAGAGCCAAAAAGGAAGAGTAACACCAATTCTTTGAAACTATATTTAAGATTTGTCAAACAGCAAAGAGTAGGGGCCAGATATCCAAAAGTGAAAAAATAAAGCAAAAATGGTATGGCGTTCATGTAAGATGGTTGTGATCACCTGCCTTGGGATTGATAACCTGATGAGCTCAACCTGGGGGTGGGCAGGGCGCAAGACACACTGTAAAGAGAATGACGTGCTGTGGACATACACTTAAATTTGACTGATGAGTAGAATGTTGTACGCACAAAATTTGGTTTGTTGAAGAACTTAATAAAAGGATAATTAAAAAAAGCGATAAATTAGCTTGGTGAATTCGGAAGCCAGCCATGGTCTAGTGGTTGAGATGCTGCATACAACTCACACATACCCTGCCAGAGCGTCTGGGTCTGATACTTGCATCTGGCATCCTGTTCGTTTTCCCGATTTTGGAATGTATTCTTGGATTTGATTAACCAATATGTTGCCAAGGACTTTTACATCATTGTTCAACAAGGAAAGTGATCTGTGGTTCTCGTCTTTGCTGTATCATTGCCTGGTTCTGTGTTTGCCATACAGAATTTTCCGAGGATTCCCTCCTTTCAATTGTTTTGAATAGTTTGAGAAGAAATGAAATGAATTATTCTTTAATGTTTTGGTATTTACTGATTCAGTCTCCATCTTGGTTATTGCTGTATGGTTTTCTATGTCTTCGCGATTAAATTTTGAAGATTGTGTCTGTATAGAAATCCATCCATTTTTTCTCTAAATTTACCAATTTGTTGGAATAGACCCATTTGTAGAAATTCTTGTTGATTTCTGTTTCTATTTCTGTTATTTTTCATCTCTAATTTCCCTCATTTGAATCTCCTTTCCCCATAGTTGAGCCAATAGTAGATCAGCTTTGTTTAGTTTTAAAAAAAATAGCTCTTCTTTTTACTGATCTTTAGTATCTTTTTTGTTTCACCTTTGTTTAAAGTTCTATAATTTTATTATTTATTTGTTTATACTAATTTTGGGTGTGATTTGTAGTTTTTCCAAACGCCTGAGAAGCATTTGTGGAACATTTATTTCATCTTTTCCCAGTTACTTTATGTAGGAAATAATTGTGTTAAGCTTTGCTCTTCACAGTGTTTCTCATTATCCCATAAATTCTGAGAGACTATGTTGTCATCTGTATTTTTTCTTAAGATTTGTCTCATTTCTTTTTTATTTCTAATATGATTCACTGTTCATTTGGAAGTATGTGTTTCAGTTATTATGTGTTTACATATTTTATAGAATATCTTAGGTTTTTACTTTCAAAGTTGAATCCACCGTGGTCCGTAAATATAGATGTTTCATTTTTTGAGTTTATTCAGACTTGCTTTATGGCCTAACAGAAACATCCGTGAATTTTCAATAGCAATACATAAAAAAGACCCTAAACGTGCGTGACAAAAGTGCCAGACTACTTCAAAGGATCTCCAGTTAGGCTGCTGGCTGGGTTCTAATCACAAACCCGACAGACAGGAGAGAGAGCAGAGGCATGGTCTCAATGTTAAAAGGAAAAAACTGTCAGCTCATAACTTATTTCCATCTTAGTTCTCATTTATAAATGAAGGTAAAATAAAGGCCTTCCAAAACAAACAGAACTGGAAGAATTTGCTACCACTCACCCATCTCACAAATGATACTCAAGGCTGTGCTGCGCAGAGGTACACGGCAGGAGAGTCAGCATCACCACGAAGCCGTGCGAAGGCAGAGAACTCCTGAAGAAAGTGCAAAGGAAATCTGCAAGAAACAGTGGGAATATGTGCGGGATTATGGCAGTAATGCGATTAGGTATGAATAATAATCTTGAATGCAAATGGCCTGAATTCTCTATTTGAATGATATAGACTGCTGAATGAATTGAAAAGACTCATCTATACAAAACTGTATCACAGAAAATAATAACAGTAATAGTAATAATAATAAAAAGACCATCTGTCCCCTGCCTACAAGAAGCATATCTATCCAACAAATGAAAGAATGGAGAAGGTACTCATAGTAACAGAAATAAAAAATGAGTGGAAATAGCCATCCTGATATCAGACAAAACGGTTGAAATTCAGAAAGAAAGACATTATTTAATGATTAAGGCACCAATGCAACACAAGATGTAATTACAGTAAATGTATATGCAGCCAATGTTAGGGCACCTGCTAGTTACAGCGGTTATTAATGGATCTAAATGGAGATATAGGTTCTAAAACAGTAATAATTGTGGTCTCAAACACCCCACTTTGATAAGTGGACAAAGCAGTTAAAAAAATCAAGAAATAATAGCAGTAAGCTACATTACTGACGAAATCGATCTATTGATATCTACAGATTTTATCCTAACAGCTGCAGAATCCACATTCTTTGCCTCAGACAAAAGATTCTTCAAGTTCAAAAGGAAGAAACACAGTAGAAATGCAGTTTACAAAATAAACATATATATACAGTACTTAAAATAAATATTAGAAAACAGGGAATATCTGCTACAAGAAAAAAAAAACAAAGAAATGATAATCTGTGGCAAATCAATCGATGCTCTGATCAATCGATTGTTCATAGGCCTCGTTATGCTCTTGATATGGAACTCTTTACTCAATGGAGGCTTAAGTTGTGATTATAAAGAAAATTGAATGTGTCTCATTGTAAAAATTAAAAGAAAAATAAGGAAGGAGGGGAAAGAGGCTTTGATAAGGAACGGTAGGATGAAATGTATCAATATGCTCTTAACGGTCTATTCATTGAAATAATTGAAATCTGTTTCCTTCATATAAATAAAAAATTATCTAACAGAAACAGATGAAAAACATGTGTAGCCAATTCCCAAATAAGGAATGATATGGTTAATCAACATATCAAGTAATATCTATTATTAAAATAATGAGATGCTATTTTAAGTTATGTGATCAGCACCAACAATACCTGTATTTCATTTCAGAAAGTAAACTTCCCATTTTCTCAGCTGCAGGGTGCCCGTATCTGACAGATTTCAGCTGAAGTGCCATTATCCAAACAGAATCACCTTAGCCAAAGTCACATCCCTTCTTCTAGAGCAGCCTAGGATGACTGCTCCGATGCAAGAATGCAAGTTCCTGCAGCCTCGCTTAAGGATGAGCTGAGCAGGAAAGTTCTCCCTGCTCCGGTGGCCGGCTGTAACAGCACCCCCATTCAACACATCCCTCTGCCCCCATTCCTGCCACAGATTTTAAGAACTGCATACACAACCCAGTTCCCAACACAGTCGGCCAGGAAAGTAAGGCAAGATGAGACTAAAAAAGTAAAACAAAATATTGATCATGAGCTGTTTTCTCAAGACCAGAAACTGTATAATGGGCTGAAGGTCATTTTACTACCTCATCTTCTGAATTATTCCAGTTTAGAAATAAGCCACAATTGAATTGGATCTGCCCCATTACCCACAGACTCTGGTGGAATCTCTGACCTATAGTTTCTCTCTGGTTTTGTTGGAGGTACAGAGCCCGTGCTTGAAGCCTTCTTCAAGTCGGAGGAGCTTCTGTGCCCACAGCCACCTGCAGGCTGTTCAGGAGCACTAGGTCTGCTCTTGCTCTGAAGGCTGGGCTGTTGTAACGGCCTGTCCCACGTCCCAAGTCCCCTGTGAACACAGAGCGAGCCCTGGTTGTAACTGCTCTGCCACCCGAGTCTTCCTTACGTCATCTCCTGCTCCCTGAGTTTTTCATGTAGTTTCCAGAAAATGTCTGGAATTCAAAAAAGAAAGGGTTGTCTAGCAAAACCAGACCATGACACTTACCACATTGAAAAAAATCATAAAATAAACTTATATATAAGTATAGATTTTATGTCAGCATAATGATATAGGGCAGGTTTTTAAAATAAACTACCAGTGGAAATCTAATTTCTGCGGGATTGTTTGATAGTTCCTGTTACTTCTGATGTAGTAATTCTATGTCTTCAAGAAATGAAAATATAAACAAAAATATCAAAACCCACAGGTTGCAGCAAAAGCAGTATTAAAAGGGTTATTGATCTTATAATTTATATGAAGATTGCCTTATATCAGACAGAATATATGGTATTTGTTCTTTTGGGATTGACTTATTTCACTGAGCAAAATGGTCTCTGGTTGGAATCATTTGGTTGCATATGGTAGGATTTCATTTTTTTTAAATGGCTGAATAGTATTCTACAGAGTGGAGGTACCCTGTTCTCTTTAACCACTCTTTTTCCAATGGGCATCTGGGTTGTTCCCAAGTTTTTGCTATTGTAGATTGTGCTGTTGTAAAACCAGGCTTACAAATCTCTTTCTCATATGCAGATTTCATTTTCTTTGGTTATATTCCTAGGAATGGAATAACTGGGTCATATGGCAGGTTGAGTTGGAGTTCTCCAAGCACTCTCCATACTGATTTCTATGGTGGCTGTACTAGCCTATACTCCCACCGACAGGGAAGTAGCTTACCTTTCTCCCTCCACTCATGCCTGCAGGTGTTACTTGTGGAGTTTTGCATGTAGGCCAACATTACTGGAGTTAGGTGGAAACTCAATGTGTTTTTCACTTGTATCTCTGTGACAGCTGGGGGCCTGAGCATCTTTTCATATGTCTATTAATCATTCAAATGTGTTCTTTTAACAAATGTTCATTTCCTTTGCCCATTTCTTCTAGGTTTTATTTTAATTGTCATTGGGTTTTTCTCTTATTACATTCTTCACTGATTCATAGCTCACATAGTAGCATCATTTTCTCCAAGAAACTTCTGTGTTTTCTTTTTTCATTTCTTCAGCAACACACTGGTTATTCAATAGCATGTTACTTAACTTCATGGTGCTGTAAATGTTTATTTTTAAACTTTATTCCTGTTGTTGACTTTGTTTTATGCCTTTTCATTTAAGGGTACGTATAGTAACTGTGTAATACAGATTGTGATATTCAGATGTGAAGATGTAATGCAGCATCCATCTCCACTTCCAAGCGAAGGATGGACTTCCAATGAAACTGTTGGATGTATCTTGACAATAGGATGCTGAACTGTCTGCCATTGTCTGTGCCAGCAGTGTCAGGACACACTTAGAAAGCACAATGACTGACTTACGAGGCTAACAGATGGCAGCCACTACTTCTTCAAGGGCTAAAACTTAACTGGGTTTCTAAGGTGGGTGGCAGAGACCTAACTAACTACATGAGCCATCTCCACTGACCCTGAGCTGGCAGGAACCTGGACTCCAAAACAAAGCTGAGACTTGCAGCCAGACACTACTATCTGGAAGTGTGTAGGCTTTGTAAGTGGTTCCTACTTTCTGAGCCACATGACCATGCGTTAGAGTGGTCCTTTAAAATTAATAATGAGGTCTAACTACTCTCAGAATTTCTCCTTTGAGATCAATGCCTTTAAGATCTTAGAATTCTTAAATAATATCAGGGAAATTACAATCAACTAATGCCCCAAAGTTTAAAAACTCAGTTGAACTGCTACCATCATGGGCCTTTAACAATTTTGCCTCAATCAGAATCATTCAAGTCCACATTTTATCTCCTGACAAATACTCCTTGGGTGTCTCCTCTGAAAAGTCTCTTTTGCTACCTTTTCCCCTAGGGCGTCCCACGGGCAGGAATCAGCTGTGGCAGGGACAGGGGTGGGCAGGGCTCTCAGGACTGGGGACAGAGAGCACGATACTCTTGTTTGAGTCTTGCCCTCGGAGTCTCCTGCTTCCTGCTTCCTGCTTCCATTACAATCCAGAGTCGGGGAAGAGTCTCATCTGAGAAGGGAAGGACTACAGCCCTAGTTGGGGAGTTGTTAAAACTATACAGATGATGGATGAGAGATAGTATTAAAAGCAGAAAAAGATCACTACCCTGGTGTCTGCTTCCAGAACTCCCCGATGTCTATGCTTCCAGGGTACAGAAATGAATCTTGGAGACTATCTCTATATTGCATTTTAAAGGGATAAATCAATCATAGCAATCAGTGTTTTGCTTATGTAATCTGGACTTCCTGTTGAATCATACTCAAATGAAGCAAATGTCACAAGCAGTAACCTCTTTGGTTTGCTTCTGTGTTTGATTTGTTCCTGGTACCGCTGGTTCTCAGTTAAATTTGGTAACTCCCAATTTCTGAATGGTTCTTCCCTCAAATAAATTATGCTAAGTCATATTTTGTCTCAAGTTTTTCTTTTGCCATTAGACAAACACCAAAACCATGTCCGTTATATGATGGTGCTGATGTGTCTCTGACTCCAGCCAGGTGTCTGACCATTCCACATACCCCAGATCCCATTCAGTGCGATGCAAAGGCAATGGCTGGCTCATGTGCTTCAGCACAGTGGCTTCAACTGATGTTGGGGATTCCACATCCCACATACATGCCTGGGGTTAAGTTTTGCCTCTGCTTCCAGTCAAGCTCCTTTATAATGCACACCCTGGTGGAGGGGTGCAGAAAATGGCTGCTCAAGGACTTTGGTTCTCCTGAAATCCACCCTGTAGACACACATTGAATTCTGAGCTACTGGAGCCCAGGTGGACATTGTGGTCATTTGGTATACGAATCAGTGGATAGAGTATCCTTATACCCACCCCTGCTTTGCTGTCTCTCTGGCTCTGAAAGGAAAATGAAGAGATAGTCTGGCAACACAGCTGATTAATCTGTTGTTGCTTTTCTTTTTTAAGATTTATTTATTTATTTATTTTATTTTTGGAAAGGCAGATACACAGAGAAGAGGAGAGACAGAGACGAAGATCTTCCATGCACTGATTCACTCTCCCAGTGGCCGCAATGGCCGATCTGAAGCAGGAGCCAGGAGCCTCTTCCAGGTCTCCCATGTGGCTGCAGGGCCCCAAGGCTTTGGGCCATCCTCTACTGCTTTCCCAGGCCCTAAGCAAAGAGTTGGATGGGAAGTGCAGCTACCAGAACTCGACCAGCACCCCATAGGATCCTAGCACATGCAAGGCGAGTACCTTAGCCATTAGGCTACTACACCAGGCCCAAGCTGCTGTTTTTGATCTAATATCCTGCAGCACAGCTGGTTCAGTCCCAGCTACTTTTCATCTCTCTATTAAGCTGATTAGGAAAACAGGAGATAATGCTGCATACAATTTGATCGCTGGTACCCTGGGAAGAGACCAACATGCAGTCAGATCAGATCTGGTTACTGGAGTCATTCGGGAGTAACCATCAGATGGAAGATCTCTTTTTTTTCCCTCTGTTTTAGCTTTTGTTTTAAATGAAATAAATGAAAAATAAATAAAAATCACACTTCCTTTAATTTTATAACCCTAATTGAATTTTCCCAAGAAAAAATAACATATGACAATAAATATTTTAGATGTGAACAAAAGAGCAGGCCCTGTGACAGACACGCATATCACAGGAGTACATTCCAAAAGGTACTTAACACCTCTATGTAGACTTAGCACATAATTCTAAAAAAAAAAAAAGCCAAATATCCCTACAGTGATGCACACTGCGGCTTTCTGTGGCTATGATGTGTGTACTATGCTTTAGGAGTATACAACAACAAGTCATGTAGACAAAAGACCGGAACAGAATATGAGCAGTGGTTCACAGTGGTTGTAAGATGTGAGATTAAGCTTGCTGTACGCCTTCAGAATTTATGCTTTTGTACTTCCAATATTTTTGACCCTAAGTAAGTAATATACAGGATAGATCTAAGATATAAAATAGCAAAAAGAACAAATCATAATTTTAAAAAATCTGAGTTTTCCACAGAACTTCCACTTAGAGTCTATTATAAACCTGAGCACACTATGATATGGTAATTAGCTCCGTGGACTGTTAATGAAGATGCCTGCATTGTAACCCTTGCCCGCGTGACTTTGCTCTCAAGTGTTTACTGACTCTGATCATCGGAGGATTGTTTAACTCCACTGAGCTTTAGCTTCCACTCTCTGCAGACTACAATGAGTTTCCCATGGAATTGTTCAAGGGATTAAATAACTTTGAAAGGACAGGCACCCAGCAACGTGCCTGACCCCTCTCAGTGTTCCATCAGTGTTTGCTGAAGGTGAAAACAGCTGGGTGGTTCCTCCACTGGAAACCATATTTTCTAAGTGTAGAAACAGCTTTACTTCACAGTACTGGGTCACCATCTCCTACACAGACAAAAGAACATTCTAGAAATATCCGAGCCTCTGGGTAGTGGCCAACTCAACAGAGCAATGGTGCAAGAATCCTTGTCCTGTCTTTGAAATCTGTTCCTGGTCCCTCTTTAAGCTATTTTGTTGCTGTTCGCTTGACTGATTTGGGGGATGGTCGCTCAGTCTAATACTCCCCAGTTGTCTTTATTTTTGTGGCTTATACACTAGTCAACCAGGATATTGCTCTATGCATTAAATTAATGTCATTTTTTGTTTTCAAAATGAGCAACAAAATAAAAAAGGAGGAATCTCTGTATTCGTTGCTGGAGAATGACAGACATTTTAGACATGGTAGTTCCACAGGACTGCAAAGCAGAAATTAATCCCACTGCCTGTGGAGTTGTGAAGATGAGCAGGGCAGCAGATCTCATTTAGAATGCTCCTTTGCCATCTATTAAGAAGTGAGCATGGCAGAGCTGGCCATGGGGGAGGCTTTTTGATTCTCAATTCCTCTGAACATTGTCAGTGTTTAATCAATAGCTAGTCCGGGCATCATTAAACATGTGCTCTCAGTTCAAGGTCCTCTGATCATGATGGTTGAGGGAATTGCTCAGTTTCTCTGTAAAGTGCAAAAAGAGAAATGGGGGGATGGGGGCTACACTCAGGTTAGCCTACATAAAAAAGATACAATATTAAACCATACTGCATTAAATAAGACTTGTGCTATTGGGTCACATGAAGTATCAATAATTCTTGATCTCATGATTTTGGCTTCCAATTCAGGATGTATTCTACAGAATTTGAAATTCTGCACTTAGTAATTTATGCTTGCTACAAGGGGAAGAGTTAGCAAATACGTCAGTCACAGGAATGAAGGAAGTCTATTCTTCTACATCTTAGATTTTGCAGTTCAGTGGCTGTACACAAGTTTAAACTCCTTGCACAGGGGCTAAATCGACTGCGTGTAACAGAAGTAGGACAGTGTTTCAATGTTCCACGTGGGGGTGCAGAGGTCAAATACACAGTTTTCTCCTGCTGGTTTTACTCCGTTATGCATGAGATGGCACTTAACAGAAAATTCACTAGTCTCGTGGAAATATGAAGAAATGAAATACTGTACTTCTTATAGCACAAGATGTTGTCACAGTTATAATGAGAAAGAAGAAAGATTATTAAATTAGTATCTCTTGGAAATAGATCAGGTTGAATTTACAGTTTCCAACTCACAGAGTTTTAAATTGTGAGAAAAAAGGACTAATTAATCAATATGCTATAAAAATCAATTTACAACTTCTCCCTGAATCCAAAGGAAATGCGAAATTTTGAAGTTTTTTTTTTCCAAAATTCAATATAGAAAATGGTGGAAACTGAGAATCAATCAAAGCATTCCACTGCAATTATCCAAAGTTTGAGTCAAATCCTGCATCTGTTTCTGAGAAACCAACCTGCTTGTTGGGACACATGGAGAAGAACGGCCGAAGGCATTCTCCATCCAATGGGTTATAGTCAGTGAATACCATTTGTAGGGACCAACGCAAAGCAGGTGTCCAGTAGATTCTCAGCTTAAAAATAGAAAAATTCTATTTAAACATTTTTCATTTAAGGAATTTATTAATATATTCACAGAGTTACCACAAATGCATGATAATTATTACAATATGATTATTAATCCTCATGTTAACGTAACGAAGGCAGAAAGAAAGAGAGAGAGAGAGAGATATCAGAGTAAGATTTTGCATTTGCTGGTTCATTTCCAGACAACTGCGATGGCCAGGGCTGGGCCAGACTGAAGCCATAATCCAGGAGCCAGGAGTGAGGCACTGCCTCCTGGTTTCCCAAAGTGTGGCAGCTGCCTAAGTATTTGGGTGCTCATCTGCTATCCTCTTAGCACTTTGGCAGACAGCTGCATTGAAACAGAGATGCTGGATTTTGAACTGGCGGTTCAGAAAGGGACAGTGGCATTGCAGGGGATAACTGCCATACTGCTGCTTCCAGTTATTTCAAAGAGTTGTGAAAAATTCCAACTGTGTCAGAGCAACCACTGGTATGCGCACAATCTAGGGCTGGGAATAGACTTAGCTGGGGAGCTGTGAGAGTACAACCTTGCTGGGTTGGGTTTCCCACGGGAGGGTGCAGGGGCTGGAGTGGAAGCTACATTCCAGTCTGGATATGGCTGCAATCTCCCAAGGCACAAATGTGGGCTGGGGCTGGGTGCCCAACACTGGGCTAGACGCCAGCATCATCTGGCGCTCTGGAGAACCTGGGTAGATGTAGGACGGACTAGGCTGGGTCTCTGTCCCTACTGAGCCATGTGTGAGCAGTGTCTGTGTATGGATAAGCCTTGGCTGGGGTGAAACAGCCAACAGTAAGAACTGGAATGGATTGAAGGCCAGCAATGAGGGCTGGCTCGTGGAACCACCAGTACACTCAAAACCTGGCATAGGGAGAGGTTCTGAAGGAGGAGCTTAGGAAACTCCTCTGTCAGAATATAGTCCCTACAGGTTAACACAAGAACCACGATAATGAACAACCCAGACCAGGCAAGAGGAAGATATCCACCATCATACATATGGCATAGGTGGGGGGCAGACCAGGCTGAACCCGTTTACATGAAATGCTGGCGAATCTGAGCACCAGCATAGAGTGAGCGTGGCTAGACAGAAAGACACCTGCCAGTATGTGTTTGGGCTGTATAGTAGGTTGGTTGGGTTGAACTAGGCTTCAATGCTCATTGGCAAGTACGAGACCTAAATGGGATGTGGGACAGACTCAACAAGCCTGCGGTACGTACTGGTATGCATGGGAACCAAGGTAGGGAGCAGGCCTGGTGGAAGTTATGGAAAGTCGCCCCAACCAGGCTGCAGCTCCCACTGGTTTGCGTGAGGACCGAGTATGAAGTGGGTAGGATAGGGCTGGACTACTACACCCATTGATTCAAGTGGAAGACAGGGCTGGAAACAGAACTGACCCAGCAATTGCAACGACCAGCATGTGCATAAGCTGATTGGGGCAACCGACAGCTTGTCCACGCCCCAAACACCTGCAACAAGCAGGGTGAACAAGGTCAGAGATGGAGCCTAGGACTCAGCCTCTGTCAGCTCTGTGGATGCAATGACTGAAGTACCTGTGTCACCACCTGCCATGCGCCCGGGTGCTGGGCACCTCCTGCCTCATGACAGGGTGTTTGCTCATCACCTGCCACGCACCTTGGTGTTGGGTCACCGCCTGCCAAACACCTGGGTGTTGGGTCACTGCCTGCCACACACCTGGGTGTTGGATCACCGCCTGCCACGCACCTGGGTGCTCAGGCCTGGTAAGCTAGAATTGGCAGTGGAGCCAGGACTTGAACTCAGACCCTTTGATTTGGGACTCAGGTGAACAGTCACTACACCAGGAACCTGATCCCTTATGTGAACTTTTTGAAGCCACTTTCATGCCTGGCCCCATTTCCACACAACACAGTGAGCTTTTAAAATGTTAACAGATGTCATTTTTCCCTTATGAAGCATTTGTAATAGTTTCTCCCATTCTTTACTTTTATGTAACATCTTTTTGTTGCTCTTTCTTTTAGCATAGCTGGACTTAAATTGTCAGCTATCCCCACAGGCAGGTCCTAGAATGTTAAACCTGTCTCTTACAACTTGAATGACCTTTGCCAAGTGGATTAACTCTCTAAGTCTTAATTCTACACAACAGCAAAACAACAGCCACAACAACACCCACTTCACTATGTTTTATGAGGTTCAAATGAAATGGTGGAGACAAAATGCTCAACAACGTGCCCTCTTGGGTAACAAGTACTTCATAAATATCGTTGTGTTTTCATTACACAACGTGTCCATGCTCACACAGCTAGTTGGTACAAAGCTGAGAGTTTTAACTTAGAGCTCCTTGGTGCCAAGGCTTATCATCTTTCTGCTATGCGTTCTGTTTATCAGATGTCATAGGCGAGGTTTGAACGGATGCTGGCTCCCATGCAGTGCAGTCAGATCCTCTAACACGGGCCTATGGTGCAGTCTCCACACCAACAACTGGACTGAGAGTCATGAGACTCAGGCAGCACACACTGCGGAGGCAAGGCTGACGTCCTGTTCTGAGAGCTCGGCAGGTTGGCTTGTACTTGTGTTGAACTAGAGGCTGACCAGTAGAGCCCAGATGGAACTGTGCAAGGAGTGCAAGGTCCCACAGAGTGCCAACCCTTGTATTTTCCAAGAGGAAACACAAATAATTTTCTTAAGCCCTCAAAAATTGGATAAAATAAGACTGAATTACCATCCCACACAGCTCTGAAGAGAGGATTTTGGCAAACATCACATGGCGGATGTGGTCAAGTATCCGTCTTGCCTCCTTTGGCAAGTGGAAAAAGTATCTCACACTCATCCTTTGATGCGACTGCACCTTTGGGGCTGCAGGTTCATCTGTGATTCTAAGTCTGCAACACTAACCTCTGAGGACTTCAGTTTTAGTGTCTTTAAAATGAGCAAAATCCTGTTTTCTCCTTACAGTTGTAAGAGTTGGAGAGAATACATTTAAATCACTCTATTGGTGGAGAAGACCAATGGTTCCTACAACCCGCATGGTCTGGATTCCAGAATTTGAATGTCTGAACATGTCTGGAGGCAGAGCTCTGGGGCTTAACTAGCTTAGCTCCTTGATGACGTGTGCATCCAGAGGATGAAGTCTGCAGGAGACCTTTCTCTGGAATGTTCCTCACTGCAGCTGACTCCATGCATCTGCACCAGCACCTTGAAGATCAGCTAATGGTTTTACACTTGCTGTAGGATTACTGAGGATTTGTCTGAAAGCTTTCAATGTCTGATCTCAACCTGTTTCCTGCTTGTTTCACCTGTTTCGCTAACTTGGGCTTCAATGTTATCCTAATTCAGGCCTGCAGCTTCGATCTTGCCTTCCAAACTTTGAATTTCAGGATGAGTGTGTACTAGCTTATCATTTTGTATTCAGTTCCAACTTACAAATGGAGACTCAGCCCTTTATACCATTATTGTGCCTTACTCTCACCTTCATTTTTAAGACATTTCATTTACCAGGAAGGGAGAGATAGAGAGACAGAGAGACACTTCACGTCATCTTCTGGTTCACTTCCCAAACACCTGCAACGGATGGGGGTTGGCCTGGTTAAGCACCAGGAACCTGGTACTCCAGCCTAGACTTTCACATTGGTATCAGGGGACCAACTATTTATCTCATCCTCCATAGGATCGAAAGTGAGGCAGTTGGAACATGAACTGGTACTCCTATGGGCTGCTGTTGTCATGGGTGAGACCTTTAGCCACTGTGCTACAGCACAGGAGCCTGTTCTTAAGCCTCTGGTAAAAACCATGCCCTGGACTTTAGCTGTCCTTTGTCCTGGACTCCTGCTAATGACCGCACATATGTGCTTGTGAGAAGTTATTTTTCAGCACCAAGATCTAGGATCCTGAAGCTGCAGCATGCTTCCCATTCGTGTCCAGGTCCTTCTGTTTTTTCGCTTGTGCACCGGCCGTGGCAGTGAGACCCAGGGCTTCAGGACGGCAATGCACAACCCACACAAGTGTCAAGGTCATTCCCTTGGTACAAGTGAAGTTTAAAATATGGTCCACTGTTATACTTCTCTTTGCAAGAGACTGGGTGATAAATTTGGGTTTATTTAATTATTTTCATTATTTTATATTCCATATACTTCAAGATGATTTGAGGCAGTGTACACTGACACATCTATAATAAAACCACTAATTCTAAGTCTTAAAAGGAGCACAAAATATAAAAATAATAATTGTAGAAACAAGTCGTGTTGTGACATAGGGCAACAACAGCTCAATTAGGAATACAGCTTAAGAGGAACACTGCACTCAAACTTTCAACCTAGTGCTAGGTTTCTCAGATAGCATAATCACGCATTATGTGTCTTTAAAAAAAAATCACAGAGATTAAGCAAAGCAAAGCTTATTATACAGATCCTTATATTCTCAACACTGAATGAATACAGAATTGCTTGATAAAACTAAACACTTTATTAAAGTCACATACCACATACTGAGGATACAGAAGAGACTAAAGAGCAATGGAGAGGCCGACAGGGAAGCCTGTTTTACCACTGGGAGAGACTCTGTGTCACACTGTTGCCCGGCTCTGTGTGGTGGGTGTTACATCATATTTCACAAGGGCTGTCTTGACCCACTATTAAAGTTCTGACTGCAGTCTCCAGTTCTCTTTGCCCACAGTTTGATAACACCCTGGGTCAAAGACTTTCCTGATCAGGCTCTAATATTACATGGTTTTGATATATGGATATCTGACTGCTAGAGGTTTCCGGATACCTAGAACTCCCAAACAACCCCTTTTCCATGGGGTTCTGTAATTATTCAGAATCACTGACACTTAGGAAGATGGCCAAAATTGCCTATCCCCATTCCTACTGAATTCCATGTAACCTACTCAGCTTCCCTCCTTTACTTCTGAGTTGCTGTGGTCCTGTACCAGGGAAAACCCAAAGCATGATGCTGTGTGCTATTCCACTGCAGCTGGAGCTGCAGGCAACACACAGCTCTGTCTTTAACATACTCAAGTGTCTTTAGGTTATGTCCGGCAATCATAACACTCTTTAAAATTCAGTTTATGCAGATTTGAGAAATTAAGTCTTGCAAAGTGAATAGAAATCAGATAAAGAGAGGTGGGTATGGGGAGAGGAAGTGACAGCCCACATCTTAGCCAAAAAGGAGCAGGTATAGCAGGGTAAGTGTTACAGGCAGGACTCCATGAAAAGGGAACCTCATAGAGATGTGGAACTCACTGGCATGTCAGGGAACAGCCAAGGTCTGCATGTTTGAGACTGCTGTGTCATGTATGGAGTAGAAATAGGCCAGCTGAGATAGAAGCAAACAGAATGACAGCCTGAAACATATTTTAAGCCAGAGTAAAGAATCTAAGGCTAATTGTGCAAAATATGTACAAACTATGAGTCTTAATCATATTTCAAACTGGGCTATACCCTCTTGCTAATGTGGCTGGGAAGGCAGCAAAGATGACCCAAGTACCTGGGCCTCTGCCATCCATTCAAAAATGTAGGATGGAGTTCCTGGCTTAGGTTGGCTCCAACTTCGCTATTTTGGCCATCCGAGATGTGAACTTGGAGTTGAAAGATCTCTTTGCACAACCCTTCCTTCTTTCCATGTAGCTCTGACTTTCAAAAAAAAAAGAAGAGGGGAGGGGAAGAAAACTTCCTTCTTAAAATTACATTATCAAATGGGGCTCTGGAAAGAGGACTTTAGATATTGAATTAAAGCTGGAAAACTTCAGGATAACAGTTGAGCTGACTGCAACAGACATTTCTGAAAGATAGGATGCAGGCCCTTACGGTACTGGTCATAGTGGAGAGCTAAAAGCTGTGGGTAGTGCAGCAGGAGGAGCCATGAGTAATTCCAGCTGTCTCAGGTGGGCCTCGAGCAAGGGTGCCCTTGGGAGTGACTGCCATCTCTCACAGGGGAACACAAGAGAAGAGGAACGCTGTGGCACTTGCTGAGGAACAAGTGCACCTTAGAGCCACTGCCTGTGGGTGAGGGTACTCTGGCAGCTGTGGGGCACCCCAGAACAAGCAGAGGGAAGTCATGTCGACCTTCTAGAGGTGGGAGGAAACAGGGCAACTCAGAACTCCAAAGGTCATCAAGATTCAGGGGTTAGGATGAAGGAAAATGACTCCAGGAGACAGGTGGCTGACAAGTTAGGAAACTGTTCCTTGGGCTTAACAGTGGACAATATATGGGTAACCTTGGCAAAGAAAGTTTTAGAGAGGAGTTTTGGAGAGGGCGGTAGAAGGATCACAAGCACTGATGGGAGATGAACCTGGAAGTTCAGAGCCAGAGCAGAGCTGACCAGGCAGAGCTGAAAAGTGAGTCTCTAAGGTTTGGGGTAGGATGAAAATGCATCAGGCTACCAGGCTGAGGGGATATGATCTCTGCAAAATGAAAAGACATATATTCAGTAATAGATGAGGAAATCAATGATGTCACTACAATTGTTGTGTCGGAAAAATGCAAACTCTGAAAGCACGTGACTCTTTCCTCAGCAGCTAGAAGCTCTAGGGGGAAACCAGACTTGGATTTCAGCACTGTGCTCCTATCTGGGGCTTCTAAGCACTTATTCCATCTGCTTCCTTGAGATGCAGGCAGGGCTAGTGTATGTGTTAGGTCTTATTGCACTTTGTACTCTGTGAAAATGGATCTGTTGCTGCCTGAAGCTTGCTGCCGCTGGCGCTTTTGGAAACAGGCAGATACAAATCATCAGCTTAGTGATAAATGACAATGTCAGTGTTTTACCATAAAGTCCAGATCCAGTTGTTCTAAAAGTCCAAAATCACGAGAGAACTTCACAGTTAAAATGCCAAGTTGTTAAAACAACAAATGAGTATGCATTTAAAAACTACTGTCTTGGTGCACGCAGGCTGCTGCAAGGTGTCACTTGCCAGGTCATCTATGCTTCCTTCCACTTCTTGAGGTCAGACATCTTCCAACAAGGCACTGGAAGATTCAGTCCCTGTGCCTTCCTGCCCAGCCCCCACAGGAGGGAAAGGAGCTCTAAGATTCTTGGGTCTCTAGGAAAACACCACTCTCACTCCTCAGGGCTCTTCCCTGATCATCTTATCACCTTCCCTGAAGCCCTGCTTCCTAACACCAGCCTGGGGCAAGGATTTCAGTACTTGCCAAAAGCAGATCCACCTACCAACCCTGAGGCCAACACGGTGCTCTCAGATCATCCCAGCAGCTTCAAACCTATAGTGTTTGACACTTCAGAATTTTTTTTTTTATTATTTTATGATAAAGTTCCATAAGCTCTGGGATTTCCCTCAAGAATTTTATTCATTCCTGTGACCACGGGACTATTAGTGATATTAGCAAATAGTCATTGAGTTATTGATGCTCTGCATCAGACATGGTACTGAAGTTTGACCTGTGCTGTCACTTTGGCTGCCTGCCCCTATAATTGGAATTACCAGTGTGGTGGCTTGCTCAGTCATACAGCTTGTACATGTGCAGGCTACGTGGTGAAGCTCACACAGTCATCCTGGAAGGGGGCACCATTTTACCCAAGAAGTACTGTTCTCACAGTAGCATTATTTTTCTTAAAATTTCAAATCCCACAGAGCTGTTTCACATAAATAATAATTTTTAAAGTTGGGCATACTATTGACTTGCCCATTGTCAGTATCTCTGTGCACTGAATGGCTGCTGTGGTTGTGGGAAAATAATGTAGGAACAGCTACATAATAGTTATAAGTGATGGCTGAAAGCTATCATTTACTAAGGATTCACTCCAGGTCAGTTTCTGCTTTGATCTCTACATTTAAGTTCATCCTACCTGGTGATATTCCACAGTACAGAATGAAATAACTTAAGAAACCCAAGAGAACAAAATTAAATATTACTTAATATGGTTTATTATTTAATAATGTAGGGTATAAAAATCTTTTAAAATATTTTACAAGTGGAAATTTTTAAAAATTTTAAAAAGTACTCTGTAGAATAGCTGAAGATAGTCTCCAAGTTTCCACATAGAAAGAAAAAGCCTTTAAAGAAAAGGCAGTGAAGAAACTTGAAGACCACCGTGCAAACCTTTTATTGCTTTGCTTTTGTTTAATCTCAGCAGAATGTGGAGTTATCATAGCACTTCATCGGGGGCACTTCCTGTCAGTCCTTTGCCCTTGGAAGAGTCTCTCATATCTACACCTTCAGTTCCAGAGTCCACTCTCATCTCCTTCCACAGCAGTATTTTATTATGGTAAATATGAGAGAACTTCAAAAGTTCATGAAATCGATTTAAAAGATATGTTTATTCTAATGCAAAATATTTTGAAATTTATAATACTTAAAAGATGTATCTTTATTTGAAAGGCAGATATGACATAAAGAGGAGAGACAGAAAGATCTTCCATCCACTGGTTCGCTCTCCAAGTGGCTGCATTAGCTAGAGCTGAACTCATCCGAAACTGAAGCCAAGAGTTTCTCCCCAGTCTCCCACATGGGTGTAGGGGCCCAAGGCCTTGGCCATCCTCTGCTGCCCTCCCAGGCCATTAGCAGAGAGCTGGACTGGGAGTGTGTCAGTGGGGACAGGAACCGGTGCCCATATGGGGTGCCAGTGCTAGCAGCACAGGGTTCGACTGCTATCCCACCAAGCCAACCTCTACATGTACTTTTCTTTTTCTTTTTTTATCATCAACTTTGTGAAATGTTCTTGTGCATTTTTCTGTGTTAGTCATGAATTTGAAAAGGTCATGATTTCCCCCAAGGCTGCACACTGGGGTGAGTGAACTACTTCTCAAATTCAACTGTGACTTAGCCACCATCTACAGCAGAAGCATCCTCTTTGGCTGTCATGCAAGTCCCAAGTGCTCCATTTCTGATCTGGCCTGCTGCTAAAGTGCCTGGGAAAACATTGGAAAATGGCATAATTGGCCCCTGCACCATTTGTGGAGTTGCCAGAATGGAAGATCTCTGTCACTTTCTCTTTTATTCTCCATAACTCTGCTTTTTAAGCAGAAAAATTAGAAAAAGAGTGTATAAGCTCTTAACATGTATGCTGAATTCTGTGAGATCTTACTCTGATTTCATGAGATAAAAACACTGATATTGAGCAGGAGATGCAGAAGAAATAGATTGAAAAGTCTGAAGCGACTTAATGGGGTCAAGATCACACAGTCCTTACATGATGCAGTCAGAATTCAGACCCGAGTCTATCTTTACCTAAAGTTTCCAGTCTTGCCTGCTGAGTCTGAAAACTAGGAAAGCTATAAAAGAAAAGGAGCGATTTCTACCTGTATTCCTGGAACTCAGATAGGTGGGAGAAGTTACTCAATTAAGTTAACATTCAGAACTCTGGAAGAAAACTTGAAAACTTCATGATTTTCCCCCAGGGCTGCATGTTGGGTTAGGGGGAGATGTTCCTTAAACTCAAGAGTTACAGATCTCATCTATAATGAAAAGCATTTGATAGTGACTGAGATATTTCCTCAATCTGACAAACTAAACATTTTTTTTTTTACCTCTGGCATAATCTTATTCAAGACACAAACTGTCATCTGAAATGAATTCTGTTTCTGATTTGTCTTAATAAATAATGCAGCTAAATGAAAGGCAGTTACAATGAAAATCTCTAACCTCTTTCATCTTCAAGTTGAGGGCAGCAAGTTGGTGTTTCCTGGAATGAATCTTCAACTCCCGTTATTAGACACACATCCTTGATCAGATCACCGAGATCAAAAGAAGAGAATTCGTTGTGCAGAGATGACCATGGCTAAAGGCTTCCTCAATCTCCTTCTTTTAAAACTCATAAAAATCAGATATTAAGGAATAAATTCATCTTCAAAACATGACCAGATGAATCATCACTTTACCAAGTTTCTCAGGCGATATCTAGTCACGTCTTCACCCAACTGCTTATGAGTAATAAAAATAAAACACAGACTCTGGGATGCCGTACGCATAGGTAGAAATCGTTATGGCTTCCAGGCAATCTTTCCTGTTTCTCCCTTAATGGGAACAAAAAGGGACCAGTGGATAAAAAGACACCCTGAACATGTTGAGCTGCTGCAACTAGAGCTTTCTTGCACTAGAGACTGAAGTCCAAAAATCTTCTTTTAGGGAATAAAGATGGCAATAGAGACAGTAGATACAAGGAAATGAAGGTGAGCGAATGTGCAAATGGGAGATATTGTGCACTGTAAGAAAGTCTCTTCTATTTGCAGTCTAGCTGTTACTTGGGTTTGTTTTTCTCTATGTTCACTCCAATGCTTCAGATGCTAATATGCTAATACCTGTCACGGTCACATGGGTTTGATGTCTAGTTGTGCTGAATTATCTGTGACCTTTTTAGAGCTTATGGGGACAAAAAGGAATGTCATATATTTGCAGGACATATTATACTTTGAATCCAGACTTACAGAATGATTCCTTAACATGAATCTTTGAGATTTTTCCATGCAAACATTAATGAATTCTGTTTATTCATTTGTGAATGCAGATGTTAATAAACCTATATGGGGGGAGAACTATGCAAGCACTAAACATTAAATCATTTAATTAACTCATCCCTCTGGGAAAGTCAGTTTCAGCAGATCCAGCAAAGGAAGGACTTGATTACAAATGGAGATTTGAGCTGAGCATCTTTCAGAAGCTTGCTATTAGAAATGGAAATTGAAAAATGTTTGTGATGTATATGAAATTATAAATAAAACCTTACAAGTTATTTAAAATATAGACTGCACAGCTGAAAATTGCAGCAATATAAATTATTTTGATGTCTAGTCTCTGGTTGCCTAACGAAAACAGTCATTAGTAACAAAAAAGTTCATACTTATTTATATTTAGTTGCATCTACTAATTCTTGCCTCTCAACAGTAAGAAGTCACAGATTAATAGCTATATATTAATATATATATATGTATTGAAAAGAATTTAATTTTTGCTTTGAAAAGAAAATCCTAATGGTAAAACCTCTAAGTACATTAAAAGTCTATTATAATAGTTAATGATTAAGAAATATAGAGGCCTGGCCTGGTGCAGTAGTCTAGCAGCTAAAGTCCTCACCTGGCATGCAATGGAAGATGGGCACTGGTTCTATTCCCAGTGGCCCCGCTTGTCATCCAGCTCCCACTTGTGGCCTGGGAAAGCAGTGGAGGATGGCCCAAGTCCTTGGGGCCCTGTATCTGTGAATCAACGGATGAAAGATCCTCTCTGTATCTCCTCCTCTCTGTATATCTGACTTTCCAATAAAAATAAATAAATCTTAAAAAAGAAAAAGAAAGAAATATAGAGGTTGATGCGAGAGCTCAACTGGCCAATCCTGTCTTAAAGTGCCAGCAGCCCTTATGGACACCAGTTCACGTCCCAGCTGCTCTACTTCCCATCTAGCTCCCTGCTTATGGCCTGGGAAAGCAGTGGAGGATCTCCCCCAAATCCCTGGGACTCTGTACCAGCATGAGGGCCCAGACAAGATCCTGGCTTTGGATCATCTCAGCTCCAGCCATTGTTGCCACTTGGGGAGTGAACCAGAAGATGAAAGATCTTTCTCTCTACTTCTGCTGCTTGCTGTAAATCTGCCTTTCCAATAAAAATATATATTTTTTAGAAACTGTAGTATACAGGGTAACCTTTATTTTTTAAAAAAGATTTATCTGGGCACGGTGTGACAGCATAGTGGCTAAAAGTCTCACCTTGAGTGTGTTGGGAGCCCATATGGAAGCTGGTTCATATTCCAGCTGCTCCAGTTCTCATCCAGCTCCCTGCTTGTGGCCAGGGAAAGCAGTCTAGGACGGCCCACAGCCTTGGGATCCTGTACTGTATGGGAGACTTGGAAAGAAGCTCCTGGCTCCTTGCTTTGGCTCTGCACAGCTCCAGCCTTTGCAGCCACTTGGAGAGTGAGCCAGTAAGTGGAAGATCGTTCTGTCTCTCCACACCGTAAATCTGACTTTCCAATAAAAATAAATACACCTTAAATTAAAAACAAGCTATTGGAAGTCTAGGAACATCATGTTCTAGATCTCTTAAGAACTTCCTTGGGAAATGTAAGAAAGGAAAACGAAAAGGAAATTTTAAAGGAGGAAAAATGTTCAAGAACTTCGTGGTGTGGTATAATGGGTAAATGCCACCAGTGGCATCCCATGTGAGCATCGGTTTAAGTCCCAGATGCTCCACTTCTGATTCAGCTCCCTGCTGATGTGCCTGGGATGGCACTGGATCATAGAAAATCTCTCTCCTGCTTTGTCTGTGTAACTCTGCCTCTGGTTGGCTCATCTCCCAAATGGCCTCAGTGGGGCTGGGTCAAGTCAAATTCGGGAGTTTCCTCCAGGTTTCCTCCAGGTGCCCATTTTTCACTGCCCTCCCAGGAGCAGTAACAGGGAGCAGAAGTGAAGCAGCCAGGACTGACATGCATTCATAAGGGATGCCAGTGCTACAGGAGTGCCTTGGCCTCATGTGCCATGGCGCTAGCCCCTAATATTCCAAACACCTCCCATGCATTTACTTAAGTTCCAAGGTAGAAGGAAAAACAAAGGTTAATCAGACAAAGGGGTGAATGAGGAAGAACAGAAAAAAGAAGATCCAAGATCAGGAACTAAGAACCAGGAAGGCAGTGCACAGACACAGTGTTTGAACACACAAGTTGTTTCATAAGAATCTAGTATGTAACGGTGTGAAATGACATCAAGGGGCTTCTGGGTAAATCAAGACCTGAATTGATCTAATTAAGTAACAGTAAATAAAAAAGGCTTCCATTAGCATCGACAATTCAGAGGTCTTTAGAGCCTTTCGCTTAGTATGACGTCTAATGACACATGTGTAGCACCATCTGTGAGCATGAGAGCAGGTCGCTAACGCAGCACAACTAGTACTACATGGTATCCAGGAGGAGACAGAGAAGGCAGAATTAGAAAAAGATTTAATTGTCCACAGGTTATTTAATGTGAATCTGGTATGTAGACGTTTGACAGCTGGAATGTGGTTAGTGGAAGATGTTCTGGATTTAGCACAAAGGAAGACAAAGATGTATGGCTGAGCAGGAGGGTTGAGAGGCTGGTTTTGGAAGCATCTGACAGAAACATAGGAAAGAACTGGCAAACCGGCGAGACAGGCAAGCTTTCTCGCAGCAGCTATCATAAAAGCACCAGGTTTTGTCCTTTGCTCTTCTTTCCAGCATTGAATGTAAGAATTTAACTTAGCAGTGCCTTTATCATCAAGTCTTTAAAATATTTATCAGAATTGATTTGAAAAAATTTGATCAGGAGTGAGATTAGTAGGGGTTTCCTGAAAATTATGCTTTTTTTCTCTCTCAAAGTGAAGTCATTTGATGTCCTTGGTTCTTGTATTTCTTATCTCTAAAGTTCAAGATCACACCAGATTATTTCTTAAATTCCTTCCAGATATGATTCTATAACACAAAAAATAGCATTTTCATCAAAGCACCAATGACTTTCTTTCAGTGCATACATTCAAGTTACCGACTTGTTTTTATTAAACAACATCATAGCATTCTCATGCTGTGATTTTATGCTTGAAATTTCTAACGTCTAAGTTATTTAAACATTTTTAACAAAATTACAACCATGAAGAAACTAATGGGTAATAATCCAATAGAATATTATAAAATACAAGTTACTAAATGAACTGTAATGAATTAACAATTTTATAAACTCCCTTAAATTTTTATACTTCAGAGAAGTAATTCTTTTTCAAATTTTTATTGATGAAATAATTTAAGGAAAATTCATACAATTTTTACATTTTATAAAAGAGGAAACCGGGAAGTAGAGAGATTAAATTGCTGGAGACCAAGTGCCAGGACTGCTCGTCCACACGCAGGAGATCGAATTGGCAACTTGCTTGAATTTTGGCATGTCGCCTTCCTTCTGGCAGTAAACTCTAGCTACAATTCTCTTTCAGTTTTTTTGTCCCGAAGTTTGAAAATATTTGTTAACTGAGAACACTAATAACAAAGCCAGTGAACTATTTTTGCTTGCTGTAATGCTCCTCGCATGTGAACACATTGGCTTTTCTGAAAATGCCTTCCAGCAGAGCTGACACTGAGACCGGGACTATGCTACCCAAAGACAGGGATGGAGGCCCCTAGCCTGGAACCTAAACTCACAGCTGGCTAAAGTGAGAAGCAATGACCGACCGGTGCTATGTCAAACTGCGTGAGGCACTATCATGGTATCACAGGGTCATGCCAACCCCCACACGCACAGCTGTTTAAAAACTGCCATCATACGGACAGGGGAAATATGGGATATCTAGGAATCTTGCAAAATGGATTGGCTCTTGCAACCGAAAAATGATTTACATTCCCAAACTGTTCAGATCCAAGGACTCAAGTGGGTTTACCAAGGTTGAGGCCCTCCAGTTTGTCAGGATCACATTTCATCAACAATCCATGCTGCCCTTTCTAGGTCCCAGCAGATCTTCCACTCTTGTTTCTATCATTTTAGCCCAGCCATAACAAACTCCTTCTTCTATGTCCTCTGTTTGACTTTATTAATAGGTAGAAGCTGATTAGTAACTCTGCACGTACAGCCTTCAGCGGGGGATCCAGCTTTAAACTTGAGCATTCTGCAACTCTATCAGCATTAGAAGGTGTTTCTTTTACTCACGCCATTAGTAATAGTGAAACAAGCACTAGAAGCTCTAAAATCAAGTAATCACACTAGGTTAGGCTCATGACTGATCATAATAATGTGGAAAAGGAAAAACAAGGGAGAGAATGAGATGCATGCAGTTAAGTTCAAGTACTTCAAAGCAGTGTACTCACACTTAACTCGCTTTTCTGTAACTGCAGAGCAGCTCAGATGAATCTCCTCCATGATCGCCTCTAGTTAAGCATCAACCGCCTCTCTCAGTTTTCTGCCAGATGGAAATCACAAAGAGAAAGTGAATTAATTCAACTGGCCTCTTCAAAAACATATCTGACTCTTCCAAAATACTACCCACGTACTCTGATGCGAGACCCACTCGTCCACTGTAAACTCTTTCACACAAATATGCAAAGGACTGACCTCAAGGTTAAACTACCAATTTCAAACATGAAGTGTCAAGCTCCTGTATAGGATTCTTTTTTTTTTTTTTTAACAAGGGCATCATAACATTGTCCACTGAGACTGTTAAACCTAGGTTTGAAACCCAAACTGAAGTTTATAGGAGCACAGCTGGGAAAGGCTTCAGCCATTCAAGTTCCAGGCTCTCATTTCTTTGTCTTCCGTGAAGCAACATTCAGGGAGTTAAAATGATTGCTGTGTGAACTCCACATTTCTCATCAGGTTAATGACATAATTGCATATTATAATTTTCCAATGTAATATTTATGATGTCATAATAGTTATGGTACTATGATCATGTAACAATTATATAATTAGCAAATGTAATGTGATATTCTAATCATGTATAAAAATACATATGTAAATTTATGCATTATGTTGAAATTTAAAAATTAACGTAAAAAAGTGCAAATAAATAATTACTATAGCACCCATGCATATATATATCGAGAATCAGTTTGGACGTTTTGGGAGAAAAAGAATCCGTTTTCAGGAACAGTACAGTGACAGAAGAGCCAAACCATCATATCCTCATGCAGGAGCACATTGGCCTTGCTGCCACTGCAGCAAAAGTCAGAAAAATTCGAGAGCGGTGATGAGGAGGCCTGAGGCAAGCGCTGAACAATTCCACTGTGGAGTAACTGGAAAGTGCCCCGCGCTAGCACATTAGTCATTCTGGTAAATGCCACGGAGTTGGTGACAACAGCTTATGTCTTACCGCAAAGACCAAATATCCCAGATTCATGGAAACAGCCAGTTTGCAATGTGTTTTCTAATAGACACAAATGTTCACCAGCTAAACCTTTCTTGATAAATATCTCATCTGCATGTGTTAATAAGTCCTGCTGTTCCTAAGTGAAAGACATTATCAGATATAGATTGCACAAGGTTAGCATTGGGGATTAAACAAGGATCGCTAGAACCGCTACTCCTGTAAACCAGGGCTGCTTTGGTTAAATAAACTGCCATATACTTGTGTATGTTACGGGGTCCCCTAGGAGCTTCTGCCATCTGTCTTATTAGGGAAGGTCCTGGTCTCAGCGCTCGCAGAACCTGCTTCTCATAGCTAACTCAGACCTCAGACCAGGACCATCCCTACCATTTGCTTTGGTTTCCTCTAATTTCCTAAAGACAGGTTAACAGAAAGATGATGGTTATGCCATGAAACTCAATGGTATCCATGTTGGGTTTCAGAGTACAGAATACCTTACGAGATACTGCCCATTTTGGGTGGTTGAGCTACTTAGCACCATATAAATTAAGGCAGGAATTAAATTGTGCCGCACAAGGTACTATATTTTTTAATATAATATATATTTTCAATGAGGACTTGGTGATGAAATTAGAGTGGGTCATTATGGTGTTTGGGGATAATTTATTTGATGAGAAAAAAAAATTCCCAAACACTCTCTAAATTACTTCAGGAAAAACCACATAGAACCATTTACAAATCTCATAGAGTATATAGTATTTTAAATGTTTATTATTCTTTTCTTTTTCATTTGTAAAAACAGCATAAGCTTATTTGAGACACTCTATAAAACTGAGACATGTACGAAGATGAAAATAATGATCTCATCACCAAAATGTATACCTCTTAGCACTTTGAAGCATAACATGCAGTGGATGCAGATCTAAGGTTCAGTTGTAACCATGCTTGCGGATCTCCATGTTTGAATGGTAATTGTGTTTCCTTCTTTATCTTTTGGTCTTTCTGTCTCTTAATGGAAAAATATATTTTATTTTTAATTTTGAGAGAGAGAGTTGGACTTGAAAATGTCAGCTTCTCTGGATATTTTCACAATAGAAAACCCTTTCGCCTGCCCCTACGTGGGCAGGTCGATTTTCATTGAAAATGGCTTCAAGCTGGTTCTAATATTTACTCACTTATGCAGGTGCATTCGTCAGCATGGGGTCTATATCCACTGTCGCACTCACAGTGGAAGGTGCCTAGAGTGTTAATACAGCGCCACTGGCAGCCTCCATTCACCACCACACATTCATCGACATCTAGACGAGGAAGACAGATGGCCAGGATTACAATGTCATTCCAATGTCAGCTTCGGAGAAGTGGTGCAATATTTCTTTGATACACAGTATGTGTTACATTGTACAAAGGCACTGCCTCTGTGGCCGCAAATCTTTGCTTGTTTGATCCATTTTGCTCCACTGTGTAAACAAGGAAATGTAGATAGAAACTTTATTGAGTTTCTAAAGCCAGCAATGATGAGCACAGGGCTTGTCTCAATTTTCTGTTCTTCACATTCCGGCTAATTAGACAGATCCTAGATATAGATATTTCCTTGGGGGAGGCAAACTGGAGGGGAGAATTACAATGAGCTCCTCTATCTGAAGCAGCACACTCCACTAGATAAACACCTATTATTGGCCTGATGCTGCTGAACAAAGCCAGTAATAGAGTGAAGACCTTGAATCTCCTTCTCCTGTGTTACTGTAGACACCAGGGCGGAGACAGATAAATTCAAATGAAAGCACGGTCGGGTGTTCTTAAAAGCATGTCAGTACCTTTGCTGCATGGACTCAGCCTCCTCCTCCCTCAAGCTGCCACTTTCTGAAATACCATCTTTCTATCAGAGGTTACTTTAATTTTAGGAATAAAGGAAAAGATAAAGATTCAAGATTGCCTGTGTCCTGGAATCACTCAAGGTCATGATCTATGGATAGAATATTCATCTTTCATTAGGAAACAATGAATTCAGCCACCCAGTTGTGCACTTTGTATTTAAAAGTACAGATAACAATGCCAATGTGTAATGGAGACTCTCATATCTAGCAGCATGTTATTTAACTTCATGGCATTGCAAATTGATTTTGTATTGTGGTTTTTCATTTAAGTGATGTACAGTAACTGTGAAATGGAGACTAACATATCCAGATGTGTGGATGCAAGGCAGTATGCATCTCTACTTTCACATTAAAGATGGGCTCCCAATGAAACTGTCTGCTATATGACAATAGGCTGCTGCACTCTGCCATTGTCCATGCCCACAATAATGGACATATGACTGTGTATGAAGAACTATACTTCAGTAATGATATAGGGGAACTCAGTGGAGGGGAGATTGGGAGGAGATAAGGGAAATTCCAGGGACCTATGTAAGTGTATCATAAAATCATGTCAAATCTGATCTGCATTTCCAATAAAGATAAATAAGTATTTTGTTTTTATTTTTAGCTAATTAGTCAACCAATCTTATGATACAATTCTACAGGCTCTGTCTGGGATTTTTCCTCCACCTTTCTCATATCCCCTCCTCCCACTGATTTCCCCACATTATTACATTAGAATAGTCCTTTAGAAACAATCATAATCCCATCATCCTGGTGCTCATGTGTATTCTGACACTGTAAGTCTGGACAATAGCAGAGTCCAGCATCCTATTATCATGATGTATTTAGCAGTTTCATTGGAAGTCCATCTTGGATTTGGCAGTAAAGATGCACACTGCATCGTATCTTTATATCTCGATATGATGGTCTCACTATCCAGCTGCTCTAATGACTATATATACGAGTATGTTTATCTATATATCTATTGATGTTGTGTTTTGCATGAAGGTTGCCTTATATTAAATAGAACATATGATATTTAAAATAAATAAATCTTTTAAAAAAGAAAAGAAATGTGAAATCTCCTTTCGGTTAGTTTATATGGTGAGGCACTCTTATTTTTGATTTGCAATACACTTCTGGGCAAGCTGAGACGTAATAGGTTGTGTTCATATAGTGGCAAAGCAAACTTATTAAAAGGTTTTTTTTAAAAAATCAATAATTTATAGAATGATACCAAATACTAAGTAATTGGTATGGCTTCCTTTCTCCTTTCTGCTTACACTGAATACACTGAATACACTGAACTTGCTGATGGTTCGGGCATTGCCTAAGCAAGAGATCTCCAACCTGACAGCAGGTTAGAATGCTCTGAGGAGTGCTTACAAGCAAGGATGATGAAGTCCCACTTTACACAGCATGAGCTAATTGTCAAGGGAAGGCTTAGAGATCAAAACATTCTAAAAGCACCCGAAGTGACTCTAGTGTAGTGTAGTATGCCCACAATGGAGACGATCCGGAATAGCTAAGGTTTAAATTATTTAGAGAGTATGTTTTAATTCATTTCTGGTTCAGAAGACCTGGGATTGGGACTAAGGTTCTTAATTTCTAGCTCGTTTTGAAGTAATTCTAGTGCTACTGGCCTGTGGACCATTCTTGAAGCAGCAAGAGCACACACACACCTTTGTTCAGCCGTGAATACCACATGCCTTATGAACGTAATGATTTGGCTCAATTTCTCAGTTGTTTGACCAAATTATATTAATTGAGTCCAAATTTCTAAATCAACACTCTTATCAAAATAGTGAAGTATGCATACATATATGTAGATACATGTATGAGTCAATTAAACTTTAAGATACCTTCCAAAATTTCCAAAGGTAACAGCCACAGGTTTTCTCCACATCAGGCATTCCAATAATTAATAGTATTAAGACAATTATAATATTATTTGTTACAAGGAATTGCTTGATTCTGTAAAACATAAGAGAAACCTTTTTCTTTTCTGATGGAAATCTATGTTAGGATGAAACTGGGTTAAATTGCCATGGCATTAGATGTTCATGCTGAACCTGTCACAGGCGATTTTCTTTTCCATCAAGATTCCGCCCAACAGAGTTAAAAACCAGAAATGTCAATATTACATTAAAATGTTATTATCAAGCATACTTCATGTGAAGAAACAATTTCTCAAAAAATTCTCTGAGTTATATCTTCATGCTGGACACTCACAGAAAGGCCTGCCCTTAGAATTGGAACTCCAGGGCACTGCTGGGAATAATGATAAAGTGATTAGAATATATTTTTTTTATTTTGGCATTATCACCGTGAGGTGGACCTAGAAGCGCATGATTTTTTATTATAAAGGGCTGCAAAAAGAATGGACAATGTCTGCAATTTTTCCTTTTAAAGTAATTTCTCTAAGTACTTCTGATGTAATTATCCCCAAAACTACTTCCCCAGATGACCACAAAATACAATCGTTTAAAGGAATTTACATTATTATCAAATGTATTTTGTACATAAAAGCTCTCAGAGACAACAATAATCAGCTTTTTGCTACCAAACAGACAAAATTGGTTGATATTAGTTTTCTTAGGTTTTGTGACCTGAGAACTGGAGCAGGATAACTTATCCTTCCATTTGCCTCTTGATAATACTGCTCTCAGAAAACCGTTGAACAAAAAGAAATGCCGCAATGGTGCTTTTTGCTGGAGACCGAATTGCAGAGTATGTGTTCTGGACGAAACATTGATGCATGTAAAATTCCACTAGCATTTCCATCTGGCCTTTCTTAGTCTGTCCCACTTCAGTGATACTCCATGTCCAGGCTGACATTTTCCGTATAATTTGTAATGACTGATTGAATGAACTCCCTAACGCCAAATATCCTGTTGTGTTAAATTCTGGCATAGACTAAACACACTACTAATTTTTTTTTACAAGTGAATTAATTAACAGTTTTAAAGGGTTGTCTGTCCACACAATCCTCTTATCCACTCACGTTTGCCAATATGTTCCTGTCTTTATGGGGCTCCTCGGCTCTGTTCACTTTCTTTCCTCACCCTTAGAGAGGATCTGCTTTAGATTACTCAAAAGTAACTTTAAAAAATCCAGGGGGAAAAATAATTCCTGATTTTGCTGATGAGTAAATTTGAGTTGAGTCTGTAAGGAATAGTGACTTGTTACAGTCTTGGACTTTGCTTTTCTTTTCATATGAAATAACTCCCTAGTTAACCTTTGAGGGGATTTTCCTCTCTAATTTTGAAGAAAGCACACCACTTGCTTGGGATGAATGAACAGCATCCATTTTCTAAACCTGAGATAGACTTGATCTGGTCCAATCTCCTCCCCATCTGCCTCTTTGGAAGAGGTAATCTCTGTCTTACCACAGAGCTTTGTCACAAACCATGAAATAGTTCAGATATGACCTGACAGTCATGGAGCATAGCACGTAGGTTGGGAATCCAAGGTGTACTTCTGCCCTGGGAATGACAGGTGTGGATGTGAGCCATTCTGACAGGCCTACCTTGTTGCCACACATAAAGTTACATTAAAGATCAAGCCAGGAACTTGGGACCTGGGGATTTAACCTTCCAGCAGCGCAGGCTGCTGGTGGGTGCCAGGCCGGGATCATCTCCATGCTTGCAGCCCTGATTACAGTCACCATGTCCACGCAGTGACCTGTCCCTGGGTGGCCAGTGTGCCATTCAGTGCCAGGCTCCACCTGCTGGTCACCTGGCAGCCAGCTCTGGGGTTTTGGGGCTTTGAATTGCTGCTCAGGCATCTCCATGTTAAGTCCACTGTACTTCTGGGATGTCAATCAATCCTAAAGACTCTCAAGGACAGAGTAACTTTTCCTTTGAAGGTAAGGGAGGGTAATGAGACCTAGTAGGTTGGAGGAGAGGGACCAGGTGATCTTTATGGATAACACTGATATACCAAACTCCTTCAAATGCTGTGTAGTACTTGTAATCACTGAACAATGATGACCACCAAACACCAGTCTGTGCAAAAGTTAAGGCTCGGAGCTTGTCTAGCAGGACCATATCCTATTATCTGACATGATGATGGATCAGGAAATGGGTCATATAAGGCAGGGCCATGACATTAAGTAGCATATGAGAGAACCATATCCGGGGTAGATTCTGTGGGGGATGTGTAGGTCAAAACCCGTGAAAATAGTAGCCCCACTGGTTAGCTCAAGAGTTGAAGGGGTGATATACTAAACTAGGTGTGACCAAGGAGCCTGCCATCACTCACAGGTAAAGGAATCCACAACAGTCTGGACTGGTCAAGGCAGCAGCACCTGAATGTGCATCCTGAATAGGGTGTGGGGTGAGCTGGGCTGCAACATTTACCAACTCATACAAGGCCAATTGAAAGGCCAGACTATGCCGGACACTAGCCTAAAATCTAATGGCATGTATGAGAACTGGGTCTAGGAGTGGATCAAGTGGAGGAACTTGGGAAACTACCCCAGTGGGTCATAGCTTCTGCTGGTGAACACATGGTCCAGAGCTGGGATCGGACAAGTTAGGCAAAGTAACTCCAATGGCTGGCTAATGTGTGGATTGGTAATGGAACATGGTGGAGTGGGCAGGACTGAGCAAACCTTAGCCCACAAGAAAATTTAGAAATCAGGACAGAGCACAGGTCATGCTGATCTCGGCTCTTGCACCTACTGGTCTGTGTGAGCCAGGGATGCTAAAGATAGTGTCTAAGGCAAGGACTGGGACAGGTGAGGGGCTGTGCCAAGCTGAGTCAGAGCAACCAATAGCATGCGTGCAGTCTATGGCTGGAAATGGGCCTGGTTGGGGAGCTAAGGGGACACCCTAGCTGGGTTCAGGTTCCCACCAACGAGCACGGGGCTGGAGTGGGGACTGCATTCTGATCAGGATACGGCTGTAGTCTTACTTAGCACAAATGTGGACTGGGACTGGAGGCATCAAGCCGGGCTAGAATCCAACACCATATGGTGCTCTGGAAGACCAGGGTAGATGTGGCACAGACTAGGCTGGGTCTCTGCCCCTTCTGAGCCACGTGTGAGCTGTATGTGGGTATGGACAAGCCTTGGCTGGGCTGAAACATCCAACAGCAAGAACCAGATTGGGTTGAAGGCCAGTCAGGAAAAGCCACTGTTCCTGCTAGGACAGGGGGTGGACTGAGTAGGGCTGGCTCATGGATACCCTGGTATGCACGAAATCTGGCATTAGGAGAGGTTCTGATGGAGGAGCCTGGGCAAATGCTCTGACAGGACACAGACCCTGCAGGTAAGCGCAAGAGACATGAAAGGAAACAGCCCAGAACAGGCCATGGAAAATTTCCCACTGACATACATTTGGCATGGGTCGGGGGCAGACCAGGCTGTATCAGTTCACATTATCCACTGGTGAATCTGAACACCAGAACGAAGTGTGGGTTGAGCCAGTTTTGGTCACGACAAAAAACCAGTTCAAAATAGAGAATGCCAAGGTGAGGTTACCTGTAACTGATGTGACCACAGCACCCAACCAGCACATGTGAGAACTAGGAAAGGAGGGGGAAGAGCCGGCAGGGGGAATATGGGGGTGCTCCCCTGCTGGATGGCTACTCCCACTGGAGAGTGTGAGCTGGAATGGGGGCAGACCAGACTAGGCAGGGCTATAACACCTGTGTGCCTCCTATGGACTAGATCAGGGAAAAGCCAGGTTGGGCTGATTGTTTTTACTGGTACAAACCAAAATTAGAGTGGGTGGGTTGTTTGGGCTTAGTCACAGCATCAGCTGGCAGAAGCTGGCACTGGGGGCTAATTCTGTCAAACCACAGAAACACCTGGAGAGTGCATAATCCGGGAGTGGGAGTGGCCTAGAAGGGAAATAGTGGGCTCCTCCCTCTTGGGTTATCACTCCCACTAGAGGGCAGGAAAACCAAGACAGGAGCTAGAGTGGTTAGACAGAAAGGCACTCAACAACATCCATCCACATAGATAGATGTGGATAGATGTTGGATAGTGGAGCTGGATAGTGGAGCTGGTTAGATGGAACTAGGCTTCAATGCCCATTGACATGTATGAGAGCCAAATGGGATGTGGGACAGACTGGACTAGTCTGCTGCACATACTGGCAAACCAGGGTAGGGGGCGGGCCTAGTGGGGGTTATTGTGGGTCACTCTGACTAGGCTGCAACTCCCACTGGTTTATGTGAGGGCCGAGTGTGTGCTGGGCAGAACCAGGCTGGACTGCAACACCCACTGGTTCCAGTGGAAGACAACGCTGCAAACAGAACCAACCCAGCAATTGCAGCCACCAGCTGATTGGGGCAATGGACTGTGTCGGGCCCTGTACTTGCTAGTACACATAAGAATCTGGTCTGGGAACACCTCAGAGAAAGTTTCTTTTGGGATCTCCCAAATTGAACTGCTGGACTCAGAACCCTAACCATGAAGAGACAGAGGACAGAACAAGTCAATCAACCACCTCAGTCATATGTTGGCCTTGAAAAACAGGGCAAATGGAGACTCTAAGATGGACTATGTCAATCAGTGGATTGTTCAATGACCTCATTGTGCTTGGAGTGGCGAGATTGGCAGCGATTCATAACTGGTGAACTATCAAAACCACTTGAGCAAGTATCTCAGAGCATGCCCCACATCCGGGACCTGGGGTGGGTGGAAGACTGGGTGGGGTTTCTTCCTTAAAACTCCCTTTACCTCAGATACATGAAGGAAACAATGTGGAAATAATAGTCTTACCCACTTTCCTGTAGCCCTTGAATCTTTTTACCCTAATTAACTATGTAAAGATTGCCAAAACTATAATAAAAAAAATTGGAAAAAGTAAAAAAAAAAAAAAAAAAGATGAAGCCAGGAAACCTAGGCAAGAGCTGAAGGACAGAACAGTGGAGTCTGGTCCTCCCTTCCCCTAAGTGCTCCAATAACCTGACCCCGTTGAAGCTCCTTTGAGCCTCTGCAGGCTGTGGCTCATAAACAAAACCATCCTAACCGACATCGCTCGCAATAAAGCTGATGTGCAGCGAGAAGTCACAACTGCAGTTCAAATACAGCATCTACTTTTCAAAAAAACTTGTCCTTTAATCAGTAAAGTGTTTTAATCTATATTTCATCAAAGGCCTAAAAAGTTGTTCTTTGTAGTTCGGAGAAGTGGTATCCCATTGATTCTAATGAACTTTGGGATTTGTGACAATCTCAGTTCATCTTTATTATAAATGTTAAGGGTTTATAAAGCTGTCTAAGCCAAGTCGTGGTGTGTGTCCTAGTGCAGAGCTGATAAAACTCCTCTGCAGTGGTGCTTCTTACAAGCCCCTTTGAGTGGTCCATATTAATCGTGTTCCCAACCCTGGGTCACTGCTTTCTCCTTTTGTGGCTTTCCTGGTAGTTACAGCATCTGCTAGCTTGATATTCAGATCCAAGGCCATTGACCGTAAGTGCATGCTGGTAATTTTGTGGATACTACAATTTCCCTAACTGTTGCCCTTGCTGTAAAAATGGTATCATTTTTTTTTCTAGCCTATTCATTCAGAAAGTAGTAAAGGCATGCTTTTTTTCACCAAAAATCATTGAGTTCAGAAAAAAGGCTAGAGGTAAATAAGATTTTTGAAGAGAATGACATGCTAAGACAAAGCCCGGAGGACTTGTTCTCTTGTGCTAAGGCATATAAGGGTGAAAGCGGAGAAAACTTGTGCACACACTACATTCTGCCTCTCCTCAACTGTCTTCTGAATCGTTCCCCATTGCTTTAGTTTCTTGAAGTCTGTGGATTCTGTTTTAATCCAGCTCCCCCACCTTTTTTTTTTCCAGCAATTACCTATGTGTCACACAGATGTCTACCCAAAGCTTTGAAGAGGCTTCTAACTTTAAGTGAGATGAACACTTCATACTTTCTTAGGACTGTCAGTTATTAACTCATCAGTAGACAGACTCATGTGTGCGGTTGCTTAATCTTTGTTTCACTAATGGCTAAAGTGCTATGTGCGCAAGAGCTTTTCAAATGTCACTCATGACAACACGCCCAGACTGATCAGACTCTCGATATGTTTCTATGAAATCAGTCCCGGGGCCATCTCCATGTGTGTAGCACTTCAAGCCACATCTAGACTAGCAAAAAGAAACCAAACTAAGAACTTGAATGAATGTCAACATTTAAGTTCATTTCGGACAGGAATACCCAAAGGTGACAGAAGACATGTAAGGACATGTAGGAGAAAAACGAAAGGAATCAAGCACTATGGAAGCTAAAAGAACGGTAGTTTGAAGAAGGGAAAAAACAGCCATCAGGGCTTAGAAATAAAGGTTTCACTGCTAAAACCAATAAAAAGATATTAACAAAAAGATTCCCTACCTAAGAATTATTCATCACTTGCTAAGTGTCAGCTGTTGCTTAGGTTTTATATGTGTATTACCATATTATTACTCCAAATAGCCTTATGAAATACATGCTGATATTACTTCTATTCACAGACACAGCAAGTATCATCATGGGCTTTTTAGACTGGTTGGTTTCAGTGGCTGGGTTGATGAAGCAGTGGGACCAAAGAAAATGACACAGGGAGTTAAGACATGGATTAGGTAAATTAGAATACCAAGAATATGGGTGACTCTAGATAGATACGAAAGTGTAGACAAGAAAAGGACTTCTATTGTGAATGGCCCTTGCAGAAGTCTAAGCACTCATGAAAAGGGAATAACAAAGTGGTGAACAAAACAGATACGACCTCTGTTCCCAGAGCTGGTGACACAGCAGGACTGCTGTTTCTTGGGCTGGTTATCTGTACCTGCGGTGCTCCTTATGATCTCATGAATACACTCTGGAGATTAAACCAGCATCACCTTTCATTAACAGAGAAAACACAGTAAAATCATCTTTTGCTTCCTGGGTCTTTCCATTCTCCAATAAATATGCTCTCCTAACCCAGAGTAGTAGATGATGCTGTGCTTCCAGGTCCTTCCATTCTCCATTAAGCATGCTCTCCTAACCCAGGGACCCTGGGTAGAGGATGGTGCTGTCCGGTTTCCACCCTGCACATGCTGTCCCAACCCTGGGTAGTAGATGGTAATGAGTCTGCTTTCCACCCTGCACGTGCTCTCCCAACCCTGGGTAGTAGATGGTAATGAGTCTGCTTTCCACCCTGCACGTGCTCTCCCAACCCTGGGTAATGGATGGTGAGGTGTCTGCTTTCCACCCTGCATGTGCTCTCCCACCCCTGGGTAATGGATGGTGAGGTGTCTGCTTTCCACCTTGCACACTGCCAAGGTTTAACATTTGCAGCAGATTGTGTGTGCATGCTTTGTTTTCATTCCCTTCTGCTCCCACACACATGGAGACTACAATGACAATATTCTATCACAAAATACCAGAGTCAGTATTCCAGGGTCTGGAATTTTATACTACCTTTATGCTAACAAGTTAAGCTATTATCATTCTATTGATGCTTAAAGGAGACATGAGATGCCTGGGTCAGAAACAAAGGACTTTATTACCACTCAAAAAACAGTAGTCAGAGCTACTACCTGTGTCAACTCCAAGTGTCCCCTAAATCCCACAGCAGGGGCAAATAGGGTGTATTATGGATTCCTGCACATTGTACCAAGGAAACAGTGAGCTTAGGGAATATAGACAAAACTGGTCTGCTGGTTTCTCCTTGGGGGACAGTAGCTCAGGGCCCTCTTTTCTTAGAATATCAATTAAAAATGCTCTGAGCTTATAGTGAATTCTATCCTTCTATTGTAATACACTAACATGATTTGAGATTGTCAATGATTTTAGAATCACTGGTTAAGTGGTTGGCCCAAAGCTGGCATACAATAAATACTTGTTCAAAATTTATGAAATGAATAGAAGAATGAGAGAGAACAATTTGAGAGCAAAGGAGACTGACAAAGAAAATCAAAGAATGTTGGGGATCAGGGTTTTATAGAACTTGGCATTGAAGAAGAGAATATTTCTAAATTGAAACGAACATCAGTACCAACACTGCGAAGATCAAATAAAATAACACTTTAAAGAATTCAGTGAGCCTGTAATTTATAATGTCTTTTTGCTACAGTGCAGAATATGGATAGGAAATCAGCTTTTTTGAGATTTCATATTCTTTCTTCAAATGCCAAAAAAAAAATTATTCTTTTATTGAAAACAGGGCTGTCAAGGTCATGCTATCTTGGATCTGTTATATTGCTGCTCATCTCTAGTAGGATTCCATATCATCCCTGAAGATTACAGTGTGATAAATCTGGAAAATTTTGACATAATAGTGTCATCACACTCTATAGGACCATAGGTAATGAAAATAAACATCCGTACACTACAGACATCAACCTGACATGCAATTAATGATACATAAATTATTCTGCACTTCCTAAGATTAGATAAAACATGGAAAGGAAAGGCAAGCCACTCATGAAAACTGAGCATGAACAAAACTTCCTGCAACTGCTCTTGGCGAGCTCCTTTTCTCTACTTCCAGTAGCTTTCAGTACAAACATGTAGATTCTCTTCTCATTTTCAAGTGAGAATCTAGTTTCCTCTAGATTGTAAACTGAGGAGGATATTTCTGGGAATAGACAAAGCATTTATCCTTGACACTGACTACAGAATTGGAAATTTTGGTCCAAACACATAATTCACTCCTTAAGTGAATGACAGGCATTTTAATCTTTTGTATAGTGGCTAGCTCCACTTTCCATCTTCCAAGTTGGCCATGACTGTGACTAGTAGATGCTGGTTACTAAGTGTTGTCCAAGTTTATGCCAAATGCAGACGCACCTGGAGAGGGAGAAGAGAACCCAAGCACATACATAAGGAGCTTGGAAAACACAAGTGATGAATGGCTGTGCAATGAACAAGTTGCCTGACTGGGATAACTGACTTGGTCTAGATATTATGGAAAGGAGAACAGCATGAATGTCCTGGTGATATAATGTCTTGTATGAGATTGAACAGTTCGCTCTATCAAGAACTCCTATTCAACTTCTCTCATTGAGTTTCTAATTTGTTGGAATGAAGACTATGACCTAACAGGGGAGGCGGAAGAGCCAGGACTCTGTGTCTCTAGCACCATGCCTTTCATGTTATTGAGTTGAGTAAGATTACGAGATCCAAGAATACAATTTGTAGTATTCAAACTTTCATGCATACTGATAACATGTGCCATTTCATCTAGATGTTCCGATAAAACAAGCCTTACAGTTCTGGAACATCCATTTAGTAAGCTCTCTGATAATGTTCTCCCAAATCATGCTTTGAGGAGAACCTCCCAACGACATTCTGAGATGAACAGTAACCTATGTGTAAGGTGTTCTCAAGTAACTAGAGAGACAAGCATTTAATTAAACAAGTATTCAGCAATTTATTTCTTTCCTTAATGGATCAGAGAAAGTCAATACTTTAATGGCACAATAAAAAGAAAGCATGAAATTATTCCTTATGTTTATTACAAAAGCCTGAATGTGCTTTTATTTTTGTGAAAACAAATTGTGTGGACCTCTTTTGCCATTTCTTTTTCTCCTCTGGCAAGAGCCTTTATTACTATGCTAACAATCACTGACTTGTCCAGAAACCGATTTTGGAAGCACCATAAATGACAGTCTGCCACACGTTGTATACACAACAGCTGGAACCCTGACCTCAACAATTTTAGCAAATGCCTATGCAAACTCTGATTAAACACTAGCCACCATCTTATCCCAAGTTCATTCCATCCCTCCCGCTGCTGCAGCCTCTCTTGTGAAACAAAATCGCATTTAGCAGTGGGAAAAATCAATAATGATGCATTTTTCCATCACAGACAGTTATTTCAAAACAAAAATTATATAAGCAAGACAGTACAAACAATGTAACATTCTGCCAATTACTTAGTACAATCGGTGCCTCTCCTTAATTTTATTTCAATAAATGTCTTAGGTTTGTTCACAAGTTCTACTTCCTTGTTACTGAACTGCAATTTTTAAAAATTCAGTATTAGATCTCATTCTCCTGGCCTTTCTCCAAGTCTTTCTTCATCTGACCGCTACCATTACTAAAAACAGAGACTTTGTAATTTTTTCTCCCAACAGCTTTCAACCAATCTCCAAGACAGATCAATTTAATTTAAACTGCACCTCTACACTATGCAGGATTTCAGCATTTAATTAGAAATCCATTACAATAATTGTATTCCCTTTTAATGTAGTCACTTAGCCTGTAGTTAAATGTGACTTCTATTATTATAATATAGCACATATATAATGACTGTACATTGCTTAAAATTATCTCAGAAACATTAGCACTTGTAAATTAAGTATAAATGTGCTGGATTCAAAACCCTGAGGTGACTGTTCACAAAAATGGGTGCACTAATTATATACAAGGTCCCCCGATGGGACAAAAAACATCCCTTTCTCTCATTTCTTTTGCTAATCTTACTCAAGTTTGGCACTGGCAGAACTTAACTTCAAAATTTTTCCCTGTCAAAATTTAGGAATTTTCTAACATTGTTCTCCTGAATTTTATCTTTGTCTTGAGTTGCTTATTAATGATTTAATATAGGCTACAGCTGAAACTCAGGGATTATTTCTAGAACTCTCCAAGTTACCAAAACCCAAGGATGCTTGAGCCTTTGATATAAGATAGCTGAAGAATTAGCTAAAACTCATGCAAGCTGTGGGTTTTACATACATTAAATCATCCATTGTCATCTTTACATTACTTGTACTGCCAAATGTAACACAAATGCTGCGTAAATGGCTCTTCCACAGTCTTATTTGGGAATAACAACAAGAAAAAAAAACTGTTCATGTTCAGCACAGGCATAATTTTTCCTTTGACTATTTTAAAAATGAGATTTCTCAGGCTTTTATGCATAGAGTCCTTAACTATGGAAAACTGATCATATATATGTAACATTTATATATAAAATCAATGGATAAAACTAAAGAAAATTAAAGTTCTTGTGACCTATGACTGTCCATTCCCTTTAGTCGGACACAATCTTACCAATCATAGGCAATTTTAACAATGTAAAACCTAGACAATTTCCCAGCTGACCTTGAGTTCCCACTGGTACATCCCCTTGCTTCTCTTGACATTTTCCTATTCCTTTGGCTCAGGCTAGAAACTCTCTCATCTCACAGTCTGTCATCCCCTCAGCACATCTGTTACCTCCTATTTTCCCTAGCTAACGTTATCACGTTGTACCACTGTATTCCTAGATTTCTTTCCCCAGATCCTGTCCCCAAATCTCTTAAGCAAGTTCTGAATGATATCCACCTTCACCAAGATCAAATTACTAATTGAGCGCCGTTCTCAGGGTCTATACACTCTCAGAGGCCCACATACATGTTTTGGTGTCTTTAAATTTTTAGATGAAGTAAACATTTTAATATAATAAAATACATTGCCTTTAAACCATATCATAATAAAATATACACTACATTTTTCTATTATTATGGAGAAAGGGCTCTATAAGGCAAAAGTAGTTGTTCAGTGCCCACAGAATCATAATTTGGCTCTGTCATCCTGTTTATTCCCTACTGAATTTTACATGATTTAATCTAAGCTTCGTGTGGCTGTGTGCATGTATGACACACATCATCTCTCTCTCTCTCTCTCTCTCTCTCTCTCTCTCTCTCTCTCTCTCTTTCTCTCTCTTATAGCACTGGCTTCATGAATAAGCCAACAGCAAACCTGCAAAGAACCCTGCCCTTTCAGGGTTTAATGCCCAATGCTTACCATCCTGCAATATCTAATAATTTATTATTGGAATTTTCACATTGAAAGGAAAGTCAACAGCGGAGCAAAGCACCAGGGATTCAGAACCTTAGATCATGCAGAGTTCTGCCTCCAACTAGATTCTCTGCAGGACTGTTGAATAATGCCTCATCATTGTCACTCTAGAACCATCACTATTATTTTCTTTCCTTGCTCTGGGCTGAGAGGTTGGGAGTTTGAGGTACGGTGGGAGGTGAGGGTTGTGACCACAGTGGGAAATACACCTGTTCATTATGAAACTTCGGCATCCACATGTGTTTGAAGGGTGGTATAGCTGGGTGAGTTTTCCAGTGACATCAACTGATTTAGTGTCATGGGATTCCCAGGTTAGAGGTGCAATTCCTTGGGGCTAATTCTCACACTAATGTGAGGATGTGAGAATTAATGTTCCTACTCCCAGGGTAGGCACTTGGGTCATGGCTGCCCTATAGGACAGGGATCCTGGACATCACCTCTCCCACCCCATGGAACTCCATGCTCACATTATAATATACTTAGTCCCTAAGAACATAATACCAAATAAAAACATCAAGACAAAAAGAGGAATCAGTTGTTGCAGTACAGCAAGTTAAGCAAAATTTTAGGAGACTGCATCCCTTATTGAGTGCCTAGGATACAGTCCTGCCTCTGCTTTGGGTGCTGCTTCTTACTAAGGTACCAAGGAAGCAGAAGATGATGGTTAAAGTCTATGGTCCCTGCTACCCCTGCAGGAGACCTCACTGGAATTCCTGGCTTCTTCCTAGTCCAGCCCCATGTCAGATCCTCCCTTTTTCTCTCCTCCCCTCTCCTCTCCTCTGTCACTTTACTTTTCAAATAAACTTGCATAAAAAGCAAAAGAAAAGGAAAGAAAACTAAAATTATAAGAAAGAGAAAAGGAGAACAAAATAAATGTCTTATATTTTAGTACCATCATCATAGTTTTCTCCAGTTTTGTGAACAAGGAACCACATACTTGGATTTTGCACCGGGTCCTGTAAAAGTAGTTTACCTACACTCCCTTGTCTTTCTGGGTCTACTCCCCTTTGCTCTTACCATGGACCTGAGAACCCTCACGAGAACTCCCTGAACTTCACTCTCTATTCTGCAAAATGCTGTACTCCCACTCCTGCTTTCTAGAGTTTCTAGAGTCAATTCCCCTACAGTCTGCCCTCGTGTGATCCCATTCACATCCATGAGGCTTCTTCACTTCAGTTATTCTCTCTAAATCCTCTCCCATCTGTCCCATCTCTGCCTCTCATGTTTCACAGTTATCCTGCCACGAACTCCACAAGCCAGGGTTCCAATGTTTACTGCCACCCTCTCCTATGGCATCTTACCCAACATGAAGATCTAAGGTTTGGGAAAGCAGCATAAGCTGGCCCAAGTCCTTGGGGCCCTGCTTGTATGGAGGAGACCCAGACGAAGCTCGTGGATCCTGGCTTCAGCCTGGACCAATTCCAGTTATCGTGGTCATTTGGGGAGTAAGCCAAAGGAAGGAAAATCTCTCTATGTATATCTGTTTTTCCTTCTCTCTCTGTAGCTCTGTCTTTCCAATAAAAATAAGTAATCTTCTTAAAAAGTTTAAGAATAATCTAGGGCCAGCTGAATTGTTCATCTTTCAGAAAGACCTCAACTGAAAATAATCTAGTTCCCCAGAAAAGCTCCACAAGTATTATCTCCATTTTTCACTCTTACATTCTACCCTGTTTTACAATTACTTACCAATATTTTTAAGAAGATTTGTTTTTTGTTTCTTTAAAATTTAGAGACAGAGAGATCTTTCATCCACTGGTTCACTCCCCACATGACTTCCATGGTGGCGCTGGGTCATGGTGAAGTCAGGAGACAGGAGCTTCATTAGGCTCTCCTCTGTTGCTGACTCAAACTCTTGGGTCATCCTTCCTTGCTTTTCCCAGCCATTGGCAGGGAACAGCATCAGAACTGGAGCAGCCGGAACTCAGTCAGTGACGATGCAGAAATACAACATCACAGATCAGTATTTCCCACTGTGTGGAAAGCCTGGATGATTAAACTTTCAAAATCAGCACTCTCCTTTTCCAATTATTAAATGGTTTGGCATTCATTTAATACTGGGGAAACCAGTGAAATCACTGCCTTCATTTGATAAGTATACGGAAACTGAGTCTGAGATAGTTTAAGTAATTTGACCAATGTGAAATACAAATTAAATGATGGGCAGAATTCAAATTAATGCTTTCTGATAATAAATTATGTGTCTTTTCCCCTTCATACAATGCTATGTAATTTCTTAATATTTAGTCATTTTTATATGTTCTAAAGGCAAATGATCCCTGACACTTTGAATAGTACTTTGTATACAGTATTTGCCCAGTAGAGATGCATTTGTTTAAAATGAATGACAACATGTTTAAATATATGCAAAAATTTTCACTTGGGAACGAGATAATTCACTTACCCAAACAAAGATCTAATAAAGCGATTCACTAATGAAAAGGTAAATCTTCAAATCTTAAAAAAAATCAAATTACAAATAAAACCACAAAAACAGCAAAAAACACAACAAGCTTTATTCCAAAAGTCAGTACGGCCAGCATCCTGGCTGATACTGGAAATGTCCCCAAAATATCACAGAACGGACCTTGATTTAATTATTGTATTTTGGACACTACATCTAACTCAAGGAGAAAATGCTGCCAGCACTTGATGTGACAGTGTAAGGAAAACACATTTCCAGATTTATCACTTAACAATTTCTGACTGCAGGCAAATAAGACATAGATGAGATTCAGTGAGAACTGAACGAGGCAAAGGAATTTGGAGGGGCTGAAGTGCTTCATTAAAGAAAACATGCACCTAGCTCCTACGCTCTTCCTTCCACTCCTCATCTGAATGTGATTTTGTGGATTCACAAAGGCAGCACAAATGAAAGAGATGGAAAAGCACAGGCTAGTAACATTCAAAGAGAAGCCAAAGCTGTCTGGATTCGGGCAGATAACGTTGGATTTGTCTAGGGATGGATTTTCAGGAAATTCGCACTTGGTGCTCAAGAGGCTGCACTAAGAATTATCAGCTATAAGAAGGCACTCTAATTTAGCTTATGAAGCAGTTATTTCTCTGGTTGAATGGACATTGATTAGAATTAGAAGAAATGTGCTGCAGTAGGTCAGGTTTTTGAAACGCATGTTTCAAAAAGGGGAAGTTTAACCCAAATATAAACTTTGTTTAGAGGTAGACTTTGTACCTAATTCTGAAGCACCTGGCATTTGCTGTTATCTGTTCCAGGACATTGCAGAGGAGCCTGAATTCTCAGGATGGGATCAACACATAGAAGAGGCTTCCACTCAGAAGGTGGATGCAGGCCAGAGAATGATAGAAAATATTTTCAAAATGTATTAGAAGATTTATTTTATAATTAACATTGCAATTCCAAAACGTGCAAATGTGAATGTAATATTTAAATGCTTACACAGTTCATGCAATTTAATCCAATGAGTTTGGAAAGGAAAGATATCACTAAATTCCTAGCATGGAATAAAAAAATGATACAAAATCTACATATTTAATGAAATTAACAAGCAGCCAGAAGTCAAAATAAATATACTTTCAAACAAAATGTATTTATATGTTTTTGCATGGTCAACAAAAAGTATTAAATCCACCTGATGGAACACTATGCAACCGTGTTAAAAAATAAGTTGCATTAAAATAGATTCTCTACTTGCCCAACTAATCAAAACCAGAAGGAGAAGATATGCATCTACAGAATCAGATATAAAAATAATAATGTAACAAAAGATAGCTCCGAAACACATAGAGTTATTGGGATCTATTAGAAGTAACTACATGACAACAAATCAGAAGGACTAGAATGCATAGATTTTAGGCAGATACAATCTATTTAAATTGAATCAAGAAACAATAATCTAAATAGACCTATAACAAGGATTGAGATGAAATTGGTAATTAAATCCCTCTTAACCAAGAAGAGACATGGACCAGATGGCTTCACTGCTGAATTCTACCAAATGTTTCAATAAGAACTTGCCACAATTCTCCACAAGCTTTCCCAAACAATAGAAAGGGACACAATCCTTCCAAATGCTTTCTATGAAGCCAGTATCACCTTAATACCAAAACCAGATAGAGAGACAACAGAAAATGAGAGCTACACACCAATATCCCTGATGAACAGAGACACAAAGATCCTTAATAAAATACTAGCCAACAGGATTCAAGAGCATCAGGCAGATCATTCACTCAGACCAGGTGGGATTCATTCCAGGCATGCAGTGATGATTAAACATTCTCAAATCAACAACTGGGATATAGCACATCAACAAATCGAAAAATAAAATCCATATGATCATCTCCACAGATGCATAGATGCATAGAAGGCATCTGATAAAATCCAATGCAACTTCATGCTAAAACCTTAAGCAAGATATGACTGTCTTAAGCAACATATGTCTTAAGCAACATAATCCTATATGTTGCTTAAGATATAGAAGGAACATTCTACAACACAATCAGCAATGCTTGGAACTCCTGCTCAGATACTTGGGCTCACCTGTAAGAACATGTCCTACTTAATGTAAAAGGTGGAGCAGTGGACACAGGCCCTGTTGTTAAAGGAGAATATGGTAGCACCTTTGTAATCATTATTAAAAAACATTTTTTTTTTGCAAAAAAATCCCCACAAATAAAGCAATGTATGAAAAACCCAACGCCAGTGTCATGCAAAATCCGGACAATGGGAAGATTTTCCACTAAGATCTGGAACTAGACAAAGATGTCCACTCACAACTGCTATTCAATATAGCATTGGAAGTCCTCATCAGAGATATTAGACAAGAAAGACAAATTAAAGGAATTCAAATGTGTAAAGAAGAATTGAAATTATCCCTGTTAGCAGATGGCATGATCCTTTGCATAGGAGAGCCAAAAGACTCATCAAGACACTACTGGATCTCATAAGAGACGTTGGCAGTGTTGCAGGATACAAAATTAATGAACACAAATCAATGGCACTAGTATACACAAATAATTCCATGGCTGAGAAAGAAATTGTAACTATAGTCCCTTTAAAAGAGAGGAAAGGAATCCTAAATATCTAGGAATTTAACTAACTAAACATGTGGAAGACCTCTATGGTGAAAATTACATTAAGAAATAGAAGACATTAAGAGATGGAGAAGTTTACCTTGTTCCTGCACTAGCAGGATTGTTGTTCCTGGATCAACATCATCAAAATGAACAAACTATACATCCAACGCAATGGCAATCAAAATCCCAACAATATTCTTCTCAGAAACAGAAAAGGTGGTACAAGCGTTCATCTGGAAACACAGGAGACCATGAATAACCAAAGCTATCCTGAAGAACAAAAACCAAACTGCAGAAATCACAATTCCAGATCTCAGGACATACTATAGAGCAGTGGTCATCAAAACAGTCTGGTACTGGTACAGAAACAGAGAAGAAGAAGAATGGAACAGAATAGAAACCTCAGAAGGGAGCCCACACATGTATAGCCAACTCATCTTTGACAAGAAAATTGAAAACAGCCCAGGTGAAAAGCCTGATCTCTTCAACAACTGCTGCTGGAACAATGGGATAGGAGCTTGCAGAGGTAAGAAGCATTACCCTAACCTGTCACCTCATACAGAAGTCAGCTCTAAATGGATCAAAGATCTAAATCTCTACTCAGAAAACATAGGAAGCACTTTGCAAGATATAGAAAGACTTCTTGAAAAAGACACCAAAAGCACAAATGTCAAAGTCAAAATAAAAGGTACTACTTAAAACAAAAAGCTTCTGTACGGCAAAGGAAATTATCAGGAAAATGAAGAATAACTAGTAAAACTGGAGAAAATCTTAGTACACTACATAATTTCAGAAACTCAGTGACAGCAAATAAATGACTCTGTGAAGAAAATGAACACATTTTGTTTTTTAAAGAACAAATTTGAATGGGTTATACACATTGCAAAAGATGTGGGTTCTCTAGTCATCAGGGAGATCAAATGAAAACAACATCGGGATTCCACCCAGCTCCAGAAAGATTGGCCTACATTATGAACTCTATTAACAACACCTGCTGGTGTGGTTGTGCAGAGAAAGATATCTCCTTCATTGTTTGTGGGAATGTAGGTTAGCACAACCACTGCAGCAGTCAGCATGGTGAGTGCTTACAGAACTCTAAATTGACCTGCCATATTTCCTAGCTATCCCACTGTTGCAAATATATCCAAAGAAAATATGATCTGCATATGAGAAAGGGATCTGTAATCCTGTATTTACAGCAGCACGATCTTCAATTGCAAAGGCATGGGAACAACCCAGATGCCTGTCCAAAGAGGATTGTGTAAAAAGACCTTTGGTACATCCACTCTATGAAATACTACTCAGCTATTAAAAAAAATTAAATCCTACCAAATGGCCCCAAGTTAAGATCATTATGCTCAGTAAAATCAGTCAACCCCAACGGAAAAAAATATACTATTGTCTCTCCCATATAAGGCAAACTCCTGATCAAAACTCAAGATCAATAGTCCCTTTAATACTGTTTTTGCTGCAACACTTGTGTTTTTATTTTTTTTTAATTTTTATTTCTAAACATGGCCCCTTTTCTCTTATTAAAAATTTTCACTGATTCATAAGTCATATAGTAGCATCATTTTCTTCAGGAAGTTTTAATGTTTTCTTTTTTATTTTTTCATTGACACATTGGCTATTCAGTATCATGTTATTTAATTTCATGATGTTATAAATATTTTAATTTTATTCCTGTTGTTAATTTTGTTCAATGGCTTTGCGTTCAAGGGAACATATCGTAACTGCTTGGTAGAGACTATCATATTCAGATATGAAGATACAATGCAGCATGCATGTCTACTTCCAAATCAAAGATGGAGTCCCAATGTAGCTGTTGGACATAGCCTGACACCAGAATGCTGGACAGCCTGCCATTGTTCGTACCCACAATGTCAGGACACACTTAGCAGAATGATGGACTTACAACTGCTTATGAAGGACTACATTATTGAAAATTACAGGGGAAATCAGTGTGGGAGGGATATGGAACTTAGAGAGGATTTCCAAGACAATAACCGTAGAACAGTATAGATGTGTCTCTCTCTCCCTAAATTAGCATTATGTTAATACATGCATTTAACTGTTTAGAATATAAACATATATATGCATATCAATTTGTGTTTTGTAAATGTGTACATACCACTGAAGATCACACAGAAAACACACCAGGGGTTAAGCAAAGCAAGGTAAGGGAATGTCAAAAGGCTGGGAAGTGTTTCTAAACAAAGAATTTGACTTTCTCCTTTTATTTGTGCTTCTCACCATAACAATGAATCACTTCCGCATGTTCTAAATGACATGCACTGCACCTCCAAAAGTGAAGATCTGACGTCAGCACCTGCCTGGAACTAATTTCCATTAACATGCTCACTCAAACAACAGGTATAACATAGTAACTAAAAAAGCTACAAGTATGTCTTCGCTAGGGTCTTTTCTTTAAAAAAAAAGCACCTTCCTTATTAAGTTGGGCCACAAGCAAGATCTACTGGTCACATTTCAAAATTGAAACCTTAGAAAAAGTGTGAATATTTATCACAGAAGAGTTTTCGAAGTATTCATATAGTCAAAGAATGAATGCTTCTATTCAAACTTTAATGCAACCCAAGTAACTGGTACAAATGCCCGGCAGAGCAAGTCACATCTCATCAGCCTAACAACATATATGTTTCTTTTGCATTGGATGGGAGAGAAGGGTGGGCCCTTTAGAGCTTTTATTAAGGTTTAATTCACAAATTCTATAAAAAATTCAGGAATACTGATTACTGCTGCTTTGGTGGTCTTTTTTTCCCCCCTCTGAATCATATTCGATAGTTGGCTAGAGGAATATGCTTCTAGCTGTTCCACAGACAACAATTATCCTTCCTTCTATTCCAAATCCTTTATGTGAACCATATGGTACGTTTAGAAATTTTGCAGGCTCTAATTAAAAGGTCCATTCAAATTAAACAATGTCACTGGAGGAACTATATTGAGATCCGTCCTAATGGTTTTAGGGAAAATACACATATTCATATACAGTGTGACATTAGGAAACCCACTGCCCGTTAATTTCTCAGCAATCTTCATGTTGCTTTACAACACACAGAGTGCCAGGAAACAAAGCCACACTACTTCTTGGTTTTCTAAGTATGCAGAGGAAATGAAAATGTCAGGGAAGTGAAGAGGTAGAGAGAGAAAGCAGCATGTGCTGATGTGCCAGGAGCGCGAGCACGCCTGGACTTCACCAGCTGGGTGTAGACTTAGCTCAAATGAAGGGGTGTTTTGGGGTACACTACCAAATTCTCTCTCTGAGGTTCTGATGAGGTATAAGCAAAACACATATATAATACAAAGAGAGAAAAATGTTTATTAATACAAGCAAAATTATATACTACTATGTTTCCTGAAATAAGATGGGCTACAAGCAAGTTCTACTGGTCACATTTCAAAAGTTGAACTTCAGGAGAAAGTGTCATTATTTACTGCACAAAAAGGCAAATATCATGTTTTCATTCTCAAAATGGCAAAAGCCTATGTTTTCTCTGATATATGACAGCTAGCAGAGAACACAACAAAGTGTGGTCTTTTTTCTCTTTATATTAATAAAATTTTTTAAAAAAACAATATAAAGTAAGTGGAAACATTCTTAATGGGGGAGCTCACACTGAAGAACCTTAGACAGAGGGCGGCATCTATCATATGACCCAGAGACGGGACTCTTGGGAATTAACCCTAAGGAAATGAAAACATATGGAAGTTATTTGCACCTCTGCTTATTGCAGCTCAACTCACAAATGCTAAGCTCTGGGGTCAACCACCACCTAATGTGGTATCTATGTGACAGACTACTAATCAGCCATGAAGAAGAACGAAATCCTTTCACAAGAAAATGGATATAACTGGGAAGCGTTCTGCTAATTGAAATCAGTCAGTCCGGGGGCTGGCTATGCCGGATGAGGCTGCAGTACCCACCAGTGGGAGCTGGAACTGGGGGCAGGATGGGGGGTCAGGCAGGGCCTCGGTTGCCTGGCCCGGTTCCTTAGGCTCACCCGCGTAGTGGGTGCTAGGTCTGAGCTTGAGAGGCTGGGTCGGGGGAGTGAGGTCCGACACATTCTCCCTTTCTAGAACGATAGCTGGAGAGTTAAGAGCCCATGAAATGTTCTCAATCTAAGGAGATGGTTCCTTCTTCTGTGTTTTGCCAAGCTTACCTAGTGTGTTGCCAGTTTAAACTACTGATAGAACTTTCAAAGTGACACGTTAATTCACAAGGTAGACATTAAAGAAAGTAATTCTTCATAAGGAATTAAATAGAGCATGAAGTCTCTGTGGGGCATCTATGCAATCATTTGGTGTATTTACATACAGCATTCTATCTGCTCTGCGTCTATATATCTATCTTTTACATTTTTTTTTTCCCAGACTCTGGATCTTGGTCTACATTCATGCCTACATCTCAATGTGCACGTGTCGGTTTAGGTCGTCACTGTTACTCCCTGGTTTCCTCCTTGAAGGCATCTTTGCAGCAAATGCTTTGTTTTCCAGGGAAACAGCATCTAGGCTTCCATTTCATGTTTATTTGTTTCAGCCAAGCACAGCCTCGCCAGCAGGCCCTCAGAGTTCCACAAGCACCTCACTTCTGTTTGGGGCTCACGCTGGTGCATTTGCTCTTTCAGTAGACACTTCAGATCTCATCTTGCTAATCTTTATCCTGCCTTTTTCTCAATTTCTAGTTCTATAAATATGTTTTCGAAATTACTAAATATGCAAGTGTGTGAGTTAGATTTCTAATACACTTTATTGTCCCAAAGTAACCCAGAGCTAATAAGAGGAGACCAAAAGTCAATGATATGGCCGCTAACCTGTGGTGCTACGTGTCAGAATGCGGATGAGGCTCCTAGAGAAAGGTGCAGTAATTCTGAGTAGAGGAGCGTTTTGCATATTGTGTCGTAGGGGTAAATACTGATGGACCTGAAGATCTTCCACGGGCAAGGTGCAGTCACACGCTGACACTGCCAGGACAGACCATAAATATTCTTGTTAGATAAGCAACCTATTCCATGCCACAGGATATAGGAATGCCAGTTTCTTTTTCCTGCTGGATGAAGTGTAATCTGACAGGAAATTCGACCAGTGGTTTTGTTGTTGAGGAAAGTGGCACCTTGTCGTCAGAAGGGAACAAGCTCGGCAAAGGTCAGTCCAGAACTCGCACGCTCCCTCTGCAAAGCGGCACCTCTCCAGGTGTGGAGATGGTAGGTTCCTTTTCCAAAGCTGGAAGACTTCCTATGTGGAGGCCACATCCTTGCAACTCTGTAGCCAAGGCTCACAGTTCTTTCCTCATGAAACCCTCCCAACTTGTCCAGTACTCTTAGCGCCCAGCACTCTTCGGCTTTCTTCCTCGATGGCTCTGCCCTGTGCTCTTGTGTGTGTACTCCTGACTTCTCTGCACAATCCAGAGCCTAGGAGAATTCCCGTAACTCTGTTTAAGCTTCCAACAGCTTGCAACACGGCACCCACTTCCCATCAAGTCAACACCAACTCCAGGGAAGCAAGTGAAGCTGTCAGGCCAAGAGGAAAGGCTAGTGAGCCAGCCCTTTCTACATTCCAGACTCCCAGGGCTGGGCGAGAAGAGACGCATCAGTGTCACAGTGTCCTAGTCTATCTCCCCAAACTTTAAGTTTGAAAGGTTTCCAGACTAAAACAGCTTTGTGCATAAACAAACTTGTGGAAGTCATGGTTATTCCATAAGACTCATTCCAAGAACTTTTATAATGAGAAGTATATTAACTGATTGCTGTATGCAAAGATACATTTCAATCATTCTGAGTAGAATGCCAAGAACACACAGAGTTCATTTGACTAATATTTCTTAAGTCACTCAGCACACCATGATTTGCATACTGTTGAAGAGTTAATGAAAAATTCATGGAGAGCATGATTATACTAATGAATTTTGCTATAATGGTGCTTTCATTACAAACCTGGATAAAACAATGTGGGTAAAACTGCCTTTTATGCTATTCCTTGCAACAATTTCAAAATCAGTCCATTTTATTACATACAAGTGCCCCTGGAGTTTAAGTTAACAGAAAAAAACACTGGCAAATAAGAGAATTAGATCAACTTGATACATTGGTTCAGATTTAAATGTTTCCACCTATTGGTAGCTTGGTAGGATGAAAGGGGAGGCTTCATGCCGAGTAATCTAGGACTATGTGGTGTACATTTACTGAACATGTCAGACACATTCTTAGGCTCTGAGACGCAAAACCAAATACGACACAGTCCCCTTCCCTCTAGTTCAAAGTAAGAAACAAAAAAAGGCCTGTGAGAAGTTCTGTGCCAGGACACGGTTTTTCCCACAGTGCACGGCACACAATTGGCCTACAGGACTTGCTAATACAGACAGCTGGCGCATACCAGCAGCACGTGTAAGCTCGTTGGGTCCGGGTCTCCCAGGTGATGCTATGACTCAGCATTTATCATCTGTAAAAAATGGAGCTGAGTTTGTCTTGATGATTAAAATAACCAATAACGCAGACCCTAATACATAGCGAGAAATCAATAAATGTTAGCTTAGGAGATTTTTAAAATTGTTTTCATTATTCTCAGGGGTCTCAGGAAGATTCTTACAAACTTTCTCTCCCCCTCTCTCTGCCTCCCTCTCCACACCCTCCTAATTCAGAATGTCTTAAATCTCTATAGTCAATGATAGTCAAAAATTAAATAATCTGGGAGAGTTCTACCTTCAATGACACAAGGGGCTGGACGGGCAGTGTTCTGCTTTGGATGAGGTGAGATCACTGGGGCTGCGTGAGAAGTCAGTAAGATCGGAAGCATCCCCCTGAGGACGCAGAAGCAGCGCCAACAAAGGAGCTGGAAGTAACAGAGCAACCCCGAGCATCCCCTGGGATCTGCCCTAGCCCCGCTTTACGCACATTTCCATGCGACAAGTACAGTTCCATCTCCACTCTACTCATCTCTGAAAAACCCGTTATTATTATAATAGCAGAATCATTAAAGAAGAAAACGTCGGACTCCTTTTTATAGTTGAAGGTTTGAGGTTTCAAAGCTCCAGCTGTGTCAAGCTCGGTTCCATGAGGCTTCCTGACCATTCCTTCAGCAGGACGTGACACATGTTGAAAATAAGGTGACTGAATAAGAAATATGGAAAATAATGATTGCCCTCCCTTAGAAAACAGCTGGTTCTTGCTGGCAGCTAAATGAATGCCCTTGCTGGATTTTACAGGTTTCTCACCGCTACTTGGAGCTGCGATGAAGGCATACACACCGCAACTGAAATACAGAAAATCCTTTTTATTCACAATTCCCTTTAAGCTCAAAGTATAAGAAATTGCTTTTTAATATTATAATTACATTATAATATCATTATAACATAATGATATAATTAATCATAATTATCGTTCAAAATTAATACCTAAGAAAAGCAAAGCCTTACCCCAGGCTATTCAGAAATGAATCATTTCTTACAGATGAGTTCTTATCATATGGGACATCATAGAGAAACTAAAAGAAAAAAGTACTTAAATATTAGCTAAGCAATGCATGCAAACTAAAGCAGTGTTCATGTGATAAGGTATTCTTACTTGCTAAGGATGTGATGCCCAATCCAGGCCTAAGAAGAACATATTCATTTGATCTGCCATTTTCTCTTTAAATGTTATTAATAAAATTTTCAACCTTTAGGCTTAAAAAACACCTTTTTTTTCTGTAAACAAAAACATACAGAATATCCTGGGCAGGGGTGGTGGCTGCCAGGCTAATCCTTTACCTGCCACATAGCCACCAGTTCAAATACTGGCTACTCCACTTTTGAAGCAGATCTCTGCTTACCGCCTGAGAAAACAGCAGATGGCTTGTGTTCTTGGGTCTGTGCAGCCATGTGCAAAGCCCAAAGGAAGCTCCTGGCTCTGGACTCCAGACGGGCCCACCTCTGGCCTTCGTGGCCATTCTGTGGGACGAGCCAGCAACAGAAGATCTCTTTCAGTGTCTCACTTTCTCCTTCTGTAAATTTGCCTTTCAAATAAGAATAAATGCCTTTTAAAAAGAAAATAATGATAATAAAAAATGTACTGTTTGAGGGAATACAATCAAAGAGTGTACAAAATAATTAAATCTCAAATATCAATCTTGCTCCAAAGATTACGCTTTTGGCTCTCTGGGTATCAGTTATCACAGAAAAGGGCAAACATGATATTTTTCTTTTTGGAACCACTTCACTAATCATAGCGGCTTTCAGTGACATGCATTCAATTGCAAAAGACAAGATTTCAACCTTTTTATGGCTGCATGGTATTTCATAGGGAAAATATATTACTTTTTATCCATGATATTTTATATTTGATGATGTCTACATGATTGACCAGGGCGGTAATACAAGGATGAGGAAGTCTTTCTGAGGGTTCTTTGCTGTTCCAGTCCGTGTCAGTCTCCATTCTCCCAGATATTTGCTCTCAACACTTGGCTGGGCAGCTGATCAATTTGTTCTGCCCTTCTTTCTCTGCTATGGTACCACATACCCTCTGCAGGCCAATGACTGCCATGACCCCATGTGCATCTGGGCATGCTGTCTATTGCTTTGCCTTAGCTGCTTAGGAGGCCCAGTTAAGCACATGCACTCCACACTCAGATCACAGCTCCTGCAGTTTGCCCCAGGGTTGGAGTTCTGAGTCCAGCGGGTCAGTTGGGGGGATTCCCACAGAATCGGACATCGTAAATGTATTACTTTTTAATCAATGATTTGTTGATGAGTATGTTTGTTGATTCCATTTCCTAGCTATTGTGAACTGAGCTGCAATATGCACGGGGTCCAGATAGCTACTTCATGTGTTGGCTTTCCTTAGGTTTGGTTAAATTCCCAGGAGTGGGATGGCTGGGTCAGATAGCTGAGGATGGGTATGGAGATAGCCATATTCTATAGTGGCTGTACTATATGTCTCTGTAAATTTGCTTTTCAAATAACAAATAAATCTTTGAAAAACAGAATGCTTATTTTAGTTCCTGGCTGAGCTTTTAACTGTTGTCTCTGGAAGGAATTTTGAGTTAGCTCTCTGTGAAGCTCTGGTATAGAACTCAGATCAAGGAGGAGCTATCGTAGAGCCTTCGCTGTTGTAAAGACTGGCTAGATTATCTGTTATAGATGTCAAAGGCAGAATTACAGAGGGAGGGAGGGAGGGAGAATGAGACCACCCATGCCTTGGTTCATTCTGGACTGCACTGCATTAAGTCAGGAGCCTAGAAGTAAATTCAGCTCTCCCACATGAAAGGCATGGGTCAAAGGGATCGGGCCATTATCCACTACATTCCCTGGACTTCCAGCAGAGAGCTGAACTGGATGTGGAACAACTGGGCTTGCATGGGATGCCTACACTGAGGCCATGGCCCAGCCCACTGTACCACGATGCTGGCCCAATTTAGAATTTTTCTTTAAATGTTTGCTATTATAAATCTTCTCTCATTATGCTTGACTCGTCTTTTCTATCTTGCTTTCAGAATCTTCTCTTTATTCTCATCTGAAGTATCACTATAGTATATAATAGTTCAGTTACAATTTTCTTCATAACAGCACTCCCAATTTGAGATGTGTCTTTCTTTAATTCTTAAGGATTCATTTAGTGTTCTGTCTTTACACATCGTTTCCATGTTCCATCTCTTTTCCTGGAATTCCCAAAGAACACACATTGCAGCATTTCCATATCAACGTCTATGTATTTTAGCCATTCTGTCGTATTTCTTATCTTTTCACATCCTTTGTTTATACGCTTATGGAAAAATTCAACATTCTCTTTCAGTTCACTAATTCCTTCTTAAGCTGTCTCTATAGCCACAGTTTCTACTAACTTCATCTTACGCTCCCTTATCTGTGGTGCGGGTCTGCCAATTTTTGTCTCACTAATTTTAGTATTCCTCTTCTCCACACTGTGAGATCTTTTTGTACTTAAGCTTCTCCTTGAGTTAGAATTAATTATGTCCTAAAAATCACAATTTGGAAACATTCTAAAATGAATATTCATTTAATAGTAAGTTAATCTATTGAACATTTACTCTAAGCCCAGCCTATCTTGAACCTGCTCAGCCCACAGGTGGGTGAAATCCTGCCACAGAATGCCTTTTTACAGTAAGAAAGTGTACACTGTCCCGCAGGACTGACTGGGGTTACAGCCACCTTCCCAGGACGGCCGTCATAGGGCATGTGGCCATAATTCAAAAGCTAAAGTGTTGTTTGTGCTGAGTGCACACGGCTTGTGCATAGTCCTAAAGTGGAACAATTCAAAGTTAGACCATTGCGAGTCACTGCCTGCCTATACTCACAGCCACATATGACTGTCATTCACACTGCTTTTTAATGGCACTCTGTCTTTGAGCTGTGAATTTTGCATTTCTGTTTCAGCATTTTTTTTCTTTGTGCTTCACAGATCTGGTTGAGATAAAAGCACTTCTGTGCTTCCTTCATTCCCTCTGAACTTGGTCCTTCCCTTCCATCTGCTGCACTGAGGTTTGTGCTTTTGGGGCACAGTCTCCTGGAAAAGGGGCTAACCCCGAAGGTCTTTGAACAAGCTGGAGCTGCGGCCTCATTCTGACTCCTTATCTGAAGGATGCAGACTGGCACGCACTGCTTCAGTCAACCCTCGAAGCAAGGGACATCTTGCCCAGGTCCCTGGATCCCCGCAGTGACTCTGACCTGGCACCCCGATAACACGGGCTGAACTGCATTTCTCCCCAATTTGTGCATTGCAGTCTAAACTCCAGCATCTCGGAGAATGTGACCTGATTGCAAAATAAGGTCACTGTGGATGCAATTACTTAAAATGAGGTTACACTGGAGTAGGGGGTGCCCTGCTTCCAATATGAGCTGTTGTACTAAAAAAAAAAAAAAAAGACATCCCCTAAAGAGAAATTCATCCAGGGCACACACCATCTAAGAAATGAGAGAGTGGGTAACACTTCTAGAAGCTATGGCCTCCATCAATCACCAGCCAAGTGGTGGTGGTGGGTGTGAGGGGGCATGGAACAAATCCTCTCCTAGCATCCTCAGAAGGAGCCGAGCCCTGTGGCTCTGAGCTCAGATTTACAGATGTCAGAACTTTGAAACTCTTTAAGCCACAGTTGGTGATAATTGATTCCACAGTCCTGGGAAGAGGATGCGGCCAGTCTGGAGGGTCTCACACTCTGGGTCCGTGTCCCGGGACCTTGCCTCTTGCCATTCTTGTTGCTCTGAAGGTCTGTAGCTTCCTCCCAGCCCATCGATGCCCTCTCACAACTCAGGCTTCTCTTTCTATTCGCAATAGGGAAAATACTTCTTTTAAGTTGCAGTTTCTTAGTTTGGCTATTATTTACTTTTTAAATGTATTTTTACCTACTGCTAAAATAATTCCTGAGAGAATGAAAAGCTTTGAGAGAACCATATCATTTCTTTCAAATATTCTACTAAAAATATAATATTGGTGGCCGGCACAGGGAATAAAACTGCCACATGCGAGGTTATTATCCCCTACTTCACTTCTAGTCCAGCTCTCTGTTACTGTGTCTGTGGAAGCAGCGGGAGATGGCCAGGAGCTTGGGGCCCTCCTATGGGAGACCCAGAGCTCCAGCGTTCTGGCTTTGATCTTATTCAGCCTGGGCCTGGGCTGCCAAACTGGCAGGTGGCAGATCTCGCTCCTCTTTCTCTACCTCTCTGTGTAACTCTGACTTCAACCACATGACTCAATTCACACATAACTATGTCTGTGCATGTATATGAGCATATATATATATAATTCTGTAATCATATAAAATTTGTATAAAAAAGAAAGCAGCTTTTGATTTACAGTACTTTTCACAGGAAGAAAAAACCTATAAGGAAAATAAATACAATAAAGAGGGAGGGGGCAGGAAAAGTATTCCTCCCGAGAAAAAGTCAAAATTTCTTTATATCTAGAATCTAAGGACATTACAAAATTTAAAAGAAAAATATAAAAATTTAGATTTTTTGTAGTTTCTTCTTTTTTGAACAAAAAAATTATTTATTTGTTTATTTGAAACATAATGTGACAGAGTGAATGGGAGAGGCAGGCAGGGTGAGAGAGAGTGTGCACCTGCTGATTTACTCCTCAAATGGTCGCAACAGCTACTACGGGGCCAGGCAGAAGCTGGGGACAGCAACACAACCTGGTCTCACAAGCACCTGGATGACCCCTGACTGGATTCCTGGATTCCTGAGCAGGAGCCTGGGCTGGAAGCAGAAGAGAATTCAAACCCAGACTCCAATACGGGATGTCTTGGACACAGGGGCGTAAGCAGCTGTGCCACAGCCCTGGGCTTTCTGCCCATCTGTGATTAACATGTCATTAATACGTACTGAAGCACTGTCGTAGTGCCAACGGATTCTTTAATTCCTCCACCAATCTGTCTGTTTAAAGAAAATATGCACAATATTAAATCCAGAACCTAGGAAATGGGTGTGGGTGGCACCCAGTTGCTAAGTACTTCTGGCTTCCCTGTGTTGTGCGATCTGCACTGATTAAACAACCTGAGCAGGATCATTAATAACATCTTCCACTGACTCGAGAGTCAGAATATCTGAAAATATCGGCTCTGGCCTAGAAACAAATTGAACAGCCTTGAAAATTTAGACTTTAACTAAATTAGGAACCTGCTTTAAAAATATCCAATAAGCCCAGGATGTAGGTCACACACACAGAAATAAAGAGCAGTTACACTAAGCAACTGCCACGGAATGATCGACAACAAACTTAGCGAATTTCCATTTCATCTCTCAAAGAAAGATTTTTTTGCTAACATTTGCAGATTCAATTCTTCCTTGGAGGAATTATAAGCATCTTTGCATAAGATGTATATGGGAGCAAGCATCATTGTGTAAAGATAACTAGATTTGGAATAAACAACAACAAAACCAGCACAGAATAATGGCTCTACAGCGACTGCTAATGAATCATGTCTCAATCTTCCCAGGCAGAAACCGGAATGACAACACCTCTTGCTTCACATAGTAGATTAAGTAAATAACAGTTAAGGACAGGCTGCCCCCCCCCCCCCCCCGAGTGTGTGCAGGCAGGCCTGGCTGGGCTGACTGGGCCAGGACAGGCTGCCCCCTCCTGACATCTCCACTTCACATTTGTGACTCATCATGGAGGAATTAAAGTTTCACACATTTATTGCCATAGAGCTCCACGAATACACTGTGCATAGGTACTATTGCATCCTATCTACCGATGTGTTAGTGGCTTAAAATCCTGCACACGTCTTTACAATGAATCACATCCATGAGAGTTTAAACCAACTTAATGATCAAAAGTGTTAGGAAATGATCGCCATTAACCCAACCCGCCAGATGCCCGTAAGTCACACAGGAGACCATTCAGCACAGAGACGGGGCAGCGCGAGCAGGTCAGCAGAGGCAGAGAGTGAAAGCAGGGGTGTGTTTTCATAGCATCGGGTCGAGCACTGGGATTACGAGGCTGTGGGCAAAGGCAGACTTAGGGGTAGGCAGGGTCAGGGATGGGGCCGCAAGGGCTGTCAGGTGTGGTGCCAGGAGGCAACAGCAGATTAGATTGGTGGAGGGCATGGTTACAGCCGATGGGCAAGAGGGCAAAACTGGGCCCATGCAATATATATGTGTGTGTGTGTGTGTGTGTATATTATATATATTTATATTGCAAGACTTACGGAAATGAAAATGAAACCTAAAGTTTTGGGGCACCAAGTGGGTGGGGGTCTCATCAGTCTCGGTTGCCAATGTTACTCCTCACATAAAGTAGCCCGTTCTTCGGAAAGCCCAGTGCCTTTAGCATGTATGACCGTCAAGCTGATCCGGCCCAGTGACCGGCCCTCCTCTTCTAAATATGATTTCCTACTAGCTAAAGTTCTTGCCTTGCATGTGTGAGATCCCATATGGGCACCAGTTCACGTCCCGCCTGTTCCATTTCCCTTCCAGCTCACTGCTTGTGGCTTGGGAAAGCAATCCAGGGCAGCCCAAAGCCTTGGGACCCTGCACCTGCTTGGGAGACCTGGAGGAAGCTCCTGGCTCCTGGCTTAGGATCGGCTTGGGAAGTGACTCAGTGGATGGAAGACCTTCCTCTCCGTATATCAGACTTTCCAATAAAAATGAATAAGAACTTAAAAAAATTCAGGATACTCAGGAAATCAATTTCTTAATTGAGACACATTTAATTAGCCACTATGTGTCTTGTATGACCCAGCAAAGTGGTCAGGGAGCCGCACTCAATGCATTTTGTGTGTAATAAGATAGACAAGTATGTGAGTCACCACAGTAAAGATACGATGAAAAGAATCTTTAAATTTTCTGTGGATGTGTAGTGAGATGTGAAAAAGAAATGGAAGGAAATGAGAATTATTGGGATGCTTGGAGTGGCAGGACAGTAGCTATTTTCCATATATTGTCACGTTCAATTTAACATTCTCAACAATTCTACAAGGTAGACACACAACCCAATATTGGGTCACCTTGTCCTCCACAAATCTAGAGTATTGGCTTCAGCAGTCGTTTTGCTGTGTAAGATATCGGTTGGCATCTGTGAATAGTGTGTTAAATGATAGGCTCACTCACAGAAGGCTGAGAAGGCCTGCCTTCAGGCTTAGCCACAGTGCTGCCCATGTCCTTGTTGCACTGATGTTTTTATCGTGTGATAAATCACACCACATTTATCTTATGGTACATAATATCTCTTTGTGTTTTAATGCTTGTAGTTATAATGACCCAAGCACTGCCCTATGCCGACTGTTCTCCACAGCGTCCCGGTATAGGCAATAACCGAAATGATTATACCTGCTCTGTGACAGTGCAGACTGCTTGGCCTAGCGTACCTGCAATCATTGCAACTGGCCTTCAGTCCCACCCAGCCCTGGGAGAGAGCAAGGAACTGCCAAGTACTTCACCAAATCCCAGGCAGGTCCAGAGCCGTTTCCAACTCTCAGCCAGGCCAAGCAACGCCAGGTGGCTGCCCTGGCAGGTTTAACCCACCATCTCATTAACCTCATTTTAATACGATAGGACTTTCTGCTATTGGATCTCCCAAATCATTTTTTTCTATTATTATATTTCACATTTTCTAGTTGTCAGAGAGAGAAAACCACAAGGGTTATACACCCTAAACAAAATTTTAGTTCATATTAATAATAAATGTTTTACGTATAAATTTGTCATGAAGTATTACAAAACCAAGTATATGCTCAAAATATTGATAAATTGACTTCATTTTAAAAAAAAGCTAATATCAGATTCAAGGCATTCCTAAAAAATTTGGGCAATGTCCTCATCTATGTCAAAGAAAATATGAATGCCTCTACTTAGTGGCTCCAAACTGTAACGCATGTGATGAATGCTCCTGAAGGACCCTGATTCTCCGCCAGCTTTAGAAACGGAACAGCAGTCCAGACATGAAAATAAACTTCCGAATCATCCTAACCTCTCATCGCCCTGGATGGGAGTATTTCTGATATGCTTAACGTTTGGAAAAGAACAAACCAACGCTGGCGCTAACTCTATAAGAACCTCTTTATAAAGAAAGGCATTGGTCATGGAGGATATCATTAATAGAACAAGTGGGAGGACACCGAGAGAAGTCTAGATCTTAAATATAGATATACAGAAATCTCTCTATATATCTATATATTCTCAGCATATAGCACTATCACACAAACTGGTGCTAGAAGTGAGAGCTCTATTAACCTTCCAACAGCAAGCAGATACAGCAAGTGTAAAGCAGATCCTGCAATTATTACCTTTCATGGGGAGGAGGGGAGCTCACCATTACCTATGAGTGAAGCAGGCAGTGCTTCCAAGCAGCTTGGATGCTCACTGTCTCCAAGGAGATGCAACTTGACGGAGCTGCACTCAGGAGCCCAGGATGTTAATGCTCCCCCCTTGTTCTTCCTCTTGCAGGTGAGGCAACCACCAGGGATTACACAATGAGGAAGCCAATAAAAGCAATGGGAGAAATAATTCCACAAACTGACATGCTTTGAAATTTGACCTATCTCTGAACTTATGGTCTCTGCAAGCATAAAATAATTTTGGATTAATGATAAGCAATTCATAAGTTTAGAAACTTGACATCTGTGATTTGCACACTAATAAAGCATATAAGAATATATTATTTATGTGAATTCCCACCCTGTAATACCAAATCTTAATTGCTGACCCAAAAAGCCTTAATAGCCCAAGTGACCCACTAAAGAAAATGAGTTTGTTGTCAGATGTACTGCCTAAGTCGTAGAATAAAAGAATGAATATTGAACAAAGCTCCACTGATGCTCAATGCGGCTAGTAGCATCTGTACGAAGGTCCTAGCACTTTTTTTCAAAATCTACCATGGGTGATAGAGTCTGTTTTTAGCTCTCTGGTTTTCTTTCATTGCAGTTAATAATGAAAATGGTTTCCCGGGTTTTAAATTCAACAAGCTTATGTTTTAAATTTCTGCTTGAGTACTTACCCTGTGTATAAAATGTAAAATTTAAGGCGCGTCAATGGTGCTATTTGAATAAAGTTTGTTTTTAATTATGAAAGTGTTCTGGCCTTAAGGCAAGCAAAAAGGTGAACACTACAAAGATGGAACCACAGAAAATACAAAGTCTAACTTCTTTTTCATTCCCCCATATCTTCCCAGATTCAGGGGTTATATTATTAGTAATATCTTATAAATTCATCCAGATACTTTCCTTTTTAAAAAAGGTATTTTTATTTGTTTATTTCAGAGCAGAGCGACAGAGGCAGAAAAAGCATCCATGTGCATTCACTCCCCAAAAGTCCACAGCCAGCTCCCAACCCCCAGCAGCCAGGACCTCAACCCTAGTGTCTCCCAAAGGTGCGGGGAACCCAATCACTTGCACTATCGCCACTGCCTCCCATGGTCTGCAGTCACGGGAACGCTGGAGTGAGAAGGCACAGACAGGGCTCAAACCCTTGGATGTGCTAGCCACTCACCTCCCCAGGCCAATGTCCGTTCTGATACGCACAAGCGCGCACACACACACACACACACACACACACACACACACACACACACTCATGGGTTGACACAGTACAAATTTAACCCAACATAGGTTAGATCTCATTGCTTCCATCTATAAGGTTTTCAATGCAACAGGAAATTCTAGATAAACAAATCTTTTTTTTTTTTTTTAAATAGTTTGGGAGCCTACAAAATACCCTTTCACACAGAGAAGTCAATAGAACAGAGGATTACATAATGAAGATAATCACATGCATTGACTTTACAAATTGTTTATATGTGAATATCAAGTGGGTCAGAGGTTCTGCTTCCTTTGTTTCTTAAAATGCGGTCAACTGAGCAAACACTGTGTAAGCAAGGTTCAACGTTCTTGTTTTAATGAGCTCAGGGATATTTCTATGTTAAAAAATTATTCTCATGAAGAATAATTTAAAACTGTTGGCATTTCAATGCACTATGAATTTGATGAAATGAATACAAGTTTCTACTTGGAAAATAAGAACAAAATGCAATATTTGTTTGTTAAATTACTCTAAATAGCAATCTAGCTGGATTTGTGAATAATTGAGCGTTCCCATCCCTTTAGCTACTCGTCTTTTAATATTAAATAGTCCTGCTAACATTGTACAGATAATCATGACTAAAGCAGTGCTTAAAATTGTGCTGTTAATGAGGCTGCTGGCAGATCGGGGCTTCTTGCAAAATCTATTATCAATTGTTTTAAAACCTTATTAAGGCTATATCAGCTAGGTCCATAAAATACAGAGATGTTTCAATACAGAACGTGACTTTTATTACTTCTCTTGTGAAAAATGACATCTCTTTGATTCGAGATGGTGATAAAAAAATATATAGCCTGTTCCAGGGAGCTCCATTTTCTGGGGGGTGGAGGCTTGCGATTATTAGTAGGCAAAGTATTTATATCCTATAGCAGGCACAGTAATGGACAAAGAAGATTTGCTTTAACAAACAATTCCCGATGAAAGTAAAATCTGTTACCTTGGATGGCATGTGTTTTTCCTTATATTGCCTTCATGCACATTCAAGAATTACGTAGACTCTTTTGTCACGCTGACAATAGAGAATGAAAGGACCTAGTTACAGACAGCTACTAGCTACATCTGCTCAAAAATATCAGGAAATGTTTGTGGGTGCCACACACCATTCTTAAGATGGAAGTCAGTCATTACAATTTAGACTGTGTTCAATTCAAATTATTCACTTTATTTTACAAAATATTTACAAAATTGAGCATGTAATGGCAAAGATCCCTATGCTTGTAAGTTTACATACTGGAAATATCCTTAAGATATTCATAGTATCTCTTTCTTATTCCATTCCAACCTAAAATAACTTTTTAAAGAAAATTATCTTCTGAAGTGAAATGTCATAAATGTTTTAAACATATTGTTATTTTTGTAAAAGAAAAAAAAAGATTAAGACAGAGGGAGCGAGAGATGCAATCTGCTGGTTCTTTCCCTAATTATCACAATGACCAGGGCTGTGTCAGGCTGCCTAGAATTCCATCTGGTTCTCCCATGCGCCATGTGAGGTGCCATTTTGTGGAGTGGGGCAGGGCTGAGGGGCTGTAGGAACAACAGTAAGCTGCGTGTGGGCTACAACTGGAGCAATCAGGCACCATTTTCATGGGACCAATGCTATGGGACTGGAGGGACAAGAGCAAGCTGCTCCTAAACTAGGAGGAAAATCACTTCCAGCTCAGTGCAGTGCACTGCTCCTCCAGAAAACAGTTCATGGGGTCCCACCCAAAATAGGTCTGAGGGGGCCCCAGACCTAATGGCCAGTAGGTGTCCTCAAAATCAGCACCACTGGCAACTCAGCTATTCAGGACAGCTGGCGTCTCCCTAATCCGGAGCACTGCTTAAAGTGGAAGTGGGAGAAAGGCTGTACAGACAACAGTGTGGCCACAGCATGAGATCACAGGAGGTGGAGAGTGGTGAGCCAGGGGCTGGGGCTACGGAGGTAGTCTGAGGTGGAAGCCTAGCACAGGAGCCCAGACCTGAGACTCCTTAGAGCAAGTGGCAAGTGACTACAAAAGAAGAACTTGGTACTGAACTGAATGAATAAAATTGACCTGTAGACCTGTGTATGACACAGCTTAAAAAACCAGACACAAGGAGAAGAACCTGCTAACTAGAATTGCAACGATTAAGAGCAAAAGAAGAGACAGAGACACAATGAATATTACTGAAGGCTTCCTGCAAAGGAGCAAAAGCCTTTGCCAACTTCAGAGTTAACTGAGGAATTCATCGAGAAAATAGGGCACACAGAGTTCATAAAATTTGTTATTAAGCTTCTTATCAACCATGAGAAGCACTACAGGAGTCCAAGGAATTTAATGAACATGTCACACAGGAAATAGCAACATTGAAACAGAGTCAAGCCAAATTATTGGAAATGAAGAATTCAATACAGCAAATTAAAAATGTCATGGAAAGTATCAATGATAGAATGAATGAAGTAGAATAAAGAATTTCAGAATTGGAAGATATTTCTTGTCACCACAGGGAAATAATGAAAAAGCTGGAAGCAGAGCTGGGCCAAGCTAAAGAAGTATTCAAGAATTAAGAAGCAAGACTAAAAGGCCAAGTATAGGAGTTATGAGAGTTCTAGAAGGCACAGAAAGAGAAGCAGGTTTAAAGCTGTATTCAATGAAATAATAAAAGAAAAATTCCCTAATTTGGAGAAAGAATTGGGAAACAGAATACCTAGAGAGGCCTAAAACTCTTCACAGAGTTGACCAAAAGTGATCTTCACCACCACACATGATAATCAAGTTCTCTTGTTGAATATAAGGAAAAAATAGTTAAATGTGCTTGTGAAAACAAAAAAAAAACCAGTCAATTGAACTATAGAGGATTCCCAATGAGACTCATGCTGACCTCTCAGAGGAAATTCTACATGCCTGAAGATAATGGAGTGACATATTCCAGAAAATGAAAAAAATTGTCAGCCCAAAATAATGTATCCAACAAAGCTTTCCTTTGTCTCTGACAATGAAATAATATTCTTCCACAGCAAAGAAAAGCTCAAAGCCTCATCCAGACCTACAGTACAAATGATACTTAAAGATGTTCTCGTGACAGAGAAATTGAAAAGCAACTACCAAACCATAGGTAAATGTGGAGAGCATCCCAATAAAAGCAGAACAGAAAACGAAATCAAAGAACAAACCACTGCTAAAATGACAGGGTCAAAATGCCCTATCCATACCAACCCTGAATATAAACAGATTAAATGTACCAATCAAACGTCATAGATTAGTGACTAGATGATCTAAAAAGAAAACCCATCTGCCTGCAGGAGACACATCTCACCAACAAAGATCAGTAGAAACTGAAAGTGAAAGGATGGAAATGATATTCCAAGACAGTGGTAAGTAAAAAAGGACCTGGTGTAGGCATTCTAACATCAGGTAATATAGACAATAATAATGCAGAGATGAAGGACACCACATAATGATCAAAGGATCCAGTTATCAAGAAGAGATCAGTGCAGTAAATGCACGCTTACCAAATGCCAGGACACCTTGCTACATGAAACACATTTCAATGCATTTAAAGGGAGAAATAGACTCCGATGTAATAACAGTGGGAGAATTTTATTACCTCATTCACATCAATGGACAGATCAATGAGACTGAAACTCGGCAAGGAAACACAAGAACTCACCCAGACACTAGAGCAAAGAGACTTAGTTGATATACTGAACCATTCATTCTACAGATAGAAAATACATTTTTGTTTCATCAGTAAGTGGAACCTCTCAGGTATTGGCCATATTTAAAAAATGAAATTTTAAAGACTTAAATTATACCATGGATTTTCTCAGATCATTGTAGAGAGAACCTAGACATAAGTAAGTCAAAACACCCAGGAAGGCATGAAAATACCTGGAGACTGAATATTATGATACTAAGTGAACAACGAGATACAGACGAAATAAAAGGAGACATTAGAAAGTCAAGTGAAACCAGTCAACCCCAAAAGTACAAATATCATATGTGCTCTCTAACGCAAACGCCATCAAAATTGTAAGATCAATAACCCTTTTCAATAGCGTTTTTGTTGCAGCTTATGGGTTTTGATGTCTTTATTTTCATTTCTACGTAACAGTTTCTATTCTCTTATTTTCACTGATACATAGATCACAGGGTCGTATCATTTTCTCAGAGAAGCTTCTGGTTTTCTTTTCCATTTCCTCATTGCCACATTAGCTATTCAGCAGCATGTCACTTAACTCCACGGTGTTGTACATATACATATTCTATACTTCATTCCTGTTGCTGATTTTGCTAATGGTTTTGCATGTAAGGGGACGAATTGTAACTGCTTAGTAGAGACTATCATATTCAGATGTGAAGATATAATGCAACATGCATCTCTACTTGCAAATCACAAATGGACTCCCAATGAAACTGTTGGACATGTCTTGACAATAGGATGGACTGTCTGCCATTGTCTTTGCTGGCAATGTTGAGACACTTAAGGAATAAACTATTGTAATAATATTGGGAAAATCATTGGTGGGGAGAAAATTTGGAGATGGGGTAAGGGAAAGTCTAGATCCTCTTGAATTGAATCCTAAAATTAAAAATAAAACAGAAAAATAAAGGAACTCAATAATATTTTGTATCAGTTTCCTGCAAAAAGTATGTGTATCAAACCCATGGGCTATTTTTTCATTCAATTTTTAAAAAAAGCTTTATTTATTTATTGCAAAGTCAGATATACAGAGAGGAAGATCTTCGGTCCGATGATTCACTCCCCAAGTGACCGCAACTGCTGATGCTATGCCGATCCGAAGCCAGGATCCAAGAACTTCTTCCAGGTATCCCACACGGGTGCAGGGTCCCAAAGCTTTGGGCCGTCCTCGACTGCTTTCCCAGGCCACAAGCAGGGAGCTGGAAGAGAAGTGGAGCTGCTGGGACTAGAACCGGTGCCCATATGGGATGCCGGGACATTCAATGCGAGGAGTTTAGCCGCTAGGCCACACTGCCGGGCCCTTCATTCAATTGTAATATGAAATATGCGTTGTGCTTTTGCTGTCAGCATTTCCTATGCATTTAAGAAGTACAATGATTTATTAAAACCTCATCAAATCCTATTTCTTTCAATGACTTTTCTATCTATCTTCTATCCTTTCTTTGTGTTTTCTAACATTCCCCAAATTCATCATAAGTCAGACCCTGTGTAAGACATAAATCTGGGATACTAGAAATTTAAGACACCTAGAGGCTGTAGAAACAGAAAATTAAGCATATAAATATCTCATACTGCGTGATGTTCTAACAGTCTAAAGTCTGGGACATCACAGAGAACTGCGAACTCCCCATTCAGTATAAATGCTAGTGCAGGAAGACTGGGAGACTCCTGTGACCTGCTCTCCTTGCTTCCGGATCATCCCAGTTCTGCCTTTCCACCCACCCCATCCGCTTTGCTCTTTGCCTGTCAGCGATAAAATACGCAATTCTTACAGAACTTCCCTACAGTACATTGCTCTACTGACCACAGTTTCAAAGTTGTGAGTTGGAGAATATGTTTTTTTGATAGTCAAAGTAGAACAGGTCATTAATAACTTCCAAAGAGAAAAAAACCTATATTTTTATCTATTCCAAGCTTTGAGACATGTGTCAGTGTCTTTTGTAATGGGATATGTTGTGAAGATCACTCTTACAATTTTTATCCCTCGAAAACGCCTTAGGTTCAATGGGACTTTGGAATATAGTAAATTATCACTAGTCAATCAATGATATATCAAGATATGAGAACAATTTACACATGCAAATACCTTTTCCATTATGTGTCTTTTCTACTAAAATAATCATTTGATTTTTAAACATCTATGAGTTTGCCCAGGCAGGTATTTTGTTTTGAAAACAGGAAGACAAGATTTGCAAGGGTAGTAGCAGATGGGACTGGCCTGTGTGCTGTTGCTCTGCCTGAAGGCTTTCAGCAAGCTCGTTCTGGGACAGAGCTTCAAACTCAAGCCCACATGATTGAACACCCACCAGAAGTAACAGTGCTAGTACTTAAGGTGTTAGAAATAAGCCATTTGTAAATATCTGTAATCATGAAAAGTAAATTCTAATTTCTGATTTTGAACAATTTAGTGAGTAGCAGTATGATTTTTCATAAAGTCTCAAATATCTAATCTTAGATTGTGTGTTTGTGCTTCTGAGGGATGGCTTACGTTTATCAATAATAGTAATACATACAGCAGCAAAGAAATAATGCATCAATCACAGTTATAATGGCTGTTAAGACAGTGACTCAGAAAATTATTTTCTAATAAATTGAAGATGAAAATAACTATCTGAAGGTGAACTGGATATGTGTTGAGTTGTCAGAGTACAGCAACAATTAAAAAATGTCCACAACTTTGTTTATTGAACATCATTTCTTCCTCAAAAATTTATGTAGGCATCTACCAAACCTCACTAAGAAAAACAAACCACAGCTCAAGATCCCAAGTGGATTGATGTCATTTGATGAAATCAGATCGAATTGCGTAAAGTCATCTTGGAGAGAAGGGCTACCGCAATAAAGAAAGGCTCCATCAATTAAGGAAGCTTCTGATAACAGCCTTTCCATCTCCGATCTTCCATCTACGGAAGATTTAACCTGAGTGATGCTGGCTACCTCTGGAGATCTCTGTCATGGTGACACACCTCGATAAACTCCCTCCAATCCAAGGTGGGCCTTGATTCTCCGTTCTATCTCTGGATAGGAGGCAAATATGTAAAGTAAGAAAATAGCTTCATGGCCTATATTTTTTTTTAATGTGGCTCATAGAAATCAGAAAATTGCCAACTGCGGAGGCTGATTTACAGGTTCTAGGACATTTTTCTTGCTCTGAAGCCGTGGTCTGACTGTGCTGCCGCTCAACTTTACGCTTTGCGCTGGGACTTGGATGAAAGGAGAGTCTCCATCTGAGATGGGCTGTCTCCATGTGGAGGACAAACATGCAAGAGACCATAATGAAACACGCATTCAGTTACAGCTTTTGCTCAGAACTGGGGCTAGGGCCATTTCACCCGTATGCCATTGGTCCATGCAGTGCCAACTGGTCTGCCAGTGGAGGTGGAAGACACATGTGCCTCTAGCACAGCAGCCAAGTCCACGGGGCAAGGGGTCCTCATTTACTGCCTCTTCTGCAAGGAAGCAACACAGCCGCGAACCACGCTGACTGCTGATTGTTGGTCTCCCGGCTCCAAACTCTTTTTGCCTTCTTGTATGTTTTGTAAAATAAAGCTAGTCCCCAAAAGATAATTCCCATATGCTTTCTCAGCTGTGTGGGAATTAATACAGAATTACGGATGTATAGAAACAAAATGGCCCTCTTGTTATTTGATTGCTTTTACCCCTTGTATATACTTTTGTAGAACTGCAGTCTACTTTTCCTGTGTTGGACATTGTGTTTAGTGATGCATTAAGTCTGTGATTTTAGGGTGGATTGAAACTGTTGTAAAAATTAAAGAAAGAAAAGGAAAGAAGGCCAACTGAGTGCTTCTCCTGCACTAATCTCCTGGGCTGGTTGGATCCAGGGTTTCCAATGACACAGCTGCATGGCACACAACTTTCAAATGCCAGCTTCCCAGTGCAAGCCACTTCTCTGGTGCCAGATTCCCACTGACGTGGGACTTCTTTGGCACTTCCAGATCCAATGACTAGCAGCTTCCCCTGACTCGTCCCTCTGAAAAGGCACCTTTCCAGAACAGTCTTCTTCAGCACCCTGAGCAAATAATTTTCTGGAAAGGTGAAGAAGCCCAGTTCAAAAGTCCTGGTGATGCGGCACCACGGGGACCTTTTCCATTCAGCGAACCATTAATCACCCCTTTGACAACAACGTCTGATCTCAGATCTGGGGGTCCTCTTTGTGGGAAATGGAGTCACATAGCACCTCTGGAAAGTAGCAGCCACTACTGCCTATGAGTTAGGGTGTTGTTTATTTCTTGCTACTGGTTCCAATCTCCCGCTACAGCTGATAACACTTTACACAAAACTTGCCATTGAAGAGGGTTGTGTAGGCTGTCTCCTGACTGGATCCAGACATACAGTGAACCCGCACATTGAGTTACCACTGACAAACTAGAATCAGTCAGATGAAACTTAATGTTCAATGGAATAAGATAACTCAGTGTATTCCTGGTCATCCAGGACTGGGATTCTCAAATTATGCTGGTTACTGCTCCTGCTTTCCTGGAATTTTTCCTGGATGTTCTCTACTCTGCATGCTTGGTGGTGAAATTCCTTTTCAGCTCTGTGAGTAGTTTAAGGTCACACTAAGGCTTTACAAGTCTCTTTGGGAACATTTTATTTTTCTCTACTTGACTTTGCATTAACTTTCAGAAGACATCTAATTTTCTTTGTACGTTCGGTCTCATTGGACTCATCACTTAAATACCACAGGCACTTCATAAAATAACCATGAACAGCAATATTTTGAAAAGTCACCATCCACTCAAAACTGTAACTGCAACTTTGCAATTTATTAGCTTATTCACCTACAGTGACTGTAGACTAAGCCTGCGAATATGTGCGAAGTGTATCTTGAAAACACAAGGATGGTATTTTTATTAATACATCTGCTAAGGTAGGTATGATTCATTCAATTATAATTTGAATTTTCATTCCTGACAACCAGGCAAAAATGTAAAATGTAGTGTTGGGGAAAAAAATCAACCTTGACTTATACTTTTAGTTATTACATGTATCACAATTTTTGCAGAAATTCTGATGGAGATGAGGGACTACGCTGTGCCTTATTTTCTTGTCTGAAATCTCCAGTAGACAGACTGCTGATATGAATAACAGACGGCAACAAGTTCACAATATGAGGACATTGAGCACAGAGTGGGTTCTAACACTGGTATTGTAGGAGATCTAAGAAACTTCATTTGGAGAGACACAGAAATGACTTTTCACTGGAAAGTAAGATCACTTTAAAGCTGTGCCCTGAAGCCTAGATGGGCTCCATTGCTCTTACAATCTGTAACCTATGCATTTCTCTTGCACCTTCCAATTTGATAGCTCAGATTTTAGTACACAGTTGAGCATCTCAGTGCCGCTATGCTGATCAGAGAAGCAGTTTTTATGCTATCTTTCAAACAACTGGTAACCTTTTCCTAAAAAATGTATTTATTTGGAAGGTAGAGTGACAGAGATCCTCCATGCCTTGGTTCACTCCCCAAGTGGGCACAATGTCTCAAGATGAGTTATCCTGAAGCCAGGCACCAGGAGTGCCATCTCACCTTACATGATCTGTAAGAGCCCAAGTGTGTGCATTGTTATCGTTAGGATTCCCAGGCACGTGAGTAGGTAGCTGGACAGGAGCAAAGCATCTGTAACTCAAACCAGCGCTTTGCAGGTGGAGGCCCAACCAGCTGTAGCAGAAGGCCAGCTCTCTAGAAATCTTTTTCCACTTGGATCCACATATTTCAGCTTTCACATTATGTTCAGAGTTGCAAGTTTGTCCATGTTTACTATGGCCTTTACATCCTGGAAGGAGCTGCTGGGATTTTTTCCCTCCATTCTAATGTGTCATTTCACAGATGATGATCTTAAGACTCAGAAATGAGGTACCTTTATGGTTCTGTTTCTGAGATATCCAGTGGTGGGTGGACCTGAGGTTATCCTGGATTTTCTTGATGCTTAAACTGTGGTTTTCATACTGTCTGAGCTTGTGTAGATAAAAATACCAGATCTCTATGATAACAAAGAACACTGGAGATTCAAGTAGCTACAACTACAAAAGGCATCCTTACGAGGCACTATCAACATGGTCTCTCTCTCTCTCTCTCTGTGGTATCTATTTCAGCCTAATTTAGTAATTATTACCTGTATTTGTCATACTCATCTTGATCAAGAGAGGAGGATATACTGGTACTTGGAGATTCGGAGTATGTAGGTGTGTGCTAAGCAAAAAAGGCTCTTCTATTTTTAAACATCCCTTTGGGTTTGTTTGCTTGTTTATTTATATATAAAGATGTTTTAAAAGCAGTTGTTGTTCACTGCTTTCTGCAGACCATCTGGAAATTTCCTCCTTCAATGAGGTCCAGCAAAAGGGAAAGAGAGAATTCAGTAACAAAGACAATAGTAAGGGCAAATATCTCACTAACAATAGGAAATATTCACAGCCAGATCTGAGCAATGGTAAATATTATACTCCCACCATATGATGAATGATAAAATTCAGCGGGGATTTCATGTTTAATCTTACTTTCATTAATTTCAAATATGACAATGTAGGATCTGCTTGACAAAAGTAGGGATCAGCACAGAAAGAAACCCTGGATTCACAGTGAGGGTGATACTCAGAATCTGCGAGATGGGATTACCAGACACTGCTTTCCAAGTGACAACCAATGGCAACGTGGGTGGAGTGCCTTCTCTTAGGATAAATGTTTGTGTGGATGGTCTGAAAAATCAGACTGAGGTGTGATAGTTTGGTTCAGCGTTTTTGAAGATGTGCTTATTTTATAACACTCTACTCCACAGTTCTTGTATCAATAGCTTATTTCGCGTGGCACATTATTTTATTTGATACATCCTTCTGATGTTTCCCCTTTCTGCCGGGTCCACTCTGCCACCAGCATTTCAGACTCATCCCCTCTCACATCGATGGCTGGTCTACAACTTGTCCGCTGGCATTTTCACATCGTCTGTTAATGCATGCATCACTCCTCGTATCCTGCTCAGAACAACTTCCAGAAGCCACATTTCCGTTCTATCATCGCTCTGCCACAATGTCCTCTGATGAAATGGCACCCTCACCTGTTTACTTATCTGATTTTCATTCTGAGTGGAGCCACCCTCAGTCTAAGCCCAGTAAATCACCCTGAAGCTCCTTGACAAAGCTCTACTTTGTCCCATCCAATAGTGTCCACATCGGAACATGCAATTAGGCCACTTCTCAAATTGCATTCTACTCATATGCTTGAATTATAACTATTTTACTTCCAAAGATTTTCCTGTTTGTAAAGCATATTTGGGGAGCCTATGTTAAAGAAAGTTAAATGGTTCCTCATTACCCGACTTTCCCTAAGATCTTAAGTATGTAGTACTATTCAAAATTATGTGACCAAGAACCTATTTTAATGAATGCAGTAGTTACATATTTACCTCTAGGCATAGACATATTAATATTTACATTTAAAATAGCACTTATTTACTTACATTAAAAGTTCTAGAAGATTAATTTGCATTTCCCGATCACTCAGAAATTTTTTCACCAGAGGGCAATGAGACGCAAATACTTTTACATATATGCTTGTTATAGTGTTAAACTAAACAGCAGAAGGTGGGGGCAGTCCAAATACCCATCACCTGACAAATAAGTAAACAGAAAGCCACACACACACACCACACACACACACCACACACTACCACACCACCCAACACCACATGCACACACCACAGACATAACACACACACACACACGTACCACATCACACAAACCCCACACCACACACACCCCACACCACACACACCCCATACCACACACACACACCACCCAACACCACATGCACACCACACACAGCAGCTGGAAGATCTTCCTTTCTGTATGTCTGACTTTCCAATTAAAAAAAATCTTAAAAAAAGATGAATTACATAATATGTGAATGACACCTTGACTGTTTTGAAGAGACCTCTAGAGAACTAGAGGCTGTATTTCACGCCATTTTGTACCCCTCATCTAAGACTGCATTACAAACAGCAAACCCACAGTAAGTTCTGTCTGTCTGATTCAAAGCCTGTGCTAACAAAAGCTTCTGTGCCCAGTGTGGTCCATGGAACAGCAGCACGGCACTGCCAGGAGCCTGCCAGATGTGTGCATTCTCAGACATCCCTCGCGGCTGCAGAGAACAAGAACTCGGGTTGTCACACCCAGAGAGGTCAGCAAACACGGTGGAGCAGTGTGAACTGCAGTGTCTAGTCGCTGAGGCAACCACATTCTTACACAGCTATTTTGCCTTCTAGTCCCCGTGGTCTTTTTACAGGAACTAAATCAATTTGCCTTAATAGGGACAGCATCTAATGAATTACAATTAACCTAATTTTCTAAGCTGCAGTTTTAATGCGTTTTCAGGGATGAGTCAGGCCTCCAAGATGCACTGATGTTTAAAAGGATAAGACATTAAGTAAAAAGAAACAGGTAACTAGTTTAGGTCTTTTAATCCTTAAATTTTACAAAAATACTGTATTTTATAATCATCGATTTAAATGCAAAGTCTTCCACTTCACTGGTTCCAAGGTATATAACAGACGAATATGTAAACTGACTTATTTATTCACCAATGAAAAGCAATTTATAACTATATTGCTTCTTACTATTGCCAACAGTTTTTGACGAAGCAGCACAGGAGTCATTTTGATTATACTACAAAGTCTTAAATCTACACGAAGCAGAGGTTTTTTCCGGGCCTCCACTGGACAGTTTATGTTACTGCTAGGAATGTTGCAACATTGGGAACTGCTTCACTCCTGCAAACTTGTCAAAACTAGAAAGCTTTGTAACTTGGAAATGCACTTAGTTACAATGTTGATCACACACATACAGACACATTCCTCTCTGTGGTTGAATCCGCTCTTTGTCTCTGCTACCTCTTCCTGAGCTCTGCCACCCAGACAGCTAAGCCCGGGCATCCTTGTTCTGGAATGAAGAAATGAGACTCAGTGACAGGATGCCAACTATCAATGCTAAAATCTTTTTACACCAATAGGTGTGATTCTATCCAGTCTCTATGTTAATCACCTTCTTATATCATTATTACAAATATCTGAGAGAAGCTGGCAGTGGAAGGGTTCTTTTGGGTCACAGTTTTAGAGGTTTGCCATATTACACTGGCCACTGATGAGACCAGAAGACAGTCATGGCAGGGAGGCGGGTATACCAGACGGCAGAAAGAGCTGATGTACCCAACTTGGTTATGACAACCGATCCTCCAGAAAGCATTACCACACAAAAGCATGTCCTGATAACCCCTGAACCTCCACTAGTCCCACCTTCTCTATTCCATAGATGCTTAACGTTTCTGTCCTAACACAGACTTAAAACGTTGGGATTCAAGTCTGAGTTTGGAAGTCACAGCCTCTTCAACCCAGAAACTTCCTGTGCTGTGAATTACCCTTCGGTACTGTCAGGTCGCCTAGTACTGAAAAGTTTTTGAAAAATTCTGTAAAAGCAAGTAGAGATATCAGTCAGCTAGACAGAATAAAATAACGAACTTATGATCAATTACAATCCATATTTTCATAAACAATCGCAAGTACCATACTTTTAAGTCACACTGAACCTCCAGTCCTTCAAATGAACTACATAGTGACAATCTTTCATTTTCTTAATGCACTTTTTCTAACAAGCTTTTATGTAGAAGATACAAACAAAAACAAAAATAAACACCTATATTTTTGGGTTCTTGGTTTTAGTGGTGATATTTGTGCAATATATGCATACATACATTGCATTCATATATATGTTTATATACATATATACATATGTATACAAATTTATATAAATATAAATATATATGTATATATATATAATGACCAAAAGGTTTTATTCTTCCAAATACATATGGTGTATTACTTATGATTCCTGACATAGGGTAAAAATGAAGGTCCCCAAGCCACACTGGGAAGCAGGTCCCTTGCTGCCCAGCATTCTGAGATATACCCACACCACCGCCATGGCCTGCCTGCCTCTGCCTTGTGGCAATGGCAGGGCTGCTGAGGAGCCAGGTCTGCCCGAGGTTTATTTTTGCCCTGATGTGTTGGCAACAGGGGGCCTCTTTCAGCAGGGGCTCGTCTGTCCTCTGAGTCTGGTGTTTTTGCAGACACCCTCTTTAGCTTTACATGTGGAAGCTACAACTCATCACGTAGCTGGTCAGCTCTGGAAACTGAATCAGCTCTTCTTCAGGAATCTGTAGCAGTGATGGTAGCTAGCTCAGTCCCTTCCTAAGATGCTGTTAACTATAGCACTACCTACAAACAGAGGTGTTGAAATAATCACTCTGAATTATCGTTTGGGTTAGGGTTAGTACTGGTGGCTTTTATTTAAAAGCCTGGATTAAAAGCAAATAAGGTGGATGTTTTGCTTTCCTTACTGAGTTCCAGATTTGAGTTACGTGTGTTTTCCTTCTGGTCTAAAAGACAGTCATTTGGGTTTCTGCAAACTGTCCCTGTTGGAGTGACAGGGCAGTTTTGCCTGTGAATTCTCAGATACCTTGCAAGGGCAGAAGAGAACGCAAGGAAAGGAGCACCAGGCCAAATCTCAACAGGGCGCTCTGTTCAGGAAGTGAGACAATGGAATTACATGATTAGTGTCCGTCTCTGGTCCTTGCAGCCTGATCTGACTCCACAGCGATTAGCTCTCTCTCTCCATCTGATTCTCTTAGCGGCTGCTTCTGTATGCTTTGTGTTGTCTTCTGCTATCTTACACGATGGCTGCTGTGTGTACACCTTATCTTCTTGATTGAACTGGAGGTTTCTCAGAGAGAGAAAGATAACACTGCACATATTTCCTTTCTTAACATCAACAAAAAATAATATAGGACGAAATGGGAAAAGAGAGGAGGCGTATAGTAAAGCCTCCTAAGTATTGTCTATGCTTAAGGTAGACAGGATGTCAGTATGTTGAGAAGACCCAGGAACGAGGTTATGCTCACTGCTGAACTGAGTACTAACCCAAAGTAGCCAAAAGGAGGTACAACATCAGTTCCAATTTTAGTTGAAACCCAAAGAAGAGAACATGATGAGTTTCTGAACTAGGCAAATCTTGCCTGGTCACTGGTATAGCTGAAACAAACAAAACGAGAAGCCTTGTGTTCTGCGTGTGCAGTCTTCCCCGGTGAGCACTGCTGGCCGCAGAGCAGGCCAGAATGGGCACTTTCTGTAGGCATCTGCACAAAAAGAAAGTGTCCTTACAGTGGAAAGTCAGGGAAGTCAAATTCTTTGGACAAACTCATAATGGAGGCTACCGGCAGTGATACGGAAAGCTGAGCTCTCTTGCATGCTGGCCAGTGCCTTTCCCATGTGGTGTGCTTGTTCGGCTCCTCTCCCTGCATACAGGTGGATCGAATCCATGAACTCACAGTACTGGAGAAGCCCTGTGGTCCTCAGCTCAGAGAGGCCAGGACTGGCAGACCAGGCAAACACAGTGTAGAAAGAATAACAGATTTCCTCTGACTCTCAGGCAATTTATTTGTAGATCAAGGAGCAGAATTGAGTAGCTCTTTTCTCATTTGTTGTTCTCAGTTGAGTGATCAAATTGGTCAGTAATTCATTGGGTAAATACTTAGTCTCATTACAGTTGTCGGATAATTTGAGATTACCAGAATAGTACCAAATGTAGCTTCTTTCTTCACAGAATTTCAGGGACATTAAGCATCTTGGATAAAAACTTCACTTTTGGAGATGGTACAGATGGTACAGATATTCATTGTTGGTACTTGGAGAAATTACATGCGTATAATATATAGTATGCATTTTATGATATGTGTGTCTATAGACTTACATACTTGTTTTTTATTTCAAATATCCAATCAATGTTCATTATCTTTGTAAGTTAGCTTATTCTAGCTTATTAACATGTATTTCAGGAACAATCACTAAGTTAAGCTACTGGTTGTAATGTCAGCATTTCCTATGAGAACAGAGGTCCAGGTCTCCTCTGACAATGTCCTGGGAAGGACATTGTGGGATTTGGACTAACTACTGGCGCTCGTGCAAGACAAGATATGCTTCCTGGCTCCTGGCTAAACCCTGGGCCAGTCTTAGCTATTGTGTTGCTTAAGGAGTACTTATGGATGCAAGATCTCCATGTTTTTTACACTGCATTTCAAATAAATAAATCAGGCTTTTTTGTTTGTTTTAATGAATAAAGTAATGTCAATTACTATTTCGTTTAGAAAATTTCCTTGAATTCATGGGAAAACTCTGCTTAAGGAGTCATATTAAGAATGATGCTATACCAATACTCAGAAAGTTCTCAGAATGCTTAAACTCAGCCAGACATCTTTGATTTGCTCCCACCAAATAAAAGGCTCATTTGTCTTTTGAAATATAACAGACTTTTTATCAGTAAATATTTACACTAATACTTACTGATAACCAAATGGTTCCATTAGTGAAATTTTCCATGCTAATTTCAGCCTGAACAGGATTTACTGATAAGGAATGGAGAGAAGGCGTACTGCCTCCGTGTGTCTGCATTTATGCTTGCAGCAAGGGGTATTCATACATCCCTGTGTTCACCCAATAACCACTGACACAACTACGCTAGGTGCCAGACAACTGCAAGCTGGTGATAAAAAGCATCAAGGCAAGGTCATTTTCCCAGAAAAAAATGTTCAGTCTGGTTGACTGTACTGATGCAATGTTTTATAGGGCGTCCTATATAGAGGGCATATACAAGGAAAAAGAGACCAAAAACTAAGGAGATGTTAATTTTAGATTTCCTGCAAAGACCATGGATGCTACAATCTGACTCAGAAAATCCAACGGCTGTGTATGAAGTAATAACACAAAATAATTAAAAATGAGCATATATAAACAAACCAAATATTGGAGAAAAATGAGACTTTTAAAAATCAGAATCCTGTAAAGAGCCATGGCAGAGAGAGGTCTGATGTATGAGCAACCACAGCCACAGAAGAGGAGGCTTGGTGGCTTCCTGGCGTACACCCACTAGTCAGTAACCTGGTTCCCTCCCGTTGTGACCCGCTGTCTGCAAGCATGCCCTGTGGCTCTGGGGGACAGTCTCCCCAGCCGAGAATCATTACCATGAAAAAATTTTAAGCAACATAAGTCACTGTCCTATTTCAGTCATGATTATGAGCACAAGAGATAATAGAAGCCTGAATTTAATAACATAAAATGTTAAAGCCCAATTGGGTTTTTTTGGCTGAGATTCAAAGACAATTGCATATTTGAAAGTCCATAAATTTCATAATTCACTCTAACAAATTCAAGAAGAAAAAGCTTATTTTCTTCCCATGAATACACATGACCTCCTGTGTACACACACATGGATATCAGTGTGTGGCTGTGTCTGTGCATGGTTTTGCTACCGCCAGCAGAAAGCATTGCTTTTCTTTGTCACTGACGGTCCATTATACAAGCACTGATCTGCCCCGTGAATCAGAAAACGCACTGCAGAGTCGGTGCTCCGCCAACGAAGGGAATTCCAATACGAGTGAGCTCGCCCTCACCAGAATCCTTGTTTGACACTTTTTTTTGTTGTTGTTGTTAAAGAAAAAGGTAAAAAACAGAGTAAGACTAGTGGGGAAAATGGAACCCTGCTCCACTGTTGGTGGGGCTTCAGACTTGTACAGCCTCTATGGAAATCAGCATGGAGAACACTCACACAACTAAAAATATGCATACCATATGATCCAGCAATAGCACTCCTAGGAATATATCCAAAACACTTGTTACATGAGAAACCAACAGGTACCCCTATGTTCATAGCAGCACAATCAATAATCGCAAAAATTTGGAAGCAACCGAAATGCCCATCAACAGAAGACTGGATAAGAAACCTATGGTTCATTTACTCCATGGAATACTACTCAGCTATTAAAAAAAAATGAAGTGCAGTTTTTTTGTGGCCAAATGGGCCCAACTGGAAACCATTATCCTAAGGGAATTGAACAAATCCCCAAAAGGTTAAATACCACGTTTGCCTTAATTTAAGATGAAATTATGTCAATCTGGAATAAGTAACTGTAAATTGTAATATCATTTCAACCTCAAACAGCCTGTATCTAAGGCAATAAGATAATGTGATGTAATCTATGAATCAACAATCAATGTGAGTCAGACTGCTTATGATCTACATCAAAAAACTGTAAAATCTAATATACTTTTAATGCCCTATTATTCCATAACGGGGAGGGAGAGCAGAGAAATCTTCCATCACCCTAGAATGTGTGAAGATGTGAAGTATAATCTATCAGGATCGTAACTGGTAACTCATAGACAACAGACTTGAATCAGCATTAAACAACAGTAAAACTATAAAGACATATGGGGGAATCAGGAGTGATCCTGACAACCTCTTAACAGGAGGTCGCACGCATGGACTGGGGCGGGAGTGGGGGCCCAGAGTGGAGTGGGTAGACAGGAGGAGGCTTGTATCCCAACACTGAAGACTCTAGATCCTTACCAAGGACTATCAGTACGGGCACCAAGAACTACATCCCAACTGCCAAGGAGACCACGGGGAATTGGAGTGCCTTCGGAGGCCAAGAACTCTGAGATCACCCACCCCCATCTGGATCCACCACATGGGATGGAAGAAGTCCAAATACTGCCTTGCAGGATCCAAGGTCATCAGAACGACAACCGAGATCTCTGAGCAGTCTACAGAAACAGAAGAACAATAAACTTCCTTCAGGACTAGGGAGGGGAGATTTCTCTGGTCCTTGCCTGGTTCCAACTTTGGGTCCCCACCCTCTCTCGCAATAACCATCCAGAAACCCCTCAAAACAAACAAACAAACAAACAAATCTAGAATAGATAGACAGAGAACAACAAGCAAAGCTTAGAATCAGACAGGAAATGGTCAATGTGGATTCACTTATACACCCCTCCTAAAACTGTTCACTTAAACTGTTGACACATGTCTTGTTATAAAGTTAGCCGACCCAAAAAACAGCCAGGTTCAGCAAAATCATGTTTCAATGCTATAAACTGCTAAATACTAAAATTAAAATGGACACGAGACAGCTGAATAGTAGTCTATAGCCATTTTAAGGTGTATAGAACCTGGTTGTATATAAACAAAAATTGAAATGTCAATGAAGAAGTTATAGGATGTGGTTAAGAACTTGCATTTTTTTTTTTTAACATATTGGTTACTCAGTACCATGTCAATTAATTCCATAACGTTATAAATTGTTACTGATGTTATGTTGGGGCTTTTAATTGATTGGGATGATACTCTGCCAGCTCTACCTTCGGACCAGAGAAGGTCTCCCCAAGAAGCCATTGAATTTATCTGGACAATAAGATGCTAGACTCTATGCTTGGTAAATGCTTGCAATGAAAGAATCTCAACTGAACTTGAACTGTGGTAATGCAACAAGGTGGAGGAATCCACCATGGGGAGAGGGTTTGGGCAGAGGTGGGGAGATTCCCAGTGCCGATAAAACTGTGTCACATAATGCAATGTAATCAATAAAAAACACATTTATTCGGAAAAAAGAAAAAGTTAAAAAACAGAGTAAGACTAGTTAACTTGAACATTTATAAGTATTTCAGTTGCAATCCAGTATACATTATACATTTATTTTTTTAGCACAACACATGTCTACTAGCATGTTGATCTGTAATTTTAAAAGTACTAAAGATAAGTTAAGTTCAGTTTACGTTAATGCAAACAAAAGTCTCTTCCATGACTGCCTGATTCTGTGGTTCGATCCCATACAATGGTCCCTGCAACCAACCGACCCTTCTTGGTTAGCAGACACTAAACAAATATGAGTGACATATTAGGAAACACAGGAATTGAAATGCTCATTCGCAGTGACTTTAGAATGTACTTAATTTCAAAATAACCTCTACTATTTTTTAATTGAGTATATAAACAAACATGAGATCATTGTATGTCCATCAACCAAACGAGTTGGATGTGCATCATTATTATCTTTACCAAATAACCCCTTGAAGAAAAAAAAAAATGGAAATGTGTTAGGATGATGTTCTTCGGCAAGGTGTTCCTTTACACACAAAATCCCTAGCTCTGCATCTCGGTGGCAACCAGTCAATGCCACCTCAGTACTAAACTCAGGAATTTCAGAAACACTGACCTGGCTCAATTGCTGTTAGTGTACACAGTGAGATGCACGCCTGGAAACCGCTTACATAAATATTTTAAAGATTATATGAGCAACCAACAGCAAGCAATCTCAGTTAAAATATGAAACTAATGTAAATGAACATTGTGGCATAAAGCCTAATGCACTTTATCAGCCTCCCAGTTTCCAAATCATGTGTTGATCCTTAAGCAACATATATACAAGTGCCAGAACACCAAATCTGCTTACCTCATATGAATAAGAGAATTAATAAACAGCAACAACAAAAAGAATGGCAAGAACAGAGTCTGATACAATGGCTCAAATGGCTGATCTTCCATCTTACAGATGCCAGGATCCCAAACAGGCACTGGTTAGTGTCCCAGCTGGTCCAAGAAAACAGCAGAGGACAGCCCAAAGCTGTGAGACCCTGTACCCACATAGGAGACATGGAAGAAACCCTGGCTCATGGCTTTGCATTAGCTCCTCAGCTCCAGCTGTGATGGCCACTTGGGGAATGAACCCAACAATGGAAGGATGTTTTCTCTGTTTCTCCTTCTCTCTCTCTAAGTCTGTCTTTTGAATAAAAATAAATGAATCCTAACAGAGAACAGGACATTCAGTGGAGGATGTCTGGTTCTGTTTTGTTTTGTTGTCTCAACTATTTAAGATTGTTAGTGTGTAACAAATAAAAGTGATTTTATAAGTTTCATGAGAAAACATAGAATAAATATATTTCTACTGTGATTTTTGTTTAGACTTGTTTTATTTATATTGAAAAGTCAGACAGAGAGTAGGAGAGACAGAGAGGAAGATCTTCTGTCTGATGTTTCACTCCTCGAGCAGCCACAATGGCCAGAGCTGCGCTGATCTGAAGCCAGGAGTCAGGAACCTCCTCCGGGTCTCCTGCTGGATGGGGAGCAGGGCCAGAACTTATGCCAACATGAGATCCTGGGGGCTTGCAAGGCAAGGATTTCAGATGCTAGGCTATTGTGCTGGGCCCTCTAGTGTGATTTTAAGCAGAAATGACTGAATTCATGTAAAATGCCCAGTTTAGTAAAATGGATAGGGAAAAAAAAATCTGCAAGCCATGGTCGCCATGATTTTTTTTTAGACTTGGGTGTTCCTTTCTTAGATAGAGAGAAGAAATCAGGCCTTCTCCCCCATCCACTGCATCCCAAATGTGGACAGCTGCGGAGCCAAGGAAAGGAAAGTACAATTCATGGAGAACGCACAAACACTTAACTACCTACCACCCACTATGTTAAGTGCTTTGGATGCATCACCTTCCTTAATCCTCACAGCAAGTTTCATGGTATTAGAACTTCCACGATGCAAATTTTTACAAATGAGAAAAGAGTCTTAGCAAGATTAAATAATTTGCCTGAGGCTACAGGACTCTTCAGTGACAGAGCTGGGTTCTAGCCGACACCTCTTTTTTAATTCGGTGTACTTTGCCTCCCTGCAGCACTGAGCAAAAGCACCATTTCATAAGGTTTGGGCTTATGGTTCAGTCACTGTCTCTAATCAGTGAGCTGCTTCTGAAAGAATTTATTTCTCATTAATTTTTATATCCTCAGAGCATGGAATAATGCCTAATACAAAACAGGAACTCAATGATTGTCAAATGAATAAAATGATGAATTAATAAATAGATGAAGGAAGGAATTATTTTAAAGACGTGACAGAAAATGGAAGTTAGTGCAAAAGCCAATTGTGCGTCAAAAATGCTATTGATGTGGCTCATTTTTGTGCCCCTCTGCTTCTATTGTAACAACATATGAGTATTTTATGATAAGCACCATTTTTGTTTTCAAAACTGTGTACTCTACCCAGGGATTTACATGAAACATTGGGATTCTATAATCAGAACATGACACAACCAAGCCAGCATTTAATCATATGTTTCCTATAATAAGCTCTTTGAAGTGTTCTCAGGGTTACAATTTTGTAATCTAGACATGAGAGGAAGATGTGTGCTCTTGACAACATCCAATGCAAGCACTTCCACTGGCTCCGGATCAAAGTCAGTCTTCCTATTTGGCATCCCACAGACGGTCCCTTGGTCCTTATCAGGAAGCAGACAGTGTTAATACCGACACATCCTTTGCCATCTTCCTCCAGCGTTTGGCCAGCTTGACATTTACAGTAGGAACTGCCAAGGCTGTTACAGCATTGGTCCTGACAGATACCATTGTCAAGGGCACACTCGTTTACATCTGTAATTGACTAGTTAAACAGAATCAACCTCTGGAAACTTTGACACACCAAAAGAAACTCTCATAGAAACGAGGCACCACTGAGTGACATCATTTTTTTATCTCAGATTAAATAAGATAAAATGATATTCCATTTTAATTAGAGTAATACACTCTAATTTTGATGTAAAGAGATAAGTCATAATCTTTGCCATCTGAAATTTTACATTTGAACAGTGGGACTAAGTCTTGTGGATTTAACAGGCTTATGGCACAGATCTAGAAATTTCACATTCAAGTCATCACTTTAGGATGAGAGAACAGAGAGAAATGGGGTGCTGTAGCACTGGGTTACCAATCATCCATCAGCTGGTCAATAGTCCCACTTTTCTGCAGGATGTTTCATGGCCTGCTGTGAGCTGCTACTGGAACTCTGTTCCAAAGAGGGGTCTGTCATGCTTATTGGCTAGCTGGCTACCTGGGTCATGTTCTACAAAGAGTGCATGCCAGGGAAAAACGCTGGGAGGTGAGGGCCTAGAGGGAGGGGGAAGAGTCAGGGGAGGATGGGGAAAGGAAGGCCTGGAGGGGTCAAGAACAGGGCCCAGTAGGAGCAAAGCCAGGGCAGACGAGGTCACCAAAGCACAGCAGGGAGAGCTGTGAATGATCGACATGACCCACGGGCAGGAGACAGAGAACCCACCGTGCATTGACAGGGGAGAGACAGAGAACCCACCGTGCGTTTGGACGGGACAGGGTGGGAGACAGAGAAGCCACTGTGCGTTTGGACGAGACAGGGTGGGAGACAGAGAACCCACCATGCATTGACAGGGTGGGAGACAGAGAACCCACCATGCGTTTGGACGAGACAGGGTGGGAGACAGAGAACCCACCGTGCATTTGGACTAGATAACTGAGTTTGTGCTTCCCTCTCTCTATAGCTTTTAGGCTGCTTTGCTTTGGTTAACTTTTCACTCAAGTTTGCCCATTCATTGAAAGTACAATTTGTTGTTTTCAAAGACAGAATGTCTCAGTGTAGCCTCATGCAGTGGGAGAATATTACCAGCACTCTGAAAGCACCTTGCTACACAGAAGGGAAGCGCTTGCCTCATCTTTCAACAATACAGGTTACTTTGGTCTTTTTAAAGCTCTATTATACCATGCATACTGTGTGTGTGTGTGGTCTGTTCCATGTTGCTGAATGTTTATGTGGTCTTATTCCTATATATTATTTCATTCTAAATCACAATATTATTTATCCAGTTCATAGGGGGTGGGTGTGCATTTGGATATTCTTTTGATCACTGTAAAGATTGTTATGTGCATTCTCAAATTAGTCCTCAATACAGTTAACATATACTCGTGCACTCTGCTGGGTAGTGCATCTCAGATTCGATTTGTGGAGTCAAAAATATGACACATTTTTCTAAAGTACTTAATAGGAAAACAGAGTACTTAATAGGAAAACTTCTAAAGAGTTTATTCTGTAAGTAGCTGCCTCCAATAAAACTCATAAATATATCCAGATAACAAAATCCTAGACTCTCTCCATTGCTTATACCTACACTATCATGACACACATGAAGAGCAGTTTGCTGGAGTGCAGATGACCACTGAAGGACCACATGACTATAAAACACAGGGAGAAAGAGGGCGGAGGAAAGTGAGGGAAAGGGAGGATGGCCTAGACCTGCCAAACTTGTAAAATGGAAGATAAGAATTAAAGCATGTTCAGTGCTACATTTCAAGCGCGAGGCTGGGATGGCCATGCCCAAGTCACACGACTCTGTTTACTGAAATGTCATAAGATGTGCCTTGCTTCTAGCTACAAACTTGACCCAGCATACAAACTCCAAGTTCTCTTTTCCCTCTGTCCATAATCACAGAAGCTTGTGTCAAGTTGGAGCCTCATGAGCGCTGGTCTCTAAGGACTATGACAGACAAGTAACATGAGTAAGAAATAAACATGTTGTTCAAAGCCACTAAAAACAAGGCATGATTCTAATTCACACTCTTGCCAGTCGTCTACCACAGATCAGATGCTAGTCATGCTTGACAACATGTGAATATATTTTTTTCATTTTTGATCTTTCGAGTTGTTCACAATTCCATAATTTTATGGTATACCACACCTTTCTTCTTCCTGATGGTTCATTAGGATGAGCACATTTCTGCACTGTTGCTCATTTGGACAATACCTAGTTGAAATATTTGCTCAGATATTTTGTGCCATTCTCTAACTCTTAAACCACATGTTTTTTCTCTGGTGGCTCCTGGAGTAGAATGGTAAAGAGAAGTGGTAGTGATGGTTACCTTTATCCTGCCTCAGATGTAAAAGATTTTTTTTTGACAATTCTATATAGCTTTGGTAAGTACTTTGGGTTTGATGCATATATAGAATACACATTTGCCTGAGATAGAACGCATATGTATACAAATCGGCACATCTGTATACCAATGTATGCACTAATTTACATACATACATATATGTGGAGAAAAATATATTAGTTTTATCAATAAGAGAATTCCTTTTCACTCCTAGTTCCTAGATTTTTGTGTCACAAATACACATTACATTTTATTTACTGTTTTTTTTTCTGGATATATAGCTGTATGATTTTTTTATTACAAATTCTGCTAATGAGATGAACAGCACTGACTCATTCTTACATCTCAGAGACAAAAATTCCCACGGTACACTCTGCAATTTTTCGACCAGTTTTTGGCACCTAGGTCACACTGGATACAAAAATAGTTGGGGCTTTTAATTGATTGGGATGATACTTTGCTGGCTCTATCTTCAGACAAGAGATGGTCTCCCCAAGAAGCCGTTGAATTTATCTGGACAATAAGATGCTGGACTCTATGCTTGGTAAATGCTTGCAATGAAAGAATCTCAACTGAACTTGAACTGTGGTAATGCCACAAGGTGGAGGAATCCACCATGGGGAGAGGGTTTGGGCAGGGGTTGGGGGACTCCCAGTGCCGATAAAACTGTGTCACATAATGCAATGTAATCAATAAAAAAATAAATAAAATAGTTGAAAATTTTGCTCACATTCTAGTTTATTAAATAATCAGTGTAAAATTGGCAGCACTTCTTTAAATGTTTGGAGGAGTTCATTCTTGACGCTATGAAGGACCTGGGATTTTTGTCTGTGTGAGATTCAGTTCCTTTAATACATCACAGTCATACTTTATTTAAATGCATTGTATGTGTGTTTCAAGCTTTTTCTCCACTTCACATTCCTGCATTTTCCAGTTCTAACGTGTTGCTCTTCAGTTTGCACAATATTCCCAGCCTATCTTTTAAATGTCTGTCAGATTTTCAGCTGTGTGCCCCTTCCTGCTCTTTTTCTAAGTGATTCACTGATTTATTATTTAAAAGACAGAGATACAAAGAGAGAAGCAAGGATTCAGAAAGAGAGAGAAAGAGAGAGAAGAGAAAGAGAGAGAGAGAGCGCTTCCATGCACCAGTTCACTGCTGCAGTGGCCAGAGATAGTCTTAAGTCAGCAGCCAGGAACTTCTTTTTGGTCTCTCACATGGGTGCAGGCCGCAAGGACTTGGGTCATTCTCAGCTGTATTCCCAGGCCATTTGCAGGGTGCTGGACCAGGAAATGGAGCAGCCAGGATTGCAACTGGTGGTCGTATGGGATGTGGCAGGAGAGAGAGAGAGAGCACGTGCAAGAGTGTTGTCCCATTTAAGTGTTCATCCACTAGTGCCTGTAAAAGCAGGCTGAGCTGGACCAACACCAGGCCTAGAACTCAGTGAGTCTCTGCGTGCATGGCAGGGACCCACGCTGTGAGCAATGGCTGCCTGCTCCCAGTGATATGCACTAGTAAAAAGCTGGGTAGGAGTGAAGGAACCAGGACCGAAGGCAGGCACTTGCTATGAGCTGTGGGCACCCCAAGAGGCTAATGAATTGCTGTAAAACCACCACAATGCACTTATTGGCTTATGCATTTTAATATTAGAGGGAGCAATATAGAGATATTAATTATCTAGATATCAAATACTACAATCTTAAGTAAATTATAATATTTTCAATACAAGAGTCACTCTAATAATTAATATCACATCCCAAAAGAATATTTATTTACCTCTGCCAATGAGTTGATGGATTAAGAGTGTTATTACTTGCATTTATTTCAATATGTAACAGTGATCCAGTGTGCATGTACTTCTATGTGTATTTTAGGAAAAGAAATGAAAACGAACTTGTCAAATATGCTAGTAGTGACAATCAAAAAATAAAAGGAGATGACTGGTACTTTGGTTCGTTTCTCTGCACCTGTCTGATACTTCTTTGCAGCAAGCAGCCTTTCTGACAAAGACCAGCACATGATGTGCCAAATTTCCTTTAAAATTATGGCTAAAAACCCCTGTTACCTTTCTTTCCTCTTTTTTTCCCCTTTTGTTTAGATAAAACAAAAAAATCAATTTTAGCATAAAATCTATATTCACTTGAATTAGAATATTTTTAATGAATGTTCTTCAAGAATTTGAGCTGCTTTTTAAAGAATTTGAAGCTATTGTGATGATACAGAAAACCAGTTCTCTATATAGTTAGCTTCCAAGACCACAGCTGTATCTCCAACGAGCAGCAATGCACCAACGTGTGGGAATGCTTTAGCTCTCTCAAGGTTCCCACACACCTGACGGTGGCAGCCTTCTAGTTTACCTTCAGTGGAACCATCTGGGAGGCCACCTGTTTCTCTAAGAAATTGATCCACCTTATGTCCCAGGGTTCTGATGAAAGAAGAAGATGCCACAATGTTTCTGTCAGGATCCAGCAGAGGAGGCTGAATTAGAAGCCTTTAAGAACCTGTCCATTTAACAGGCAGATGTCTTACCGGGTAGGTACAGGCTCCGAGTGGAATGGCTCTAATCTGGCTTAGTTAAGTCTTGACCTTCTAGTGCACAAAGGAGCACTAGAGTGAATTCCCGTGTGAAATGTTTGTTTTTAACTCCTTAGGCCTTAATTATTATCTATATAGAAGTAAGAAAAGCAAAGTAGTTACTTCATAAAGCAATTGTGGAAATCAAATTGTGTCACATTTAAAATTTTTGCAAAGGTGTTAGTGTAAAGTAAGCATACAGGTTTTAGTGTAACAGCACTGTCACATCATCTTTAGCCAAATATTAGATATTATTATCATATACTTGAAAAATTAAAGCTGCTCCATAAAAGGCACCTATCGCCTTCTTATTTGACTCATATTGAAAACATGTTCAGTTTTAATATGGACAAAATAAATTCAGAGAAACATACACCATCATGTCTTGCTCGATAACACAATCTTTTTCTTTGATTGCTCTGTTTTCATAAAATTCTGCTTTGTTTATGTATAATCTGAAACATTAAACTTTGGCTGAGCAATGCAGTGGAAGGATGGGTCCATTACCAAGGCGTGCTTGCTGATTGACATTAATGAATAAAAGGCAATGCATTCATCATCAGTTCTGTGGCTTTCTATTTTTCCTTAAAAAGCACTTCAGAAAACATGGTGTATTTTGTGGTCTTATTACCACAGAGGGGAAAAAAGTAAGTGCAAATATCAGCTGAAAATCAGTGTTCATAAGTAAAAAATTCCAAAGTCGTTGGCTTTGAAGATGGTTGTGAAAACCATCAGGTCAATACTTAGGATTTTTCAATCGCACTATTGTAGGACACTCACTGCATGAGAGATTCCAGGCTGTTTCATGTGTCCAATGTCATTCAAGGTTGCAAATAAATTTGGTCTTTCAAAAGCAAGATGAATGACAAAAATTCTCTGGTTAGGCATGACAAAAGTTCAATGATATCATCAAGACTATCAATCCATCTGCAGTGACATACTGCAGTCTCTTCAAGAATTCAATATCATGTCTGGAAATGCTGGGTTGCATTTCTGTCTGTGGGACAAAAATACAACAGAATGGCAAACATTACACTAGCAACCAAGAGGCGACTAATTCTTAAAACAGTTTGTGAGATTGGGTTCCTTATATTTGGTTATTTTCTTAAGTAGGGTTCCTTTTTTTAGTTATATGATACATTTTTCCCTGTGGCCATACAGCTTTAATGATGGCTTAATTTGATCTAAGAAACTCTGCTAATAAATTGAATGGAAGTGACAACAATCTAGAGTCAAATAGCAGAGCTAAGATGTGTTCATTTAATTCACAAATTTTTCCAAACCAAATGGATCTGGCATAAAGTAACTTCTGTTTTTTGCTTTGTTTTAAAAGGCCTGCTTTCTTTATGTTGATTACTCAACATGTGAGAACACTGTCCATGTATCATTGCTATTTTCAAATCAATTGACCTCATGAAGTGATGACATAAGCTTCTTATTGTAATTCACTTTTATTGGACAACAAGGAACTGCTCTTTAGATGCCGAGCATACAGTAATTCCCATTAGGTTAAAATTAGATATGGCATTTTCGACATCTCTGAGAAATTCACACACAGATGCCCTCTGTGGTTGGGAAACACACTGAAACAATATTTTGGGTCTTAAAGACCTCATCGTTAAGACTATAGAATAATCTGAAGTATAGTAAAGACAGACTGAATAGAATGAAGAATTTTAATAGTGCCAATGAAATAGCTATCATGGATGATTTCATTTTTAGGATTTTCCTTAAAATGATATATGTGTGATTCCATTTCGAGACAAGAGTAATCCACTCTATTCACAGTCACTGGGGAAAAAGCAGAAATTCAAAACAAAATTTTGATCGTTATTAGTCCTATAATGCCAAATTCCTTCTCATACTATTCATTAATAGTGGCAGAGATAAAAGAGAAATAGACAGACATAACTAACTGAATATTAATTTCAGACTGTTAAACTTTGTTGTGAATTATTGTTCTACTTCTGTGATACTGTGTCATCGACCCCTTGTCAGTCTCTTCCTATTGGTTTGCAAAAGAATATGATACTTCATAGAACTATCGAGACATATAAATGATAATAACTATCAAAAAGGCTTGTGATTTTCACACTCCATAAGTGCACTTTCAGGTATAAAACACACACACTATGGCCTTTTTCTTTCATACATCTTGTTGCATATTTAAAAAAAACGATTCTGTAAAAATTGACCCAGTCAAGGGAACTGTGGAAGGAACAAACCACATATTGGTATAGGGAAAAACAAAACAAAAGAATACGTAAACTATGGTTTGTTGAAGTAAGTGAAATCTGAACACTGAAAATTGAATTAAAATGGTATTATTCCCATGTAATGCAGCCTGCATTTCTACAGATGTATTTATTTTTACAAATTTTGCAAAAGGTGATACAACACTAAAATATATTTATGCTAAAAAAGCATATGCTATAGCTCATGAAGCTTGCAATAAAAATTTGAAAATATTCCATCTCCTTACTGTATTCATTATGCATTAACAATCAGTATATATCTAAAATATTCACAGGTTTTATAATGTCACTTTTAGCTGAAATTTTCAGTTGATGTTTATAATGATACACTAACTGTAGTGCAAGACGGTTAAGGCTATTTCAGATTCTCTACTTATTTAAGAAATTCACTTTCCTGTATTCTGCCAATTTCACATGGATAAAACGGGGTCACAGTGCATGTAGTTCCTTTGATGGTTGTTGTGAAGAATACATAAATAAAATGCTAACCTGTACATATTTCAGTCTCATAATAAGGGCTCAATAGTATCACTGTTTCCCTAAATGTTAATTACATTGAAATTCATTCTCCTCTTCATTCCATCTTATTTATAGCAGAGTAATCTTTTAAGGGGAACTGCCTTTACTTCAAAATCCCTCGGCAGTTAACAAGTAATTCTCATCAAGTAACCGTGATTGAGTGATGCGGTCGAGGTAGGTTCACATGATACAACTTCTTAGTAAATTCTCTATGTAGGCCCAAAACCCCAGGCATATGTTTACAACACAGCTAATGACAACTTCAGAAATAAGATAAATTTCTTCAATTGCCCACATGTTCCTTTTATTGTTAATAACATAAATTATTTAAAAGAAATATAATTACTAATTACATGTTATTTTACATAATTAATATTTGTGCATTTTCATCACATTAAAGATTTATTTTGGATGTTGCAAGTTTGGGAAGTATATCAGGGTTTAATATTAATACTAGAACAATATAACTTTCTGAATTGTGATTTCTGAATCCCAGAAGACAGTAAAGCAATTACATGAATGTCTGTAGTGCAAAGGGAAATGAGATTCCCTACACCTTCTAGTTGAATCTCGAATCCTGTTTCATTCATGCATTGTTGCTGGGCAACACTGGGTTCAGATGCCATATATAAAGCTAACAGTGTTTGTTCTCACCATAACATGTCAAGGAAATAAATGTTAAATGTAGCTATTTCTTTGTTTATGAAATGAAAACCTGTTTCAGGATATGCTATTTCAAGGAAGTCCTTGACTGCAAAGTCAACTGTTGACTCACAATTTGGAAATAAGAAAATCAGAAATCTAAGACATCACAGTTACTCTTCACTCGCTGGAAACTTATTGAAAATCCTTCTCATGCTAAAGCCAAGAATCAGTCTTGTACTATGTTCTTTCTTCTTGGTTTTGTTTTTGATTTGTTTGAAGATGCTCCCTTATGAAAGTTGCTCTGAACTAACCAACGTAAACACTGAAATTCAAGCTCACTGAAATTTAAACTTTCTGGGACCAAAGTAACTTTATATTCTACTCTGCTATGACCTGCCTATTCAGAAATTACTGTCTCGTTAAAAAAAATTACTATTTCTCCACTAATGATACTCCTTTGCATTCCAGTATGAGTCCAACTTCTTATACAGGTGGTTCCACATTCATCTACCCCAGCAACACCAAGTCAGCTTTTCAAATTGTGATAGCTGATGTGTTTATTAAACATTCTCTTCTTCCATGTTTGATTTCCCCCAGAAATGAATAAGCTCACTACACAGAAGCATTTCCTACTCATTGAAATATAATTTAAGCAAGAGACTTCTGCACACTTTCCATGGAACTGGCAGCTTATCTTGGCTGTTATTACCGTTATTATCATTATTAATATTAGCTCTCACTAGTAACCCAAGTCTCAGCAGAACTGGTACTTCTTTGGAATATTCCTTATTTTTCACTGATTTTTCACATTACCCTCAAAGTGATCATGCCTTTAAAATGATCTCTTTTTAAGTTAGTATTTTTGCAATTGCATTCTTTGTATATATTCATGTGTCTGTTTCTTCAAACAAACTTGTATTCTGCTAACGGCTGCCAGTATTACACGTCTGTGTCTTTGGAAATGATTCCAAGGACAGCACATGCACAAACTGCATCAATGGAAACACAAATGAAGGACAGAGGGGATAACACACACTTCAGAAGGTGGGTTATGTCAATTTCCAGTTCAGCTATTAGCAAAGGCGCAAAGGTTACAGTCAGGTTAGTAAGAGAGAACAAGAAACAAGATTTCTAGACATGACAACTTGAGTTGGAGAAGCCTGGTCTCTAACCACTAAAAATAGGTAAGATTTGTTGTAAAAGATTAGTTAGACTTTAACTAGCTTTTCTATTGCTGTGATTAGCCCCTTAAATGTCTATAACTTAAAATGTCTCAAAGAAAGCTACCCTAGAGAATGAATAAGATCTTTGAACCTGTGAATGGTGGAAATCCACATTTCTATTCCTTTCAGAAATCAATGTGCAAGACAATCTGTTTTCAAGAAGAATCTCTGTTCTAGAGTATCGTATGTAAATCTGGAAAATTTTTATCACCAGAAAAGTCTACCAGCTTCTTTCCTGGAAGGAATGAGCCTCAGACCCTGGCTCGGTCCCATAGGGAAAGCACAGAACCCGGTCTCCTGCACTAAGACTAATCATTTCTATTCAACATAAGAAGAAAACCACAGTGAACTAAAATCTAAAAAGGCATTTGTGAATAATACAGCCCGAGAATTTCCATTCCCCCCCAGAGACCAGAGATGTTTCAAAATGAATTCTGCAGTTGAACTCTTGGAATGTCAGGTCTCAGAAACGACAGGCGAAGGAACTCTAATTAGCTGTGATGAACGCTGATTATAGAGCACGGATATAACAATGATTACAAAAGGAGGGGAGACGGGGTGATGCTTCACTGCCACGTAGCAAGTGGAGTTGTGTAATTAGAGAAATTTAATCACAGCAGGCAAATGGGATGTATTTGTATTTATACCATTTTGTGGATTCACAGGCAGAACTGTCCTCAGAAAACAAAAAGGAATAAAAGCATTCCGATTTTATATGCATTATCTAAACCATGTAATTGTGTGAGGGTTTTTTTTAAACCTTTTTCTACCTCTTCCTCAACTCCACTGAAAATGTCTTTCTCCGGCAAATAGTCGGTACTGTCCCCTTACTAATGTTCTTTCCGGAAAGCCCCTGGTTCATGAAGATTAGCAAAGGACGCATAATGCTCACAGGAGAAATGTGAGGCTACTTTATCTGAAGTATTTAACTCAAAGGATGATCCCTGATTTGAGTTTCTAGCAGGAAATAGAACACTGTGCCTCCAGAAGCAGCTGAGAACAGCCCCGTGCTCCGGGGTTCTGGCACATCAGTCGTTCCCGACTCTCGGAAGTCACTTGGTCAGCTGAACTGCCACAAACACCTGCCCCTGTTAGGTCACGGAGTTTACCTCCACAAGAGCCTGGCTCGACCTTGCTGCCTTTTGATTTCCAGATGAAGTGATGGATGAGAAGAAGGGGCGCCCAAGCAGCAGGACACGGAGCCTGAGCCGAGAACATCCTCCCAGCTTGCCATGCTCGCCCGCATTGTTAGCAGCGGGAGGCTGCTGCTGCCTGCTGCAGGGGCATACAGCCTTCTCCTCCAGCAAAACCATGTTCTAGAATTAGCTGTCTGTGCTAGATTTACCAGCAAACATGAAAAGCTGTCCTTGTGTAATATTTGTAAAAGGTATCTGGGTTATCACTGGTAAAGCTGGATTCGACTGTGTGATTTATCATTATGTCAGTGTTTCTGTGTTTGCTCTAGAAATTCCACTTAAATCTAACGGAGACATAACATGAACCATTGCAATGTTATACATATACATAAATGCTGCTAATATGTGCTTTGTATAGTTACTTAATACCTTATAAAACAATGTTTTGAAATTTAATCTATACAGGCAAATATATTCACTTCTCTTTCACTCTGAAGTATTCAGGAGTCTCATCCCACAACTTAAATGACAGAAAAGTTTCTCTGGGATAGATAACGAATTTTGGTGCAAATGAGTTGTAAAAATGGAAAGAAAATATACCCGTTTTTCTTCTACATATACCAAAGAGTCTCTATAAAAGCAACTTTGCCAATCCGTCCTTCTGAGCATATTCATGGGAGAAATTAGTAATGAAACTGCTCCTCCCAATGTACAGTTCAGCCACATCTATTTGAATAAATACTGTGACTATGTGGGAGTCTGTGTGCTGGGTGAAACAAGGAAGGGAACCAGGAGGAGGGAAACGGCACTAATTGCACTAGGAATGGCAGTCCACACGAAAAAAGGTACCTGCAGATGGTCAGTTCTTGTGCCACGCTAACATCTCATAAACTTCATGCAGAATCTCTCCATCTCTAAACATTGACACAGCATTTATGGAACAAAGCGTTCTTTGGGCTGATTTGGCTCATTGGCTGCCAGTTTGCAAGCACTTTACAACGGCTACTTCTTGGATTATCAAGTACAAGGTCACAGGCTATGGTCAGCAGAGGCAACAGACAATCTCAGAACTCAATCAGGCCAACTGGACGCCTAGGAAGGCCTAAGGATACCATGGGGAAACCTGCTTCAATCTAGCTATGCCAGTAATCTGCAGAACGTGATGGGGAGGTGACCGCAGAAATACCAGAGCGGAAGTTAGGAGCTGAGGAAATCAGGTGATTCTAGAGCATCAAGAGGCCAAACTAAACCACTGGAACAAAAACAAGCAGGATCAGATACTATTGACAAAGGGAGAAAAGATAAGCTTTAAGAAAAGATAAAGTTAATAATTTGATGCCAATGTGCCAATCTTCAATTTTCAAGCTTGGTTTGGCTCCCTAAAATCATTAGAACAGGCACCAGAAAAGGGGCCTTTTAATCCTCATGATATTCATGGAAACATCCTCTTCCAAATTCATTTCCCATTAATTCTCTGAAATACTCTCCTAGGCTCCTCTGAAGATCTGTCACAGCAAATGTGTCTTTACAAGCTGACAAACTCATACAGAGTTTATAATTTAAGAGTTGACATAAATTACCATGTAGGAACATAGCAGTTCAAATATGAGGGAATCTTTTCTAAAAAGCTACAATTACTCATCTTGTTGGTGTCCTCTTGGTGTTAAACCATAAATTTCATTGGAATGCCTTTCAGTATTCTTAATTTTAGTTGAGATAATATGGCATACATAAAGGAGAAAGCGGACAGACCCCACAGTGCCAAGCTACTAAATCTGAGGAACATCCTTTCGGTAGCTGGAGAGCTTTTCTGGAACTCGCAGCACCTCCTTGACAGCCAGGGTTGAACAGGACTGCCAGCCTGGGGAAGGATGCTCCGTGGCAAGCTGAGCATGAGGTCACTGTGAGGATGGCTGGGCCAGAGTTTCTACATTCAACTCAGATGCGAAGCAAGGGCAAAAACAATACCACAGCCATCTCCAAGGTAAGAGCAAATGAGATTCTTCTTTCTCGAAGAATCTGCTGTTTAAAGAGTGGGAGAGAGGCAGGTGCCTGGGATGGGAAGCAAGGTCAGGTTAATAAAAGTGGTAAACAGAAGTTGTCACTCTGCCTAAAAAAACCAGCACATATATTTCAAACCAAATTAAGGGCAAATTCTAGCAGTCCTTGAGAAGCCTGCAGTAAAAGGAAGAGAAGAGTCAGATCCCCCACGGGCCTTTTTAAACTAGCTTAAATTCTTGACAGTTCCAGCAAGATGGTTTTAAGATGGTTTTAACAGTCACTAGCATTCACAGCCCTGTTTGCACAATGACTTATGCTTTCCTCACGCTAACCCTGGCTGGTTATTGTCATCTAGACATTTTTTTCGGGGGGAAAAAAGAATGAAGAGGGAGAACTTGCGTTGCCATGATCACGGAGCTGGCAAACAGAGCAGCACTGAGATGCTAAATGCGATGCCATCTTCAATGAGCTTGAATTCATGTGCACTGGATCCTTTAAGTGTTCTCCCAAGTGTCCGTTGCTGTCTTCGCCATGGCCAGCACCCGTCTGATTCCTCGGGTCCTGCTTTCTGGGGTAACTGTCCCACAGTCAGCCTAAGGCACTTCTGGCAGTATCATTTAGAGCCCCTGCCAATGCAAGCAAAGACAACGGAGAACTGCCAAGAGATTTTCTGACTTTCCTGAACAGAAAAAAAATGTACCTAAACAAGAGAGTAAGAAGAACAAACACAAATTTTCAAATTGTGGGGGAAATGTGGTAACTCTTGTCTCTGCAGGATTTAAGAAAAGTCAAGGGGACAAGAGCTTGGAGCTGAGCGCTGGAAATCTGAACGCGCTAGAGCTGGCACCTTCACATGAGCAAGAAACCACTGAGTCGCAGAGAGGATGAAAGACATGCAAGGGATAAAAATTAATTTCTATTTACCATCTCAGATATCCCTAAGGGAAACTCAAGGAGTAGCAGCAATTTGCCAAATACATGATTTGTGTTCAAACATCAGTTCTGATTTTCAATAGCTGCTTGTCTTTCAAATGTTACATTTTCCATGACTAGAAAAGATGATGAAGATAAGTGCTCTATAGTCTTCATGAGATAACTCCTATTTTTCACTTTTAAAATCTGAAAGAATTCCAGTCAGAACAGGATTCATGATCAACAGAAAGAGAGTGGACCGTCTGCTTAGTTCAGATTTCCAAGGATCAAGATTTTTCAAAACATCATGATTTGCAATGTGGCATGTATGCATGAAACTGTACATGATATTTTAAATAATCTAACAAGGGGGCAAGGGAAACGTGATCTGCGACACATAGCACACACACGCAGAGTGTAGCAGGTTGAAGATGGAGGACACTTGCTTTTCAGAAGTTGGGAGGTGAGAAGCAACTCTCACCTTTTATCTGTAGTCTCTCAAACGGCAGAGCGGCTACTGCTCAGGACCCGCTGCCCAGTGGTGGCTGAAAGCTGAAATCCAAGCAGTCACCTGCTGGTTGAAAGGTCCTGCGGGGGAGATGGGGGGAGCTGCCTTGGGAGCACTAGCTCTTCTAACTCTTCTATGTATTACTTATATATATGTAATGAGTTGTAAAAGTTATACAAATATATACATATATATATTTACTCATTGTTATATGTTACATATCTCATTAACTGCTGGTCAACCTCTCTTTGAGTATCCAAAGCATTTTAATCACAGACAAATCTTTCACATTAAATTAAACTGGTATGTAGGCAAGTTAGTTCATTTTTGCAAACACACTGTAACAAACCTTCGCTTCAATCTTCTTCCTCCCCAGTCATCTCTTTCTATTCCATATATACTGTACCTTGCCTTCCTACAGGGACAGCTCTGGTTGTAAGCTTGATTCACAGAAGTAATAATGAGTGCCTATTTTCCCTTTGTGCTTTTCTTCTGATTTCTTTCTTCATGCAAACCAAGCAATAGGTATCTCCTGCCTTCAGAAAGACCAAAGGGTGTCCTAGGTCACCTGACCCCAACCCCTGTGTAAACCTGTCCTTCAGGGAAATGGACACAGGGACAAAACTGATCTTCAAGAAATTAAAGTATCTGCTGGTTTCTAAAATATCAGATAAATTTGCATAAAGGATGATGAAACTCCAGTCCATCGAGGCTGCTTGGTTGGAGAGCTGATTTTTCTAGAATCTCTACTGTCAGGAATCTGAGTCCCTACCCGAACGGCCACTTTCACTGCTGACACATACTCCTCCCCATGTGTCTTACTCTTGTGGCATGATTCTAAGAAAATTAAAATTAATGGTGTTTCTTTTATTTTCCATTTTTCTCTTTGACATTCTTTTTTTATCTTAAGAAACCTGCTCAAACTCCTCTCAAACTGACAGCTGTTTGCACAATTTTCTCAGAAATGCTTTCCCAAAGTTAGCAAGAATCCTCTCCCTGCAAACCCAATGGACTTCTCTGTACTCTAACTTGCTGTTAGCCACACCAAGCAAAAAAGAAAAAATTTTGAGCATATGCCAGGTGCTCCATATGATACAAACACTCTCTTTGTCTCCATCTTTGCAATCTGTCATGTCTGTTTCATTCCTGGTTTCTAGACTAACTGTCCTTAAAAGGCATTTGCATCTTGCTACACTGGTGCACTGCTGCTGCTGTTAGTGCTCCCTCTCTTATTGCATCTGGATCTACGCTTCTTCGCTTGTTGCATGCTCTTCCATCAGTCTCTGCCCGGAACCTACTTCCTGATAGCTAGATTTAAGCAGGATTCATCTGGCAGCTTGTATGCTGCAGCCACTTCTCATTATGCATGAGAATACGCGGGACATGCAGGGAGAGTGAACATCCGCATTCAATTTTAGTCGTATTCGTTTTTCATCTCAAATTTCAGATTATCACACATTAAAATTTCAGCCCTTATAGGAGAAAATAAGTTTCTTAAAGAAGGGAAAGATTTTTGATAACTAAGCATTCATATTCTCATTCTGTATGTTATTTATTAGAGTTTGTCCCAAAGGCCTTATTTTTAGAAATGTACTCACTGATGATTAAGACTGATCAGATGCAAAACTCAAAACTATTAAATCATAAATGTATGAGAATCACATACAACATAGGGAACTGGCTACCATTAGGAACTCAATTTATTTGTTAATACTTCATTAATTTCATGTTGATATTGTTTCCTTGAAGCCTAACCCAGACAGAATTTCATTTCCACTAGCATTTAGGTGCCAAAGCTCTTTCCAAAGCAAAACAAAGGGAAACTTTTACTAAAGATAGATCTTTAGTTTTGTAGACAAAAGAACTTGTGAAAAGAAGATTAAATCTTCATCAGTTTTACTTACAAAGCAAATGCACAGAGAAATAGTATTATTCACCATTTAATTTACCTAATTAGTCTTGGGGTTTTCTTGAATAAAAGAATTCCACACCAAGATACGATAATGTTCTATCTTCACATAGAATTAACCAAATCCTGCACTAAAAGAACATCACTTCCATGCTGAAGTCGATTAACATACTAGCTGAAACATCTAACAAACCCCAAAGTGAAATCGCTGCATTTCAACAGCAGGAGGCAATGTCCGCTGTGACCCAGCAAGCTCCAGGTTTGAACTCCAGTAACAACTTCGACTGACAATTGCTGATGGCGGTCAACAACTGCCAGAAAGAGAACATATATGAAGTTTCAATGCAAGCTATCCACCTAGTTGACTCCCTTTTGAGAGAAAACACTCTGAACTCATCATTTACTTTCACAAACAGCATATGCTCACCATGTGGCACCACTCTTATTAACACCAAAGCAGCAGTTTGAGCCTCGCTGCTTGGGAGCTCTGTTTACAATCATAATAGTCATGTGATGTCAAGCCCTCCGAGCCTCAGATGTCAAAGGTGAGCATGAACATAAATGCAAATTCTCCAAATTTGCTCAGCTGGGAAAATGATTCTCGTCAAGGCCAAAAACGTGCAAATGTTGGGTTTCAGAACTGTCGTCCCAGTTTCGCTGGCTCACCTTCATATGGCTCTAATGTAGACACATGTCTTGTGAATTAGTTCCCCTTGGGGGAAATAATGTTGTCTAAAGGGCTTGAGATTTTCAATGAAACAGCAATGATCTGATACAAATTGTGGAAAGTTTTCTATTGTAACTGTTCTCTTCCTTTTATATGAGACAGCTGTTTACTTTTGGCACACCTTCAAACCTTCTAGCATTTCAGCATAATGTTTAAAACATGGCATTATTAAGAAACTTTAAGATTACAGCTGTGAAAACAGACCTATGTCATTATAATCAGCAAGAAAGTCCCCTAACTGAGATTTCAGAATATAAAAGGAGCCCATGCAGAGAATTGACAAGGTAAGAACTAAAGAGAACAGAGAAAGAAATGGGGGGAGGGCGGAATCCATCAAACAAAAAAAGGGGGTGTTTCTATTCTTGAAAGCCCATTTGTAAAAGTAAAAGGGATTCAGTATTTGAGTAGATTTTATGAACAAGTTACTGCGTTTTCAACATTACATCTTTTAAAACATTTCTTGCTTTGTATTTTAAAAGTTTATTCATCCATCTATTTCTTCTGTAGTATGTGAGCTAGAACCGTGTTCTGTACGTCTGCCAAAGGAGCAGCTAATACACAGCAGATACTCAAAATCTTCAATCAAACAAACGATGACGACTAGCAGAATAAGGAAAGCACATTTTTTTTTATGATACTAAAAGCAGAAGAAAGAAGAAATTCTCAGAAGGAAAAAAAACCCCTTCAATATCAGCATTTGCAATGATGGAAAAAAACTGATAAAAATGGTGACAACTACAAATAATATGAAAAAATATGAAGCAATCAATTGAGGATCCCTCTTCTCAACACAGGTGGTTCTACCCAATAATATGTATTTTCCCTTTAGGGTTCAATTCCTTGTGTTGCAGGAAGAGGAAGATTTGCAGTGTTCACACAACTTGGTTTTGTAACATGACATCCTGATAAGTGAAGCTGATGGGATAATCAAAGGTCCTGTTGAAAGAATAGTTGAGGCAAGTCCAAACTGGCTAAAAAGAAGGAGGTTCCCAAAAGGGGACTGTTGGAACTAGACAGAGAACATGGTGTTCAGCTTCTGCGTGTCTGTGGTCAAAGATCTTGTCTTGATTTTGTCCTATCTTCCCCAACCTTTACATTCTGTAAGGAATCTTCTTTACTCTAAGACCCAGAACCCTACCTTGAACCCTTCTTTCATCTCTTTTTTAACCCTGAAAAAGAACCAACGTTCCTCCTTTATTATGTTCCCATTGGAATACTAACATATCCATTCTTATTGATTGAAACTTGAACTCTGGCTGCTATTTTTATCAATGTGAAAACACTGATTTCATTTGTAGAGTGCCACGACTCCATGGTCACTGTTGTATTGGCTGTTGAACTCCTTTCTGACTATGCAAACAACAACAAAAATAGACTGTGAAAAACAATATATATGCTTGCTAATATTACTATGGTATTTTTCTGAGATGTTTTTGTGATTCTTCTCTCTGTATTTGTCTGTTTACACGCAGGTGCTTCTTATCTGGCAACCTGACAACCCATACATATTTGTTGGGTGATCTTAGCCATAATTCTATTTCAATAGTTATGTGTGACTGCCATATTTATAGATATACTCCAATGTTCTACCAACTTTTCTTATGTATATGCTGCAGGGGTTACTGCATTTCCTCCTTTGCTCTCTAATATTTCATGGAAACAAAATGCTGGCAGAACAAAAGGAAAGGCATACAAACGTATTAACATACGTGTGGGTATCCCGAGAGGTCATGGCCCAGGGACACAAAGATACTCATGAATGTACATTTCTTAATAGGAAGCAGAAACGAAGAAGTTCAGGCAAGTTTAAGTGGTAATAAATAACTTTCAGGAGATCAAAATGGGCCCAGAGAATATTAGTAGCTTGTGACAAAGTCAATTTAAGTATAGTGGAATTCCTAAATTTTCCTTGCTGGGTTATAAATTTAATCTCCCTTTGTTAACAGAATTTCAGGGAAGGATCAATGGCACATCCCATCTTCAGGGAATTTTGAAAAAAAAAAAAGATGTTTCTAAGCATTTCCAATGTCATTTATTCAAAGTGCTGAGTGTCAAAGGATTATCTTTTAGAATATCAACTCCTGATTTCTAGCAAAATCTAACTTCCTGATGGTAATCCCCATCTCCACTGCCAAAATCCATCCTGCAGTTACTTGGAAGACACTCTGCTGGAGCCATGAGAACACTTAGATGTGGTGATTGGTTTCTTTCCGGAGGTTACTAAATATTCTGTGAGCAGCACAATGGCGTGGCAATCCCTGGGTGCTTCACACATCACACAGAATTGGGCATGTTAGAGTGTGAACCCAATTCTCATAGCCTCAACATAGAAGACCTTACGTAGTGGGAAGTTATATTAGTATCTCCCATCCTCTACTATGATCCCTAAAAAGACTGTCAAGTTTAGCTCTTCTCTTTTTAAGGGAAATAACTAGAATACCTTACTAGCAAGGAAAATATATGTTAAGTGAATGTGACTGAAAGTTTGGGATACTAGCATATCGTTAAATTTAGAAATCAGATAACACTTTACATCAAAAAAGATAGTAACAATATGTTCTATTAAAAACGATCTGTTGGAGTTTTTCCCAACAATTCAAGGAAACAGAAACTTCTGAATATTTCACAGTATTCTAAAGCTTGAAAACCATAATAAATACTAGAATTGATACATCTGAAGTCATCAAATCAGCGGTTCTATGTCAATTTATAATGGCAAATGTGCCTCAGAAACAAATTTGTCACAGGAATTTTCACAGCTATAAATATCACAGTCTGGTGGCAGTAGATGGAGTTATGGATTGCAGTCTTACAAATCTAAGATCTAGTTTAGGGAATGTGACATGTGTACTGCACATTAGCTTGAACCTAAAATATGTTTATGCTTCATACACCAGGCCAGATTGGCTGTATTGCAAACCACATTTTCTCCAACTCAATAAACTATCCCCCTTAAGCCCTCTCTCTCTTGAGCTGTGAAGACAGAAGATCTAACTGAAATCAGATCATCAGACCAGTGTGACAGAGTGAAATGAGGATCAATATCAGAATAACTTGAATCCAGAATCAAAATGCTCTGCGTTTCCTATTGCCATGAAGCCAGTTAGATGGGAGATGATTTACTTTAAAAATCAGTTAAGAATGAGGTATCAGGACATCTGTTTTGACTTATGAGCTTTTTAATTGTGGCTCTCATAACTTCTTCATGTTCTTTCTCTGTCTCATCCTGTGTTCTCCACACAAAAGCTGATCAGCCTGCTTTCCTCCTTTTACAAACGTCTTCCATGTTCTTATTCTTCATTTAGTAAATATCCCTTCTGTCTCATGGCAGGCATTTGCTGGAGGAGCCAGAGAGCTGGATCCGGCCCCTGCACTGAGATGACAGCTTATCCCATCAATAAATGTTGTGATTTCCAATTTTCTCTCCTGCCCTCCACGACTTGTGTGGTTCACTGACACTGAGTTCCTCTTCTATGCTGTCTTTGTCCTTGGTATTTGCTGGGTGATTTGCAAATAGCTCTGAAAAGCTCTAAGAGAAACAAACAGTTCATTCATTTGCTGAAATATATCTTATGACTCATTTACTCACTTGTCAGAAATTACGAATATCATGGAGACGCTAAGCACTGTGCTAGGTCCCAACTGATACACAGATAAATGGAACATAGTCTTGCCACTGCTATAAGGCAATGGACATCTGACCTTTGCTGGTCCACTCCAGGTCCACACATGTCTGCTCAGAGGCCCTGCACATAAAGGAGCCATCTGTCAAAACAGACCAGACTGCAACCCTGCAGGGCTCTGAGACAGAGCTGGGCTCAAGTTCTCCTTCATCAAATGCAACTGCCGTCCCTTGGGCTTTGCGCAAATCCTAACAGAACTTCTTTCTAGACATAAATATTATCCCACTGTCTTTCCTCAAGATTTCAATTTTTCATCAAGAACTGAAAGTGATGAATTAAATGACCTCTAAGGTACTTTTCACTTGGAAATTATCAGATTGTTCGTGTAAAATAAAATTAAATGCTAAATTCAAAGTAAAGCATCAATATCTTTTGTTTCTCAGAAATGTGGGTTTAATTATCAATCATCTAAACTGTTCAATTTAAATTTCTCAGTCATCTAATAATTTCAAAACACCTCTAATCAGAATGTAATTATTCTAATCTTACAGAAGTCTATTTGATCCTAACTGTGTTAAGTAATATCATTAAACTAACCAAGAAATTAATACAAGACACAAAGGTATAAATGTTTCCTTACACTTGCTACATGGCAACTGAAGTCTTACAAGTTTCTTTGCCATGAAGATAACTAAGGTGTTTGAATTAATGTTAAGAATCAGAAGCCAAAATCCCCCAAAAAAGATAGGATTCCTTGGCTAAGACAGCTGCTTGCAAGTAATTTGGATCTTGAATGCAATAAATAATAGGTTAGTTTTCTGAGCTTTCAGAGGGATGAAACATGCCCAAAGGTTTCTTTGTGGCAGACACTTAATTCTCTCAAGATCCCTTCCAATACAAATATCATGCTGGCTAAATGGAACTGAAGAGAACCAGTAACAGCACCTCACCTTCACTTGAGGCTGCTGGAGTACTAGTCAGTTGGGCCCCCTCGAGTGTTCCTCTACACCCCCATTCCTTCTCCAAAAGAACTACAAAGAAGCCACAGAGTTGAGAATATGCACAGATGAACACAGGCACACAAATATATTTGTGCTGTATATATAGAGAGAGATCTGCCCATGCCTTATTTTACATGTATATAATATTGCCTTTAGTAGCTCTATATTTTAAGAAAATCCCATCTAAGTAGTCAGAAGAAATTTCTTTTAAACTCATCAGAACACCAATAATAAAAAAGGAATTTTACCACTAAAATAAATTTAAACATCTTGATTTATAAGCAAATCTGATAAGTAAGGCTTTAGTAGAAAAATATGGACAGCCAAAATAGTTTCATATTTATTTTGAACGATTTACTTTTGCCTTTTTTTTTTTTTGATACGGGTATCTGTTCTTCCTTGCTGCTCTATTCTCACAATTACCAATTGTTGCGGATATTCTACTGTAATAAATACCATCACAAACTCCCACATTTTTACAATTTTATTTTAAAATTATTTCCAAGTAATTAAGTTTCATGGATGTCATACTATCCCTCAGCATACACTAAGAACTAGTAGGTAACTGAAAAAATGACACACACACACAAACACACACACTCAAATGGGGGTGCATTTTTAGAATTGACCAAGGTCATTAATGCACCAAATGTAAATGGCCTCCCATCTATCAAATGCCCTGGAGAAATGAGCAGATAATTGAACAGATAGATGAAGAGATGAAACTCTAGGTAATGGTCTGTATATCAATGAATCAGTGTCACATTTGGGAAAGCTTTTGGAAAATGATTCCTATTTTCTGCGTATTTTTAAAGTGTTAGACTTTAATAATATGCAGCAAGGTAAGTCATGGGATTGTGGACGACTGAATTAAAACAGGAACTCATCAATCCGTCAGAAACACATACACCATGATTTTCTCATGGTAATTTGCATTTCCTTACACTGATTTTAGCAGAATGTATCATTAGCTCCACCTTCTGCATTGGTGCTGCCTTTTCTTTTTGTGAAATCTTCAGTTCATAAAATATCTCACCTGGGACCAATTCTACTTCTTACCCTGACTAAGCTGCGGGGACTGTATACAAGGGGAAGAAAACACAGCACAGGAGGAAAGACTCAAAACAGAAGATTCTCTCAATTTGATTAAAACTAAAGAATCGTTTATTAAGCAACTCCAGTAAAGGATATTAAGATATGTTTAGAGTTATTTTAAATCCAAACACATCAAAGGGAAAATGTGTTTTATAACACATGCTATTTAACACCCTGTGGTCTATGGAAAACAAATGACATTGAGGAACAACCTTGCTTTGCTCCCAGAAATGACAAGATATTGAGACGCTAATCCAAACAGCAGAGAAGGTTGACATGTTAAAATACAGACTTAAGACATGATAGTAACAGGCTTACGGGATGACAAAATTGTCCTCTCAGAGAAAGTGGAGTTTTCCCTCCAGGTGTTTGATTGCCATGAATTGAAAGATGAGCACACTGCTACACTCTCTTCCAGGAGGACCCCATCTTTGGAGTGGTGATGTTCAGGCTGATGGGAAGGCAAGGCGCAGGGCCGTGGCCTCAGGGCAGGGAGTCAGCAGCGTGTGCCAGCACCACACAGCTGCTTCCACCAGCAGAAAACCAGGGAATGATCCTGATGATGGCTTCCAAAGGCATCAGTGTAAAGTGCCTCTCTCAGAACTTTGGCAAGGAAGAGCAAGCAATTTACAAGGGCAAAAACGAACAGGATGCCACAAGTCAGACGGAAGACACAGCAGGAAGTGCTTGGAAGAAACAAAGTAGAAAATGCTTGGATTCTAAGATCTGAAGAAAACTTGCACATCTGAGACTTCAGACAAAGCAATCTACAAATGACAAGACGATATGCATTACAGGCGATATCGACATGCCTCCATACTAGCTGGGAAGTAAGTTCTGTTTGGAGATCCCTAGTAACACACCTTGATTAACCTCCCCTTCACTCCACTCAGGACTTCCCAGTCTCCCCCAGTCTAAACAATAAGTTAACAAGACCGGATAGCATGACTGCCCAAGACTCCAGTAGTACTAGCTGCTACTCAGAATTTTGGATTTCCTGTGTTATACAGACACTAAGTACTTTTAATTGTAACTTTGCAAAAATGCAAAATTAAATCGCTGTGCATTTTACTCAATTTTCTGTTTCATCTTTTTTGAAAATAGCCTGAATTTTTCTTATCAGTCTTCCATACAGTTGGCAAAAACATCCCAGCACAATCTCTCTTGCTTACAATGCTAACAATGGGGAATATTAATATAACTATTTGGCACTGACTTCAAAACCTTGATTATTCTTCCCAACCCCATTGTTTCTAGCACAGTATGATGTAAAGTGAATATGAGATGTTACTAAAAAGTGTGGCTGTGGGATTTCACTGATTACTATTAGTTATGCCTTTTATTAGCTAGCTCTCTAGGATCTGGGCAGTAGCCTAAAGGTTAAATGTCCTTGCCTTGGACACACCAGGATCCCATATCCACGCCAGTTCTAATCCCAGCAGTCTGGCTTCCCATCCAACTCCCTGCTTGAGGCCTGGAAAAGCAGTCAAAGCGGCCCAAAGTCTTGGGGCCTTGCACCCGCGCAGAGGAATCAGAAGAAGTTCCTGGCTCCTGGCTTCGGATCGGCGCAGTACCAGCCATTGTGGTCACCTGGGGAGTGAATCATAGGATGGAAGATATTCCTTTCTGACTCTCCTCCTCTCTGTATATCTGACATGCCAAAAAACTAAATAAATCAGCACCTTCAGGAAAAAGAAGAAAAAAGTTTTCCCCACACAGCTCAAATAAAATATGCGTTCTATTTCACACATTCATGAAAGCTTGTTCTGTGGAATAATTTAGTTCTTCTAAAGAAGCCCAGGCCCTAATTGGTTTTTATTTTACATGGTTATCCTGTGCTTTTAAAATATTTTACTCTAAAAGCAGGTCACGCATTTTATCTGGCTTGGTAAAATACTATCAATGTTACTAATGGTCCTCATTCCCAGAAGGATCGAAAATCGCAAAGCCACACTCAGGGCCCGATGCTGACGAGGTCCGGACTGACTCCATAGCTCTTTAATAGTCACTACGAGGGGCGTGAGTACAACAGCAGGACAATGGGACATCGCAGAGGCCGCAAGGTCACCATCCACTGCCTTTCTACTACAGGTTAGAAATTAATACATGTTGTTTAGGGGAACACTGGAGAGGCCACTGACTGGTTCCTGGAGATTCACTGCTCTATTTCATTAACAGCAAAGGCAGAGAAAGTTAGGGACATGGCATCTGGCTCCAATGTTTCATTTCCTTGTCTGAAACTTGTTATCCTAAGAAAGTATTCTTCTGATGTTCAGAGGCTTCTCACCCAACAGCAACTCTATTTATAGTAAGAAATCAGAGTGCATCAAAGAGAGAACGGAAGAGAAAGCTGCTTATTCTGCGAATGTGTTTACATAGACATGGGCAATATGCACATGAAGATCACCAGCTAAACTTCAGACTATTGTCCTGGAGAGCACTCGACTAGGTTTCCATTCATTTTACATAACAAAGAAACTAATATTTGAGTATGCAATAGTACACAGATATTATTTCATCCAAAGGGGACCATACTGCACATTCTCTTTTACAAATCATTTAATTTTAAACCATTGGTTATTTTGAAAGGCAGAGTGGCATACACAGAGAACATGGTTAACTGGTTCCCTTCCCTGAGCCGAGCAGAGGTCCTCGGCCCTGAACTCTGTCCTGGTGGCCTTGACTGGTTCCGTTCCCTGAGCCGAGCAGAAGTCCTGGGCCCTGAGCCCCGTTCCGGTGTGCCACAGCGTAGAGGACTCAGGCCGTCGACTCCCACCTTCCCAAGTGCATTAGCAGGGAGCTTGGGCAGCAGGGCAATCACTCTTTAACTTAGTACATTCCATGAACATGTTAAAGTTATTAGCATTCTGCAATTAGCTTTAACAATTGTAAGTAAGTAATAATAATTTATACTGAGAGCTTCCTGTTCAGGAAATTTAGTTTATAACTGTTGTTAAGCAACTGACAATAATATTTTTATTAATATCATTTTAGCTAAATATGTGTCCGAAGTATCTGTCCTTGAGACGGCTAGACACAGCTGTTCACAAGTGAAGCAAGGTTGTCATGTGCATGGTACTCTGAAAGGCAATATAGACGCTGTGCACTTCATACTAAATGGTGATTTCAATATTCTCTCCTCCTTCAATTATTTCCATTTGTCTACCAAGTGTGTACTGAATTAAGAAATGAATATCACAAAATTTTGCATCTTAAAAGAGTATTCTGAAGGGTCCTGCGTGATACCCTGGTCGCTAAATCCTCGCCTTGCACACGCCATACTTCCACATATGTGCTGGTGCCCATCCAGCTCCCTGCTTGCGCCCTGAGAAAGCAGCAGAGCATGGCTCAGAGCCTGGGGACCCTGCACCCACATGGGAAAGCTGAACGAAGTTCTGGCTCCTGGCTTCAGATTAGCTCTGCCCCAGCTGCTGTGGCCACTTGGGGAAGATCATTTTCTCTGTCTCTCCAGCTCTCTGTAAATCTCTTTCAATAAAAATAAATTAAAACTAAATAAATCTTTAAAACGAGTATTCTTTGGGCTGGAATGGTGGTTCAACTGGCTAAGCCTTCATATTCAAATGCTGATATTCCATATGGGTGCTGTTTCATGTCCTGGTTGCTGTAATTCTGATCCAGCTCTCTGATGACAGCCTGGGAAAGCAGTGCAAGCTGCCCCAGTCCTCGAGTTCCTGCACTGGTGCAGGAGGCAAAGCAGCAGCTCCTGACTCCTGCCTTTGATGGCCTTGGTGAGTGAAGCAGCAGACGGAAGATCTTTCTGTCTCCACTTCTCTCTGTATATCTGCCTTTCTAATAAAGATAAAATAATTTCTAAAGTATGCTAATTTCTAACTTTAAACTGAGATCAATTTGGATCAGAAATATTCTCTGTGAGAATTAAGCCACAAAGCATCACAAATCACAGGGGAATAATGAAGTATTGAATGAATTAAGTTTGAATAAAAATAGTCAGGGAAGATTCACGCAAGAACCCAAAATGACATTTACCAAAGCACATGTGAATGGGTAACAGTTAAATACTTTGCTAAACAAACTAACGAAAAACTGGAATTCTGAAGAAAGAAAGACTTTATCAGAAAATTCATACTCACTGATACTGTACTCATACAATTTTTTTAAAACTGCTGCCTGTGGCTGGCCTTGCTGTGCAGTGGCTTAAGCGTTACGTGCAGTGCCAGCATCCCACAATGGAAGACAAATTCAAGTCCTGGATGCTCCAGTTTTGACCCAGCTGCCCCCTCCAATCTGGACAATCATGTCAAGGACACAAAGGCTCCTGGCTTCAACCTGGCATTGCCCGGAGAGCTTTGCTTTCTTAGTAAAAAGAACACACATGAGGGCCTGGCACGGTGGCCTAGTGATGGTCCTCACATTGAAAGTCTCGGGATCCCATAGAGGTGCTGTCCCTAGACCCAGTGGCACCATATCCCGTCCAGCTGCCTGCTTACAGCTGGGAAAGCAGTCAAAAAACAGCCCAAGGCCTTGGGACCCTGCACCCACGTGAGAGACCTGGAAGAGGCTCCTGGCTTCGGATCGGCTCAGCTCCAGCCACTGTGGCCACTTGGGGAGTGAAACAGTGGATGGAAGATCTTCCTTTCTGTCTCTCCTCCTCTCTGTACATCTGACTTTCCAAACAAAAAATAAAATAAATCTTAAAAAAAAAGAAAATACATTAACATTAAACAGGTAGAAAAATTCTATTAGGGATAATTAAGCTTCACAAAAGTTGGAATTCACTGTAACAATAATACTAATCTTACAATAAACACAATAAAAGCAATTAAGACAGTAATAGCATTTATGAAATATATTTCATTTATAAAACATAATTTAACTCAAAATATAAAACAAGGTAGAATGAAGTTATTTTGCATTTTAAGGTGTTCATAGAAGCACAAACAAATGTCTAAGCTTTTGGACAGAAATATGTCAGCATGCATCGGATGTTAAGAAATATATATGCAGCTCATTCACTGAAGGCTGTTACTGACATTGTGTGAATTTGGGTACATTAATGTTGAATGACATTTCATATAGTAGCAAGCTATACATTGCATAAACGGTAACACAGAATCACATCAAGTGATAGGAAACTGGTTTCCATGGTGATCCAGAATGCTGCACCCAGAAGGTACACCTTACAAAACAAACATGCTTTGAGGGAGTGCCACACGAGTTTATAACAATGGACAGGCATTCACAGCTCCATGAGGAAAGCACGGGAGGGAATGTGCACAACGACGAAGCAATCACATGGACGACAGCATGGAAGATGATGACTTTTATGTCTTGGATGTCCTTGAATCGGTGCTTTTCTATTTAAATGAATTGTTACAGCTACAATAAATGCATATTTTACATTTGTAGAGTGTGTCTTGTCATGTTAAACATTTCCAAGTCATTCTGTTTAACATTTGGGTTAATTTTAATCCTGAAAATGCCCCTCATGGGAATCTCAAATCTTATTTAGGCAAAAGGAAAAAGTAAGAATGAATTTCTGGAAAGAGCTCATGGACAAAGTGCCCTCTGACACATGGACACCATTCCAAATGTCCACAATATGCTGGGTGATGTTTCCCAGACTGATTCACTGGATGACAATTACCTGGAATATGTAAGTACGCCCACATCAAACAGACACGGAAAACACATACGGCTCAATGTCTGCTTCCAGTGGCAGAGTGGCTGGAGTTTCCCTGGAATACTTAGCAGAAATCCAGACCTAGGAGCCTCAGGGAAAATGGATTAGCACCTGAGAAGCGTTCGGGAGAACGAAGAGCTGTGAGAGCTCAAAGCCAAAGCCCTAAGCACTCCCGTGTCCTCTGAGGGGCTGCCCGCAAATTCCTCGGACAGGCGCTCCTCGTCCCCAGTCCTTTCTTCCTTTAAGCCATAATTGATTTCTATTTTATTCCCTTGCTACTTTTATCTCTGCCATATAACAGCTAGCTATTCTGAACAGCTGAGTCAATAACTTTCCCCTTTCAAATAACAAGAACGTTTAATGATGACCTTCTGGGGACCCATGAAGGAGAGATTTTACATGCTAATCCTGGTTGGTTGAAGGTAGCTTCCTAAAGGCTGTGGATCCAATATCACGTCTAGTCGTAATAGTAAAAATTACAGTGAATGGTTTTCTATCAGTATGGAATGGAGTCAGTGATGGCACGGATCTGGTCTTCGCTAACTGGCCTTAAACCTCAGCGAGACAATTACTGAGATAATGTTAGGCAAACAATTGGCTACATAGACAAATTATTCCATGTATATGGATGTAATATACACGTGGAACGAAACCCACAAGAGCTTCCAAACAGATACGAACAGCTGGTACTTATGAAACATGGGCAAACAAGCAGAGCTCTGAAACCTTACAGCACACTCACAGCACACCCTCAGACTGCGAGAGATCTAACCAAGGCTGCATCTCCCACTGTCCCAGTGAAAGCAGGGAAACAAAGCAAGCAAGGACAATCTTTTCCCTAACGATTATTTGTCTTTTTATCTTCTCCAGCTTAAAAAATAATTACTGAATTAAATAATAGTGGTCGTAGATTTTCTATTAATACTATCTTAAAAGACAGTGGTCATGGATTCTCCATTATTACCTGCTTACATGACTGCGGTCATGGACTTCCCATTAATACTTACTTACATGACAGCGGCCAGGGATTTCCTATTAATACTTGTGCATATTAGTTTCCTCATTTAAAAACAAAAGAAATAAAGTGGAGATTTGTCAAGTCTAAAAGTTGTGGAGTGATGGCTGTTGGATGCAGAGGTTTACATTCCACTTGGGACATTGGCAGCCCAAATCAGCATGCCAGGGCTCAAGGGCAAGGCCAGTCTTGATGCCAGCTTTCTGCCCAGGCAGAGGCAGCAGGTGAAAGCTCACACAGCTGGACAGCTAGCAACCCCCGGGACACTGAGATGGAGTCCCAGGCCGCTGTCTTCAGTCTACACCAAGCGCAGCAATGGCAGGTATTCAGGAATGAACCACTTAATGCGAGATTGATCTTCTCTTTTTCTCTGTTCACTTTTCAAATAAATAAACACATAAATACAAATTAGTTAATTAATTAATTAAAATCTTTTAAAATTCTTAATCAAGCTTTCGAGGTAGCATATTCTAGTTTTTCTCTTTAAGTAATGCCAGAAATTCAGCTTTAATCATGTAAGGGTAAATCTTTATTCTACATCAGAAAATAAAATACTGAACATAATTTCCCTCTCCTTGAAAACTTAGAAGCTATTATTAAGATCATTATTAAGATCACAATGAAAAACTTGGTCTGTTTTAGGTTAACCAAAGTAACCCCAAACTGGGATATGTGTATAGTATTCGTTTTCTAGTATGTCTTTCTCATCCTTCAGTGTTGGTTTGCCAAATGTGAACTCGCTGATGAAGCTTGTGGAAGTTCCTTTACGCTACTGTTTCTTCCCTCTTCAACAAGCCAGTCAAGAATGGGGCATCAGGCTTAGTGCGGAAGTTTCTAAGTTTGTAAGTGTCCCATGCAAACACTGAATTTGGTTCAGTAAAAGCACGTTCATGCTTACCTGACAGTTCTAAATTGCATTTGCGAGAGACAGGGGCAGTTACTGGAAACAACACCACTTGATGCCCGTTCCTGACCCCTGCCTACTTTTCTGCAAACCTGAAAGCAGGGAGCAGTGGCTATGTGACATGGCTGCAGCTTGTGACAGAGAAAAGTTGCTGCACGATTTCTGGAGACATCTGCCCCCACGTTTGTAGACGACAATGTCCTGTTCAGAGGTGCAGAAGTTATTATGAAAGCACAAATGAAAATTATGAAACAGAAGAGAAGCTTGCATGGATACAGGTGAGCTTAATTTTGTGCAGGTATTCTGCACCCACTTCATCAGTGCTGTGCATATTATCCAATTCCTTGGGATGAGGAGACAATACATTGTTAATGGGCTAAGCTTATCTTAGTTAACTGTAATTGAGTGTAATCCATACCATCCTTGAGTATCAAAAACCCGATTTCTCTAGAGGTAGATGTCATTGAACTTATTCTATCTTTAAGTATTTAATTAGATTTCAGTCTAGCAAAATAAAGTCAAGAAGCTGCAAAACTGCTGCAATTTCCCTATGAACAGAAGGAACGGGTATACCCAAATTACTATAGTGAGTCATGCATATATTTTCATTTGGAGAATGAAGAACATCTATATAATTTCAGATTGTCCCAGGACTACAAGCCAGGAGAAGGCCCGGCGCTAACACAGACTGATTCGTCCTCATCTTTAAGTATTTCAAAACAAGCCAATAAAGACAACTTTGTGAGTTCAAATCAAATGCGACTAGATTCTAGAAACTTCTTTTCTGGTGCATCTTTAAGTGACAGCATCAGAAAACTCAGAGGCACTTGTTCAGTAGTGAAGAGTGTGAGGAACTGAGGCAAGAGGCAGAGAGCTTCCCAATGGGTTTAATGACTCACAATTTGGTGCAAATTGAAATCAAATGTGTTCCATCTACAGGATGTCTATCATTGATTTTTCCCCTTTCATCTCAATAATACGATGTTAAAAATTCTGTGTGAAATAACTTTCGATACTGAAGAGCTCATCTGGGAGTCTTTTTTTATAAAACAGCTCATGAAAATGAAATATAACAGAAATGTTTGTGTCAGCTTCTTTTCGTTTTGCATTTTATTACATGATCACTCAGGCAGGATACAAAAATGGAGTGCTTGGTCCATGTATTTAGACTTCACAAATATTTGAAATTTTACATTAAAATGTCCCCATGCTATGAGAATGCCCGATCACAGGGGCACCCTTGGCCAGTTGGAAGAATTCCCTTCTCTCTCTGAGATAAACCACCTGCATGGGGGTGAGGTGGGCGGAGAAGCAGTCTTTGTTTATCGTAAATGAAATTAACAAATCTGCTTCATTTAGGATCCAATAGTTGGATGTGAAAAGAATGTAGTTGTCTCAATTTCATTGTTCAAAAAAAAAATCTCTGAACTAGAATTATGAGGATCAAATTAGACTATAATTTTAGAAACTGAAAATAGCAAAAAGTGAAAAAATCAGGCATACATTTACCTCAAAATCATAACTAACATCAATTTTTTGTGTATTTTCTGTGAAAAATTTACTTGGCTACTTTTGTAATTTACAAATCCATTATGTATTTTTAAGTTTATATTCTTGTTTTGCATTTAATTTTTAGAGGGATATTTTCACAGTATCACAGTTTTTTTTTATTTTAAAAGGATATAGTATAATTCACATTTTGCATAGTACAATTGCTTCTTATAACTTTAATGTTAAAATGCTACAGCAAATTAAACATCATATACCATGTTCTTCAGGTTAAAACCTTTCCTTTGGATATATTTGAAAGGTGGAGCTACAAGATCAAAGGGTGAACTACGTAACAGTTTGATGTGTTTGGAAACTTCCTTTCCAGTGTGTCACCATGGATTTAGACTTGATGCCATCAGGGCCAGGGTTGTGTCTGTGTATTTAACCACCTTCACAATGCTGGCACCCCAAGTCAGAGGAAGGTTCATTCACCCTGCTCCACTTCCCGTCGGGTTTTGTGCTAATGTCTCAGGGAGAGCAGTGACACACGGACAGGAGCTCCAGCCCCAGGCCAACTACATGGGTCACCAGTACGGTGTTCTCGGCTCCTCAATATCTCTGCCTTTTAAGTAGATAAACAGTGGATTTACCGTAGAAGAGGGAGGCACGCAAGTGGCCACATCTACAGCAGCATTTCTTTTCCATCTTGCTTTCTGAAGGTGTTGGCGAAATAAATTTCTGTCGTGGGGTAGGTACAGTGGCGTACAGGTTAATCCTCCACCTGAGGCACTGGCATCCCATATGGGTGCCGGTTCATGTCCTGTCTGTTCCAATTCCCATGCAGGTTTCTGCTGATCACCTTGGACAGCACCCATGTAGGCGATCTGGGAGAAGCTCCTGCCTGCTGGCTCTCCATCAGCTCAGTCATCTGTGGGCATCTGGAGAGTGAAGCAACAGATGGACAACCTCTGTGTCTCTCTTTACCGTTGCAACAAAAATAACAAATCTTTTTAAAAAGGTCATGTGTTTTATGTAATACAAAGAAACAATATGCTGTTCTAGGAGGCTGGGAGACCTCAGTCAAGACACTGGCAGATTTAGTGTCTGAGGAAACCTTCTCTTTGGGTTTTCATAGACTATAAAGGGCAAGAAAGTCCTCCTGAGTGTCCCACTCATGAGAGTGGGGTCCCAATTACTGAATGACCTCCAAAAGATTTAAAAATCTTCACCTTGAAGGTTAGGCTGCATTTCTGGGGAAGGGGGCACAAGTCTTCAGACCATAAAACCAACTGGTTTGATTTGCTTTGTACAGTTCTATGTTCAAAGTTCTATGGTATTCTGCCTGAAAGACAATTGTCTGATTTTTTAAAATCGACTTTTCCAAATATACTTCCCTTTGATTGACCTTTTTCGATGTTCTACCTGCCTTGTAAACATGTTGTAACAAATATGTTTTTAGACAAAAATGATGTCTGCATTGTCTGCAATTCTTTAATAGGCACACAGGAGTTTTCCTCAAATATGAATCCATTCTGGAAAATCCTTGCTACAAGCACCATGGAGGCCTAGCCCAACATCAGGAAAAGTGCCCAAGTATTGGAAGGTCACGATTAGCCAACCTGTCTGTGTGTCTTTTGGTTCCCTCAGTAATGAGGGAGGGATCAGCAACGAAAGTATACAGTTATCAGAATCCATGTGTTCGCCTACACATGCAGAGTGCTATGCCCTTGCTTCTTTCATTCCTTATCAGATTTAAGCCCTTCCTTATTGACCCGATTCCTTGTTGGCAATGAAGCCTCAGCTAGATCCCAACAAGAACAGAACCACAGGACAAGAAAATCCCAAAGTACTAAGAACCACTTGGATTGGGCCAATGGTGGGATCCTATCACATGGTAGCCACTGGCTACTAGTAGTAGTATAACTACACTGGCTACGTGTTCATAAAAACTGAGCAATGTCCTTAAAAGACAAATCGGCAGCTTTTAGAATTTTACTCCCATTTGGTATGAAAAGGAAAAGCTATCTTTAGGTGATCGTTATAAGAAATGACCTTTGGGTTATGGAATGTTAACTTGCCATGAGTCTGGCAACTGGACTAACTACAGGGAACAAATGAACAGTTCAACCAAGAAAGCAGAAACTGACAAGAAAAACAGCAGAAGCAACAGAACTGAGTACAAAAAGAGCAAAGCACAAGTCAAGCTGAATAAATTTAACAATTATTATTTGCCATGAGGTTGAGAATTTATTCTCTGAGATACTTAAATCTGATCTGTGAAAAAGCATTTAATTCTAAGATGAAGTTTTACTGGATTATCAAAGAGTATGGCTGGAAAAAATGCTATTCAACAACATAAACCTGTCATTACAATTTTAACTTTTTAATGTCACTCACTACTAAACAATCTGGTCATAAAAGAATGAGGAACACATGTGAGCAGTTTAAATAGCAATATTAGAAGTAAGGCTCCAGAAGCCAGACATTTAGCAGCCATCACTTACAAAAATATTCAGGCTTTGAGGAAGACATTTATTTACACTAGCTTTCAGTTCTCTCACATGTAAAACATTGTTTCCTTCAACAAATTTTTGTGAGGACAAAGGAGACAATAAATATGAAATAGCATGCAGTAAATACTCAATAAATATTAACTCAGTAAAACCTGCACGTCGTTTGGGAGATGGATAACAAATGGAAGACTTACTCTGCCTGAGTACCACTCATGGACTACATTTTGGACCGAAACTTGTAGAAATCAAGTAGCCTTTTGAGCTGCTGGAATCTACGCATTTTACTTCCTAGTCCCCGGTCTCAACACAACTCAGCAAGTCTGGACCGCTAGGTACAAGTGTGTCAGTCCCAACTGCTGTTGATGGGAAGGGCTTCCAACCCAGTAACACTTGTCATGGAGTCAGCTGTCCTAATTCTCTCATTCCATGTCTAGGCTGAGGAGTGACTCTCATGCAATCCCAACAGAAAAGCTGGTGTAATGGAGTCTGAAGGAAGGACACCACGAGGAAAGACAGGTTGTTCTATTTGATTACCAAGTTGTGGCAATTAGGGAAGAAAAAGAAAGCTAATGATGTCTCCCAATACGAACTTTCCTTTGTGAGTATTTTACCCTTGCTTAAAAAGAAAAAAAGAGAAAAAAAAAGATGAAGAAGTGAATGAAGGTCATATTCTTTACAGTTCTAAATCATTAAACCTAAGAAACTGTCAGACCTCGTTTCTTTCACATAAATCTTGGGATCATGTAACTTAAGATAGAACATCTTGTTTTGTGGGTAACAGGTCTGTTGGAGCAAACAGACCCACATAAAATCAGTTTCACACAACACCATCGGAGTTTGTGAAAGAGTCATGAAAACTCTACATCCTGCTTCCTAAGCCACTACAGTCGATACGAAGCTTGTTGCAATAAAATAAGGACCTAAGACCCAATTATGCTGCCTTTTCCAACTTTACTAAAAATATAAATGTCCATTCAAAAGTCAAGCAGTATAAAAGGGCTCATTTTAGGCAAACACATTCACGTAGAGTTCAAATATCTAGTAGGGGCACTGGGTCCAGGCAGGCCGGGATGTGACACCACTTATTACAACTTGTCACTTTAACTCATTTTGCATATCACCACAAAAATATGTTTCTTTTGAAAACCTTGATATTAAACATTTAATCAAGGCAAATCATATATGCAGGCTAGAAAAATTGTAATTGGCTGCAATTATTGAAGGCATACACTTAAGCATTGCTTGTTCATGACAGGACTAGTTCATACACTGGATAGAAGATGAAGGGCAGAAAAGAGGACACAGGGCAGATATACAAAACTCAAAGAAGGAATGCCCTTACAGAGCAAAGGCAAGGAGGACAAGGAGCATGGAGAAAAACCTCAAGCTCAAAGACTAAAATGAATGGCTTTGGCTTCAAATTGATGCTCTTGTATATCTGTGACAAACTGATGAGGAACTCTTTTACTGTTATCCTGAAATTGACAAGAGACCCCCTAATCTGAGACGAGAATGAATGACATTGAGAATTTTGCATTCTTTGTTAAAGTTACTTATTTATTTGGAAGGCAGAGTGAAAGAGAGATAGAGAATTTTTTTATTTGCTTTTTGCTACCCAAAGGTTCCCAAAGAGCAAGGTGTCACCTAGAATCCCAAACGCTAGAATTCATGTGAATCTAGGCTTCCCATGTGGGTTCCAGGAAACCGAGCTACTCGGGCCATCATCCCTTGCCTTCCAGGCACATTAAGAGGAAGTTGGATTGGAAGCAGAGTGGTTGGGATGTGCACTGGTGCTCAAACAAGGGCTGCAGGCACCCCAAGAAGCAGCTTAACCATCAACAGAACAATTCAGGCCAGAGCTTATTAAAAGGCTGGCACAGTAGTGCTGCTATCCTGGCTAACCCTAATCTTTATAACGAGAAGCAGCCTTCAGAATATCGACATCAGAGCTAAGACATCCAGAAAAGAGCATGCCAGCTGTGTAGTGAGTCCTCCACGGAGCTGTGGCCTGCCAGTGGAGGAGGAATGTTACAGTCTGAAGCATCCCAAAGGCCTCTAAAGACTCTGACTTGATTAATTTCATGCAAACCCTGTGACTCATTCATAGGATCGCAGAAAATTATCAAAAATATTCTCATCCATTGCACCTGTAACTGTCAATGATTTCTCCATTAAATCTAACCAAAAAAGCTTTAACTAATGATCTTTCATTTAATAACTATTTGTATTTGGTTTTATTGCACGTTTTTTTCCCCCTTTGGCCAGGATCTAAAAATAAAGACATATAAAACCTACAGCTCGTGTCTCCTGTCATCTGTCTCCCCTCCTTATTAACTGGGGAGCTTGTACTTCCTCTTGCTCTGCTCTTGTTTCGAATGTGCTGTGAAAGGGTTGTGCCTTCTCCTTGGCGACCTGCTCTAATTGGAACTCATTTTGTGCCCTGGCCTTTCTGACCACTCTGCAGGCTTCTCCTGTTCCTTCCTCTTGTCCTTGCAGGTCTGCCCTTGTTCTATTCAGTAGATAATTGCTTTTTGCATTTCAGTTCTCATAAACACTGCTTTACAGATGGTGGGCTACTCTAAGCACCTCATCTTTCTTTTCATCAGCATGGCTATCTCTGTGCTTTGCCTTAAACACTCTCCTTGCTGTTTTCTTCTTCTTCTTCTTTTAAAGAAATGCCCAGAACTCTCACACCACCTGTCCTCAGAGCTGCCATCACAGGATAGTTCCCTCAGATACGGTCCTGGTGAATTCACCCCTCCCTGAACTCCGCCCCTCTGCTCCTTGTCGCAGAGTCTTCCTCCATTGCCCATGATCAGTGACTATCAGGCAACTCAGTAATGTAATCACTCCACCTGCCACATATTCAATGATTGGTGTGACTGTAGCCTTTTTCATCTCCGATATAATCATTGCCGTAACTTCAAATATTCCCATCGTGAAGAGTCTTAAAAACGTAAACCTAGGGAATAGAATCCGGAACATGCTTTGCCCAACGGCTGCATTTTCCTAAGTATGGCTGCTTTCTCACACACATAAAAGGCCTTTGGTAAAAAAGAGTTTCCTGTCTTTATTTTGGTTTCAGCTAATAATTTTATTTTTATTTACATATGTATTAGACGCTTTAGGCACATACGGCATTTTCAAAGACACCCAAAATCAAAACATGGTCTTTGCTCCAAGAGCTTACAGTCTAGTTTCATAGTTTTGGTATTTTTTCAAAACTGTACTAAATGAGTCTTTTAAGGAGAAAGCTTGATTATACAATTGTAATTGGAATATCTGCAAAAGCCAGACAAACCAGAAATATGTTTATTTTATTTGAGACACAGATATCAGGGTTGTGAATATGTAAGTAGGTTCTAGCCTTTCACACCTGAATGGATGGATTCTAGCCTGCAGGAACCTGCACAGCTTGAGAGATTTAATTAAGACAGGGATGCAAGAGTTTTCTTGGGACAAACAGGAATACAGCATTTCATAGATAATGAATGGGAAAATTTATGAACACGTCACGGTCACAAAACCTAACATTTCTTGGTTGGATGACTTCCGAATATAGCACCGAGCAGGAGCTGTGATGCTGCAGAAGAAAAGGGTGGCAAAAATCAGGAGTCTCTCCACACACACCAGAGCCTAGGGTTGCACAACCACTGTTTTGCACCAAAAACTTTACTGAAGCATTTCAGAGCAAAGAAAATTCTTCCAATGCATCAAAACTAAGAGAAACAACTGACAGCTCACTGCAAGTAGGGACATGTCCTGGTGTAACAGAGGCTGTTTCAATGGGGTTACAACTTGATGCCTCCCCTGTGGACCTCATCCTCTCATTCCTTGGGGACAAGTGCATGTTCCTGGGTACCTGCCATTTCCTAGCATGAAAGCCATGAATTCGAATTCTGCTTTCACTTGAGGACTCTAGATTCTTTGCTGATGCCTTTCATCCTGAATTTGCAGGGCAACACACCCAGCCTGGCACAAAATAGGCTTTTCAATCAATGCTGGCTGATTGAATTAAAAGAGAGATTGAATTAATTGAACCAAACTAATCATAAACGACAATTTTATGTTCTAGCTTAATCACTGTTCAATCTAATCTCTCAGGGAATCTATTCATGTTCTTCATTTTTTTTTCTCCCTAAAAACACAGGCATCAGTTGAATGATTTTAAAGGGAACTGCAAGGATTAGAAATCCCAAATTTGTTCCCAAAATACAAATTCTACAAGTGTGTGAAATATTTTACAGCACAACGAGAGTCACGGTCACACTCCCCATTATTACAAATAAACAGACAAATTTACTGTTGATTTTGTAGTAGCTGCCCAACAGGCCTAATCTCTTCTTTTTATATGAACATTTGTTCTAGCAAAACGATATTGTGCCACATTGGGACTCTGCTAAGGGGCCAAGTGTGATGGCTCAGTTTTAATCCCAGTTGCCCCACTTTCCATTCTGCTCCCTGCTCATGGCCTAGGAAAGCAGCAGACCCAGAAGACTTCAGATCAGCTTCAGATCAGCTCAGCTCTGGCCACTGTGGCCACTTGGGGAGTGAGGCAGAGGATGGAAGATCTTTGTCTCCTTCTGTAAATCTGCCTTTAAAACAAAAGTAAATAAATTTAAAAGAATATTCTGCTTGGGTTGCCCATGTCTTCTCTCATAGTGCCATCCTCTTTCCTACTGATGCCTCTCCTGGAAAGCCACAGAAGATGGCTCATCGAGTTGGGCTCCTGCCGCCTGCAGGGAGGAACCAGGGATCTGAAATCTTGGTTTTAGTCTGGCCCAGCCTCAGCAGTTGCTGTTTGGCATGTGTGAGGGGCTGAGCGGTGTAAAATAGTGGACAACATGTGCATGCACACACACACACACCCCTTTGAAATAAGTCAAAATAAATAAACACACACATAGAAACTCAAGAGAATCTACTTCCAAATCACTCTGGAAAAATAAAGTAATTCAAATGTTGAAAGGGGAACTTCAGACTTTCACTTGGAACTTACATGATGTTACTTGTGTTTTTCATTAATGTCAAGCTTATTTCTGCTTTTTGCTTAGTTTATGAATAATAAGGTTATGATTAGTTCAGTTTATTAGACTTCTACACCTCCATGTCAGGTGCTCCGCCAGATGCACGACATACCTAGAAGGAGGACAAAGGATGACTCCAGTTTTAACCTTATGTGCCTAACAGATCCACAGCACTGGCTGACCAGATGATAGTTCTGCGATTTCACAAGCCCTGCCCGTGCAGTTTGGGGTGCTCTTTCCCCAGCCCCACACTGTGGGTGCCATCTGCTACAGGAGAGTCTTCCATATAAGGGAAAATTAGGCTTTCAACTGGTAATTAGGCATTGTATAACTGTTCATGTAAAATTCAGGGCGCTAGAGACCTAAGGCAGTTTTTCTTCAGTGTTTTAACGTCTTCTTGTCAAAGTAACAGGATAGAAAAAGGAGGGCCTCAGGAAAGGGGGCTTGTCAGGAAGGATGCAACTTAAGTCAGAAACCAGACACAAGTATGAAAAACAATCAAATCTAATGTTTGTGTTGCAAGGGAAAAATCATTCATGCTTTGCTTTCCCTCAAAGAATAACCACAGTGAATTCACCAGTTTAGGCTAAGAGAGAAATACACAGAAAGAAAAGACATATTTCGCTTTCTATTTACCCGCCCTTTTGGTATTTATACAAATTTTCTTTTTCAAAGTCAATGACATTAAGAACTAGCAAGTGAGCTTTGCCTGCAAAATTTAATTCATCAATGGAAACATTTATAGTAATGTAAAGGTATTTATTGTCCAATCTCAAATGCCCAAATTCAATTATGTTTTCATTTAAAAAGCATCCATTTATGCACTAGGTGTTGTTATCTCCTACTGAAATGCAGGACAAATGTCCTGTAAGTTGTCAAGAATTAAACCTACAGATGTCATCGTGGTGTTCTGCCAAAGCAAGTCACCCAAAGGCTCGAGGAGAGTGGCAGCTTTCAATACAAGATCCTGCTGCCATAGTACGGAGATTTACTTTGCCTTAAACCATAGATTATCATGGATTCATTCTCACCAAATGACATAAAATGTGATCTACCACTCTACAAAGATCTCCTGTGGGAAATTCAGCTGAAGTGAAGTCAGTTACTCACTTCCTTTTGCTCAATTTCTGAAACTTCAAGAAAAGGTCAGATTTGGCTGGGGAAGGGCATATTTCTGCTCCAACTTTAAACACAATGTGTGTGAAGTGCGGGAGTAAAAGAAACTGTGGGAGTTAAAATTTCATGTAAAACTTCTAGCATATAGGATGAGGGTATATCCTATATGGCACTGCAACCCTCCATACACATTTTCTGATTTGAGTCCTACCTAACATACCAGTTGTTAAGATTGCTGCTAGCCAGTGAATCTGGCAGAACATCCATGGAAAATCTCTAATGGATTAATATCACAGACAAACTCAATAATCAAGCTAACATGCAACTGGAGAGAACATGCACCTTTCAGGAATGACTTCCGATACAGCGTATGCGGGCAGGAGAGTAGTCATATCAGGGTGCTACAAGCCAGTAGCAATCAACGAAATCCAACATTTCTACTTCTCTCTCTGAGCTCCACCACTTAGGGACCTTCACTTACATAATTCTCTTGTTGTACCTCTATAAGTATATGAAACAAGGGATGTACAGCATGTATCTATCCTAAAATGTGCGCAGTTATCAAAACAAAGACAAATTACTAACCACACCTTGAAACAGTATCTGAAAACTCCATGAAACCTAGTGATGAGAGAAATTATTACCGGCTATGGAAATCAAAATTACAATAAAATGTCTAGCTTGGTCCTTCAAAAACAAGCATTACACTGTTCTTGGATGTGAACAGTGAGGATAGAGGGAGTATTAGAGCAGAAAATGACCAAACAGCTTGCAGATGTTCATTGCAAATACCTCCAGTCATCTACCACTTCATTTTTCCCCTCCCCAGCTTTTGTTTCTTTCCCTAAACTTTTTTTTTTAATTTTGGTTTTAGATGATGTTTACATAGTTGAACAGGGTGGGAAGGATAGAGGGTTAGGGAAAATTAGGTGTGATCACTCTCCACATTTTCTATTTCTTCTCCTTGTTCCTGAGGGAAAGGAGCAGACAAAGGGAGAATCCATACCCAACCTTCCAATGGCACCAGTACCCACGGATAGAGAACGCCCACCCAGTATCAGTCCAGGGTCCCGATGTGACGCATGCTCTGAGGGTTCTGCCCAGGTAGTTTCGATAGTTCTGAAATGCTGTCGATCTCAACAATCAAAGGATGAGGAAACCCTTCCAGTGCATACTGGATGACACAGTCAACCTTAGAGTCTTCATTCACCAGAGAGTTGCTGTCATCCTTTGGTTGGGGTACTTGTCCAATTTGACCTGTCCTTCCTCTGTTATTATACAAGAAGCCCTCTGCAGCTCCCAGTGGACTGCCATATCCTCCATGAGCATCAAGGCCTGCTGTCCACTGCTCCATCTTAGTTCTCATGAGTAAGCTCAGCCCTAGGATGCCCTGTCACTGGGGTTCACATACCCAGCACCCACCATACAGGTGAGTACAAGGACCCAGGCCAGGTGAATTGAACCCCGTTAGCCCCTGGGCTGGGTCTCAGGATTTAACAGAACCGGCACCACCCCCCAATTGGCATGGCTCACCTTACCTTGGTTACCACCAGGGGGCGTTGCTGCCTGGCTTGTTCCAGTCTGCCCCCAGTTCCAACTCCTGCCAGTGGGTGCTGCAGCCTAAGCCAGCACCCATCCCCCTACCACGACAGACTCCAATTCCAGTCCTACTGTGAACTGGCTGGTGTTGTAGTCTGATCCGGTCCCTCCTGCTCCCCATCCTGCTTCTCAGATCTGTCAGTGGATAGTATGAATTGGCCCAGTCTGGTCCACCCCCAGACCTGACCCACATGCACACTGGCAGGTACTGTAACATGGCCTAGTTTGGGTTGCTCCTTGCCTTGGTTATTGTGCTCATGTGCAGGGACTGAATACTGACAAAGAAGTTCCACATGCTCCTCCATCAGGTCTCTTCCAAAGTTGCAAATCTCACACACAGCTGGCAGATCCTTGGTTCAGGTTGACTTTGTCCACATCTTGTCCTGGCTAGAACAGTGTTTTTGCTCAGCAGGCCAACAGCCATTTTGGTTCTTACTATTGGGTCTTACAGTCCAGATCAGCTATACCTTGTCCATGCCCAGACACAGCTCTCACATGGTTCAGCAGAAACCAAGACCTAGTCCAGCCCGTTCTACACCCACCTTGGTTCTCACCAGTACCAGTGGGTGTTGGAGTCTGCCCAGTCTGGCACTCCCCAGATACAACGCACATCCATGCCAAGGGAAACTGCAGCCATGTGCAGCCCATTCTGCTGCCCCCACTCCAGCGCTCATGCTCAGCAGTGGGAATCTCAACCCAGCTGGAGCATCCCCTTAGCTCCCCAATCAGATCTGTTCTAAGCCACAGATCTTGTGCATGCCAACGGAGACTGCTGTTCCACAGGGTTGAGTCCACACTCCCTCCCACAGATTCTGCCCCTAGACCTGATTTTCTCATGTGCTGGTTAGCATCATGGCCCATCCTAAGATCACCCGTCCCTTGTTCCGACTCTCACTGGTGAATACTGTGATCTAGCCAGGTAGGCCCCAGCCGTAGCTTTAGTGTGTTGCAGTGAGTGTTGCTCAGTGATGGTCAATGCTAACTACCTCAGCTCAGGTTTCCCTCGTGTGCTAATACTTCAATCTGACCCTTTAAGGTTCTCCAATTCTTCCCTCCAAACTGCTTGGTTTCAGCCCCTTGCTTAACTGCAAATACAGTGGCCTTGTCTATATCTAAGTCCCTCAGCAGTCATTCCTAGCTGCCTGCATGCCAGTCATGAGACCCAGGCCAGGAGACTTGAGTCCCATCAGGCCCCCCGGCTCCAGTCTGCCTGTCTTTTCCTAAACTCTGAAACAGGATTCCCCAACTGGAGGATCACATTTATTAAAGGGGAAAAAGAGGTGGGGGGGGGAGGAGAGAAAAGAGATTTTCTCAGAGGCCTTAGGAAGTGAGCAGAGCAGGGAGGGGTGTGCAGAGAATGCCAGCATGCTCTCAAGCCCCAGGAGGTTTTACTCCTTCCCAGAGCAGCATGCTGAGGCTGGGTGAAGTCATGAACTTGTGGAGGTCAAAGAGCTGGTACAGGCAGGACCCAAGGCTGGACGGACTCCAGCACTCTGGGCTTCTCCACTCCACATTCCTTCTACTGCCATCAGTGGGAGTGTGTGTGGTGTGCACAGCGGCTGAGCAGGGCACAGGATGAAAAGCGGAGCCTTGGGGAATAGCGAAGGCAGTAGAGCCTAGCACCGGAATGCCTCTGCAGCAGTGAGAGAAGGAAGAGTTTCTAGATAGAAACAAATCAACTGTTCTCCCTCACCACGCCTTGGAATACAAGATGATCAGAACCTAGCAACAAAGAATGGAGTCAAAAACTGTACACTTAAATCCAGTGGGAAAAACCACAGGAAGACTTCTGGAATGTTCTAAGCTGGGAACAAATACCCTAAGGTTTGTTATCCTAGATTTTCAGCTCATGGATGCCCATGCTTACCTGCAAATGCATTAACCCTCTGCCACACCCGAGGTCACTGAGCAGGGGCATGTTGTTCCTGCGAGAGACAGGGCAGCACCAGCCCAGTGTTGAACCACAGGTATAATAGACGCATTGGCATCTGAGCGATCTCTTAATGCAATTAGAATCATCAGGGCAAGTGTGGAGCTGTAGGGAGGCACCGAAGACGAGAACCTCAAGAGAACCACGGCTGCAACTCTCTGGAGCACTTCTTAAAAGGCATTCACAGGCCGAGGATGTTTCTTTGTTAATATTTGAAAATTTATCTCTCAGGAATCAGGAGAATAGCCTTTGCAGTAAAACTGCCTCATTTCCACATCAATAATGATTGTCTCTCTAATAAAAAGGAGACAAAGATACTGGGCATGGCTAGGTTGCGTTTATTTCTCCTGTCTTTTCCTGTCGCCCTCCAACTCATCTCTTCTGAGTTAATGATTTCACTCTGCTGATGGCCAGGGCCTGATGTAGCTTTAATTTAAGCTAAGAATTCAGTGCTTACAAAGAGACCTCTAAGCAACACATTTTCAGGCTTTTCCTAAGAGACCGTAGAATTAAATTGTTAACTGTTCTACTATAATGAAATTGTGTATAATCAGCAGGGAAGTAGCTGTTGGCCATTTATCAGTTTTTAGAGCTGCATTTTTTATGCATGGAAGGCATAATTAGAAACCTCCACAGGTGGAAAGCTTTATATAATAATAATATATTTTATCATGCTGCTGTTTTCTACCTTGGACATTTTAGAGAATTTTGCAGTGGCGATCTATTAGCAATAATAGCTATCTCATCTTTGCTACTTTAATATGGAACTGCATGTGGAGAAGAGAAGGCACTTTGAAAATTAACCTGTCTTGCCTAGCTATGGTGTTCATGATCTCAGTTATTTCTAAATTTGCACAAATAGATTAGGATTCAGATTTTCTATATTACTGGGTGGCCAGAGATGCGAAAATATATATAGAATAAAATGTCAGGAATGATTAAAGTTCATTGATATTTTCAAAATGCTTTTCAGTTTTACAGAGTCATTCAAGCAGTCCAACTAATGCTTCAGCAGTTCTGTCTCCATTTCAGATATAAGGTAACTCTGGAAACCTGGGGTCTGCTTATGGTCTCTCCCACGGGCTGCTCCACCCAGCCCAGGCCAGGCGCTCCTCTTCCAGGGCCCTCCTCCTGCCTGGTGACTAATCGCAGTTCCCAGGGAACTGCTGGCCACAAAGCAGGTTATCTCCGTTTTACATCAGTTTCCTCATCTGTAAAGGAGGCAGTGTTCTCCTGAACGAATTCGCCTTCTTCCACAGTTGTAAGACTCTACGAAGGTGCCTATATTCCACTTGAAACAGGACAAAGAGTGTGAGTTGCAACTGAAGAGAATGTGGGGATTTCTGTTGCTGTTGCTGCTGCCTGAGCAAGGATAATTAAGATGTGTTAAAGTCTTTTAATTATAGGACACTGATGTCCTAAAGACAGACTCTGAGGTTTTCTTCACTGCTTGTTTAACCTCTTCTCCAGCCCCACTTTCTTCTAATTAGATTTGTCTTTGTAAAGAAAGCTGGCTGTTTGGGTATATCACATGTACATATTATAGTAGTATCGTATTTTTAAAGTTTGCACTGACTTGTTTCCGTATCATTGAAGTGCAGAGAAGCAAAGAGAGAGATACAATGACATCTGCCACCCATTAGTTCAATCCCCAAATGCCAACAGCAGCCCTGGGTCAGGAAGAAGCTCAGAGCTGGAAATCAATCGAAGTCTCATGTGAGTAGCAGAAATTCCAGTTCTTGAGACATCGCTGTTGCCTCCTGAGATGTGTAAACCAGGTTCTTCAATACGGGGTACACCCTGAACAGTACCTTAAACACTGCAAATGTCTCTCCTCGGGTTATTTAAGCTGTATTGTAACCTACGGTACTTACAAAATAGCTTACTGAGCTGTACCAGTGCTTTCTGAAGCAGAAAGAATGCAAAACACCAGAGCCCATCCTATTTTTTTTTTTTAAAGTAAGCAATTTGAAATAAGTACAGAAAAAAGCTAGGCAGTATGCCTTCTAATATCATAGTGATATTATTGGCCACATGGCCCATCATTGACCCAAGCAAAACTTACTAAGGAAATGAATTTTCTTTAGCTTGACTCTCTACAAAAGAAAAGTTCTAGATTTAGTGAAACTTCAAGTTGAGTTGTACATTTCTGTCTAACAGATACAAATTACTTTTGCCCAGAAGGAAATAAAACTCTTGAGGTTAGAGTGTGCTGTCCTTTGGCACACTAATCAGCTTTATATTTAAGCAATCTTACCCTAAGATTTCCTCACTAAATTGCTAATAAGCACCTGGTCCCTCCAATAGTTATTTAGCAATCTCCACATTCAACTGGATGTTTCATTAATCACAACAATGAATTCAATCTATAAGTATGCTCATTTGATAGTCCAGAGAAGCATAACCAGTAAAACACATCTAGGTACACGAAAAAGGGAAATTGATTACTGAAATTGTCTTATGAAATTGTGAACCATGAGCGATCTAATGGTCTGCTGTGTTCAAGCAGGAGAACCAGGAAAGCATGTTTTGTAATTCACTCTAAGACTGAAAAAAATCTGAGGACACAACTTTGAGTCCCAGAGTCTGAAGACCTGATTGAGGGCTCTAGATCAGTGTTAGAAGATGACTTCCCAGCTCACGGAGAAAAGAATGGAGTTCAGGGCAGACAGAGAAGAGGAAAAGTGACAAGAGTCCACTTTTTCTTTGCCTTTTGTCAAAGATATATATTTGTTGTTGGAAAGGCAGATTTACAGAGAGAAGGAGACAGAAAGATCTTCCATCTGCTGGCTCATGCCCCAAGGAGCTGCATTGGCTAGAGATAAGCCAATCTGAAGCCAGGAGCTTCTACCAGGCATCCTATGTGGGTGCAGGGTCCCAAGGCTTTGGGCCATCTTCCACTGTTTTCCCAGGCCACAAGCAGAAGGCTGGATGGGAAGTGTAGCAACCAGGACATGAACAGGTGCCTATATGGGATCATGGTGCTTACAAGTGCAAAGATTAACCAACTGAACCATTGTGCTAGGCCCATTTGTTTCAACCACGCACTTAAAGAACTGGATAAATAATTTTCTTCATTGGTAAGAGAGCAGATCTTCATGAATCTACTCAGTCTTCCATTGGTTCAAATGTTCATTTCTCTTAGAAACACCCGTCAAGGTTTACCTAGTCCATGTGGTATCCCTTAAGTCAGTGAGATTGAAACTTAAGATTAATCATTGTGCATAAAAAGTAAAAATGATATTTTTAATTTTTACATATTACATATGCATAATCCTACAAAAATGGGTAAGTATTGTATTGTCAAGCTTTGATTTCAATTACGGTGTGTATATGAGTATAGTAACATTGTAAAGTGTCATTTTTATTATGTATCTTTTTTTTAAAATTGATTTATTTTTGTTAGAAAGGCAGAGTGTTTATACAAAAAAGGTCACATAGCAAGACCTTGCATCTGCTGGCTCACTCTGCAAATGGCTGGAGCTGAGCTGATCCAAAGCCAGCATCTTCTGGGTCTCCCATGTGGGTGCAGAGTTCTAAAGCTTTACCAGGTCATAAGCAGGTAGCTGGATGGGAAGGGGATCAGACAGGACATGAATCAGTGTGCAAACAGCATGGCCTCTTCAAATCACCTCTGTCCAGTTCAAATGATCCTGCTTTAACGGCTTCTTCTATTTTTAAACTCAAGCTTCAAGCAAACAATATATTTTTACTTCTTTCTAAGAATTACCTGCAAGAAGTCCAGATATTGGGAGTAATTTTTGAACTAACCAAAGTGTCAGCCAACTGACAGCACATCTCCTCCTGGTCAGGACAGTCCCTGGGGTGTGAATTGGTAGTTAGGCCCACAGCAGCTGCCTGTCGACTATGGAAAGGAGTTACGCTCATAGCCAGCTGATTTGCAGGGAGAAACCTGAGAAATGTCAGAGAAAGTGTGAAAGCCCAGATACTGCAGTCTCAAAATGAATACAGTGGTGGCATGAGGCATTTATTGACTTCGTGCAAAATATCATGGGGGCATTTTACAATTACAGCAAGAGAACTTTATGGGAATTCACTTCATAAATAACTGGAGTCCCAGGGATGAGCACAGCAAAATCAGGGCACAACCAGGCTACGTTAAAGCCAGAGGAAGAGGCTGGTTCAGAGTTCTGCATGCTGACTTGATTTCCATCTGCCTGTTGGCATCCACATAGAGCCTGTGTTATGGCTTCTCCATTAGGAACACAGCTTCTCTTTGATGCTCCACCAAAATGAGAGGGATGCAGAGGTTGTGGGAATTTTTATTGGAAACTGTGTGGATTTTTCAATGGTAATTTATTTTGAGGATCTGTAATGGCAAAAATTATGTTGTCCAAAAGAAGGGGAAAACTGCAGTGAATTATAGCTGATTAGGTGTATGTGGTGGATGATTTAGAATTTGGTCAGTGATTAAGAGTGTTTTTTTGCTTCTCCCCACAGTCTTCCATCAGTTGCATTGAAATTTGTTATTGTCACACAGGATGTCCCTATCGACATTTTCTTAGTGTAGTGTATAAAGGCTGAACCTCAGTCAGAAAATTCAGTAGTGTAGACACTGGACAATCGTTTGAAAAATTCTTCAGTAACAAGAATCTTTCATATTATCCGCAAAGAACTAATATCACAATTGTTAGGAAGAAAACTTGATTTACTACATTAAAAAACCACCCTCATGATAGAAAGGCTGCGTTGTTGTGAACATGGCAGTGGAATGGAACCAAGTCTTTGTCCTTGGATTTATTTCACTTCCAGCCAGTGTTGTGGCCTTTAATTGCCAAATCAACCTTCTCCATTTAGCTTCCATAATGAACAAATGAGACCAACAATACAGAAAAGCATGTGAGACAATGCAGCACTGTGACTTCCAGATCACAGTGTACTGAAACGCATGAAACATTGTACCCTATTACAGCTTAAACATCACTAACAGCTTGCAACATTTCATTTGTGGTTTATAGTATTAGCATTCACAATTAAAGGATATACATGCAAAAGTTAACATAATCACGTATAATATCTTAGCAAAATTCTTGTTGTCTGAAGATTTATTTAAAGTCAGGCTATTATCTGGGAATTAAAGGATCCAAGGGCAGATTTAATGCAATGTGCATAAATTACATAAAATATAATTCTATTTTGATTCCCTAATCTCAAATATTCTTAAGGGAGAAAATTAATAAACCTAGCAGTAAAATGGATTCTCTCTTAAAAGCCATTTTTCAATAGGCCTCACAGGTCAGAAAGCATGAGAGTATATGAGACGGACAGCATCTGAGTGCATGAAATTTAACATATCTTCCATTACTTAAAAAAACATAAAAATCACACATTCTAACCAATTTATTACCTAATGGGTTGGAGAGAAGACATGGACAGTTGCACTCTGACAAGCCACTACTTAACTACGAAAACAGCCAATATAATGGAATTAATGCTCTCAGATGGCAAGCAATGACTTGGAACTCTATAATCTAGAGAAACAACCAATTTTCTACTCTGAAGACAGAGATTCCATTAGGTCAACAGAGCATGACAACCACAGTTGCCTCACCTCTATACTGTGATCAGATGGCATCTGCCACATACTGATGTGTCTACAGAATGCTTTAACACAGAAACAGGATATTCCACGGTACCTGGAAAGTAGGGGGTAGCAGAGTAGCTCAATTTCTGTCTTATGTTTTCCATGGACTGAACACAGTTTCTAGAACAGTGAATAATGTCACTCTACCGAGTATTTAAATGGGTAACATTGAATTACAACGGCATTTTATATGCCAAGAAGATATATAGATTAAATATAACTGTGAGTGCTAGTTTGACCCAGTTTGAGTTAAAGTGTTAAGATGATCTGTAGCAATATCCCTACCATTGTTACAGATATTCTTAGAAAACATGCTTGAGGGAATGAATTTGCCATCTGTGATTTCGACCCTTTGGAAATGAATCATAGATATACTATTGTAAAGCAGGTTTTGTCTGTTCCTTAAAGTGTAACAGACAGATTTAGGAGAAAAGGTACATCTTGCTCTTTGCACACGTAAGTGCCAAAACCCACTTTTTAACAAGTATTCCATTGAGCCTACCATGCTGCGTAGGCTCAACCCTCACCTACAACACAAGTCTTCCATATGGACACCAGTTTGTGTCCCCGCTGTTGCACTTCCAGTCTGTCTTGCTGCCTGTGGCCTGGGAAACCAGTGAAATACGGCTCACGTCCTTGGGCCCTGCACATACGTGGGACATTTGGCTTTGGATTGGCTCAATTCCAACTGTTCTTGCCATCCTAGCAGTGAACCAACACATGGACGATCTCTATCTCTCTGTATCTCTTTCTCTCTCTCTGTTACTCTTTCAAATAACATAAAAACCTAAACAGAAAGCATTTTATGATAATTAGTCATATTTATATAATCCCTTAGACACACTGCAGAGAAGTTCCACAACAAATAACTCTATGCAGTAGATAGTGCTATCTTATCTCTTTCACATTCTGAGGGATAGCATTGCGATGGAGCAGATTTCACTGGCATCTCACACTGAACCAGCAGTTCAGGGCCCAGTCATTCCAGCTTTGATACAGCTTCTTGCTAACGTGCCTGGCAAGCAAGTGAGAGATGGCTTAAGGATTCAGATCCCTGCCACCCGACTGAGAGACTAAGTTGTAGTTCTTGCTGGCTGAGTTTGGGCTGTCCCAAACCAGGTGGCCGTTTGAGGAGTGTTCCAGGGAATAAAATCTCTATCTGCCCTCCTCCCCACCAGTTCCACACATTCTCTCTTGGTCATTCTTTCTTTTAAAGAAATGCTTTTTATAAAAGTAAGAATTCTAAAGTATAGTGAGCTTCCTTAAAATAATTTAGCTGAACAGAGCAGGAGGGGACCCCAGAGTGGGACAGAGGGACAAGAGGAGGCTTGTATCCTAACCCCGGAGACTTCTGGTACCTCACCAAGGATCATCAGTATATGCACCAAGGACTATATCCCAACTGCAAGGAGACCATGGGGAACTGGAGTGCCCTCATAGACCAAGAACTCTGAGGTCAACCATTCCCTATCTGATTTCCCACATAGAATGGAAGAAACCCAGATCCTTCCTCACAGGATCTAAAGTCATCGAAACAACAGCCCAGAGCCCTGAGCAGTCCTCAGAAACAAAAGAACAGTAAACTTCCTTCGGGACTCAGGAGAGGAGCCTTCTCTGGTCCTTACTTACTTCGAACTTTTGCTCCCTTCCCTCTCTTGCAGTGACCATCAGGGTTGCTCCGGAGCTCCCAAAATTAATCAGATAGACAGAAAACAACGAGGAAAGCTTGGAACAGACAGGAAAATGTCAGCTTGGACTCCCATATACCTTACTAGGTAGGACGTGAAGATCAGTTACTCCTCACTAAGGTATTGAAGCTTTCTCTGCACACCCCTCCTAAAATTGTTCTGCACCTCAATCGTTAACATATGCTTGTTAGAGTTATAAGCCTGTATGGACTATCCTAAAATTTGCAGAGTTCAGTAAAAATCATGCTTGAATACTATAAGCTGCTAAATATAAAAAGGAAAATAGACACAAGACAGCTGAATAGTACCCTATAACCATTTTAAGGTTTATAGCAGCCGGTTGTATATATACTAAAATTGAGATGTCAATGAAATAGTTACAGGATGTTGTTAAGAACTTGCATTTTCTAACATATTGGCCACTCAATACCATGTCAATCAACTTCATGATGCTGTAAATTTCCATGTTTCTTCCTATTGTTGAAGTTGTGTAGTGGCTTTTCATGGGAGGGGATGATATTCCTCAAGCTCAGACCAGGGATGGTCTCCCAATGAAACTGTTGAATTTATCTGGACAATCAGATGCTGGACTCTCTGCATGGTCCATGCCCACAATGAAGGAATCATGACCGGTTATGAACTGTATTACTGTAACAATATGGAGGAATTCAATATGGGGGAAGGGTTTGGGGAGGGATAGGGGAATCCCAGAGCCTATGAAATTGTGTCATAAAATGAAATAATAAAAAATAATCATTTAGCTGATAAATATTGGATTCAGCATTCTAGCTCATAATTCACTGAAAAGTGAATAAACTTCCATTAGAAAATACCTACTTAAATATAAATCTGAATTACTAAAGTTGCAGTATATTTAACAGCTGCGCTAATTCAGGAACACACAGTGATGTATAACTGTGGTTATTTTCAGACATTTTTGCCCATTTGAAAGGTAGAATATTCACGTTTCTGTGGCAGAAATATTTGTAACCACTGCACCAAACTTAATCTTTAACCTCAAAAGGGCACACAGTTTCTACAATTACACATTAATCAATCAGTGCCTGGCAAATCTCTAAAGAAAATCTTAATTTAATGAAACACAGTTTATTTTGAGTCGTTCATCTCTTGGAGGTTTGAGATAGATCTTTCCTATTTCATTGTTCACCTTCTACAAAACCCAGAAAAGATATCAATTATTTTTGCTGGACAGGCTGTCACTGCCCTTGAAAAGTAAATACGTTTTGAGCAGGTTTCATTTGAAAAGAGATAAAATATATGTCACTTTCCTAATCAGCTGTCAGGCATCTTTTATTTTAACATGTTTTCAGGGAGGAAGATAGAACTGCCATTTTAGAAAAGTGATAGTAACTTAAGGTAATTTTAGACGGAAAGTTTCATTTCCAGAGAGAAGTTGTCTTTCGATACACGGCAATTGGGACAGTATGCTTCTCCCTGAAGAATAAAGGGGTAGGACTGAGGGACATGTAAAATTTTACCCTAAGAAATGATATGATGGTGAATAGTAAATCTCTGAAACCTGTGATATGGTGAGTAAACAGAAGGGCGCCAAGGACTCAGGCAATGACTGGATTTCTGGGACTGTGACCAAGCAAATCTGCATTCAGGAAACACTGGCTTCAACTTGCCCTGATGGTACTTTATGCACTGTTGACTTGAAAAAGAGAAAAGAGAAGTCTGCTGCTGTGTCCCTTCTCCAGGCTGGAAGTATTCTGCCTGACAACCGTGAGATCACTCACTGTCACTCCCACTCCTCTGGCCTTCAAACAGAAAGCTCTTTAAAAAATATGAGACGCAGACACCACTCAGCAAACAGAGACTTACTGCATCATTTCTTACGATCAAGTACATGAGAGAGCAAAATTGAGCATTGGGAAGAGAAATACTGTTGAAAATGTTAAAGTATCTACCTCTTTATAATTTAATCCAAAATACACACAAAATGTAGGCCAACTCTGATCAATTGTACATCAAAAGAGAGCAAAAATTATGAAGATAACAAGCAATTCTGCCTTATCTAGTTACTGCTTATATTTTGCATGCCTGCAAAATAAAACTCATACCTTATTATGATCTTGGTTTCTCCTCTTGCGGTAAACTATTTTAACGAATGATGTGATTACGCTTGTGAAACTGAGGCAGGTCTGTTCTCTCTGTGATGTGAATAAGTCAAGTGACTGATAAACAGTTAAAACTCAAGCCCCTCAGGAAACCAAGTGGAGGACCAATGCATTATTGTAGCCTGATGCTTTTATTTCTAAATCCAGAAACAGACTTCTTTGCAATGTCAGGTTGGTTTTCTCGGACTGACGCTGTTCTATTCTTGACAGTCACAGCCGTCAAAAACAATGCTCTTAAAATTGTCAAATGTGGGTCAGGATGAAAATCTCAAGATCAGTTTTTTAAAAATGATATATTTTGAAGTAGAAGAAATCATGAATATTCCAGGGTCATGTTGCCAATCAACATACTCAAGGAACAGTAGATACTTAGTGGAATCCAATAACGACAATAGTACATCACCTGACAATGCGGCTAAAAACACTTTTAGAACAACCTCTTTCCATGTTCCACAGAGTGAGTATACTAATATTCTTACACACATAAGTCCCTTAATACATCTACTTCATAACAACTTGCTTTAAAAAATGAGTAAAATATCTCAAAGAATCAACTTCTAATGATGTTAATGAAAATTTGTTTAAAAACATAAAAACTGGTCGTTGCAATTGCTGGGTCAGTTCTGTTTCCAGCCCTGTCTTTCATGCGAACCAATGGGTGTTACAGTCCAGCCCGATCCTGCCCACTTCATACTTGGCCCTCACACAAATCAGTGGGAGCTGCAGTCTAGTCGGGGCAACTCCCCATAACCCCCACCAGGGCTGTCCCCTACCCTGGTTCCCATGATTGCTAGTATGTACCGCAGAGTTGTTTAGTCTATGCCACATTCCATTTAGTTTTCATGCATGTCAATGGGCATTGAAGCCTAGTTCAACAATGAGCAGCATGTGCATAAGCTGATTGGGGCAATGGACAGTGCTGGACCCTGTACTGGCAAGCACACACAAGAATCAGGTTTGGGATCACCTCAGGCAAAGTCTGGAGATTCCTCCAACTGAACTGCTGATCTCAGAACCCCAACCATGAAGAGACTATGTCTGCCAGTAAATTCTGAATAGATTTCATCATGCCTGGAATGGTGAGATTGGCAGCAACTCAGATCTGTTGAACTATCAAAACTGCTTGAGCAGGATCCTTGGAGCATGCCCCACATTGGGGACCTGGGATGGGTGGGAGGTTGGGTGGGGCTTCTCCCTTTGTTTCTCCCCTGACCCCAGATATAGAAAAAAATAATAATATTGGTGTGGAAACAATGGTCTTACCCACTTTCCTGTAACCCTTGACCCTTTGTGCCCTAACCAACTATGTAGGGCTATAAAAATTAAAAATATATATTTAAAAAAAACAAAAACTTTGTCTTTATTGGACCTTCCCCAACTTGGCTTGTTGTCATTGCCAGAAATCAAATAAAAATGAAGGCAAGTGGCCTGGAAGGCTCATCCTCCCTCCTGGGGGTGTGTTCACATCCTGGATGCTCTACTTCTGGTTCATCTCCTTGCCGGTGTGCTGGGAAAGCAATGGAGACTCGCCCAGGTCCTTTGGCTTCTGTACCCATGTGGAAGAAGCTCTTGGCTCCCATCTTGGGACAGGCCCATCTCTGGCTAGGGGTGGCCATTTGGGGAGTGAACCCACGGTTCTGGTTCTTCCTCTCCCTGTAATTCTTTCAAGTAAAAATAAATAAATTTAAAAAAAAAGAATGAAGAAAGAAAGGATTGACGTGACTATTGCAGATTTTACATCTATATTAATGTCTTCTTTTGAAAGTGTTTTTAAATGTTCTCTCTATTGATTTGGAAGATAGAACAAGACCCAGTGACAGGAGGCAGTTCCCATACGGTCATGCCTTTTCCATATCCCCATAACAGCTAGTAATGGGCCAGAGAGAGACCAGCGCCTGCAAAAGCAGTCCAACTGCCCCACAGAGGTGGCGGAAACCCAACTGCTTGAATGATTATTGCTGAATCCCAGGGTGTGTGTTAGCAGAAAGCTGGAGCCAGGAAATGAATGTGAGCAGCGAACTCAGGTGCTTGGGTAAGGAGCTTGTGTCCAGGCTAACCATGTGCCTCTGGATAGCTGTTTTCACAAAAGCAGTGGTAATAATGAATTATCAAGTTTATTGCATTGACCTACAAGGTACCTCACAAGAGACCTGATTATTCAGTGGTGTCATGATGTCCTGTTTTCAATCATGTTTGCATATTGACAGTTTTGAGACTTTTCATTCTGTGAAGACAATATCCCTTATAATGTAGCCTACCAGCTGAATACAAAAAAAAAAAAAATTCATTGTGGATTCTACCCCTAACCTTGAAGAGTGAAAGTGAACACCTTCTTCTGTTAATTCTGCATATTCTGCAGGGAAAAGCTAGCTTTGACTTCCATCCTTAGGATTTTCAGTGTTTACACCAAGTAGCACTAATGACAAAATTGATGAATCTGCGTAATGGAGGCTGCTTATAATTATATCTTAATCAGTAAATAAGATTTAACACTGTTTTCTAACCCAATAAGAGACCTTCAGTTGGTTCAGGAAGTCTTCTCCCTGACAAAGCACTTAACAATAGCGAATCCATTGCAGGCTTGAATGAAACTGTTAGATACCAGGTTCAGCAGCGTCTGCCTTCCCCGGGCTTGTAAACAGTCAATTCTTTCTGGTGATCAGAGCTGAGAAATCGTTCCACAGCGGACTTTCTATCAATAGACAGCGCGCACACACACACACACACACACACACACACACACACACACACACACATGAAGCCTACCCATGGTACAGGCCATCAGACATCAGGCTTCTAAGACAATATCTGCAATGGATTTCTGTCAGATGATGAAGGATGGGCTTAAGTTGAACAGAGTGTCAGTAAGAAAGGCTGAACACGTTAACACAACAACCACCACCAGTGACACAGTTTCAGTATGGGAGAGAGGACGAGCTATCTGGTTTTTCAGCATGATAATGTGACACAAACTGGATATCCTGGAGGATTTGCTTTGGATCACTGGACATATATTTATCAACTCTGTGTACATGTAGGATTTCCACACGCCCATATACGCAATCTAATAAATTACTTCATAGTTGATCTGTTTCTCTCCCCCTTTTTCTTTATTTAAATGTAATTTGTTGTAGCTACCTAGACATAAGCAACAGGAGAACAGAAGAAAGTGCTAAATGATTTTTGACAACATGGAAGGGAGAAATGCCCCAGGTGTCCAAACTTGTCATCTCAATGTTACAAGAAAACACAGGTACTTCACACATTTATGTAGGAAAGATACTCTAGTCATTATTGTAAAATCTCCAACTATAATTAAACCGCATAGTTATTCCAAAAAGAATTAAGCAATCAGTCATCATTATAATCGAAATAAATGAATTGGAAAATAGCTGATTTAGAGGGGTCATACATAGTCAGAGTTTTAATTTGAAATTAGTAACAGCATGATGTGTGCCTGTTAGCAATCCCTTACAAAAAATGAGTAAAAGCAATGCCTGGAAGCCAATGTTTCCTGCTTCCCGACCTCATGCCCCGATCACTGCAGGGCTAGCTGAGGTGGGGTCATTGAGGGTCACTGTCTTACTGCATTGTGGCCTCTGTCCACTGACAGGATGTGAGAAACTGTATGACAAGAAGCGCAGGAATCCCAAGGCGAGTAACATCATGCTCTAGGCAGTTACCTCTTCCTTCCAGGAGATCTTGCCTGTAAATAAGCTCATTTTGTAGTCCCTGCTATTTTAAAACCCAAAGTTGATCTACTTGGGAGTATTTCAGGGAAGTCTTTGGTTTGAATTTCACCATGAGTTCAAGTGTACAATTCTACACTGCCTTAAATTAATTGGGTCTCCATTACTTCACTACTGAGAAAAATGGTGCCCACATCAAAGTTTGCTCTATACCAAAATTCTAGAATTTTGACAGAAGCTAAATGAGTGTTTTGCAAGTATCTGCTCTTTTCCAGACACTGTGCTGGATAATCTGGAGGATAATATATTCCTGCATGAATGTTGACTCTATTGCTATAATTTATATAGCTATAAACTATTTTAAAGCTCCTACAAAAAAACTTGGGATGCTTTTAAAGACATCTAAATGATGTCATTAAAATGATAATGAGGAAAACATCCTAACATGAAAAAACACTGACAATATTAAGTGCAAAGCTAGTATATGAAGTTGCATATGTGTTTATAATTCCGAGTACTAGCCTAGAATGGGGGGGGGCACTAATACCAGTCCATCTTCACCACTGTATGCTAGCTCCAATCCCAAGAGGCATAAGACTTAAACTGGAAAGAAGGTGAGGCTCTACCTAGTAAAAGTCTAAAGTGAGACGGAAAAATGACAGTGGCCATAAGTTATGAGTGATTTTTCCTTTTGTTTCTAACTTCACTAACCTGGAGGTGTAAGAAAAGACTTCCCGTGGTCTTTTGATTCTCAATTCAAGCTAAGATTTGAAAGGATAGGTATGATGCCATCAACTTCACGATTCCTTTTGGAAAAAGTCAGTTTTCCTTAACTGTCCGGTTAGGTGGAACTTTGCTCAGAGCAGCATCTATCTTTCACTAATACACTCCCCGTTCCTAGCTTGCACTTGAGCTTTAGCCCCTATTTATTTTTTAATTACAAATGTCATGCGGGGGAGGGTGCAGTTGGCTAAGGAAGTGTTGCTCTGTAGAAAAGAGTTTTAAGCAGCCATTAAAATGCTCATAGTGACAGATAATGCAGGCATTAACATTTCCTCATCATTTATTTTTAGAATTTTGTTCCTTAAAAAGCCAAATGTAAGCGAGCAACCAGCAAATGAAAGAAGGGGACAAGAAATGTGCAGACCAAGCAGAGGTACAGCCCAGCTCAGTGGTCTGTGCTTCCTCCAGGGATACTCAAAAGACGCAAAGCTTGTATAGTGCATGCACATTGTGAAAAATCATGCAAAACTTGGAGCCAGAAGGATGGTGAGAAGGAATTCTTCCCATGTCATTCTAATATGTCTGTACGTGGATTTCATTTCTGTGTTGTAGTTCAACACTGAGATAGGATAATGCATTTGGAGAGGGCATGTGAGAAAAAAGGGCAGTTCTGGGCGCTGAAGGAGAGTTAGCATACCTAACCCACCACATACAGTAGATTCCCCAAACCAAAATCTTCAGATTTTACCAAATATTCCTTTGGGGGCAAAATCAGCTGGATACCTTAGCGCCACAGTTAACCAATGACACATTGTGTAACATGTTATTTTATTACTATTGCTAGGTAGCTAGAGTTAAATCATTTTTTAACTTGCGTATTTTATCTTTCATAGACAGATGATTATAGACAAATGATTTCCAGTCGATGGAAACAATATGCTCGAATGTTTTGTTTTATTGCCCTGTTGAACTGTAACGGTCACTTTCTTGAACTTGGTTCACCTGCGACAACTTTCCCAACTAAATGTGTAAATGTCTGCTCCTTAAAAGCTCTTCACACCATCATTATCAGCCTGACATCCCTCTTATTAATGAACCAAGCAGAATCCCCATTTGCTTTCGTATGAGTGAACTTCTAGAGACTGTAAGAACTCTACTGTGACGGGATTTCACCTAGGAAAAAAACTGCACTACATTCTCCTCTTCAACTATTTCCATTAAAAATGTTACTGATAGGCCCTGACTCTCTAGCACCAGAAATGTGTTTTTAAACTTCATGAATAATGAGAATTCCATGTTTCTAGATGAAAAGATAATCTATTTAAACCCCATTTAATTAACATTGAAAAACAAATTAATTATACAGTTACATTTTCTTGTAAAGAACCCAACAACTTGTGGCATCAATGAGCTTTGTTTCAATGAAGAATCCAAGTCAGAAATGCTACACTATACCATCATTCAATTAGAAAACCACCAGTCCTTCACAGTCAAAACTCCAACCAACCCAGATACATTCAAGTAGACCCTGAGGTGTCAACAGGAGGTTCTAGCTTCGGCAATCAGGCCTTCTTAAATTCCATAATTTCAAAAGCAAAAGTTAATAATAAAGGACTGTTCTCCATGGTAATGGGGAGACATCAACCCTCTCCCACCACTTAACTCATCTGTTTTGCTAGGAAGAGAGCATCTCTCTGCCCTAGACACAGTCTCGCTATAAATTGGTGGCACAATCTAATTGCTATTTTCAGGCGTTCATTGCTTAATTACCTGTTGTTTATGATGAGCCTTACTTCTTTCCCAGCTTCCTTATCAGAAATTCGTGTTTTAAAAAAATTTATAAATAATTGCATAGGAGAATACAGCAAAAATCATGACTAAGTTGAGTGAATACCTAAGGCTGAAGGAACATTGTGCCAAATAAAACTAATACTCAAAACAGACCTTCACGTAGAGTTGCCCTCACCGAAGCTGTTCTCAATGAATTGTTCAGAAGAAACTTCTCTAGGAGGTGGGCTCGGGGCAAACCAAAATGAAAAGCGACTAAAAGTTGGAGGGTTAGGAGACCTTCATTCAAGAACTAGGTAAGCACACTCCATGAACCAGCAGACAATTGAATATGAAATCTCCTATTGTGTTTTTCAGGCCCTACATCCCAGGGAAATAAACGTACAAGTTAACCCCTTTTATGCTATGCTGTTATGGCAACCCAAATGGACTTTGCCAAAGCACATGAGACAAATTAAATTGCTGTAAAATATACAAACCTCAGTTGCCAACTAAAACTTAGCAAACTCATAAGAAACAATAAAAGAAAATTTAAATGTTTAGCTCACAGAAAATTGTCTAAATGAACAAATTACTGTTTTACTAAATTCACCAATGCAATAGTTATTAATCATGTGCAGCAAACCACTTTTAAAAACGTAGTACCTCCATTTCATTAACCGTATTCCAAGCACACTGTGGCTAACGGCTACCAAAGTGAACAGCTCTTGTTGTAGGCCATGTCCTACCATCACAGAAAAGTCTAGAATGTCCACAAGAAGTTCTCTACTAGACGTATCAGTTCAAAAACTGCATTCCCCCAACTCATTCCTCAAGAAAAAAGAAGTCGGATTGGCAAGGAATTTTCTATATCAAACTATAAAAATATGGGATTTTTAAATTTTATATAATTATAAATTAGATTAAATGTAACAAAAGAATAACATTTATAAGTCCAAAATGTATTACAAATATAAACTTAACTAAGGAAATACAGAATAAATCTTCTTTGGAAATGACTCCAGTATTTCATTGAGCCTACCAAAATCCATGGCCAGGAGGTATGCAGTATATACTTGGCAGAAGTTGCCTTTCCAGCTTAGTTTTCTATGCCAAGGATTCAGGCCTTCAGAATTCTGGTTGGAAAAATAAAAAGTAATTGTGAAGTGCCTCCTCTGACCTAAAGGAATATGTATCAACAAGCTCAAGCCCTAAACCCACCACAGTGCAATTAAGTCGCAGAGTAAACAGCAAAAGAAAAATGAACAAATATTAGCTTAATAACTATAATCTATAAATAGTTATCAGCAAAGATGCAACACATGCAATCACATATATAGCGACATATATTTTATTTACCTCAGTTTCTTCTCTTTATTTCACCAGATGGATTATTTGAAAAAACTCCAATCTCCTACATAGAAAAGTGAGATTCTGGCACAGAGCTAGCTAGAAATTTTTTGGCCCTCTAGGCAAGCATCTGTGGGGAGAAATAATGTGATTGGGAAAAGAAAGTTTGGGAGGTGCCCAAGCATAAAGGCGGAACCAGGAAAACGCGTGCTCCTCTCTTTGTATATCTGTGCATTTCTGCCACAAAGGGGCCAGGCCAGAACCACGGCAGAGCTGACCACTGGAGTTGTAGAAGCAGGTATGTCTTCAAGGAGGAATCAACTTCTAATTCATACAGCATTACAAAGCCATTATCAAAAGCATTGGGTCAACCTGTCAGCTTGGTTCCATTTAGAACTCACAGAAAAAGAAGACCTCACTAGAACAGAATAGAAACCCCAGATGTGAACCCATGCATGTCCAGCCAACTGATGTATGACAGAACTGAAAAGGCCCAGGGGAAAGGATGATCTATTCAGTAAATGCTGCTGGAACAACTTAATATCATCCTGCAGAAGTAAGAAACAAGACCCCTACCTCTCACCTTACACAAAAACTGGTTCTAAGTGGATCAAGGACCTAAATTTACACCCAGAAACCATCAAACTATGAGAGCGAAACACAGGAAGCACTCTACACGATATATGTATTGGTAAAGATCTCTCAGAAAAGACACCAAACACACACTCAAAACCAAAATAAACAAATGGGGCTACATCAAACTAAGAAGCTCTCTACAGCAAAAGAAACAATCAACAAAGAAAAGAATCAACCAAAAAAGAGAAAAGTTTTTGCACACTACACGGCAGATAGCAGGCTAATTTGTAGGATTTGCCAGGAGCATCAGAAACTCAACAACAGCAAAACCAACAACCGTGTGAAAAAAAATGGGTAAAGGAAATGAACAGATAGTTTTCAAAAGAACAAATTCAAATGGCTAGCAAACATGGAAAAATGTTCAAGCTCCCTAACTATTAAGGAAATAGAAATTTTAAAATAGGATGAAGGAGTCCCTAGTTCTGCAAAACTACATTGAGGTTCCATTTGACTCCAGTGAGACTGGCCTACACTCAGAACTCTACTAACAACACCTATTGGCATGGATATGAAAAGCTACCCTACTTCACTGTTGGTGAAAGTGTAGACTAGTGCAGCCACTAAGGAAGTCAGTATGGAGAGTGCTCAGACAATGGAAAATTGATCTACCATATGACCCAGCCAGCCCATTTCTGGGACTATAACCAAAAGAGGTGAAATCTGCATATGAAAGTGACTTGCAACCCTGTATTTTTAGGAGCACAATCCACAATAGCAAAGGCATGGAAACAACCCAGATACTCATCAAAAGAATGGATAAAGAAACTGTGGTGCATCTACTCCATGTAATACTATTCAGCTATTTAGAAGAATGAAATTCTATTTGCAACAAAATGGTCCCAAATGGAGACCATTATGCTCAGTGAAATAAGCCAATCCCTAAAGAACAATATGATATGCTGTCTCTGATATAAAGCAACATTCGCACAAAAGACAAAACTACTACATCTATCTAGGTAGACATGTACATAAAAATATTTTTCTAGAGGAACTGTAAAATGGAGACTAGCACAGCAGAAGTGGGGCCACGCTGCATGACACATCTCTATTCTAAAGTAAAAGGAGGACTCCCAATGGAACTATCAAATATGCCTCAAGAATATGGTACTAGGTTTTCCACTGTTGCCTATACCTACAATGTCATGATACCCTTACATAGCAGAATGATGAAGTTGTGACTGTTTCTGAAGGGCTACACTGTAGTAGTAATATGGAGGAAAATGGTGGAAGGGGTTGAATGGAAAGGGAAGAGTGGGAGGTGGAGGAGGGAATCCCTATTCCTACAAAACTTTATCAAGGAAAAAAATAACAATAAAATAGAACACAAATTCCACTGCAGCAGAAATATTAAAACAGTCAAGAATCTTATCTCTGCCTCCTGCTCAGGTCTCTGTGCCATGATGTCCTGGTTTCATGGCAGCCTGTCTGGATGTAAATGGTGCTCTCTTCATTCCGTAGGTTTCCTCACAGCCTCTGAAACCAAGTATGGGTCGCCTTCCCTTCTGCACCAGGTCTCACCCACGCTTGATTTCATGGGCCACGAGAGCTCATCCGGAAGTCCTGACAAAGGGCTGAAGTCATGAGCAACAGAAGCAGAAGAAAGCAAGAAAGGACACAGCAAACTGTTGCATGAATCATGGTCTCCGAAAGAGCGGGTCATGTCTCAGTGGAAGATACATTTGGTGTAATTTTTCACTCAGATTGTCCAAGATAGTTTGCAGTAACAGATAAACATTCAGCAACACATGAGAAATGATTTGCTCTGTGTGCATTTCCTTACTATCTATTTTCTATCATCTGGAAAATTCAATGACAATCTCACCCACTGTGTGTCTTGCTAATAATTTTGGATGGAAATGTCTAAATTTGCGCATCAGAGAATTATAAAACACACACTTGTACGTAATTCTTCTGGTGTCTATTTTTATGGACAACTAAATATATGAAAATTAAAGTTCAGATATATCTACAGTGTGCAAACAAACTAAATTCTTTCATTGGCCTCTTAAACTTGACCTGACAGTTTTGGATTTAGAAATGTATATATATCAAAAAAAAAGCACTTTGGTAATTTCAAGAGATTCCAAAGATGAGTGATTTCTCTTAATTCAGGACATTATCACTGTCTATCACATTTTCCATATTACAAGGATAGCAGAAGTGACTGGCACAAACCACTTAGACATGATTTCTAGTTCTAAACCTACAGGTCCAATTACAGTACACATGGGATTGTCAAAACTCAGAGTCTTAGCTGAGCGCAACTGAAAGATTCTTTAAAAGAAGCTTCTAGTCCAATCCCAAACATTATGCAATGGTACAGCAGGGTCACCAGCACTCACTTTAATTCCAGTTTGGAAATGCGGCACTAGCAGGAGCAGCTTTCAGTGATCTGCTTTGGTCCAACTTGCTCAAGCACCATGACTCCAAGTGGTTTCCAAAGAGAATGTCTAGAGAGTGGTCAGAAATGTTCCTGCTGTATTCCTTCCTAGCTCTTATCTAATCTCGTTTCTACTCCGCTCACTGTTCTATTACATTTTGTTATGATCAATCTTTGAGCCTCCCCCTACCTGCCCTGTGGATACAGAAGGGAAGGCATAAACCTTTCCCTCACTCCAATTCGTGGCCCATGTGAGTCCACAATCCTTCATCTTTGTAATAAACTTTGATAGAGACTTTGAAAAATGATTCTGTTTCCTCAAATATCCTTTGTCTTCCAGGACACACACATTTTTATATCTTCTTATCTTTGACTAATGTGTAAGAGTTCTTCAAAAATTTAAGTAAAACATATATTGTAAAAAAATAGTAAGGGCCTTGCGTAATGACATATTAGGCTAATCCTCCTCTTGCAATGCTAGGATCCCATATGGATGCTGGTTAATGTCCCAGCTGTTCCACTTTCAATCCAGCTTCAGATTGCCTCAGCTCCAGCAGTTGTGGTCATTGGGGGAGTGAGCCAGCAGATGGAAGATCTGTCTCCATAACCCTGCCTTTCAAATAAATATCTCTGCCTCCCGTTCGCCGTAATTCTGACTTTCCAATAAAACAATAAGCAAATACATTAAAATATCCACAACAACAAGGGTGAGAAAAAATAAGAGATATTTTATCGTCAAAATGCTTGTAACATGTGTTCCTCACTAGACAGTGAGAAATGTTCCCCAGTGAGAGACGGGGAACACACAGGGTTCACCCCAATGGCCACACCACAGTAGCAGGGAACGTTTCTGCTTTCTGAGTGAGTGGTGAGGCACTGCAGGTGCATCTGAAAGCCCCGCAAGGTCCAAGTGAAGAGGGCAGTGGCAGTGAAAGTGAACAAGAGCTGTGAGCATTGGCAGGACTCGCAAGACCATGATTACACTGTAATGACACCGTGATGACACTAATGACACACTAATGACACCGTGATGACATTGTGATGACACACTAATGACACACTAATGACACTGTGATGACACCATAATGACACTGTGATGACACCATGATGACACCATGATGACACCATGATGACACTGTAATGATACTGAGAGAGGAGTTAGAGTGGGTAGTAGGCAGTTAGGGTATTCTGGGTCCCCCAGTAAAAGAGAATTTCTCCACCATGTCTTGAACTCACCAGGGCACGTCTCTTCCAAGGGACAGTGGTGCTATTAGCATATCAACTCCCCACCTGAAGTATCGGCCATTACCTTGGCTATTGTGGAAGAGCCTCAGGCTGATCTCTTTATCATTGATAGGACAGCAGGAAGAAGTAATACACATCACCTAAGGCCTGGAATGTCCTAGGTCTGGTATCTCTGTGACCTTTTGTCCCAAGGCCAGGTACCTTGGAAATCAGGAACTTTCTTTGTTTATGGAGAAACATCTTTGAGGGAAACCTTTAAAAGGTGCATTCCCCACCATTCATTCGGGTTTTGCTTATTCTTCTCCTGCCACTATGGCAGAGGACCAGGGTTTTGCTTCTTGTCCTCCTGCCACTATGGCAGGAGGTAAGGGTCCTTTCTATCTCAAAGCCCCCTCCCGTCACTAGGACGGGAGTCTTCTCTTCTCAACTTTCCTAATAAATCTTGCGTTAAAACTAAACTGTGTCCGCATGAAAATTCTTCTTTCCTGCGAGACAAGAATTTGAGGTTGCTGCCATACTCGGAGTCAAAATTCCTGCAACAATACCATGATGACATCGTGATGACACCGTGATAACACCGTGATGACACCATAATGTCACCATGATGACACCGTAATGTCACCATGATGACACCGTGATGACACCATGATGGCACTGTAATGACACCGTAATGACACTGTTATGACACTAATGACACTGTGATGACACACTAATGACACTGTCATGACACCATAATGACACTGTGATGACACCATGATGACACCGTGATGACACCATGACACTGTAATGATACCATGATGACATCGTGATGACACTGTGATAACACCGTGATGACACCGTAATGTCAACATGATGACACCATGATGAGACCATAATGACACCGTGATGACACCGTGATGACACCATAATGACACCGTGATGACACTGTGATGACACCATAATGACACCATGACAACGTGATGACACTGTGATGACACCGTAATGACACTGTGATGACACCGTAATGACACTGTGATGACACCGTGATGACACCGTGATGACACAGAGGCTTCCAGTGTGCCCAAACATGAGGATGATGACTGTGTCATCACTTACAGAGGAAAACAAGGACAAACAGAGTTCAAGCAGGTTGAAAACAGGCTTATATATGGACTTGTGTCATTATTTATCCCAAAGGGAGAGAGGGGCAGAGAGACCTTCTGTTTGCTGCTTTACTCTGGAAATGCTGGCATACCCAGCCTGGACCAGGCTGAAGCAAGCAGCCCACAATGGTGTCACGGTACCCTCTGGACACACTGGCATACCCAGCCTGACCGGGTTGAAGCAAGCAGCCCACACTGGTGTCACGGTGCCCTCTGGACACACTGGCACACCCAGCCTGGACCAGGCTGAAGCAAGCAGCCCACACTGGTGTCATGGTGCCCTCTGGACACACTGGCACACCCAGCCTGGACCAGGCTGAAGCAAGCAGCCCACACTGGTGTCACGGCACCCAGGTGCTCAAGTCCACACCTGCTGCATTCAGGTAGATACCTGCAGGAGGCTACAGCCAAAAGTGAGGAGTCCAACCCAAGCACTCCGAAATGTGATGCAAGCAACTCAGGTCCCTTCCCACCCCTGTTCCAACTGTCAGCACCACACATAAAATTCTAAACTGGATAATTTTGAAATAAAACTTTGGGAATGTTAGATTTAAACCACCCAGAAAGCTGAAGGGAGCCTCAAAATGGCATTTACAGAGTAGATACTGGGGAAAGGAACAAGGTACTTCAATTGAAAAAGAAAGTAATGTGGAAAAAATCAAGATAAGGACCTTGACAAAATTCATACAGGCCTCAGGAAGTCATATTAATACAGTAGAAATAGTTTAAACTTTTCATATTATTTTTGCAAATGTCATTTTTATGTCTATGATATTGACATGGAAAAGTTACATTTTCTGCTATTAAATGTAAACTTCTGCTAGTTTGTTGCAAGACTGTAATTATTTCCCAGCTTACACATGCAGCCTCAGATGTGAAATAAATACTGCAATAGAGCATTAATAACTGATATCCACGTGGTACCATTACCTCGAGGAACTGTAATTATATACTTTATACTGAGTGTTTATGTTAGAAACTGCTTTCTCCATATTCTTCCCAAAGGACCCCTTCTTAAAATTAATTAAGAGGATAAAATAAACCCATAAAGCTCATTATGTGCATAGATCACACAGTTTTTTCCTGTTCTGGTTTACTCACCTTTTCTTCAGGATTCGGTATTTTGCCCATCATCAGAATTAGGATACAGTTTGTTCTTGGGAAATGTAACAACTGTGATGATATGTTAATTGCCAGGGTTGCCCCCTCCCCTCTTCCTTACTAATCTGTTCTTTCTCAGAACAGCAGTTCCAAGGTTTCTGCACTAGGCTAGGGACCCTCAACATTACTGGCAACAACGTTTGATACCACACATGTTAAGAGCAGGTGGCCACTAACAGAAAGATGGAGCGCTAATATAATCCCCATGCTTAGAAAAGACACCACAGGGAGCTGTCGGGCTGTGACAGCCCTCAGTCACACACCTGTTATTAAACACAGCACTCACCTAACCTCCTTGAGAAATAAGCCTTTTTGTTGCAGATTACTTTAGACTTAGGCTCAGGATCAAAGAAGCCATTTCATTGTGTTTTATTTTTGAATCCTGAGGCTCAACACAAGGTATTTCTTTGGATGGAATGTTTCATCTCTTAACACTGGTTCCTGTACCTAAGTAATCCGGTGGAAGTAAACCATCTCATCATGCAGATGGCTTCATGGGACCTTTTTCCCTGCATCCTCTGCAATAAATCAACTTTTATAATAACAACTCCAAAGAGTTTATATCATCTTAAATACTCAGAGGCCTGAATATATTCTTTACTTGATCAGTAATTACTTCTTAAGGAGAAAAGAAAAGCCAGAAATATTGCCTGTTTGATGCTTTCCCTCAGCCTGAAGCAAGCTTTCACTTCAAGTACGGTATCAGATCGCATCTCCACTCACAATGAAGTCCTGAAGTACAATGATCAGACCTTGTTTTTAATCAGCCATTGTGGAGGAGCAACAAATGAGTAGTTCACTACTTGTCTTTTATGGGTAGCTCTGATAAACTTATTCTGTTAGCTATGTATGAGGAAAGTTTTGCCGTAATCAGCGAATTTGCAGTGGAAGCAATGCCCAAGGAGCAATTTTATCCACCCTGCATTACTCTGGAGCCTCACAAATTCTTCAAACTCAACTGTACACTATTCACAACTGGAAACTTTCGGGTTTCTAAGGATGATTTTAAGAAGACCGTAGCATCACTTCTTGGTGCTTTGAAAAGCCTTATCACTAACATTATTTGTAAGTTCAATATAGTCTAAACGTGAATTCAGCTTATGATTGTAATTTGCACAGATTACAAATCCATAGCTTTGAATATTGTTCTGACACAATGAGTATAAATAAACCTTTGTCCATCCCATACCCAGACTTGGACATACAGGTTCGATGTATGTTATCACTGGGGCTATTTTATCCTTTAAAAATTTATTTTAAAAAATAATCAAAAGGCTACCAGAAAATTTGAACAGCTTTTCTCCTCTCCTGCAAACTGCGAAGATTATTAATTTTTTCACCTGAAGGCACTACCAATTTATCAATTCTGGCAGGTGCTCCTGTCAGACTTATATTCTATACGATACTATATATACAGTATAGTCTATACTATATCCACAAACCCAATCGTCTCAAACCTTTCTTTCAAATCTCTAACCTTAAAGCAGTGAGTGGTTCTAAATCCTAGTGACACATTAGACTCTCCTGGGAAGCTTTTAAAGGACAAGGGTACATAGGGATCACGATGTAATTGGGATGGGACAGCACCGGAACAACCACCACCTTCCCGAGTCCCTGGGAGATGTCAAGCACTGCCAGGTAGAGAGCCACGGCCCTAAAGCAATGTCTAAGTCAGGCTTTCACTGATTCTCCAGTGCCCATTCTGCAACCTGTAGCTCCAACTACTCCTTTATAAATGCACAGAAGAGAATTACATCATTTTGATTCTCAATCTATTTCCATCAAATAATTTGAATAATCTCAATATTTTCTATATTCAAATACAGCAGTCTTTTACATTTCTTATATGCAAATAACATTTCTGAAATAAAATGATAAAAGAAATAAATGTCCACTATATGTCCTTAAATATTTAAGCAATTTGCTTTTCCCATAAGACTTCAATGCATTGTCTTTCCTCTCATGGTTACTACTCTCCACCAATAGCCATCATTGATTAATAAACTACATATGAAAAACAAGCAGAGTTATCCATCTTCTCTGAACAAAGATAAGGCAATGGAGGCATTCATATACATTAGAAATGAGTAGTGGTCCATTGCATTAGTATTATTTAATAATCTATATTACCTATATCCATAGCATGTACAGTATGGCTTAAAACTCTGCCCACTGCGAATGCATGTCCCTTGAAAGTAGCCTGCCCTAGAGACCAATTTTGCCAAAAGAATGTGGTGGAAGTCCCATTACATGACGTTTTAGGGGAAGGTGTAAGAGACTGGCAGCTGCATTTTTGCCCTTTAGAAAACCAGCGCTATTGGTTTCAACTTCTCGTCCAGTCCAATGGAAAACAAGAGGCCCTGTGGAGAAGGAGGGTCCTGCAGACAACCTGGACTGCCAGATATGTGAACAAGATCGTGTGGGAGCTGCCAGTTTCTGCGGATTTGTCAAACATCTAAGCTGCGTGAGCGAGCGAGCACAGGAAGGATTATCAGCAGGGCCAGCGAAAGAACTCAAACTGTGGATGTGTGAGAACATGAGTGCAGGCCGTTTTAAGTTAGTAAGGACTGGGTAGCTAATTGTGTACCAAAAGAAAATTGCTACATTATTTTATGTAATATTCAAAACCACTGATGACTACGTTTGATTGATAAGTTTACAACAAATAGAAAACTTTTAAAGTCACAATTTCAGAAACTACTTTGCAGTTCTATACCTCTTCACCAAACGTCACAAAAATCATCGTTTCTTCTCATCTCTTCCACAGTCACTTGTAGAAAAAAAAAGATAACTGGCATGGCATTTCTAAAGATGTCAAGAAACAAATTGGCCCAAAATTATTCTATAATCACCTTATAATATTTCCCTTACTTCCCAATAAAGAACAGGAGAAATTACAAAAAATATAAAAATAAAATTGCTATGTTGTTGAACCTAAGTTATTGTTTTATTTCCAAGTTAGCGATCTCTGATGACTTTTACAAGCCATCTTACTAAATGCTCCACTGAATGGAAAAGCTTCCTCAGAAATCCTCTACAGACATAGTGGAAGTAGTGGAAGCACGTTGCAATTATTCTGTCAGAATCTGCCTTCAGCTGAAATTTAAGCTATGGTAAAGTAAAGTAAAGCTGTGTGGTTTTACTTTCCAATTTTTGTTTTTGTGGTTTTTCAAAGGCTGATGGGGAGTGCATGGTATAACTGGCACAACAGTTTCTGTTGATGCTATAAACATTGTATTTAACCAATGCATATTTATTCTTTAGGTTTGGGGCTGGATTCTGAAATCACTGTTACTGAACTACTGAGCTACGTCAATGTTTGGAAGTACCACACTCTAAGACTTTTAGAGGAGACCCCAGAATTGTGTTCCTGGCTTTCCATCTTGAAAGCCAGCAACATTGGCAGCATGTCCAAGTGCCGCTTTGCTTCCATCATCACAGCATCTGCTTTTGTCTCCTGTCAGCTCTGCATAATGACCCCGCTTGGACAGTCCAAGATGAGCCGCTGGTCTCTGAAGGTGTGTGACGCTGTGAGGAGTTAAGCATCTGTGCGGGATGTTGGAATCCCAAACCCAGTTTGGGTTCGAGTTCTAATTCCACTTTCAAATCCGGATTTCTGTTCATCTGCATCCCGTGAGGGAACAGGTAATGGCTCAAACTAGAGTCTGCCACGTAACTGAGAAACCTGGCTTGAGTTTACAGCTTCTGACTGGTCCAAATGTGACTGTTACAGGCATCGGGGGGTGGGGTGGGGCCTAAGTCAGTGCATGGGAGCTCTCTTGGTCCATCTACTTCCTTCAGCTTCCATCAATGAATTACTGCATAAATAAATAAATAAATATGTTTTAAATCAGAAAACAAATCCCATCTGCACAGACCTGTCTGCCCCATAAGAAAACATGCTAATAGGATCAGTGGATGAGGATGGGGACCTGGGAGACTGGTGTTAAGCCACTGCCTTTGGTTCTTTACTGTTTGACCTTACAACACCAGGATTTCTCAATAAATCTCTGTGTTACATTAGTTAAATTAAGAAACAGTAATGAAAATCCTTGGTTTACTCACTCTACACATATAAACTGAACTTTCCATTAAGCCAATGAATGATCCAATAACCAGTAAAGTGCACCTTAGGTTAGAACCTGATTGATGGAAAATGAATAGCAAAATTGGGCACTGCAGTACAAATGCTCATTTTGCAGAAGTTATTCTATCTAACAATGTGAATGCTGGAGCCAGTGATATGGTACAGTGGGTAAAACCACTGCTGGCCACACCAAGATTCCATATAGGTATGTTTTCATGTTGCAGCTGCTCTACCTCAACCCCTGCTAATGGGGAAAGAGTAGCAGAAGATGCCTGACGCTGCCGTACCTGCAAGCAAGACCTGAACGAACCTCGGGGTACCAGCTCAGCTGGATCAGGGCGGTCAGCATGGCCATTTAGGGAGTGAGTCAGCAGACAGCACAACTCCCTCTCTAAGTTATTCTCCCCCTCTCTCCCCTTTCTCTCTGAACTCTGACTTCAAATAAATACTACTTAAAAAAAAAAAGTAAAGTGAATGACATTTGTTTACCAAGCTCAATAAAAATTCATCTACAGTACTTGCTTCAGGGAATGTTGGATAAATACTGCTTTTTTGTTTGAATTTGAACATGAACAAAATGCAATGACCTCCTATTTGAGTATCATTCTGACTGGATTCCTATCAAAACAGTTTCTTTTTATTAGCAGCATAAAAGAAAACTTGTACCATAATTCTTCCAGTGACAATGTCGCTTACTTGAAGGCATCATAAAATTATAAGTACAGATTTATAGTTCATATATTATTTATGAATAAGAGAGCCTTGATACATTTTATCAGTGGAAAAAAAATGATTGTTATTATAGAATGTTTCACGCATGTACAAGTAGTCAGAGCAGACCATATAACTGACAAATAATGTTTACATGTGTGAAATTTTGCTAAGAAAATAAATAAACTACTTCTTATCTGTGCTAATGAGAATATTTCATAAGATAAATCAGACAAAGGAAATAAAGGATTAAAGGAAAATGCTTGGGGTAATAGGGACTCTGAAATGCATCAAATTTTTATTACAGAATGGGTAAGTTAAACCCAAGAACTTAATCTAAAGTAGGATGTTTGAAAGAAACAGTGTGCAAATTAACTTTTTTTAAATTTTATGGAAGCCCAAACTGTTTATTTTTTCAGGTTGTGAAAATAAATGATAACTGAGTCTAAGAGTTTTAACAGTTTGGGATTTCAACACAGCAACTGAAAATGCTGTTAACCAACAGGTCAAAATTGTTAGATAAGTCAGAAACACTTAGTATACAATGCATTTTTCATTTAGAAAGAAAATACTGAGCAATTTATTCTAATAAGAAAAGACCTCTTCTTTATCTCTAGTCTGTTTCTTCCTCAAGTCTCACTGAAACGGGAATAAAGAAGGCTAGGTCCACAAAAGTGTGCTGAGAACAGGAGCTGGTGAGGAGAAGGCAGGAGAAGCTTGTGCAGGAGGGGTGAGCCCCATGGAGGCTGTACCTTGGGGTTAGGGAAGTGCATCCACCAGGGAACAAAATCAAAGGTCATTGTACAGTTCCTGTTGAGCTGAGGATGTGGTCACAGGGACCTGTGAAATCCACACTGCAGCATCGTATTAAATACAAGGTACATTGAATGTAACTCCTATAGTCCACTCAGACAGCTAGCTTTTTTTTTTTTTAATTTTTTATGATGTTTACATAGTTGATCAGGGTGGGAAGGGTGAAGGGTTTGGGGAAAGTGGATGTAGTCATTGTTTTTAAAATTTCTATTTCTTCTTCCTGTATCTTGGGGAAAGGGGGAGTTAAGGCGGAAGAAGGCCACACCCAGCCTCCTAACTGCCCCAGTACCCAGGAATGGGGGGGCGGCAACCTCATATCAACCCAAGGTACCTGATGCGGCGCATACTCTGAGGGTCCCGCTCAAGTGGTTTTGATAGTTCTGAAATACTGTCAACTTCGCATATCCAAAGACGAGAAAATTCTTCCAAGGTCCTTTGGCTGACATAGTCAACCTTAGAGTCTCCATTTGTCCAGATTTTTGCTGTCATCAGTTGGCTAGTTAGTTGTTCAATTTGTTTTGCCATTCTTTGTTTGCCAGATGTGCTGGTCCTAATGTTCTACCACATCCCCCATAAACTTCTGGGCCAGCCATCCACTGCTCTTCCTTTTCCAGAGACCCAGTTCTGATACACTCACTTCATAGACCAACAATCCTGGATGTGAAACCCCAGCTTCCTGCATGGCCCTGCCTATGCCCTTGCCAGACACCTGCAAGCCCACACACCAAGTCCCCACAAGTGTACACCAGCCCCAAGCAAAACCCCATGCCCAGGCCTCACACAGCTAGCTCCCACTGTGCAGGCAGGCCAGGCGACCTGGGCCAGGCAACTCTGGCCTTGTCAGATCCCCCACCCCTGGGACTCACAGACCTGGCGTCTGCCAGACCCCCACCGCGGAACTCATGGACCTAACACCTATCACTCAGGCAGGTCCAAGGACCCAGGAGTTAGCTGTTTTTTACTTACCAAGTTAATTTCTGAAACACACAAGTATGACAGTTGAGGAAGAAAAAGAAATGCTGCACTAAAAATCTTAAATATATTGTTTATATTAAAAGAGGAACAATGACTCTTTTCTAGAAAAAGAGAAAATTGTCCTAGAAAAAACAATTATGGAGTTTGACTGATATTTAGATACCCCCCCAAAAAATAGCAAACAAAATGTGCAAAACCTCATCCATTTCCACAAAGATGATCCTTCCTCTGTCTCCCTCTCTTCCACATGCACATTTGCTATTTCCCATAAGTCCTGTGTACTTCACTTTCAAATATAAGTAAACTAAAAAATGGCATCTGAAGAATGCTTCTCATAAAAACTAAGAGTAAAATGAACACACTGTAAAATAATAATAGTAATAAGTGAAAAAACTTGAAGGAAGAACAGAAATTAGGAGCTCTGAGACATATAAAGATATTGGCATTGTGTATGAATGCCAACTGTGCCCTGACATTATAAACGGGAAATATTAAGAAGAGAGGGAAGAACCCTTCAATGTGAAATCATTGTTTGTCGAGAAATAATCCAATACAAAAGCTGACCAAATCCCTTGGCATATACAAACAGATGCAAAATAAGAGAACAGAAATATGCACACAGATTCTGAACATACATTTAGGAGAACCAAGATTACTGGACAATTAGTGGATGTTGCAGATAAAGAAAATTGACCCAAGAAATAATACTCCTGCAGCATTGAAAGACATGCAATGTTCAATTTAGAATCACTCCAATGCACTGCAAGAATGAGTGGAAAACGTACTTAGGCACACTGTCATGACATTTCAGAATCCCAGGAAGATACAAAACATTGTAAAACCTTCAAAAAAGTAATTAGTGGCATAGAAAGGTTATCAGACTCCTCAAACTGAAAGACCAAAAATTAGAAAAGATTATGACCTCACCACACTGACATGTGCATTTCAAACCTAGAATTCTACAAATTATGAAAACCATCTCATTTGTCGTTCTACGGCTGTCAAGATTTCAAGGAATTTACCTCCAGCCACTCTTGCTCAGAAAGCCACTGGGAAAGTGTTCTCCATAAAAACGTACATAGACATAAGACTCAGAAAGTAAAAAGCTCCGTGTGAGAGAGGAAGGCAATGCCTGGGGTGATGTAAAGAGAAATTGCAAGAAATCTCTAGTTGCAGATGTCCACCCGGAGAGCAGTGGTGGCTGTAGGGCCCTAGGACTGGTCTTTTTAAAGACAGATCCCTTGACGGGTCTGCCTTTGCTAATTCTAGGTTTCTTTAAGAAAGCTGACACCAAATTAGTGATAACTACACATGAAAATAAACTAGTGAGAAAAAAACAAGCAGTTGATACAATAGTAATCAAAGTCTATGGAATCACTTATCTATGATTACTATCTGCATGTGTACATAAAGTATTGACTATTAACAAAACAGGTGACAAATTCAGGAAGAATGGCAGAAACTTTCTAGATGATCATGAGGGAAGAGCATTCAGTCCTCATTTCTTTATCAAGGTAACAGGTCAAACAGGGAATGCAAATATCCCAACGAGTAATAAAGATATTTTAGAAACATATTTGGGAAGATACAACTATGAGAATTTTTATTAGACCCACACTATGAAAAATGAGAAGAATGGGAGTGGCATGTAGGGGAGATGTTTTTTTTTTAACTTAAATACTTGTTTTATTTGAAAATCAGACAGAGAAAGTCAAAGAGGGATCTTGAACGTGTTGGCTCATGTTCCAAATCCTTGCAACAAACAAACCAGGGTCAGTGCCAAGCCAGAGTCCAGGAGTCGCGGGGCTCAGTGTGGGGCTCCTATCTTTACCATCCTTGAGCCAACATCAAGGGTATCTCAGGTGTGAATTAGCAGGAAATTGGATCAGAAGTAGAGTTGGAACTTTTACCTAGGCACTCTTTATCGGCATGAATGTTTTACAACAGTAACTTAACTACTGACAATTTCACGGAAAAAACCCGAGGGGTGAGTGACAAGGTCCAACATGTTAAGACTCCACCTTTGACACCGGCATTCAATATGGGCACTGTTTCAAATGCCAGCTTCTCCAATTTTGAAACAGCTTCCTGGTAATGGCCTGGAAAAGCAATGGACTGTCCCAAATGCTGTGGTTGTGGCCACTAGAGAATTAAATAATAGATGAAAGATCTCTGTCTCTCTTTCTCTAATTCTGGCTTTCGAAAAAATAGTCTTTAAATTTTTATATCTTGTATTACTCTGACTTTTAGTACTGGGAACATACACTACTTTCATAAAATGCAAATGCATGTTTATAGAAAGCACTATAATCTATTAGTAACTAACTTTTCAATGCTTGAAATCAAAATAGTCCAAAACAGGCTTTGATATTGCATACCAATATCACCAATCCATTTGATTTCTAGCATTTCTATAACTGCAATTTTTAGTGACTTTAAGGTGGCTCTATAACAATCCCAAAGCTTTCAGCACAAATTGATCCTCTTACATGCTGTGCATAAATTCTTCCCAGGCTCCAGTTGACCAACTGGTAATCAAAACGAAACATAAACAGGATATTGCCTTGCTGCTCCTGGATCTTCATCTTCGTGGGGGGAAGTACACCGTGAGAGATGTTTCCTCGTGGGACGAAGTAAGTGCTATCAGAGCATGAATGCAAGTGCAAACACAAATGCTGGTGGCCACTATAACTGTGCTAGGTAAACAGGAAATGCAAAGACACAAAAGGCACTAAAGAAATCAAAATAGGAGAGGCTTATTGAACTGCTTTGCTAAGCTAATCCTTACTAACCATTCCTTCAAATGGAGTGAGGCCTCTGCAAGGTGGAATACTCAACTCAGAGCCTTGGCTTTCACTGAGAGCTTGTCCCCCAACTGAGATCTATGCATGCCTGCATTGAGTCAGCTCTGTTTGTTCTCAAATTTATTTGTCATTTAACTTACAAAAATATTAAATATCATAAAATCAGTAAGATTTCTGTGCTACGTTTTAAAGTACAAGCTGAAAGCTTTGGAAAGGTTTGGGAAAAAGTTGAAAACATGCTGCTAAATCCAGAAGGATTTTTCACATCTTTACATTCTCACTTCTTTTTCAAGAAAATGAAACTGGATACGGGAAGGATACATAATATATGTGGTTTGTACTAAAAATACAACACAAAACATCCGCGAGAGGACCTATATTCAAAGAAAAAGTTCTGATTATTCATCAAGATGGACTGTTGAAAGTATGTTTATATTTCTTGAGTTAAAATGCTGAAGGATGCATATATTATTGAAGCTGAATTCCACACTGAAACCAATCTGCCCATAAAACCCTACTTCCGATCCTAACAGAGCGAATCAGAGAGCTCCCTCTGTTCTTTGTAGACACATGGAGCCCCAAGGACCCTCATCAGAACAGCTGAGCTGGGAGTGCTGCTGGATCCCACTGGCAGATTCGTCCATGTGGGGTAATCATGTGTGGGCAGAAGTACCAATGATATACACTACTAGAATGGCTGTCTATACTTACAAAAGAAAATTAGCTTAATTTAGGAGATTTACATGGGATCTCAATCATTAGACAACTATTTTCTGAACTACTGAGCTACTAATAAGGCAAACAATACATTTTATTGAAGAGAAACTCTTGCAGATTCTCAAGAAATGGTCACTCCGTACAGGCACAAAGCGAGGAGTGGCTGGGAGTGGCTGCCTTCTCCCATCTCCCGTGCCTAAGATCTGTAAAAGTCCAGTGCTGTAAGCCCTGTGTGGCCATCTGCTCATGCAGTCACCCTGCCATGAGAGTTCTCCTCTCGCCTCCCACCAAGGAGATGTCCATCAGTCTCTGTCCCCTAACCAAGCCCTTTGCCTGAACTGAAATCTCCTTTAGGCTCAGTCAGCTCTGAACCTAACAGCATATCAAAAGCTCAAGCTGGGAAGGAACTTACATGTCACAATGTCTAACTCCTATACAATCCAATAAAAATGGGTGCGCACCTGACTGAGAACAGCCCCAAGTATACAAGCTAGTGGAACTTACTTCCTGATGACAACACAAAGTCATCCCCGTGGGCCAACCATGTGGTACATCAGGCTGCAGCTGCTACATAAAAATGCCAGCATCCCACATGGGAAGTTTAAGTCCTACCTGCTCTACTTGCAAACTAATTCCCTGTCAATGAACATGGAAAAGCAGGAAAAGATCGCCTAAGAATCTGGAACCTGGTTATCTGTGTGAGCGAACCAGATGAAACTCCTGTAAGGAGTTGTTGGAACATCCCATCCTGGAACCGGAGTCATTTCCTGCTCCTCAAGCTCACGAAATTTGTGTCGGCACACCAATCCACCAATCAGATGTAAGTGAGCACTTCACTTGAGAATCCTACCCCTAATCCCCCAGCCCCTTCCCCAACCCCAACCCCTTACCAATCATCCTTAGGCAATTATCTGGGACAGTTTCAGGTACCAATCCGCTGGGGGCTTGCCCTCAATCCCTCCCAATCCCCACCCGACACCTTGTGGGCTCACCCGAGTGACATAAAAGGCCCCCCTGCCGAGGTGTCTCTTCCTTCCTGTCTCTCTTTCTCATTGCTCTCCCACCACCTCTATCCAGTCCCTGCCCCGCTGGAATAAAACCTCCCAAAGTACCTCTTTGCATCTTGGTGTGTTCGGCTCATGGTAAAAGCACCAGGCTGCGGGAATCAGTTGTGCGTAATAACGTAAGAACTTCAAGTTCTTTAAACAACTACCAACTTGTGGCTCCTGGCTTTGGTCTGTCCCAGACCCAGCCTTCGTGGCCATCTGGGGATTGAGCCAGCCGACGAGAGAAGGGTGTGCCTCTCTCCCTTTCTCTTCTCTCAATCTCTATAAAACTCTGCCTTTCAACTAAACAAATATTTCCTTGAAGAGTTCTGTCTCCAATCATTGCCTATCGGTCTGAAGGTGATGTCACCCATCACGAGGAGAGGTTTTAACTGACACACTGCACAACTGATATTTCACAGATGATTTTCTTGAGTCTTGCTTCATTTTTGCTTAATTAAATTGGTATATATTGACTCAGTAACTCTTAATACATAGGTTTTAGAAATACTATAATAGCTGGTCCTGTAACATACAACAAAGGTGCTTAAGGATATCTTAGAAAACTTGATTTTAATTCTCATCTTACATATATTTCAACATAAAATCAAAGTTACAGCAATATTTAGTTAAGTCAATTATAGATTGACTTAAAAATCTGGAAACATCCTGGGTTGAATTTAATGAACTATGATAACTGCCGTTTAAGTGACTGTCCCAGCTTCTGAAGGATTCAGTTTCACCATTGATCATTCATGCCTTTCTGGGGAACAATATGCTCTCCAATCATGTCCTGTGGTTTCAGATTTGGCTTTATGTTTCTTCCTATAGGGGGACCAATAGATGTAAACTTAGAAATTATAATTGCTCCATGTGGAATCACATGAAATAGTCCTTTTCAAAAATCTGAAGTTGAGCCCGGTGCGGTGGTCTGGCAGCTAAAGTCTTCATGTTGAACACTCCAGACCATAAGGGTGATGGTTCTAATCCCAGCAGCCCTGCTTCCCATCCAGCTCCCTGCTTGTGGCCTGGGAAATCAGTCAGGACAGCCCAAAGCCTTGGGACCCTGCACCCACGTGGGAGACCTGGAAAAGCTTCTGGCTCATGGGTTCAGGCAGGCACTGCTCCAGCCTTTGCAGTCACTTGGGGAATGAATCATTAGACGGAAGATCTTCCTCTCTGTGTCTCTTCCTCTCTGAATATATATGACTTTGCAATAAAAATAAATAAATCTTTAAAAAAATTCTGAAGTTTCAGAACATGGTAATATAAAGTTAGTAATTTTTATTTATTTCTACAAGTATTAAACTTTGCATGTTAGTTCAAAATATAGCATAGACAACTTTATTATTTTCAATTAGGAAAATGTATTATCCTGTAATTTAGGCTAGCTGGTCTAGTGTTTTATACAATTACATCTTTGTAAAATTTGGTTTTTTAAACTACAGTAAAATGAACAAAATCATAAAAATCTCAGATTATCAGGAAACTTAAAACACATCTAGTATTGGCAACTTATGTTTCAGCTCATTTTAGAGTTCTCACAAGAAATTGTTCATTGTTTTCAACATCCCCAGAAACAAAAATTCAACTTAATAAAAATGTAGAGCTATGATGAGAGAAGAAATATGTGTACTGCGTCTGCCCTTTGGATTCCAATCCAGGGACCATGTGTACACTGAGACTCAAATATTCAGTATCTGGTCATTTACATACAGCATCAGTAGAACCAACAGCGTGCTTCTCAACTCGTTCCCACTGTCCTGGTTGTTTAATGAAAGGGCAATGAGCTCTCAAGCTACGCTCCCTCAGTCAGCAGTCTGCTAAGCTTTCAGAAACAGCAAGGATACATTATGAGAGTTTTTTTTTTTAATATCGTCAAGCCCAATAAATCTCACGACATAAGATATGCATAAACTTCTACCTCATAATATGTTACCCTTCTTCCTGTGCATGTATTTAACATGAGCCTGTTTTGTTCTTAGCCTCCAATTCAAGAGAGAATCTCTGTGATCACAATCTGTTATTAGTTTTGAAAAGAAGAAGCAAGATGTTGAAAAGATAAGCTTTTAAGTTCTGGAGCATGCCAGGACCAATTTAGCAGTCGGCTCTTCCATCAAGAGATGTGAAGCAAGCAAATAAGCAAGTCCAATGTCTTCACCGTAAGATCAATACAGGTGATCACTAATCAAACTGTTCTATGAGCAGAAAACACCTGACAAATGAGTGACAATAAGAATGCTAATTAGTTTAATAGTGAAAATTCTTATTTATAAACATAACTACCTTAAATGACAAATGCTTGGTGTTTGTGTCAAGTCCATAATGCCACAAGCTTACTTATTATAAGCAGTCTTTTTCAGTGGATCATATTGAAATAAACAAGGAAAGTTTATTCTAAGAAAAAAATCCATCAGTATTATAATACCAGTGTTTCAATGAATGGCATATAAGTTCTAAAATATTCTGAAAAGCATTCAATGGTTAACTTCAATTACTTTCTTCTAAGACCAATCCTTTTTCACAAAGACTATCGTGTATCTACGGGTCATCTCCTTTGAAAGTTAGGGTCCATTTGCATCCCATGCAAATCCAAGTCCAAGGCACAGCATGTTGACTCCAGACTTTGTAAAGTTTGTCATGATTAACTTTATTCAGATGTTTCACTTTGTTTAGATTTGCTGATTTCACTTCACCTTCTAACTCCTCTCTCTCCAGAATGCTCACTCATCTGTCCTTTAAGGATCAATCAAGAAAAGTGTAATTCCCATTTGTGAAAATTAGAGAAGCTGCCATTACTTAAGAATCCTTCTATTTCTTTGAACTATTTATGAAAACATTTCTTCTTCACTGGAATGTGGATTTGTCATTAACTTTTACTGTAAGGTATATAGTTTAACAACTCCTTTTAGGAGGATTCAAGGAAAATCCACATGCAGATATAGCTGTGTAAAATGCGGTGACTGGGATATCCTTCCATTGTATGTGCTCATTCTGTGTGCACTTATAGAAAAAACAATGCATTCATCTTTTAGCATATGGACCAATTTACTCAAAATAAGTGCAAAAATTCACACTACATTCAGATAGTGTAGTTTGGTGTCCAAAAATGGGCTTCGCATTTACACAGACCTGAATTAGAATTCCATTTCTGCTGCATCCTGATAGTTCAAATTTGCAGTCACTTAACTTCTATAGCATTAATTATTCGCATTATGAAGAATAACACTATATGCTAAATCAAATTATAATGAAAACTGAAGGTTATCACTAAACTGCCATTTGATTAATATTGACTATGACGTATAGCATTCATAAGGCAATATTCCAGGCAGTAGGGATACAGAAAGAGTGAAATGGAAGAGATAAAATAGACCACTGAAAAGGCACTATTGTGCTAAAGCAATGAAGGATAAGAAGTCACCTGGTGTTGTGATCAGCAGCTAAAGCAGCTACTTGCAACACCAGCATCCCGTGTTATTGCCATCATTTCTGATCTAGATCCCTCTGAACACGCCTGGAATCAGAAGATGCCACAAGCGCTGACATGCTTGTCTCCACATGGGCCCATGTGAAGCTCCTGGACCCAGACTTCAGCATGGCCCAGTCTGGCCATGGTGGCCATTTTGAGAGTGAAATCTTGGCTGGAAGGGCCCCCCAACTCATCTTCTCCCCCTCTCTCTGTACCTCTTCCTTTCAAGTGAATAACTGTTACAGAAGAAAAAACAACAGCCAGGCAAGCAGAGTCTCTGATGGAGCATCTAAGAAGTGCAGAGTTCATTTTTCAGGAGTTTGAGAAGATGGAAAAGTGGAGGAAGCTCATGTCACCAGCAGACAGTAAGGATTAGGGAAGTCTACTTTGGAGAAACATCTATAATGCATCCTATGGACTCTGTTACTGGCTTGGTTATAGTTTACTCAGTCTTATAAACTTACTGGCACAAAATTTAGTATTTTTCAGATATCAAAAAATCAATATATTTAAAATAACCGGTATAGCCATTCACTTTATTCTATTTCTTCATCTTGTCTTTTGCCAGGTAAAAGAGTATTTAACCCTTAGCATCAATTCTATCTCAGTCCATCAGATCAATCTTAAAATTAAACAAAGAATGTGAAATGCTGTGCAACTTAAAACACTGAGACAAGAGACATCATTTAAGGTTATAGGCTCCAAGTAGGAGCATGGGGATTTTAACTTATTATCCAGAATGAACTAGTTATACATTGCAAGTGTCAGGCCTCCGGCATATACTAGACTAACCACATGGTTGTTACATAAAATATCCTCTCCTACAAGACGACACATGTACAGTCAAGGCAGGAGGATACATGGGCTTAACATTTTCCTTAAAGGTATGACATCATCCAAAGTTATAACATAAATGGAACACGTCAGTGATGTTCTAAAACAATAAATTTAGTTTGTGCCCTAACTCATCCACAGAATGGTAATTCAATACTTTTTGAAAATAAAATCAGAAACATATATTCTACATACAAATTTTCTAATAATTCCTTTGTAATGCACACACATAAGACTAAAAGTCATTTCCGGCTATCTAGACATAACAGACTCAAAATGTAATATAAATGTCTTAAATAGAATTCTGAGTTGAGAACTCGAAATGAAAAAGGCAAAACATATCCAGCTACTGCCAGTAGACAATTTGCACTGGGAATTTTCATCAAATCTGAATTTCAATTGCTTACTTATTACAAAACAGCCTCAAAATCACTTAGGGTTATACAACCCAAATAAGCAATCTTTTAAATTAAAATGCTTCAGATATGTAAATTTAATACATAAACAAATAATAAAGGACTTCTTAAATAGTAAAATATCCCAGTTGAATTCTCTAATCAATTCAATAAACACTTTCCTAAGTCATCTGTAATACTGATATTATAATAGTTCCACATATTATTTTCATTTTCATAGCTCACTCTTCTGAAGTCATCCTTCTTTGGGAGAGGAAAGATAACCTAATAGATTTTCCTAAGTTTAATTTCATAGGCCCTGTTAATTTTTAATGCTAGTGCTTAAAAGAATTCCTCTTATTTAAATAAGATATTTGATAAAATGTATTCTAGATAATTTTTTCACTAAATCTTTAACAGCAAAGCTTTAAAAAAAGTTATTACCATATGGTCTTTACTGCCTTAAAGCAAAGATCGACTATGGAATTGAGAGTCATAATGAGGTCAACCTCAATTCAATCAGTGTTAGGTTCTACTAAAATCCAATCCAATCACATTGCTCATTTCAACACAGCATGGCTAGGCTGTGAGGTACCTTCAGAAATGCAGTTAATTAGTAGGGAAACATGAACATTTCATCATGTGAACTCCAGCAATGGCTCAGTAATTAGCACCAACACATTCTGGACTTTCTTCACTGAAAATGTGCTTTGTAACACTCCCACACACCTAACTGTAAATGTGGGAGTTGTGGTTTCAACAACCAAAGGTCATGAGCTCTTGAGTCAAACAAAAAAAAAAAAAAAAGAAAGAAAAGGAAAAAATTGGCCTCACTGTGAATGTAACTTTCTTAACCATATACATACCTCCCTTTGATTTTATACTCAAAATGATTCTTCAATTACATCATACAATTAAGTGCAATGAAATGGAGAGCCACTCTGTTGAGTAGTGCATCATGCTGGATAGACTGACTGAGTAGAATTACTTTCTTATTTTGGGTAGAAGGTGGCTTTTCTCTATTGCAGGATTTTGTACAGATTAACCATAATTTCACATCTCATCTTTATTCTTAATCTGCATTGACACACAACCCAGCAGGCCCAAAAATCCAGATATGACACTCTTCCAGTTAGCTAAGGGACACTGGGCTTACTACAACAGCTGCAGTTAACTCTATTCTACAAACCAACATTATATTACTGTAAGGAAATGACGGATACTTCTCAATTTATTGCAGAAGTGTACTCCTTAATATGTTATCTTTGAATGAACTAAATTTGAATGTCTTAATTATAAACCAGCACTATTCTAGATGAAGAAGCCATGGCTTCATTGGCACTCTTATATAAGTAAATAAATACACACACACATATATAAACATATGTGACATATATAGATGTTTAGTAATATCATATATAAAATAGGAATATTTATATGTGTCATTTTTGTAGGAATTATATATATAGATACACATATCATATATATAAAAGAATTAAAGATCTTTTCCACTTAGATTCCTCAAAGGTCATGAAGAATAAATCATTTTATATTTTTAGGAACTGATTCCAAGAGAATTTAAAATTCTTTGCACAGAGCACAAGTTAACTATTAACTGATTCTCTTGGAATCAGTTCCTAAAAATACAAAATGATTTATAACATGAAGAGTATTTAGTGTGCTGTCTTGATTGCTTTAACTTTCCCATAGTGTTGGTATAGGAGCATAGAGTGGTCATTCCTTACCTGTATGTCCCAATGCTATTTAAGTTCCCCATAAGAGCTCAAATCATTCAGAGCTACAGACTTAATAACTGACAAATACAATACCATAGTTTCTGTTTAATAATTACTATTTTACCATCAGTCTTTATTAAGACATTTATGAAATCCAAACTTTTGATGAGATTTCTTATAATGCATTAAAAGATATTTTTTCACCTCAATTAGGAAGCACCCATGTCTCACCATTCACTTGTCCAATCTGAAAGACTCTCTTAGATTCAGTCATAAAAGTAACTGAAATCATACAGCATGTATTTTCTGGATTGGCACCCTTCATGCAGCAATATTCATGGACATTTTCTTCACATCTTTTCATGCCTTGATTGCTGGTTTCTTTTTAGTGCTGAGTAGCACATATACTCTGCATATGTCAGGTTCCAAGCTGTATGATTCCAGCTCAATGACATTCTGGGAAGATAATAGTATTGAAACAACAAACATTTAACGTTGGTTAGTGTTCAGGGGGATGAAGGATGAATGATAAAGCACACCACTCTGAGGGCAGTGACTCTGTTCTGTAGGAGTCGCAATGGCCGCACATCACTAGGGACACACACAATAGAGCTCTATAACCTACAATATATCTACAGAACTCCTAGGGCAGTGGATCTAATTTGTCAGAGTCGCAATGGGGACACGTCATTAGGGACATGTACAATAGAGCTCTATTACCTGCAATATATCTACAGAATGTATAATACTAGGAGTGACTCCTAATGGAATTCATGGGCTTCAGTGACAATGCAAAGACCTATATAGGAAACCTCTGTACATTGGCTCAATTTTCCCCTTAAACTTTTCAAAAACATAGATCATTCAAATTTGATTTTTAAATGTACACAATGTGTCAGAGAAATAGGAAAAGAAGTAAATAATGCCCATCATTTATTTTCTAAATAGCCAAATGTACGTTGTACACACAAAAATGCATGGAAACACACCACACTCACTGAGCCTCGTGTCACATTTGTCTATATCTTCACCCTGATTGTATATCCTTTATACTAATTTCAATTCATAGCATGAGTTGGTCGTCAGTACAGCACACAGCTCTGTGCTGGAATTGAGGGAAAGTCTGCATTCAGGGAGTCACAGGGCTCTGTGAGATCCCTGATTTCTCTGATTGATGCAAATTGCATGCGATTCCACACCATGCCAGTTTACTCTCTAAAGTAAAGTTCTAGCTGACTTTGCAGTGAGCCACTGCACAGCCCAAGCACTGGAAGGAACAGCACACACTGTGAACCTCCAGCAACAGGGCTCAATCTGTCTTGTTTTAAATGAAACAGCCCTTAAGTGATGGCACCCAAGACAGGGAAAGTTTTTGCTTCTTTAAGCAGTGTAAGCATGCCCACTAATAGCACTGCCTTTCATAATCTTGAGAATAAAAACCATTTTGGGGACCTGAGAGAAAAGGCAGCCTTCAAGGCGCAGGCCTCAAAGCAAGAAATAAAAACATGAAAGGTGTTACGGTCTGCTTTAGACCTCTTAGAACAGAACATAATGGTCTCTGCTCCTGTCCCCATTCCTCCTGTGATCAGAGCTCCATTTGCAGCTAATGGGGACTCCTTCTACATGAGGCCTTTGAGAAAATGTCTGGACTCTGCACAGACTCACAGAGCTGAAAAGTTCCACCGAATGGAGCCTCTGGGTTGCTCACCACTTGCAGGTTTGCAGACAAAGGAGACAAGAGAAGTGATAAGGTCAGCAGGTGTTCCAAGAAGAAGAAGCAGTCCTGAGAGGGCATCCAAATGAACTTGCAAAATTAGTTTTCTAAATTGGACCTTTGACTTTAAAACCTAAAAAATGATCATTCCTAGATTGCAAGGATGTAACGCTTACTATATCAGACAAAGTCTTCAAAACATGAAAGACAGTGCCGGGCAACCTGAGAAACTCAAGAAGCACTGATATAAGATGATGATGGGCAGGGTCATGATGAGAACTCTGACTTACGATGTCATTATGACCATTATCAGGAAAGATCACAGTTCCATGAGAACTCTGACATACGATGTCACTGTGGCAGTTATCAGGGTGAAAACTCTGATGTATGATGTCACTACAGCCTTTATCAGGACAAGAACTTGGACATATGATGTCATTATGACCATTATCAGGAAAGAACACAGTCCCGTGTGCAAGAGCTCTGAGGTATGATGTCACTGAGCCCATCATCAGGACAGGAATTCCAAAGCATTGTGTGACGTCACTGCGGCCTTTGTCAAGACAAGAACCCCGGCGTATGATGTCACTGCAGTCGTCATCAGGAAAGATCACGGCCCCGTGTCGTAACACTGCTTTTGGCCTTGCAGCTTCACGTTTCACTGCCTCCTCACCAAAGCTGCACCCCGTGTGCTGGGAAGGGATTAGTGCTCGTTTCTTCAGACTAACACAAACCCTTGTTGATTCCCAGCATCCTTCCCAAGACCCCAGCCTTGTATCTCCCGTTTGACTTCTGATACACACCAAACAAAGGTAAGATGGGAGGAAGGAGGTCACCATGGGCTTTTAAAATCCCTGAATTCCCACATATCTCAGATACAGTGCTCATGGACGACAAAAGAAGAATACAAAGACCCAGTTACAGGACTAGACTTAGAGCTATCCCAAACGGTGGCAAGAACTCTGACACAAGTACATTTAAAATTCTGTGAGATAATAGGAGGAACATATTAAATCATAAGAAGACAGAAGAAGTGTTATGGAACATTTCAATTATAAAATAACATCTGATTGGACCTTACGGGCAGAATACGAAGAATTCCCTAAAAGGTTCTTACACCAGCTTGCTATCATGGTCATACAGGCTGACCACGTCTAAGGAGAGATGAGCAAAGACCGTGCTCTCTCAAATGGCAACAGATTAGCCTGTTACGAACAAGCACACAACAGGGAAGTGGAGGGAAGCAGCTTATGTGCAACGTCCATTTGTTCTAACCATGTGTACGGAAGGCAATTAGGGGTCTCAATACAAGCTCAAGTGGTGGGCAGGCTCATATGGATTGCTTCACAGTGAGAGGACTGTTGGGTGGTTAAATGCATTGATGATTGCAAACGGCTTGGAAAGTACACAATGCTGAATAAAAGCCATGAATTACTATTGTCCAATATACTCAGGAGACAAACTTGTCTTCAAACAGAAAGGTCTCTGAAAGACGGACTATGTTTAAAGTCATTTAGGAGCTTTCTTTTTTTCACACCAAAGATGAAATTTTAGCTAGATTTATTTTAAAGCCATCATAATGCCTGAGGATAATCTTTTTAAAATGCCATTATAACAAAATGAATCTAAAATTGCTCATAAATGCCACTTGCAGGAAACTTGAAGGAAAAAAATGCATTAAAATAAAACAGTTTTGCCATCTCACTTAAAAATAAATTATAAGCCAAAAAAAAAGCCTCCCATGGGAATGGTAGCTATGATAGCTAAAAGCAAGTAAGAAAAAACAAATTAAAGCTATCTACCCAATATAAACACAGAAACGGTTCTTTGCAAAACATGGCCAAAGAAATCACCATCAGAAATTCGCATTTCAAATAATCAATCATCCTTGGCTTCATATTTTTTGGGCAATGTTTGTAAGTCTTCACAACTCTTTCCAACACTTCTAAGGAATCAAGTGGAAGTGAATGCAGTCGCCTAACAATGGTATCATTATTGATACTACCTTAAATTTTGATCACAGTTGTTCTAGTTTGCAACTAAATTGCCTAACTTTAATACTCAAAACACTGTGAAGTGGATAGGGTTAAGTTTCTCTTTATAAATATTGGAGCTAGCATTGGTGGCCAAGACCTAACCAGAAAGTCTGGCTTCCATGAGCAGCTCTGTCACAGCCCCTTTGGGCACAAGCTCTTCTGTTTCCTAGCCTGGAGACTGAACAACCACAGGAAAACTAGGTAAGATATTCATGCAAAAGGCAGCGTTTTATAACAGGTTTTAAGAGAAATTAGCAAAAACAGACTACTTTTGCTGTCAAAGTAGCATTAATATTTATAGTTCTTAAGTTTTACATGAAAATAAATTGTATAAAGAAATAGTTATATTGTGTAAAAATAGTAGAACAATCCCCAGAGTTTATTCTTTGTAATACTTGTTGCAAAAGACACTGCTGAGCGATTATACATGAATACTGTATGCCACGTATCTGGGGAAAACAATTAGTAGGTCTCCATTTCTTCCACTTTTTTTAAGGGAATGTATTAATACACTGGATCCTCAGGGTCATAGCAAATGCATCATAATTACCACAACATGAGTCTCATTTCTTTAAAATTCAATCTATATAAATTCAGAAAAAGTTGGAAAGTCTGCAGGAATAAACTTGTTTGTCAATTTCAATGACCTATTTTTCTATCCTTCATGCTTCTTGAATAGCAGTTAATATACCTGGATTTGCGATTACAATGGGAACCTCAGTGGAAGTCTTTAGAGAAGGAAATGTGATCAGAAGCCATAAGAGAACCAATTTCTAATATTCAAACAATGCATACAGCTTCTGAGGTTCTAGATATATTAGTTAAAAATGAAAATCAGTTTAAAGCAGGAAGACACAGCTGCAGTAGTACTTGGTCATAAACCATTTGCGTACTCTAGCTTCTGCAGAAACCGTGCATTCCAAATCATGGTGATGCAATTACAATGTGATCATACAGATTTCAACAGTTCAGTTATCAGTTACTTCCACCAATACGGTAAGCATTCAAATTTGTCAAACAGTAACTTGTACAGATAGGTTGCAGCTGAATTAATAACCACAGTGAAAAATACACATGCTTGATGCCTAAAATAGTCACTCATTTGAATACTCAGAGCCGTGAATCCATTTCTTTTATTAGATAACCTGATAGTTTCGTGCAGAAATTACAAAGAGGGTAGAGTACCATACTCAATTCCACTTGGGAGTGTGAAATTTCTTGGTGTCATAGAAAAACTCTCCCTGACACTGACCGAGAAGCTAAGGCTAACGCTAACACAGACCCTAATGTTAACTCTAACTTAATTATGTTTTATTTATTTCTTTAAGTATTTATTTATTTTTATTGGAAAGTCAGATACACAGAGAGGAGGAGATACAGAGAGGAATATCTTCCCTCTGCTGATTCACTCACCAAGCTGTGCAACGGCTAGAGTTGAGCCCACCCAAAGCAAGGAGCCAGGAGCCTCTTCCGGCTCTCCCACATGGGTGCAAGGTCCCAAGGTTTTGAGTTGTCCTTGACTGCTGCCCAAGGGCACAAGCAGGGAGCTGGACAGGAAGTAAAGCTGCGGGGATTAAAACTGGTGCCCAAATGGGATCCCTGCACACACAAGTTGAGAACTTTAGCCCCTAAGCTACCTCACCGGGCCCAATTTTTTACGCAGAAGATGTGTGTTGGTATGTTAGCAACTTGAACACTGAGAAGGACATTCGACCGCCAATCAGCAAGTAATGATACATATTTGTGGAGAATGTCACACAGAAAATGCTGCAAAACCCAAGATCTGATCAGATGCACAAAGGTTAAACATTGGTATGTTTTGCTACTTGATAAACAACCAAAGTCAGAAGAATATCTTCATTTGTACTTGGGTTTACTGCCATTGTTTCTGACTGGTATACAGGTTTTGGTTTATTGTTTTTACTGAATGAAATGCTATGCATACAATTAAAATTCTAAAATAATTTTAGCTATCTATTAATACAAAGGAATCCCTCCTGCAATCATAGGTTTTATGACTTAATTTTATTGTTAATGTTATCCAGCACCCAATGAAGGTTGAAATCATTTTCTTAAACTTTACTGACAATCAAATCGCAGAAGCTTCTGCAGTCTTTCTTAGGAATGCAGACTGTTACAGCTTCTGAAAGTCTCGCTGAGTAAATTCCCTAGAAGACACATGCATACACAGAAACCATGCTGGCCGTAGCTTGTGTGAGGATGGTATGCATGCCTTCAGTCTGGAAGCTTTGAGTCTGGAATTGTTCCTGAACTAATAACACAGAGAGAAAAGAAAATACAATTATAATACACCAAACTTGGTTCAGAGATGTGTGCCCTCATTCCTGCTGTGCCAAAAGTCACGCTGCTTCTGCTCCTTTGCGCGAAACACAGAGCGGTGCCAGAGCTCAAGCCTGCTCTCCCAGCTCCAGCGTCTCGGAGTCAGGCTGGGAGGAAACCCTGAGTCTTTCACTCTTTAGTTGTGCTTCCTCTCAAACGTGATGCCTAATCTATGTGCGACTCATTCCTCCCTCCTGGTGAAATGGCAATAACAGTGATTCCCATGACGTTTTTGTGAGTGACCAAACATAAAAATATTTTACCTCACAAATAAATGACACTCAAAACATGCCAGTTATTGTCATTACTGTCACTACCAGGATTTCAGCAACCATAATTTACCTAACATTTCCTTAAAACAAAGAAAAACAAATTTCACAAACGGAATGTATATACATAAATGCACTAAAGTCTATTATATGCTTAGCACAGATTATTATAAAACCATAATGCCTGCTCATATCTGCTAAACAAGATAAGAATACTAGCGCAAGAATTCAACACAGGGACATTTTTGCTAGTTAAATCGATGACTTGTCTCCAATCAATTAATTAACCAATAAATTCTCCGAGTTAGTGTCCTAGAGATTTCTCAAAACCCAATATCCACTAATGAAAATGGAAAAGATGCTCAACTGGGTTCCTGCTGAAGGTCAACAGTGTTGGAACTTCCGTATTGTGATCTCATTATCCACATCTTTCCCTTTTTATTTTATTTATCTATTCAAAAGGCAGAGCTAAACACACACACACACACACACACACACACACACACACACACACACGGTATCTTCCATCCAAAATGGCTGCTACAAGATGATGGAGCCAACCCAAAACCAGGAGCTTGGGATTACGCCGGCATCTTCCGTTATCCAAGAATTCAGGCCATCTTCTGCAACTCCCCAGCTGTGTTAGCAGGATGCCGGAATGGAAATGAGCAGCTAGGACTCATGCTGATAGCAGCTGCTAGCACTGCAGCCAACAGCTTCTCCACTACTCCCCAATATCCACACCTTAATGCTGACCTAATGTGTGCTGACTCCAAGTACAACATGCTACATTCAAGTAAACATATTTTATCATCAGTTTCAAAGCTTTACAAAAGTTTTCAGAGGTATGTGCCTCATTTTCCCCTAATCATTAAGTGATGATGGCATTGCAGAATAGGGAGGTTCTAAAGATAAAATGGTCATTCCTTAAAGGTTTGCAGTACCCATTCTCCCTGCACAACCAACACACACACACACACACACAAACCACACCACACACAAACACACACACAACACACACCCCCACATGTGTATCACACACATAGACATACCACACACACATGCACATCACACACATACACACATAATACACTGGGCACACCACACACACACACACACACACCATTCATATCACACAGGCACACTATACAAACACATATAACCAAATCTAAAATTAGCATGGGAAGCCCATGAGTACTCAAGTGCTGCATTCTTCTAAAATGTAACCTTAAAAACAGTAGGTACGTCCTCAATAACAAACATACTCTAGCTGATACTGACACAGCATATACTATAAACAAATATTTATTTGTGACATATTTGAAAAGAGTCACCTTATCAAAAAGTCTAAGGAAGTGCTGTCTGGTAGGCACGAGAAACGAATACTAGACAAGCAGTGTACCTAGAGAAACACAGCAGAGCTGGCTAATTGCTGATAAGAACACAGAAAGAACACTGAGACATTGAGAATGAACTTGTGCCTTGAAATTTTACACATGAACAACAGAGTTAAGGGCCTCAATCAATCTACACAGACATCCAAACATGAATAAAGTCATAAATGCAAGAATTAAAAGGGAAACAATTCTTATTTTTAAGAAATGTGAATGATTACTTGAGCACCATTTCAACTTTTGCTGTATTTGAGAAGTTCTTTTCCTTCTTTACTTTCTTGTCACTCTCTTTCTTTTAAGAAAACCTGTTAACAAAACACTGATTTTTAAAGAAAGAATTTAAGGGTTTTCAGTTCCAAGTGGTTATTTTTTAAATTTAGGAGAGATGTTCGTCATAAACATACCAAAACTAACTCCATAATTTTGTTAACAACACGGGCATGACAGGAGGAAAAAATGGCCATTTTAGTATCTTCTTGTCAGAGCTTAAGTCTACATCTTTGGATTCTAATGAAATTGGAAAGTTCGTTTTTAAGACCATCCACACTTTTGGCACCAATGGCAAGGCTGGGGATCCTGAAAGTCACATATATGATAGATTTCTGGGCTGTTGCCATGGCATAGCATATAAAGCTGCTACCTCCAGTGCCAATATGCTGTATTTGTGAAGCAGCTCCCTGCTAAAAGCCTGGGAAAGCGGTGGAAGATGGCTCAAGTGTTTAAGTTCCTGCACTCATGTGTGAGACCCTCAAAGAGGCTCTAGGCTCCTGGCTTCAGCCTGGCACAGCCCCAGCTCTTATATCCAGTTGGGGAGCAAACCAGCAAACAGAGTATCTCTCCCTCTATCTTTTCTATTCTCTCTCTGTAGCTCTGCTTTTCAAATAAGTAAATAAACCTTTTAAACATGCTAAAGACTCACAAAACTCGTGGGAAGCTATTATGCTCAAGTTTATGGGTTATTACAGGGGAAGGACATTGAAATGAGGCAGGGCAGACGGCATAGGATAATGCTTAGGGAAGTCCCAGACACAGAGAAGCACTCTTGTAGCTCAGCAGAATCAGGGCACATAACTTTCATGACCTTGATGTGTAACAAGAAACCCAGAACGTTGCCAGCCAGGATCCCATCTCTGCAGGCACTCCTACTGTTCACTGCAGAATCCTTGCGTAATACGCCCCCTCAATGCAGGATAGTTCAGTCGCCAGCTTTCTTGCTGCTTATGAGTCAAGGGAACAATTCTGTCTTTTACTCTCTTATCACACAAATACAAGCAGCAAATAACAGGCCTATAAATATGAGAGATATGAGAAATGTACCACAAAGTAGAAGGAACTTTTTTCAATAGACTCTCCTTAAAGAAGATCAGATAGTTCTTACCCTTTTCTCACAAGAGCTACCATGGTGTAACAGAATTCAATGATATTTTGAAATGCAGAAAATGTTATTATTGATTATTCATGGTAAGCTGATAGTTTTTAAACAGTCAGTGTTAAATATTAATACTCAGTTAATGAAATGCAACCCAACATAACATAAAATAGCCAGAAGTGTTTTTATATGTCCAACATTGTCCTCAAGTTCAAATTGAAAAAAAGTTACTATAAGACGAAATGATGAATCTGGCACCACTATAATTTCAATGTTTGCCCCTCCAAAGTTGATGTTGAAATTTAAGTTGTCACTTTCTTTATGTTCACAAAAAAGCTACCTTTAATTATGTAGACTATAACAGTAGTGCACAAAAATAGAAATAAGACTAATTTTACCTGTATGAAAAAAGTGATGCAGAAAACATGGGGGGAAATTTCAATTTGAAAACTTCACTTGTAAGTATAACAGGAAAGCATCCTGAATCAAACACACAGCTAAAAGTGCTCTAACTGCATGTTTCAAATCATGCATAAAATGTTTTTGTCTCCTTAACAGCATTCCATTAGTGTGCACAATTTTGCATTGTGATTCATTTTACAATCTGCACTGAAATTTAATTGACGCTCTAGGAATATAAAAGCTTACAACAGCATCTTCAAACAGAGAAGTATCATAGCATGAGCTATGTATAAATGGTGGACACCGGATGTCCAAACCCGTTTGCTCACATGAAGTGATGGCTGAAATGGAAGGAACTCGGTGGGGCTGGTGGTGTCTCAACACATCTTCAGAGTGTGGGGTCTGGAGCGGTGTTTGGAAAGGGAAGGATGTTGGGAGAGTTGAAGTGGTCCACATTTTGAAGACAACACTAATCCCAAAAGCCCACCCTTCACTGTCCCAAACCTAAGAACTTGAATTCTGAGCCAACAGCACAGAGACCACAGCATCTGTGGATTAATATTGTTACACCAACCCTAGGCCTGTCCTGTGCTCGGCTACCTCTAGGTCTAAGACTTTTCGTTGCTGCTGATGCTCCTTTAGTTTTATGAGCTACCTTCGTAACTGTCTCAAAAGAATCCAGGCGCATTCTTACTTTTTGTTTAAATAAGCTACAAGGGATTTCTCACACTCTTATGAAAAGAACATTTTCAAACTAGATTCTATATATAGGAATTATGGGTTCTATTGGAGATCTGTAAGAACTTCAGTTCCACAATTATATAAATCTTTAACTTCCAAAACAGGCAGGGAAATATAAATCACACCTGGAAAATTATCACAGAACTAGAATCAGCTAAATTACCGATTAAGTCCAGTTCTCCATGTGGTAGATACTTGTTGACGCAGTACAGCTTGAGAGATGTTCTGCAAGAAAGAAGGCCCGAGTACTTGCTATAATCTGGATAACTAACCCTTCTGATTAAGTGAATGTCAGTGAATAAGCTAGCAGCACAAAAAGCAAAACAAGTGTAATAAAACCCAACAAAATGGCTTTGGAGAGGAAATGAAGACTCAAGGTCTCTATTGATAAGACGTGCAGGTGTAATGAATTGTTAGTGTTCAGCTTTTCTACAAAAGTTCCACATACATCATCCTACCTCAGTTCGTCATCACACACTCACACTTTGTCCAAAGAACCCTGCCCAGTAGCAGAAAACAGATGGGCCTGAGGCTAGCAGGGGAAGCTACAGGACAGATCACAGAGGGAGACAGAAAAGAGGACCTAAAGAGGGAACAGTGATGGGTTTGGCAAATGAGAGCATAGAAGAGTTATGGTACATGCAACAATAACTTGGGAAGTTTTGTAGACTTCAAAAGTAAAAGATTTGCCATTGCTGCAAAATACCAAATAAGCAGTGATGACACAGCAAACAGTGAAGGTTTATGTCTTGGTCATAATGTCATGTCTTGGGTGAGCCAAATAAGCCACGGCCCTGAATTTGCCACGAGCAAAATTAATTATTTTGATTTTTATTTTCATGATATAGTCCCATAGGCTCATTCATACATAAAGTCTGCATCATAAATAAGTACATATGGAGAGAACCATATTACCTCTTAATTTTTTGATGGTTTGTTTTAAAGTTCCTTTCACCTGGACGTGTTCATGATGCGGCGATTTTATGTATGCCTTGATTGAGGGATGAGCTACTTTCCAGCAAATCAATTTGCAAAAAGGAGGGAGATTGAGGGAGATTGAGAAAAGTACACTTACTAGATTTCTTCTAAAGTTGAATACTGTATACGCTTTAGAAGACACACTAATATAAGTTATCACCCAATCTGTTTTGAGTTACAGGATGTATTAGGCATGTCAGTACAAAGCCTGGACCTTAAAGACTTTTGGCCACCCTACTGAGAACACTCTCAAGGGAGGGAAGGTAAATAAGAACCCCCAAAAGGTTCCCTCAAGACCAATGGAAGTGAGAGCAGGTGCTTTCTTAGCTTATCACCATGCAGTCCTGGAGCTAGACCTAAGCCTTAAAGCAAGTGCAGTACAGGGAAGGTTCCTTGCATTCAGTCCCTTGTCCAACACCCCACCCTGCCGAAACATCTCAAATCCACACTTGAAGAGCATCAACTTGAAGGAGCACAAGAAATATTTAGGCTGCATTTATATCAATATATATATTGAACACCAATGAGTTTCTGAAGACAAGAACTTTTTTCCTTCCTCCTCTATTTTGCATCCACATAGCTACACTTTGCTGTCTCTCACAAACACTTCTCCAAGAAGCTCTTTCTCCAGTCTGATCCTGCCTGAGACTTCATCTGGAATGTTAATATCCTTACTTTATTATGGCTCCTAAATCCTGTAACCAATGAAGAAAGCCCATCCAGCTCATGCACTCAGAGCTGTACTGAGCAAGAGCGAGCCTCCCACTGCCAGAGGGCATCAGCATCATTCTCCCAAGAAAACACTGCATACTGACACAGTTCAGTCAACGATCCGAGAGAAAAGTGATCCAGCATGAATATGCTTAGCCAGTAACACCAGGCAATTTTCAAATCACAGTGGAGCTGTCCTTTGTAGGTTTAATTAGAGACTGCAGATGGTATGTGGAAGCATGGAATTCTCCCCCCCAGACAGAAGACATGGAGGGCAATGGAAACAGGGTAAATCTTCAGAGAAGGTGTACAACCAGCTGCTATGCAGCAAGAGAGTGAGTAGTAATGGGAAGTGCCTGGCCACTTGGGCTGCCATCACACAAGCAGTGAGCAAGGGTGCCTGTGTCAGAAGGAGGCACATGGCAAGGAGACCTCCCATGCCTGCACAAAAACCCAGGCAGGAAAAGTAGCTGCTGGGTTGCTGGTTTGTGTGCTCCCTTGCTGACAGCTCCAGGCAATTTCACCATCCAGCTGTTCGGTTTCTCGAAACTAAGGTAATTGGAATTGAACTGCAGAGCCTCCCTAAAACCTAGCAATTAACAATACGATTTCCCAAATTGCACTGTAATAGGAATGTGTCTATCAATCAACCCAGTGAAGTAACATATTTTCTCACCAGATGTGAGATTTCATATCTTCATAACTCTCTGGATTTACCAGTTACGAATTGCCAGCCTTGCCTCAAGCTCTGAGAATTAATGGACCAGTTTCCAACTATGCAAGGATGGTTTATAGTTGTAAAATAGCCCCACCTTCATTTAAAATATGTCCTTCTTTAAATGTAATCAGAAAACATGTAAGAAGGAATAATTTCATTTCCACTTGCAATGTTCTATATTACCATTGTCTAGATGAGCGCAGTTCCCAGGAACTCAGCACAGCACACTCTGGTATCAGGAGAACCAGTTAGTCACTGGCAGAGAGCAATGAATCACAGTTTGAAGATGCAACAACTTCAAGCCTTAAACTTTAAGGATATCCTGTGTAGTTTTTTTCTGGACATACACTATAAGTATTTAGAATTTCTAATTCCATATATATATATACACAGGTCTGCTGAGTATCTTGGAATAAGAGGAGAATTCGAAGAATCTCCCATATGTTCTGCTTGTCACTATGGTTATCAGGCACGCCAGCTCTCATTTTAGCTTTCGCTCCAATCCCAAACATCTGAGCCATGGCCAGGATGCAGTCGTCTTCTGAAAGCAGTCCAGGCAGATTCTACTGAAGCCAGAACTTCAAACTCTGTGGGCTTGAAAACCTACTCTTGCTTTGTTGTTCAAAAGAGAACAACTGTATATAGTGAAGGTTACTCAACAGGCCTTGCATGGACTTTACTCACTTAACACACTGTTCTTTCCTTAATGTGCTCCAGAGACTTTGCAGTGACATGTAAAGGATACAAAACAAAGTTAGGAAAAGTTATCGGAGATTTGGGGGTGCATTCAGCTGTTGCTGCCTTTAGAAGGTGACCCGGCAGCAGAAAGTAAAGGAGGAAAGTAGAGAACATTACAGAACCATCTTGTCTAAATAATAAAGAAATGTGATATATCTAGCCATAATTTGTTGAATCAGACATCAAACCCACAAATACTTATGTTAAAGAAAAGATTAAAAGCTCATAAAACTGATGGATAAAATCAATTCAGTGATTAAATGGGTCCTTATTTATAGGCAAAAAGTTAATATTGAATATATAGTGCTGGGCCAATGTGATTTCAGCCTAAAAGAAATGACTTCTGAATTCTCATACTATACACTGTCTTGAACTCCATGTGAGTAAACTACACATTTTATTATAGACCAGAAAGAAAAAGAGCAGTTTCACTGTAGCTGTGAAGAAAAGAGAAATCCCCGACACTGAAGAAATGAACTGTATTAAGATCATCAAAGGAAGATGAATGAGCAAAGTCATGGATCTAAAATGTGGGCTACAACATGTAAGACAAGCAAGCAACAGCAGACCACGAAACAAGTATATCTGCTTAAAACATACTATCATCGAGTGTGTGTGTGTGTGTGTGTGTGTGTGTGTGTGCGCGTGTGTGCATTCTTATTTATCTACACACACATTTTTGCTTTCTGTTTCTGCAACATGGCCTGGAACTCCTATTCCCAGACAGAGAAATGATTCCAGAAGATACACGATGTCCTCATTCAACTGTTCATTAAGATTGACACCTGGGGCCTGGCACCATGGCACATTGGCTAAATCCTCACCTTGCCAGGGCTGGGATCCCATATGGGCACCGGTTCTAGTCCCTGCAGCCCTGCTTCTCATCCAGCTCCCTGCCTGTAGCTTGGGAAGGTAGTTGAGGATGACCCAAAGCCTTGGGACTCTGCACCCATGTGGGAGACCTGGAAGAGGCTTCTGGATCCTGGCTTCAGATCAGTTCAGCTCTGGCCATGGTGGCCACTTGGGGAGTAAACTAGCAGATAAAGACAGATCTTTCTGTCTCTATCTCTCTCTGTAAATCTGCCTTGCCAATCAATATTAATAAATTGTCTGCAAAAAAGAATGCCTCTCACCACCTTGGACACCCCCCCTAGTCTGCAGGTATGAGAGAAGGAATGCTTTGTCTGGGACATGGGAGATCTCCTACTGTAGCTGTTAATATCACCATGCCCACTAACATCAATGGAAAACCTCAACTCGGGAAAAATTAGTAATGGTTAACAATACGCAAGGATGAATGTTTAGGCTATTCTGCCAAGGTGATTAAGGCAAAGGGAGTACAGGGTGTATATCTGGAAGGTATAAACACCAGGTATTACCACAGGATTAATTGTAAAAACTAGCAATGCAGTTGCCATAATTATTTCCTTCTTATTTTGTCATGAATACTTTTGTGTGGGAGATCTGTTTAAGGATCTGCACTATTGTTCCCTTTCTTCTCCTAAGTTCTTAGGTAATATTATCATTCTTTAGTATCATAGTATTTAATTATTGTTGATTTTATACTGCACTGTTTAAGTTCAGAATGTCAAAGACTGTCCCTCGTCTTCTGAGAAGGAATCCGTGCGTTTTTGGCCACATGCAGGGTAGTTGCACCAAGTCATTATCCGGAGGTTAAGGACCGTTTAAGGAAATGCGATACCTGCCTAGTAAACAAGAAATGGACTTGAGATGATTAATTTTAGGTGCTAATGTTACAGGTCATGGGGTGCCAGCCCAATGATTATTAATCATTATTTATAGGTATGTCTGTGTAGGTATGTTTGCAGAGGAGATCCAGCTGGCACCTAGCCTGCAGATCTCAGGAGACGGCTTTCCTGAAAGCAAGTCTCAGCACCCAACCATTCAGGTGAAAAAGCAGGAAGATGCTGTTCATGGAAAAGCAGGGCACGGCGGCATTAACACATCTTCTTTTGCTTTCTACCTGCTTGGCCAAACAGCACCATCTCTCTCATCCTCAGCCTTCGGCCCGTAGCTCAAACCTCCAACCACCTGAGTCACGCCTGTGGATGTTGAAGGAATTTTATCATTGGATGCCCAGGGTCTCTCCCAGGTGGTGAGCCGAGTACAGAAACCCAAGGCTTCAACACACACGTTCCCTTTACATACAGAATAAGAAAAACCCCTCATAATCAACCTCTTTTTATGTGTGCCTCCTGCTCCTGCTTCCCCAGAGAACTTTGAACGTAAAAAATGGGAAAATTCCAAGTGCCATTAAAGAAGATAATAATCAATTTTATCTCATTAGAACTGATAGTACAGATATGAAAAGTGCCTTGTTTAGAATTTTGCCCACAAGTTATTATAGCAATATCTATTATTTTTATTGAATCATCCAAATTTAGCCTAGCTTTCCTAGGAATATTAGGCTATAATTTCAGTTTGATTTGTATATATATATATTTTTTCTTTTTAGGACCCTCTCTGCATACTTTTCTTGTTTCAAAGTGTGAATTTCATTACAAGGTCACAAGCATTCTGCATCAAAAATATTTGGCACAGGCCCGGCGCGGTGGCGCAGTGGTTAAGGTCCTCGCCTTGCACGCCCAGGATCCCATATGGGCGCCGGTTCTATCCCAGCAGCCCTGCTTCCCTTCCAGCTCCCTGCCTGTGGCCTGGGAAAGCAGTCTAGGACGGCCCAAAGCTTTGGGAACCTGCACCCGCGTGGGAGACCCAGAAGAGGCTCCTGGCTTCGGATCGGCATAGTATCGGCCCTTTGCGCTCACTTGGGGAGTGAATCATTGGACGGAAGATCTTCCTCTCTGTCTCTCCTCTCTGTATATCCGCCTTTCCAATGATAAAATAATAAAAATAAATCTTTAAAAAAAATATTTGGCACACAGCTGACGTCACACAGTTAGACAACAACTCTAGAATGGTATTTGTTATGATCAAGGTGTCAAAAACAACTTTCGGATCCGCCTCTAGGATCCACCCTATGGAAAGCAAAAACTAGAACCATGCAAAAGAACATCTAGACATTAGAAATTATGTTATAATAGTTTATCAATACAGGGTCAATACTTCAAAATTAATAAATTAAGTAAAATATAATTTTGAGTATGTGCACATTATATATTGCATATCTTTTGATGAAAAGTCTACCAAAAGTTCATGAATATTAGACACTGTGAAAAACTTTAATTAAAATAAACATGTTTTACTTTTATTTCTCCAAAAATATTGGAAAAGCTGTTTTTTTCTAAAGTATGTTTGAAAGAGAGACAGAGATGACAGTGCTATCACCCATGGGTTTACACCACAAACAATAATTAAGGCTTGGGTTGAATCCCTGACAGAGGTGAGCAGCAAAACCTCCATCTCCAGGGGGGTGTAGGATCCCCACTCCTCCAGCACGCACTGTTCTCTCCCAGTCAGTACTGGAGAGAAACTGCAGGCAGGACCAGAGCTAGAGACCAAACCTAGGCACTCCAGGTCTAGGGGCAGGTGTCTCAACCAAGCCAACCACCTGCTCCCCACACCTCCACAAGTACCATCATATGATTTTTTGCCAAACATATAAAATAGAGACTTGTCTGTTCAGTTTCTTCTCTTATGTATGGACCTTCTAGTATTCAAAGCAGTGTTGTGCATGAAAGTAATAGCACTTTGCATCTCCCTTCTTTCTCTTCAATGTATTTATTGGAAAGGTAAAGTTATAGAAAGAGAGTGAAAGAAAAAGGGAAACATCTTCCAAGAGCTGGTCCACTTCTCAACCACTGTGCTGGGCTGAGCCACTTCCAGGTTAGCAGCAACTCTAAATCTGTCTCTCCTCTCTGTAAACCTGACTTTACAATAAAAATAAATAAATTTTAAAAAAAGGTAGTGGGGCCCAGCATAGTAACCCGTAGCTTAAATTCTCACCTTGCTGGTGCCAGGATCCCATATGGGCACCGGTTCTAATCCCGGCAGCTCCACTTCCCATCCAGCCCTCTGCTTGTGGCCTGGGAAAGCAGTTGAGGACAGCCCAAAGCCTTGGGAGCCTGCACCCGTGTGGGAGACCCAGAAGTAGCTTTGGGCTCCTGGCTTCAGATCAGCTCAGCTCTGGCTGTTGCAGCAGCTTGGTGAGTGAATCAGCAGAGGGAGAGCTTTCTCTCTGTCTCTCCTCCTCTCTGTGTATCTGACTTTCCAATAAAATTAATCTTTTAAAAAAGGCAACGTTACCCAAGGCTTTTTTCTAACATCCTACTAGAAATATTCTAGAAATTTCAACAAAATCAAATGGTATAGACATGTAAAATGCAATATATTGGTAGCCAGACAAAAGAGTGCACATTCTGCATTTTAATCTTCAATTGTGTCGCTTAATACAATGGTGAGTGCATTGTGCACTGTTATGAGCAGGGATATATTCTGAAAAAAAAAACAATACCTTCTTGCCAATGTAGGAGAGAATAGTTAAGATTCTAAGTGATTTAAACACTTGGAAATATAGACATGTTACAACTTAGAGTGTCATTTGCAAAAGGGCAACAACCACTTGATAAAGGGAAAGTCTTACTTCTTCGAAAAATAAAGGCATTCAAGAATCACATTTGTTCTACCACACTGGAAAAACTGAGGCAGCTTATCCAATTAGGATTTCTAAATTAATAATCATAGATGTATCATCAATACATTCAAGGTCCACTAATTCATAAAATATTGCCTATATTTAAGCACAAACTTTCATTAGAAAGTTTACTTTCTGTATTCCTCTCAAGGATCAATTCTTAAATCATGCATGAATAATAAAATCCATTACCTGGGGCTGTAACAGTGGCCCAGTAGACTAATCTTCCACTTGTAGCATCAGCATCCCATACGGGTGCCAATTCGTGGCCTGGTTGCTGCACTTCTGATCCAGCTCCCTGTTTATGACCTGGGATAACAGAGGAGGGCCCCCAAGTCCTTGGGTCCCTGCACAGACGTGGGAGGCAAGGAAGAAGCTCCCGGTTCCCGACTTCAGAGGAACTCAGCCTCAGCTGCCACAGTCACCAGGGGAGCAAATCAGCCGATGGGACATCTCCCCCTATCTCTTCTTCTCTCCAAAATCTGCCTTTCAAATAAAATAAACCTTTCAAAAACCCTCACTATTTGATATGTTAGCAATAACATTATCAGTGGTAGCAACTATAGCTGCATGACTTAATCATGCAATATGAATTTGAAATGATGTTATAGTTAAAAAGCAGAGTCTTAGAGAGGTTAAGCAAATTGTTCAGAATCAGAAAACCAGAAGCAGCAAGGTTCAACTCTACATCATAAGTCGGGTTTCCTTCAGGCCTGAAATTTTTGAGACTTCAAAATTAACTTTAGTGTAACCACCCTGAAAAATGAAAGCCTTCCAAGATAGGGCTTTATTTTCCATTTTAATTATTCGGGCTCATTGTCACTTTCCCCACATCCCAGCCAGGATGAGAATTAGGAAAATAGCTGTATGTGCCACTAAAAAACTGTTTATTAGCACAGACTTCAATCCTTAAGTCTTCAGTGGGGGACAAATCTACACTCTTCATAAAAATCTCCGTGTATCTTAAAACTGAGTCTTGCGGCCAGTGTCATGGCATAGAACAAGCTGCCCTGTGCAACTCCAGGATCCCAAGTGGTGCTGTTTCATATCCTGGCTGTTTATCATCTGACCTATGTTTCTGTTCACGATCCCGTTTGGGCAATGGAAGTGACCCAGTGGGCTGGGCCTCTGCACTCACACGTAGAAGCTGAGTCGCCCACACTCCTCGCTTCGGCCAGGCTTAGAAGGGGGACAGGGTGGTGAACCAGCACGTGCAAGAGTTCCCCCGATCTGTCACTTCATCTGTGTAACTTTTCCTCTCAAACACAATTTGTTTTTACTGTTATTGTGTCTTTTTTCATTCTCATATTTTGGCACCAAATATCAATCATAGCAATATTTAATTACACATTAAATATTTAGATATTTAGCATAGGAGAATATTAAAATCACAAATATTATTTATTTATTGGAGCAGCGTGCCTTTTATTGTTGTTTTTACCAAAGTAATAGAGAAAGACATTATCTGCAAATAAATTTCTAGAGAAATACCCAATAGAAAATCAACAAACTTCAATCATTTTTACCATATTTGCCTCAAGGTATAACTTTCCACAAAGACAAATTAAACAAAACATTTTTATTTACATTCCTATCATGCATATTTCAAAATAAACTGATGACCATTTATATAATTAATTCAGGGGCCCTTCAGGCATCATTTTTCTTCTGTGATTATGACAGAGATCCCTGATGGTCAAAGCAATGATTTTTCGCTATGTGAATTACACACTGCCGTGTGAGTCTAGTAAGTTCTATGTGTGAATATCCCTTAGAGATTGATTACATGACAGGCCATACACTCTGTTACGCAGACATAGGTAAGTATACTTTTATTAAGCACTTGCTCACATTTTGATTAAACAATGGATATTTATTTTAAAAATCATTGGCCTGGCTGCCTTTATTCAGGGTATTGCCTGTTCAGTGCGATCAAACACGTATTTATCCCGGATGCCGGGTTGGGAGCGCAGGCTCAGGTGGGTAGGAGTTTGCTTTCCCATGCTGGCCATCACCTCCCTTTCCGTGGCAGTCCCACACCCAGGAGCAGCTCACAGGAAGAGTGGGAAAAGTAACAGCTGGGCCAAGTAGTCACCCAGGACATTTTCTACGTGTTTTCCCTTCTAACATGAGATGAAAATCCATCCAGTTTACCAAGTATGCTAGCTGCTATGAATAAAAACACTCAAAAACATTCAAATATTATGTGGCTACAATGATTACTATTGCTGGCACAAATGCCCATCTTTGGAAACTCTTCTCAGGAAAAATGTGCCTTTGTCTTTCTCTTCTTTTGTTTTTAATCATTGGCTTGAAGCTGTTTTTCCCCATTTCCCAGGAAGTACTTATGGAAGACCCGAGCACCTGCTGCTCCCTGCCTTGGGTGGGAAAGCAGACCTGGGCGTATGTGAGCTCCTCCACTCAGAGGCAAAGGGACCACTCTGCCTTCCCGCCACCACGTGCAGCTTCAAAAAGAATCATTTCAACGTAAGAGTTCAGTTGGTTGCTCTGTAGTGAAATAAATTATTTCAGCTGCTACGTTTTTGAAGTTACTCTATGAGAATTTTAAATTCTTTTCCACACAGCCCTAAGGGCGTGCGAGTTGAACCAAGCCTCCTTTCTGGTTTATGATTTCTGGGCTGACAGGAGTTCACAGCAAAAATAACTTCTGAACATCAATCAAGCCCTGTCCGTCTGCTCTTTCTTGACATGCTTCCTTTTCATTGTGATAATATTCTGTCTCTTACATTTAAAACATGACATTCAATTCCAGCCACTCGTTGAGAACTTCATATGAAAAGCAGACCTTATCAAACACAGGAAAATTAATAGAAATTATGAAGAAAATGAAAGAGAACTACACAGATTTAGTGACATGATTGTGTACGGTATCTAAAGGAAATAAAATATAATTCCATGTTACATTGGAGTGCTTTTGCACTCTTGTTTTAGGTAAGAGTACACAGAATGTCTCCAACACTCTAGAAAGCAGACAGCGCATATTACCAAAGAGAATGATCTGGCATGGAAACGGGAAATAATAAAGAAGTTCATAAATTTTAAGATTTTTCTAGGTGTTTCATAAAATTCTGTGATCTGCCTCTGGCATGGAGTCAAGACTGAAGTGATTCTTGAAACAAAAAGTTTATCAAGCTTCAACTTGTAACCCATTAGTGGGCTGCAAAATCATTTCAGTGTCATCAATTAATGGAAGAGAATAAAACAGACCAGAAAAGATAGGAGAAAATTACACAAAGGGAAGATAAACTTTTTTAAAGTATATGTGTGTATTAACTAGCAATATAAATGTGTTACTTGCTGGTATCATGTCAAAATGTCTCAAGACTACACTAGTGGACTTGAGACCCTTGTAAAAAATATACAGCAAGTTGATTTCTAGTGAAAAAAAAAATACATACAACCTGTATCCTTGAGCTCAGAAGAACACTGTTTGTAAGGATTGTTGAAGTCTTACTATAGAAATCTATAAACTCTCCATGGCACATATGATCCAACCCAAAGAAAATGTGCAAAATCTAGCACAGCGTTTAGGAAATGGACTTGGCAAAGTCACAACGCTTTAGGTTGTATGTTACTGAAATATTAAACATGTATATCAGTGCTGCCGACTGACTTAATGGCAATCATGTGCGATATGAAAAGGCAACAGGGCATCTCTTTTTGTTTGTTTAGTAATAGGAAAGTTTCATTTCAAGAAGCCGGCATCATGGGGAAAGAGATGTCTTGATCCAAATAGGCTCTTTGTGCCTGCTAGTACACCATCCTTGAGAGACACAGATCCAGTTCAATCTACACCTGCACTTGAGAGGATTCCATTTCAGCAGGCTTCACACCTGTTCAGAAAGAACCAGTGAACAACCATCAGAGCACCCTGTTTCTCACCATATTTGGGCTTTTAGCCATGTTAATTTTACTCGAAATACTTAATGAAGTAATGATAAAATCAGTAGTGGTTGCATTTGTTCAGTTTCAGCTGTGTGACTACGCACCATAAATATATTTTTATTTAGTTTTCAGAACAATCCTATAAGGTAGGTTTTATATATTACATGTAACAAAAAATTAATTAATGAAAAGTTCTCAATAGTGTAGCTCAAAGGTCAACATTCTCTCGAAGCCTGTGAGGTAACAGGAGCCAAGATGTGTTTTTGTTTTCGTTTTTTCTGTGCATTTTATTCCTTCTCAGAATCTTTGGATAAAAGGAAGGAACAAGGTAGGAGAGGGGGCAGGGAAGGGGGAAATATGCAGACCCAAGGCTAAGCGTATCAGTGACCTAAGCGGAGAAATCAGAACCCCAAAGTAGGTCCTCAGGAGGGGGCCAACATGGCTGGCCATCAGCTGTCTCATGGATGAGGCCAGGTGGCTGAGGTTCCCACCTGCTGTTTCACTTTCATCCAGGACCTTCACCACCCTCCTGACCGGTTGCAGCACTGAGAGAGATGCAGGATGCCCAGTGTAAGAAAATTCCCTCCCAGGGCATGCCTTTCAAAATATTTTTTCTTCAGACAAAATTGTTTTTACTGGGATTTTAATTTTTTTTAAAAAGAAAGAAACCAGGATAGAAAATATGAAGGTCTGGCGCAATAGCATAGTGGTTAAAGTCCAATCCTTTTAAGTGCCAGGATCCCATAAGGGTACTGGTTCTAATCCCCATAGCCCCGCTTCCCATCCCTGTGGCCTGGGAAAGCAGTAGAGGACGGCCCAAAACTTTGGGACCCTGCACTCGCGTGGGAGACCTTGAAGAAGCTTTGGGCTCCTGGCTTTGGAATGGTTTAGCTCCAGCTGCTGCACCCAGTTGGGGAGTGAATCAGCAAGGGGAAAATCTTTCTCTCTACCTCTCCTGCTCTCTGTGTATCTGACTTTCTATTCAAAATACATAAATCATTTAAAAAATTATTAGACATCCTACTGTGCCAATCACATTCAAATAGTGTTTCACATTTCAAACACTATTAAAAACAAAAATCATGTAAGCACTTAATTTCCAAGTTATGCAAGGGATGCCTAAGAGACCTATAATTATGAAGTGGTCAGCCATCTAGAAACAATCTTGGTCACATCTGTTGCTACAAGTGGGTTTTTTTCTTCAAAGACGGATTGGCTGGCAGCTCCCCAAATTTCCCAAGTTTTAGTCAGCTCCTCGGGTCCACGTTTTCTCGGGTCCTCTCAAAGATGATCTCTACCACCTGATGAGGTAGAAATATATGGCTATTCAACAAGACCTATCTGTCTAGAATTTGGACCAGGCTTTCTCATTTTCTGTATTATCCAAGGTATTTCTTCACATCTCAGAATCCTCAAGTTAAGAGGATGTTAATTTGCATAGCTCAACAGGTGATTCAAAGATTAACACCTGCAAAGTATCTGGTATGTCTTTTCACACATGAAGATACTCCATGAACCATAGAAGGAAAAATATAGTTGCTGCTACTAATGTTGATTATTGGTGCTTTTCAACATGGGCTATGTTTTAGAACTGAATAATGAATAGGATCTAGACATTCTAGATAAATGGTCTGGACAACTTTAAACCCCATGCATGTGACAGGAATATTCAAGCCTGTTTGCCACTATTGTATCTTGTGCCAACTGTACCACCACCCCCTTAACTTTCCAAGTCTATTAATTTTCATTTTATTTAGAAGGCAGCAAGATATACAAATAGAGACATCTGCCATTTAGTTCATCTCACAAACCTACAAGCAAGGGTAGGAGCCCAGGAAGCAGGAATTTGATGCAGATCTTCCACGTTGTGGCAGAGCTCAGGCTTGAAGCCATCTGCTGCTGCCCCTCAGGATGTACACAGGGAAGAAGCTGGACCCACAGCGCAGCTGGGACTGAAACCATGTGACACCCTAAGCAGGCCCCACTCCACTCCCTCAGCCCAAGTCTACTCCTCACCTGCTTTAAGGCTCTACTTCCTCCCAGTGAGTGGCCTTTAATCACGCAGACACATCATTTGTATATTTTAGGGCTAGATTTAACAAAAACATTTGAACCTTATACTTTTGTCCCTTTCCCTGTATGCCTCTGCCACGGTCCAGGATCTAATTCTGAATTAGTAACTTCGTATTATTTTTATTATACATGGTCTCCAGCACTGAATTCGTTTCAGGCTCTATTAAACCTGGATCTCTAAAATATTATTTCACTCACCTTGAACTAAATAAACAGCAGAGTACCACAAATGTTTAACTTCTGCTAAAACTTGGAATCAATTAGACGAATTGTTGGCCCTCCCCAGATTGTAAGGAGACTTGACATTACTTTGAGTTCTTAGAAGCTATCATCGAGTCCTCAATTTTCAAATGTGCTTTTCAGTCTTCTGTTTTAAGATTTATTTGTATTGTAAAGGCAGATATACAAAGAGAAGAAGAGACGGACAGAAGGATCTTCCATCTGCTGGTTCATTCTCCAAATGGCCACAATGACCAGTGCTAAGCCAATCTGAACTCAGAAGCCAGGAGCTTCTTCCCAGTCTCCCACATTCTGTAGCGTCCCAAAGAGTTGAGCCATCCACTTCTCTGTCAGATCATAGGGAGTGAGCTAGATGAGAAGTGGAGTAGCAGGTACATGGACTGGCGCCCATATGGGACACTGGTGTTTGCAGACAGGATTAGCCAATTGAGTCTTTTTATTTTTAAGCCTGACAAAAATCTGTCCCAGATGGCCAAATTATATCAACCAGCAGCTGACTGCTAACCTTCCACCCCATATTTGTAGATTATACTCCACAATGATAGATGGGAACCATCACAGGACATGTGTTGCCAACTGCATACCATTTCTCAATCTATTTTTTTTCCTAGGACTCAGGGTACAGATATACATTTCCTAAAAATAGTGTTCCTTTATAACATCTAATCTAGCACCTTATTCTGTCATCCTCTCAAATCAAAATAACAATAATACCTTTTTGAAAGATTTATTTATTTTTTATGGGAAAGTCAGATCAGATTTATAGAAAGAAGAGACAAAGTCCTATCGACTGACTCCCTAAACGGCTACAACAGCCAGGAGCCTCTTCCAAGTCTCCCATTTCTGCAGGGTCCCAAAGTCATGGAGCATTCTCCCTGGCTTTCCCAGGCCACACGCAGGGAGTGGGATTGGAAGTGGAGCAGCTGGGACACAAACATTCAAAGTGAGGATTTAGCCATTGAGCCATGGGGTCAAGTCCCTACAAGAGTCTTTTTGTAAGCATTTTACTTCTACAAGCTACTTAGACACAATTCTATATCTCCTCACTCTGTTTCCCTTTAATAAGCTTAATTATCTTATTGCTGTTAATGCTTCTGGGAGAAAGTAAGTTCTCCCTCAAGCTTATTACATGAACTATTCCTTTTTAAAGGAGTGCTGGACTTAGTATCCTTACAGAATTTTTTTTCTGTGTAAAATAGTACTTTTAAAGTATTATGCTCTGAGAAGGAAAAAAAAATAAAACCTCGTCACTTAAATTATTCTGTTATATCAAAGGCTGACAGTTCAATTCTCTGCAGAGACAGAGGTCAAGCTGTACAAGCCGGAGTAGCTGATCTCAACACCGTGTAATTTGGTGGCGAGAGAGAGGATAGCAGCTGCAAATCATCCCACCAGCTCCCACAGGGACAAATGTCTGTGTCTGATCCTGTTCTGATTTTGGCTTTGTTGTTACTGCTCTCAAGGATACAAATATCCATTAGGGAAGGACATCACATCAGTTCAGAAACAATGTTAATAAGCTGAAAGTAGGCAACCTCAAAATAGGATCCAGTACAAGAATCAATGGTGACAAATGCTGGGAAAGGTATGGCATCTGGTGCTAGATGTTCCGGTGAAGAGAGTGACAGGAAAACAAGGAAACAGGCCACGTTAGGCATTAACCGTGATCTAAATAAGGAAGCAGCTGCAAGCAGAGAGCTGGCAGCACCAGCAATGGCACCGGCTGAAAATACCTACCACGGCTGCTGACCACATCTCCACAATGTGCTACAGCCAATATAATATCAACACAACAAAATGACCATGTTGGACACTCCTCCTCCCATCCATGCACCCAGTGCCATGATCACTCTGAGACTTCCAAAAAGGCAAGAAAATGGAGCACTCAGACCTTGCCCCAAACACCTCATTCTAGGAATATGCTAGAAATAGCTCCTGAGATCATTTCAGAGCAAAAAGCCAATCTCACCAGGCACAACTCACTGTCGATTGCTAATTATAAACATTACTACCCCCCAATCTCCTCCTTCCCTCCCTCCCTCTCTCTCTCTCTCTCTCTCCTTCAGAAACAAGAACCTGTATCCAATCATTTGACAACCTTTTGCACAAAGTGTGAGAATAAATAGCAATAAATAGTTCCATGGCTTTTTTCTTTTTAACAAATCTATTCTGACTTGGTTATTAGAAATGGGCAAAATGCAACAACTTGGATCCCCATTTGGGAGACTCAGGCTTCTCCTTGGCGCAGCCGTGGGCATTGCAGTCAATCCTGGGGATTGAACCAGAGGACAGAAAACTCTCCTCTCCCTCTCTCTCTGTTCATCTTCCATTTTTTCCTTACCACCTTCCCTCTCTTCTTCCTTCTTCCTTCCTCCCTCCATCTCAAACAAATAAACTAAATTTAAAAAATAAACTTATACAGCTTTACAATAGATCACTAGGTAATTGCTAGAGTGTTATATTAAGTGAATACTCATTTTTGTTAAATTATTCTGGGCTTAAACCACTGACATCATATTAATCCATATAGAAAATGCTTTTACATTATTGTTGAAGTTTTTATCATTTATTCACAAGCAAATCAATGCTACACCTAAAATATAAAGTGAAACATTTACCAAATCTTACTTATCACCTCTTGCAACTTCTTTTCGCTTTAGGATATATCTTGTTGAACATTTATTTTATATTTTAATATTTTGTTTCATTTTTGTCCTCTTTGATCTTCTTCTAGTTGATACTGCTGCATTTTCTTTGTTTTAGCACATTGATAATACCACCAGAACTACTAAAAGCTACAGACAGTTTCTGTTCCCCTGTGCCTAACAAATACATAGCGGAATCTTGAGGAATGGCGTTTTCAGTCTTGCTGAACTTTCCTAAATTTTGCTGAGTTATTTAATTTGCAAACAAATGTTTTCATCTACCTTGAAAAGCTTAACTGACAAGAGTTGCAGCATTTGCTCAGTAAAAATGGCACTATTCTTTGCAAAATTTCCTTCTGTTCTTTGCTGTTTGTCACCCAGGTGACAATATTATGCAGTTACATGGGGGAACTATTTTAAATATGGAGCTAGCTGAGGCATATGATTGCCTCAGGCAATTAGAAATGTTTGCTCTGATACCTCTGAGAGAGAGAAAAAAAATTATCACTCAATCTAATCACAAAAGTTACACAAAGACAAAAATCAATCACTTTAAAAGAGCCAAGAAAAATATCATGTATCATAAATACACACTGAAAGCTCTCCATTAATAATCAGTATACATTTGTCTCTTAAATTTATAAAGTATCATGTCTCGAAAGACCATGGATATAAAATGTACATACATGATGATCTTAAGTGTGAGCCAATAGCAAAGCACCCTGCTGCCCAAGCCAGCGTGTCACAGTTTAGCCTCTGTGCTGATGGGGATAACAGACACGAAGCCTCACACAGTTGGTGCTTACATAGCATATCCTTACGGCACAATGACTGTGTCACTGGAAACCCAGAAACGCTTTGCAGATTGGCTATATCCCACCAATCTTCAAAATTTACGGTCAAATTCACTTCTTCCTGTGCACCCAGATACCATTCCAAATCCTAAGGTGTCTGCGATTCTCCAGGGTGTAGATTTCAGGTTCCTAATTTATGGTCAAATTCACATCTTCCTGTGCACCCAGGTACCATTCTGTGATTGTCCGGGGAGTACAGATTTCAGGTTTCTGATGGCGTAAACTCCATTACTGCCACCTCGTAAATCACTGCTCAGCTTTCAAAGAATGTTTTCCAACTCCAAAAAAACATAAAAAATCATTTTAAATCTGGTCTTTCTCAATTTCTGATCTTAATTACCTTCATTTTCTTGCTTGTTTTGGATAATGCATTTTTAAAATATTTAAGCTATTCCCCACAATTTAGAAATGCTAAAAATGAAAATAAGCAGATCTGCTAAGTGCATAAAATTTGAGAAAGGAAAAAAAAATCCTACAACATAAATGCTATCTGGGGACGACCACTCCAAGGAGGCAGGGGAGAATGCACATTCATACATTTCGTAGAGGGCGGATATTTTCAGCATTCAACATTTTCCTCTGTAGGTGTTCAAAACCCAGATTAAGTTTCTGTCAAGTGGTGCAGAAACAATGGTCAGGCAGAACACAGATTTGCCTGCAGCATAGCTGACCTTCCTTCCTATTTAGAATTATCCAGAAAGATGCAACACCTATGCCAGACCCTAACCCTAACCCCAACCCTAAGCCTAACCAGACAAGTACACACACAGAATCTAGAAAAATCTCACTAAACTTAGAACTTTCTGGGACTGGCACAACAGTGCATTAGGACATCCTCCAACTTGTGGTGCCAGCATCACATATAGAGGCTTCCTGTCCAGCTCTTTGGTCAAGGCCTGGGAAAGCAATGGAGGGCGGCTCAAGTTCTTGGGACCTGCATCCATGTGGGAGACCCAAAAGAAGCTCCTGGCTCATGGCTTCAGATGAGCTCAGCTTTTGCCACTGCAGCTAAATGGGAAATGACCAGCACACAGAGAGACCTTCTTTCTCTGTACAATTTGCTTTTAAAATGAAAATAAACAACTCTTTAAAAGTGAGAAAAAAACTAAACAACCCCCTAGCACTTTCTCTTCAAAGAAAACCATACTAGATTCAAGCAGATGTGCCCATAATTTCCATTAGTCAGGAAGTTGTTGTTGAAGCCTGATGGAAATGCATCAGTCGGACCTGGGCAGCAACAGCTGTGTGGGGGTACTGAGGAGTCAGTATCCCGGACTGAGGACACTCCTGTGGTGGTACTGAGTAGTCAGTACCCCTGGAATGAGGACAGTTTCCTCATCAAGGGTACCCCTTTCCTTTGTGACTGAGAATGTCAGCCTCCCTACCCCTAACCCTCCTTTGTTGGACTTCTTTGACACCATGTCTCAGCCTCAATTGCTCTTCCTGAGCTTTGTGGCATTTCCAGTTTTCCACTGCATTGGGCAGCTAAACATTCCCGTTGCCCTCCCAGAGCACTCAGATCTGCATGGTTCATTCTGGTGGTCCAGTACTCAGGTGAGGCTGCCACCGAGATGCGCACATCTAACTTGAGAGTGCTCTTTGCAGAGCCCACCGCAGCACTTAATCCCGCAAGGAAGCTTAGCAGGCAGTACAGGATGGCTCAAGGAGTCATATATACCACCCACATGGGCGGTCCGAACGAAGCCGCTTGCTCCTGGCTTTGGTGTGGCTCAGCCCTGGCTGGGTAGTAAACTATCAGATGGAAGATTTTCTCCATTTTCAAACAACCATTTTTAGAGAACAGCTTGTTAGTGCCTACTCAAGAGAGGATTTTGAGTGACACACTTCCCACGGTACAGTGCACAAACCACTACACAGCCGTTACAATTTTCTTAATTCATTAATCACTTTTGAAACGACCTTCCTTTCCCACTGACTGCCCAGTTTATTGTCTCTTTTCCTCGAATGGCCTGTAAGTTTCAGGAGAAGCTAATCAGTATTTTCTGTCACATTCAGCACCATGTCCCCACCATCTGAGGACAGTCTCTTACAAGCAACAGGTAAAAAAGAGCTGAGCAAATGTATGAATGAGCAGGGATTTTATGGATGACACATGTCCATGGCATTATGTCTTATTTCAAGGCATAAGGAGTATTCAGAACCATCTGGAACTTTTCTGCTGTTATTTTATGCAGGTCACATGGAATACAAAGCCTCAGTTGATAAGTATTTATGAAGTGACACAGAGTCTGTTGTCAAGTTGATTCTCTTGTGGGTCTCAATAATGGCTTCACAGATTTCCAGGAAATGGGGTCTGCTTTGGTACTGGGGGGAGAGCCACATGTGTTGCAAAGTATTACACCAGAAGTATAGTTTGTTTGCAGTTTGACCGATACTAACTCAATAATCCTTTCTTAGTAGGCAGAGGCAGTGTGTTTCCCTAACGTCCCAGTTTCAGTAACAGGTGCCATTACACACCTACCTACTGGGGAAACGCAACATTCTGCAGGAAAGATTCCTGACTTCTGCTTTTATTAGTCATACTATCCGATCCTCCTCCACACTGTGGCTACATTCAACTATGCTTTGACAATGGATGCTACTATGTGTGCTTATGGTTACCATAAAACAAATCATTTTTCTTGAACCAGTAAAATGCTCTAAATTTTTTCTTATCTGTCCCTACCAGAACCATTTGCCATAAAGCAAGATCACTAATCATGCTGAAACTCCTTGATCCCCTCAGTAACTGGAGCTTCCTTTCCTGTTCAAACTCCTGCCAACGATGACTATGACACAAAGTTCTCTCTCTCCATTCTTGCTGGTGGGTGTGTTACGATGCACAGTGGATGTTCTAGGGCACTTTCCAGATCCTCCGTAGAACCAGGGGGATGAACACATACGGCAGGCAGTGTCAGCCCTTGAGGACTTGCTAACCTAGAATTATCCTGTACCGTGGAGAGCTATAAGCCACAAGAGCACACGCTACACTAAGAAGCAGTCATTACCCAGTTACTGCCAGGTATGGTTGATGCGGGGGAGAGGAAATCAAAGACCAAGCCAGGCCCCTTTGTTTAAGGCAGAGTAACATCAAATGACCAACTCAGCTCCAAAACTGCAGGACTGGCAATGCCTTTGTTGCATGAACTTCACATTTAACCGTGGCCTAAATCTGATTTCCTGCTTTTCTGTTGTGTCAAACTCAAAAACATTTCCTAATCAATCCCATAGCTATAAGCCACGGTCTATTTCCCAGAAGCCCACTTTATAATATCTGGTCAGAAAGTTCTTCTACTCTATCTGTAACTCAAGTAAAACATCCTTATCTCCTATAGGCCCCACCACACACTGCATTCACTCATCGCATTCTGTTTCTGTCCTTCATAGAAGCTAATCCAACCATGCAACTCTGCCAACTGAACGTCTCTTGAGGACATCAACTCTATGACAATATGAGGCATACATGGTTACTAAGTTGCTATCAAAACATCAACACAACCCCCAGTGTTTACACCTATTGAGCCAAGTGTCACCATGGCTGGAACACCTTGAACCCTAGTGGAACACAACAAAGGCAGTCCTCACTGCTGAATGTAAATAGCTTAGTGATACTCCTCTATATTGGTACAAACTGCCCCAGTATTTAAGAACTTTACCACTAACATATCAATATGCGGAATCACAGGACAAACACTGCTGTGTGTCCTTTCCGATTCTAGTCACATAGGTAACGTTCTTGCTGAGTGCAGTGATCTTATCTCCAACCTTGACCCCTGCCTTACACCTAGTCCAAAGCTTCTGACGGATTGCATTTCAAAAGTTTTCCCAGCTAATTACTATGAACAGCCCCTTTCAGGAGTCTTCTTAAGGAAAACCATCACACTAAGATTATAATTTGGTTTCCCATTTTTTGAGGCTTTCATAAGTAAAGGTCCATCTGCGTCTTCTATGATTTACTGAGCTATAAACAGAATCTTCAATTTAAGTGTCTCAAATACCTTATTCTCATTACATTTAATCAGTTGAGATATTTAAGCCTCGACAATGAAGTGGAAGTATGCTTCCGATATCTGTAAATGAATACCTGTTTCTGTGTAAAAAATTAGGACAAGGTTTCCTATAAATTACACAGATTCTGGAAAAGGAATTGGTGATTATGGATTTTCAACTGTGGCAATAATGTAATTATAATACCTTAAGCATCCATTATATAAACTCCTGAATTAGAAAATACGAAAGGCTCAACAGAGTCGAGCTATTCTCAGAGGAAAAAGATACATTCAAAATATGAAAGGGATAAACACACACTTCTTTGTTTAATAAAGCTCACTACAAAACAGTCATTAATTTTAATTTCTTTCCATAGAGATAATAGAGTTCCAAGAATCTTAAAGCATTAAGACTCTCAATTCAGGGATTTTCTTCGCAACTGACGAGAAAAATAACTATCAAACAATCAGTTATCACATAATCCTATTAAGCATTTGTTCCATGAAAGAGAAAAAATATAAGAACTTCAAAGTGTTACAGAAAAAATATAAACATGGAACTGAACAAAAATCTACAGTGGTTATTAAATTTAATATAAAATAGATTTGTATTTTTCACTGATATTAGTATGCATTAATAAAATAGTTGCAGTGTTTATAGATACACAAAATCAAAAAGGGAAAACAGTACATCCTTTACCACTAAGGTGCGTGTTCTGGTCACTCACTAAGGTGCGTGCTGTGGTCACTCACTAAGGTGCGTGTTCTGGCCACTCACTAAGGTGCGTGCTGTGGTCACTCACTAAGGTGCGTGTTCTGGTCACTCACTAAGGTGCGTGCTGTGGTCACTCACTAGGGCCCGTGCTGTGGTCACTCACTAAGGTGCATGTTCTGGTCACTCACTAAGGTGCGTGTTCTGGTCACTCACTACGGTGCGTGCTGTGGTCACTCACTAAGGTGCGTGTTCTGGTCACTCACTAAGGTGCGTGTTCTGGTCACTCACTAGGGTGCGTGCTGTGGTCACTCACTACGGTGCGTGCTGTGGTCACTCACTAAGGTGCGTGTTCTGGTCACTCACTAAGGTGTGTGTTGTGGTCACTCACTAAGGTGCGTGTTCTGGTCACTCACTAAGGTGCGTGCTGTGGTCACTAAGGTGCGTGTTCTGGCCACTCACTAAGGTGCGTGCTGTGGTCACTCACTAAGGTGCGTGTTCTGGTCACTCACTAAGGTGCGTGCTGCGGTCACTCACTAAGGTGCGTGCTGTGGTCACTCACTAAGGTGCGTGTTCTGGTCACTCACTAAGGTACATGTTGTGGTCACTAGGGTGCGTGCTGTGGTCACTCACTACGGTGCGTGCTGTGGTCACTCACTAGGTGCGTGTTCTGGTCACTCACTAAGGTGCGTGCTGTGGTCACTCACTAGGGTGCGTGCTGTGGTCACTCACTAAGGTGCGTGCTGTGGTCACTCACTAGGGTGCGTGTTCTGGTCACTCACTAAGGTGCGTGTTCTGGTCACTCACTAAGGTGCGTGCTGTGGTCACTAAGGTGCGTGCTGTGGTCACTCACTAGGGTGCGTGTTCTGGTCACTCACTAAGGTGCGTGTTCTGGTCACTCACTAGGGTGCGTGTTCTGGTCACTCACTAAGGTGTGTGCTGTGGTCACTCACTAAGGTGCGTGCTGTGGTCACTCACTAGGGTGCGTGCTGTGGTCACTCACTAGGGTGCGTGCTGTGGTCACTCACTAGGGTGTGTGTTCTGGTCACTCTTGAGGATTGCACAAACTGCTGGTCAGCGGAGCTCCAGAGGTGAATTCCAGAAATGTGAGGTTCTCTCCAGTGCGTATCAGATGGTTAATTTGTTCACACTTCTCTCGGTGCCCACAGAGCACGGACGTTGGAAGAACATGTGCTAAAATGTTAACCAAGGACGCCGTCACAGACTTGCCCTCTCTGCTGCGTTCTAGAAAGATTTCCACTTTCTACTCTCCATAGTACAATTACAAACAAAAACAAATAATAAAGGACTTTTCTATATTGAAAAGCATAGTACAAACTAGCGTAATATTCTCTGGATAGCTACTTGGAATAAATTTATCTGTTAGTACTTGGTGCAAAATGAAACTTTCTTTTCACTTTTTCCCACCCATAGAGTATGCGTATGGTTTTCAGTATCTGAATTAAGATTTTATTAAGATCACATTTTCACCAAGAATACACTCACGAAAAGAAAAGCTGCCCACAAACAGGAGCGTCCTAAAAGCCTTGCCAGAGCCGAAGAATGTGAAGAATGTGTGTTCAAGCACACCGGGCTCTCCGTGCTAGTCGCATCACAGCGGATAAACTCTGGCTGTAAAGATGCTCTCTAGTTCCTGACTGGAGTGACAGCAAGGGTGCCCTACCAGCCCTTCCCCATGTCAGCAGGGATAGCAACGAAACACTTTCAAAACTCATCAAACGAAGGGCTCCCGGTTGCATCTTAGAATCCACTCGAGCTGAGCCTCAGAAAACAGGCATTTCCTCCCAAGGCATAGCTTTGTGGACTGTATGCTGGGCCGTACATTTTGCATTATAAAAATATTATGTCACTACAAATATATTAAATCATTGAAAGATTTACTGTTTCCTTTTAATGCGAGTGCTTATGAGGAAAAATTAATAAAATCTACCAACAAGTTTGCTGTGTTTAAAATAAAGTAAAAGTAAGAAAATGAATGCCAAGCACTTTATATATGTAAGGCATTAGAAAGAATGATAAGTTCAAGGCAATAAATCAGTGGTATAGAGAAGTATGACAAGCTTTACAAAAGAACAAATGATACCCAAACAGAATAAGAGGACAAAACAGCAGAATTTAAACATGACCAAAGGAAAACAATTTTCAAAAAGATTTATTTATTTTTATTGGAAAGTCAGATATACAGAAGGAGGAAAGGGAGACCTTCTGTGCATTTACTCACTCCCAGATGGCTACAACTTGGGGAGCTTCTTCTGGGTCTTCACACGGCTGCAGGGTCCCAAGGCTTTGGGCCATCCTCCACTGCTTTCCCAGGCCTAGGGGCTGCTGGGATTAGGACAGTGCCCATACGAGATCCAAGTGCATTCAAGGCAAGGACTTTAGCTGCTAGGCCACAGCACTGGGTGCAGAAAACAATCTGACATATCAATTTGTACAAAAGATGTATATAGTCACATAGAGCCATAGCAAGCTGCTGGTTTACAGCTCGAGAATAATGAAGTGTCTACACGGTGCAAAGACTCATCTTCATCATGGAATAAACTGTTCAAGCACAGTGTGCACATGCAAAGACAGGAAAGAGTCAGGGCTGGAGACAGACTGTGAGCACCACACTATGCCACGTTGTACATGCTCAGGTTTGGGACCCAACCCTCTGTCAAGTACGTGCTGATCACGGGCCCCTGTTAAAGTGCAGATTAGGCTCACCAGCTGTATATGACCACCTGAGCACCTGCCTTTTCAAGTCCCCAACAAATGCCATCTGCTGATGCTAGGGCTGTACCCCATAGGGACTAAAGCCGTAAGTGTCAAGAGAACCTATGGGGCTGGCACGGTGACATGGGGGTTAAACCTCCGCCTGCAATGTGAGCATGTCATATGTGTAGCAGTTTGAGTGAAGATTTCTCCCTCTTTCTGTAATTCTTTCTTGAGAATCACCAGGGTGCATCTGCCACAGTGCTGCTCTGTGTATCTTACACTGATTCCATAGACACAGAGTCGACCCTGGAGCCCACCTTGGGAGCGTGCATTACTGAAGTAAAGCAGCTCTTTCTCTAAGCACACTACAAAAGGGACTGGGAAGAGGTTTATCTTTGCATTTAGAACGTCAAAGGGATGTGAAGGTGAAGTTGTGGGGATCCAAATGAAACTTAAATTCATGTGAAAATATTCAATAACATCCTCATCTAAAACAAGTATGCCAAGATTGGTAAGCACTGACCATCTCTGGACTGTATCAGTTAACTCAGACTGATTTTCAGTATAGATAATCCCACTGTTTTTCCATATGCATGAACTTTGCTCATGATATGCCTGGAAGCACTTGTGCTTCAGGATTGGCCTACTGAGCTCTGCAAAGGACTCCACTGCTAATTAAACGTCATGGTCTTAAAAAATACACGAGGTAGAACGAAGGCTTCCATGGATTGCATATCCTCAGCGTGTCCTCACAGAAGACGAATGCTCCTTAGAGTCTCATGAAGTAACTAGAGACTGAGTATACCGTACATTCATTCTAGCTCACCTCAAATGAACTGATGTTGCTCCATGGACAAATAAATATGTGGAATTACAAAACATTGTCACTGCTTTCTAACTTTAAGGGGACATCCACAACCAAAGCAAAACAACTGTGCCTCCAAAAACTCAACGTGAATGTCTTCTTTGGCAAAGTTCCACACTGTCTTGCTCAAGAAAAACTGGAAGCCGTGCAGGTTTGGTCAAACACTTGTTGCCATCTAAAGGTGATGGCTAGGGCCTGGCACGATGGCTCAATGACTACATCTTCACATTGCAAGTCTTGGCATCCCATACTGGTGCCAGTTCATGTCCACGCTGCACCACTTCCTATTCAGTTCCCTGCTTATGGCCTGAGAAACTGCTACATAGGATGGCCCAAGGTCTTGGGACCCTGCATCCACGTGGGAGACCCAGAAATAGTTCTGGTTCCTGGCTTCAGATCCGGCTCAGCTCTGGCCATTGGAATTTGGGGAGTGCGCCATTGGGGAAGTCAACCAGCGGGTAGAAGATCTTTCACTCTTGTCTCTCCCTTCTTTTGTGAAACTGCCTTTCCAATAAAAATAAATAAATAAAAAATATGATGGTTGAAATGAATCAATTTGAGCAAAGGATTCATAGGTGCTTTAATGGCGGTGGTAACCAAGGTGTCATTCCTAGGGTAGTTTTTGAAGAAAACTGAGGTTTTGCAGTGTTCTGTCCTTATAGTACACAAATTCATAGCTAGAGAGTTATACCAATTTTATAGAGCCTTTCTTAAAATGAGGATGGGAAGGAAAATATAGTAGCAGAAAGAAATTTTCACAACTAGTTAAACAATACTTTCATTAAAAAGAAAACTGTACATATACCATCTTAAACGGTTTTTAGAAGCAAATACTCTTTTCACCTTCAGAGTTAGGAATCAGACTAGTAATTAGAAAAAAAACTAAGTTAATGAATTGAAAATAATGAGAACAAAGCACATATTGGGTCATTTCCCTGATATTTTGTGTTTTCTTTGATATCAGTTTCACCTAAAATGACCTTTGAAGCTCCACATGACACTGGCTTCGCATCACACATGCTTGTTCCCTGATGTGCTCACCACACTGCAACAAGCAACAGACTCTGATCTGTCTCTTCCTGTAACTGGCTCGGCTTCAGAGACCCACTTGACAGAAGGAGTGTGACCAAGGTCACAGGATGCTGTGCACATTGTACCTGAGGCTCTTCTCGCAGCTGCTTTTGGAGGTTGCTACTCAGAACGCAGCTGCCAGCCTGTGCTAGCCAAGCCCCACAGACAGGGTATATGCATGGGCTCCGTGACAGCCCAGCAGCCCACAGAATCACCCTCTCTCCTTATTTTATTAGTTCAAGTTGAGTTTTTGTTGTTATTATTGTTTAAGGATTTAGTTACTTTAATTGCAAAGGCAGATTTATAGAGAGAGGAAGATACAGAGAGAAAGATCTTCCATCCACTGCTTCACTCCCCAGGTGGCTGCAACAGCCAGAGCTGAGCTGATCCAAAGCCAGGAGTCTGGAGCTTCTTTCGCGTCTCCCACATGGGTGCAGGGTCCCCAGGCTTTGGACCATCCTCTGCTGGTTTCTCAGGCCCCAAGCAGGGAGCTGCATAGGAAGTGGAGTAACTGGAATATGAACTGGTATCCATATGGATCCCAGCACATGCAAGGCAAGGATTTAGCCACTGAGCCATTGCACCACCGCTCCACACCATGACGTTTTGAAAAGCAAAAATAGCCAAGCCCTCCCCTGTCGATCATCTAAACCAGAATCTTTGTGGTGAGTTCCACAAAGAATGTGCACAAAATAATTCCCAACTGATCATGAGTGATTCGGCCATCAGGATTAAAAACGAGACACACAAAACACAGTGCAGGAGTCTAGCGGTAAAGACACATTGTGGACCTGGATTCAGTTATTGATTCAGATCTGATCCTCACTTCCTGCCAGCAGGTAAGTGACTGGCTTCAGCCCTCCCCTGACCCTAGCTGGCTCTGGCTTGAGGAGAACAAGCCATAAGATGAGACTCTCTCTTTCTGTCCATCTTCCTGTCTCGTTGTCTCATGCTCTCTCTCTACTTTTCAGAAGATATTTAAAAAATTTTAAAAACCCACAGCATAACATTCAACTGTCACTAATCAACTTCATCCTTAATGGCCCTTTAAACCTGAAAACTGATATGCCATGCAAGCAAGAGTTATGGATACATCTCTATATAGTTATCATTTAACTGTCATATATAATCATAATTAATATATACATATTAATTTACAGTTCTTGAATTGAGTAAACCAGAAGACAGAATTTAAATAAAATCCTTGATTCCTGAATTCATCGTTTGGTGATGGTCCAATTCATACGCAGTAAAACACCTACAGAAATATGACGGAAATGCAAAGAAACATAGAATTCTTCTAGCACACTGCTTCGGTCATATGGAATGTTTGTGAATAAGTGCTTGAATCATTAGATAAAAAGTACAGCGATGAAATCATGTGGTTCACAAGAGAAGAAACGGTTATGGTCAGGCATAGTTTCACAGGCATACTCAGACCCAATCCTGCGATGGCCACAACGATGACATGTTTAATTCACACAGCCTTTGCGCTCCTGGCTGTACTTGAAAGCCAAGGGGCCCGTGGACACACCAGAAGTCTGGAGCTCTACCGCATCCCTTGCCTGCTGAGATTATCTTCTCTGCGTCTCTCCAAGCCTCAACCCTGGACCTCAACCACTGCACTCTATGTATAGGGTGGAGGCAGCCTAGCTGGTTTCAGGTATTTGGTGAGAGTGGGGTTCTGTGTGCAGTCACAGCAATGCTGATGAAGCACTCAGGTGGCTGAAGCCTCACAGTGTGCTTGGAACTTGACTCCTGTTGTCAGAGATGAAACCCCACACCTACTTTCTCCTTTCCCAACAGGAAACCAGGTTTTCCTGTTCATTTCTTTGTTTGCCCTTAGCCTCACATTTTATGTAGGGGGTCCTATCATCTTTGTCTTTGGTGGAGAGATGTTTATAGCAACTTTCTGTGAGGAATTACTGAATCAAGTTTCTATATGCAGCCACATTTTGTTTCAATTACATACATGTGATGCGTTTGATAATAGCAGAAGATTAGACTAATCACTCAATCACATTTCTCCACAGAGGTGACAAAACAAAAGTGATGTGTATTAGTCGGATGGCAGACAAGTGATGAGACACCACAAGTCAAGCAGCAGGGAGACGAATCATGAAACAACTTCTGTTTGGAAACAATCAAATGCCTTTCTAATGGGAATGTGTCCTTTTCACTTCCCCAGCAAAGAACAGGTGGAAAGATTGGCACAGTCCTGAAAATTCTAAAACGCTTGCAAATCACAAAGGCTTTTATGGTTTGAGAAGCTATTGTCACAGAATGTGGCATCTAATTTCTCGTTTTAAGAATATCTATCTTGTGACAATTAACCCAGCTGCATGAGCTTCCGAATATTGGTCTGCCCCTTCATCAAAGGTCAATAAGAATTTTGATATCACAACAGGAGTGAGAGTGATCTTTGCTGTGCAGAGTGCTAGCATTTGGAATTATTTACATGATATATGCCCAAAAGAAGACTGAGCATCACAGAATTCTCTTTGATAATATTTCGAGAGTTTTTGCAATTTAAAGATACTCATTACAAGACTGTTTCACTTTAGCAAGCCAGGGTTAAGTTGAGCTTCAGTATATCAAAATATTTCCTTAATATCATGGGAGTTTAGGACTGGAGGATATTTTTTTCAGATCTCTTGACAAGTTCCTACTTTTTAAACGGTTGCCATTTGTGGTATTAATTTGGAAAGAAAAATACAGCAGGGAAAAAGTTAAGAAACATAAGTTGCATGTTTCTGAGTATCACAGCCAATAAACTGTCGCTACAACAGACTGGCAGACATTCTGAAGTGCACCTGAACACAGGAGGCAAGGCACCAGGGAATACCATGCAAAGGACGCTGCAACATTTGCAAGAGAAGAAACCGTGAATCGCTTCTCTCCTTCTCTCGCTCTCTCATTCCACAATTGAATGGCAAGCAAAGAAAGATAAATGCCTTCTGAGACACCTTCCCTAATGTGTAACAGAAAGCCATCAGTCCCCAAGCAAAGAGATGGCTGCCCTTGTCTTTGATTAATTAGGTTATAAATCCTGGGAGGATAACCTGTGTATTCAAGGACTGCTTGGGATGGCAGATGACAGTGTAGAAAAAGTTCAGAGGACACAAGATTCTAGACAAAGAGAATGCAGAGCCTCAAAGGTCCTCTCCTTATCTTCATATCAAATATAAGAATCAGAAAGACTGAAAATAGAAAGGAGTTTCCAAGGTTATCCCCTGCATGCAGTGTTGCTGAGATGGCTTCCATTAACCTGCGTAATTGCTCTGCCTAAAAACTGGGGCCAGAACAGCAAAGGTCTTTAGAAATCCTTTATCAATGCCAACTCCTCCAATGCAAAGAAGGTCACAACTTCAACATCAGGCTGGAGAGCTTTTACCTGGTTCCATTTTCCCTCTCTTAGAGCAGTAACTGTGCAGAACAAACAATGAGATTTCCAGGCTGCTTTGCCTCATCCTAAACAAATGACCTTGAGCAAAGGAATACACTTTGTGAAATTTAAACAACCACTGAATGTAAGACATAAGTACCAGTAATCATGTTTCTGTATCCCTTAATAAAACAAAATTAAAGAATAAAAATAGAAGTTTCAAAAGCTTCATCAGCAGAAAGCCATAGCCCAATTTCAGAGACATTAAAATGTGAAAAATGTGCATCTCACAATTGAAGAATTATGATGCTGCTTCTGTACCACAACTGCCTCACCTGCAGCATGTGGACAGAAGCTAATTTACATGTCTGAACATTTAGTGACATGGAGCAACCTGTACAGCAGCTGGCATAGCAACATTTCAATCAGGTTTAACTATTGCTGTTGCTATTTTTCTTGGATCTCTTTGAATTACTCATTTTAAAGAGCCTACCTAATAAGTAGGGAAGTTACCAGTCCATGTTTATCACAGTAGACTCGCAACAATCTCGGGAGATTTTTTCCACAGAAATCCAGTGAACATGTATTTCCTCAGGAGGGCAGGGCTGCGGAACTGAGTGCAGTGTCACCCAGACGTGCCTCCGACCACCTCCTGGCTCTTCCACGGGGTCCTCCATTAGAGACTGCATCCAGCTGAGCCCTCTCAGGAGCTCTGGGGTGATCACAGGCAAAGGTGGCAGGACCACAGGCCATGATCAATATTGATCCTTTCTTTCTTACGTGGCACAATTGTTGTGTATGCTCCATATGTGAACGTTCTATTCTTTCACTAGTATACAGGATAAAAGCTCAACTTGGGGAGGGTTAAAAATGCACAGACTTTCCTAAAAGAGTTTTTAAAATGTCAAAACGAATCAGCTACTTGAATCTGCGCCATAGGGACAAAGGAGAAAGGCAGTGTCATTTTCCTGTGAGTGGAACGGCAGAGCCTCCGATACCTTTGAAATGCACTTGTAAGAAGTGTGATTGGTATCAGCTGTGAGAACAGAGTGACCAATACAGAAATAATGAGAAGGAGAGGCCTGCGGGCAGAAACTTCATGACGAGTGTGATGAGTATGTGCGTGATTGAAGATCAATACGTTCAGAAGATGATGGAATGGGTTTCAATGAGGGAAAAAAACGGATTCTGATAGCTTGAAGGTGTGCAGGAAGGCCAAGCAAGACTGACAGTCTGACACCAGTCAACATGCACATGAATGACACAGTGGACTCTCCCTGGTAGGCTGGCTGCCTCTCTGCAAGGCTAAGACAAAGCAACAAATGAATAGACACATTCCTCTTATCAGAGAGCAAAGATTCACCTTCAAACCAGTTCCAAACAACAGTCAACTCTGCTAAAATTATTACAAATGAAATGTCAAATTTCTCTAAGGTCTACAGAATGAAATCTAATACATAATCAAGTCTTACAAATAACTGAAAGTCGTCACCTCTTAAGCCAAAAAACTCTCTGCTAAACCCGAACTGCATGCATTTCAACATCACGGTTGCATTTTATTCTTCCTATCATGGATCCCTGGCCTTATGGAAAAAAGGTAAATGCTGAACAGGCTCACAAAAGCTGCTTGGTTGAAGGTTTCCAAGAACCAGAAACTACCAACACAAGTTGCCAAATGCCCAACTCATTTTCTGGGAGTGGTGTCATTCTCCCTCAATTCTATTGTGGGATTTATTAATTCCCTGGATATATTTCTACTAAATAAAACCACAAATCATTATGAATATTGCATTTTTCCTTTTTGTCCATAGCTGTGTTTCACAAGATTTAGATCCTGAAAGTGATCACATATTTGAAATTTCTTTTGAATGTCTTGTTAATATTTAATTATCAATGTACAGAAATAAATACCTAATTATATTTTAAACAATACATACCTGTAATGGCAGATCAAACAATGAATTTATAATCTTTGAACATGTTTATATGTTTCAAGGATCAACTATAAATTCCTAGTTTAAATGTTTCAACGAGTTTGTTTTTGTTTTCTAAGTTAAGCAAGATGGCTAGATGTTCATCTCCACTGAGAAATAGTTTAAAAAATATTTATATGACCTCCACTCCACAGGGCTCATATTCTAGAGGCTGTCACAGATATGGACAGCCACAACTGAAGCACAGCAGACACTGGAATAGGGCGTGTTCAGAGCCACAGGCTGGGAGGATGACCTGAGAGCGTCCCTAAGCTGTAACAGCAGGTTAAAGACAGTCTCTCGGAAGAGGCATCTTCCAAATGGAGACTGGAACTAGTAATGAGGTAAAAATCATGAGCCTTCCAGCCTACCATCTCGGTTTTCCAGATCATTCATCATATAAATGCTCTCCACTTCTCTATTACTCTGCAGAGAGGTGTCCTCGAAACGTCAGCCAGTGACATTCCCAAGTATCTTATTCAATACTATTTTGGTTAAAAGTAGCGGAATCCCTTCAATCTTATTAAAGTGAAAATGGGAGCACCCGTGGAAGATAAGGGGAAAGCCACGAATACCCAGGGCAAGACAGAAACTTGTGTGTGTGTGTTTCTTACTTTGTATTTATTTTTATTGTATTTTTGACAATCTTCACATAGTTATTTGGGGTGAAAAGGTTCAAGGGCTACAGGAACGTGGGTAAGACTATTATTTTCATATTGTTTCCTTCATGTTTAAAAGGGGGCATTAAGGGAGAACGCCCACCCAATTTCCCACCCTCCCCAGGTCCCGCATGTAGGGTATGCTCCGAGGTTCTTGCTCAAGTGGTTTTGATAGTTCACCAGTTATAAATTGCTGCCAATCTTGCCACTCCAAGCACTATGAGGTCTTTGAAGAATCCACTGATTGACATAGTCCATCATAGAGTCTCCGTTTGCCCTATATTTTGCTGCCAACATATAGCTGAGATGGTTGACCTGTTCTGTCTTCTCTTTTTTCTTGGTTAGGGTTCTGAGTCTAGCATTTCGATTGGGGAGATCTCCAAAGAAACTTTGTCTGAGGTGTTCTCGGTCCAGATTCTTGTATGTACTAGCAGGTACAGGGCCCGGCTCAGTCCATGGCCCTGATCAGCTGGTGGTTGCAATCGCTGGGTTGATTCTGTTTTCAGCCCCGACTTCCACTGGAACCAATGGGTATTGCAGTCCAGCCTGGTGCTGCCCAGCACATTCTCAGCCCTTGCATAAACAAGTGGGAGTTGCAGCCTAGTTGGAGCGACAAGAAAGGCATGCAGAGCAAGATCAGGAAATCCAGCAGCAATGTGGGTGATGTCTGTCCATCTTCGTTCCTTCCTGCCTTCCTGCCTCCCTCTTCTTCACCACTTGACTGATGCTCACTGTTTGATGGTGCAGGAACACAGCAGACTCAGAAACTCGGTGTGTATGTCATTTCACATCACCCACATAAATCAACTTCAGATCTCTCAAACTCAATGAGAACCTGCTGGTAGAGGAGTTCTGACTAGAGTAATTGAAGTGAAGTGCTGCCCCTTTCTCTCTGGAAGCCCACTGGAGTCCTGGAAGAGACAGGGCGTTGGCAAGTCTAACAGAGCACTGGATTTCCACATCTCCTTCATGACGTTATGACTTGGTAAGCCTTACAAAGGTGACGCAGCACAGCCCCCCCCTCAGGCTGTCAGCTATCCCGGGACAGCCCCTCCTCAGGCTGTCAGCTATCCCGCGACAGCCCCTCCTCAGGCTGTCAGCTATCCCGCGACAGCCCCTCCTCAGGCTGTCAGCTATCCTGCGAAAGCCCCTCCTAGGGCTGTGCAGCTATCTGCCTCATAGGAGGCACACGCTTCCTCTTCCCCCATTATCACACACAATAGTAACAAACATTTCATTGCTGCCTCAAATTTCAGAGCAAATTGTTTGAACTATTTTCTCTATCATTCTCTTTCCATCTCCATCTCAAGCAACTCTCACACTGCAAAGAGAGAGAAAAAAAGAACTTGTCCTTGTACAACCCTCGTTTTCTGTTGAAACACTCTGACCACTGGAATGTTGAATCCTTGGTTTGGGTGACTGCTGCTCTTGAGTTTCATTGTTCATTATTGTTCCCTGGCCCTTTCATGTACAACTCTCTTATAGCCTGGTGCTTGGTTGCAAGACCCCTTCTCCTGAAAAGACGTGCACTTAGTGCAATGGTATTAATTATCAAATACACACATGTTGGCCAAGATTCGCTTGTGCTCTCAATCCCCTACTTGAAAGCTTATCATGATCTGTATCTCATTAGCTCCCTGCAGCCAGGGATTCACCGCGTCTTGCTGGTCCTTTCTTTGCAATGTCTTTCACATTTTTCTACTAGCCTGGAACACCCCAGATTATGTTTCTCATTATTGCTCACCTGGATAGCTGAAATAGTCATCTTTCTGATCTCCATGGCTTTATTTCTATTATGATAACAAAGTTATGCTGCTTAGCTAGCACTAGGTTAACCCATTTCTGAGGCTCAAGAACTTCAGACACCAACCACTTCCCAACATAAAATCATGCTCTGAAAAAATATTTAAAACATGTATTAGCTGGCCCGTTGTATCAAGTAAGCTATCTTTAAGTCATTCCTTCAGACAACAGCCAAGATCATCTTCTTGATATCCCAAGTTCTTTCGCAGACCATGTTCCACTTACAATACTTTTTAAATTCCCCTTTATTAATCCAAGTCCACAATGTTTGTTTATCTGTTTAAAGGTGAATCTTGTTTTAACTGATAATGATAATTCCCTAAGTTCTACAGTGTCCTTTGCACTGTGTTGATCAATGGCTGACGTTCTATTTAATCATTTTTTAATCTAGAAGAAGAGCGAGTGAGCCCTAGCCTACTGTTGCAGTACCTCAAAAGCCAGCATAAGCCCACAACGACCCCATAAGCTGCATGTGAGAAACTCTTAAGGGCTAAGTGGATGACAAAGACCTGGCACCTTGAGCCATTCTTACAGGATGTACACGCTCAAGAATTAGGATCCAAAGCCAGAAAACAAAGTCGTGACTTCAGTGTGGGACACAGGACTTCAGGGAAGGACACTGGTCTCTTCCACTTAAGACTTCAGTGCAGACTACAGGGGTCTTCCACTTAAGACTTTAGTGTGGGACACGGTGTCTTCCAGTTAAGGCTTCAATGTAGGACACGGGTCTCTTCCACTAGACTTCAGTGCAGACTATTTGGGTCTTCCACCTAAGGCTTTGGTGTGGACTACAGGTGTCTTCCCAGGCAGCTGACTACCAGCTTAATTGCCAGATTTCTACTCTTCACTTGATCTTAGCCAAAAGGCCGAGTTCTACTCTTAAGTCTTGATCTCTCAAATCAAATTTAAAGACCATGAGTCAAGATACACAATGCTCTGTTTAGATTCAGGCCAATCAGATACAGACATGGATCAGAGGAGTATACTGGACTCATTGTCTCACCCATAGCCTGAGATGTCTTGCTGTGTAAAAACTGGAAAACCAGGGAAGTGCAATAATGTCCCTCCGTCCAGGAGGCTGATGGTCTTAGTATGCAAGGCTGTGAAGGCCACAGACAGGCATGCTGCTGCCCGGGCACAGGAGATGCCAGCTGTCTCAGCTGAAGCAGAGAGTGGATTCACCCTGCCTTCAATGTCTACTTCTGCTCAGGCCTCCCTGGATTGGCAGATGGCCACTCACCCTGAAGAGAGCAAGTATGTTCTTGTCTACTAAGTTTTCAGATGCAAATGCTAATTTCTTCCCAGAACATTCTGCCACAAGAAGTAATGTTTTGCTAGTCAAATGGACTTCCCTGAGCCATTGAAACTGACACATTAACTCATATTCATAGGTTGCAGGGAATAGAACTTACAACTTCCATACAGCAAGATTCACAGGCTCTGCTTATAAGTGAGTGAGACAATGAGTAGAATGAACTGCTCTGATCCTTAACTATCTCTACATCGCCTGCGGACATATTCTACTACTTATGCTTCTCTGGAGGTTCTGCACTAACACATGTAGAAGGAGACATTTAGACTGCAGATGGAATCAAGGTTGATAATAAATATTGAAATAAAGAATTCCTTTCCATGTGGATTCAATGTAATATTGCAAGGGTCATTTACATGTGGAAGAAAGGGACAGAGTAAGATGAAGTGAGGCAAAGTAAGAAAGGTTTAAGTGGCTATTACTGACTCTGAGGACGGAAAGGGGAGAGAAGTTGTAGAATCCAAGAAGGTTTTAGAGGACAATGCCCACACCCAATGCATTGTAAACATTCCCTAGAGATGAGTACTAGCTGCAAATTTTATGTCCAAACTTATTAGTCTCCACAGCTATCACCTCATCATACTATCAGTATTTGAAACAGCTGACTTTATTCATGACCAATAATTGACCAAATTAAACACTGATGAGAAGTAATGAGAAAAACTTTATGACTAAAGAACAATTTCAGAATATTGTGCTTTCAAAATACACATACAAGATTATAATTCAAGGCATGGCTGTAGGTGTACATTATAATCATGTTGCTGAATAGAAATATTTTGATAGACTACAGCAGGATTTAAGTAGAGATGGGTAATTTTATTAAAGTAAAATATGCAATCATTATATACTTTGGCAAATTTCAGAGAGAAATCCTAAAGCATCTTAAACTTGAAACTGAAAGAAAAGTTGAACATCAACCGAGTTACCCACAGACAATTGAGCTAATTAAGCATGTGTTCATCATCCTGTTATTTAAGCACATCTGATAGCAAGTATTCCGCAAAATGAACAACTCCATATGTCCAATACCATCCATGTCTACATGCTGTAAAAAACACAAAAAGATATTACACAGTCTCTTTTTCCAGACCAGATTAGATATTTAAAGCTTTGCACACACACAGAACTTCTTTGTTTTAATATAAAAGCCTAGGACAGATATTTGGTTTGTGGCCACTGAAATAAATGATCACAATTATTTTGTCTTGGAAAAGGGTAAAAGAAAAATTTGGTTTTCAATAAATTGAAAATAAAAGAGGCTGCAAGAAGCAAGATGATATGCCAGCATCATACTTCTCTAGGATGAATGCTACTTTAGAGATCTTGCATCCATCACACCTTTATTAGCCCACAAGCACAAACTGGGGGCACCGCTATGCAGACACAGGGAATGCTCACCTTCCAGACTCTTCCCAATTATTCAAAGGTGAATTACATTCATTTTGTACACTACCTTGGGGAGTGTGATTTCATGCATAGTCACTGTAACACCTCCTCTCTCCTCCAACAATTACTTTTTTTTTTTTTTTAGAAAAGGAGCCATGTTTTTGTTTTTGCTTTGTTTTCCCCTAAGTTAATGATTATGAAAGTCAAATAGATGTCATGATGATGAAATTTCAACCTAATTTTCTTATTCAGTAGTTCAATATGTAATTGTCAAAGACGTGTTATTCCTGTGAATCCATCTCTTGGAATGACTGCCAATCAAGTTAACCTACTCAACATGAAGTTTCTAGGCTGAACACCCAACTTGCTCTGCAGCTAAAAGAATCTTTGCACTTGTGAACTTATCAAAGTCAAGTATGAACCCAAACAAATGACAGAAATTTGAAAACTCACTGTTTCACAGCTCTTTGGTATTAAATTGAATAAATTAGCCCAGGTTCTGTTCATGGGATGCATGAGTTTGTCTCTCTGCTGCACACTCACTCTCTAAGACAGCTACTTTTGAAGCAATTAGCCTTTTCAATAACTAAATTTGATCACCAGGAGAGACTCCAGACTCAAGTACAGAGCTAATATTCATCGAATCACTCCTCTCTGGCAGGCATTTTCCTACATTTTTGTGTCACAGCTTCAGCAGATGTTATTATTTTCTCCAGTTTGAAGGTTGGAAAGCCAACTTCCACAGCAGTTCACACAACCAAAGTAAACAAAAAGACATTCTTGATTTTCTGTTCTTTCCATCACCTCCAGCCTGACCCCCACTGAGTCTGTGTTTTCACCAAGGCATGTCAGCTAATGTCAGCAACTAAACCTTCACATTCACCCCACCAGCCAGGGTTGTCTTTGCTTCCACAATTTTCAGTCAGCTCATGAAAGTTTCTTACTGTAAACATTTTACATTAATAAATACAATTTAAAATCATTTTATGCAAAACAATATATATACACTTACTACTGTGAAATAAGTACTATCCGATTTTATTTCCACATATTCATTCATATATTCTGCTATTTATTAAGCAGTAACAGATTACAGAGGGTGCTATGTTCTTTCCACAATCAGAAGATCACGGTCACTCGATGTTTCTCTCTTTAATATGGCTTTATTTCCTTAGAAGTGATTCTAGATTGCTCAAGCCTTACAAATAAAGGTAGTTGGGCAGTTAGTTAGGAACACACTGATATCAGCCTCTTCCCTTCTCTTTCTGCTAAGCTTTTGTTTAGGATCACGGTTATTCTGACATTCACCATACTCTTTTTGAGGTTTAATTTTTTTGAAATAATCTTTCCTATATTTGTAATTATTTATTTAAAATCTTGTCTACTAAAAATAATAAACAATAAAATTCTCTTCATTTGCCAAAATTATTGTTAATTAAAATATTTACATATTATCATAGTCGTTTACCCATGTGCAGGAATAACTTTTTTGAAACAAATGCATATCATGACTTCACAATGTCCTGTTTCATTTAGTTTCTTGAACACAGTGTTCCACATAATCAAATATTGTATCAGTCTTAAATATTTAATATTCCAACACTGGAAAAGATTATGATTCAATTAACCTGACATTGTTGAAAGCATTGTTGGTTACCGACCTTTTGCCATTGTAAAGTGACATGGCTGGTGTAACGTGGGATGCTTGGTACGAAAAGCTCAGTGCCAACTGTGCCCATGACTCTGATTAGTGTATCACTGTACAAAAGACCAGCCATGGCACTCAGAGGAAAATTTGCCAATGTGACATCCAAATGGCAGTGCATTTATTTAATTCGCTTGTGCCACCTTCTTTCCTCCTGCTAACCTCTACTGCCAACACTGACCTGAAACTCAGAGTAACAAAAGTGATTTGTGGTGAATCACTGCTCAAATACAATTTATCAGCCTTTCCCAGTCCTCAACATGGAGTGATAATGGGCCTAGCAGGCATGCTGACTCAATGAGGTGGACGGATTAAAAGGAAACCAAAAAAAAAAAAGCACTTAGAAAAACAGATATTTAGGGTGGAAAGGACGCTCATGTGGCTAAGTGCACACCATGCAGCCATCTCACTCTCCTTTCTTTTACTGAATGGTGCTTTTACTGAATTGACAAAGAGGGCACTGGGTTCATAAAAAGACTCTAACAGCACTTTCAGAGTACTTCAGTTCAATTATCATGAATTAACTTTAAAAACAGCATTAACTTTTCAGCATATACAATGTGCCCAAGAAAAACAACATACTTAGACATCTGTCCTCTATTATTAAAATTTTTCCCTTTTTCCTTGAAACCCGTAAGTAGCCTTCAGAAAAGGATTTCCAGCTCCACTGATGGGATGTGACTTAGTCTTTGAAACTGTGTGACCAAGACTGGCCACTGGATCGTTAGGGAGCTCAGCCTCCCGACAGAGTAGTGCAGACCATTTCCGACCAGAAATGCATAGAAAAACAGGTGAAAAAATCAGTTCCCTTGCTGTGCCCACTGGAGGCTCTGCACCCTCAAACAGGTTTCAATCTTAACCATGCACCAGAGGAAGACAGTGATTGGCTTATACCCCATACTAATGACATGTTGAATTTCAAAGCTAGAGATACTCTGTGTTTCATCTGGAAGCTCTCATCTTGCCACCAGTATGATTGGTGGCTAGGAGAACTTCTGATTCTCTTAAGGCAGTTCTTCAACAGGAAGGAGTCAAAGCAGGATTGATGGAGGTAACAGACTGGAATCGGACCCTGCTGTGTCTTCTGCTACTTATCCTGCGTTCTGGCATCATCTAGGATGGTTGGATATGCTGTCACTATCGACACAAATCTCAGCCATGGTGAGACAGATAAGGAGGTTTATCCAGTACCACAACTCCCGGCACCCACGTGTTCAGGTGTCATCCTAACCAGATGCCAGGATGAAGCAGTGCCAACAAACATGGGCACTCTTCTGTGCCAGGTATTAGGTCAGATATTTTCTCCTTAGAACAGCTCTGTACAACATCACTAATCTCAATGGAAACTGAACAAAATGAAAAGTTTAGCAACATTCCCAAGGACAGATAGCTAAAACGTAGCAAGAGAGCAGCTAGGACATATTTCCTGAGAAGTTCTCAAATAGATATTCTACTCCAGACTATACTTGTAAAGTTGTCAAGCAGTTAAAGTAGTCTCCCCAATCTAAATGTAAATTACTTCTAATACCCCTTAATCATGTGAACAATACCTTAAGATCAATGAGTTATCTTACTCTGTTGACATTTTACTTAATTACTGAAAAGCATAATCTTTTTATTAAGATTCAGAAGACATATGAGGCATTCGACCACCAATAGACACGTGACCTCACCCTTTAAAAGTCAATATACCTACGTATGCAAATATCATTCATTTGAATAGATTTTAGTGTTATTTTTGCTAGATAACAATTTTAAATAGGATCAGCAGCTCCTTCAGTCACAACTAAAGTGCCTAAACACATCAAAACTTGCAAGAAAACCAAGGCTACAAAAGTTCTTACCTTTATCCTTGTGCCCTACAATTTAAAATAAATTCTTATCTAGGAGCAATGCCTCTTTCCAGTCAACAATAAAGCTGCCAAGGTAGGAAATGGTTGGTGAGAAATGAAAACTCCAGCCCCTGAATAACATTTAACCAACAGCTGACAGCAGTGTGTCATAGAATTTTCAAAAGATCAAGGAAAGCAGTATATATAATTCATCGTTTTAAGGTTTCTCACTAGCTTAGAAAAAGCCAAAGTGAATTCCTCCCCAGCCTTTATTCATTTTGGCCATTTATTACATGTCAATCAAGAGACACTTTCTCAGCCTGCCTTCAAATCCTGCTTACCAGTAAATGGAACATGTGAGAATAAAGAATGATTTCCGGTGGTGGATCACAATGCTCTTTGCTTGCTTGGAACATGTAGGGGGTCGTAGGCACGCAGCATACCGTGTCCCTGTGGGAACCCCCGAGACCTCACCCTGGCCTGCAAACTGGTCATGCAGGAAAGGGCGGCAGGCTGCACCCCAGTCTCTCTCCTCTCTCTTTGGGCGAGCTGTGATGGACTTCCTTGATAAGCAACTCTGCGAAGTCCAGTGCGGCCCACGTTACCTGCCAGCTGACCTGCTGTAGGTGACCCACAGCCTACCTGCCAGCCGTGCGTGTTGCACATGACCTGTGACATGATCAGAGGGTCCAGAGAGACAGTGCTTTCTAGCCAATTACAATTGTTGAGTGGAAGGGTGTGGTGGAGATGTCACGCTCCACTTTCCTCTTTTTAGTCCACGTAAGTTTATGCTTGCGTCATAATAAATGAACCAGCTCCATCAGACTGGCTCCGCTAGTTCTTGCTACAGTTGAACACTGTCGCCCACCCCTCAGTGGCCATGGGAGCCTACTGGTCAGAAACCCCTGAGAATTTTCCATCAGGAATCCATCTTACTAACACAGAGGATTTTCTTGATTCTAATTGTTATTACTGAGAGCATCTCCCAGGAGTCCTGGGGAAACAGCTGTCCCTACTAATGAGCAGCAAAGGACTCATCCATCACATTCAACACCATGTGAGCCTTTCACTCAGTAAAATCAGCAGGAGATGTTCAAAGCCACAAAACCAGGGTCATGTGAACACTTACAATACGAAGCAAGACTCTATGAAGTTACAAAAATCATGGCCATATTATAATGAAAATGCTTTTTAGGCACACCCTAAAATCTACTTCACATGAACTAGGTTTATTAGTAGCCTCACCAGCTAGATCTCAGCTACATTCCCCACCTCTTGTCTGAAACTGGTCAGTGCAAATTTCTTCAAAGTGGACTCCCCACCTTGTATTCCTGCACATCATTTTGCCCCACAACTTTACAACACGAGATGCTGCGACAGGAAACGCTCCACGTAAGGTCCCTGTGGTTTTGTGTCCGTGACTGTAGTTCAGAGGCACGCACCCACCTGCCCAACAGCTGGCCATGGGGACATCAGAGTGGACGTCCTAAGTGCCTAAGTGGTGATCCCCACCAGCACTGGGTAATTTGCTTAGAATTCCTGTGCCACCAGATCTTGCTACTTTCCAGGGATGTACTGTCTCCATCGGCAGCAAGCACGTTCTCTTCATCTAGGAATCCTAATTCTTACTATGTGCTTTAAAATGTTTCACTTCCACCAAACTGAATTCTTTTTCTCAGGTATTTTCTCTTCTGGTATTTCTTATAAAGCTAACAAAAAAAAAAAAAATCCTGGCTGTGACTAATGAGCCATCCTGTGGAAAGATGGTGATGTGGGTCAGGCCTCTCAGGACAGGCTTTGAAAAGGGTAGGGAAATCTCTGGATGCGTTTCCTGGCCACGTCTGCCCTCCTCCATCGCTCAGCTGCTTTGTAACCCTTAAAAACCACAGAAAACTGTAACAACAATACAAGTGATGTCTATAGAAATAAGAAAGACATCAATTTGGGGGAGTTTAATTGCTTATTACCTTGTAGACAGCAGTTTTGCACTTATTTTTGCAGTCTGATCAACTTTTCTGTTATTCATACCTTTATGTATGTTTCTTTAAATTCTGTGTTGAACTCACTGTAATACCTGGTTTCATCATTAATTAATCAGCCTTTGGCATATGCTCATTTTATATATGTATGACACATGATTTTATATTTTTAAAAATTTATCTTTTAACAGCACAGTTTTAACTTTTTTTCCCTAGACAGATCAATTAAGGGAAATGTCCCCATGAAATTCACATTTAGCCTTTTTTCATGTTTTCAAGGAGCAGTGAACATATATTTTGACCTGAAGCTGTTAAAACAGTATTGAAATATAACAATTTCATAATAAGAAAACAAATGGTTATAATAGAATAAAGCACACTTTGACACATACCCTTTAAAGTAAATGAAAAACTAGCATGTTCGTGAAAAAAACAGCTCTCCCAGATGTGGCTCCCTTACAGTATAATGAAAGAGACCTGGGACGTGCTTCTCTTCTCATTTCCCTTATGTAAATTAAGAAAATTTCAAAATTTTTCTTTATAAAGTCATTTTGTTGCAAAACTCCACTATCTTCAGTAACTATCACAGAAGCATTGACAATATCTGTATATTAAGAATCAGTTGGACAAAAGCATCTCTTGGAGTGTTTCTCCTGGATGACAAAATGTCCATCCGTTTCCCAAACCATTCTCCCTACAATTGTGTTGATCATGACATCCTTGAAAACTGTCACTAGAAAAAACGAATGCCCTGCTCCGTCTGCCTTGAAGTGACTCTCTGGGGTGGTTAAGGTGGTCTACAGGAGGTTTCATAGCCACTCTGTGTTACTGGGACTCAAGGATTATTCTCTCAGGCCCAGTTCCATTCCACTGGACATTAACCCATTATTGGCAATGGCTTAACACTGGGACAGACTTTGCAACTTTATAAAGCATCTAGAGCACAGAGAAGGTGCTGCACAAAACTTTTTTCAAATTGCTTCATTAAGCCAATCAAGCACAGTAGCTCTCCAGGAGCTATCCAATTTTATTCCACTTAGCCAAAGAGCCTGAAGATAAATGGTGCCGTGGTAAGCCTAAAGCACTGGTATATTTTCACTCCAAAAATACCTATAACATCTTCTTGTGTTATGTAAAGCTGTTCACACAGAACAGAAACACTGAGTCAGGAAAATGGCTGTTTATCCGTCTTAGTACCTGCTTCTCCAAAGAGGTTTCTACATGTCCCTGTATCTCCTTCCCACACCAGGAATTCACACAGTCTCCACATCAACCAACTGCTTGGGAAATGCCCAAGGAACTTACAAAAAATAATTTTGATGAGCCAGATGATGATTTTAAGAAACCAGTCATTAAAGCCAAGGGTAGGCTTACCTGTGTCATATTTTACTACAATATATTAGGCTAACCAAATGAATAATAACCGTGGAGCAGAAACAGTTAGTTACAAAATATTAGGTGTACAGCTTCACTCCCCATGGCATTTCTAAGCAAAAGCAAAGAATGTTCTGGTGCACTGTGGGACGAGAAAGGAGTCTCATTACCCCAGGCTGCTTCAGCCGGACAGCTGCTTCTGAGCAGCTAAGAGTCCATGAGGCATTTCAAAGGGGCAGCTGACCTCATTATCCAAAACATACAGGAGGTAATAATGACTTAAGAGATGACTGTACTGGACTTCATTTTCTGGGATTATCAACTTTAATTAACAGAAATTACCCAGTAGAATAAATACATACCTAATACAAAAGAATACACCTAGAGAATGAATTCACCCCTTTTGCTCACTATCAGTGCAGAGATAATTATAAAATTGAGATAGGGATCATAGTTCTAATATATTTATTTTGTAAGAAATGGAGTTGTCCCCAACTAATTAATACAGACAAGTTCAATATAGTACTAAAAATTATATGAATTTTAATGAAAACCAGTCATCTGGACCTATTCGCTGCTATGCATTTGAAAGAAAAAAAATAAACAAATCTAGTTAACTTGTGCATGAAAATTAAGAAAAACTCAATTCTTATTTTAAAAGATGGAAACCGTGACTGCCAGCTTGCACTCCACTGCAGGTAGATGCTATTTTCTGTTCCGTAAAAAGTGACAGCAAACAGCATAGAAGATTCGCACAAAGGAGACATAAAGTTAAATATTCCCTTTTTGCTTCGTGACTTCCTAACCTTCATCCAGTAAGAGGGTACTGTACCTTTGTACAAAAAACAGAGAACCATTTACAAAAGTCTGCAAAAGGATGGATAAGTTAATACTGAAAATTAAAGCAGGAAAGTGAAATTACGAAATGAATTAAATGTTGACATTTCAAGGGACAAAAGGAAGAGTCCGAGGAGAAAAATGCTCGAGTTTTATTTTTCTTTTAACGTTTATTTGTTTTTATTGGAAAGTTAAATTTACAGAGAGAAGGAGAGACAAGGAAAAAGACCTTCTGCCTGCTGGCTCACTCCTCAACTGGTTGCAATGACCAGAGCTGTGCCAATCCAAGGCCAGGAGCCAGGAGCTTCTCCTAGGTCTCCCACGCAGGTGCAGGTGCAGGCTCCCAAGGCTTTGGGCCGTCCTCTGCTGCTTTCCCAGGCCACAAAGTGAGCTGGATGGGAAGCGGGGCCACCAGGACATGAACTGCACCCATATGGGATCCTAGCACATGCAAAGTGAGGATTTTGGCCACTAGGTTACTGCACTGGGCCTGAAGTGAGCCAGAAAATAATGCTGTGCAGCCACATTTAAATATCTAAGACATTCATGAGCGGCCCTCTTTCTTTGCACATAGGGAACACATCAGCACAGTTGAATTGAATCTCAGGACTCAAACGTGCGTGATCCTCAGATTTTCAAACTATAACCCAAGAAATACTACTTTCAAAAGAAAGGGCCCTTCACAATCACTCAGTGGCTAGATCCTCACCTTGCATGTGCCAGAATCCCATATGCACTCCACTTCCCATCCAGATCCCTGCTTGTGGCCTGGGAAAACAGTCAAAGACAACCAAAAGCCTTGGGACCCTGCACCCACATAGGAGACCCAGAAGAGGCTCCCGACTCCTGGCTTTGGATCAGCTCAGCTCTGGCCTTTGTTGCTACTTGCAGAGTGAACTAGTGGACAGAAGATCTTTCTGTTTGTCTCCTCTCTCTGTGAATCTGACTTTTCAACAGAAATAGATAAATCTGAAGAAGAAGGAGAAGGGGAAGGAAAAGTAGAAGGAGGAAGAGGAGGAGAAGAAAGAAGAGGAGGAAGAGTGGAGGAGGAGGAGGGAACCAAAGCATCTTCTAAAAAGGTGCTTTTGTTGTTGTTTTGTTAACAAAAAGGCATGATAAGGGCTTCCACACATATCGCTATAAACAAGTAACCATACAAACAAACAAAAAATCTAGAATACACAGACAGAGAACAACAAATAAAGCTTAGAATCAGACAGGAAATGGTCAGCATGGATTCACTTATACCTCACTAGGTGGGACACAAAGATTAGTTACTCCTTACTGGGGTGTTGAGGATTTCTCTGCACACCCCTCCTAAAACTGTTCTGCACCTAAACTGCTGACATATGTCTTGTTAGAGTTATAAGCCAGTCTAGACTACCTGAAAAGAAGCCAGGTTCAGCAATATTATGCTTCAATGCTATAAAATGCTGAATACTATAAAGAAAGTAGACACGAGACAGCTGAACAGTAATCTATAGCCATTTTAAGATGTATAGAACCCAGTTGTATATAAACTAAAAATGAAATGTCAATGAAGTAGTCACAGGATGTAGTTAAGAACTTGCATTTTTTTAACATATTGGTTAATCAACACTATGTCAATTAATTCCATAATATTATAAATTGTTGCTGATGTTACGTTGGAGCTTTTAATTGATTGGGATGATACTTTGCCAGCTCTACCTTCAGACCAGAGAAGGTCTCCCCAAGAAGCCATTGAACTTATCTGGACAATAAGATGCTGGACTCTATGCTTGGTAAATGCTTGCAATGAAAGAATCTCAACTGAACTTGAACTGTGGTTATGCAACAAGGTGGAGGAATCCACCATGGGGGGGGAGGGGTTGGGGAAATCCCAGTGCCTATAAAACTGTGTGACATAATGCAATGTAATCAATCAATCAATAAATAAATAAATAAAAACAAAACCAAAAAGAATTGATACTTTCAAAACTGCACTGGGGCCAGTATGATGGTTCAACTGGCTAGTCCTCCTGCTTAACAGCACTGGCATCCTATGTGGGAGCCAGTTTGTGTCCCAGCTACTCCACTCCCAGTCTCACTCCTTGCTTCTGGACTGGGAAAGCAGCAGAGCATGGATCAAGTCCTTGGGACCCTGCACCCACGTGGGACACCGAGAGGAAGCTCTTGGCTCCTGGCTTCATTTCACGCAGCCATTGTGGTCTTTCAGGAAGAGAAACAGCAAATGCAAGGTCTGTCTCTTTCCTTCCCTCTGTAAATCTAACTTTCCATTAGAAATAAATAAATCGTTAAAAAAAACCCTGTAGAGTGATTTCTTTAAAATTCAATGAAATTATCAGCTAGTAATTAGACAATGAAATCAGCAGTATTTTCTGTATTATGAAGTGAATATTTAGCCCATTACTTGAAAATATATTTTCATTCACAGAAATTCTGCATAGCTACTTAATTGACCCCCTGGCACTTCCAATCAGAAAATTCCATTTATAGGCTCAATTATTTAATTATTTTCACTTCAAATTGAATTAAAATTTCTTGCTTAGCTCCACCATTGTCAAAGGGAATTAAGATTAAAGCTAACTCAAATTTAAATATGATGGTATATTTGATTAATTGACTCAGAAACCCTAGCCAAGGTGGTGACTTAAATGAGTGAAATGCTATTATAAATGATAAATAGCTCTAATAAATGTATTAATCATAAAAATGACTGCTGACCTCACAGTCCATCCCCTCTAATTGCCTATAGATTTTTATCTTTATTTTTGCACTTCTTTCTTTCTTTCTTTTTTTCTGAAAAGCAGAGAGCCAGCAAGAGGGAGCAAGAGCAAGCAAGCCACCAGGGCTAGAACAGCCTGAGCCTAGGGGCCCGGCCAGTTCTGGGTCTCCCAGCCAGGCAGCGGCAGGCACCTGCTGTCTGGACGGTGTGCATGAGCAGGAATCTCCCAGAGGGAAGCAGAGATGCCAAGCAGAGAATCAGGTGTTGAACCATGTGGTGTAGGCCATCTTAGCGAGGACACAACTGCTGCGGCAAATACCTGCCCCAACCTTCACCTTTAAAAAACGTTAATTTAATCTTTAAAAATATCAGTTTGTTAATTCGTGGCAGGTTAGTTTGGAGCATACCGAAAAGTGAAGATACAACGCAATATGCATCTCTACTCTTGAATAAAAGATGGACTCCCCATGAATCTGTTAAATATATCTTGGCAATAGGATGCTGAGCTTTCTACCACTGTCTGTAGTTACAGTGTCAGGATGCACTTACAAAGCAGAACGATGTACTTGTGACTGCTGGAGTTCTATGCTAGTGGATTACACAGGAGAAATCAGCAGGGGAAATGCAAAGGGTAGCTGGGGACATCCCTGAGCCTATGGAGCTGTACCATGGAAAACATAATAAAATAACTACATAATCCTTTGGTCTTAAAAAACCCCTTTGTTCCGACTGATCGTTGCTTGTAGAGGTGCTCCACGGGAAGCAGCAGGTTATCCCCAAGGTATCCGGACTTCTGTACTCATGTGCAATTGTCCAGCCTCTTTCCCGTTTCCTCTAACCCATCCCCACAAGCTTTAAGTATCTTTCCAATTATTAATCAATTTATTATCAAAACTGGCCTGGCAGTTGGGATGCCCATATCAATTGTCAAAGTGCCTGGGTTCAAGCCTCCCCTCTGCTCTGAGTTCCAACTAATGTGGACCCCAGGAGGCAGAGGCTGGTAGCTCAATGAGTGGGGTCTTGGCCGTCAAGCATAAGTCTTCCTGGCTCCGGACTTTCACCTGGCCCAGCATGGACTGTCACTGCCAATGGAGACTAAGCTGGGAGCTGGGGCACGCCCTCACTCTGCACCTGTCAAATGAATGAGTGGATGAATAAACACATGTAGTTCCATTGTCAGTCCCCCTGAACAGAGTCCTCCTTTTGGCCTCTTCGAACTCCCTTCCCTAAAGTTCTCAACAACAAACAGTGCATGAGGCTCTTATTTAATTGGAACGAAAATGAAATTCAATCTTATCACTTTTTAGGAATTTTGAATTTTTTTTTCTCAAATGATATAAACTCCAAATGAAGTTCATGAAACACCATGATCATTCTACCAAGTTTTCAGAATAAAAATATTTCATTGGATTTAAACATTTCTGAAACCATTAGTGTTCAGCCCATAAATAAGTTAGCAGATCAAATAACCGTATTACTCATGTACAACAAATAAAGCTAAATAAACTCTTATATAAACACCTCAAAAGTATTTCATCTTCTAACAATGCACAGTCAATATAGGAAATCTGTAAAACAGAACTTATTAAAAAGTTATTAAGATTGTAACTTAAGTTATTTTGTGTTCAATAAAATGATTTTAGAGATTATCAATAGTTTCTATTTATTAAAAATATTTATTTTTGTTTTAAAGCGTTTTTAAAACATTTAATTCTTACTTGAAAGACAGATTTTTGTAGAGAGGAGGAGACAGAGATAGAAAGATCTTGTACCACTGGTTTACTCCCGAAAGGGCCACAAAAGCTGGAGCTGCCCTGGTCTGAAGTCAGGAGTTGGAACTTCTGCCATGTATGCCACATGAGTGCAGAAGCCCAAGGACCTGGAATGTCTCGGCTAATGTTCCAAGCCGCAAGTAGGGGCAGAATCTGCGTGGAGCAGCTGGGACTCAATGTGACATGCACCTGACACGCCAGGGCTACACGCAGAAGCGGAGGCACCCATGGCCCAGTACAGCCCCATAAAGTCGTCTCCCTTCAGCAAAGGACTGCCTCTGCAAGCCTTCTGGTGAGCCTGCCATCAGCCTGGTCTTTCCACTGCTGCTGGTGGTTCTTTTTAGTGTTTCCAATTGGTTCTGTCAGCAGGATTTTCTCCTACGCAGAGGCAGGAAATACCATTTCTCCATAGTCCACATTTAGATTAATGTATAATAAGATTTATCATGATGTGCCCTTAAATAAGTATTTGGACACACAGAAGTTGCGAGATTCAATCACAGCAGGAAGGAAATGTCATCCTGATCAACACTTGAATTGACACCACGGGGGTCTTTCTAGATGGAGCAGAGTCCACTGGGATGTTACTGAATGATCTTGCCTTTGGGAAATGTGATGTGAATAGCGTGATGAGACAGGTCATGGGAATCCATGCCTCCTCCTTTACAGAAATAAATTTCTCCTGAAGTAAACAGATGTCTCCATCTTCATTGCCACGGGTGATGGCGTTCAGAGCAGCTGTACTTCAGTCAAGAAAGCTGTCCTCTCTGTAAGGCTATAGCATTTCTGGGTCTAGACTCTAGATACACAGATTTTCACAAAATGCGTTTCCCACCCCCTCATTCCTACAAATTGAGCTAGCACATACATTTCTGCAAAGGCCAGATATGAGGTTACAGTAGCATTAAAATACCACAATCCACTACCGATGGGAGCAAATCTCTGGTTTACTTCAATTATTCCCCACCTTTAGAAAAATTCACAAGGCTTCTGCTGTGAGCATGATGGAGAGAAGGTGTGCTGTACCGGTACTAGAGAAGCAGCGTTGGTTACCGCAGTCAGTGGTGGCAGAGTGGAGATCCACCATTATGTCACAGCCGAAAGCCAGATCAAACACCAGAGGACAGGCCCCAAGAGAAACTGCCAGAAATACTGGGAGACCACAGGAGGAGAGGCCCCAGGAGAAGCTGTCAGAGATCCCGGGAGACCACAGGAGAGGCCCCAGGAGAAGCTGTCAAAGATCCAGGGAGACCACAGGAGAGGCCCCAGGAGAAGTTGTCAGAGATCCCGGGAGTCCACAGGAGGAGAGGCCCCAGGAGAAGCTGCAGAGATCCCGGGAGAACTCAGGCCCTGCTTCCTGGCAGCTGGGCTGCTGTAGAGAAATAGCACGCTGTCCTAAATTAAAGTGCCAGACATTGAGGCTGATGCCCTATGAGAGTGCACACTCATTTATAAATGTATCAGATTTACATTCAGCTTTGTAACTTCATTGGTTTTTCCTTAACACATGAACTTCTATATAGGTAACCAATCAATGAATACACAATTGCCCATATAAATTAAACATGCAAGTATCATTTTTTGATTATGTAACATCTCTACATAATGTCACAAATATGCAATGTATTAATGGTAGAAAATGACTGAACACTGTAATTGAATTATTTCCTCTCATTAAAGTTATGTTTTTTCTATTACATAATTTGGCTATATTTGGGGCAATTTCTTGGATGATGCCGGAAATACTGATAATCAGAAGGAATGAAAGCTAGGGCGTCCACTAGGGTCTGAGGAGGCAACAAGGAAACAGGGGAAGCCTGACTTGTCCTTCCTCCTGCCCGAAGGCTTTCTGGTATTTCAACCTCCTTGCAGTTCCTCATGTGCTGTATTAAAATCAGGTTTCTTTCTCCGCCATACCAGAATAGTTTCAATGTCAGTCAGAAGTCACACTAAAATACACAGTTAGTAGCCGAACATAGCATTAGCACGAATGGGGTTCACTACTATGGGGAAGAAACGGGAAAGACATCAGGTTTTCTAAAGCTCTTCCTACCAGTTGCCCTGATTCTTTCTGATGCTTCAACAAGATGGCATTAAATACCATCTCAAACTGGATAAATGTTTGCAATATTCTATCCTCAAATATAGAAGCATAGTATTTCTTCATCAGTTTGAATCCATGAGAAAAGTCTATAAAATTTATTGGTAGGAATCTATTGCAAATTATTTATTGGAGCCATTCCAAGTATTTACCTGTAATTTAGAATAAAATAGATTTAAATTGTCTAATGGTTATTTTTACCAGTACATTGGAAAACATGATGATGACTATTCTTACATTTTACCATTTTCTCAAATTCCCTTATTTCAATTCTAAGAAACTGTGTGACATTGAGGCTAACAGGTTTTCTGGTTAAAGAACTGTATTCATCTTCACATGATGTTAATCTTGTAACTGCTTCCCAATAATCTGTTCCCAGTTCCTGCCTCTGACTTGATGACAAATCCATCATTTGAGCATCCACTGCGGTGCCTGGTAAGCATCCTTATCATCAACCACTATGTTCTGGTCTCCACACTCACCTTTCTCCCTCAGTGACATCACCACCCACCCACCTGCTCAGAGAAAAAAAAAACCAAAGCAAAAGCCAAGAGCTACTTATTGATTTGACTCCTCAAATATTTTGCTAGTCACACCTTTCAGCTATCCTCCAACATACATCCCAGCCCTCCCCGCCCCCCACCAGTCACCAGAATCACTTCAGTGATTCTTCAACGTGCTTCCTTCTCCAACCAAACAGAACAGTGACGGGAATCTTTCTAAAGTGCCATCCAATTGAAAACAAACATCTGTTTTTCCTTTTCAAATAACGTAGCATTAAAACCAATGCCCTTCACAGGAGGTGAGGACGGAATTCTAACGCTCACGGAAGGAGCTCTTCAATGTCCTCATTGCTGATGTGTTTGTATCTCTCTTCACATCATTTAGTTACTTAGGCTAACAAAATCTTTACTTCTGAACTGCATTTCTTTTACTTGTGATGGAATTCTGACCACCTGAATGGGTGCATAAGGTCCCAGACTGATATACAAAGTTAGATGCATAGAGCCACTTCCTTTTCTTGGATAACCTCAAGGAAGCATTATTTTCTCATATAAATACATGTATACATATACGTGTGCATATATTTACATGTGTGCATATACATGGACACATATTTACATAATCGTATGTATGTATACATACATACTACAGAGGAGAACTTTTCTGGGAAGAGACAGAGTGGCAAGCACCAGTAACGTGCCTCCTAATCAAGACAACCGCAAGAGGGGAATCTGCCTAATGGAGCATTTTAGGGCCTGGAGTCTACCGAGATATTTCAATTTTCAGGAGAAGCAGTAGTTGGAAAATTGCAGTGAATACATGCCCATTTCAGCACTGAGCCCCAGAATAGCCCCTCTCCAGGCCTTAGTCTCCTGGCAGGCTGCTGTGTTGCAAGAGAGAAGACAGTGTGTGCAGACAGGCCCTTGTCAGCTAAGGATCAGAAATGGCCTGCATCATGCAATCCTGCTTCTGATGCAGAGAGCAGGCAGCCATTGCCCCATCTCCTGCACTGCTACAGGACCCTATCCGTAGGGTGGAAGTGACTTTCAAATTAAAGGGGCCAGTGTCAATTCTTCCTTCACATTCCCTTCCTATTCCTCATTTTTGGAAGCCAAATATCAAAAGACTAGTACATTTCTAGAGAAAGCCGAAATTCATCGTGGGTCCTGAGGAAAGACACAGTTCAGAAAAAGACTTGAAGGCTACACTTTAGGCTAATGATTGCCACAGACTAATTTGTGACAATCAAAACAAATGAGTAACAATAACCAATTTAAAAAAATCCTGAGATATCTGGGTAAAGGGAAGTATCTGAAAGTCAGAATAATCATACTATTATTTTCAAATGTAGAGCTTCTTTAAAGCATTAAGAATCCATGCAAACAGGAATGCAGGTACTAGTTTAAGGGGAAAAAGAAGCAATAAACTGCCTCTAGGAAAGACTTCATAGAAAATCTGCTAGACGAAGATTTGAAACAATCACCTTAAGGATGCTGAGCAAACTAAAGGAAGATGTGCAAAATGTCAAGAAAACGCTTTCTAAACAAAGCAGATACATAAAGAAACCAAAATGAAATCACTGAAATTAAAAGTTCACCAGAGGATTATAAAGTTAGATTCCTCTAGGCAAGAAGAGAATTAGCAATCCTCAAGACAGAGCAGTGGAAACGTTGAGTCTAAGAAATGGAGAAAACAGAGCAAAAACCAAACTTTCTAAAGAACTTACAAGATATATAAAATGAGCCATTTCTACAGGCTTAGTCCCAGAAGAAGAGCAAGAGATAATATCTAAAGAAATAATGTTCAAAAACTTTTCAAATGTGATGAAAGACATTATTCTAAATATTCAAGATGTTAAATGAATGTTATAGAATAAACTCGGAGACGCAAAGTGATACACATTGCAATCAAGTTATGAAAGGCAAAGGGGGGATTTTAAAGGCAGCAATAGAGAAGCAATGCATCACAAAGGGATTCTTGGTAAGATCTTCATCAGAAGGAAGCCGGCATTCAAAGGACCTTAAGAATACTATACCTGCCACCAAAAATGAGAGGGAAATCAAGACCCCAAGATCAAAGGCAAATAAAAGCTGAGGTAGTTAATTACAAACAAAACTGCTCTGCAGGAAATGTGAAGAAAGAAAGAGATAAAAAAGAGAAGAGGAGAGGAGAGGAGAGGAGAGGGGAGGAGAGGGGAGAGGAGAGGAGAGGGGAGGGGAGGGGAGGGGAGGGGAGGGGAGAGGAGAGAACAGGAGAGGAGAGAACAGGAGAGGAGAGAACAGGAGAGGAGAGAACAGGAGAGGAGAGAAAGGAAGGAAAGAAGGAAGGCAGGCAACAAATATCCCAGGAGTGTAGTCATTTTCAATTCTTTCACACCACTCTTTGTCATCATAATCCTCCAAGGAGTGTATTCCTTTTGGTTCTGGCTCTCATACCAGCATCAGGGCCTTCACTGCTTCGGCAGAATGGCGTTAGCAGCAAAAAAGTACTCACACGCTTCAGGGTTCTTTAGGAGTGGAGCAAAGATGCTAATAGCATGAATCCAATAATGATAGGCATTGTAGAGAAATACCCTCGGTTGGGTTATAGGAAGAAAGAAAATCCTACTGGTTTAGAGCTGGAACACACAACAAGAAGGATTAGAAACCAAACTAGAGTAACTAGGGCATTGATCACAGAAAATCTGTTCAGAATGGAATACAGCCAAAATACTGGACTATAAATAGAAGGGCCTTGGATTTTAACACTCACATAAAACTACTGGCATTGTTTTTCAGGTCCCAACAGGGTAAGTTCTAACACAGTTAAACACCCCATGAAAACTGTTTCCATAAGAGAAAATGCTACTGCAATAGTAGCAGTAAAATGATCCTTAAGGATTCATAATTCCAGCCACAGGAAACAGGGTAACATTGTGTACATTGTAGAAATAATGTTCTTAATATGGATTAGACAAATTAACAGACATGCAGAGGCACATCCTGGAAATACTGCCTTTATAAATATCAAGAGTATTAAACATCAAGATTTAATCACGCATAATACGAGTTCCAGCTCTGGACATGAATCAATTAGGGTGGCTTGACTAACGCTAACCAGCCTGAATCGTAAGTCTCCTGTCCTTTGATGCTGCATTCAGATTAATTCTATTAGGCTGCTCATCTGATTCTTGGGCTTAAATGACAACAGAAAGAATTTAGGCTAATGATGAAAAACTCTTTTTTGACAGTTCCAGTTATTAAACACCGAAATAAGTTATAAAAGAGGTTATTGAATCATTTTCTCTCAAAGCATAAAAAAAAGGCACAGATTTCCATCTCACTGGAATGACTTAATAATAGCGGCTTTCACTGGAGGCAGATGGAGCACTGAATAACTGCCAAATTCTTTCAAATTTGATGATTCAAATCCTGTATGGTTCGAAAGGACTTTGAATTGTGTGACAAAGTTCTTCACAGCAGTCTAAGTGTGAAGGCTTCCATAGGGTTTTGGCGTTTATCATTTCTGTACTTTAAATTCTAACTCAAAGCTTCCCATCTGTAATGGGAACAAATATGGGGACACAAAATGATCAAAGAGGAAAAAGAAATAAAAACATATTTATTGTGTTTTCTGCGTTAAGAACTGTGCACATAGAAACATCGATTAGGACAAATATTTCATGAACCCAAATTACAGCGCTATATAACTTTGATATTTTGCCTGTGGCATAGGTTCTCATTCATTATAACCTTCTATGACTTCATTTTGAATTAAACAAGGAACAGATTAGATATTGCAGAAGACACTGAGGAACACAACTTGTATGAGTACATACCGAAACAACCGCAATACCGTAACCTCACACTACAACATGGAAGCGTAATGGTTCCAGATCAGGGCCAAGAGCTTGCCTTGAGTGAAGGCATACCATATAAGAAGATTCAAAGTACGCTGTAAATATTTCATGAAGAGGCTGCAGTAAAGATTTACTAAAAGTTATGAGATTTATATGAGTTCTTTTAAAGAGGAAATTGAGATAAATGTTTTACTGGGTTGTGGGAAGAATTAAATTCTTCCACTAATTTTCCTTCTTGTTTGATTGCTTGCTTAGAAAGCTCATTCTCAAAGAGACATCACCTCTGAGTTTTAGATCTTATAATTCCATGACTGGGTGTGGAAGACAGAATCAAAATTCAACAATATATTGAAATGACTGCTTGGAAAATTAGAGCTGCTGTGACATTTAAATATTAACTTAGGTCACAAATGATATCAATACAAAGACAAAAATGAGAAAAAATTTTGAGAGAAAGGATTTCTGCTTTTCTGTAAAGTGACATAAAGAACTACAGGCAGTATATTGCTTTTCAGAAAAGAAAAAGGAGCAACAAAGGTAAGACGTAGCAAAGCAGGCTGGAAGGCAGAGGGAGGTACAGCAGGCAGCAGGAAGGAAGAATGGAAAAAGGAATATTCTGATGCATTTTTCGTCATTCAATGTTTAGATTCAAAAAATGTGATTTGTTCAGCAACATTAATATATACTGTCCTCTCAACCACTTCTTGGTGGCAAACAAGTGACTTGTACATCTTAAGTACACCGAGCTGCCTGTGAACATGCCACTGTGGGGACAATGCACAAAGCAGCATGGAGTCAGTGGGGCATCGCTGTGACTCAGTGCTGGCTGTCCCCATCTCACAGAGATGCACACCCAAAAGCCATGTCTGAGTGAAAGGACAGTGCAGAGGCACTGAGCAAGCAGACACTGCTAGGTAAAGCGATCCTTAACCACAGACAATAAACCACGTTATTATAATGCACTGTAGCTGTGCTCAGTACCATCAAGACAATAAACATCAAAAAGACACTTTGAACGGATCTGCAATGTCACAACGGAAATGACATTCATATGGAAAATACTCAAGCACTGTTTTCAAAGATTAATTCACTTAAAATTGATTTATTTAAAGCCATTTCCAGTTCCTGCATGCCAACATGTTTGGTTCTTGGTCATTAAGCAATGAGCTCTTTTGATGTCAGCTCACATAATCACATTAGCAGAACCAAAATGTACATTAAAGAGTTTTATTAAAAAGCAGAGCTGCCAAGAGAAGGTGGAAATTAAAAGCATTTCTACCCAATCACAGAAAATTGTATTCTCAAAAATTCTCTGGGCTGAAATTCCTGGAACCACAGCACATCTGTGCCAGTACTTAAAATTAAGGAACAGTGTTCTGTTACCTCTAGCTGCTGAGAAACTTAGAAGTTTGCTGTTAAGGAAGAGAAGCTGTTTATTATACATATCAACATGTTTATTCAGTTCTATGATCTCAAAATTGCAGTGGTCAAAGCAGGATCGGGTTATTTTAAGTGTGTTTCTTTTACCTTTTTTCAATCATATGAATTTTTTGAAAAGCAATAAAAAATAAAGTAAAAAGATAAGTTTGTGTGGGAGAGGAGCTGATTGGTGCAGTGGTTAAGAAAATGCTTGAGACACCCACGTTGCAGATCAATGGCCTGCCATTTCCAGCTCCCCTTCCACCTGGGGACAGAGGAGCTGCTGGTTCATGCGCTTTGGCCTGGACTAACGCTGGCTATTTTGAGCATCTGAGGAGTATATCTACTGAAAGGACCTCTTTTTCTTCCCACCCCAACCCTGTCCTCCCAGCAAAATAAACAAAAATGAATAACAACTACAAACCTTTTTTTTCTGGGACACACACATACGCAATCTGCTATCTTTAGTTCACTCTCAAAGTAATACAACTGGGGTTTGGTAGGGCTTGCATTTTTGCTTCGTTTTGTTTTGTTTACTTCTTTTTCACCCTAATAATGGCAGGCAATCCTTGTGCCTACAGTATCGGTATGTCATAGGAATTAAACACAGTAATGTGCATGCAATACAGATGACAGATCCTGACCTAAACAAAGCACTTAATAAAAAATTAAAATATGATTATTGCTATGAATCAAGCGCTTCCTTCACATGGAAGGAGTAACTTTACATTTTATAACAAAAAATAAGTGAGTATAAAAACGAAAATATAGAGTTCTTCAATAATCTGGAGGTAAAACTCTGTTAGACAAAGTGGAAAGGGAGAGTAGTTAGTGGAAAGGAACAAAACAGTAAACATGAGAAAAGAAGAACACCGGGCCACATCTGTGCTCCAGCAACATCTCCTGTGTGAAATCCACACGATTCCATCGGATACTGGAAGAAAACAGCTGAAACAGTCCTCCCTCACACGCGAGGTGTTTTAGGAAAAAGGTAACAGAACTTTACCCTAGCTCCTTTTGTTATCCTAATATTCTTGCAAGAAAGAAGCTGCACACGTGACACTAATGAGAGTAAAAAGGATCAGATCACAGGAAATTCTGAAATATTCAATCCTTCTTGTCAATGCCAGAATCAACTCTTTTCTAAACAGTCATAATTCTAACCAGAATTAAGGGCCATCATTAATAATCATCTTTAAGATAACATTGGAAAAAGCAAGCTTAGTTTATAACAGCACTTTGTTCCAGCACAGAATGATGACAGCAACAATAGAGGAAGGATAACTAGCGTGTGGTCCCACGAACCGTGGCACACAGACCATTGGCAATGATCGCCGGACCTCTGGCAGCACATTTACCAAAAACTAGCCACACTTAGCCAGGATGCTCACCAGCATCCTTCAAACTGCGAGGATACTCTATGAGACTACACCTAGCTCTGGTCTTAGGACCGGTGTGACTTTTCCTTTAGAATATCATCCCCATTTCTACGAGGTCCTCGCCATACAAAGCTTGGATTATGCCACTCCGGCTGCCTATTAAGACATAAATATCTGAACTGCAGAGCAGGTTTACTAAATCTGAATCTTTGGAAATGGCAGTGAAAATATTTTCATTTTAACATGGGAAACCAGGGGATAATTATAGGAACATTATATCTTGAGAATCAATATTCCAGATGTTTAGTATGAATTGCAAACTATTGAGCAGGACATGCTTCCTCATCTCAATGCTTGTGATTTGCGCTATGCCAGTATTCACTTTGCAGCAACATGAGTGAAGTGCTCTGACCAGATCACATTTTCATTTCCTTATTTGTCTTAGCACCTGCACTGGAGCCCGCTCAAACACAGACATTCCCACCAAGAGCCTGTCAAAGCCACCTTCTTTGAAAGGAGGACCTCTGCAAGGGAAAGGAGGCTGGGAGTTGCGACGGGGTGCAAGAGGGCATACTGGAAAAACAGAGGAATATGAATATCAGTAAACATTAGATGCTAAACAAACATTATTAGCTTAAGTACATGTTTAAGGTCAAATATTAATAAAATGAAAGGAACAAAATTCACATTAAAAAGAATATATGTATATTTTAAAAGCAACAATAAACCAATAATTCATTGAGGAGCAATTAATATGGCAATTAGAAAAAGTAAAATGATAGCATCCCATGAATTGGAATAAAATAAAATGAGAAGCCTGGGGTTGTGCTGAGAGTTAAAGGTATATATAAAGAAGAAAAAAATACTGAAAGAGATTGGGTGAATATTCCAGAACAATGAAAAGGATATTTAAATATCTAATCCGTATACTTTTGTCATCTTTTAGGCAGCAAATACTGAAGATCTGAGATACGCAAAACTAAGAATATAAAAAAGATTTGACAAAGCCTTAGGAAAACTAAAAATCATATCCCATGCCTGTATACTTCGAACATGTTATCCGGCCAGCGCCTAGGATCCTATATCTGTAGGAGATATTATAATAAGTGTTCTTTGCAGACCTTCCCAGACATAAACATCTGTGACTCACCGAATATTTCTCAGTGTTATTTTTAGATACTGCATAAACAATGTCTATTGCTTGGTGACTGTTGTCACATAATGTAAAGCAAAAAGACTGAGCTCTGTGTCTTACATTCCTGGCATTGGTTATTGAGGAAATTTTAAGGCTCAATTGCTCACCAGCTAACCACAAGGTAAACAAAATTACAATTCACATAAACAGCTCCTTAAAATGCCCTGGTTCAAAATAACATTGTAATCTAGATCTGAAAAACATACTTCAATCAGTGCCCATTCAGATCAGCCAAAGCCGCCCAAACACGTTGGCTGCCAATAAAACAAAGTAGCTTAGGACGTTTCTGACATCAACCATGTCATTTCAATCACTTCTCGAACTAATGTGATAATCTGATTTTCCAAGTAGCGATATCTCTGTAATTTTACAAGATCACCTTTTAGTAAGCAGCTTGGGTCCTTCAGTTCATCTGGGACTCTGAGCAGCGTTTTTCTGCCACACCATGTGACAAAGGCATCCTGATCAGCTTAAGCCCTTGCTTGTTTTCCACTGCAAACAAGTTCTAGCTGACGCATGCTGCCTTGTGCAGGAATTAGCCTTCTCCCTCCTGGTGATGGCCATGGAACTGGCCTTCACCCTAATTCCATATTACCAACTTTAACCTGAAAGCTCCACCATCATCAATGTTGTATCCCTCCTTCAGTAAAAGTGTAAACTGGTATCTGAAGAGCATCCAAACACTTCCTTAGAAGTTGCTATGGTAGGACCCGGCGCAGTGGCGCAAGTGGTTAAGGTCCTCACCTTGCACGCCTGGAATCCCATATGGACACCGGTTCTAATCCCGGCAGCCCCGCTTCCCTTCCAGCTCCCTGCCTGTGGCCCGGGAAAGCAGTAGAGGACAACCCAAGGCTTTGGGACCCTGCACCCGCGTGGGAGACCAGGAAGAAGCTCTTGGCTTCAGATCGGCATAGCATTGGCCATTGTGCTCACTTGGGGAGTGAATCGTCGGACGGAAGATCTTCCTCTCTGTCTTTCCTCTCTGTATATTACCTTTCCAATAAAAATAAAATAAATCTTTAAAAAAAAAAGTTGCTACGGTAGAAGGATTCAAACCTAAGAGCTTTATTCAGCCACAAATTCAAGAAATTGCCATCTGGTAAAATAAGGGAATCCACTTATTACCATAATATTTATATCACTAACATTTTAAGTTGTATTAAAGAAAATGTACTCAAAATGTTCCTTCATTATGGCTAGTTCTAATTCTGTTAGTTTTCTGCATTGGTTACATAGTTAAAATATTATTATGTAATATTTTCAAAAAGTGTCACCAACCATAAACAAGTAAATCACTTTAATATCAAATCTCACCGGACACTCAAAAATGCGAAATATTTTAAGAAGATATGAAAATGTTGAATCATCTTTTCTTTAGCTTGCTAATAACAGTAATTACATTATGCTCATTAATTTAATTATTGTTTATGATTCCATGTTGAACACTGGAACTCACTGATTACTAATATTAGGAAAACAATAAAAGAAATGCCATAATGCAAAAAAAACGCATTAAGTTATATTATTATGTTACTTTAAATATTTTTTTAATTTTGTAATCAAATCTAAATTAGTTTCATAAAGATGCACAAATCAAAATTAATGCTGCCGGGGATACTTTACCATGAGTAAAATATTCAAGAGAACTGCTCTATGTTTTTCTCGACATTAAAGATGTTCCCAGCAGTTTCATTCTGTCTCAATCATTCACCCGGCAAGCATTTACAAAATGACTTGATGAATGTGTTAGCAATTACACTAGGTCAGTGGATTTCAAAGGCTATTAAAAGTGAGCCATTAGTGCAGATCAATATATAAAAAATAACTCCCAAGACCAGGGCAGCTGAACCCTGGATTCAACCCTGGATGCACGGAAATCAGTGAGGTCCCATGGAGCGTTGTCTACAAATATATGCAATGAAGAAAAACATTACATAACCCACTAATTTGCTCAGCTGTTCATTCAAGAATTATATTGAAATTCTTTCTACATGTCAAGCATTGTTACAGATCAGCAGGGAATGTCCTGGTAAGCACGGTCTTTTTACACTACAGTCAGTGTAAGCCAGGAAAAAGGCAAACCACCCTGGCAGGTGTGATGAATGTGACAACCTTACATTAGGTATGGTTTCTTACATAGTCTTTGAGCAACAGCTTACATTGAAGAGCACAGGACATTAGTGAAAAGACCCAGACGCAGAGAGAGGCCACAGCGTGAGCAAACACGGAGGAAAGTGCAGAAGCAGTAGTAACGGGACATCAAGAGAGAGTGAAAGGGGAATAGGACGCAGGGTCACAAAGGCTGGGAGAAGCACAGACATCTGTCGAGCTCCACTGCAATGTCTCTAAAGTCAGAACGGAAGATACGTAAGAAGCAACAGGTTAGAATTTAGACTTTATGCTGAGGCTGATGGGAACCCACTGAAATGCTGACAACAAAGCAGTCACATGTTCTGCTCTGCCAAACAGTTCCCGTGATTGTCTCAGCTAATTCTCTCCAGAATGCCACATGGCCGTCTGAGCCCTGCTCTACAGATGCAGGCAGCAGAACATTTCAAGCAAAGACACCAAGCGATGGAGTCAGAGGCTTCAGACCCAGAGTCCGCTCTTGGCACTGCTCAGTACACAAATGAAGACAATGTAACAGCTGCTGGATGCTACTCTACAAACCCACCTTCAAGGCGCATCACATTTTGTGAAAAACATATGCATAGGTTTCAAACTTTGCTGCACAAATAAATGTCTCTTTAACCTCCGTTTTACACACTGAAGTTCCATCACATGGGTTGGTTTATTGTTAAGAAACAATGCCCAACTGTCCCACTCAGAATGATTAAAATCTGAAACAAAGTGAGTAATAACCAATGCTAGGCAGGATGTGGAGAACGCAAAACACTCATTCGGTGCTGGTAGACGGTAAGTTAGACCAGCCACTGTGGAACACAGGCTGGCAATTTCTTAACACATGAAAATATCTCGTGATAGGATCTAGCAATGCCATTAACTGGGTATACAACCAAAAGCTTTCACACATTGAATCAAAGAAATATCTGCATCACCGAAGTACGGAATCAACCAAGCAACCAATCATCGGACGGATGGCTAAGGAAAAATGTGATCTATAAAATGATATGATAGAATATTATCCAACCATATAAAAGAATGCAATTCTACCATTTGCAGCAAAACGATCTCAACTATAAGAATTCAGGTTGAGTGAAATAAACTGTACTCACACAAATATTGCATATTCTCCCTTATTCATTGAAGCAAAACCTGAAAAGAAAATACAAAAAGAAAAAAGTCATTAGTATTAGTATTACTGCAAATACAGCTTTATAAAACTTTGTTCTAAGCCTTTGTCAAATCAATGGTTAAGGATGTTACAGTACAAATGTTTCAAACATCTGTGATTACCTTCAAATTTCCTGTATGTGCACGAAATGGTCATTTCATTCCATTGTTGTTCAAAGGCATTATCTCTATGACCACAAAAGTAAGGTCTTTTCACTTTTTACTCATTAAACTTCTTATTCAGTGGAGTATTAAACCTTTTTATTATAATGTAAATTTAAAACCATTATTTTAAAACTAAGAAAAAAAGGAAAGAGGGAGGGTGGAGGGAGGGCCAGATGGAGGGAAGAAGGACAAATCATTCTGTTCTTAGAAGTGTATCTGCAAATCACATTGAATTTGTTAAAAAACTAATTAAAATTAAATTAAATTTTAAAAGCTTCTCAAAGTGTTTGATGCTTTACGGCTGCCACAGAGGATGAATAGAGTCTGTCAGGATGACAAAGAAACAGTATGAACAAATCGTGGCAGTGTAAAATGGCACAATGCCCTTGGAAATCAAGTCATTACACTTTGTGATCTGACCGGAAGTTCTAAAGCCTGGCACAGAGGAAAGGGAAGTAAAGGCAGGGTTATTCAGAGGCCCCACACGCCATGCTATGCCATGCTGTTGGACTCAACGTGTAGCACAGAAAAATCACTAAAGGGCATAAGACAGTCTTGAAAAGGTAAAGTTTTTATGATGATCGCTCTCATCTAACAAGAATGCAGGTGGATTAAGAGCCACAGTGTATCCGTGCAGTAACAAAGAGCCAAATGAGATATATTACTTCAAGTCACATGAGAAATAAAGAGCTAAGATATACCAAACACGTTCTTGTATTATTATGATACCAGCCTCTTACTATGCAAGGGGATAATGGAATATAGAAAAGCACTGGAACCCACTAAAAAGTAAGCCATGTGTAGTCTTTTCAATTTACTTGCATTGCATCCTTAAATAGGTTACATGAACTTCTGCTTTTTTGACCTATGAAATGAAGACAACAGTATCTCCCTCATAGGGCTGTGAGACCAATTTCTGGTAATATCTGGAGGAAACATATGATAAATGGGCACTCGGCAAATACATTGGTACTAAAATTCACTTGGCCCTTATACAACACTATGATTCAACATGGGAAACTGAGGCACAAAGTGCTGAAATGACACAGCAGCCGGTGTCATGATATCCCTCCTTGGAGCCATCTTTCCCGCTGGACCTAGGTACTGGCCACTGTCCTTACGAACCAGCTGAGTCCACATTGTACAGTCATGGGAAGTCAATTTAGAATCACCCACCTTAGATACCAAAATCAAATTCCTTTAGGACTGTTAACATCCACTTATATCCTCAGTATACTTGTTGACTACAAATCTGCTATTTTTTCCTGTTGTTTGGGAAGCCAGGTTAAATCTCTCTCTTGTTCTCACTCTCTCGCTCCCTCCCACTTGCCTCCTGTCCCCTCTCCACTACTACAACTGTCTTTAACAAGACCTTCTTTTCCACTTTAAGTGTCCTGTGTGAATTTTTTCATTTAAACCCATCTACATGTTGTATTGCCTATCTTGTGTGATTATGTGGTAATTGAGTTGTAATGCCATCAAATTCAATAGCAACACAGCGTAACACAGCAGAGCAGCGTGGCCCCCGAGAGGACCCTCAAGGTGTGAATGTGCCTCAATGGGGCACATTTAAGGCTCGTCTCAGCTCTTGTCTGTGGTTCTGCTGTGGCACTGCACGTTTCTGGCTCTAGATCACTCACCGTGTTCTCTACTTTGGTGGCCTCATTTGTAAAACAGATGATGATAACGGTATCCACTTCACACATTTTTGTGAATATTAAATGTAAGTAGCATGTACTGCATATATTAGAGTTTTTAAATTACTGAGTGCTTTAGCTATGATTAAGGAATATATTGTTATAGATGCTTATATATTAAGTGAGGTGAGCCCTGAACACTATTAAATTACACAAACTCTTCTCTTAGCTTAGTCACTTGAAACCCCATTATTCTGTTGCAAAGCTTTCTTAGCGGCACAGATCACCTAGCATATTGCGTGAGTTGCTGTGTTGATCACGTAATTCCTGCCTTTCTCCTAGAATATAAGTTCCTCACAAGGAAGAAATTGGCTGTGCCCGTCCTGTTAGAGGGATCCAAGTAATAGTTTCCTACTGGATGAACTGAGTACCTGTGCTCAAGAGAAAGCAGGGAAGGGGGAAGATAGCAGAATGAGCAGAGACTCAGAGGAATCCTGGGACTGTGGACTGTCAGGGTGGAGCCATGCTTCCTGCACCTGCCAGGCTTTCTCACTGCCTACTGGCTTCCTTTCCCTGTCAAGGACTGGCCAATGTTCTGACTTGAAAGCAGCATGAACAGTGGACCAAAGAAACAATAAAGGAAGAAGATAGGAAGGCTGGTCTGAGAGCAGGAGCGAATGAGCAGCTGAGCAGAGGGAGTTTGTAGCAGGACTAAGCTGGGAGTGCGTACATCGAGGTCAGGAGGAAGCCACCGGATGAATCAGAGCTCTTGAGGGAAACAGCCACCATCACTGCCACCAAAACATCTGATCAGGATGACTATCAGAGCAAACAAAATGGGAAGAAATAGAGAAGTACACAGGGCTCACAGGTTTTTATTCAATGATTAAGCAATTTCCTTTCAGCTTTACTCCATAGGTGTAGGACTAGCCAGAACTGCGGCTCTGAGTATGGCTGTCTCATTTCAGCAAAAATTAGGTATCACCCACTTGATAGAAGCCATTGATACCGACACTAGGCTATCTTCAATATTCTGTTGATCACCTCAGCTCGAGTCCCTGGCTGACACTGTTCTCCGAAACAAAACTGAATCTCCTGTTCGTGACCCAAACAGGCTTTGTGCCACTCTGAGAGAAACCTGTTGTTTCTAAACAAACTGCTCAGGAGTCATTTCTCACTCACTCCAAAGGGTAAACAAAAGGTTGAGACCCACTGAAAGCCACACAGAGAGACAGACACACACACAAACGGACTGGCAGGTCCATTCATGACACTCACAGTGGCCTTCCTTGTTGAATGATGTCTCATCCACTGCCTCCTGTCTTCTATCTGGGCATGTGCATTCATTATTCCGTTTTAAACTATCACCCTGATCCATGATAACAAAGGGCTTGATGGTTAACTTCTCCAGGGTGAAATACCAGAACAGATCTGACACGAGGGGCACCATACTGAGCTGGGTTCCATCTTAGGTGAGCCGTGAACCTGTGACACAGCAACGAAAACCATGTGCTGCTTAGCAAGAACACCTGCAATCCTGGCTAGGCTGGCCGTGCATGACCAGGACGACAATGAGCTTCAACAACAAAGGGTGCAGCCACCGAGGCTTACAAAGCGAGTGCTCAGTCATTCTTCACTCCTAAGACAGTTCCGCCTGGGTTCAGTGCCCCTACACCACTCCTGGTTTGTGGGTTTTGCCTATACAAACCCTGCTGGGAGATGCTGAAGGCAGCGCCTACTCTCCACTGCCAGCAATATTATGGACTTTTAAATCTTTTTAAGATAAAAATAGATAAGTGAACACTGTCCCAGCTTGCTCTCTAAAGGAATCTCCTCAGCTTACACTGGCAGAGTCAGACTGCTCTAGAATTTCTTGTGAAATAATAATAAAAATACTAGATCATTTGTAGCAACTTTTTGTGGGGAAATGATTTACCTTTCCAGATGATGACTTTTTTAAAAGCTAATAATGTTCAGTTTTATAATCCTGTACAAATTAAACTTCTTGCCTGTCTCATAAATGTGATGCTGAATGCCTGACCAGGTTTTCAATTAAAGCGTTTCTATAGCAATACAGAAGTTTTTACCACAATATTCTATGTCTTTTGAATCATTTATGTAGAATTTAAAGATACTAAATGTATTAAAATTGCACATTTTACTTACAGAAAGAATACAGTAGCAAAAATATGAAATAGAAACACATCTAAGACCTACAGTGATTACTCTTTGCCTTGTATTATGTTACATTTCCTTGATTCTGTTCAACTCTATACAGTTCTGCAGTAAACTGTTATTAAGTCTGTTTTCCAGATGGCAAAATCAGTCCAGAGACACTAACAAAGCTGCACAGGGCCTGATGCCCGGAACGTGGCTGCCCGCTCAGCGCAGCTTCATTAAGATCCAAGATTTCTGCTTAATCCACACGAGGCATTTTGGTTCGGTTTTCCTCTTACATAAAAAACTTTTTTTCCCTTCTAACCCTATCTAAATAAATTCAACAGGATGTGATGGGAAATAAATTGATCTGACCTGTAAAGTACGTTTTGAAAAGTTAGAGCTTCCCTTCAACATGAGAGTTGCCAGTTTATCATCAATTTAGAAGGATGTCTCTCATGTTGAAGCTAAAAGCAAGCCAGGCAGGGCAGAGACCAGCCTTATCTCTGTCTACAATGAATCTCCAGGGCGGTCTTTCATCACTTTAGCTGTTTAATACTAAAGAAAGCAGGAGCGATGCTTTCTAATACAATCTATATCACTCCATATAGTTAGGATCCAAGTGCTTCTGTTTTTAGCACCTCAACACACAGCCATTAAGTGACTACCACGCGCCCAGCTTGGGCCACATTTAAGGCTCGTCTTAACTCTTCAACAACTGGCAGTATGATGTTGACCAACAGCCTTTTCTCCAGCTAAACTGCAAATGAAAAAAACCAATTTAGGGACTTGCCAGACTCAAAGGCCTTCGGAGGCTAGTCGGAGGCGGAGAAAAAACTTCACAGGCCAGCCTTTTGAAAAGATGTTTGAAGTTATTTATTTTTTTTTCTAAAAGATAAAGAAGTAAAGCTGAAGGCTCAGGGATTTGCCTCAAGCTTGGGTAGAAGAGCTCCCTATCAGATATTCAGAAGAACTCTTCCAGGTTTGCTGTTTGTGATTCGATCTTTACCCTCCAGAATCTTATATTTTAACCATAAGATTAAATTGCATTATATTAAACTAAATGTGGTATAGAATTATAAGTCTGAACCATGTGGTTTTAGTGAAATGTGTAAGATCCAAAGTTTTTCAGCCAGTCTTATGGCTTAAAGGCTTATGAATGCACCAATCGAGACCTGCTAACCCAGATCCTGCATGGTAACAAGATTCTCAGATGATTCCGAAACTCAGGAAAGCTTGAGAAGACAGGTGAAAAGTAACGTTCTAGAGCCAGACATTTGGTGCAGTTGTTAAGACTCCACTTGGAATTCGCACAGCCAACAGCAGAGAGCCAGGGTTCCAGGCTCGGCTTAACCAAGATTCCAACAGCAGAGAGCCAGGGTTCCAATCTCGCCTTAACCTCTGATTCCAGCTTGTTACTGTTACACAGCATACAGGACAGTGGGGTGTCTCAAGGTCTTTGAACCCCTGACTCCCAGGTAAGAGACCCAGACTGAAGACCAAGTTCCTGGTTCCAGCCTGGCATAGCACTGGCTGCTGTGGTGATCTGGTAGGGAACCAATGAATACACAGACTCTCTCAGTGTGTCCCTTTTTTTTTTCTCTCTGCTTCTTTTCTTGTCAAATAAAATGAAAATAAATAATAAATGAAGGCTCTTCAGCAGGGTACAAAAGAGAAATACTGCATGTTCTCACTAAAATGTGGGAGCAATTTTTTTAAGATCAAAAAACAAAAGCAAAGAAAGAAACAATTATAATAGTATTGATGAAAATGTAGGGTTTTTTTTTCAAAATTGCTTCATATGTCTGCCAAGCAAATTGTTAAGAATTATATACTACTGTAGTTTTAATAAATGACAATAATTTACAGCAGATGATAAACAGCAGATGAGCGAAGTAGAAATCTTGTCTACTGATGACTATACACAGTGCCTGCCTATATTTCTATGGTTTTTTTTTACCTGTTAAACTCTGCAGAGCAGAGCATTAAGTCTCTGACTATAACACACATTTAAAATGTTACATTGAAAATTACTTCACATGAGTTGTTAAACATCTTTTCCAAATGATGATTACAGATAGTCCTTGCTTGCCTTTCTGCTCAATTATAGGCTTTTAAAATTTTAACTTGTTGAACACTTTGGTGTATTAACCCTCCGACTCTGATGTAAACCAGAGCGTCTAAGCAGGAGGAAGTATCCCGATGATGTATTATAGCCCCCATAGCACCTCTCTACAGGAGAGGAACAGGCAGGCTCCAAACAGAGCAAGGTGAGGACAGGAAAAGACTGATGACATTCAATTAAGGTAGATGCATGCGTCAGTTGAAACAATTCACTCTACTCCATAACCAAATAGATGTTATTCATTAATCAAAATAAACAGTGTTTCTCCAATATTGGAGCTATCCTAGTAAAACACATACTAACCAGCAGACAGCAGAGGCCACTCCCGAGTCACCAGCTGAGAACCACCGTTATTAACAGGGGTCCCACATAATCACACATCACAACATGTGAGATGCACCGTTTAGTACAGTTCTGGAATCGGAGGGTCTTGCTAACTGTGAGAAGAAGACAGAAAAGGCCGAGGTTTACAACAGAATATTGAATACTGGAATATTGTTTTCAAAGTTCAAGAGAGCTGGAACAAATTGCAGCTAGTTATCAATAACAAGTGATTAAGCAAAGGCTCGTGCAGGGATCACGTGGATATTGTGACTCAGAAGTGAGCCAAGAAGGACTCCCAAGAGAGCTGTAAGAGGCAGTCTTTCAACCTGAGACCAGGGAGACAGGGCCACTGGGGAAACCAGCAATCACAGCTATACTTACCCCCCAGCCTCAGGCACTCGCCAGGTACTGGCAACGCAAGTTGGTCTTCCTGATAGAAAAGAAGGCACAAAGTCGAGCAATGTCTTCCTAATGCTTTGGTTTATAAGAAAGAAAATGCTCACAAGCAAACTAGAAAAGAAAAAGACCAAGAAGGGGACAGGCCAGAATGGGTGAAGGTTGATGAACCGGCACTGTATTATAGTTAGAAAGCAGTAAGAAGGTCTAGGGTTCCACTGCACTGCAGGCTGAACATAGATAATGACAATGTGCTTCATATTCCTCCAGGAAGAAACTCAACAAAGGATCTTGCGCATTTTCATATAATGAAATGGCAAGTGACTGAGAAATGCTGACCTTGATTTGAACATAAAATAATATAAGCATGTGTTGAAGTATAAAAATTAACAAGTACAAAAGTTTATACTTGTTAATTTTTTAAAAGATCTTTATTTTTATTGAAAAGTCAGATATACAGAGAGGAGGAAAGACAGGAAAATCTTCTGTCCATTGATTCATTCCTCAAATGGCCTCCTCCAGGTCTCTCACATGGGTGCAGGCTCCCAATGCTTTGGGCCATCCTTGACTGCTTTCCCAGGTCACAAGCAGGGAGCTGGAAGGGAAGCGGGGCCCCCAGGACATGAACCAGTGCCCATATGGGATCCTGGTGCATGCACAGCAAAGAGTTTAGCCACTAGCGTACCACATCAGGCCCCTTATCCTTGTTAATTTTAAATTTAAATAAAATAAAAATAACCTCAAATTGTGAAGATTTCAAGACCATGACAGAGAGAGCCAAGGACACTCTGACTGCTGTACTGTGGACACTGAGTGGGCAGCACCCACTTCCTCTGAGAACTTGCTGGAAATGCAGGTGCTCACGCACAGCCTCCTGAATGGAATCTGTGAGACTCCCAGGTGATGTGTGGACACAGAGAGCTGTATGAAGCTCACATCAGATGAGCAGCTCTGGAAATCAGCTGCATGTTAAAATCACCTGGGAAACTTGGAAAACTTCAGTCTAAAATTTTGTACCCAGGTTCCTTCAGAATCTTTCCAGGTATGAAGATTTTGTAAAAAGCTCTCTTCATGCACCTAAGGTGGTCGACCTTTCCATCCTTGGACTACTGTACATACATTATGGGTTTAAGGATCTGGGTTCCTTCAAAGAAGGTGGCCATTGATCATTTTTTGAATAAGCTTCAGCATTCAAAGGTGATGATTTAGTAAACAGCTGTTAAATTCAGGGAAAACAATATTATTGCTATGTCAGTATGCTTAACAGGTGATGGAGAGGTTTGCTCTCTTCTACCCAGATGAAAGTAACCCATCAGAGGCTTGTCAGTTCGGCTCATTCTCTGGGAGCGAGCATTTTATCCTAAGGAAATGTAGTGTGGCCCTCTAACAGCTTACGCATTGGAGAGAATGACTGGTATTTGCATGTCTTCTTGCAGTGAAAGGTCATGACATTATAAAGGGACAGAGGGTCTGAAGCCTGCAAGAGTCCTAATAACAGAAAATCCTGAGTAGAAGGCAAAAGGTCTTTGTTCAACCCACAACACGTATTAACTACTCTGCAAGGAATGGATGCTGACGCTTTTACATACTGGAGGCATCCTTTAAAAATGTATTCTTATGACTCCAGTGTCTTCTTGTAGTAAAAGGAACGTAAAATTCAGTGATGATGAGATGGTAAAATGGACATTCAGCAGCATGTTTTAATGTAGAAAAAGCGATAAAATACCCAAATCAAGTTGTACTATTTGTTGTTACAAAGGTCACTGCTCCTAACCTACAGGGAAGGGGTCACCCTTGCTCCATTGATTTCAATGGTTGCCAGCCACAACGCTGAAAACTGCAAAGAAGAAAAGGGGAATTAATGTAACATGAACAAACAACAAAATCAGGTTGGAAACAATGCAGTTAGTAATCTATTTCTCATCAGTTTCTTCAACACATTGGATCCCCTTCCTGCCTCAACACAACAATAAGTAAACCACCTTGCAAAAACGCTGCGATATACAGCAAGTATGCACTAAAACCTGCACCTGGCAAATGAAACGGAGAACCAAAGTGTGTAACCAAAGAGAAACTGAAAAGATCTTGGGATGTGGCAACGCTGGGCTGAAAGCAACGGATTAGCGTACGGTTGCAGGAAAGCATACTGACCAGCTATGTCAGAGGCACTGCACACACAGTGCAGGGAGCTCACCACTGGCGATGTGGAACTAGCAGTTCACACGGGGTTCGCTTTCACCATAGGGAAAATGAACTCTGGATGCCTAGTAAAGACATTCTTTTACTGTGTTGAATATCTCAACCTTCCAAAAGCAAAGGCTCTGATAAACATTTTATTTGCCTCATCATTTAATCTCTTTAGAGGACAAAAAAAATTTGAGCTGTACCACTGAGCATTACTCTAACGCAGTGAACAAAAGAGTTGCTATTGGACAACACTGAATCCTTTGGGAGAAATGACACCGTCATTATATAGACTATCAGTTAACAGTGCACACCTTTTCAAACAAAGTTTAAGTCCTCAAAAAAGTAAGAAAAAAAGTTAAAGATTTAAAACTGTATCTTCAATACTGAAACAACTGGTGCACTGAAATGTTAATCAAGAAATGATGTGTTTGTCAAAACAGGAAAGAACATCCAATTATATCGCAAGAAATACAACACACAGATTAAAACTGTGCGTGTGAAATTTACAAGTTGATGGACAAGAATAAAAACACCTGACAAAAAAAGCCAAGGGAAATTGAGGATGATAATAAACATATGTGCAACTGCTTAGGGATTCTCAACAGACCACCTTAACATGCAAATGTGCTAACTGATGTACCCGACCAAAATTCTTCAAGGCTTTGCCACTCTCAAAACACCCCAGAAAGTTTATAAACAGTGGCAGTCCCATAAGGATGCTGTGATTTAACCTTTACTGTCTTAAAAACAAATCAGAACTTCCAACATTTCACTAAGTTGCACCTTCATCCATAAGGTTACATTACCTTATTTTAAAAGTGTCTTTTTAAAAATATATATACTGTGATTAATACAAAAGACAGTCTACTGTAAGCTGTCCCCCAACTAGCAAGGCTTTTCTAGGCACTTAAGAGAACATGCTGGGAAACAGACTTCGAGTTATTGTTAGAGATGGATGGGACCTGCATTTTAAACTCAGGTACAATTGAAATGTGAAATTAGATTGAACTTTTATTCACTTCTAAAAGTAGAATGGCAGAGGGAGTTTTCACAGCTTTCATTTTAAAGGAATAACATACTGAGTTGTCATTCCTTAAAATTATTCATTCAGTTCTCTGTGACCATTCATATGATTTGGAAATATGTATTAAACCTTCTAAATTTTTAATATACTTTAAAGTGTGATGCTTCACATTCAGGATAAAATAGCAATACTTCATCCTCATTTAATAGTATAAGGTAAAAAAAAAATTTCTCTGCACTATGTAAAGTGTTCTCACAGTAGCTGTAATACCAGTTTCTCGAGCACATACATTATAAATTCCTGGAACACAGATGATCTAAAATCAATTATCTTTTGACATGAATGGTAAACACAGTTTCGTCATGGTTTGTTCTGAGTAGTATATAGTGTTGCTTATAAAATGTTTTACCCTTTTTGATGTTACTTATTTATTTTTTATTTGAAAGAATTAGCTACAGTGAGGAAAACAGACCAAGAGAGATCTTCCATCTGAAGTTCAGTCCCCATACACTTGCATCACGAAGAGCTGGGCCAGGTCATAGTCATGGCCCAGACTCAATGCATCTACCGCACGGGTGGCAGGGTGTCACCTGCCCCTCCCAGGAAGCTGAGCCAGAAGCCGATCACCCAGGACTTGGAAAAGGTACTGTGATATGCTATGCAGAAATGTTGACTGGTAGCCTAACCCGGTACACCACTATGTCTTGGCCAGCTTTATTGTATTTTCAATCACAAATCTTAAAAACTTCCTAAAATAATTCAGCCACAATGTGAGAGCATCCTGAGCAAAATTCACACAGAGCATATTTACATGATTAATAGTTTTTACGTGGCAACTAAACTTAATGTTTACATGACTAAGTTGAACTTTCCTTATTATCAAGAGAGGAAAGAAGGGGAGGAAGAAAAGAGGAAAGGAGGGAGGGAGGGAAGAAGGGAGAAAGGGGAGGAATGAAGAAGGAATGAAGGAAGGAGGAAGGAGGGAGGGAGGAAAGAAGGGAAGAATAAAGGAAGCAGGGAGGGAGGGAGGAAGAAAAGAAGGAAGGAAGGGATTTCCACAGATGTCTGCTCTAGTGAGAAGGAAAAGTTGTCATGCAAGTAAAAAGTATTTCAGATTTCACCTGGGTTGGTGTCTTTCAAAACAGAACTATTCAACTGCTGCTTTTATTAACAAATCATGTGTCTTGAATCTTATTTTTTAAACTGAAGCTGCAAGTGAAACCGTTAAAAAAATGTTTAAGAAAAGTTAGGCCATCCACATCTATCCTATTCTTAGATTTTTTTTTTATTATTTATGTTAATAACATGCATGTCCTCAATGGACAATTTAAGTCTTTTGACACAGACATTTTCCCAAAGGAAGGGGAACAAAAGGGGTCAGCATACAGTACAACAATGAATGCATCACTTGGCTGCCTCCTCCGTAAGGCCTGGGTGCCCGGTTCAGGCCAACCTTGACTGCTGTGAGCACATGGTAGTGAACCAGCAGATGAAATCTCTCTCACTCTCCCTCACTCTTGCTCTTCACTTGCTTTTTCTCTTGTTTTGCAGGTCAAATGCATTTCTAAAACTCTTAGGGGTCGTTCTGTAGTGTAGCACCTTAAGCCTCCATCTGTGACACTGGCAAATCCACATGGGTTCCAGTTGGAGTTCCCACCTGCTTCACGCCTTACGGCTGAGAAAGTATTGGAACATGGGCTCTGCACACACACTGGACCCCTAAAGAAGCTCCAGACTCCTGGCTTCGGACATGGTCATAACTGACCAATGGCTGACCACTGCAGCCATTTAGGGAGTAAATCTCATTCCCAATGTGGCTCTTTCTGCCTTTCAAATAAAAATCTCTACATATTTAAATATACATATATATGTATATATAGAGAGAAATATTTTTACTACCTGAAAAAATATTAATTCATTCTTCATGAAAACTGAGTTCATTTGTTTCAAACCTTTGTCATTTAATTTTCTGCATTTGATAGACAAGGTAACAATACTTCCCATTTAATCCTCTGCTTAAAAAACAAACGGCTGTGTGAATACAGTGAATCTGGCAACTGACTCCTACTCAGGGAGAGCAGAGGAAGCTACTCAACAGAGACTCAACAAAGGGGTTACTGACTGTTCAGCTTAGTCAACCGACTCCTTCCTGGAAAGCAACTGGGAGAAACACCATCAAATTCTCTGGTTTTCTAGCGAACTTCTAAAGTTTCTGTAATTCCTATGACTTCGAAGTGTTGTGTTTGCAATGCAGTTACAAGGTTCTGTCAAATCTGGGTTCACGCAAGATCATGAGAACCCTGGACCTCATGCTTGGATCTGGAGCAGTTTCTTGAGGATGGATGACTCGTTCTGGCCTTGCCAGTCCATCTCGAACTTAGTGGAGGGTCTGCCAAAACTCTCTCCTCTGCTATAAGTGCTGATAGTGCAGAAAGACTGTTTCAAGTCGGGTCCAAACTGAGGACAACTCAGCACCACTATTCTCCCAGGATATATGCATCGCGAGTGAAAAAGAAAATTTGTGTTACTGTAAATTGCTGAGATGTGTGAGAGTGTGGGTGTGGATGACACAGATGTAAAATGCTTGTCCTGGCTGATAGAGCCACTGACTCAATTAAAAACACAAATGCAATTCTATGTGTGCTAACACAATCCCACATATTAACACAGATTTGAAATTAACTTACAGGCAATCGGTTTGTAAACTAATTCATACAGAGTATGCTCACAAATGGGAGTTTATAAGCTCTGCATCCAAGAAACAAAAAAGTAAAATATTAGATTGCTAAACACACTGTCATAAACATAACACTAAATTGTATGAAATGTGGCCTGGTGCAATGGCTCAATGGCTAAATCCTCACCTCACAAGCACTAGGATCCCATATGGGCACTGGTTTGTGTTCTGGCTGCTCCACTTCCACTTCCAGCTCCCTGATTATGGCCTGGGAAAGCAGGAGAGGATGGCCCAAAGCCTTGCAACTCTGCTCCCACATGGGAGACCCAGAAGAAGCTCCTGGGTCCTGGCTTCAGATTAGCTCAGCTCCAGCCAACGCAGCCACTTGGGGAGTGAACTAGCAGATGGAAGATCTTTCTTTCTTTCTATAAATTTGATCTGTCTTTCCAATAATTCTTTTTTTAAAATTAATTAAATTGCATGAAATGAGTGGGATGAGGAAAAAGGAAAACAGGAAGAAAAGGAGCAAGAAAAGAATAATGGAGAAAGACAAAGGGCACCTGTGTGGACCTATTTCATTCTCATTTCTCCACTAAATGAAGAATTCAGTTCTTCCCTGGAAAAGCCAGTCAACTCTTTATAAGAGCTCCATTCTGTATGGACTTAAGGTATTTATAGCAATCTTACTATAGAACGTTCATCTTTCAGTGTGAGCTGTGTAGGGTTGGTATTGTAGTACAGCATGTTAAGTCCCTGCCTGTGACATCATCATTTCCAACCCCGGTCCCTGGTAATTCACCTGAGACAGCCCCACTGCTTGCACACTTGCCATCCATGTGGGAGACCAGCTTAAAAAAACGGATGTCTGCATAAACTTCACTTACAAAAATGCAAGTCTACAGGTTAGCAGCTTAGGATATAAATTCTACAGTTAGACTGAGTTTGGACTTCAGAAATTAATGTTTTTTCATCTTTGTGCTAAAGATGTTCTTAAGCCAGAAGCACAGAACATCCGGCCCATGGGCTGTATCAGTCCAATGAAACCATTTGGTCTCACCTGGCAAACAAACAAAGGTAAGACTTAAAAAATTCAATAAACTGATTATAGCAGACTATTTTCTAAGTTACTAATTTTGTATGGCCAGCCAATGATGTTAAAAATATACACAATGACCCTTGATACAATAAATGTTCCCTGGCCCTATAAGTGCTGATGAGAACCTGATGGCATGGCTAGTCTGACTATCCTTAATACTTCATATTGTTGTCAAACACTGGCTGAGAGTGGAGGAGAGGGGTGCACTGTCAGTGTTAACACTCCTCGGGTTCCATGGCCTTCCTCCTGCACACTTGCTACTCATCTGTTACTATCAGCAACATGAGACACATGTGCTGCTGCTGCTGCTGCTGCAGTTGTTTAATCGTAGTGGCTAATCCCGAACTGAGCTCGCATGCTTGGTGCTAAGCACTGAAATGCTCACAGCCATTTTTATTTTGCTACAGCAATTGAGGAACAGCACTCAATAATGACCCAAAAAGAGTGATGAGGCATACGCAGAAGGTAAACAAGATGTCTCTCTCCAGCGTTAATACATTCTACACTGCTGAAGAACTCTTCACTCAATTCTCCAAAGTCTGGCCTCAGAGCTTAGGCTCCACTGCAAATAAAATCTGTACTATTTCAATAAGTCTTTACTCTTAACAGGAAATGACTTGGCTTTTCAGTTTATCTCTTTCTATATAGTCAAGCATAAAATTCATCGGATGCATTTCATGAAAATCCAGCTGCTTCGTAACATATCCTCCCCAGTGTGTTCTGTATTCACATTTCTCAACAGGGGCACAAGGACATGTTGGCTCGGTCTGTCTCCATTGTAATCTCTCTCCCCTTAGACAACCAGGGACAGGGAGTGCCTAAAAAAGCTTCACCTGCGCTCTTGGTCCACTACCGTGCTTGCTGTTTGTTGTACTGCCTATTATTTTCTTGCAAGGACAGCTCCAGAAGGATGGCTTACAGATCTACACAGTAAACTTGTGCTTGCAAATCCTAACTGCTCCCCATTCTTTTTTTGCAAACAGAGGCTGCAAAGCTGCAGAAACAGGCCCTGGAGTGACACATGATTTTTTTAAAATAATTTGAAATAGCTTTCCTATTTTCCTTAAATGTAACAGTAGGTGAGTGGTTATTTCAAGACACATATTTACTAATAAGGAAGAAACAATTATAAAAGCACATTTGGAAAACTTCAGAACTGAAAATGACTTCAGAATTTGCAAAGGAAATCTCTGAAGTGTTATCAACTAGCCATTCAGCATATTACTCTTAATGCAGATGCCTTCCATATCCATCTGTGAATCTCATTTATCTCCCAAAGTAAACAATGTCTTATTAGGAAACTTACTAGTTGCTGTGCTTTTGCTTTCATTTCCTCCACACTTGACCTTTTTCGGTAATATCCAAAACGGAAAGCCTTGAAATTCTGTTTCTTCAAAATACTGTATTTGAAACTCAAAATGATTTTGTCACAAACTGCTTCCGATTTTTACATCACACTTGTCCCTATTTCCCTTACGAAATATATTTCCACCTGATGTCTGAAATCTTTACAAATGTTTAATCATAAACTCAGTGATTTTAAAAAGCACAGGAAATATGCCCTTTTATAAGAAAAAAAAGCAACTTCTACAATTACAAAAATGTACTTCTTTATTTTGCCCATGAGTCTTACAAAATATTTAAAATCAATTTTTTTCCTAAATGTTTTATACATTCTCTCATTTTAAACAACAAAAGGGGGCAACTATATTTTTATATGGCATTTCACATTTTATGTGTACAAGTAATGTCCTTTTTTGTCTAAAATCCATTCATTCTCTCATTTGACACTCAACAGGACAAGCCTGATAATTCCTTTGAATGAGGACTCAGAGGCCCCAGAGGGGTACTAAAATAACGGCTGTTTTTCTTACAACAGAAGTCGATGTTTAAAGAAGTGATTCTAGAAACATGTGTGGGAAAGAGATGTGCAGGGAAGTGTATCACCCAATCCCATTCCTTTAATAAAAAGTCTAATAAATTTAACTGTTGAAAGGGAAAGTTAGAAGAATCTGTGAGAGAGCTTGCAAAACTATTTGTATTTTTCCTTTGGTGATAAAGCAATAGCTATTATTGAAGCAAATGCTTCATTTCCCATTATATCCATTTGCAAAGAGAATCACCTGCAGGGCTAAATGGAATAATAAGGTCCCAGCATGAAGATCAGGCCCACATAGATCTTTCATAAGCCACAGAGGGAGTTCAATCTTGTGGCCTTTGCAGATCAGTCTAGGCAGCCATTCCTGCCAAATCTGAGGCAGAACAGCAAGAATAACCAGAAGGCAAGCTGGCAGCTGCCAGGAGAGCAGGTGCAAGGAAAGGCAGCAGGAATAAGAGGACCACCAGTGTGGCAGGCATGTCAGGCAGTTAACACCGTCACTAACTGCAGAGATGGGAAAGCCAATTCCGATGAAATACAGAATGCTGGACTTCTGACAGGTCCTGAAGGACTATACTATTGTAATGATGAGGTGGATGGGTGGGGGACATTCGGGGAAGGGAGAATGGGGAAGGAGGAAGTGGAGCTGGAGGGAAGATTCCCTGTTCCTAAAAAAACACATCATGAAAACTAATTATTTACAAAATGAAACACAGAGGATCTGAGAGTTCTTGGAATACGTGTGCTGGAATGAAGTCATGCATTCATTCAACATATTATTCAGTGCCTATCACTGCATGGAGTTTTGGATGATAAAACAGATCGAGTTTATGAAGGACCAGCATTGTAACACAGTAAGTTAAGCTGTCACCTGCAATTCCAGCTTGTGTCCGGGCTGTTCTGCAATGATCCAGTTTCCTGGTAACCTGCCTGGGAAAGCAGCAGAAGATGGCCATGGTGCTTGGGCGCCGGTACCCGTGTAGGAGAAGCCCCTTTCTCTTGGCTTCAGCCTGGCCCAGTCCTGGTCATTCAGCCACTTGGGTAAGGACTAAAGACCCTCTTCCTCTCTCAATCTGTAATTCTAACTTCCAAATAGTGTTCAGTCTCTCTCTCTCTCACACACACACACACACACACAGAACTGAGAAAGTCATACCAGGAAAAGATTACTTAAACTGTAGCACAATTAAATTATGCTGAAAAAAGTATGAGATACTTAAAAAACCCAACTAAGTCAACCTTAAACCACAGAAAATGCCTCTCAAAGGATTAAGATCCCTTAAAGAGAATGACAATATAATTGTGTTTCAATAACATTTCCAGTCACTGTTTGCCATATACCAAAAATAAAAATTAAAGTAGAGCTTAGCCAAACCATAAAATTGGCAAGTGATAGGAGATTTTAGATTTGAAGTGTCTGACGTGCAACCTTAAGTATAACATGATAAGAGATTATAGGAGTATTTCCGTGGGGCTTGTTGTGCCCAGAAATAAGATGGGAATAGTTGAGGAAGTTCCACAGCACTTCAGGACCAGAATGTGAAAGGTGCACCAAGCCCAAGAGACTGCATTTGCATTCCAGAGATGATGAGATTTTGGCAGTGAATTTACACAGTTAGATTTATGCTACGCAGCAACCCCTCTAGCAGGCTTAACGAGAGCAGATAGGGGGAGGAGAGGGGTGATCTACAGAGAGTTCAGAATTAAACTAAGCAAATGCCAGTGCAACAGGAGACAAAGGACAGATTCTTGGTACCTTTGGGAGACTGAATCTATACGATTTGGTGATAGACTGCATAAGGGAACAAGAAAGCCTCCCTTGACTGTTGAATCCATTCGAATTTGTCATCCATGCAGTTGAAGCACATAGGCAATGAAGCATACTGGAGAGAGGGGGAATAAAGACCAATCAGAAGTCCCTAGGAGACATTCAGAGACCTATTCGGATATAGAGGTTTAGCACCCAAAGAAGCAGTCTGTATCGGTGACATACACCTGGCTAGTAGTCTAATCCCTGGACTCCGACAGGCACCTAGAGGTGAATATGAAGAAGGAAGAGCAGAGGGCCAAAGCACCGGCTTGGTAAAGCAGCAGTGCTGGAGCCGACGCTCGTGCCCAGAAGGAGAGGAGTCAACGCAGAGCTGTGGTCGAGTTCAGCTATCCTACTCAGTGTATACATCAGAAGAAATGAAACTGGAATGTCCACAGCAACGGTGTACGTAAAAGCCCAGGAGCTGCAAGAATCCAAATGCTAACCACTAAAAAAGGGTGAGCAGAATGCTGTGTTTCCATGTAATGAAATACAAAGAAGAGTCGATACATGCAATGTGAAGTAAAAAGATCCAGCGCTACAATACATGATCCCACTGACAGGAAGTGTAACAGGTAAAATTTTAGTGAGAAAAGTACTTCCCTGGCTGCCTAGCGCTGACATGGATGGAAGAGGGGAGCAATCGCTCAAGGATATTCAGGATTTCCTTTTGAGATGATAAAAATGTTCTTAAATGGATTGTGTTGATATTTGCACAACTCTGTGAATATACTAAAAGACATCGATTTGCACAGTTTAAATAAGTGAATTACAACTCAGTGAAGCTGTGGAACAACGATCAGAGGGATATTCAAAGTCTGGTGAGCCCTGATCCTTGGGTGGTGGGCGAAGGTGTCGCCCACAGTGCAGGTGTCCAACGTGCACTCCAGCTGCTTCCACTGCCAGCCCATTCCCCTAATAATTTGCCTGAGGGGCCAGCAGAGGGCGGCCCAGGCCTTGTTCCTGCACCCATGTGGGAGATTCAATGAGGTTCCTGCCTCTGTGGAGTGAACTGACAGATGGAGTCAGTCAGTCTCTCTCTCAGTGTGATGAAACCCTTACAAATGGATCCAAGTTAAGACCTCTCTTAAAACCCGAAGGTGCAGAATTCAGTTTACTTAAACATGTCCACGCAATTGAACTGACAACACCCGATTCCTTATGCTACATGGGTATGAGAAATTAACACACATGAGATCTCAAATTTAGATTAAGTGAATACTAGTTTACCGCTATTTTTGGAAGGAAACATCAACAATTCCAGAGGTGTTGCAGTATCCTGAAATAATCAGGGCCCGGTGCAATGGTTTAGTGGCAAAATTGTTTCCTTGCATCCTTTGTGATCCCATATGGGTGCTGATTCATGTCCTGGCTGCTCCACTTGCCATCCAGTGCTCTGCTTGTGCTCTGTGAAGGCAGAGGAGGATGGCCCAAAGCCTTGGGACTCTGCACCCACATGGGGGATCAGGAAGAGACTTCTGGCTCCTAGCTTCAGATCTGCTTAGCTTGAGCCATTGCACCCACTATAGGAATGAACCAGCAGATGGAAGATTTTTCTCTCTGTATATCTGCCTTTCCAATAAAAATAAATATTTTTTAAAAGTAGATTTATGTCTACTATACGTTTACAGTTTTAAACTTTCCTTCACATCAGCAACAAGGACATCCCAATCGTGCCATCTTCCTCTGACCAAAGATCAAGTTGTAGATTGTACCATTTTGGTAACTTTGCTCTTATTCTGCTCCTAAAGCAAGAGCAGGCCTGATTTCTTCAGCAAATATCTCCAAAATGTGAACTTGAAAATGACAGAGGAAAGAAAATTGTGTCAGTTATTTTGGAAGTGTATGGGTTTGTGTGTACCATAATATTCTCTAGTAATGAGAAACAGAAGAAAGGAACAGTGTTAACACTTCTTGTGTAAGACATCACATGCAAATGGCTCTGAATTATATTTTTCAATGATATTTTCTTTTATTTATTTACAAAGCAGGGATAGAGGAAAGAAGAGGGAGGGGAAAGACATGAGAGAAAGATCTTCCAGCTGCTGATTCACTCCCCAGGTTGCCATTACAATCCAGGGATCCAGGAATTCAGTCTAGGTCCTTCGCATGAGTGGAAAGGGGGCAACGAGGACCTTCTGCCTTCCGGGGTGTACACCAGGAAGAAGAAAGAATCATAACAGAAGTGGAATCAAGACCTGAACTCAGGTACTCTACAGGTCCAATCCACATTTCAACCACTACGCCAAACACCTCTTCAGGCACTGCGTTCTTCAATGTATCCGTCACTGCCTACTTCATATACCCACTGATTCCATCAGAAACAGTGCAAATCTACCTGCTGTTACAGACTCAAAGGGATCTGGCTTATCAACTTGTGCAGACACTTAAACCACAAAGTCTTATTTTAACAACTAAGGGATTAATGCCGGTTTATTTATGGATTAAGGGTGGAAATTTGATTCAGTTACACTGTCTGCGATCACTGGGATGTGTCCTGGGAAAGCAGGTCTTGAGAGAAGCTTGGTAATGGAATCAGACTGAAGCCCTCCTGATCACTCTATTTCCCTGTGTCTCACAGTACTATAATACTTACCTGCAGAAGTTACCTTCTGAAATTACCGTTTTATTCATTTGGAATATATAGACACATATTTATATAAACACACATATATATAATTGTAAAACCTGTTTTCTTTTTGCTTAATGATTCCTTCTTCAATATTCCTCTTTTATTTTTTATTTTGCTATATGCAAATAAGCAGGACCTAAACCATCCTATTAATGCTCAACTTAGAATTCATGTCTGCAAAAACATCCAACTTCATAACCTCTAAGATCTACCTTCCAGAAAGTGACAGGACACTGATCAGCCAAGTTCTTTGCCACTTTTTGGGAAAAGCCATCTTTCCATCTCTCATCGCTCATTTCCATCTATGTCCATATTTCTGTCAATATCTGCTCAGGATTATATGTGTATCCTTTGGTAGAATGGAGAATCTCTCTCCAGCTCCCTTGTAGCTTCACCAGAAGTGTTTGTTCATAGCCATTTTTAAATGGCTATGAATGTCAGTTCAATTGCATGGATATGTTTAAATAAACTGAATTCTGGACCTTAGGGTTTTAAGAGAGGTCTTAACTTGGATCCATTTGTAAGGGTTTTCATGCCCCCTAAACTCTTCCAGCCTCAGCCCGTGACCCAGTTCCAAAGCTGGTATCAGTTTTGGCTATTCGTTAATAGCATCAGTCCTGTACTTGGTACCAATATCTGCCATCACTCTGGTTACCATGACAAAATGAACCAAGCAACTTGTGCAGCCGAAATGTATTTTGTCAAAGTTCTAGAGGATGAAGTTCAACATCAGTGTGCCAGCATGTGTAGTTTCTGACGAGGGCGCTCTTCCAGCTTGCAGACAGCTGCTTTCCCACCGAGTCTGGGCATGGCATTTCCCTGGTATACACATGAAGAGAATGAGATCGAAGGAGAAGGCAAGAGGCAAAGAGGTTGCATCCTGTTCTGATAAGGCCACCAATGTTGCAATTAAGATCACAACTTGGTGATGTCCTTTATTCTGTTACTCTACTTGCAGCTTCTGTGTATGAATGTTGCAGGGACACATTCAGTCCACACCAACAAGGAACATCACCATCAGCCGACATCCAAGGCAGCTGGGGGCAGCTGATCTAAGGACCTGGCTACACAGATTCTTGGTTTTCTTTTACATTTCTTCAGAGACACATCACTCATTCAATAGCATGTTATTTAATTTCATGCTGTTGTAAATTTCTATTTTTCTTTCTGTTGTTGATTTTTCTTTGTGGCTTTTCATTTAAGGGGATGTACAGTAACTGTGTAATGGAGACTATCATATCCAGTCACATGTTATTTAACTTCATGGTATTGTAAATTTCTATTTTTCTTCCTGTTGATTTTGTGTTGTGGCTCTTCATTTAAGGGGATGTACAGTAACTGTGAAATGGAGACTATCATATCCAGATGTGTGGATCCAACGCAATATGCATCTCTACTTGCAAATCAAAGATGGACTCCCAATGAAACTGTTAACTGTATCTGGGCAACTGGATGCTGAAATTTCTGCCATTGTCTATGCCTGCAATGACGGACATATGACTATTTGTGAAGAACTATACTGTAGTAATAAAACAGGGGAACTCAGTGGGGGGGGGGGGGGGGGGACTTGGAGAGGTGGGAAGAAAAATTCCAGGGCCTATGGAACTGTATCATAAAGTCATAATAATAACAGTAAAAAGAAGTTAAAGAAAGAACATAAACTAAGTTGTAAATAAATACAGTTCTAAACACATAATTTGAGACCACACAAAAAATAGCAAGTGTAGATCAATGCTGGTAGGAAACTACACACAGCTTAGGGCAATCCTTAGATATGAGAAAATAGACTTTTAATAAACAGGAAAAAATGTTTCCTTATGGGATAGTAGAATATTTAGATAACCTTTGCAAAATACTGATGTGTGGTAGCATCTTTTAAAACCAACTGTATAAGACAAATAGACTTCTAAACATTTACTTAGGAGAAAGAGTACAGTAGGTAAAACTCAATAGAAACAGTTGCTAATTAAATGCAAATAGTCACTTAGTGTGCGGTGCAATTATCTCTCACTTGAAGAATTCCATGTGGAATACTACATGCATCATTCCCTTCATGAAGGAAAACAAATTCTCTTAAATCCACCATCATGTTATCCAACACAAATGGTCCAAGCCATTTGTCAATGGGCTAACAGCCAGCTGACGCACTTGCGCCCACACCACACAGCCATCCACATGAGCTCCTCAAACAATGTGCTTGACTGCTATCCCAAATGTCTGTGTCACCCAATTAGCAATGTCATCATATGTTTTCTTCCTCTCTCTGAATGCATTACCACCAAACAATTAACACATGAATAAATCATTTTTTTCTTCCAGAAAAGACTGACAGCCTTTAAGACTAAAAAACAAAACAAAACAAAAAACATTGCAATAGAATATTGTTGACATTACTGTGAATGGCAGGGACTAGAGGGAGTGGTGGTGAAAGGTGCTTCTAGGCACTGACTTTGCTTCCACAACGTGAGATCTAAGCATACTTCTAGGAACAGTGAAGATTTCCAGGCAAAGACAATGCATGATAACACACATTTTTTGAAATATCCATCAAGTACAAACTAGGTCAACTATGATGTTTCTATCACCACAGCAGAAAAAAAATAACCTTCTTATTCTGCAGATTCTTGGGGGAAAAAATGGTTACTTTACATGAAGGATGTTTTGAGTGGAGAGAGGATCATCTAAGTAAGACACCTGATCATTAGCTGTGAGAGTAGGTTTCTCAAAATACAAAACCTGTGCCACTGTTAGCAGAAATAACTGGGGCTTTCAGGCTACATTCCTTGACTGACCTCCCCAGTCTCTAGGATCTACCAGCCCTCCCACTGCTACAGACAAGTGCTTCATTAATTAAACAACAGCGGTGGCAGAAGTAACAGGAATACATATTATAATTTTTCTCCATCATGTCGACCATGATTCTGCAGCTCAAGAAAATGGACATAAACCAATTAAAGATATAAATTCTAACAAAAGCAAAAATATCAATAATCTTATATAGCTTAGATCTTACCACTTAAATCACAAGTCTGTTCTTTTTTTTTAGTATTCCCAATGGCTATTATTCATCATTCTGTTGTTTTGTTTTCTTGTCGTGTGTGTGTGTGTGTGTGTGTGTGTGTGTGTAAGAGAGAGGTGGGGAGAGAGAGTGAGACAGAGAGAGAGAGAGAGAGAGAGAGAGAGAAAATTCCCATCAGCTGGTTAATTCCTCCACACATCCGTATCACGTGGGGCTAGGCCAGATTAGAGCAAGAAGCCTGGAACGTAACCCCACCTCCAACAAAAGTGGCAGGAACAAAGTTATTTGAGCAATTACCACTGACTTCCAGGGTCTACACTGGCAGGAAGCTGAAGACAGGAGTCTAAGACATGAAGCACACACAGTCCTAAAACTATCAGGCACTCTCTGTCTTACTGTTTCCAACCTCGCTCCCCCCTTTTCTTTCTCTCATAGAAGAGAAGGAAGTCCAGTTGCATCAATTTTCATCATTACTATTAACTTACGGCTAACTGCCAGGACACGTGTCCCTTGTGACACTAACTAAAAGGAAGCTGTCAGCAGAATTATCTGACACCATTTTCAGCATTCATGTGAAGAGGCCTCAGGTGCCAACTTGCAGCAGCTGACCAGTCACAAAGCTGTGTGCACAGCCTGCTATTCCAGGGTGAACACTTCTCACACTCTCAACATTTCAGAAGTGCCGCTTCATTTTACAAAGCTGCAGCTGCGAAGTGTGTTCATTTCTTCCCAGTCCTCCTCCGTGAGGACAGAGCTGCTCACTTTCTCCGTCACAAAGCAGAGAGACCCTGAACTGTCCAGTCAGAGTTTGACACAAGCGTTCTGCAGGACCCAGAAGACTTCCTTGTGCCAGGGCTCAGGTTTGACTTCTGTCTGCTGAGATGTACGCCTCGTTTGAGGAGTTGGGCAACTCACTTGCCATCTAGAAGGCCTTTAAAGTGTTCCTGAAGTTCATGTCAGAGTGCTAACAAAACGCTCCCGCACAGGTGTGTTTCTCTCAAACCAAAAACAATGCTGTGTCCATTCTGACAGACTCCCGGACATCGTGGAAGTAAGTCAAAAAGTGAAAAGAATCTTTAGAAAGGAAATTTTAAAAGGCAAAGGTTTCAAAAAATCTTAATGCCAAAACTTACCTTGTAACTCCAGTTTTCCGACTTTTCAAAGTACCCTCACATTTTAAGGCATGCCGGCTGGTGAAACTTGGGGACCATAGCTAACTTCATAAGTAAGGCTGAGTCAATAAATGGCAAAAGCAAAAGATATTCTCATCCTGTTTTCAGCAGAAAGCAGCATTTAGGGTCCTTTTCTTTTTAAAAAATGTATTTGACTGTCTGCCATCCCTCTGCAGAGAGAGGGAGAAACGGAGATCTACCATTCACTGATTCACTCTGAAAATGGCCATAACGACAGGAGCTGCAAGTCAGGAGCCAGCAGCCAGAGGTTCTTCCATGACGTTGCTACGGTCCTCCACGCAGCACACACCCTGCTCGCTTCCACCCATGGCCCAGCTGTTTTCCTGCACTCTCCCAAGGCGGCCACTGCCGATGCTGCCTTTGGTCTCTTGTGTCCCCTCAGAGTTCAGCTGGAGGACATTTGAGAGGCAGCCTCCGCAGCCACAGGAAACTCAGAGAGTATTTTTTGAAGGGTGAATTTTTCCAGAAGAAATAACTGTAGTGATGAGAATCATAACATAGGTGGATTATTTCATATGAGAACACAACAAAATTATGCTTGTGAATGCAAAGCAAGGTGCTGCTCTAGAAAACCCCAGTCTGAAAAAAACCCTTAGCTTTCAATTATGATTTAAATGAACTTGGCCACTTCATCAACACATCTTACACATAGGCATACTTATGTCACCACTGCCCAGCAGCAGTGACACTAAAACGACGAGGCACGCTCTTGAGGGTCTGGGAAAAGCCGGAACCGCAACCAGACCCCTCACTGCCAAAAGCGGCTGTGTTTAAATCCTTATCCCCGCTGCTCCTGTCCCCATTGGTCTAAGCTTTCCTCCCCGCTTCTCCAGCCCTCTTTCCGCCGCCCTTCTTCCCATATTTCTTCCCTACTTTCTGCTGCAATTCTCCGTTCTTGTCCCCGTCTCTCCGTACTGCTCTTATTGCTTCTATACTGCTTTCGTATCCCTCTGCCTGCTTTTGTCCATTCTTGTATGCCTTAGCTTTTCCACCCGAAGATGTTAACCCTTCTTCCCCTCTCTGCTGCCCCGTTCTTCCTGTTCCATCCATTGTTCTTAGTCTCTCTCCTCATCACCCCCCAGTCTTTCTCCTCGTTGACCCCCCAGTCTTTCTCCTCGTTGCCCCCCAGTCTTTCTTCTCCTCGTGGTCATCATCCGTCTGTCCATCCATCTGTCTGTCTTAGTCGTCCCTCTGTTCGTTCTGTCCCTTGCCTAGCTTTTACTGGCTACTTTTAAATCGTTCTCCACCAATCACTTCTCCCCGTGGGTCCACTTGGTGCTACGTGATAGGCCAGTAATCACAGCGAGGGCATTAGCCTATCCCTGTGACTTCCTGTTTACCTGCTGGTGAGACCAACTCCACCTCTAGGCCCTGGGCCAGCTGCCATCTTGCTACGGCCCCTCTCAATCCCGGAGTGGCTTTAGCCCCCTGCTCCCCACACACATGCACACACAAACACACACACACACACCCCTGCTCTCAAAAACAAACAACTAAAACAACAACAACAACAAAAAACGGGATATCCTATCTACTGATCACCAGTGTTTCTACTGGATCTTAAAACGGTAGTCTGCCTTCCCTACATAGCAAGTTCCAAAATGTTAGATCATGCTATATGAGTTACTTATAATCTCAATATCTACTAGCAACTTCATATCCAGGGGCCAGTGCAGTAGCATAGTGGCTAAGTCCTCATCTTGCATGTGCTAGGATACCCTGTGGGCACCAGTTCGTATGCCGGTTGCCCTACTTCCCTTTCAACACCCTGCTTGTGGCCCAAAGCCTTGGGACTCTGCACCTATATGGGAGGCCAGGAAGAAGCTCCTGGCTCCTGGCTCCGGATCAGCTCAGCCCCAGCAATTGTGGCCACTTGGGGAGGGAATCAGCAGAAAATCTTTCCGTCTCTCCTTCTCTTCCTAAATCTCACTTTCCAATAAAAATATATAAAGTCTTTTAAAAAACCTTCCTATCCAGAAGCTTATAAATATTGCCTACCGAGCAAATTGATGAATGAGTGTGATCAATGGTACTTGAGCTTAGAATGATGGAAAGGTAAGTTATTTTAAAGATTGTTAGCACAAAAATTTGTAGTTAACAGATCAGATCATTGTATTCTGGAATTCTGACAACTTCCTCATGTTCAAATCACTAACAATTCACAGATCACAAAGAGAATGAATGTGTCCACTTCCAATCATTTTTCAGCTTTTTATATAAAGCAATAAGTATATTCCTCTTTTATCCTGTAATAATGATGACCGAAACTTAAAGATCCAAAAGTTTTCTCTTTAAATCCATAAAAATCAAACAATGAATTTAACTTTTCACAGAGTGATTTTTTATCACTAACACAATAAAGAAAAATACCTCATTTTTTAAAAAGTGTTTTAATCCTAATAAGAAATAGATGGGACAGACAAAGCTAAAGCAAGGTTTGAATTTATCTCACTTGTCCTGCATCTTATTAAGCAAAGGGTTATAGTCACTAACTCCAACATTTTCAAGTCACAGGGACATCTACAAAGGAGATAACAATATCCAGTCATTTCCTGGTATGACAGATCCTTGCCAGTTTTTCAAGACACTGTTGTAGCAGAAATTCTGGAATGTTCCCACAATAGCAGTCTGAACTTGTACATATTATTGCCATCACTGATTTATAATTGCCAACAGTTAAAGTTCCTGCAGTGATAACCACACTTTTCAACTGTTATATGACTTACTAAAATAAAAAAGCCATCTTCACTACACATTGAACATTTCTTCCCTGAGGTTCTATATAGCAAGGAATTAAAATAAAACTGCTGACGGTCACCTATGCTATAAATGGCCACTATTCACATAGTGGGAGACGTTGGAAAGGCAACTGCACTGCCTGTGTCCCACATTCACCTGATTTTCCCTGAAGGCACTGCTGGAATTCATGACAGTGAGTCCTCATTGGAGGTGGGGGTGGAAAGTACAACTTTTCTGGTGTTAACATTAAGTCTTGGCTTTCTCCCGGAGTATAGAAGGCACTAATTTCTTTGCAAAATAAAACGTGCAAAAGCAAAACAGGATGATGCATTCGGTTCCTCGTGGGCAACTGATCACACTGCCCAGTGGAAACCAGCCCACTTGCTTCTCATGAGCCCGAAGAGCCCACTACTCTCACCTCTCCTTCCTAATGAACTAATTATCCAAACCACAGGCACTCCGGCAACAGCACAGTCCCGGAAATATGTTTGTCCTCATTTTTTAGGACTTTCAATTTACAGAAAACAATGGATTCAAATAATTTCCTCTGCTAGTTCTTGTTACAACAAAAGTATTTGTTTTTATAAACCTCATTATACATTTTCTTCCAAAACTGATCATAAAATTGTTGATTGCATCCTCTCCAATTCCAATTATTGCCCAGGCCAAAGACTAAAAGAAGCACACACACTCAAAGAATGTTCTAAGGGAGCCTCACTCTAATTGGCTTGTATGCTTTGCAAAGAAAACCCCAGTGCATGTATAAACAGACTGACAGGTTGTCCGATTCCACTGTGACTGTACAAGCCCTGTGTTCACTTAGCTTCCAGAAAGTCCTTAGGCAATGCTCATTAGCAAAACACAGCTGATACCTCTCCAAAGGTAATTGCTTCATGGCAGAGCAAGAGGGAAAGAGTCTACCCTCTCCCCCTGGGTCCCAATGTCCATGGACCATATAATCCCAAATAGCCCTTAACATTAAAATACCCTAATCCCTTGAATCACTCAAAAATAAAAGCAGAAACTTTTTGCCACTAAAAAGTGGGCACCTGTCTCACACCCCTTGAGCTGAGTTTCAGATCTCATTTCCTGCCCTGAGCCACAGCAGAGATAAGGGCCAGCACATATCGGCACGACTTGAGGCATGGGATGCAGATGCTAACCCACAGTCAGTGGTTACCTTTCCTGGTAGATTAAATGTACCGACTTCTTACCGACTTTACACTGGCTTAACACATCCCCAAAAGGTTGTGATTCATTTAGTTACAACCACTTTAAAATGAATCTAGCATATACTGCAATATGTTCAAACGTGGCTTGTGGCACCAGGGTTTATATACTAATTCCCTCCCAGATATCCAGTTTTGCTGACAACAGATAAGATGGGTGTAGACCTGCACCCTACATAATGCAGGGGGACCTCTCAAAGCCACACATTTTGGGGGGGAAATAATGAAAGATCTGGAAATGTCCCCAGCCAAATCCAAGAACAGAACATTTAAAATAGAATTTGAGTTTTCTCAGGAGGGCTGTGAATATGCATAGGGAAAAAGAAAAGTGGTGGGAGAAGGAGAGAAGGAAAAAACAGAGAAGGAAAGCAGAGATGTTCCATGTGGTAACATCTGATTGTTACTTTAATTTCCAAAGCTTTACTTCCATCTGTAATGTACATGAACGATCCCACACTGCCATTTAAGGAGAGGATGTGCAGTGGGCCACGTTTACTTAGCACGCTCTTTCCCCTTCCTTCCCTGCCCACACAGTCACTGGCAAGGTTATAAACAAGTCCACAGAAATGTCAAGAAACAGGTGTAAACCAGTCCCACAAGTCCCCTGAGGCCACTCACAGCTGTGACTTCACATTCCGGCTTTCTTTTCTTGCTAGAAAGCTTGATAAACACTTTGCTTTTATGAATCACAGTTTTGTAATTTAGAAAAGTAATCTAACAAATCATGTAAGTGTAGTGGGCTCAGAGGTGTCTCCTGGGCCTCAGGAAGAAGGTAGCTGGACAGCAAGCGGAGGGAAGGAATGGAGTTTCTCTTTTTTCTACAACTGAAAAGCCATCACAGTTGGTCAATAAAGATGCATAAAATATGGTTCAGGAAAACGGAATTCAGACTACAAACTCCCTGTGCAATGAGAGGACTAACAGTCTCTACTCCTCTGCTTGTCATCAGACCTACATGGACCTTGCATGCCCTGGACAGCTCCTCACTGTGCCATATGCTTTGGAAGGCCACATGCCACTGCCCTCCTCCCACTGAGACGCTGTTTCAACCAGGACTGCTCACTACAGGACGAGCTGGAGTCACTGCCATCATCTGGGTTCATGTCCCAGAAATTCCGACGAGAAATGGAATGAAAAATCTTAGAGAAAAGATGAGCTGGAGCTGGTGCTCTCCCGGACCTGCTCAGCAACGCCTTGCTTCGTTCTCTTGCATTTCTTCTCATGTCTTCCTAGGGCAGTGAGTACCTGTGTCTCTACAAAATACATACATACAAATCCTAACTCATAGTGTGATGGTATAAAGGAAGCCAGATGGAATCGGGTCATGACCCGCCTCTTTAGATAAAGTATGGAGCCATGTTCTTCCTTTCCGTCTGTGCCACGTGCGGCTGTGATGAGATAACATCTGGCCTACACCAAACTCCAAAATTTGAGTTTGTATGTTTTCACAGCTCAAACTAGTCAGTCTATGGAACTCTGTTAAAGCAGCCTGAACTAAGATGATTAGGGAAGACAAACATGACCCAGCACAATGTTCTAAGCTGATTTTATCAAATGGTCTTCCTCCTGGTTTCTATTGAAATTGCAGAAATGCTTATACTAATATATCTTAACCTAATTTAAGGTGAAGTACAAGAGATGAACATACACATTGCTTCTATGAAGTTGGGCTATTTGGCTCCCTGTTTCTCTGACTTAACAAAGGCTAGAGAACACAGAAGAAAGACTCTTTGGCCTCCTATAGATTTACAAGCAAGAACAATCCATACGTGGTACTGGACCTAGCTAGGAGGGGAATGGCCAGGCCTTTCCAAGTGAGAATTAGATGGTCAGTAGAAACATGAAGAAAGCCAAAATCCAGTCAAGGGAAGAACAAACTGACTGGGAAGGGTGTAGATCGGCAAGGATCTACACTGAGGAGCATGCAAATTCATCAGAGTATGCCTGGGAGAAGGACACTCCACAGAAAGGATACAAATGATATGCAACCCCAAACACATCGATTTCACTGAAGTCTCACAGTATTTCCCAGAACTGATGATTAAATATAATACAATGACAGCCAGCTTTAAAAAAATTAGACAACTTGAAACTAGTCATAGAACACTTCCAATATGCAATGAATATGTATTGACGCAACATGACTTTCTCTAGAGTGAAAAAGACAGCATTTTCCAGAGAAAATTAACCTGACTACACAGAGAGCACTTAGTGTCACAGAACTGCAACCATTTTCCAGTATCTCTGAGCACTTACTCGGTGCTATGGGAGATGGTCTCCATGCAGGCCTCAAAGAAAGAAGCAGCCATTTTAGCATCCCAGAGGCGCTGATGGAGACACTATTTATTATAGATGCTAGACACAGGCTGCCAGAAGCTGAGGGAGCCACGAACTGAGAACCAACCCAGACTGCCGACACAGGCTGGTGTCTGGCAAGAAGAGAGAAAATTATCCACCTTGGACAGTTAGGCTTGCAGGAGAATTCCCAGGACAGCCAGCAGTAACCACTGAACTGTATAGGCCGAGGCAAGCAAAAACACTATCCTGATGAACCCTAAAACTTAGCACCATTCCTACATGGAAACAGAGACTACAAGTGGGAGCAGAGAATTGTCTCCATAAGCTATTGGAAGCTGAACTGCCGCAATGAATGTTATATTAAAAAGTGATGATTATTAATACTTCATGGAAAACACTGTAGTGCTGATTAAGTGCAAATTATAGCAGCCACTTAACAATACCTGTTTTGCTTGTAACCTACAAAACCAACTGTTAACAGCAATTGCAATAACAATGTGCTCACTAAGAAACGAGAGCATTCAAATCCAGAAGAAACAAAGGATTCAAAATAAAAAAAAAATAGTTTGCACAGTGTCTGGAAGCTTGAATAGGCACAGGTGCAAAAACTGGAAGTCAATGCTAACTGAAGAAACAACGTTAAAAACTGCTGGGGATGTCAAGGATACTTCAGAAAAGCATACAAAGTGCCTGCAAAGTACAACTCATAAATACCCTCCCTCCGCACTCAGATCCTTCTGGAAGCTAGGCTGATGAAAGTGACAAACAAGCAAGCAACTATTCAAAGGGTCACATTGAAAGACAAATGGAAAACGCACTTGGATTTCAAACATCGCATACTACAATGTTCGGGCAGCAGGTCATCTGAGCGCGCAACACTCTTGGGCTAGGCCCTGCTTCTGCCCTTGAGTAACAGTAGGGTAGGGCCAGTCACCTGACAGTCATTAGTCAGTGTTGATAAATAAAACTAAATGAATTTAGTTTTGCTAAGTATTTACATTTACTAAGTATCTCTTTGTATTTTTGAAGAATTCAGTAAAGTTTCACTAATTGTTCATCAGAATAGAAATCCATTGAATGTTAATATTTTCATTAAAAATACAATTTCAAAAATAGTGAGGATCACATCATGTTTTATATTTGGGAAAACATCTTCCAAGTTGTGACTTAATTGAAGACATATTCCTATGCTTACTTTCGTATTCAACATAACCTGTTCTAACAGGTTATTTTGGTTGGAGCATGTGAAGAAAGTCTGGTCCACAAAGATGTGTTTTTAGGAAAAGTATACTGGTTTGGTACAAAATCCAACTGACAGTAATTTATTAGAGGTATTTACCATGTACGATCTGAAGCCAGATCCAGTGAACTTTGTGTAATTCATTACACTGAAGTTGTTTGGTCCACTTTGCATTTGAAGCAAATTTTTAAGCGAAGCAGCATAAATGTTTTCTGCAAACATCATAATTTATTTATATTTGTCTTTGTTTTTATTCAAAAAAGGTTTTTTTCTTATTAATTCTTCACTGACAGATCAGTCACGCAGTAGCATCATTTACTTCTTTTTCATTTCTTCATTGACACACTGGTCATTCAGCAGCATGTTCTTTAACTTTCTGTTGTTAATGTTCTCTTTTTCTTCCTGTTGTTGATTTGGTTTTATGGCTTTTGATTTAAAGGGATGTATAGTAACTGTGTAATAGAGACTATCACATACAGATGTGAAGATACAATGCAGTATGCATCTCTACTTCCAAATCAAAGATGGACTCCCAATGAAACTGTTGAATGTATCTTGACAGTAGGCTGCCACTGTCAGTGCCTACAATGTCAGAATGCACTTAAATAGCAGAACGATGGCTTATGACTGATTCTGAAGGACTATACTATTGTAATGATATACAGGAAATCAGTAAGGGGTGGAGGTTTGAGGTGGGAAGATGGGAAATCCCAGAGCATATGAAACAGCATTATAAAATAATAAATTTTGTAAAAATAAAAAGAAATGACTTTTTGAAAGGAAAGCATTTTTGAATACGGATTAAGATGCAAACATAATTTATATTTTTGAGATATTCCTAAAACATAAAAATTAAATGTAATCTGATTATGGCATACATCAAGGCAGAGCAAAGCACAAAATCAACACTAAATAGGACTCTCCCCCAGAAAGTTCAAAGTCAATGACCGTAGGACCCAAAGGATGCAGGTGCATGATGTCAGCAGGTAGTTAAAACACCATACCCAGCAAATGTGACCCCAATAGCTGCTGCTTTGCCTTGAGGGAGGCTAGCCACTCTTCCCTTCAGAATTAAGCCTAGAGAAATTGATTGCTAGGAAAGCAGGTCGTCTGCCCCTGGAGGGTCTCAGTATGGATGCTGAAGGCCAAGAGAAAGAAGCTAAGGAGTGCTTAAGATGTCAACTGCTCCTTTACACATGGCTTGAATATACATGCATTCAATTTAAAAGCAAATGAAGCTGTCCACTCCCACAGTGACATCTTCCTCACTCAGTGACTGCAGAGCACAGGTCTTCGTCCTCTTGGGCCACCACTCCGCAACCTTCCTGTCAACAGTTTTGACATGAGAATTTCCCACTTAAGGCACATTGGGAAAATAGACTTATCATATTGTATGATAATTATTAACTTTACTAATTACTCAATCCTCTCTTTATAAGTAACAGTCAAACAGGTATTACCAAATAACGGAGAAATATTAACACAACAATAATAATAATAAAAAACCAGATTAGCCAAATTGCGGGGGAAAGTAGTTCTTTAGAAGTATTTTATTTAGCATCTTTGGACACAGCCAAAAGAATATTAAAGCCATAAATCAAGAAGAAATTTCTATGACAAGCAAATAAGTGAAAGATTGGAAAATGTTTTAAAAATTAGTCATGGGCTAAGTAAATATTTCTGGCCAATAGGTACAATTAAACAAATGATATATTGGACATACTCATATGTAGCTACACATTATGTCTATAAATTTTGTTAAATGATATTTTCATTTCCAGCCATGCATTATCTATATTTGTCCTTTAATTTTTGAAAACAATCCATTCAATTTATTTGATATTGTGAATCCTCATTGGAAACAATGAGGGAACAGTTGATTTAATGATAGAATAAAACAAGTAAAAACCAGAAAGAGATGGTCTACAAGACAGATGCGATCAAGTTCCACAGAATGAATAGCAAAACAAGAAGAAATGAAAAGTTAAGAGTCGCAAATGTAAAATCTGGGAGGTACAGTAGGGGAATATGAGAGTAACAGCTTGGCTTATCTGGTTTGTGGTGAACACATCCATGGTCCCTATCTCATGGAAATGAAATCAAAAGATAAGTTTATTTTGATGCTGAAAATATTTGAAACTCACACCTGGCTTTTTCTTTGCCCATATTTTCCATGAACTTTTGAAGACTTTCTGTATCACTCATTCCAAGATACCTTTTTTAATTTCAAAAAGGTTTTTCATCCTTCGCATACACTCACTTTGCTTTAATAATCCCAGGTACCCTGCAATTTCATACTTTATTTACTGATACTCTTAAAACACTTTAATTTTACTTATTACACATGAATCTGCATTTGATACACTGGGCAATTAATTGTTTTACAGCAGTATACTATTGTAATAATATGGAAGAATTGGGTGGAGGAGTGATAGAGGGGTGAATTAAATTTAAAATATGTTAGCTCAAAAACTAAGCAGAAATAAAGGCAGAAAGGGGGAAGTTAGGAGGGAGAAAGAGGAATGAAGGCTGGAAGGCAGAGAGGCAGGGAAGATCATCATATTCTTGGAATTACTTCTATTAACTATGCTGAATCTATTCAAAAAAATAAAATAATAAATAAAAAATAAATAAAATAATAGTTCCCACACAGTAACCTGGATTGAATTTCTTGCTTCTGCCTTTGGCCTTGCCCAGCCATGGCCATTGAAGATATTTAAGCTTTGAATCAATAGATAATTGTCTCTTTCTCTCACAAAAATATATAGATTCTTAAAAAGCTAGGATGATTAATGTATGGGAAAAAAGGAGTTTTCTTAAACCACTTCATGTATTTGAGAGAAGGTTCTAGCCCCCATCAGGTGCTACCCAGCATGAGACCAGGAAGCAAGACTGTGGCCATATTGCAATGAGTCTAAAATCAAGTTAGATTCAGATCACACTCAGGTAAAGTTTGAGCAAAAGGTTGTAATCTCTCACTCTTCTAGTGGCTTATTTAAGAGGAACCACTAACTACGTTGGGCAGTTCACTTCCTGGCCTCTCCTTCCTTGCCTTTCCTTGCTCCAATGCCATTGTGCAGAGGCACCATTCAATCCTACACAGGGACACATCAAGGGCAAGAGACGAAAGGATGCCTTAACTACAGGACGCAGAACATCATCAACCCCCAGCTGGCACAGGCAGTGCTGACACGGACAGTGTCCACCTTCTTAGCTCTGTGCCCCAAGTGGCCTCCGAGGGAGGGTCTACACACTTGTCTACTGCAGAGAACTGAAGGTAGGACAATGGCACAGGAACAGCAGATTTTGTCTTACTATGCTCAACCTGGAGAAAAACAAAAATGACTGAGGGACACAGGTATCCTCCCCAAAACCCCAAAGCTTGCCAAGGGTCTTACACTTCCCTGAATCAAGAGGAGCAGGGAGTGAAGCAACCAAACTGAGAACTAAAAGATTCTATTTTCACTTTTCCAATGGAGGAGATATCTCTCTTAAAGTGAGTGAGCCTATTAATCCCCTTTGTCATATTTAAACTTCAGATGCACTGTTAATGAGTATTATCTATTAATTCAGACAAGACCTCGTTACACCTCATAATGCTCCTACTGGCAGGTACTTTTTGAACCCGAGCAGTAAGTTAACTCTTCCTGCTCATGTTCTTCCTAGATATTTTAAAGTCTCTGACTTTTTTTATGTTCATTTTTTTGTTTAATATATGTGGAATTATTTTGTCATAATCTCTGTGAATATGTTATCTCTTGATTTTTTCATATAAACAAATGTTTACAATATTATTTATTGAGTAAGTTAGAAGTTTCTTGTTACAGCTAACCAGAATTCCAATTTGGTGACATAATTGTGAAAAGAGTATTAGAATGTTCTATTCAGAGAATGAAGACACACACACATCTCATGATCCAGGTGTCTGAGAGGGCAAACATCATAATATCTGCAGGTAGAAATAAAATCATAATTAAACATGGTAGGTGTCTAGGCCTTGAGGAAAGACGATAAGATTACAAAACAACAGAAGAGACTGTCATACTAGCTGGAATTGCTTGTCTCCATTGGATAGATCTAAATGCACATCATGATTTGTGTTTCATGTTACATTTCCTGAATTTTAGACGTGTTAGTGTTTTTGTGACCATGGGATGCTATGGGCTCTGTGTATCCGATGTGAATTCCAATAGGTTGGCCAATATCCCTTTCATCTACAGCTGTTTCAATATACGCTATAATTAATAATTTATTTCATGGAGCTCATAGGCATATAATTATATTGTTTACAACAATAATATAATTTGCAACCTCAGCATAACTGGTTCCCTTTTAAAACATACTTATTTTAATCTCAGTATATATTAGAATATATTTCATTAACAACAATTCTAAAACCAGTTGTTTAAAACTATAAAAGTACCAGGGCCTGCCGTTATGGTGCAATGGTTAAGGTCCTCACCCTGCACGCCCGGGATCCCATATGGGCGCCGGTTCTAATCCCGGCAGCCCGACTTCCCATCCAGCTCCCTGCCTGTGGCCCGGGAAAGCAGTCGAGGATGGTCCAAGGCTTTGGGACCCTGCGCCCACATGGGAGGCCCGGAAGAGGCTCCTGGCTTCGGACTGGCTCAGCTCCAGCCGTTGCAGCTGCCTGGGGAGTCAATCATTGGACGGAAGATCTTCCTCTCTGTCTCTCCTCTTTGTATATCCACCTCTCCAATAAAAATAAAAGAAATCTTTGAGAAAAAACTGTAAAAGTACCAAACACCCTAAACATATCTCAATTATACCTAATGAAAAGTTCACCAAAATTTTATTCTTAAAATTTAATAGGTCAGTGTGAATTGACTTACATCAGCAGGTGTCATTTTCTGTGTAACATCATCAGACTACCCTGGATTCTTAAGCAGCATTTTAGTTTGGAATGGCTTTATTAAAGTCTAATGAATCAGATTTGCAGAAACTTTTGATTTTTTTTCTTTTGCCAATATTTTATTTTAGATTTTTGTTACAGGGCCAAATACAACTTTTCAGATACTGAAACAAAATAAAAACAAAACCAAAAATGTTTCCAAGAGTGTGTATGCCTATATGCACGTAAGTCACTGTGCAGGTGATGTGTGTTACAAGTAGAAAACACACAAGAAGTGAATGTAAGACTGTTCAGGTCAATTCTACCACTGTGAGTCAAACTCTTCTTCCCTTAGTCTCCATTAGCTACAATCAAAAGCTTTTCTGTTTTCCCCTTTGACAACTCATGTTTGCAAAATGGCTGCTGCAGATGATAACATGTCCTTCTTCTAGATTGGATCCCTTGGTGCTATCCAGCAAGGTTTCCCAGGTTCTCTACACAGGAACAGAAACAGTCATATGCAACCTCTACAGGATGTCTAAGAAAGCAGACTATTGGCAAAGAGGATCATGGTTGTGACCTTTAGTTTAGGATCAGACCAATCATGATTAACCCTCTTAAAAGATTACTTAATGCTTGTTAATCAAAATATTAACCATTAATTCCACCCCACATTCCCTTACAACTTCCTGCTGATGACAACATAACGGAATTTTTCACTTTGTTTTCTTAGAATCCACATTTGAGTTACGACTGGATTTTATACCATTTTGCTTAGTATATGTCACATAATGACCTTCACTTCCATGTACACTGGTGAATGACAAAATTTAATCCATTATACTGATACATGATATTCATTTATATTTATTTATTTATTTTACTTTCTCCCCTCATTCATTTTTTGCATGGGATTTTAACTGTTCTGCAAGAGTATATAAAGTGAATCATCTCTAAGAATCTGAAAGGATACAGGAGAAATTATCTGTTAAAACTTTCATTAACTCAGTAACCTTCCATTTTGTACTATATGTTAGGATTAATGGTCTACATCATAGATTAGTAGACTATTAAAAAAACCCTACACATTGTGTACAGAAGACACATCTTAAGCAACAGTTAAATGTGTGTTGCTCTGCTTTTTAATCCAGTCTACTAATCTATGTTTCATTATGGGTTTAACCCTTTTACATTCAGGGTTGATATGATTTGATACTATCATTTTAGCAATGGGTTGTTCATTCTTTGATTTAGTCTTCTGTTGTTATTTTCCTAGGATGGTCTCTTCACATTTGTCTTTGGCTTTGGCGGGTGCTACACTTTTGCAAGAGAACATGCTTAAGTTTTATCCATAGGGGAGGTCTGGAAACTTTTCTTTGCTGTGAAAGAATTTTATTTCATTTTCAAGGACGATGGAAACTTTGCTGGGTACATTATTCTGGGTTGACAGGTTTCCTTTTTGGATCTTGAATATGTCACTCCATTCTCTCCTGGACTGTTGAGCTTCCTGGGAGAGGTCAGCTGTTGAGTCTGATTGGTGTTCCTCTATATGTCAATAGCTTTTTTTCACATACACATTTAAGGATCTTTTCCATATGTTAAATCGAAGAGAGCTTGATGATCATATGTCATGGTGAAGATAGCTTTTGGTCAACCCTGTTGGGAGTTCTATGCCCATCCTATATTCTGTTTCCCAGTTATTTCTCCAAATTAGGGAAGTTTTCTTTTATTATATCATTAAATCATTTTAAACACAGCTTCTCTTCTGTTTGTACCTTCTGGAACTCCCATAAATCTTACATTGGTGCTTTAAATAGTGTCTCTGTCTCTTAATTCTTGAATACCTTTCTGAGCTTGACCCAGCTCCGCTTCCAGCTTTTTGATTGTTTCCCCATGGTGACAAGAAATACCTTCCAATTCTGACATTCTTTCTTCTGCCTTCTTCGTTCTATTATTGAGACTTTCCACAGAATTTTTAATTTACTCTGTTGCATCCTTCATTCCCAATAATTTGCCTTGTCTTTATTTCAGTGTTGCCATTTCCTGTGTGACATATTACTTACATTCCTTCAACTTCTGTATGTGCTTCTCATTGTTGATAAGAAGCTTTATAACAAGTATTCTGAATTCTCTATCCCTCATCTTCTCAGTATCTTCTTCAGTTAACTCTGAGGTTGGCAAAGGCTTTTGCTCCTTTATAGGGGAGTCTTCAGGAATATTCATTGTACCTTTACCTCTTCTTTTGCTCTTGGTCATTGTACTTCTGACTAGCAGATTCTTCTCCTTAGGGTAGGTTTCCAAGCTGTGTCACCCATAGGTTTACAGTCATTTTTACTCATTGCTGTTGGTACTTGGCTCTTTGTTTGCAGTCACTTGCACCACTTCACTGAGTTTCCAGTCTGGGCTCTTTTCTTAGACTTCCACCCTATGATGTGGATTCACCATTGTCTATAATGCTGGCCATCAGATGTGGGAGCTACCTAGCCCTATTTGGGGCGGAATCTGTAAGATCCCACATTGCTGCAATGCACTGAGTCAGAAATGTGCTCACTCCTAGCTAAGTGCATGTACAGTCCTGTCCCAAAGTCTTTGCCACCCTATACAAAGTGGCACCTGATGCAGTTCTAGTGGGCGTCTGGGCTGTGAAATTCACCCTGTTCCTGTATAGTCTGTTTGGGGTCTGCTGCTCTGTCCCTGTTCCTGGTCAAATCCAACAAATCAGCAGAATGAGAAGTTCTTGGCCTGGGTTCACCTGCTCAGCTCCCAGTGAACTCTTCTTCCCATGTGGCAGGTGATGGAGCTCTGGCTACTAGTTGAGTTCAGATCACCATTTGCTGACTGCCACTGGAGTATCTGATCACTGTAAAACCACACTGTTTTGTCCATTGCTTTCCAGTTTTTGTTATTCCACAGGTGCCACTCTGCCATTGTCCTGTCCACTCCTATTTCCAGGAATGTGTTTTCTCTACTTCACCCTAATGATTATCATTCCATTTTAAACGTGTCCTTATCTATTCTGTCATCTTGATTCTCCAAAGTTCTAATGTATATACATTATTTTAGCATGGTTATATACCCTAGATATGTTAAGTAATTTAACCTAATCCTATAGTGTCTGAGGGAAATCCTAAATTCTCCTAAAAGATTTACATTGGTCAATAGTCCCTATTACTTCTAACAGTGTTGGCTTGACTTTCATGTTGTTATTACAGTTTTGCAGAAAACTTATCCTCCCTTTAAATCAAAGACAAATAAAATATTCTCATAAAATCATTTATTTAAAATTAGCATAACCCATATCTTCTCTGTTCACATTTATCTGCATATTGGTCTAACCATTTATTATTTTAAAATTCTCTCTCCTTGATCAATTAGGAAGTGATGAGTTCAGTTTTTAAGCAAATGAGCAAGTTCTTTATATGGCTGCATACTCTTTTATAATCACTGCACAGGTTAGTTAACTTTCAACATGTTTTCCTATTTAGTAATTTGCAAAGTATACAGAATATTTTAACTCCATTAGTTGCTATCCTTGGTTATTTAAACTATAAATTGCATATTATTAATAACAATAATAAAAAATGACAGCCTTGTATGCCCTATATATTAGATTCAAAAATTTTGAACAATTTTATCCCATGTTCTCTACCTCCCCACTGTGCTTCCTGGCTTTAAAATTAATCATGTCTTCAATAAATTATAATTGGGTTATTATGTTTTTAATATCCATCTTACTTTAATAATTTATGTTTTACATTGAATTTTATTCTCATATTTAACATAATATCATAATTTACATTAAAGTCATTTTCCTGTAACTTTTCTTATACATTTTTCACTTTTAATATCTATTTCTGTAATTAGCTTTTTCAAAAAGTTATTTCACTTTATCTTTTCAATGAAAACTTCCACTACTGAATAGAGTAGATATAGACACCATTTCAATAATTTTGTACAGTGTTTTGAATCCTAGCCAAGTAAATTCTCCCATTTTTTTTCACTTCACTAATTATTACAAAATGCTCGCCCCATTCTTACAGCAGACTGATTGCGTACTCAATGGTATAATTTTTTTTATTTGTTTTTGCTTTCTTTCTACTGTGGCCTAATAGGGATTATAAGGGGAATTTGTGAATCGCTATCAAGATGTTATTTTAATTCAGAATTTAAATAATACCTTTGTATTTGACGACTGATCAGGCTGCTAAACAATATTGGTTTTCTTTGTAGAACAAGTATGGGAAAAAGGAATAAAAGAAATCAAAATTACTAAATGTGGGTGGCAATTCAACTGTTTGGAAATAAGTGGAAGGAAGGGGAAAGATGAGAGTGAGCCAGGGAGGAAGGCATGGTAGAAAATATCAACATCACATGGAGTCTGACTCCTTTATTTAGATGAATCACACTGTTTTAAAATGTATTATGTACTAATAAGAGATGTTAACAAGGTTGATGAGACGAGGGGTGCATGAGAAGTTACGGTATTACAACACCACAATTTTTGTCTTATAATTGCATAACTAATAGATATTTAAAATTGCTCAGGCTCCCTAGCCATTTGCAAAATACAAATAAAAATCACACTGAGGTTCCACTTAACTCCGGTGAGAGGGACATATATTTGGAAGTCTACTAACAATACCTCCTGTCATGTAGGCAGGGAGGAAGGTACCCCCCTTCACTGTTAGTGAGAGAGTAGGTTAGCCAACCGCTATGGAAGTGAATATACGGAATGCAAAAAGAACTTAAAATTGATCTGCCATATGACCCAGCTATCCCTACTGTTGGGAATATATCCAAAGCAAATGAAATCTGCATAGGGGAAAGTGACGTATAATCCCACACTTGCAGCAGCACAATCTACAATACCAAAATCTAGAAACAACCCAGATGCTCACCAAAAGAGGAACTGATAAATTGTGGTATATCTTTTCCATGTAATATTACTCAGCCATTAAAAAGAATGAAATTCTGGGGCACGGTGCGGTAACCCAGCTGCTAAAGTCTTCAATTTGCACACATCAACATGACCATAAAGGCATTGGCTCTTGTCCCAGCAGCTCTGCTCCCCATCCAGTTCTGTGCTTGTGGCCTAGGAAAGCAGTCAAGGATGGACCAAAGCGTGGGGACCATGCAACCCACATGAGAGAATCAGAGGAGGCTCCTGCCGCCTGGTTTCAGATTGGCTCAGCTCTAGCCACTGTGGCCACATGGGGAATGAATCAACAGATGGAAGATCTTCCTCTGTCTGTTCTTCTCTTTGTATACCTGACTTTAAAATAAAAATAAGTCTTTAAAAAAATAAAAGGAATGAAATTCTACCATTTGCAACAAAATGGTTCCAACTAGAGATCATTATGCTCATAGAAATAAGCCAATGCCCAAAGGGCAAATATTATACATTCTCTTGGATACAAGGTAACCCCATTGCAAAATATGCATCTATATTGCCATATAAAAGGAGGACTTGCAAAGAAATTGTTAAATATACCTTAACAACAGGATACCAGACTGTCTATCATTGTGTATACCTGCAATGCCATGACACAAAAAGCAGCAGAATGATGGACTTGTGACTGTTGGTGGAGGACTACACCAGACTATCTACCATTGTCTACACCTATGATGTCATGACACAAAAAGCAGCAGAATGATGGACTTGTGACTGTTGGTGGAGGACTACACCAGACTATCTACCATTGTCTACACCTATGATGTCATGATGCAACAAATAGCAGAATGATGGACTTGTGACTGTTGCTGAAGGATTATGCTACTGTATTAACATAGGAAAAACAGTTGGGCACAGAAGACAAGTAGAGGCGAGAATCCCTCCTCCTATGGAGTAATTGCAAATAATAATTTTAAAATCAAAAACAATGTTAAAAATATATATTTACGAGAAAAAACAATAGAAGACAGTGGGAAGACAGTACAAATCCTGTAAGGATGCTGGGGAAGGACAGTGGTCAACATCCTGTTTCTTGGCGTTAGAATGTGTTTGAGTTCAGCATCGGACGTTGGAGAACACCAAAGTCTCTAACACAAAATGACACACTTTCACATCTCATCCACTCAGTCCAAATTTGAGTCCCCACCTATTCAAAGCTCCACTTAGTTAGCAGATTTCTAATAACATGTACAATTCACTCTGTCCTGATTTCAAAAGTTAACTGAAACACAGCCCATCACTAACAGAAATTCAGTGCCCTCATGTAGTCTGAGACAATCTAAGGCTGCTGAATGCAGGGTCTATTTACTGCATTTCTCTACGCTATGTGGATAATGAGATAAGATATTTGGTTGAATTAAAATGTTAATTATGTGTACAGGTCAGTAAATGTGCTCAGTGATTTGAACTGATTCATTATTTGAGCTTAAATTATTATTACAACAGTAAATGTCAACCATTCATAACACATTACACTCATCACAAAATACAACCAAAGTCAATCAATTTACTCTCCAAAAATTAATGAGTCTAAAGTCAAAAATTAATAAGCTCTAAAGTTATGCTTATTTGCTATTAAAGAGTTTCAGAAGAATTCTTCCAACATTGTAAGCATTTACCAAAATTTCAGTCTCTCTTCTGTCTGAAGAACTTTAGATAAACTCCTGGTACTATAGCATTTGAATATAGTGACTTACTTAACGGTTACAGTTAATAGATACTAGATACAGAATTCTACTCATTTCTTTGGGTGGTGATCTTGAACTACCTCAAATGATTATTATCAATTGTTGAGTTATCACACTCCTTCCTCCAAAAAGTACATTTATTTTTCACACACCATTTCTAGGTAGGCTGCATCTTTCCCATTATGCAGACAAGAAGTTGAGGCTCAGAAACAGTAAATGTATTTTAGAGAATACATCTTACAGAACCTTGATTATTGAAAACTCAATTCAGGGCCCAGCATGATGGCTCAGTGGTTAAATCCTCACCTTGCAAGTTCCCAAAGTGGTGCCGGACTGTTACACTTCCCATCCAGCTCCCAGCTTGTGGTCTGGAAGGCAGGAGAGGATGGCCCAAAGCCTTGGAACCCTGCACCTGCGTTGGGAGACATAGAAGCTCCTGGCTCCAGGCTTCAGATTTGCTCAACTCCTGCCATTGTGACCACCTGGACCGTGAACCAGCAGACAGATATTCTTTCTCTCTGTATCTCCTTATCTAAGTAAATCTGCCTTCCCAATAAAAATAAATAAATCTTTTTTAAAAAAAAATTCAGAATTCTTACTTCTTCTTTTTTTTTTTTTTGGTGGCTTGTTCGTCTGAATATCTGGATGGGATGCAGACACATGTGCCCACTTCCTTCCGAGATACTACATGTGACTTCTCTGCCTGGCACTCAGCATTTTCTGAAGAAGTGTCTCGTGAGCTCAGGACTGGGTATGTACTGTTCACAGCCTTTTCTGCTTGCCCACTGGCTGGGAGGTTAACCTCCTTTGCTCATGGGAAATACAAAGAAGTGCAATTAAAGGCAGCCCCTACATTAGCAAGTGGGATTAATGCACTCTATTAGAGGAATAATGCAAAATATTTTACAGAAAATGAGGAAAAATAAAAACACTAACCCATGAGATAGAAATGTATATTAGGGACACAGGCAATTTAATCTGCATGCATCAGTTTTCTCTCTTTTCTAAGCATTTTTCTGATTAATCAAATATGAGATTAACATTTATCCAGCTATCAGATTACCCAAATTTCCGATTACCAGTGTCTAATTCAGTTGACCTGTTGGATCAAATAGAATCTCTTTCCATTTCAGTATTCTCTAGGGGAGCACTGTTATTCTGTAAAAGATCCTACTTTATAGATTTCCTATTGTTGTGATTCTCATTCCACAATTGGTCATAAGCTCCACCAATGCTGAGTCCTTCAACCCCACCAAAGGCAGCAGCCATGCCCGCACTCCACTAAAAGGCACCCACACAGTCATGCAAAAGGGGCAGCCATGCCCTCTCTCATGCAAAGGCAAGAACCATGCCCGCACTCCATGCAAACATAGCAGCCACACCCACAAACCATGCAAAGGCAGCTGCCTTGCCCACATTCCACTCAAACACAGCAGCCATGTCCACACTCCGTTCAACGTTACCAGCCATGCCCACACACTACGCGAAGGCACCAGACATGCCCACACTCCATTCAAAGGCACCAGCTATGTCCACACTCCACGCGAAGGCCATAGCCATACCCTCACTCCACGTGATGGTAGCAGCCTTGCCCGCACTCCTGAGAAGACAGCAGCCATGCACATGATTTGGTTGCACAGCCTGTCCTACATTTCCTTTATGACTGCAACAGGCTAAGGTCCTGATATGGGTTAAGCATGTTCCCCAAAATTTTATGTGCTAACAACAGTATGGCAATGTTGAGAGGTGATGGGAGCTTTCAGAAGTGGGGCCTAATGGAATGCTGTAAAATCCTTTGGGTTATAACAGTGCAGTGATACTTAGAGATTGGTATAGCAGGTTGTTACTTAAAATGTGCAACTCTGGCACATGAACTTCTCTTACTTCCCATCCAGTCAACTGACTGTTCCCTCCTGCAAGTACTACTACTACAAAGGCATCGACCATGCTCATGTAGACAGAATGCCTTCACTTGGGTTAAGCAGACTTTAGGGCCTCAGAACTGAAAGCTAAATAAACTTACTTCCTTTAGAAATCAAGCAGCATCAGGTATTTACTATTACAGGAAAAAGAAGTAGATTAACAAAATAAGCTACTATGGGCCTAGCAGCTAAAGTCCTCCACTTGCACATGCAGGGATCCTGTCTGCACATCGGTTCTAGTCCCGGCAGCTCCACTTCCCACCCAGCTCCCTGCTTGTGGCCTGGAAAAGCAGTCAAGGACTGCCCAAAGCCTTAGGACCCTGCACCCGCGTGGTTGACCTAGAAGAAGCTTCTGGCTCCTGGTTTTAGATCTGCTCAGCTGCAGCAGATCATCAAACCGAAGATCTTCCTCTCTATCTCTCCTTCTCTTTATGTAGCTGACTTTGCAATAAAAATAAATAAATCTTTAAAGAAAAAAAAAAACTGAGCAGGTACTCCCCATGAAGTAGTTCAGGACTTAGCAACTGATATAAACAAATATATAACAGTGATGTCATTCGACATAGTATCCCACAGGTGTTCAATCCATTTTTATTGTCTTCTGAATGAATGAGAGAGTTGCCTTAACAAAAACGGAAGACACACGAAATCCTGAGTGCTCCATTTCTACAAACGCAGGGTTTACACCAAGAGCAAAGAAATAAACGCTTCCGGTCCAAATACACGTGATGAGGAAGTGAAAATTAAAATAATCGTGGCAATTTATTGATATAAAGATTATCCCCAGGGCTTGTTTCCCTTCACATTGGTCGTCAAAGTGGAATGATAAATTCATCTATTAGAAAAGACAGACATTGACTGGCTTGGCTGGCAAGTGGGAATCCCAGCTGGAGCTACAATCTAGAATAATTCACAGCTACCAATGTGCTCTGAAGCCTCATTATTTAATTAAGAGTAGGGATTACAAGAGCACTGGATGCAATGAAGCAACATGATCTGCAAGTGCTTTGAATTTATGGTTTTCATTAATTCACATAAAGTAGTGTAGGCAAGTGAAATCAAGTGATCTGCCCAGCTATTAGAATTTTGAGAGTTAATTAATACAACAGCACAGATCATTGGGCTTAGAAATTATAAGTAACATATAGAATTTTAAAAAGCATCATGATGTTTTATAGTTGCAAGACAAGAATCTCTTTTGCTTGTGTTCTTGTGAAGTTTAGTTCTTTAACTCAAGATCACCTATGAAAAATCTATATGAAAGAAAACAAGTACAGTATTTGTCAATTTAATTTTGAAAACACTTCTAATCAATGGCTTGCTTATTTGCTTAACCAGCTGGGATGATTACAGACCATTAATGGCCATTAATTAAAAAATCCTATTTGCATTTATGTGTTTGAACTGTAGATTTCTTACATTTTTCACTGGAGAAGCAAACATTTAAAAGAAGTTTGTTGTAACCACAGCTTTAAACTAGGTTTAAATAAATTCTAGGCATAAATTCTCATTTTGCCTCTGAAATTGAAGCAAAGCCACATGCGGAACTGGAGGTTGTGCACATTGTAATTCCTACTCTGCCAGGATCTAGGCTCTGCATAAGCTGTGCTCCTCGTTGCGCTTCTCCTTCATTGAGGAGCTCCAGAGCACTGAGATCACAGCCTCCTTCATCTGGAAGAAGAGTTATAAATCACAATACCTTACATTTTAAGTTACAGTTAAAAAAAATACTTACAATCATGTAAGAAATCTTTATGTATCAGTACAGTTTCATATATTTATCACAGAATTGAAATAATTATGATCTACAGTGGCTCAGATGTGCTTGTCATTTTCCAAGTAGTTTACACACAGATTATCTTTTTATTGCTGAAAAGATCTTGAAAAGTCCTCATTTTCTATATTTAGAAAAAATATTTTTTGCAGGCCAGGGCAGGCCTTGTGGTGTGGCAGGTTAGGTTACTGTCTGCAATGCCTGCCTCCCACATTGGAGTGTCGGTTGCAATGAGAGCAGCTCCAGGAGAAGTGGGACAGTGAATGATGATGGATCAAGTGCTCGGGGCCCTGCCCCCCACACAGGAGACCTCACTGGTGTCCCAGGAACTCAGCTGCAGCCTGGCAAACTCCTCACAGTTACAAGCACCACGTTAGATGGTGAACAGCAGATGGAGGATCAGTCCCTCATGTGTGCGTGCTCTTGCTCTGACTCTTTCAGGTAGATACTGGAGTCCAAATCCAGAATCCAGGAAATACCAGTTTGGAAGAAGATAATAGAGGTGAAATGAGATTATTTGGGTGGGACCTAAAAAGAGGAAAGCTACAATGCAAACAACTCAAGACCGATGGATAATCACCCAAAAACACAGTGACGCAATAGCACTTGTAAGCCAATTAGAGAGAGAGCTGAAAAAACAAAATCGCAACTTACTGATCCTAGAATTCCAGCCTGCAGAGCCGTGACATGACAAAACATTCCACCTGGTTTGTGATATGCTGAAACAGAAGTTACAATGCAATAGCTCAGCCGTGACGTCAATGTACTAACTGAGCCCTCACAGCTAGGTGTTCCATTTGACTGCTTTTATAGCAATACTAGCAGCAAAGGGATCAGAAAAGCTGAAAATCCATGGCTTTCTGCTTGAAGAACAGGCTCGTCCCATTAGTCCAGGGCTTACAAAGAAAAGCTAAAAGATGTCAAGTGACACAGCACACAAATGAAGGTGCTGAAACAGGTAAGGAATAATTCTATCCTAACAAATGTGAGAAAACCTTGATTACTCATTTTCCCCAACAACAGGGCCAAAGGCCACCCTTTCCCACCGGCCCGCCTTCCAGTGGAGAGCTAAAGAAGATTCAGCTACAAAAATCAAAGAGCTGCCTACGTTAGGCCATTGCCTCCTACACAGGCTTATCACATTTTAGATTTGTTCTTTCAAATATTAAGGATTTTCTGCAACAACATATATGTTGGACTCAATCAATAATAATATGAGTAGAAACTTATCAACATGCCCAAGAATTTACAACAGTGTGAGCTGTCCAATATTATAACACTCTCCTGTTAAAGCATGGATTGAAAGACAGTTTACCCAACAAGGTTACTGCTGAATGAGTTACAGTCTCGTCTGTGCTGCCAATTAAAAGTTGGCTGTGCAGAGGCCTGTGGTGTCACAGAGGCACAAAGATGAAAAGAAAGCTAATGGAGCATTGCTGCCCAATACTGGGCCACATTGATTAAACGCTTTTACTTACACTTGCAAAGGCATTTGTACAGCTTTACTGAAGTCAAACTGATATATGGTAAACCATATACCTTTAAAAGTATATAATTTGATAGGTTTTGACATATGCACATGTCCATTAGACCATCATCAAAATCAATATGATAAACATTCATTTCCCACAAAGAGTTTACAAACATACCTTCAAGAATTTGTCCTCTTGTCCTGCTCTAGCTCATCAAGCCCTAGACAGCCCCAAGCAAAAACTGATCTATTGTGTCTGATTAAAAAAATTATTTTTCACTTTATATAGCACTGTGAAAAGAAAACAAGTGGTATATTCTCATCTTTGCTTGGCTTCCCTCATTCAACATAATTATTTTTATAGTTATTCATCTTGTAATTAAATATTTTTCAATTACTAATCGTACAATGTATGTCTACATCACAACTTATCAGTTAATTGGATGAACATTACAGTCTCTCCTGGTTACAATTATTACAGGTAAGTCTATGAACATTCTTATAAAAAAATGTATATGGGGGGATGGAATCAAGATGGCCAAACACAGAAGCCTGATGTGGCTGAGTGTGCGGAAAGTGTACAGATAGAATCCAATGGAGCAGAGAGCTACATGAAGAGAGTTGCTGGGTGAGGTTTCCAAAACTCCCTGGAGTTCACCAAAGGGAGCAGGTGCCATGACCATAACCTGCAGCCTGAGAAGGTGAATATGGACCTTACCCAGGGAAAATAGGGATTCAACCAAAATGTAACAAGTTTCAAATCAATACAGGGAGATTCCAGGTGGGACTGTTTTTCTACCCAAAGGAGACAGTGGAAAGCAGAGGAACCCATAGCACAAAACCCTGGTGAAGGAAAACAAACTAGAGGAGAAACCCACAGGCATGGGGCCAGGCGATCCCTGACTGAGAAGGGAATGCCACTGGGGAGCGAGCAGCTGGGGAGTGGACAATTTGGGACAGAAATATGCAGAGTGAGTACTGAAGATTCTGAAGCCTGAGCTCCACGGGCAGACATCGGAATCCCGAGGGGGAGACACAGGATCCCTCTGGGAGAGAGTGTGGCCTCAGATGCCAAGTGCCCCTGAAGCAGTGCCTGCTGGTACACAATCCTACTGCTATTCACTGCCTGAAGAAGGCAGGTCAGCAAGAAGCCCCCCTCGCCCGAGCAAGAACACTGCATGCTTCCCTCTGCCTCAGCCCCTGGAAGAAAGACTGCATCAGTAATGAAAGCCCCACCAACAAAGCAAAGCCAGGATCCAGAGGTCTCACTGCTGAATTCTACAACGCCTTCCAATTAGAATTGACCCATATTTCCATAAACCATTCAAAACAGTAGAAGGAGAGGCAATCCTCCTGTTAGGCCAACATCACTTTAATACAAAACCTTATAAAGACACAACAGAGAAAGAAAGCTATGGACCAATATCCTTGATGAATATCAATGCTACATTCTTCAGCAAAATAATAGCCAATATAATACAAAAATAAATCGGACAGATCATCCATCTGGACCAGGTAGGATTCATACACGGCACACAGGGATGGTTTAACATACGCAAATCTATAAAAGTGATATATCACATCAAGAAACTGAAGAACAAAAGTCACATGAGAGTCTCAATAGATGCAGAGAAAGCATTTGATAAAACCCATCACCATTTCATGCTAAAAACGCTAAGCAAGGTAGGCATAAAAGGAAAAATCCATAACATAAACAAAACAATTTATGAAAAACACAATGACAGCATGATACTGAATGGGAAAAGACGAAGTGTTCCTGCTAGATCTGCATCTAGACAAGGATTCCAACTATCACCACTGCTATCTAACATAGTACTAAAGCACTTGCAAGTGCTATTAGACAAGAAAAAGTAATCAAAGGAATTCAAATTGAAAATGAGTAAGTCAAGCTATCTCTGTTTGCATATAATATGGTTATACACACAAAAGAACCAAAAGACTAGGCAAACAGACTGCTGGAACTTGTGCTAGAGTTTGGTAAAGTGGCAGGGCACAAATAAACCAACAGAAAACAGCAGCCTTAGTGTAGGCAAACAACTCCTAGAGTGCCAGTACGTAACCTTGAAAATAACAGAAAAGATACTGAAATACCTTGGAATAAGCCCAACGAAAGATGTGGAGGATCTCTAAAGGGAAAATTACAAAACATTTATAAAAAGAAATAGAAGAAAACTTCAAAAAGAATAGGAATATACCATGTTCCTGGATTGGCAGGGTCAATATCATCAAAATGTTCTATTACTAAAAGCAATATGTAAATTCAGTGTGATTCTAATAAAAGTTCCGAGAATAGTCTTTACAAAACTGGAAAAAATGAGGTAAAAGTTCATCTGGAAATACAAAAGACCATGAATAGCCAGAAATATTCTTAAGAATAAGAACTTGGCTGGAGGGTTCACAATCCCAGAACTTTGGACATTTTAAAGGGCAACAGTAATCATGGCAGCATGGTACTGGCACAGAAACAGAGAAGACCAATGGAGCAAAATAGAAACATCAGAATGGAGCCCACACATGTACAGCCATCTACTCTTCAACAAAAGAACAGAAAACAACCCAGGGAAGATAGAAGGTCTCTTCAGTAAATGCTGTGGGGACAATTGGATAGCAGCTTGCAGAACTAAGAAACAAGATCCCCACCTTTCACCACACATAAAGATCAAATCTAAATGGACAAAGGATCTAAACCTACACACAGAAACCATCAAACTCTCAGAAGAAACATAGGAAGTACAATACAAGATATAGGCACAGGGAAAGACTTCCTAGAAAAATCATCAAGAGCAAAGGAAGTTAAGACCAAAATAAACAAATGGGACTACACCAAGGTAAGAAGCTTCTGCACAGCAAAGGAAACAATCAACAAAATAGAAAAGCAATCAGCAGAGTGGGAGAAAATCTTTGCACACTACACAGCACACAAGGGGTTAATATCCAGAACATACAAAGAACTCCAAAATAACTACCACCACAACAAAGCCATCAAGAAATGGGCAACAGAAATGAACACTCTTCAAAGGAACAATTCCATAAGCCTAACAGGAACATGAAAAATGCTCAATCTCCCTAGTAATAAGATAAATTTAAATAAAAGCAACACCGAGATTCCACTTACCTCCAGTAAGGATGGCCCCATAGGGAAAACTACCAACAACACCCACTGGTGAGGATTCAGGGAAAAAGCAATCCTACTCCACTGCTGGTGAGAATGCAGACTGGGGCAGCCACTATGGAAGTCAGTATGGAGAATACTCAGGTAACTGAAAAATCACCTGCCATTAACCCAGCAATTGCCTTCAGGGGAACACGTCCAAAGGAACTGATACATGAGAAAGCAACGTAAACCCCTGTGTTTATTATAGCACAATCAGCAACTGCAAAAACTTGGAAACAACCTAGATCCCCATTGACAGAGGACTGGATAAAGAAACTGTGGTTCTTCTACTCTATGGAATACTACTCTGTGATTAAAAAGAATGAAATACAATCACTTGCAATTAAATGGGCCGAACTGGAGACCATTATGCTAAGGGAAATGAGCCAATCCCAAAATGTGATGTCACATGTTTGCTCTAAGATAACATCACATCTATGAAAAATGCAACAACAACCAAAGAACAACAAACACATATATGTAATTCCACACTTAAAGGATGTAACAGATACCAGAGTACCATTAATTAAGGAAAATCAATAGAATATACTTTTACCAAGTAATGAAGTAGACTCACATCTAATTGTACGAGTGTGTCCCAGTGATGCTCAAGGCTAATAGGACTAGGGAGATTTTGCTCAGCTTCTCATGGAATGGCTCTTTCTTGTTTGTTTGTACTTTCCTGTGAACTTTACCTTTTCACAATGTCTAGTTTTTCGTAACTTTCTCAGAAGTTCTTGTGATGTGGTTCATTAAGCGAGCACCTGTAAGAGACTGTCTGTAATCACCTGAGTTTGTTAATGTCCCTTCTACCACTGTTACGCTACATCTCATGAGTAATGATGCTTCAGTTTTTATTGTAATTTCTTTAGCACCACATGGGTCATGGTCTGGCATCAATTCCTGCATGAAGGTTTTTGATAGTCTTACCACTCTAGCAATGCACTGGTATTCTTGTTGCATCTTTGTTAACTTCATATTGATGAAAATTTCTATTATTCTCTGCATTGTGTACTGGGTACACTGGCTCTTTGTGTAAGGGGATGCAGCATGGAAGTGCAGTGGAAACTGGTATGTCCAGGGGTGGAGACAGAGAACATTGTGCCTCTCTGTGTACAGAACAAGGATGGACTCCCAGTGAAGTGGCTGAAGATGTCCCGACACTAGGATGCTGGATTCTCCAACATTGTCCATGCCTACATTTTTGGGAAACACCTCATTGGCAGCCTGATGGACTTAGGACTATTATTTTCACTAATAATTCATGAAAATTTCAGTTTCTCTACATTGTTACCAAAATGGTCAGACTTTCAATTGTAGATGACAGAGTAAATGTGCATCTGTATCCACTTACAATTTTAATTTGCATTTTTCAAATGTTAGATAATATGGAACATCTTTCCACGTCTTTATTTGCCATCTGTGTGTGCTCTTTGGAAATACACCTTTGAAATTTTTGCCAGCTTTTAATTGCATTGCTTTTTTTCCCCTGAGTATTCATAGTTCTATATGTATGCAGAATGCACAGGCTTTATTCTTCCATTTCGTGACAGATCTTGTCATCTGAAATTGTGACAAACTTAATTTGTAAGACTAGAGTCTGAAATTTTGATGAAATCTATCGAACTATTTTGTTAAGGTCTATTTTTGGTGTTTCATCTAAGGGATCTGCTTAGCCAAAACCGACTAATTTATTTCCTTCTTCCTTCCTCCTTCATCCTTCCTTCATCCTTCCTTCATTCCTTTCTTCCTACCTCTCTCCTTCCCTCCCTCCCTCCCTTCTTCTCTCCCTCCCTCCCTCCCTTCCTACATTCTTCCCTCCCCTGTTGCTTTCTTCTTCCTTCCTCCTTACATCTTTCAATATTAATTTTTTCCATGATACACACTTACAAGCAAAGGGGATCAACACCTCCCCTCATTCCTCCATATACCCCCTAATTATTATTCGTCTACAAATTATTACAACGGTCTACTCATTCACTTCAGCATCACAAGTTTAAATTTCTGATATATAAATGCATTATGGCATCACAAGTATAGGAAAAGGAAGAAAATAAAGTAATGTAACTTAAAAATGTAATTAAAAATAATCATGAGAATCCTGTATCTGCTGTATTCATGCATTATTTCCCACTAAGCTAATCTTACTTGTAGAGTTTATAGGGTTGTGTGTGTGTGTGTATGTCCTATATATTAGTTGCTGTATATGAGAGAACACATATGAGATTTGTCTTTTGGGGACGATTAATTTTTTTCAAATGAAAAAATTGAACAAACCTTTCAAAAGTGGTAAAAGTTCATCAAAATGCACATTATAAAAACTATATAAGGATATAAAACAAACTTTTAAAGCAATCTCCTATTTTGAGGAAATATGTTTCAGGCAGTATTCTACTTTCTATTTATGCTGTTCCATTTTCACCAGATGTGGAAGACTCTCCAATTAAAATCTAAAATATTATGAAATGCATTTAATTCCTAGGAGAGTTATTTGTAATATAGTGTTGTTGGATGAGTGGACAAAAATGTTGAGTTTTAAATTTTGACAGATAAAATCAAGTAAGAGGGGATTATTGAATTTAAGGCACTGTAATGATAGACAAAATGAGAAAGAACCCGTAATAACATTTCTTATTAAAACATTAAGGACATAACAGATTAAACCCAAGTTTGTAAAATGAGATGAGAATAAGGTTGCAGATGATCATTATGCCTGCTCATATTAAATTTTAAGATTTTGCATTTCTAGGAAAGCCAGGAATGAGGTGGGTGTAAGCAGAGGGGACGAAAGACAAAGCAAGGGGTGTGGACATCTGCAGAACAGGAAGAGCTGGGATACACAGCAAGTGTCTAGAGAAGGAAGGCAGAAACTTCCCAGGACAACCCTTCTGCATGCTGTCAGCACACACATCAGACATCCCACATGCAAACTGTGTCACTGCCTCCGTGTGTCAACACAATGGTTAGAACATCAGCTGTCACCAATTCGCACATTACCTTCCAGAGCTAATTGCTTTGGCATATCCAACACAAATCCTGTTCTTCAAGTTACTCTTTCGCAGTCTGCTGTGCTACATCTGTGGTTAGAAAAGTAAAGGGGACACGGACAGAGAGAAAAAACGAAGAAATGAGGACAGAGCCACACACAGAAAGATATAAGTTAACACAGAGGAAAGAGGGCCCAACAGATTGACCACTGACATTTCCAGACGTTCATGTTGGCTTTCTTTGCTATATTTACAAGCAATGTACATAAAAGTTCTTTTAAACTTTGCTTCTTCTTTCTGAGATGTTCCTAGATTATCAGGAGCTGACATTAACATATTCACTTAGTAAAACAAAGAAAAAACTGCTAAGTGTACCCATCTGAAAAATGCCAAATTACTGTGTTTTTCAACAGTGCTTTCATTTAGAAAAGCAAAATAGTTCCTACTTTAAAACAATAAAGAAGTGCTTTGTGCGTATGATCCAGTATGCTTAATGCTTCACAGGAAGCTCAGAACAGTTCAATAGTTAGTGAAAGAAAATAGAGTGATTCATATTAGTAAAGCATGACAGGCTTTCTCAGCTGAATTTCTCACTAGGATGCAAAAACCATTTCCTTTTCTTTTTTAGGATTTATTTATTTTATTTTGAAAAGCAGATTTTGCAGAAAAAGGAGAGACAGAGTCCTCCATTTTCTGGTTCACTCTCCAAATGGCCACAGTGACCAGAACTGAGTTCATCTGAAGCAGAGAGCCCAGGGCCTCTTTGGAGCCTCCCATGTGGGTGCAAGGACCCAGGACCTCATCCATCCTCTGCTGCCTCCCCAGCCCACAAGCAGGGAGCTAGCTCAAAAGTGAAGCAACTGGGACATGAACCATTGCCTACATGGAATGAGGGAACCACAGACAACAGCCAGCCCCTGAAGAGATGTGTTAAATTGTTCCTTTGTATATCTGGTAGATCTATTGACAAAATGCTATTTTTTTTCCTTGTAAGTATAATTAAACTAATTTAGAAAGATAAAGGAGCCATACCTCTCATGAGTGCCAAAGGTTTTATGTTATTCATGAATGTAACACAAAGTGATCGCAGAGAACAGTATGCTTTAAAATAGGGTAAACTGCTGCAAATTTTCATCATGGACAAAGTGAATAAAAAAGGAATGATTAGAAGTTTCTAGAGGGAAAATTAAAATGTATGGAAATATATTCATCTTTAAGATATAGAGACTGTTAATCCCAGCTCTTTGAAGCCAATAAAAGCTGAATCGAGCAGGCCTGCCAGGAGTATGAAAATATCATCAGGTTCTCCCAACAGAACTGATTTTCAGAACTGCATGGCTAATACACGGCTACTTAAATCGTGTTCTGAGATCGGGTCCAGCACATAAACTATTTTTCCTGCTTTGCAAAAATCCAGACAAAATTGTGAGTCGCTGATTACAAATGTCCACAGCAGTTGCTGACACTCAGACTGAAGTTTATGAAAGTCACCAGCCTTAAATGCTCTGTGTAACAACAAATACAACCTAGCCCCCACCACGAAATGCTGGAGAAACACTGACACCTCTTTAGATTTTCTAAGAAAGACCAAAGCAAAGGTCATAGATCCAAAATAACAAATCTGCTTATTTGGGAAAATATCAACCTTTCGTTTCTAAGATGTTCCATCTGTAACAGAGCCCATTACTGGCACATCGGTATGCCAGGGTTGTTATGGGGATGGTGTAAAACCATTCCAAAAAGAAGTGGCTGTTGGTTGTCACTGGTACCTACTGCCAGCATATTTGAAAGGTATATTTAAAACAGCATAACGTCCCTTAAAAGGAATAAAAGTCGGGGCTGACATGGTGACATGGTATCTGAAGCCTCTCCTTGAGGGGCTGGCATCCCATATGGGAGTTAGTCTGTGTCCTGGCTGCTCCACATCTGACCCTGTTCTCAGCTGATGCACCTAGAAAGTCCTTGGAATCCTGCACCCTTCGGGGAGCCCAGAAGAAGCTCCTGGTCTCTAATACCAGCTCAGCTTGGCGCTGGCTATTGCAGTCATTTGGAGAGCAAACCAACAGATGGAAGATATTCTGTCTGTCTCTCTCTCTCTCTGCCTTCCAAATAAAATAATAATGATTTAAAAGGCAAATAACTGTAACTCAGAGAAATGCTACCAAGAGAATAAGCTTTCTTACATCAATGAGGCAAATATTCTAGAACACTGGGTATTAGCTTCTGATTTTTAAAATTAAATACCTAAGAAATTTTACTTAGGAAGCATGGAAACTTATTCCAACCCACAATTTTGAAGGTTCACAACTCTAAGTTGAGCAACACACCGACGTGACATCTGGTGATGGAAACCCCAATATCAGACCCAAAGCAACACAGAGCAGCACAAGGCAAGAGGAAGACATGTGGGCTCTGTGTCTCTCCCTACAAAGCTGCCATGACTTACATCCACGGATGCCTCCCCAATAATCACTAGAGATCGCTTAAACCACAGTTACCCAATGATAACCCACTTGGTGCCTTTACCAAGAACACATTTTGTGTCTTTGGGGAACATTGAACATTCAAATTAATATCCAAATCCGAGTGCAGAGCCACTGCATGGAAGCAGGTTGTCACCGAGAAGCAGGACAAGGACAGACACTCTGGCAGTAGAGGCATTCACGTTTACACACAAGTTGAGAGCTTATCTAAGCTCCCACAACGCTGACCATTTTCCACACTTGGGCAAACCATCCTGATGTCATATGTAAGGCACTTGGAATCATACTTGGCATGCAGTATTATTAAATAGTTGTTGATTCTTGAAATTCGAAATGTTCACTCTAGAAAGACTAGCACTCTTTCATGGGCTGCAAGTGTGGTACAGTGGGTTGAGCCACCTGAGACAGATTTGCATATTTCCTGCTACACTTATGATCCAGATTCCTGCTGCCATGTTGAGAAAGCAGTGAAAAACTCCACACACTTGAACCCTTGACACCCATAGGGGAGATGTGGACATGGTCGCCACTTAGGAAATGAAATAACAAATGGAAAACTCTGTATCTCTAATTCTTTCAAATAAACAAGAAGTCTTAATAATGTAGCTCTATCCATGATGATACTAGATTTTCTATGATATCTTCACTCTTCCTCCAATGGCAACAAAAATAACTAGACTATCATTTTTTTTAATAATGATGAGAGTGACTCAAACACCTCTCCAGCATTCCCTCTGCACACACATGAAACCTCCTATCCTTTACATAATAATCTTCATTCAGAAAATATATACACTTTAGTTCTAAGTTTATATCAACATGGACCATAAGGTCAGTAACACATATTCTATTAATATACTGGTAAGAAAAACTGTTGGCAAGAGGTTGGCATGGTGAGTTTAACACGTTAAGCCACCACTGACAATAAGAGCATTCCATTTGGGTGCAAATTCAATTTGTGGCTGCTGCTTTTCTGATCCGGGCCCCTGCTAACATTTCTAGGAAAGCAACACAAGACAGTTCACATGCTTGGGCCCCTGACCCACATGGGAGATGCAGGTGAAGCTGCTGACTTTTGCTTCGACCTGGTCCAAATCTGGCCATTCGGCAGTTACAGAAAGGGAAGCCAGTGGATGGAAGAGCACTCCTGTCTACCTTTCCCTGTGTAGATGCAGTTCAGTCCTTCAAAAATGAAATCTTAAACAAACAAACAAATTGTTGGCAAATTGGATGGAATGAGAAAAGACATCTGAGCAAAAAGATGTTCAAGTGGAATTCATGTTATATAAATGACCGGTTCTTTAGGAGAGTTCCCATTCTGCTCCCTCTTTCTTATTCATTGATGGCACTTCTATAAAAGAAGACTCTTCTTATAAGTTGTTGAGTTATCCATAAGACTGGGTAGTTTTATTTTTTTGTAAAAATCAAGCAAATTTCTAATTTCCTCGATTTAATAGCCTTCAAACTTCTATTTTACAATAGCATATTCAAGCGGAAGGTACACGGTATTCATTGTCAGGCTGCCAGCAACCCCTGCTTCTGTCCAGGACGGTATTCCCAGTGTCGACAGAGCTGCGTTTTCTCCAGCGGTTTCTGTGACACCTGCTTCTGCACTGCGGGGAACTAGCTCAGTCTATTTCAAACTGCCTTTGTCAGGGTTGGCATTTGAGTGGCTCCAATCCCACACTCATCACACATCTGTTAAAATAGAAGCTGTATCATGTCACTTCCCTGCTCATTTCTCCAGTGACTTCTCATCTCACTTGGAGCAGAAGCTAAAGTAAGGATCCAAATGCCTGCACCACATGCCCCACCCAGCTCCATCCTCACCCTGTCCTGCTCCCTTGCGGGCCCCTCCTGTGGCTCTGGTGTATCAGACACCTCCAGCTTCCAGACCTCTGCACTGACAGCTCCTTCTTCCAAAATCGTTCTCATACCTGGAGCTACGGGCCTTGCCCTCTTAACTTCCCTGGGTGTCATCCAGTTCCCAACCTCGTGATGATGTCTGACCAGTATCACCCGACCTGCACACTGCCTGTCATCCTCATTGGTAGTCCTCTTGCCTATGCTCACACTGCTTTTCTGCATAGCACTTTCAGTCCATTCCAATCCAATCAACGATTCACTTATCGCTGATCATCCCTGGAAGCATGTCACCTCACTGCTCAAACGTGTTGTGTTTCACTGCGCACAGGATCACCTACACCAAGACCAGACAATCACAGTCGTCCTATCAGGCTGTGCATGAGCTTGTTACATGGATGGCCAGCAGCACGGCTGCAGCAACTGTGTTTAGTTTCTGAATTAAAATAATTAGATATTAGGCATGATTCCTTATAATTAACTCAAAAGCAAGACACAAGGGGGAATAAGAGGGATATAAATTTTAAAAATCAGTCTGTTTGTCTACTTTTGAATTCAATTTTACACAGCATTTTCTGAATAGAAGTTTGTTTAATCCTTTTTCTCACCTAGATTATGACATGAAAATACATTTAAATAATAAGCCCAAACAAACAAGTACAACCTCGTATCCAAATACAAACTACTTTGGAAGATTAATTACTGTTAAGAACAAATTACAATGACTCCTCATGGCCCTGACGCTTCTGCTCTCGATAATCTTGAATATTCAAAACAAAGTGACAGAGCTGAAACCTCACATGGAGCCTGTCTGTGCTGGCCTTAGGGGAAACTTCATAGACAACAGGCATTTGTCTCCAGTCAAGCAAGTTACTAGATGTGATTTCTGTCAAATTCTGAAATACTAACAGATAAAAACAATGAATGAGTCCATTGACAAGTGCTAGTCTGAGCAAGATTCTTTAAACTTCTTAAACTCATTATTATATTGGGTGAGAACACTAATTTATCAAAGCAGGTATGGGGTAGTTAATATTTCCCAATACTTCTACTACCACTCATTTCTTCCAGGAATATGTACGCTTGATTACACTGAGAAATCTGAGTACTCTGAAACATAGGCCCACTGACTCAGAATTACGTGTGAAATTAATAATATCTTCCTTAGTAATAATTTAGTAAGTTAACAGTTGTGTATGGAATTAATAAGCTAAGGACAGAATTGTGTGTGAACTGAAGTGACTGAAGCCTACTGTACGTTCTCGCTCTTTCCCACTCTCTTTAAGAAACCTCAGTCCTCTTCTAGTACAACAGCTCTTGCTGTGGCTGTCTGCCAGACTCAGGTTAATGTCACAAAGAGGATGGAAAGGGTGGACACTGAACCCAATTACGGGGTTCAAGGGTGTGCCAGTGGATGCAGGCAGTCGACACTGGATCACATAAATGGAGTTCCATGACTAAATCAAGGTAAATTCAATAACAGACCGCATAAAAATGAACAGATAAATTCTCCCTGTCTCTCAGCATGGGACTGCCCTATGCCACCTCAGCACAGTGCCAGCAGTAACGCGAATGACGTGAGCCAAACGGGGAGACAGCGTATGGTGAAGTGTCAGAACAACCAGCATCCCCGTAAGGCTGATGGTTCAAGTCTAATCCAGCTCCCTGCTTAGGACCTGGGAAGGCAGAGGAGGATGGCCCAACTCCTCCCCAAATGGGAGACCAAGAAAGAAATCCCTGGTTCTCAGTTTCAGAAAGGCTCAGCTCTGGCCATTGAGACCATTTGGGGAGTGAATCAGCCAATGGAAACCAGTGTCTGTCTGTCTGTCTCCGTCTGTCTCTCATTGTAAAATCTGCCTTTCAAGCAAAAATAAATAAATCTTTAAAAAATGAGCCAAACCAAAGGAGCCACAATCTTAGAGGGTAACCTTCTAGAATTACAAGTCAAAGTAAGCCTATTCTTTATAGTTGGTTGCCTCAGGTGTTTTTATTGTACTAACAAAGAGCTGGTACAACTACATAACACATATAGAGCAGTAAAGCCAAATAAACCCAGTGGCTGCTGAAAGAGGACACACTGCCAGCAGCAATCACAGCCAGTCTGTTATTTCCTTGAAAGGCATGTTAAATCCAAGATGCAACCACGGACCCTTGGAATTTTATTTTGTTACAATGAAGCACACAACGCTTACATACCAGATGAAGGACAAAATACAGCCTGAATTTGCTATGTAGAAAGGTTTATTATTTTCCCAGGGCTCCCATGACAAAAGTGTCACAAAATGAGTGGCTTGAAACAAAATTTATTTTCCCACTGTTCTGAAAGCTGCAAGTCCAAAATCAAGATATCATTAGAGTTGGCCACTCTGAGAGTAAATCTCTTTCAGGTCCTTATCCAAGCTTCCTGTGCCTGCCAGGAAGCCAAGGAAGCATGGCACCTCTTCACTTCTATCATTCCAACTTTAATTTCTGTTTAACATGGCACTGAGCGCTCCTTGTGTCTGTGTCATTGCATGATGGCCCATGCTAACCCAGTATGTACTCATTTCACCTGGAACACATCTGAAAAGACTTTACTTTCCAATCGGATTACACCAAGTCCCATGTGTACATCCACTGCTCAATGCAACACACAAATACACGTCATGCTTTTCAGAAATATTTGCTCAAAAATAATTACATTTTATAAAGTGAAATTGGTTTTGATTAAAAATGGTTTAAAGTAAGTAAATGTACTGAGGAAGCTTATCTTTAGAAGCATTTTAATAAAGGGAAGTCTTCATAATTATGTGGAAATTATGTCTAAAATTGTTTTGAGCATTTTGATTTTCCACAGAAACACTCCCAAAGGAGAGTAGGTGTGACAGAAAACACTTAGCAAAATAAGGATGAAAGGAAAACCAATCTTCAAAGTAAAACACCTTGTCTTTTCTATGGGTGATCCTTTGAAAAGCAGCAGTATTTTATAGGTTAGGGCATCTCACAGGTGTGGCACTGAAAGGCTCTCCCATCGACTTAACACCGAAGCCAAAATCCACTGGCAGTGCTTCATCCACTGACCGCATGGGACCCACCTACACCACCCCATGCTCCTGTACCCACCCCATCCCACTGGCATCACCCCGTCCTCCTGCCACTGCCCCACCCACTGGCCCCGCCCCATCCACTGGCCCCACCCTGTCTACTGGCACCATCATGATGCCTCACTCACAACAACACTGGAAGCAAATGTAATATAACCTGCCCGGCTTAGCCATCTCTGACATTTCAGTATGATTTCACCCTGGTGTTCACATATCTCTTCACTTGTTTTTTCTCCTAAGTTATTATTGATTATATTAAGAATGAAATATAAAAAGAAAGTAACAAATATAATAAGCCTATAAAGCTAAGTTAAGTCATATTCATTTGAATGAACAAAACAAAAGTTGTGCAGTATGTGCCTTTAATGATTGTGTCAGGCTGCTTTGCTATCTTAGCCTCAGTTCCACCCCCCTATACGTAAAACCTCCCCTGTTTCTAGGAAAACCTTTAAAAATTCAAGTTAAAGCTACTGAGAGTGAACTTAGGTAAAATGAAATATCTGTAATTTGATATGAGAAAGATTGCCATATGATGAGTCACAGGGTTAATCTCACTTAAATTAAAGACTGACATTTAATTACAACAGAACTGTGACTTTGGGTATCAGCACTCAATGCCTCTTCTTCAAACTTGTAACAATTAAGGATATGCATACGCATTTATAAACATAAAGGTATATGTGCTTTAAACATATTAAATTTTAAAAGGCAACAGCTGGACTTGGAGATGTGTTACATATTTCAAAGCAGAAACACAAAAGAATTAGCACGGCATTAGGTTCCTGAAATGCAGCTAAGAAACATCAGGGTAGGATTAAGGGAATAGAAAGATCCCAGCACTTCATCTGTGTCAGTGGACAGAGACACACTATGAAATGAGATGCTGGGCTAAATTTCCCTGACAAACTGTTGGCCACTACCCAGAGCCAAGACCGTACTAAACAATGGTCAAAGCAGTGAGTATTGGGGTCCAATCATTCCGCTTCAGCAACCAGAGCAGTAACAGATCAGCCCTTGAACAGTGGAGGGCCAAGATACCCAGGCATAAACTAGCTCGACTTAGTTAAGACACAGGACACAAGAATGGGATTGAAAACAACGGCAACTCCACACCAGCAAAGGATTCATGCAGAAACACTGAGCAGAAACTTCAGACCACAAAGAGAAACTTTCATGACAGATGGCTGACATTCTCAACAATTCAAAGTATTTGTGCTGGGGCAATTCAATTAGTAGAAGTATCTGAAAATTATTTATAAACACATTTAATGTACTTGCAGAAATAAATAATATGAATGATTTGAGTATAATAAATTATAAATAATTATTACAAATGAAAAACAAATTATGATGATGAAGACAGTTACAAGTACTAGAAAAGATGTTCTAAGTGCCATCACTGAAATCCAGAAACGAAGGAACTACTGCTGATTTGAGCACACTTTACAGAGTCATTATTCAACTGAAATTCTGCGACAGGTAAATAAACTAATGAAAATCATGAAAGAGTATTGGGAATGACAGGGAGAATAGATTGAGAGACTTTCTGTCTTCTTCAGGACAAAAGGGACTACACGGTAGTAACCAACATTCTCCAAATCTCAGAGGCCACACAGAAGTTTATCTATCACAAATTCACGGTCCTCTTCCACAGCTGTCAGGCAGAAGAAAACATAGACCGGGCAGCTGCACAAGGATCTTTGTCGCCTCACCCCAAAAATAACACACATCACTTCTCGCTCTGTCTGCCTGCATGGAGATAAGAAAATATAACCACATACATCCACTTGAAGAGATAAGTACTCACAGACCCTTGAGAACTAGCAATGTCAGTCTGTTCCTATACACTGTTAGCAGCAGTTCCAAAGAGAGCAAGGTCAGAGAATGGCGAAAACGTTGTATTCAAAAGCAAAGAATCCTAATGAAGCCTGACAACTAAAACCGAAATAAATATTTTAAAGTATTCTCAGAAAGTGGAATGCAAGAAAGAAGTAAATTAAAAATAAATTCACAACACCGAATCTGGTCTCTTCATGCTCTTACAAGAACATGAAAAACGCGTTTCAAATAATTTCACATTTAGATGATAATAATCAATAGCACATTACAAAAGACAATTTACCTACAGTTAAATGATGATTACACTGAGAGTAGCTATTTCATCAACTCCAATTGCAGCCAGAATCTACAAAATGTTGGAAGGAAAACACTTAGCATCATATGCCAAACTAAACTAACCTTTAATTGTATGAAAAGACATAGAATCTCCCGCTATATACAAAGATAAGGAGGGTATATTATCAAAAGATGCACCCTGAAAACAATGTACTTTAGTACAAGTAGGAATTAGATATATCGATCATGACAAAAGCACATACAAAATACACTGTCAGGGCCAGCACCATGCAAGTCACCACATCTGCCATCCCACATGGGAGCTGGTTCAGGCCCCAGCTGCTCCACTTTTGATCCAGCATGGTGATAATATTCTGGGAAAACAACAGGAAATGGCCCAAGTTCTTGTGTCCCTGTCCCAATTGGGAGTCCAAGAAGAAGCTCCTGGCTCCTGGATTCAGACACACACAGCTCCTGCTACTACGGCCATTTGAGAAGTGAATCAATAAATACAAGTCTCTCTCTTTTAACTCTGGCTTTCAAATAAAAATAAGTAAATCTTCAAAATAAATACAATGCACATGTAAAAAAAAATAACTTGGATGTCTTCAAAAATATAAGGGGATTTTACTTTTTTACCTGCCATACTTCCTGATGGACATTTGGGGATACCACACTTCCTGAAGGACACCTTGCAGATGCCACACTTCCTGATGAAGGACACCTTGCGGATGCCACACTTCCTGATGAAGGACATCTTGCGGATGCCACACTTCCTGATGGACACTGGGGATGCTCTAATTTGGCTTCTGTGCCACAAGTAAATATGGCGGAGCATGTATATCTTTTACATACATAGTCAATAGTGAGAATGCTGATTCATTGCTCAGTCCATTTCTGATTATACGAGAATCATCCTATTGTTTTTCATAGTGACTGCACTCAGTTACATTCCCAACAGAGTATAAGAATTCCCCTTTAGAGTTTATATTGTGGCACAGTGGATTAAACCACAACCAACGGTATCCACTTCCTATATTGGAGTGCTTGTTCAAACCCAGCTGCTTCACTTCCAGTGTCTGAGTAATTCACCTGGGAAGGTACTAGATGATGGTCCAAGTTCCAAGGCTCCTGTCACCCATGAGGGGACCAGGATCGAGTTCCTGGCTCCTGACCACAGCTTGTCACAGTCTGGCTTTGGAAGCTGTGCCAAGAGTGAAGTCAGCAGATGAAGAATCACTCTTTGTCTTCAACCTCTCTCTGCCACACTGCTATTCAAATTTTATAAAATGTAATCTATATGGATGACCTGACATTTTGCTATTTCATTATTGTTTAGGCTCTACTTTTGAAGAACAGTGGTTTTTGACTTATTACATGTTGAACTCTACCTAATGGAGTGTTTAAGCCTGTGATTGCAAAGTGAACTGAAAGTATGACATGAAAGATATTAACTAAAAAAAAGAAGAAGAAAAGGGGCCCGTGAAGGCCTAGCACCTATAGTCCTCACCTTGCACATACCAAGATCCCATGTGGGCATCGGTTCATATCTTGGCAACCCCGCTTCCCATCCAGCTCCCTGCTTATGGACTGGGAAAGCAGTTGAGGATGGGCCAATGCCTTGGGACCCTGCACTCACGTGGTAGACATGAAAGAAGCTCCAGACTCCTGGCTTCAGATCAGCTCAGCTCCGGCCATTTGGGGAGTGAGCCAATGGACAGAAGGTCTTCTTCTCTATCCTCCTCCTCTCTGTATATCTAACTTTCCAATAAAATAATCTTTAAGAAAAGAAGGAAAGAAGAAGGGATGGTGAATGGGAACGTGCATGGGAGGGAGCAGAGGGTAGGAGGTGTCACCATGCTCCTAAATCTACATGTGAAAATACATGAAGACTGTTGACTTAATATAAAAGAAAAAAGCTTTAAATGGAAAAGTAAAAGGTACATGGCTTTATTTTATAGCACAATAGATAAACTCTTTTCAAGACAAAAAATAGAAGAGGTTACTTTTCTCCAAATCCTTGGCAGGTTTTGTTGCTCAGTCTTTGACCATACCTATTCTGACAGGAGTCGGGTGACACACCACTGTGTTTCTGTTAGGCAATTCCATGATTACCAGTGACACTGGGTAGGCTTTCATACACTGGCTTGCCCCTTGCACTTCTCCAGAGAATTGTCTATTCACACTCCTTGTCTATTTCTTAACTGAATTGACTCGGCTTCGTTGTTGAGCTTTTCTTGAATTGCCGATATATTCTGAATATTAATCTCTGGTCAGATATATATCTTGAAATAGTTTCTCCCATTCAGTGGAAGGCCTCTTCATCTTATTGATGATTTTCTTTGCCTTCTGGAAGCTTCTGAGTTGGATACAATTGCATTACTCTAGTTTCTCTTTCGCTCTCTGCACTTTGGGGGTCTTATACAAAGTTATCACCTACATCAATGTCTTGGAGAGCCTCACCGGTTTCAGAGCTTACCCTGGGGCCGTGGATCCATCCTCATTTTCACAGATGGTGAGAGGTAGGGGAAGTGGGCCATACGCTCAGCACACTACGCCACACATCCATGTCTGATTTCCCCAGCACCTTGTACTGAATGCTATCTTTTCTATAACATATGTTCTTAGCACTTCTGTCCAAAACCAACTGGCTGTATGTATGTGGATTAATCTATATGGATGTGAATTAATCTCCAGATTCTCTATGTGCCAATTTTCACGACAGTACCATGCTGCTAATTATTGTAACCTTGTAGTATGCTTTGAAATCTGGTATTATGATACCCCACTTGATTTTCCCCCTTCAGGAATGCTTTAATTATCCTGGGTCTTTTGTAGTTCCACGTCTAGTTTAGGATTTCTTTTTCTAACTATAAAGATTGTATGCTCTTCAGATATAAGAAGGATGAAACACTACCATTTCAAGTAATATGGACAGAAGTAAAGCACTTTGTGTTTAGCAAAATACAACAGATAAAGGAAAGCAAATATTACATGTTTTGCTTATATGTGAGTGATAAAATTTGGGGGAAAAGTTCCATTTAGACACATAATGTTGACTACTAGAGGTTGGGAACAGTGAAAGTAAAAAAAACAAAAGAAAAGGTTTGGATGACACAGTATGAGAAACTGGGTATGATTCATTGTTTGTGACAAATATATTAATATTAAATGTTAGTATAAAAATGAGTGAGGGTATATGGAAATTCATACCACTACCTTCCATTTTTTGTTTTTTAGACTTACAAGTAATAATAGAAACAAAAACTATATAACTAAAGTAGAAATTTCAGGTCTTAGGAGCAGAAGAATGATGGGATTAGATCAAGATCCGAGTCCCTTGTCTTATACTAGAATAAAAATAGAAATCGTAAGTTCATATTTTATTACAAAAGGAAAACAGTTATGCATATTGAATTAAATACTTTTATTACATATTACCAGAGCACACTATATTTGGGCCTATATTATAATAACAACAAAACAAAAGCCACGATTGTTGTAGTAGTCTCTGCTAGAGTCCATCTTTTTCAGTTGTTAACCAATATCCAAAGTCTACAATCCACCTCTACTAACCGAAAAATATGCTCAGGCCTGGAGCAGTAGCCTAGCAGCTAAATCCTCACCTTGCATGTGCACCAGGATCCCATATGGGCACCGTTTCCTGTTCTGGCTGCTCCATTTCCCATCTAGCTTCCTGCTGTGGCTTGGGAAAGCAGTCAAGCACAGCCCAAAGCCTTGAGCCCCTGCACCCACACGGGAAACACAGAGGAAGCTCCTGGATCCTGGCTTTGAAATGGCTCAGCTCCAGCTGTTGAGGCTATGTGGGGAGTGAACCAGAGGATGGAAGATCTTGCTCTCTGCCTCTCCTCCTGTCTGCCTTTCCAATAAAAAAAAAATAAGTAAATAAACTAACAAACCATTGAAACAGAATATATATTAAAAAGTAAAAGAAAAATATGCCCAGCTTCAGGAGTTAAGAAATAAAAAATGTGGACGTCTGCATTCCACGTAATAATACTTGCAGACTTACTATCAGAAGCAGTGCTTCCTAAGTCAAGGGGAGAAGACTGCATTCGGTTAGAGTCAGGTCCTGCACGTGGTCACTGAGGATTCAGGAAGGGCACTGGGAATGCATGGCAAAGTGGCAGGAAAAGGATAAGGAGGTCATTCAGAGGAAAGAGAAGAACTAGGCAAGGAGGAGGCATACAAGGGCATGGCAGAGGAAGCAGTCCACTCCAGCCTGAACTAAAGACAGTCTAAACTCCCATAACAACATGTTGGTGAGCTCTGATTATTATCATAGATTCATAATTCTTAAAGGTGTATTTACTTTTGCTTTTTTAAAAGCAGAGAGATAGAGAGAGCTCTTCCATTTGGGGATTGCTTCCCAAATACCCACAAAAGCCTGGGTTGAGACAGGATTAAGAATATGTTGCAATTAACTGCATGGATGGCAGAAAAACAAGTGCTGGCTTACCATCTGCCGAGCCTAAGTGCATTGCCAGCAAGTTAGAATGCAAGCACAGAATAGACAGGACTTGAACTGGCTTGCTGTGTAGGTGTTTCAACCAGCAGCTTAACCTGATCTACCACAACCACTGCCTGAAAGTTTAAACTCCAAGTATCACTGATCAAATACACTGCAAAATATTTTATCAATCTAATTCCTAAACAATTGTACATGAAATAGCATTTTTTTGTTATTTGTTATTTCATAAACTGCATTCTGCTTAGAAATCTAGGGAGCAAGTGACACTGGACAAAATTCTAGTAACAGGTGAAAATCCCTACAAGATCCCTAGAGATGAGAACTAAGCTATGGATATTCACTCCAGATGTAACTTTATGATACTGTACTGTCATCTGTGCCTGCTTCATGTGAAATTTGGCTGCAACACACAGTGTAATGTGCCTGTTTATACAATTAATTGGTAGATTCAATTCAGTCAGAAAAGTAGCACTATTTTTGTAAAAAAGGAAAAAAAAAAAGAAACAGAATTTGTAGTATTTTAGCCATTCCAAACTACTTGAAATTTTGGTTTCTGCTTAAAATTTGAAACAATAAAATAGTAATACAAACTACAAAGTGAGCATTTGTGTTGTCACTACAGCCTTTATTGTAATTGTGAAATATTTCACATTACTTGAACTAAAATCTTGAAGTGAATTCTAATTTCATTTTAATTATAAACAATAAATCATGAAAGCAATGATGCTGATAATCCCATGATTATTACTGAAAATAATCTTGCTATGTAGAGAAAAAGGTACTTGGAGTGTTAAATATGCCAAATGTATAAGTTACAGAAGTAGGAAGCCATAGCTTTGCATTGTACAGCAAGTCACATTTACTTCAAAGTTTTTTAAAAAAAAAATTGTGTGATTTGCATGCTATACCCCTGTGCAATTTCAAAACCTTAACAGTGAAAAGTACCACAACTGATCTTGCTGAAATCTTTATAAAGAATCCTAGTTTCTGCATGTAGTGACTAAACAGCTTCAATGGAAATTCCTAGAGATGCCTGGAGACCCCTCTCTAACAAACAGGAGGATATGCAATGGTAAGGGCATGCAGGCACCGTGGCGGGGCTTGCCCATCTCACCACCACAAACTGCACACATTGCACTGTTGTCATGATTCACCGCTACCTGGTCTCTTCAGCCCTTCATTTCTCCTGGTCACCGACAGTTTCCATAGTTTCCACCATGTGAGACAGTCTCCTCCACAGCCTACAGAACCGGAGGAGCCATCACCCGATCACTCAAGTCTATTGTAGTCGAACAAGCCTCAAAGCTGTAGACCTATTCTCACCCACAATGGATGGCTCACCACAGCAGAAAGAAACTCTGTCTCCTTCCCTTTCACTGTGGGTGTTCAGAACTCAATCAACCAGCCATTGCACTCTCTCCCCTTGCTCTGCTGTGCCTGAATCTAACATGTTCCTTAAGAACCAAATTCCTCCATTTCCTGTATAATGCCTTCCAAGTTCTTCTCATAATTAAAATACTTCCTTCCCTTCCTTCCTGCAAGCCTGCTTCTCACTACAGAAACAGGTTTTCCCTGATAGTCTTTTGAGCCTCAATTTCTAACGTCTAAAACACGGTCTTTTAGAATCAGAAAGATAAAAGCAAATACGGCCATGCTTTATAAACTGGACGTTAACATTTCACCTCTTCTACCACTTAATTTCTTTCACATAGCGCTGTACCCACAAGGGACAGGTCTGCCTTTATATCACCCTCTTCCTCAGTGCTATCTGTGGTCCATGGATACAAATCAATTTCCCAATGAGCAATAAAATGTGGTTCCTAAGACCACCAGGTATTATAAAACCTAATTTACTTAATGTCTTCCAAATACATTTCAAAATGTTATTGTAAAACTCAGTTTATCTTAATATCTCCAATTTTTTTTCTCTCTCTCGACCATGAGCTTTAGAAGCAGAAAGGCCCAAAACAGATGTAGCATCCAAAATCAGTGTAGAAGATGATTGGGCAGGTGCTGCACTACAGTGAGTTATCCACCAGTGGATGCATTGACACCTCACAGAACAGTGACAGCTTGAGTCTTGGCTAACCACTTATGATCCAGTTTCCTCTTAATGCATCCTGGGAGGCGACAGAAGTTGTCTCAAGCACTCAGGCCCCAGCAGGCCAACAGGGAACCATGCGTGGAGTCCCGAGTTCCTAGTTTGAGCCTGTCCCAGCCCTGGCGATTACAGGCTATTTGGGAGTGAACCAGCTGATAAAAGATCTCCCTGTCTCTGAGTTTCTCTCTCTCACTTTCAAGTTGACGAAAACAAACCTTTAAAAAGTGAAACAGTAAGCATGAGGCTACAGCTCCACAGTTCCAAAACTGACCTGTTAAAATTGAGAACTAAACCTAACCCTCTTCCAGGCTTTTCAAATTATAGCTAATTCACTGTTGCTGTTTTCCACAACTCATTATTGAGTTTCACATATTGTGAGTATAAAAAAGGGAACAAGGATGGTTTATAGTAATAACCATTTATTATTGTATAGGTGAATGCTCTAAGTCAGAGAATAGAATGCCTGTCCCCAAACTGAAAATGCAGTCAAGACACAGGTCAAAAACCTGCTTCAGTGTGCAACTACCCTTCCTCCACTACGAGTTAAACCAAGAGGCATTCAGGTTCACCTGCAACTCTCAACTGGCTGTGTGTGACCTTCACACACTGGCTGTGTGTTCCGAGTTCCTGATCAAGCTGGAGATAATCAGTAGCTTAAAAACAGGTGTAATCACTAAATAAAGGAATATAATCCAGACACTTAGCCATAGCTAACAGACGTACTCCATAAATGATTATCATTATCACTGATTCTGAATGAGGTTGAAAAGCTATTCCTTTGATTTGTGACTTTATTTTTAAAATAACAACTTATTTTACTTTACAAAATATTTTTAAAACGTTTTCAATTAGAGAATGACATTCAAACAAAAAAGTACACAAGATATTAGCTCGATATATTTTCATAATGTGAAAACATGTAATTTTGAGCCAGTTCAAGAGAGAGAACCTTGTTGGAACTCCAAAAGCCTCTACTTAATCCCATTTCTAGGTACTACTCAAGAGTACACATGACCTTAATTTCTTAGAATATATACAAGTCTTGTCTGTGTGTAAATTTTATGTAAACAGGACAAGATTATAAATAATTTCTGTATCTAACTTCTCTTATTGAAACACCTTTCTGAGGATCCATATGTATTGTTTATTGTACCATTTTCCACTATCTCAAACATTTAGTACCACGCACACTGGGGCCGTATGAAGGAAGACATGCTCATGAATTGAGACCAGCACAGGGAAACCATGTGGAAAGTAACTATAGTTCAAGTACACCCCAACTGTCAAGGACAGTAAGACTTTTGGGTTTGCACTGCCAAGTATGACAAGAACCTCTACTGTCACCACCACATTGGACTCTGACATGGGACAGGAGACTGGTGACAGATGGGCAAAATTTAGCAGTCAGCTTGGACGATTTTTGGATAGAACTCTTGTTCTATTCAACTGGCAGCCAAGTCCTGCATGTTGCTTTATAGCACACACCACTGAGAAGCTCCACAGCCTTGGCCAAAACACACAGTTGTGACAGAGCCGCATTTCCTCCCTGTTGATATTTGTAGCATTTCACCCACGTGGGCTCCTCTGCAGTGATAAAACAGTCGCTAGTATGAATCGCAAAGTGCAAAACTGTCTTGACATGCCAGGCTTTTTTTTTTAAGATTTCGGACAGTAGCTTATTCGCTCCAGAATTTCTAGTTAGAAAAAAAAAAATGTTCTTTATTCTACTAAGATGAGTCAAACACACTGACCTGAGGCCAAAGGGGTGCTCCAAATACCTTCTTAGAATCAATTTTAAAGAATAATAGAGACATTTAAAGTTGAATATCTAAAATGTGTTCTGCAGCTGTTATTCATCATTGTATAAGATCTATGTTTACACATAGAAGCAAAGAATTTTTTAAAATATTACATTACTGCCTAGTCATATAATTAATCATTACTAATCCGTGAATATAGAAATCATATTGTATGCTACAATATTGGGGCCTTTCCCATAAGTTCAAAATTTCCCTAACTGACATAATAATTTCTGTACTACATATCCTCTGCCTTCTAATTTGTCGGAGAATTATATGAAAAATATGTATATGAGAGAGGGTTACATAGCTAAAATTCTTTCCTAATCTCTGGCTAAGAAAGTAGATTTAATGGCTCTTTTTAAGGGATTTGTTTATCTTCTTTGAAATACAGAGTTACATAGATAGAGACACAAAGAGAGAGATCTCCAGGCCCGGCACAGTAGCCTAGTGGCTAAAGTCTTTGTGCCTTGCATACAGGGGAATCCCATATGGGCACTTTTTCGTGTCCCAGCGGCCCTGCTTCCCCTGTAATTCCCTGCCTATGGCCTGGAGAAGCAGCCGAGGATAGCCCAAAGTCTTGGGACCCTGCACCTGCATGGAAGACCTGGAAGAAACTTCTGGCTTCTGGCTTCAGATTAGCTCAGCTCTGGTTGTTGCAACCCCTTGGAGAGTGAATCAACGGACAGAAGATCTTTCTGCCTCTCCTTCTCTCTGTAGATCTGACTTTTTATAATAAAAATAAATTTATCTTAAGAACAGGAAAACATAATAAATTGACCAGTGAGATATTTTGGTAAAATTTCTACCTATAACGATAAATAACCAATCAAAGTTAATAGCTGGACAGCTGAACACATGGGTTCAATTGTTATGCAGCATCAGTTCAGGCACAGTAGAGAGTCTATATATACAAGTTCCTCCTGCACAAATCCATCCTACGTCAGGTGAAAAACACTCGGGGAAACGTGGGGAAGGGTGTTTCTGCTCTGAACATACAGACTTTTTCCCTGTTCTCCATAAACAGGACAGTATATAACCACCTGCATATCCTTTACAATGTAATAGGTGTAAGGGAGGTTACATGAAAATTTTGTACCATGTAAAGGAAGAGTCCGGCATCCACGGATGTTATGCTGAGGAGTGGCTGGGATTATGCTGGGCATGCTCAGCGATGACTCCTTCACGCTGCCCTGTCAGTTGTGCCTCTGGATGGGCAATGAGAGCCAAGTGGAAGCAGTGGTACCGGGCCTTCTTAATGAGATGTGTCAACAGCTTTGCAGCTGTCATAGTGAATACCTTGAAGAAGACTTTCCTAACTAGAAGTACAAAGCAGCCATACTCTTCAGTTTCAATTTCCAAATAAGCAACAGATCAAAGTTAAGAGAGGCAAAAGAAAACGGCTCATCTAAGAAAACATTCCTTTTATAAAAGGAGTAAAAGCATTGGCAAGAATGACCACAGCTCGTGGGTTTGATCTCCCACTGTTCACCTCCCTTGCCTAGGAAAGTAAGCAAAGAGTAATTATACAATCATCCCTTTAGAACCCCCATCGACACAATGTTCAAGTGAAGGTGAAGCCCTAGTCTTCAGCAGTCTGTCTCGCACTCACAGCTTCACCTCTAACACTGCATGTCATGCCAGAATTTGCAGATGCTTTGCCAACATCCTATCGATTATTGGCTCATTAATACACTAGCTACGAAATAGCTCTGAATGGGTCATACCAGGATTTTATAGATTACTCACATTTCAGAAGAACCTAGAATTTATTCCTCCACTGTCTCAGGTTTTCTCTGAATCCCCAGAGCCAACTCAGATGGAGAATGATTCTTTAAAATGTCTCTTGAGCCTACTGCTTTCTTATGCCCAAACCCTGGAGGCAGTTCAAAAGGTCCCTAAAGTTAACGTAGAGTTCAGTGGCAACCAGCCAGTGAAAGCTGCTGTGAGATGCAGGGAGCGCCTAGCATCCTCTGGAGATGGCTGGATTGACAAGACTCCACTACCTGCTAGAACAAGCTAATTATGCCTAAAGGATTCCAGCGAAAAGGCTTTAGCTCTGGGTCCCCGTCACTTTCCCTGTGGGTGAAGTCGGATACCCAGTGACTTTCAACCGCTCTCTGCGTGAAGCTTTGTAACACTTGAAGATTGACGTTCCTGAAATGTTAGTCCTAAGGGACAAGTGTTGGTGTCACTTGAGCAAAACATAACCTCTGCACTTTGTGGAGCTTTCAAACAAAAGTCAAAAGCCGAGAATAAGGCCACAATGAAATTATTCTTGCTACTCAGGAGCCGCTACTTCCAAAGAGAAATACGTGTATGTTAGGAGAGTTATGGGGATAAATTTGCACTACAGTAACTGCTGCAAAGCCTGTCCTAGGAATAAAAAGCCTTCAGTTTCTAAAGCCTGAAAGTCTGGTAACATTCAGAACACATGGATACTCATTTAAATAGGGAAAAATGTGCAACATTTCTTTTAATCCACAATTTCACAGCTGGAAGAAATCTTTTCAACTCTGAGCTGGCATAATGTGACAATCCGATGAGCTAAGCTTATGGTCTATAAATTCACCACTTTTCCTCTACCAAATTCCAAGATTTATTAAACATCGTCTCTCATTCCTCTCTGGGCTTTATGAGCAACACAGATTTCACCTTTAAAACCGTAGAAGCATCTGGATTATTTCAACTGATCTTCCTACTGGCAGTTAGTTCCCTGTTACATAGCTCTATGTTCCTACTGACACCACATACCAAATGAGCTATGCCTGTGTGCTTTTGGGGGCAGTATGAGTGGGGTGGGGGGAGCAATAAGAAGAAAGTGTATTATTTCTCATTTCTTTTTTTAAGATTTAGTTATTTTTATTTTAAAGTCAGATATACAGAGAGGAGGAGACAGAGAGGAAGAACTTCCATCTGATGATTCACTCCCCAAGTGGTTGCAACAGCCAGAGCTGAGCTGATCTGAAGCTGGGAGCCTCTTCCAGATCTCTCAAGTGGGTCCAGGGTCCCAAGGCTTTGGACCATCCTTGACTACTCCCCCAGGCCACAAGCAGGGGGCTGGATGGGAAATAGAGCTGCCGAGTTAGAACCGGCACTCATATGAAATCCTGGTGCATTTAAGGACTTCAGCTGCTAGGTTACTGCACTGGGTCCCTCTAATTTCTAATACTCCAAAATATGTTTAATTTCAAACATCTGGCCAATAGGTTTACACATATTATAAAAATCTTTCTGCAAACTTAGCGGCTGAATTAATAACTGCAGTAGTCCTGACTTCAGTGTATATTTCTCAATCTCTCTCCATTTTAAAAATATCCTTTTCACGTCCCCACTGACACTGTAAGGACATAAGATCATTCTGGCCCTAACTCAAATCAACAAGATCAAACTCACAGAAAGGGAAGCATGACTTGCACCTAATGCTATAACTTCCATAATAAATATTCAGGACATATTTTTTAACTACAAGATCTCAAAAGGAACCTGAGGAACAGAATTTTGTAATCCTATCAGGTCCGAGGAGGGATAAGAACCCACGGCTTTGCAAAGCACAAGGTCTCCCTGACTAATGGGCACGCTAACAGTACCTCACCCAGTGCCGATCTATAATCCAGGCCCATCCACTTCCCCTTAGTCCCCACAAGTTTTGGAAATAAAATATTTTTTAAAAATAATGCTAACTTCTCTGAATTCTCGCTGTAAATAAATAATAATAATAAAATGACAGCAACTTGTTCCATGAAGTTACTATGATGCAACACATAAATGTATCTATTCATTGTAAGAAACAAAAGATTAGGAAATTATGAACAAATGCCAACACGTAGGCAAGTCTGAATTTTAATAACCACTCAATCCCTTGACTAACGCTGCCTCAGGCAACATTTTGTTTACTACCTGGCATGTTAATTTGACTTGGGCATGAGGAATCCTCTTCCACAGGAGCATCCCGCTATGTGTTCGTCCATCCAACATGTGGCATTGCTGCTGTGCTCCTTGTGCGGAGACATGAGAACAAAGAGAAAAGATGGTTCTACTGTGATATGCACTCTGCTGGCCAAGAACCTCAACAAGAACACAGCCAGTGCAGCCAGGAAATACATCGACTTGGTTATCAGGAACAAGTTTAAGAGTTTCATGCTTTATGTTATGTGGGAATATTTCAAATGTTTTTGAAGCCTGGAAAATTGCCTGTATTTATATTGCCTGAATAATGGCAACTAGTAGTGATTTTGAGTTTATTGCATTAAAGATATCTGTTTAAGTGTCTTACATATATTATCTGTTAGCCTTCAAAACATTGTACAAATAGTGTTTTAATTCCTATTCTATGAATTAATTTGCAGAGATCAAATGAAAAATATGTGGGGCTTACCCGAGTCATGGAGATTTGTACATAGCCATACTCCGACACCTAGCTCTTTGAACTCGGATATAAGATAAATTCAACTTTGGCACATTTCTAGGTACAGCTTGCTTTAGATTCATACCCAATGATGTTACTACTCAAAGCATACATGTAGAAGTCCTAAACTTGCAGAATTAGCAAAAACATTTGAAACTATCAAGTTCAACCTAGGCAGGGTCCAGCGTGACGACTCAGTGTTTCTGAGTGTGTGTGTTTTAAAGATTTATTTATTTTTATAGGAAAGTAAGATCTACAGAGAGAAGGAGAGACAGAAACATCTTCCATCCACTGATTCACTCCCCAAACTCCAATGACTGAAGCAGAGCTGATCCAAAACCAGGAGCAAGGAGCTTCTTTCAGGTCTCCCATGTGGGTGCTGGGTCCCAAGGCTTTGGACCATCCTCTGCTGCTTTCCCAAGCAATAAGCAGGGAGCTAGATGGGAAGCGGGGCTGCCAGGATTAAAACAGTGCCCACATGGGATCCCGGCACGTGCAAGGTAAGGACTTTAGTCATAGTTTGCCGCACCCAGCCCAGGACAAACCCTCATTGCATGCACCAAAGTCCTGGCTGCTCCACTTCCCTTCCAGCTAAGCTCTGAGTCTTCTGACCACAGGGCAAGTGAACCAGCGAATGGAAGACCCCTTTTCCTTTCCTTCCCCTTCTCTCTGTAACTCCACCTTTCAACCAAAAATAAAACTCTTTAAAAAGTAGCAAGCAAGTCAAAAGTGCTCTCCCCTGGCGTGTTCTACTGAGCTCGCCAATGCTAATAAACATATTGGAGTGTACTATAAGGATCATCCTTCTGAAACATTCTTAATGGAAACAGTACTACACTATGGATGCTGAGCAATCCCGCATGCGCTGCATACTCAGATTAATGTCAGATTTTTGTAGGAATTACATTTGATATCATCTCCTTATTATGGAAAACATTTAATTAAAACTTAATTAAAATCTCCATGATGCTTCAACCCCATGGAGACCATTTTTTAACAACAAACAGCAAAGAAGGCCTCCAGGAAAAAAATGTTTCTGGAAAAATGCTGTAAAGGAACTAACTCACTTTTCCCCACACTTGTACTCTACACCAGATCTCACACGCTCACAAACAATGCTTTCCATTCGCATCAGCTTACGAAGTGATAAACTAATGCTAAAACTAGTGACAAGGAATTCTAAATGAACACACAGGTTTGCATCTGTTTCAGAGGCTTAATCCCTTCCAGGGCATTTATACATCATGTGCTTTTATGTCTGACACACATATGTCCCTAAAACATATCACTGAATAAAAAATTATTAATGATATACATAGGTATATATAAGACCAAAACAATGTCTTTCTGAAACATTTTGATAAAGTAGATGAAGTATCAGTTATCATTATAGCCAGAAAAAAAAACCATGTTGATGCAGATCTGCCTTCATCAATCCAGAACTGAGAAAATCCTCAGCTGCAGCCTTGGCCTCCGACTTCTCGGATTATCCCTCAAACTTTAGCTCACGTCATAAAACAACAGCTCGTAAAGTAAACATTCATACTTGGCAATAAAGAGGAATGAAAAAGGAATGAACTGCTGGTTCACACAAGATTACTGATCAAAAGCCAAGCTAAGGGGAAGCAGCCAGAGCCAGCAGAGGACACACTTCACGATGCCATTTCTATGAGGCTGTGCCACTGACTTTACTAAGCTAAGGTGAAAAAAAATCAGAAAAGTGGTTGCTTCTACAGCAACAGGGAGGTCCTTTCAGCATGAAGCAAAGGAGCAGAGCTCTCCACTGACACAGGTCTGTGTTTTCACGGGTGGCTACGTTGTAAAGATTCAGATTTCAAAAATTACAGCCATTGTATGGTAATTGAACTTTGCCTTTCCATGCCATGCATTTTACTGTTTACGTTATACTTCATGTTCAAAAACATACATTTTCCCTATACATAGTTATCTTAAGCACATGAACACTCCAAAATATGATCTGGTTGCATAGACATTCTGAAACTCCTCTCGTGAAATTATTCAGAAACTACAACACATTTCTTTGATATTAACAGTAAAAAGTCCCTGTGGGATAAAATCAGCTAGTGGAAACACTCAACATTACTCCTGGCCAAGTCTGGACACTGCATGACATCACTGGACTCAAAGATTTTTGCTCTCCATGCAGTACAATTGCTAATTTAACGGGTCTGATTCCTCACATGCTGGCTTCTCACAGCCACACAAACACCAACACACGGCTGATGAGTGGAGTGAATCCGATTCGTGAATCTTCAACAACGAGTTAAATGCTCAGTGTCTGAGGTTAGTGTCAGAGGCTCTGCATCTCACACCACGCTCAAGGGAGAAGCTTCAATCCCAAATGGAAGGGAATCTCGGTGACTTCATGACACACACACACACACACACACACACACACACACACACAATGATCATGTTTTAAAACTGGATCCATCCTAGTGAAGAAAGAATTCATAACTGTCACCAGTACATCTATAAGGCCCATATATTTTCAGATGAAACTTGAATTTCCCATTATGGTCATACCTAATTTTTAAAAGATTTATTTATTTTAATTAAAACACAGATATAGAGAGAGGAGGAACAACAGAGAGGAAGATCTTCCATCAGTTGATTCATTCCCCAAGCGGCCACAAAAGACACAGCTGAGCTGATCTGAAGCCAGGAGCCTGGAGACTCTTCCAGGTCTCCGAAATGGGGGACAGGTCCAAACTCTTTGGGCCGTCCTCGACAGCTTTCCCAGGCCACAAGCAGGGAGCTGGATGGGAAGTGAGGCTGCCGGGATTAGAACCAGTGCCCATATGGGATCCCAGCATGTGTGTGCAAGGATCATAGCTGCTAGGCTATCACACCAAGCCCATATCAAATTCTTACTAACAGGAAACAGCTCTTATCTGTTTAGCAAATTTTGCTATTGAGAAATATATATAGGAAAAAGGTCATGGCTTATAAACAACTCCATATTGATTCTCCCCCTAGACTGAACAGAATTAATTTTAAGCTTATAATATGGGATAACATTATCTACTATCATGATCTTATTTTATTCCATTATTGGGAGCACTAATATAAATTTTCATAATAAAAAGCTCATGCTAAGAAAATAAATATTTAAAAAGAATGTGAAAAATTTAACATTGGGATGACTCAGAGAAAAGCTCCCATTTCTTTGGTTATTCAGACTTAACCAGCTTACACACAGTGATACACGTTTCAGTTAAATTGACCTGTGAAACTTGAATTTGTTGCACCATAATCAATATTTTCTTTTTTTTTTAAGATTTATTTTTATTATTTTTTTATTGGAAAGGCAGATATACAGAGAGGAGAGACAGAGAGGATGATTCACTCCCCAAGTGAGCACAACGGCCGATACTATGCCGATCCGAAGCCAGGAGCCTCTTCCGGGTCTCCCACGTGGGTGCAGGTTCCCAAAGCCTTGGGCTGTCCTCGTCTGCTTTCCCAGGCCACAGGCAGGGAGCTGGAAGGGAAGCGGGGCTGCTGGGATAGAACCGGCGCCCACATGGGATCCTGGGTGTGCAAGGCGAGGACCCTAACCACTGCACCACCACGCTGGGCCCCAATCAATGTTTTCTTAACAAGAATCAGGCTGACAGTGTTAGTTTAATGGAATAAGATTTTATTTGACGTTCTAGTTGCACATTGAATGCACCACAGCCCAAACTAGACTTTAGATATCTTTGTCCATTAGGTATGAAGGGTTTGAACTCGATGTCTGGCATCATATTCTTTATGATTTCCTTTGATATAGATGAAAAGTTACCAGAAACTAGTTTCAGTTACTTCAATTCCTGACTTAAGTTAGTGACACACAACCTAACCAAATGTATTGTGACATGTATAGATATTATCCTGAGCAATCCACAAAATCGCGGCTGTGTGCCTGGATGCCTTCAGAGAACTTGGAAGTGTGTGCTGGAGACTGCACAAGAACTCCAGGATAATCCTGGTAACAGATATTATCTCTGCTATTTAGAACATATATACCATTCCATGATTCCAAATACACTGTGAATACCTTGTTACATATTAACCAGCCTTACTCCTTGGAACATATGGGCATTTCAGAGTTTAGGAAAACTGTAAGAAAAAATTTCATGCACCTAGGAAGATCAAAGTCATGAATTGTTGATTTGTTATGTCCTATCTGGCCCCAATTTCATTTTCTAACAGAGTTCAACTTTCCTGGTTAGTCATCCAATGCCTACAGATTATACAGTTCATGTTTCAAAAAAAAAAAAACACATGAGAAAAATAAAATGTGTACTACTTTTAGAATCTCTCAGGGCCAGTCTACAATTCGCCCTCATAATTCATTCTAAAAGGGAGCCATCCTCCCAGCAGCCTCTGTTTCCTGTAGGTCTTTCTGCTCTAATTTTTGTGATTACTCCTTAAGATCTTTCAGATAAAACAGTTATTCTAGTGAGTACAAACTGCAGGCTTTATGCTCTATGAGAAAAAAAAAACGATCTAGAAAAGCTGTATGTATCGTTCATTATGTGTATTTGTGTATTGTCTAAAGAGGCTTATGCGCTTGCAGACAATACATCCTGTAAAGCATAACTTTATCACAGAGATGTGGGCACCCTTGACTTAGCAAGCAAAGTTATATAAACCAGGCAGGAAATTGTAGCTTCAGGTTCCTCGTGACAACGAGGGCTGAGCAGTGTGACTGTAACACTTCCCAATATATTTAAATCCTTTCAGTCTGTTGGAACTTGGACTCTACTAAGCATGGTGAAACAGCATCATCCTAGAACGAGTATTAGCAGATGACCTGGGAGTAACTGTGTCAGACAAGACGTGCAATGCACACTGGTGATCAGTTCCACACACCAACACTGAGCAGGGGGACTCTTTACAGAGAAATGTTCAATCTTCCTCCATCACTGGGATGCATAGAACACAGGCAGCCCGAGAAAGATCTCAGAGCAGGTGCACAGAGTCTAAGTATCCTAGCATTCTGTAAACCCCCAGAATGGGATCTGCTGCTCTTTGTCCCTAGTTGAGGGGCACACTACACATGTCACACACTCCCAGTGCAGGAGACCATAGGCACCAGAGGAGGGGCTGGCAGAGACCACAGGTGACCGTGGGGCTGCAAGGAAGCAGTAACACAGCTACCCAAATGCATTAGCACTGACCCACTCTTCACAGTCGCTGCACACCATGAGCCCACTGCGGGTCAACCTTCCAGATTTATTTTTCAAGCAAAACCGAAAAATTAAGATTGGAATGTCTGAACACACTATGAGGGGCCACACCGGAAAGATCATAAGACCTCACCGTGTCCAGCTTAAGTTCTAAAAACCATGAAAATGCACTTGCTGATTAAAATGTGTCTATCCAGGAGATTTTATATTAATTAAACTCTTACTTTACAAGTGAAGGAACAAAGCTGGAAGCATTAAATCACCGGAAGTGGCTGGGGTAGGATTCCAAGTTTTATTGAGTGCTAATTTCAACCTACCACTCCACAAAAGTTTCTTAACTCAAAAGGATTCCAAGGTACCCATAGAGAATCTGATACAAAAATCTCTCCTCAGAGAGCAAAGCACGCATGAGTGGAAACACAAAATGGCATACTTTAAAGCATTTCATACACTCATGCAGCTCACCCACAAACATCCCCTCTTGAAGCATAAAATATCCACAGTAGTACTATTAGATCATACAAAAAATAATTAAATGACTTCAAAACATTCTACATGAGCTCTTTTTACTTCCTCATCCATTTATTTGACCATTAGATCACGTCATCGCATGAGAACATATTTGTCAGAAACAGCTTGTTTATAACCTTGTAACATAACAATCAGAACTTCTGTTCAAGTAATAACCTCAGCATAATTTATCATTTGATTTTAACTACTGGAATGGATAGGAAGGCAACTTAATTGGACACAGTGACCTGCCTTTATTTTTAAAGCATCTTGTTAACCAGTGTCAGTGGTACAGGTAGCACCTCTTCCTTGCTCACACAAAGTCCTGCACCTGCCCTTCTGTTGGTTTAGGGAGGCTCTGCTTGTGTCTCCAAAGCCACCATAACACTTGCAAAGACAGGGCCATGCCTTAAGCTCCCAACACAGCGCTCTCCTCAGAACAGACCCTGTGTCCACGCTGGGTGAGTGAACCACATCCTCGCAACACTCCCATGTCTGTGCGAAGTGCAAGACTCCACTTCTATAACCATAAAGTAATTGTCAAGGTAGGAATAGTATTTAAATGTTTATTAATTTTGAAAATATTTCTCTTTAGAAACTGTAGGAGGAATCAGCACAGAGGGAAGAGGCAATAAACCAGTTCCAAAGGGCAGTCTAGCAGAACAAAATTAACTGTGGAAGAAAATTTCTATTGTCATTCAACAGAATGCCTGATGTCCCTCTTCCCTAAGGACTACCACGGCAGAAGCAACACACACCCAACCGGTCTGACCGCCATTTTCTTGTATTACACAAACTGAAGCATATGTGAAGTAAAATTTTTAGAAGAAAAATCAAAATTTATATCCGATTTGAAAACCATTAATTTGGGAAACATTTTCCAAGAAAAAAATCAGCAAGTAAGTATCAGAGGCAGTAGATTTTCAAGGTACTTACTAATCAAAACAGCAAATGGTAATTTTACAATTATAAAATCTGGCAAACTCACTTCAATAAGTGATAAAGTTAGCATCCATGAGACTCGGCTGCCCCACACATCCAATACTAGGACATGCTGAGATTACAGCAATGTCTCTGTACATCCTTAATTATCAGCCAAGCCCCCAAAGAGGGATGTTCTGCAAAACTGCCCAATGTTATTAACAAAGTCCCTACCGATTAAAATGCAAACATGTTTCTTTCCATGAAGAGGGACCATTCCACATTACAACAACCAAAATGATACGAGCACAAATTCAGCAAGAGGATCTAGGGCTCTTCTTTTATGCAAGAAACATTGATCCATCTGCTACAATCCAAACAAGACCTATAGATTACGGTTTTATATACAGCTTTCTTTTGTTATTCTTGATAACTATTCCATGGTTATTTAAAAGAATGTATTTTTCTGAAGAAATAATCACTGATGTATTTAGAGGAATCAAGCCTGCAACTAATTCTTAAAATTAAGAATATTAAGTAAGATAAATACATATACATGTCTATCACTGAGAGAGAAAAAGAGAGGGAAAAAACTGCTTAGGTTTAAATCAATAGCTTCCTTTCATCTCAATCTAATCTTAACAATAATACACAAAGACCTTTTCACTTACACTATACTCTTTTTGTTGATAATCTAGAAGTAGCAGGCAAGAAAACACCTAGAGCAACAGAAGCATAATTCAATGAACAAGTTTGGATCTCCAATACTGATACCTCGGGTTACCGCAGTCTGGTATTTTCTGTTCTCATCCACGGTCGTTTTGCACATGGCTAGATACAGAAGTACAGATATTTTAACAAAATCACAAAGATAAGAACCATTACCCCTCACCTTGCCATTCAGTTAAAAAAAAAAATAAAGTGCCAAATGTAGGCTATATTAATCATTTTGTTGATATCCAATGAGTTTGCACCCAAATTTCCTAGGAAGAATTTTGCTTCACTTTGAAGCAAGTTTGCCACGTGGCATCATTTTCACAGTAGTACCAGACTTAGGCTGTTGCACTGGGACCTGGACCTAGGAAGGCCAGGGAGGAAAAGAGTTTCCATTATCCACTTGCTGGTGGTCTGTCAGGGCCTTGCTCTACACGGCTTGAATCATGGGGAAAAAAGGAGAGAAAGAGAGCTGGAGGTCCAAATCCCCGTGTCAAAAGTAGTCACTCATTAACCAGACTTCCCGTAACTGTGGCTCCTACTGCCCGCAAAGTTCCCTGGCTTCTGCAGGTTTTCTCTATCAGACTCTTTACCTTCCCAGCTGGCTCTGTGCCTCTCTCTTTCAGAGCTAAACTGCCAGTGAAGTAGTTTCGGGGCTTCAAAAACCCAAACAGCGTCTGTTGCGTGGAACCAAGAGTCCCAACTGACAGAAAAGTTATTAGAATTTCTAACTTCTCAATTTAAAGTAAGTTTCTGCTAACTTTACTAATAGAAAACCGACAGGGGTCTGTTTACACATGAGCAAATCCCTTAGGGGCACTTGCAAGTGTGGAGAGAAGATTGGCTCCCCATTTGGGCATGGCCTCTCTGCCTATTTAGTGATAGGCTTCCACACAGATTAATTCCTACAAGAGGCAATTAAAGCTAAATTCTTTTGATGTGCTGGAAGTTGAGATAAAGATGAAAAACTATCCAACTCTCACTAAATTTGCTAAGAAACACTTTTAATTGAACATGTGGCTGCTTCCAGAGACTCCACCTGGCTGAAGCTCTCTACCTGGGAAACGCAATCACAGTTGGCAACCAACACAGGATCTGCTGAATATTGTCCTCCGACACTTCCTCCAAAAATAAAATGCCTTCCTCCAGGGGCACAAAGGTAAGCCTTTGTTTTCACAAAGCAAGTGGACTTCATGATTACAAAAATCTTAGTTTTTCTTTACAAAAGTGGATTGAAAAGTAACTGAAAATGCTGTTAATCAAAAAGAAAATAAAAAATTTTCCATTCAGCTACAAATAGTATCCAAGAGTGTTCTGTGATTAAGAGTGCAGTAACAGGGCCTGGCATGACAGCGTAGTGGCTAAAGTCCTTGCCTAGCTCGTGCTGGGATCCCATATGGGAACCGGTTCTAACCCCAGCGGCCCTGCTTGCCATCCAGCTCCCTGCTTGTGGCCTGGGAAAGCAGTTGAGGACGGCCCAAAACCTTGGGACCCTGCACCCATGTGGGAGACCTGGAACAAGTTCCTGGCTCTTGGCTTTGGATTGGCTCAGCTCCAGCCGTAGCGGTCACTTAGGGAATGAACCATCGGACGGAAAATCTTCCTCTTTGTCTCTCCTCTCTGTATATCTGCGTTTCCAATAAAAATAAATAAATTTTTAAGAAGAATGCAGTAACATCTTATCTGTTGTAGTCATAAAGAATCAGTAGCATGAAATCCCTTAAGTGCAGCGGGGACCAAACGTTGCTGATGGTAACCTAGGCTACACCACCACTTCCCCTGCTCAGATGTACAAATGTCGCTGTGCCTTTGATTGGGGTCAGGGCACTGCTTCATAATAATTATTTTGTTACAAAGGATGTTCTCTATATCCAGCAAACATTTGAAGAGCTCATAATTTTTGTTTAAAATAATTTCTATTGGCAGATATTTTATTTTCTGAAATACTAACCAGAGTGGGTCAGACCATTTTCATCTTCCAATGACTCACGCTGCCTGAAGCTAAATTCAGATACCTTGGCAAGACACTTGATAATCTGCTGTTAATTCTGCACGTTTTTCCCCATTATTTGCCTTCCTACATGTCTACATTCATCTACACTCCCGTCTTCGCATGCTTCTCTCGAAGCTCCGAGCCACCTGGGTGCATCTTCTCTCTCTAACTGTTCAAAATCCACTCAGAGTCAACAACCCGGCTGTTGGGTCAAACTGTCCAAGAAGTGCAGAGGACAACCATAACAAACAATGACAGTAACCATATCTTCACGTTAATGGTTATTTATAGCCTGCTAAGGACTGAGCTGGGAGTTTCAGATTAAGGAACCCCAGCACACTCACACACATCCCGTCTTCTGGTACGTGATCACAGAAACTGTGCCGTCTGCCAGAATGCAGTAAGTGCCAGAGGCAGAAAAGAAAGTTAAAACACAGCAGATGGATGAAGCATCAGTTTTAGGGACACTTTTAAATACAGTCGCAGTATTCTCACGGGAAGGAAGCACTACAGGATGGGGAGCCCATCACACAGACCCCAGGGTAACAGGAGGAGCCAGGGCTGAGGCACGAGCATAGCCAATACACTAGAGAGCTTCAAAACATCATAGAAAATTAGTATTATGAAAAACCAATGTGGATTAAGAAACTCTGTTTTAGATAATCTCATCTTCCAGTTACACCTTTCCAAGGATTTTCAGACTGATTCAAATAAATGAAAAACAGCAGAGAGGCCAGAGTGGTTGCAAAGAGAAGACCAAGTCAGAGGCCACAGTTCAGGAGAAACAGGGCGGCAGTCAGATCTTTCCCAATGTATTTCCTTCTCTGCGTAAATATGCCTTTACAATAAAGATAAATATTATTTTTAAAAGAACAAGCCATGAAGAAATTTAAGGGTGAAAAGTAAATTAACAAGCTCTAAACTGAATATTAAAAACTATCACACAAATAAATTTTAGTAATATTGAGAAGTAAAGATACTTCTCTCTTGAATGTAACGATATAAAACTTTCCAGCTAGCTTACTCAGTTTATTCAAGGGTGTTTCAAAAGAGATCATGAGAAAGAGAATTAAAAGATCAACTTATTTTGCTGTAAAATATTGTGAAATGCATACATAATTATTTAATCGTAAGCATTTTGAATGGGCACATTGAAGACCTCTTGTTTTCATGGATTCCAAAAAGGTTTACTCAAGAACCAATCTATTTTTTAAGTCCATTCTCCCATATGTTTCCTGAAATCCCTTCATATATATACATATATGATTATTATATATTATTCATTATATTATTTATTATATATTAGATATATGGTTATTACATGTATATAATTTCAGATATTTAGAAACCATGCAGATGACAACAGAAAACATGTTTCAGATTTGCTCACACACACACACACACACAAATCCTTTTTTCAGACAAGTTTGTCAAACTATCACTGAGTAAGATCCACCAGCGGGCCGACAAGGAGCCAAGTCCACGTGCAGCACTCACTGTAACTTAGGTGAGCAGTACTATTGCAATTCTGATACAAACAGCTGTACCACATTAAACACATCCGTCACCTGGGAACACTAGGAGCAAAGATGGACACTCTGGAATAGTCTGCCTCTTTGCCCCTCAGCCAATAAAGTTGACATCACCTAATATGTCTACGTTAAGCCTGCTGGAAAGTCCTCTATCCTTTCTCAGAATAAGAAATTATCATAAATATGGTGTTTTCTTCTTTCAAAACACTAATAAACTAAATGTCTGAATATTTGCATCGAAAAAATATTTGCACATAAAGATTTTAAACAGCGTAAACTAAAGCTTCATGCCACTACAAACACAAGATCTTACCATTTGCTTGCTATCAGACTAGGCAGTCATGTCACGGGTAGGAAAGATAGCTTTAGAATTAGCCAAAATGTTTTTAGTATAATTTAACCTTATAACCTTCCAAATGGTGGATAGATAGAGCTCTACTCTATCTTTACTCAACATCCACTGAAGGAGAAAACAGCAAAGCTCATCAACACATTCTGATCTGCATCTGCTCTGAATACAGGTGGAAATGTACTACCCCAACTGAGGCAGTTGCTTCCACTCCTGTTCTTCATGCATCACTCCCACCCTGTCACACACACACACACACACACACACACACACACACACACTCTATTAGACCTCACGGAATGACTCAGGAAGCTTATGGGAAGAATTCCCCATGAATCCACTGAACATCCACCACAGCCAATAAAAAACTAAAATATGTGTCCCTCAGGAATGAAAATCAGAATGATGGCTCCAAAGACATCATTAAGAATTCAAGGAGCAAAGCACGGTCACATTTGAGGTGGGTCCACTTTTAATACAAAGAGACATTTCCTATAACCTCTGGACCATGAGCCTGCACATCTGATACAGATAATTTCTTCAGAAATTGAGAGCTCCAAATTTGTGTGGGATAGAAGAAAATTGAGGTCAAAAACTAGGAACAATTTTGAGTTTCTGTTTGTCTCTGAATCCAGCCTGCAATGTTCTGATTATATTCTCATGCACTGGTCATAGTTGGGTATTAATGGGATTTTTTGACAATTATGTAGAAAGGATGTAAACGCAGAGCTCACGGTTCTAAGGAATAGTGTCTTTTCAAACTCTGTCAGCTTCCCTAAGCTTGGGAACAGCGCAAGATTACTGCGAGGGAAAACAGATTCAGGTCAGCAACTCTGAATATAAAAGCTCCACTTGCAATAGATTTGTAATAGTGAGAAAAGCAATTGCCCATGAATTCTTGGTGAACCAAAAGCAATTAGATTTACAAAAAAAGGAGACTGTTAGAAATAAGTTTTCCATAAAAAAGAAGCACAGACACTTTTCCCATTACTGAAGTCCATCAGAACTGATAGTGTTTGTATCAAAATATTCCAAGCTTGTTAAAAAGAAACGGCCTCATTTTTATTCAGGGTGACTAAGAAATAAAGTTGGTGCTTTCAACTCTGTTGCTACTGTGACTGGGGCCTGTAGGAATGCATTGAAGAGGTGAATTCAAAATCCATCAGACATGGTAAGGTTTAAATCTCTCAACAAAATGAAATCTAATAGGGTTCCCGTAATGCCAGCCGAGAAAGCGGGTGTAACAGTTCAATCAACCCCCAACTGCTAAATGGATAAATGAGAACAGACAGAGGAAGCAACACCGCCTAGCAGAGGGAATGGGAAGAAGAAAGAAGCATATTATGAAGAGTTTTTCTCTTGTGCTCACAAACACTTCGGATGGCTTATCTAATCAATGTCCTTACCATTTCGGGAGCTTTTGCAAGGGAGGGAAGGTGCAGTTTATTTCCCATTATATGTAAGGATACAGAAAGAGTAAATCCTAGGCTGGTCAAAGTCTTCCAAGTGATAAACCAGGGAGAAATCCCAGATTTCCAGGATCTGCCTTCTGCTTGCAAGCTGTACCACCAGCATGCTTTCATGGGCTCTTAGAGGGGCCAATGTGATGTATTTTCCTGGGGCTTTGAGATGAGAAAGCATTAACAACACTACCATAAACAGGCAGACCTAAAGAGGAATCTTGCTTTTGGACAATATTTTAATATACTGAAATTTAATTAGTATTAGATACTTTGAGAGACATGCATTTTTTTATTTCAACTGATTCATTCACAATAATGCAAGAAATATTCTCTTAACATTTTTGAACCTCAATCTGTTAACATTAAACTACATTCAAGGAGAGGTATGATTCAGTCAGTTAATGTTATCACACGGAAAAAAAAAAGAAAACCAAATGTATTTATTAAATCACACAAAGAAATTAAGAACATGATTACCAATTATCTTGGCAAGAATTCCTTAATTAATTGCCAGCACTAATACCATGTTATCTTCTTCATTATTAAAACAATGCGACTTCTATTAAAAACTATTCATTAAAAATTCATTCGTTTCTTATTGCCTCCTGCTGTTTCATATCTTATGTAGCTAAAGGGCTGTTTCCTGGAGTGTGAAGTAGTGCTGTGCACGGAAGTAACCCCAAGTACAGAATCTATGTGGAGACACATCATACTTCTGAATGTTCTGTCTAGATTATCAGAAGGACAGAGTTCTAAAGTATAGGACTGTGTGTGGGGAGGGTTGGGGCAGAAAAGGACACCTGCACGGCAACACACCCTTCTCGCAGGCACTGGTACTTCCCAGCAAGCATGCCACTCGTTTGGGAGAACAAAGCACAAGAACTGTTCTTAGGGAACTGTAAAGCGACAATGCCTACCAAGAGCTTATTGGAATTAGAAACTTGGACCTTCCAAAAGTAACTTGCCCACTCCGATTTGTAGCTATGAGTCTTAACTGCGGAGGAGGGATGATTTCACAGCCACCACAGGGACTTCTGCAAGTCTCTGGAGACTGGTTTTACGGGTGTGAGGGATTGCTCCCACAACCCATGTGCAGAGGCCAAAGATGGTGGAATGCAACTTGTGCTGCACAGGATAGCGTCCTACAGCAGCGAGCAAGCTCCCAGGTCAACAGAGCTGAGTCAAGAATCCCTGGGTGTGAGGGAACAGGTGCACGGCACTGCTGCTCTCAGCAAGTCACAGCCACAGCAGACTCCATCGGTGCTGAGTTAACGCTAGAACCTGGGTAAGGATTCTTTCCTGCATCTCTCCCCACCAATGAGCCAAACGAGGATGAAGGAGTAATTAGCTAATTATTTCCATAATGTCCCCACCCCCATAATCCCACTGCTAAGAATGGCTCACATTTTAAGTTACAATGAGTAAAATCCCTCGGGAGATCTGTGTTCATTTTAATACTTGCTCACTCAGCTGTCTAACTGACAATGTTTTTATCTGTAATGTGCGTGGCTCCGAAGGCTACTTGCATTATCCATTCCTCAGCAACTGCTGCCGGAACCACAGCCCTGCAAACTGCTCATTACATGCAGCTGCCTCTGCTATGAACACAATCATATCAACATCAGCAGCGATCTCTGTGGTCGCTGGGTTCTTTCTCCATTTCTAGACAACATAATTAACTTCACTAGCCTTCTCAGATTCAACAAAACTCAGCAAAAAAACAAAAAAACTATGACTCGAACTACTATAAATAGTATTCACACAAAGGCGTGGAGTTGGATCACCAGAAAGCTGAATCAGTGTCCACACATTGCTTATCTATGTCTAGCCAATTAACCAAATACACATCAATACTATATTAAAAGTATAGATATAGTGTCAGGTTTCACTTACAAATGCTCAGGTTAACTTCAGACTCATTGCTCATGAAAAATTAACTCCAGAGCATGCAAATAAGACAGTTCAAAATGCAAGAGTCAACTTGTCAAGCATTGAAATTTATCCTCCAAAATACTATCAAAGTAAGTTCATCGCATGTAGACTAAAAATGCAGAAGAATGATGCCTTAGCTGACTACAAGATTATACACAACAGATTAAGGATTTCAAGATCATCTGAATTTTAAATTATGACAGCACATAGGAATGTACAGCCCCAATGAACTTCAGTATAAGCCACTTAATTGATACTGGCAAGGAAGCATTTTTTTAGTAACAGCTAATGTACACTTACACTAATAAAGCAACTGTTGTTTTATTGTTAAAGACCAACATTTTAAAACAAATAACTAGCCTCCAAGAATGATTTACTCAACAATCAGCAACTATTAGTCTTATGTTGCTGTAATGAAATGTCACAAACTTAGTGCCCTGAAACAAAACTAAATTAACACATAGTTCTATAGGTTGAAAATCATGCATGGGGCTGATGACTGGCATAGCAGGTTAAGTCATCGTTTGCAACTCTCACGTCTCGTACCAGGGCACCTTCACAAGTGCTAGCTGCTCTGCTCCCAAAGTGGCTCGTTCTTACTGTGCCTGGGAAGGCAGTGGAGGATGGTGACAGACTCCTGGCTGGGTACAGAGATGGGGTCCCCTTCTCTCTATCTGCAACAAGTCCTCCCAACAGCAAAGTCAAGCATCTGACTTGAGTGAAGACTTCTGTGATTTGAGGCTTGTGTCAGCTCCCTGCTAACGTGGGCCACGGAGGACAGCAGTGAAGCTCAAGTGACTGGGCTCATAATCCTCATGTGGGAGGCTCAGCCTGAATTTCTGCTTTCCGATTCAATCCTAGCTGAGGGCATTGTGGGTATTGAGCACTGGCCCAATAGTCCTCAATGGAACCAACCAAACATGTCACTCCTCAATGCCTCTCCTGGAATAATCACTACAACTCTCTCTTCCACATTTGATTAAAAACCCTAAACAATCAGTTCCATGGTTCCCTCCTTCAGGGCGCCTCCCAGATGCTGGGAACATTCTCTGCCTATTTCAAAAAACTACTTCTGCTTTGCACACTCTTCTTGGCTGTGCTCCCAATTCTTCGTGGGCACAACACACAAGAACCCAAGCAATTAGAACACCAACATTCCTGAACAAGAGTTGTAATGTAAAAGAACGGTAAACATTTAGAAGAAACAGGACCAGCACTGGAGCATAATAAGCTGCCACCTGTGATGCAAGCATTCCATAATGGGCATCTCCCTGGCTGCTCCACTGCAGTGCAGGACAGCTCCCTGCTAGTAAACCTGGGAAAGCAGCAGAAGATGGCCCTGCATCATGTGAGCCCTGGCTTTTGCCTGGCACAGCCCTAGTTGTTGCAGCCTTTTAGGGAGTGAACCAGTGGATGTCAGATCTCTCTCTCTTTACCGCTCCCTCTCTTTCCCTGTAACACTTCCAGATAAACAAATAAATCATTTTCTAAACACTTTTTTTCAACGACCTATTTATTTTATTGGAAAGGCAGATATACAGACAGACAGAGATACTGAGAAGATTTTCCATCCCTGGTTCACTCCTCATGAGGTCACAACAGCCAAAGTTGAGCCAATCCGAAGCCAGGAGTCAGGATCTTTTCCCGGGTCTCCCATGCAGTCCCAGGGTCCCAAGGCTTTGGGCACCCTTCTCTACTTTCCCAGGCCATAAGCAGGGAGGTGTATGGGAAGTAGAGCAGTCAGGACATGAACCGGCACAAATATGAGCTCCTGGCATGTGCAAGGCGAGGATTTAGCCACTAGACTATCATTCTAGGCCCACAAATAAATCTTTTTTAAAAAATGGCAGAATTTTTTAAAAATATATATGGCAGGGGAAAAAAATCTAACAATTGCCCAACTACTTACAGACTCTGGGATACAGGAGATGGCCCAATGCTTGGGGCGCTATCACCCCAGTCCACATTGTGTTTCTGCTTGTAGCTTTTGCCCAGCACGGTGCTAGCTTCTGAAGGCTCTGGGAATGAAGCAGCAGGTACGAGGTTTCTGTCTCTATGCCTTCCAGTATCTAAGCTAAGTGCTCACAGTGGACATCTGAGACACCAGAACGGAGAGAGACAATGGTGGGGGGAGAAGGAGGGAGGCTCATTCATCAATGCTAAGCAAGACTATGAGTAAGACACTCTGGGGCTTGCCACATTTTTTAAAGCTATAAGAAAGATTCTGAGTATTTTTCACTCTAAAGCAGATAGGTGTGTTTGAGTGAGACATTATTCAATGGATACATCTATGGAAATAGCACTGTGGTCCCTCACAAATACTGAGAATAATCTTTATGCATCAGTTAAAAAAAATTGAATATTTAAAAATTCCAATACCTTTCTTTGCTCACATATCACAAAGTAAAAAATCATTTTCATAAGAAATAGACAATGAAATGAAAGGTACTGATGTTAATAAATTAACTTCATATGATAGAAAAAAGTGACTGGAATAAACCACATGGGCCCAGGTTTGATAGCATCTTACAGCATCATTGCTCACAATCGGGTACCATCACAGGAGTTTCAGTCCCAGACTCTGATGGAGTAAATCAGCAGAATGCTGCCAAACTCAGGATGATCACTGACAAACGTTATGCCCGAGTGTGATTCTCACACATTCAAGGGTAGCCCATGATTTTATAGGCTTTGATATTATTACAGCACAGAGATAAAAAAAATGGCATGTAGTTTTAGTGTATATCGCCAGCCACAACAGGTGAAAACGGTGCTTACTTTAGATATCATTAAAAAAATGTCCAATGCTCGGGCCCGGCACGGTGGCGCAAGTGGTTAAGGTCCTCGCCTAGCACACCCGGGATCCCATATGGGCGCCGGTTCTAATCCCGGCAGCCCCACTTCCCTTCCAGATTCCTGCCTGTGGCCCAGGAAGGCAGTCAAGGACGGCCCAAAGCTTTGGGACCCTGCACCCGCATGGGAGACCCGGAAGAGGCTCCTGGGTTCGGACCGGCATAGCATCGGCCCGTTGTGCTCACTTGGGGAGTGAATCATCGGATGGAAGATCTTCCTCTCTGTATATCCGCCTTTCCAATAAAAAAATAATAATAAAAATAAATCTTAAAAAAAAATGTCCAATGCTGGGTGCATGGGAAATAGGAAGTGTGGGCAGTGACCAAGATAGTAAGGTCCTGTGTTCCACTAAGGGTACCAGGGCGAATCTCAGGGAAGGAAGGATATTCAGCTGTGGACCTCAGGTGTCACTTCACCGTGCAACAATAGCACAGAGCAAACTTGTGCCTGAGGACTGATCTGAGGGTTCTTATCCAGTAAAAGTTTGGTCAGGTTCTCTAAATCCAAGCTGTAGTAAGCACCACATTCATTCTCAGCCATTCACCTGTGGGGGAGCTGCATCAATCCCCAGGCTCCCCATCTTAACAATTTCTCAAAGCTGGGCCGTTAAGTCCCCTGTGTACCATAACTGACTATTTCTCCATGATTACCTTGCAAGTCTAAGGAGCATGACTCTCCCTGACTACACTCATTCCCAGTCTTTTCCTATTTTTCCTTTTCATCACAACGGAAGATTACATTCTGTCAGTACCAGAACTGACAGCAAGTTTATTCTAAGATCAACCACTATTGCAGAATGACAAAGGGAGACAAGGAGTCTGTTCACTGCAAAAACTTGAATAAGATACTTATACATTCCAAGTGTTTCATATGCAACACAGTCCCATTATAACCTTAAAAAGACAAGACTTACAGTCCCCATCTACATGTGACAAAACAGGTTAGGAAAGGTTAAAATAATTGTTTTGAGTTACATGGCTGAGAGGCACAAAAGCAGGGATATTGTCCAAGTCTGACTCTCACTCCACAGGAAGGATGCACCTGGGACAGAGGCTGCATCCATCCCCAGCCCCATCATGGGAGCACAGGGTATCTCTCAGCCATCCCGTGAAGGGTGCACCTGGGACAGAGGCCCCATCCACCCACAGCCCCAACACCGGAGCACAGGGAATCTTTCAGTCATCCTGGGAAGGGTGCAGCTGGGACAGAGGCTCCATCCACCTACAGTCCCAACACTGGAGCATAGGGACTCTCTCTACTTGTCCACAGAACAGCAGGAATCCTTTAATGTAACAATGAGTCCTATTTTGTGCTTTTCATTTCCACAAAACACACCTCCTTCTTTTCCACACATATTTTCTTATGATCTACCTGATTAATCAACATTCTAATTGAATGCTAACATAGCACCATATAAAGAAAAAAAAAAGAGGTGTTAGTTGAATCCTTTGAAAATGTGCCCTTCTGGTTCATAAAGATCTTTTCAAAGATTTCTAAATAGTTAGGCTCAAAAATTTCATGTGCCAAATATAATTGTAATGGAAATACTTCTAAAAATGTACCCTAAGTTCTCTTCAACTCATATGTCAAAGGCAATGAACATTAGGTACTATCACGACTCAGAATCGTCTGGGATAGTTATTCATTGTGTTCAATGTGTCCTTGTCGATATAGATCCATTTATAGATGCTTTGCCCTGTGAGGATAATCAGGTCTAGAAAAAGTTCACTCAATTCAGCAACCCTATGATTGACCTGTCGCTTTCACATAAAAACACATGAAGAATGTAGCCAGCTGCCATGCATTGTAGCATGCCTACTTCTCTCCCAAATAACCTTGACAGTGATGGCAAACATGACGATGATGATGACCAGGATGGCAGTGATGAAGATGATGATGATGGTCGTGATGAAAGCTTATTGGGTGCTTGCTACACAGAAGGCACAGTGTCACATAATTGATATAGATTTTCTCATTTCATCATTCAATAATCCTATCAGATAAGAAATATTCTTCTGTTTTCACTTTATAGATGAAATCAAGGCACAGAGGGAATAAATGACCCTTTCAAAGTCACCAGATGAAAATCCGCAGAGCTCAGCTAAAACACAAACTCTCATCCAGAAGACTTTTGACCACAGTAACTGTACTGCCCTGAATTAAAGGATGAAGCACTCATTACACGAGATGTTCTCCTTCCATAAGACAAGCTTCTGACTCACTGTTGCTGGCAGTTCACCACCAACCAGTAAACAGAGAACAACGGCCAAAGCTGATTGGCCATCCAAGAGAAAGGCAAGCTCCGAGGACTTAGCATAGCCAGGCAGGATTAGCATGGAGGGCTGAAGCTCTTGGATTCTGGATCCCAGCACACCTGAATTCGAATCTAGCTTTCTTTGTGTTATGCCTCAGTTTTACCTAACGATGATGCGTAGCACATCTGAGAGACAGCAAGGATGAAGTGAACAGCTTATTTACAAAGGGCCTGGAACAGTGCATGCCAAATACAAAGTGTTCAAAACATGAATTATTAGGGTTTTAACTATATTACTAAGAGGATAAACACTTTTCCATCTAAAAACTTATGCAGGGAATTATTATTCCCATCAAATCCAGAAACTAGAAAATCCCAGAATGACAGACAGAAGCCCAAGCACTACCTTCATCAGTATTCAGGAAGCCTCAGGTCAAAAGCGAAGGTATCTGGCCTCCATTCAGTCACTAATCACGCAACAGCTGGCAGCTAAAAAGCCAAGGTATTTGGCCTCCATTCAGTCACTAATCACGCAACAGCTGGCAGCTAGAAAGTACCAGGAACAGCTAAGATTTTCAGTGTGTTTGCTCCAGTTTCTCAGGTATACATGCCTGTGTTAAAATTACTATCCATAAATGACTTAAAACACTCAACAAGCAAGTATGCCTGTCTTAGCCAATCTGTCCCAGCATTTATTTGATAGCAACAGGTCATATTTTCCCATGGTCATTGGAAATACATAATCTAGATGATTTAACTGTGGTGCTAAAATCTTCCTTCAGCTAATTCTAAAAACAATTCCAAACTGGGTTACATCATTTCCTGAGTTAATAAACAAAGCATAGTACAGACCCGGTCATGAATTATGAACTTTTCAATGTCAAGTATATACTGTGAAGAAAAGAATCTCTCTAAGATGATCTCCAGCTAGAAGAGTATGTGTTTAGTCAGGACAAGAGCTTGAATTACCATAGGAAAATAACAAATAACACAGACCGGGCTACTTAGACTGGAGAGATTTACTCTGCACAGTTCTGCAGATGGGGCAGCTCAGAACCAAGACAGCAGTGAGGTCACTTCCACTCTGCACCTCTTCTCCGGGGTCCCAGGCAGCTGCTCCGGGACCTCACACACTTTGCTGTGTACTCAGGGAGAGATCTCTGCTTTCTCTTTTCATGAAGACACTAACCATGTCCTAACAAGGCTGGAATCTTGTTGCCTCCATTACTGTTTTCTTACTAAGAACCCTGTCTCCACAAAGTCACAGTCAGTTAGAGCTTCAACATACGAGCATGGTGGAAATCAGGGTAGAATTGAAAGCCAGTAGCAGATAAATCACTGACAGATATTCAAGTGCAACACAAGTGGAAAGGACTAAAAAGTAATACTAACTTGCTGAAACAGAAAGTGGATTTCCTGAAGAAAATTGAGAGTAAGACAGGTAGGGGCTTATAAACTACAACTTGTTTGGTAATCCAAATGCAAGTTCTACTTAATGCCAACTCCTGTTGACAGTAACCTAACGGAATCGTGCGTTCAGAATGATCCTGAAGCTGGACTCCATGGGAAACAGTTTGATAATCTGTTTTGATGTCTGCTACAGGGAAAGACTTCAGGAACAGGTAAGTGCCCAACTCTCTCGTCTTGAGCAGTTTTGCTTTCTTCTTGTGACCACAGCCTGTGCATCTCCTTTTTCCCCGTCTTCTCCTTCACATCCCGTAATTATCTCACAAGCTGCAGACAAGCCATCCTGCCTCTGGTCAACAAGCCCACAAGGAACTATCCTGTAGCCGGTCCTGAATCTAGCCCTTGCTGACATCTGGAGCAGCCAGGTTCTCATCCCTTCGCTCACCTCTAAGAACCCAGCTGTTTATCACTGTACTCACTAAAGCACCTACTACATAGTTAGGTTTTCAACAAGATCAGAGCAGGAAGGTCACTGGTGATGAGAAAACAAAAGGCCTCTACTAAACGCCTGTGTCACTCTGACAACAAGCAGGATCCACAGAACACGAGACTGAAAACAGAATGTAGATATCCAGTTCAATTTCTTACTTGCATACAGAGTATAACAACACCCAGAACATCCAGCGATGTTCTTGGGCAAAACACCGAGATGTTACAACAGAAACAAGCCTAAAGCTAGAACCTCTAGTCCTATGCCCTACTACAGGATCTGCCCCAAACCACCCCCAGAACAGGGGAAATCCTGTCTGGGCTGCCAGGTTCTACTTCCTTTGCTTCATCTTCTCATTCTGCACCTGAAGTTTCCAGGAGACTCTTGCCAAGCAATTTGTGTCTACTGGAGTTTATTTCTTTTGCTCCCTAATTCTCCAGTACATTTTGAAGCACTTATTGTGCATCATGTGCACCTGCTCCTCTGTTCCTCAATAATGTGAGGCATCTTTTATTTGGACCTGCACCAAAGAAGAAAATAACCACACATCATTTTATTTCATCCTTGTCACAGCCCTGAAACTAAGCACTTGCATTTGAAAGACAGAAGTAAAGCAGAAGTAATTTCAGAAGTGTGTGTTCCCTTGGGGTAATTTTGTAAACAAAGTCACATATTTTTAAAATTTGTACAATGAATCCCATCATAAAGATACCCTTCATTGTTTATTCCATGTGTATTCTACTGTACTCAGAATCATGTTTTCTTAAGAACATCCTCCCTTCCAAACTGAATATCATATTCAGTTCTACCCATTTGAGATGCAAAGCTAGCAACAGCCTGCCCCCTACGGTAGATTTCTGGGAAAGGGGTTCAATTTTAACGTTCCCAGTGTCCTTATGACCAAAGACCCACAATGACTGCAGAAAATCCACTTCTAGGCCACAGTAAAAGCTTTGCTTTGGCTGAAGCTCACTTGCCCACACCACAGTTGAACTTATGACCCAGCATTTCATTAGTACTGGCTTCTAACTGCTCTAACTGTCCCAGACAGATTTCCATAATTACATGGCTGCTGAGTATATGCTTGAAAAGCCTTCAAAGAAAACAGTTTGCTCTCTATAAACATCAGTTTTCACACCTCAAAACCATTTCCTAGACCCTTTATTCCAAATAAAAATTGCCTGAAAATGTACACAGGACATCTAAGCGGCTCTGGTGGAGGCTTGCAGCAGGGTGTTTATGCCTATTTATAACCCGTCAGAAACCTACGTGCCACTACGGTATATCACTCAGTGCCCGCTCTTCCATGCTTGGTGGAGAAAAAGGCAAACTACTCCTTCTCGCAACACTTCTGCAGAGTTAGCTAGCACTCTGAGCTAGCAGCAATTGAAAGCTGGTAGCTGGAAAGTAATTTACTTCTGTGAGTCTCACTCTTCAGAACAGTACAATCTGAGCGCATTTTGGCACCGAAGACATTAAGGGAGAATTCCTTTTCAAGTGGTTATCCTTGAATTCATTTACTTTTGACACACACAATGAAATCCCAATTCTCCTGCAGGCTGCGGGGCCTTTGCTATTTTGTGCACTATCTGCCTTCGAACAAGTAGCTGTGGAACATCAGAAACTTGGGATTTCCTCTTTAAGATGGACGATTACCACTAGTACTTTAACTGGTTGATTTTTCAATCACCATTTTGCAGTTTCCTTTTAGAGAATGGAAAATGACAGAATATCTTCACTTTTAAACAGGTTCCATAAAGCGTTCCAATCTGTGGCAAGTGTACTTTCAAGCAATCCAAGTATTTCTGATACATGGCACTAACTATGATTTATATTGTCATTAAAACCTGAAAGACCTCTTCAAATCTACTGAAGATCTTTCTGTTGATCAGGAATCATTTTACAAGTCAAAAATATGACAAAGAATGAATTTGAATTGATCAGTTCAACTGTGGGATCTCTAGGACGCTGGATGACAAACACTCCATAAGACAGGACATGGCAGTGTCACCCACACACACTCACATGGCCTCTGCTGAACGAGAGAACAATATTCAGCTCACCAGAGTTTCATCACCCACACCTGCACTGACCCGACAATTTTTCTAAGTTATTTTTAAATACTAAAAATGTTTTCATTAATAATAATAGTTGTGTTGATTTTAAAAAGTACAGCCTCACATTTAAATACATGTATACAACGTGTGCCCATCACATCAGGGTAATTAACATTTGCCTATCTGTGTTATTATTTCATGCCTGGTACTTCCACCATCCTCTTGTGTTTGCTCAGAATAGATACAGTAGTTCATTAAGAACCACAGTCTCCCCACTGTGCCATAACACCAGGAAGGTACTCCCCTCCTACCTACCTATGATTTATTCATCACTACTCAACATCTGCCCAGGCCCTTATCCCATAGTAGTTACCAGTCCAAATTTATAGCAACTTCTTCGTTTTCATATCTAAAGCAAAAAACATACTATTTGCATTTCTTAACATAATGTTCTCCAATTCCACCCGTATTGTTGCAAATGACAAAAGTTCACTGTATTTTTTTTGGCTAATATTCCATTGATGACAAAGATCACATTGTCTTTATTCTGTTAATAGACGCTTAGGTTGATTCCATATCTCGTCTACTGCGATAAATGTGTTGGCATGAGCATTTCTTTGGCTAAATGGCTCCACTTCTTCTGGCGACATACCCAGCACCAGCACTGTTAGATCACCTTTTTTTTTTAAACATTTATTTTATTTTTATTGGAAAGGCAGATATACAGAGAGGAGAGACAGAGAGGAAGATCTTCCGTCCGATGATTCACTCCCCAAGTGAGCACAACGGCCGATACTATGCCGATCCCAAGCCAGGAGCCTCTTCCGGGTCTCCCACGCGGGTGCAGGGTCCCAAAGCCTTGGGCCGTCCTCGACTGCTTTCCCGGGCCACAGGCAGGGAGGTGGAAGGGAAGCGGGGCTGCTGGGATTAGAACCGGTTCCCATATGGGATCCCGGGCGTGCAAGGCGAGGACCTTAACCACTGTGCCACCGCGCCAGGCCCCTGGCTTAACCTTTAAAGGATCAGTGCACTGGTCTCCCACAGTGGCTGCATCCATTTGCATCTCCATCCACACGGGGAGAATTCCCTTTTTTCCACATATTCTTCAGCATTGGCTACTGCCTATGTTTTCATAACAGCCATTCTAACCAAGAAATGTCTCACTGTCGTTCAATGTTTTCCTTGCCTCCACTTCTCATCTCCAAGGAGGTGCTATACTGAAATATTTCTTTCATACAGGTACTACAGGGAATAAGTGCATGAGTATCCTGGTATCTCTCTTACATTTTGATCAGAGGAAAAATGCAAGTTACTCTTTCATCAAGTATATCATGTAGAGCGTAGTAAAAGTCTAATGTATTTTAACTGTTACACATGGGAAAGTTTGAATTTTAGACTAAAATGGACTAGTACAAGCATATATCCAGCCTGTTTATATGGCTAGCACCCATGCATTTCAGTCCATACAAGTCCACTTAGCATGATTAATCATTGCTTTGCAATTGCTAATCGCCCTCAAAAAGTCTTGCAGGCTTTACACTCACAACTTTATCAAATAAATTTCTAAGCGCATCTATTAGATTTCAAATATTTTAACTTCAAATTATGTCTGCTGCTGTCTGGTTTTTAAATTAAACTTCTATTTTCTCTTTGAATTAGGTCTTATTTTATGGTAAAATATGTAACAAGTCACAAGATTTCTGTTTCTGAGTACTTCAGAGAATCCGAAAAATATACACTGTGATTACAAATTTTACAATGAATTGACATTTCCCACAGTAACTTGGCAAATGTTTTATATGCACGACTCTTTTAGAACCAACGATAAATGATGCAGCTAGCATGGCCAGCCAGCCAGGTTTTCCAAAAGGTTATGCCAGAGGCTACAGATACACACAACTAAATACAAGCAGGTATTCATGAATGACTTTCAGGCAGGGACATCTGGTAGACCAGTCGTTCCAAGTCAAGCCAGAACAGGAGATGAAAATATCTTCCTAAATACAAGTGTGCTATAAAATATAATGAAAAAGACTGAGACAATGACATCAAAGGCAAATTCATACTAAGAAGATTAGATAAGCAGATTTGCATCCAACTGGTTTCAGCCTGAAATAAGCCAATGTGGAAAAAGATCTCACTTTCAAATGTCCAATACAATTTCATCTGAGGACTTACATCACTTCTGAAGGAATACAAAGCAAGAATGCATCCTTGCATATTCCTCTCTCCTTTAAACCCAACGTTCCACTTAAAATCAGTAAAAAGAAATGAGGCAAGCATCAAAAGGTTCTCAATCTCATATATTCAAAAATGAATATGATCCGAGTTCTCACGATAATCAAGGAATTATCCAGAGTCACTTACTAATCTACAAGATCTACATAGGAAAACTTAGTCATATTCTGCTCCAGTATTTGCAGGCAAAATGAAGATCATACATTTAAAAAAAAATTTTAAGCTTCCAGCTTAAAGGCTTAAAACTGTCCTTGATAACTTCTGTAAAACTGCAAGAACTATTTAAAGGAGTCTTAATCCAACGCAAAGTAACCTCACCACTGCTGGCTACAAGAGGTTAGGAATTAGGCAACAAACAGGCCAAGGGGAGTGAGGATGCTGACATGAGGCAGCCTCACTGGACAGCAGCAGGCGTGCTTTTGTAATCCCCTGCTAAAGGCAAGCGCCTGATGTCAACACCGGGTGTTTCTTATTGTGAGAAAAAAAGTTGCCAAGTAGACAGAGAAACAAGACGACGAAATTGGAAGTCTTCCGATGGCAAATTATTAATGCCTTTTCGGTGAGAAACTGCAAGCAGGCAGAACAGAGTCTAACCTGAAGAGAAGAATCAAAGACTGAAATAAAAGCTTTGATGCACAAGTTGCTCCATAGCCCCAAAACACAGTCGAGCTATGAATGCAGCTGGGAAGATTGTTAACTCCAAACAAACTGTGGAATGCATTGGTTGCTTAATCCCTGGGAGGGTATAAGAGTGGGAATAAGGAGTGATTAGCTGCCTCTGAAATTTAGTGATGGCATTTAATTTGCAGCTAACTTCTCTTTTTCCTTAGGTATTATTCATTCTTGAGTTCTATGTTTTTAAACATACATGCTATTGTTAGCGGTTGGTCAGATGATGTGAATGATTCTTTTGATTAAATGTGTATTTCTCAAAAGGTAGCATCATGGATTAGATAATATGGAATGTGCAACTAAGCTATTTCCCTAGCAAAAGCTCAGCGTAGCCAGCGTGACAACCACAGCCCTGCAGTGCTGCTCAACCTGAGCCAATCACCACTAACCAACAGCTAATCAAAAACCAAACTGCCTTTTAAGTCTAAATCCGCAGCCTTAAACTTCAAGCTACAACACTATCCATTGCAAGTTGAATTAAATTCTGTTAAATCCACTAATTCACTCATTCAACACAATCTTAAAGCTCAATTTGTTTCAGATCCTTGCTAGCAGATATAAACACAGACGCTGCATTTCATTTCTGACCCCAAAATCATTACCTAGAAACTCACAGAACCTTAACTCTGAAGGTCATTTTATTTTCTATGAAAGGCAGTCTTATCTATGCCAATGCTACTACTTTGTCATTCATGATCTGGCTGTACCATTCAGAAGACAAAATTTTTCGTTTCCCTTGAAAGAAAATTCTTTCTCATTTTTTGTTTAAAATTTATGTATATAAGTGTAAATATTTAATGCATTTCATATATGTGCGTAAGAGCATGAGGTTGCCTTCCCCATCCCTCGCACCTGCACACTCACCATCCACCCTCCTTCCCACTTAAGTTTTACAGTGACTTCATTTCAGTTTATTTTACAACCACAAGCTTACTTCTCCAATAGAAAGAATTTAAATTGTAAGTGGAAAGTAGAAACTTACTTTTCCTCAATAGATAGGGCTGTAATCACAAATCAAATCTCAAAATGTCAATTGTGGTGATACAGATTACATCTCTGTACTCTGTGTACAAAGTATCACGGATCAGGGACAGTGGAATATTCACCTTTTGGAAATTAGCTTACTACACAAAGCATAAGCTTTCCGTTTGAATTCATTTTGTTGCACAAGACAGGATTTCATCCTTTTGCTGGCTGAGTAGTATTCCAGAACTTACATCTGACATGTTTTTTATCTAGTCATAAAATCATGGATATCTTGAGTCCATATCTTACGGATTGTGAAGTTAACTGTAATATACATGGGGGGAGGGTACAGATAACTCACTCATCAGCTAATTTCATCTGGTTATATGCTCTGACCAGTAGAGCCAGTAACATGGACAGGGAGAGAGTCTGGGGATGAAGCACCAACAAGAGACCAGTGACGGCAGAAGTCTCTGCGAAGTCTCATTTATTGCTCCTTCACCTCTCCTTATATACTCTTCCCCCACGTCCTAATTTAGCAGGATATTGGATACAGATGAGTCCAATTAATCCGGGTGTTTTTAGCTACAAGCCCAGTTCCTGCTCGGCACAACGAGCGCTAATCAACACCTTAGCCCACATATATCCCCAAGAGTTGGGTGGCTAGATCATATGCCATATCAAATCTCAGATTTCTGAAGAATCTTCATACTCTTTCCCATAGTGGTTGAATTAGTTTGCAAGAGCAGGCAAAGTAGGTTTAAATGTTATGCTCAAAAATTAAAATAAAACTAAAAAATTAGCAGTCATATTAAATGCATTTCTGAAACTAAATTTCCTGTATTTTCTGTTTTATTTTTTGCTTGAGAAGTCTTAACAGTGAACCTTCAACAGGGAGGGGACCACATTTCCTCAATGTTGGAAAGGTTGCGTTGTTGCCATTATTTTTTTTGAATAGACTCAATTTGATTCCCCTGTGGTAAAACAGAATTGATCCAGAACATCTGAAGAATGTTCTTGCTCTCTGAAAAATAATAACACCTTTAAGGTCACACACATTTCAGCAGGACTTCAAACTCCTACTTCATATCATATAATATGTTGTGTAGAGCCTGAAAAATAAACAAACACTTAACTTGGAGAAGCAACAGAAGATGGTTCAAATTTGTGGCCCCTGTACTCATGCTGAGGGCCTACAGGAAGCTTCTGGCCCCTGGTTTGGGTCTCCCCAGCTCTATCCATTATGGACCTTTGAGGTATAAGAGGGCGGAAGACCTCTCTTTCTGCCTTTCATTCTCTATAACTCTGCCTTTCACAACAAAATAAATAAGCCTTAGAGTTATAAGCTGGTTTAGACTATGCTTAAATTCGCCAAGTTCAGTAAAAATTATATTTCAACACTATAAACTGCTAAATATAAAAATGAAAATAGACACGAGACAGCTGAATAGTACCCTATAACATTTCCAAGGTGTATAACAGCCGGTTGTGTATAAACTAAAATCCAAAAGTCAATGAAATGGTCAGAACTGTACTACTGCAACAATGTGGAGGAATCCACCATGGGCGAAGGGCAACGGGAGGGTTGGGAGAATCCCAGAGCCTGTGAAACTGTCACAAAATGAAATTATATAAATAAATAAACCCATTCTTAAAGGTATTTACCCTTTAATAACATTTTTAATCATTAAGAGCATTTAACATTTGGGGTTTAAAGACCTAGTTATATATCAGGCATGATTACTTGTTGAATTAATGAGTGAATGAATGCATGAGTGGAAATGAGTATGACACAAAAGAATTGCAGATCTGCTGTCCAGGAGTCATGTCAGTATGCAAACTGTACACTCCTAAAATATTTTGTCTAATTGAACATAGATTTCTTTTTCAAATATGAGTGAATAATGCAAAACAGTTAAAATTTCAATTTTTTATTATATTTATTTCAATTTAATTTTCTTGTTACCTAACCAAATTTATTTGTTAAATTGACTATGAAAAACCATTTCTTCCCCAAAAATATAATTGTCCTAACACACAATGAGGATAACTCAGAGTCTGCAAAAGTGTAATCAAAACCCTAACCCTAAACCTAATCCTGACCAGAAATCAAACACTAACACAAATCCTAACCCGAACCCTAACCATCTAATTCTCGACAAAAGAACACAAAACAACCAGAGGAAAAAGAAAGATCTCTTCAACAAACACTACTGGGACAATTAGATAGCAGCTTGCAGAACTAAGAACCAAGATCCCCACCTTCAAAATGCACAAAGATCAAATCTAAATGGACAAAGGATCTAAACCTACACACAGAAACCATCAAACTCTCAGAAGAAACATATTAACTACTCTACAAGATATAGGCACAGGGAAAGACTTCCTAGAAAAATCATCAAGAGCAAAGGAAGTCAAGACCAAAATAAACAAATGGGACTACATCAAGGTAAGAAGCTTCTGCACAGCAAAGGAAACAATCAACAAAGATGAAAAGCAATCAGCAGAGTGGGAGAAAATCTTTGCACACTACACAGAACACAAGGGGTTAATATCCAGAACATACAAAGAACTCCAAAATAACTACCACCACAACAAAGCTATCAAGAAATGGGCAACAGAAATGAACACTCTTCAAAGGAACAATTCCATAAGCCTAACAGGAACATGAAAAATGCTCAATCTCCCTAGTAATAAGATAAATTTAAATAAAAGCAACACTGAGATTCCACTTACCTCCAGTAAGAATGGCCCCATAGGGAAAACTACCAACAACACCCACTGGTGAGGATTCGGGGAAAAAGCAATCCTACTCCACTGCTGGTGAGAATGCAGACTGGGGCAGCCACTATGGAAGTCAGTATGGAGAATACTCAGGTAACTGAAAAATCACCTGCCATTAACCCAGCAATTGCCTTCAGGGGAACACGTCCAAAGGAACTGATACATGAGAAAGCAACGTAAACCCCTGTGTTTATTATAGCACAATCAGCAACTGCAAAAACTTGGAAACAACCTAGATCCCCATTGACAAAGGACTGGATAAAGAAACTGTGGTTCTTCTACTCTATGGAATACTACTCTGCGATTAAAAAGAATGAAATATAATCATTTGCAATTAAACGGGCTGAACTGGAGACCATTATGCTAAGGGAAATGAGTCAATCACAAAAGGTCAGATACCACATGTTTGCTCTAAGACAACTTCCATCAAAACTCTTAATACTAATATGGCTAGGGGTTGTTTTGCTCATCTTCTGATGCAATGACTCTTATTCCAAATTGCAGTTTTGTAGTGTCAAATCTAATTGTTTTTGCTGTAAATCTTTTCGCATTTCCTAGGTTTTTGTATCTCTCCCAATCGGTTTTTGTGATTCATTGATTGATTATCCATTATCGCTTGTAAACACGTGAGATTGTAAACGTCCGTTTAACACTGTTTTGCTACATATCATAATAATGAAGGTCTAGTTTTAAATTCTAATTGCCTTAGCACCACAAGGGTCATGCACTGGCATGTATTCCTACAAGAAGCTTTTTGGTTCCCATTTTCACACTCTTCTGATACATTTTTATTTTTGTAGCAGGTTTGTTAACTTTGTTAATGAAAATTTATTATCTTCACCCCAATGTGGACTGTGCTCACTGGTTCTATATGTTAGGAGATATACAACAGAAGTGTAGCAGGGAATGATATGTTCAGATATGGAGACAAGTGCTGTACGTCTCTATGCAAACAAACCAGATGGACTCCGAGTGAAAAAACTGAATAGATCCTAACAGGAAGATGATGGACTCTCCGACAATGTACATGCCTACATTGTCGGGAACAACCTCAATAACAGCATGATGGACTTGTGGCTGTGCATGAAGGACATCCATTGTAAAACCAGAGGGGAAATCATGGCAGAAGGCGAGACCTTCAGGAAGGGCATGGGCAACTCCAGAGACTATGGAACTCTATCATAAAACAAATGAAGTATTTTTAAATGTAAAAACAAAGATGTGTTAACTGTGGTGGCAAAAGATATTCTGAAAAGTGCTTCCAAAATACATGTTTTCAATGAAGTTTTTAAAGATCTCCTCAGATAAAACTTTAACCAAAATTCTGAAAAAAAAAAATCTTTCAGGTGATACATTTCCTTCTTTTTTTATCTTTTCTACACCACTGTCATAAAGTATAATGCTCAAAATGAGAAAGAAAAGGATGTTGCATGCTATTTTTCAAGGCATGTCCTGAATATCAAATTTCATATTAGACATGAATTATCTTTATGGCGATTTCTGTCCTTTCCTCCAGTGTAATCAGACTGGTTGACCAGCTTTCTATTCATTCTAGTTCCAGCCCTGCCCACCTTCTCTGGTGTTCTTCCAGTGCTGTGCGCATTTAACCATCATCCACTCACTGTCAGTGCTGATGCCCTCGCTGCATCGTTCCTTCTCGTTCTCTGCAGGAAATCCAGGAGCTGCTTCCTCCTTCATTCACATCAGGACTAACATGAAGAGCAGCATCTCCGTACTGAACCCCCCACAAACTGGAGCCACACTAACTTCTACACAGGCTTTAGGCGGAAAATATTTATGTTTCTCTTTGGGTATTCTTGACACGCTCTTCAACCAGCTGCAATATATTCTTGCTTAATTCACAGATTTATTTTGACCCTTCTCCAAGGTTAGATGTAATATAAGCATCTCAACATCACAGCGATTGCACTGTCCCGGAGAACACTATTTGTGATAAATGAGAGCTAGGCAGGGGTCACCAGAATTTGTAACAGAACAAAACATATCATGTTTTCTGTCAAAAGGGGGAAAAAAGTCTTAAGTTACATAACTAAATCTTCACTTTTTAAATCATCTTTAGCACACATTACAATGACTTCAACAAATGTTCACTCAAGATGCAAGTAGGCTCTGAAGATTTCAGGTCTCATGCACTTCTTTTTCTAATATTCCGTACCTCCCCCAGTTTCTCGCATTGTTCAGAACTAACAGATTATAACAATGCTATTTTTACATTTTCCTTCTGTGATTTGCCATCTGATTAAACAAAAGGGTTGTTTTAAGCCACTACTTTCTACCAATGTAGGCAGTACAGACACCGTTGTTCTTCACCAACAATGAGGAAGGCCCTCCTTTGTTGCCATCCTGCAGAATTCAACAGCCAGAGTGCTGCTTGATTTTATCTGTGCCCTACACTCAAAACGAAGCAGAACAGTGATCTAAAGCAAGATCCTGATGAAGAAAAAAGGCAGAAGAGATTCTCCTATTGCAAGAGTTTCAGAGCAATAGAGAATTTAGAGGGAACATATCCACCAGGAATCACAGCCACTCTGACATCAACTGCAAGTCCGTAGACGTCTCAAGAACAGTTTATATGAAGCAGGCTGTTGGGAGGACCTGCAGAGCTCACTAAGAAGTATGGTACTGAAGCCAAGCAAAGGAAGAAGTGTGTGTGCGCACACTTACATATGCTCTACCTACAGTGCAGAGTGCAGAGAGAAGGAGGAAGTGCCCAATGGGGAACGTCCTCTGTCCTTTCTCCCCACTGAGCCAGAATCGATACTTTTTGGTATCGGTGGCTGAGGAGTACAGAAACTGCTGCCAACCACTGAAGCTCACCCAATCCCCAGTGTTTAGAGGCCTTACTGAAGATACAGTATGCAGGCATGCCTGCTTGCCAGGTTGTGGTTTTCAATCTATAAACTAGGCACTCTGGACATGACTCAATACCCCCACCCTCAATAACACTGTTGGTCTATTGCTGCATAACCTCCTCCTTAAGCCTATTCAAGCATGCCTCATTCTCATGCTAAATCAAACTTTTAAACCATGTGGGGAACCAAAGATGGTCTAATCAAGAAGCTTACAGGTTGCCTCCTAGAAGCCGAGATCAAAGACTGGAATGTTTACAGCCTGAGGTGAACCTGTACTATACCACTTCACTGCCTCCTAAGCCACTGATGTGGGACATGTTGCTCATTAGGCCTGTAAGAATGCCTTAGTCATCCGAAGGTCAGCACGTTGTACTGACTAAAACAGAATTAAGAAAGGCCGTGTTCAGGAGACCTCAGCATTATGTGTTTCAAGCAAATATGGGGATACTTTTAAAAGTTGGTGGTAAAAAAAGAAAAAACAGAATTAAAGGCTATTTATTTTGGTGTAAAAATACTGAAATACGGGTTTTTCATAACAGGCATTTTTCCATCATCATTTTAAAGATTGTGCTAGGCAGGAACTCCTAGACAAGTTAACCATGAGAAAATGGATTTCACCAACTGCTCAACACTGGTCATGGAAGGGAGAGACACAGTCAGTTGTATGCCTTAGTATGGAAACAAAATGAACCATGCAATGTGCAATGATCTGCAGAGATTTCCCACAAGTTTTCCACCCTGTAGGATTACCCTACCTGTACAGTGCCAGAACTCTGCCATTTAAACAGCTCTTTTCTTTTCATAGGCCATGCTAAAATGCAAATATGTTAAATCAGTAGCATCAATGAATACTTGAGTCTGAAGTTGTTTATAAAGATGTAATGGAACTAAATTCTGACAAGCAATGGAAAAGGGAGAAAAAAAATATGAAAACACATACCCAAAAAGATAAGGAAGGGAAATGAATCTTCAACCCAGCTCTGCCCTTTCTGTTTTCTTAATCCAACACAGTACACAATATCTAAAGAAACAGCACTTAGGGCCCCCTACAAGCCCTGTCCCACCAGGCGACTGTGGGACGATCCTGTAAAACACTAGAGGTTTAGACACAAGTCTTGGCTCACCAACTTACAAATCAATTAAGCTTTCTGAGTCTCTGTCACCTCAATTCTAATTTGGGAATAATATGAACACCCTCTCAGAGTGGGTGTGAACTTCAGTGGGTGGAAGCATATGGGAAAACACCTTGTTAAACGTGTTTTGTAACTGCTATACAAATGTTATTATTAGTTGAGCAGATTGGAAAAACAGCTATATAAATGGAACATATATCTTCATATTCCAATGCAAGTGGGTTCTGAACAGAATAATAATTGTACCTCCCATTAGAAAAAAAAAACTATATAGTCAGCAGAGCTTGATACGCAGGAATCCACAGACATTTCTGTGAAAGTCACAGAGCACAGTCAAAGTTCTGGAAACTTTTACACAAATGAACACCATGTAATATTACTTAACACTGCATGTCCAAGACTTATTTGAGCACAGAAACGTCATTACTTGTAGCACATCTTAAAATACAATGGAGGCAGTGAGGCACAGAATACCTTGAGAGACACAGTACAGGAGAACTCATGACGCCCTACGCAGATGCCCCCGTTGGAAACAATGCCCTGGCTTGTGTCGCTGAAGCTGCACCTTCTATCACAGTCTTACAGTCTCTTGATTCCTTTCTCCTTTTATCTTACGTAATATTTACCTGGCTTTTGTTTCCTCTCATCCTCTACTTGGTCTCTCTCAGCAAACACTACTAAGTCACTCTCGTAAATGACTATCCCAGGTTACATTTCCTCCTATTCTGCTTGGAGAAAATCACTGACGTGGCAGGCTCACCAGCTGCTCCCTTCTGTCTCCTACCCCAACATGCAGAGGATCAGATCCCCTGCAACTCATGTAGAAGCACATCTTTACCAACCTAAGACATCCCAATCACTCAGCAGAATTTTAGTAATTCACTCCGATGTTCGTCATTTCTAACACCGACCAGTCTAAACTCAGGAGAATGGAATAGTCCATTCATTTACAACTGGTTCTTGTAGGCTTTTATGCAGAATAAGAAACCCACCCATTCAAAGATAACTTAGAAATAAATTTGTTCTGCAAAGCCTAGTGATGAATCCTAGGAGTCTTATGTTTCCTAGGAGATTATGTTAGTGTGTTTCTGGTCCACTATACCCAGAAACAAACTTGGTTAAAACTGCACAATACATGCATACACTCACACAACACGTTGTATACTCCAAATTTAAACGGCAGAACTCCATCCTAGTATTCCACAAAAGAACTAATGCAAGGTGCTGCTTTTTGCAACAAAGCATGTTACGCTTTTTGAAACTCAGGTTTTCTTCTTTCCAATTTTGTTCAAGCTATTTAAAAGAAAACAGAATTTAATTACATCACCACCAAACTAAAAAGGTTTTTTTAAATCTTGCTTAGCCCCTGACACAATAAGAAATGCTTGCTTTAGAACAAAATAAAATAGAAATATGTTGACTAAAAACAATGAAACATCACACGCAAGATCTGGCCATTTTAATGATACAACATTCTCTCCTCATCCATGGGTTTAGCATATTTTACTGTATTGTCACTGTACTTCTCAAACATACCTTTAGAAATAAAATGCCCCCATTTTAGCTTTTTCAGTGGCATTACACAGTCAAGGAGCCAAGACTCAACCTGGTGCTAATGTATGGCACAGCGTTATCATCCTGTCACTCCTCTAGGTCCACTTCCCACCACGACCTGGTTTCTCTGACACTTCGAATGTATTTCAAGAGAATGTCACTCATTTCATTGCAATAATTTTTCCCTGTATCGATAAGAAGAATGAAGATTCTGAATAGCAGGGATATGGATGTCTTACACAGGTCATAAATAACCGCTCAATACACATATTTACAAGAAGCAAATTTTAATGAGAATATTCATTCAGATCACACTTTGTATAGAAAGACTGCTTCCTAACATCACAAACCACTAAGAAGGAAGCATAAAGCCCATGTCCCTTTCACAGAATTGACAACTGTGCTTTTCATCAAAAAATAAAGTTTATACAGGTAAACATCATCAACTATGCTTTTTATAAGCAGGAATGCCCTTCAGTTGCAAAGAAATAGCATTGCACAGTAGTTGGAAGAATGAAACTGGGAACCAAATGTCTGGGTTCACATCTTGTCTCCATCACTCACGACCTATTCAAGCTCAGTCATTTAGCTTCTCCTTACTTTGGGTATTGTCACCCAAAGTATTGTCACAACTACCACTCACCTACAGCATCCTTTTGAAAACTAAATAAGGCAATATGGACAAAACACTGAGAATCCCGCATGAAGAAAGCATGATTTATAAGTTAGCTATAATTATAACCTGCATCCAACATGTTCTAGTTCATAACTAACTATGCAGTATCAAATGACAAGCCTGGCTGGTGGTAGGTTATTTTCTCGGACACGGTCAGATTTGCACTGTAAGGTTGTTCTCATGCAGTCTTTCGAAAAGTGTGTCTTATGGTTGCTGACACTGCGCATGCAACACATAGCAAAAAGGGTCTGTTATTAAAAATTTTGTGTCAGGGTGGTAAGTCTTCATGGATCCCAAATAGCAGAATGCTCTTCTACGGACCATCCAGGATGGCAGCGGGGAGTTACTGCTTTGCTTTCCTCATAGCTGCCCCTCTCCCCATGCTCTGATTCCTGTCAATATGGTCCATCATCAGTCACGTTACTGAAGCACCGTGTAGCCATTCTGGTATGGACTTGCTAGAACCCTGATGAACAGTTCAGGAATCAAGGCAATGCATCTTTCTGTGACAAAGAAACTGACAGTGTGATTTCACATTGTTGATGCATCAATCTACCTCCATTACAATACACTTGCTTCATTTTATAACTTCTCGTAGTAATATTCATCTAGGATGCCCGATTAGTGAGTGTGTTCAATTAGTAATTTTTGCATTTTTCCAAATTAAATCCCCTTCTCAGACTAATTTTATAATTCAATTAAAATAAGCCATCAAGCTTTCTTAGCATGATTTGCTCTTTATAAACCCCCTGCCACTTTTTCCCCATTTTCATTGTTTCAATAGGCCAACTGCTGAAATGAAGCTGTGGCTAAGATAAAATGTTTTCTAAACTTCCTTTATTAGTATTCTAGGACTGCCATAACAAAGTACCACAAACTGAGGGGATTAAGCAACGAAAATATGTTGTCTCACAATCTTGAAGTCTGACATCAAGTCATCAGCAGGGTAACATTTCCTTCTGTGGACCCTCCACCCAGCTTCTGGTGGCTGTCTGGGAACCCGCTGTTCCTCGGCTTGCAGAGGCACTGCGCTGATCTTCCTATCCCACGAGGATCCCTGTGTGTTTGCCTCTATTCTCTTTGCATAAAAACACCAGTCACACTGGGTTGAGAGTTGACCCTACTTTACTCTAACCTTATTTTATATAGTTACACATAAAACAAGCCTATTTCTAAATGAAGTCATATTCTGATATCCCAGGTAACAGAACTTCACAACTAAGTCAGAACATTCCCCAAGTTAAACATGTTTGGGTGACACATCATTTTAAGATTTTTTTTTGTTCAACCTTCTATCCAGACAAAAGAGGTGGGTCATGCAGAGGATACTGGGCTCTAATTACAACCTATGAGTTTGATCAAAATCATAGAAGCCACCCAACACTTCAGGATTACTGAGATTTCCCAGAGGCTAGTAAGCAAAGAAACAGAACAATAATTTCTTCTGAGCTTTTCTCAGATACAGTTCTAACATAATTTGCAATCAACAAGAAGTAAAGCTTGAATAAGGATTTTTAGCTTACAAATCATACATCTTATCTAATACTACTCTCATTGCAATATGGACAGCTTTATGCAGAAAATCATTATAACTCATGCTTTGGAGGTAAAGCCAGAACATATATGAAGTTGGACCTCACATCCCCTACTTTCTTTTTGATTTGGGGCAAACGTGGATGCCTTATCTTAACTGGTTACAGGTGTGGGGTAAGAGGGCAGGCACTGGTACGGTGGCCAAAGCACAATCTCAAATGCCCTCCTTCTGTGATAGAATGTCAGAGTTTGAGTCTCAGTGTCACTAGGAACTCCAGCTTCCTGCTCATGCATACCCTCAGGTGCATCGGATGACAGTTCAAGTACCGGTAGCCCTAACACCGATGTGGGAGACTCAGAGTACATGTCCTGCTCCTGGCTTCAGCCTGGTCCCACCCTGGCTGTTGCAGGCATCTTGACAGTGAACTTGTGAATGACAAGTTCTGTCTCTCTCTGTGTCTCTCTTTCTTTCACTGTCTTTCAAATAAGTTATAAATGCACGTTTACAGTCAGAGTATTCCTCATACAGATTTTCTATAAGAATCAATATGACATGTAAACTGGAGTGGCATCTGGCACACAGAATCTGCTCAGGAAAATGAGAACTAGTATTTTACACACTATTACACTGTGACTGCTCCAAGTTAGTGCATGTGGTCAACGGTGAGACCCAAACTCAGTCCCAGACTCCTGGAAATGTTCCATGTCTACAGACAGCAACCCAGCCACACATCATTTTTGAATGTGCATAAACAACATACGTCAAAATCATGGAGATATTTCACTATGCCACAGACACAGGAACTAGAGTAACAACCCGTGGTGTGCATGTTCAAGACATTCCAGCTGCGAGAAAGCCTGTAAAGAACAGTGGAATTCAAGGAAGGGAAGCCCTTCAGAATCCTATGAGTTATCCCATCTGTGTGGAATGCACTTGTGGAAGAGCTGGTTTGGCTGTGCCAAAGGGGGTTGGGGGAAGAATCGCTGTCCTGGGCCCTGTGTGGTAGCCTAGCAACTAAAGTCCTCACTTTGAATCTGCCAGGATCCCATATGAGTGCCGGTCCTCATCCCAGTGGACCCTCTTCCCTGCTTCTGGCCCTGGAAAGCATTCAGGTACGGCCCAAAGTCTTGGGACCCTGTACTGCATGGGAGACCAAAAAGAGGCTCCTGACTTCTGACTGGCGCAGCTCTGGCTGTGGCGGCCACTTGGGGAGTGAATCAACACGCAGAAATCTTCTGCTCTGATATTTGACTTTCTGGTAAGAATAAATAAATCTTTAAAAAATGAATTGCCATCCTAGATGGAAAATATGTAGGGATTTTTTGCATGTTTTCTGCACATTTTATTATAGCCAAGAGAACTACTATTGACATCGCTACTCTGTGAACCTCTTGGGCTATTTTATGTGATGTACTATTCTCTTAGCCAAATTTCATACTATTATTCTGTTTTATCTTTAAGGATTAAGATAATCCGGGACCAGTGCTGTGGCTTAGTATGTAAAACCACCACTTGCAGTAGCTCCAGTTCGAGTCCCAGCTGTTCCACTTCTGATTCAGCTTGTCTGCTGATTGCCCAGCAGCAGAAAATGGCCCATCCGATGCTTCCAACTTCTGGCTTCCACCTGGCTTGGCCCTGGTCATCACTGCCATCTGAGGAGTGAACGAATGGATGAAGATCCATCCCTCTCTCTCTTTTTCACCCTCTCTGTGCAACTCTTTCAAACAAATAAATCTTTATAAATGATTAGGAGGATTAAATTCTATTTTATATTCTCAAGTCTCATGACAAATCTCCCCTTGGCCTTGACATGACACACATCCTGACATCACTTCTGCCCTCGACGTGACATCACTTCCTCTGTCAGAGACACAGCCTGTATCACACAAGCTCCTAGTTCTCTCACCATATCTACAATCCTAGTGTCGAAATCCCATGCTTGCCTTGGTATCTTCAGGACCTCCCACACAGCCCAGTGTATAAACATCGGCTGACTGTAATTCTGACTTCACGGCTGAATGAGTATTTGAACAGAAGTAGTAAGAAGACTCCAGAGTCCCAGCCTCCAGTGACCAGGGACATGATCATTCAACTTCTGACCAGAGGAAAAGAGAGTAAGTGACGACAAGAGGTGTGACTTTGTGTGTGATGTCAATCAGTTCATGAAGCTCCAAGTTGTTCTGCCTGGATCCAAACAATTTAAAAAGAGAAAAGTTCACCACCAGCTATCTAGGCTGATTTGCATGTGTTCAAATCTTCAAAGCCTTCCTTTTGATTCCTTTAATCAATAGCTATTTTAGAAAGCTCTTCATTACTTCCTAATTGTCCAAATTCATTTTCTTCATGTTTCCTTATTAAAGGCAGATTTTTCAAATGAGTTAAGTAGATCAGCAATCTCAGAATCATTACTAACTTCAGGCATTTTTCTCCATTATTAATATGTCCCTTCTCTCTCCAAGACTAGAGCTTTTTCTCCATTTTTAAAAGACCACCTGGCTTATTTCCTAGACTTTTTTCTGCATGTTTCAAACAGAATCAATTTTCCTCTCTATTAAGGGAAAGTTATGCTTCTAGAAGTCCTAACTGACCATATGTTTGGTCTGGGATAAAGATGCAGTAATTCCTTATTATGTCAGAAATAAAGTTTAGAACTACTATATTTTATTCCATCTTAATTAAATTCTTTGGGAAACCTATTAGCTGTGGAACACTAATTGTCTTACCAGTAATTTAAATGAACTTTTTGATCCTTAAGAATATAAAACTTTAAAATAAACATTCCTTGAATCCATTAATTCTACTACTAGGAATTTACTCTGCAAAATCAAAAATAGATTAATATAGCCCTGTTCAGTACATAAAAACAGCAATCTAAAGGACCCAGCCTGGCATGGTGGCCAAGTAGCTAAATCCATGCTTTGCAATCACCAGGATCCCACATGGGTGAGGGTTTGTGTTCAGTCAGCCCCACTTCCCATCCAGTTGTGGCCTGGGAAATCAGTCAAGGATGGCCCAGAGCCTTGGGACCCTGAACCCACGTGGAAGAACTAGAAGAAACTTCTGCTTCTAGCTTCAGATTGACTCAGCTCTGGCCATTGTGGCCACTTGGAGTGTGAACTAGTAGACAGAAAATCATTCTGTTTCTCCTTCTCTCTGTGGATCTGTCTTTCCAATAAAAAATGATAAAATAAATCTTTCACAAAAATCACTGTGTGGGAGTGGCTATTTAGCCCACATCCCATAGCAGTACACCGAGGTTCAATGTTGGATATGGGCTGCTGACTCCAGCTGCTGAAACTGGCCGCTGACTCCAGCTGCTGCCAGCACAGACCATGGGAAGCCCTGGTCTCGGACTGGCCGCTGACTGCAGCTGCTGAAACTGGCCGCTGACTCCAGCTGCTGCCAGTACAGAGCCTGGGAAGCCCTGGTAAGCGTCTGCTTACTGCCCGGGAGACCTGGCCACCCTTGGCTTCTGCTTAGACCCTATCCCAGCCACAAGCACATTGAAACCTTCTATTTATCTCTTTCTGAAATAAGGTACTTTTTATCTAAATGGTTTTAACAAACAGGCATAAGTAAATGAGTGGCTGAAAATCTGAGGTATACAAATGTCATGAAATATCATATATATGACCACATGAGCTTGATGAAAAATACTAACAGTAACTGATTAAGTTGTTACTGGGGAGAGGAAAGGAAATTAATGGAGAACAGAACAGAAAAAGAGGAAGAATCATAAAACAATCTATGTATATGATACTATTTAAATAAAATTATATGTGTACGTGAATATGAATGAATAACCATGGGAGGATGACCACCATGGTTTTCTAAAGTCAAAAATATAAAAATCTGTAATACTTTAATTCTTTAATATTTGCATTCTGAAAATTACATAATTAAAAATTTTAAATGTGTTTTTTCATCATCTAAATTACTTTTGTACAAGAGGAAACACAATATTAAAGTTGTTTTCACTGTGACACGTGTCTATGTAAAGGAAGATCACGTACCAGCACTTCTGGCTCTGCCTGGAACCACAGGTACAGGCAGGTACACTTCACAACTGTGGTCATATGTGTATTTGTCCAATACTATTAATACTTCAAAGTGTTTGCATATCTTTTTAAGAGTGATCATTTTTATTGGAAAGTCAGACATACAGAGAGGAGGAGAGACAGAGATCTTCTATCCACTGGTTCACTCTCCAAGCAGCAGCAACAGCCAAAGCTGAGCCAAACCGAAGCCAGGAGCCAGGAGTTTCTTCCGGCTCTTGCACTCAGCTGCAGGGTCCCAAGGCCCCAGGCTGTCTTAAACTGCCTCCCCAGGCCACAAGCAGGGAGCTAGGGAGCTGGATGTGAAGTGGAGCAGCTGGGGTTAGAACAGGCACCTATATGGGATCCCGGTGCATGCAAGGCAAGGACTCTAGTCACTAAGCCACTGGCAAGGCTTTTGCATATCTTAAAGATGCTTGAGACGTATTTCTTCATTTGACAGGCAAAGTAACAGAGAGAGGCAGAGACAAAGAAAGAGCCTTCCTTCACTGCTTACCTCCCCAAATGGCTGCAATGGCCAGCACTAGTATGGGCCAAAACCAGAACTGGGAACTCCATCCGGGTCACCCTACAACAGGGGGCAAGGGCGCAAATGCAGGTGGGAAATGTCTGGGTCCTTCTTTTGAGAAGCCTCAGATGAGATGATCCATCAGGTAGGAAATATCTGGTCCTTCCTTTGGGAACCCTCCCACTTCATCAGCTGCCTCTTTTTATTCAACAAGAACTCTGCAATGACGAAAAAACTTCATTACATTCAAATTTGGACAACAACTGTGAGAACGTCCGGGCAGGCTCATGAAATGCATTCTATGTGGCTGGTTTTCTTTCATGTGTGCTGGAACTTTAATGCTGAACACACGTGAAGAAAAGACATATTGATTCTATGTCTAAAATAATCCAGGATTACCACCAATCCAAGATTAAAAAAATAAGAACTCTTGCTTCTTGAGCTTCAGAAGACATTTTAATTACTTCGGTATCTAAGTTGTTAAGAAGTTGGAATTTTCAGAATATGAAAATATCAATGTAGAAAATAAGTTAATATTGGTAAGATTTTATAATCCAGTATCATTACCATATCTTTTAATTACCTTTTCACCCAAGCCTGAGAGTATTGCAAGATTTACTATATTAAAATAAATAAATTTACAAAGTCATGATTAATTTTCAAATGTAATAAATCAATGGCATATGTAATTTCTCTCACATTTACTCACCAAGATGAATAAACCAGCATAGAACATGTAGTTGAAATAAGTTATTTAGAGGCAAGTAAATTGTTATCCTAGATCAACACACGGATTTATTAGCTTCAGAAAAGCAATTAAAACAGTTCAGTGTATTTCTGAACTCTGTTTTAGAACCATTATTCCACAGCTGAACAATACATTGGGATTAAAAATCAACCTTAATTGCAATTCACAATTTTTTCTAAAAAGCAAACAATCCTGAAAAGAGTACCAAATCAATTTACAAGAATAGATCTGAGATGAGCCACAGAAAGCATGGTGTTACCTAATGACAAGGGCAGAGGTAAACGGGCCAGAGCTCCCAGCAGCCTTCCAATTTAACTGACAAGGTCCAAAGAACGACCTTCCAAAGCAAATGTAGCAGTAGAAGACAATAACGCATTATTTTGGTAGCTTTTTACATCTATTTGACTTATACGTGGTAGGTTCTGTTTTATCTCTCCTGCTCTGAAAAAAAACAAATTCCAGATGCATTCAATTCTGCAGAGAGATCACATAGAGGGAGGGAGAAAAGATGGCCGACTGTAGACTGACGTGATCGGGGGTCCAGAAAGGAGGGGATGGAATTTGAAAGAACTGCGGGCCAAAGGAAGAGAATTACAGAATACTGGGAGAAATCCCCAAGTGTCGCCAGGACAGAGAAAGATGGCACACAGCAGTGAAATAGACGCAAAAGACTGTAAACTACAACTCAAGAGGGTGAAGAAAGGCTCCCGGCTACAGAGACTCCAGTGAAATTCGATGAGCGAATTTCAGTGAGTTGCTAACACATTTGGTGAGTTGCCTGCCCATAGCAGGGGGAAAAGAGCAGTTGCACCCAGAGAACAAAACACAGCAAAGGGTGTCTGAACTGAGAAACATGTGGCAGATGTGGACCTAGGTGATCTGGCCAGAGGAGAGAATGCCACTGTGCAGAGGGAAGCAAAGAGGCCGGGTGAGCCTGGAAATTAGAATCCTCCTGCACCAGGCTGTGCCACTCCGTGTGCCACAATAACTACACAAAAGGGATACCTAATATCTATCTCTAATATCGCATGGGACTGAGGCGCCATGGGATCATAGAGTCATGGGAGTGAGGAAGAGGGAGGAAGAGTAAACTCCAACAGGGGAGTAAGCACCAGCAAGGAAAAAAAAAAAAAAAAACAAGGAGAGCAATAACTCGGGTCACCCACAGGGTGGCAGCAAAGGTCAAGGGTTAGAAGTGACAGACAGTGACCATCCTCAAGTACCCCAGGAAAAAAATCCCAGCAATGTATCAGAGACCAATACCACAAGGCAACAAGACAACACAAAGGCATGCGGTGAGGTTACAGGAATAGAAATGAGTCAGAGGAAGGAACCAGTGCCACCCCAAAAAAGTTACCAAAAGGCCTGTCAATCACAGAGATTACAGATGAAGAAGTTGACCTAAATCAGGGAATTCAGAAAAAAAAATTATAGAACTCTTCAGACAATGAAAAATGATGGGAGAAGCTCAAGGAATTTAAAAATCAAATCCTTACAGAAATAAAACTATTCAAAAATGAAATCATTGACTTGCAGCACAAAGTTGAGCGCTTGACTTAGAATGAATTGAGCAGAAGACAAAATCTCAGAAATGGAAGAAAACCAGAACCAAAAAAAGCAGTTCATCAAACAGCTGGAGAAACACCTGAACAAAGCCAAGAAGAAAATGAACAACAACCTCAAAAAGTCAAATATCAGTGTAATAGACCTTCCTGAAGGAGCGGAAAGAGAGACAGGTTTAAAACAAGTACTCAGTGAAATTACAGAGGAGAACTTCCAAGCTCCTGGGAACACAAATCCAGCCCCAATCCAGGAAGGACAGAAAACCCCCAACAGATTTGACCCAAAGAGATCCTCACCCATACATGTTTTGCTCAAGCTCCCTTCCAACGAATACAAGGAAAGAATTCTGAGAAAAGTACAAAAAGACAAGATTACATTTAGAGGAAAACCAGTAAGAATTACTGCTGACTTCTCAGAAGAAACCCTCCAAGCAATGAGAGAATGGAGTGAAATCTTTCAAATCCTGAAACAAAACAACTGTCAACCAAGAACAATGTACCCAGAGAAGATCTCAATTGTATTAGAGAATGAAATTAAATACTTCCATAGCAAAGAGAAACTAGAATACACCAGCACGAAACCAGCTCTAGAAAATCTCCTTAGGAAAGTGCTAAACCCAGAAAAAAAGGATGAAAACCACAGTGAAAGATGGCAAATGGGAAGAATGCCCCACTAAAGTTCAAACAAGGAAAGACAATTAAACAGAGATACCAACACTCGCAAATACACACATGCACAAATACACACACGCTTGGCAGGTCAAAATTACAACCTCTCAATATTAACTCTAAACATAAATGGCCTAAATTCACCAATCAAAAGACACAGATTAACTAAACGGATCAACAGGATCCAATTATTTGTTGCCTACAAGAGCCACATCTAACCAAAAAAAAAAAAAAAAAATGCTAAGAAACTGAAAGTGAAGGGATGAAAAAAGACATTCCACGCCAATGGACGAGAAAAACAATACACAAAAAATTCAGATGATATAGACTTCATGTGACAAGCATCAAAAGGGACAGAGAAGGGCATTTTATATTGTTGAAGGGAACCATCCATCAGGAAGTGATCACCATTATACACATCCACACACCAAACACAAGTGCACACAGCTACGTGAAGCAATTACTGACAGACTTAAGGGAAGACAGATTCAAATACAATCATCCTAGGAGACCTCAACACCACATAACACCAATAGACAGATCAACAAGACAGAAACTCAGAGAAACAACAGAACTCACACAGAAAATAGAAAAAAATGGACTTAGTAGACATTTGCAGAACCTTTCCATCCTAAGGACTGAGAATATACATTTCTCTTAGCAGTGCATGGCACCTTCTCCAAGATCGAGCACATGATAGGTCACATAGTAAGTCTCATTAACTTAAAAAAAGTTGGAATCATACCATGAACCTTCTCAGACCACCAAGGAGTGAAAGTGGAGATCAATAAATCAAAATGCTGTCAGGAAATATGTAAACTCTTGGAGGTTGGACAATATGCTATTAAATGAACAATGGGTCAGAGAAGAAATTAAGGATTTGGTCAAAAAAATTATGGAAACCAACAAAAACTCAAATCCAGCATTCCAAAACTTGTATGACACCACCAAAGCAACAATACATGGTAAGTTCATTGCAATTTGTACTTATTTCAAGACCCAAGAAAGCAACAAAATAAAGGAATTAACCATACACCCCCAGAAATTGGAAAAGAAGCAACAAAATGGCCCCACAAGCAATAGGAAACAAGAAATCTTCAAAACAAGAAAAGAGATAAACCAAATAGAAATTTTAAAAAATACACAAAATCAACGAATCAAAAAGTTGGTTTTTTGAGAAGATAAGCAAAATAGAAACCCCCAGGGCCCAACTGACAAAAAAAAAAAAAAAGAGAGAGAAAACGAGAATAGCATCAAAGATGAAAAACTACCTTTTTCATCGTTATGTTGCCATTGTGAGACTTTGCAACCATTGAGAAAATAATTAGAAATTACTACAAACAACTGTACTCCAACAAATCAGAAGACCACCAAGAAATGGAAAGGTTCTTGGACTTCCACTACCTACCCAAACTTAGCCAAGAAGTAACAGAAGACCTGAATAAACCTATAATGAGGCAGAGATTGAATCAGTGATTAAAGACCTCCCAATAAAAAAGAGCCCAGGTCCATATGGTTTCACTGCAGAATTGTACAAAACATTCCAAGCAGAGCTAATCCAAATCCTCTACAAACTTTTTAAAACAACAGAAGAGGAAGCAACCCTTCCAAACTCATTCTATGAAGCCAACATCACCTTAATCCCAAAGCTGGACAAAGAACAGAGAAGGAAAACTACAGACTGATCTCCCAGATGAACATTCATACTAAGATCATCAACAAAATCCTACCCAATAGAATTAAAAAAAAACAGACAGATCATTCATCCAGACCAAGTAGGATTCATCCAAGAAATGCAGCGATGTAATACACCACATCCAAAAACTGAAGAACAAAAATCATAGAATAGTATCAATAGATGCAGAAAAAGCTTTTGACAAAGTCCAACATCACTTCATGCTAAAAACTCTAAACAAGAAATGCATAGAAGGAACAATCCACAACATAATCAAAGCATTATATGAAAAACCCAATGCCAGCATCATACTGAATGAGAAAAACTGGAACCATTTCCTCTGAGCTCTGGAACAAGACAAAGATGTCTACTATCACCACTGCTATTCAACACAGTACTAGAGGTACTCACAGAGGCTACAAGACAAGAAAAAGATATCAAAGGGATTCAAATGGAAAATGAAGAAGTCGAGCTATCACTATTTGAAGGTGACATGATCCTTTACATAGAAGAACCAAGAGACTTGATACAGAGACTGCCAAAACTTACATGAGACTGGTAGAGTGGCAGGGTACAAAATAAATGCACAAAAATCAACAGCCATAGTGTACGCAAAATAGCCCCAAGATGGAAAAAGATGGAAAAAGACCAGCACCATGGCATTCAAAATAACATAAGAAAATAAAGTATCGAGGATTAAACTTAACTAAAAATGGAGAAGACTTCTTTGAAGAAAGCTACAAAGAACCTTAAAAATGAAATTGAAGAAGAGTTCAAAAAATGAAGAAACACACCATATGTATTGTTAGAGTTATAAGCCTATATGGACTATCCTAAAATTTGCAGAGTTCAGTAAAAATCACGTTTGAATACTAAATACAAAAATGAAAATAGACACGAGACAGCTGAATAGTATCCTATAACCATTTTAAGGTGTATCGCAGTTGGTTGTATATATACTAAAATTGAGATATCAAGGAAGTAGTTATGGCATGGTTAAGAACTTGCATACTCTAATATATTGGTCACTCAATACCATGTCAATTAATCCCATAATGTCGTTAATTTCCATGTTCCTTCTTGTTGTTGAAGTTGTGTATTGGCATCTCATTGGAGGGGATGATGTTCTGCAAGTTCTACTTTCAGACCAGGGATGGTCTCCCAATGAAACTGAAGAATTTATCTGGACGTTAAGATGCTGGACTCTGCATGGTCCATGCCCGCAATGAGGGAATCATGACTGAATTTGAACAGTACCACTGTAACAATGTGGAGGATTTCAATATGGGGGGGGGGTGCTTGAGGAGCAGCTGGGGAAATCGCAGAGCCTATGAAATTGTCATTAAATGAAATAATAATCATAATCATAAATCTCCAGAGAAAACAATCAGATGACTAAGTAAAGACAAATCCTTCTAAAAACACCAGATTACATGGCAGACGTGGTCAAGGCTCAATCATGTACCAACCTTAAACTCTCCTGCACAAGAATCATCTAAAATGTGCATTCCCAAATAGAGTTGGTGCAGTCCCATCCTATCCACCAGGATGCCACACACTGAAACCAAGAGCCAAGCAAGTGCTGTCTGTGTGGGTGTGTTTGCTTGGATGTGGGAGGGAGTAAAAATGTAAATACCACAACTATCCCATTACAACAAATTCCTGTTGATCAATTTCTGCTCATGCGTAAACCATTCAGATCTCACAGAACAGCATAGGAGCAATTTCAAAGTATGAGTGTGAAAGATTTAACATCTGAGGTCAGGATGAGGTTTTCCTATTAAGCTGCCATTTCCTTTACAAAATGGACTACTTTGTACTTACTGCTACCCTTTGAACTCTTACAGTGAATAATTAACACTAAACTACAAAGCATATTTTGTGATGCTGATTACACTGTAGGCTCCAGGTTTTTGCTTAGTGGTTCATTTTAAATGCCCACCAATCCCCAGAGGGATAACCCTGTCATTAGCCTGAAGCAACAAAATTGGCTGCCCCCTGAAAGCTCTGGATAATAATAAAAAGGTCTTGTTGGCAACTCACCATACTGACAGTGGGGTCCGTGAAATGCCTCTGCACACTGGTCCAGCACGGCCTCATCATCTCGACGTTCCCTCTGCACACTGGTCCAGCACGGCCTCATCATCTCAACGTTCCCTCTGCACACTGGTCCAGCACGGCCTCATCATCTCGACGTTCCCTCTGCACACTGGTCCAGCACGGCCTCATCATCGCGACGTCCCCTCTGCACACTGGTCCAGCACGGCCTCATCATCTCGACGTTCCCTCCCATGGATGGGAGTCCCAGAGGCAGAGCAAGCTGGAAAGAGGATGTGAAAAGGGTAGAATGGATTTGAGAGAAAAGATATAATCAGGACAACCATGTTTCTAATATAACACAACCCAGAAATTTCCACAAATCATCTCAGCTAATTACAGGATGTTTTCATCACAACCTCAGGCCTAAGTATCTCAGTGACACTTCTAGAACTCTGGGGAGGGGAAGCAACTGCATCATCAGGAAACAGAAAATGCGCAATCCCCGACCCATCCCAGACTAGCTAAATCAGAATCCACATGTCAACCAGACGCCAGCCAGGGCGGTCTGTATTCACATACAGACATGAGAATGATTGGACTAAAGGACTACCCCACCTCACTCCCCTGCCCCCTGTGGTCAAAACAATCACGAATAATAATCAAACACATAGCTAAACAAAACAAAACCAGTAACTGTCAGATGGAAATGATTGTGACAGGTGTTACACAACAATAAGTAAGTTATCTGATACTCATTCTAAGAGTCCAGGAGGAACCCTGCACAGCTGTCCTCATGCCCAACACACTGCCCTTCTCCCTGCCCAGCTGTCCTCACTGCCTAACACATTGCCCAGGCACCCTGCACAGCTGTGCTCACTGCCTAACACATTGCCCGGGCACCCTGCACAGCTGTGCTCACTGCCTAACACACTGCCCTTCCCCCTGCCCGGGCACCTTGCACAGCTGTCCTGCCTAACACACTGCCCTTCTCCCTGCACAGCTGTCCTCACTGCCTAACACACTGCCCTTCCCCCTGCCCGGGCACCCTGCCCAGCTGTCCTCACTGCCTAATACACTGCCCTTCCCCCTGCCCGGGCACCCTGCACAGGTATTCCCATTGAACCTATCACATTGCCCTCTCTCTCCACACCCTAACCAGCTGCAGGGCCTAGCACTTCATGTCAATGCACACGCAACACTAAGCCTGTGGCAACTGCACTGAGCTATTTCAAGAACAGAAAGTACACTGGGGAAGGAAGCAGGAAGCCGCCAAACTCTCTGAGGTGCGGAGTAGCTAGAGAGATGAATTGTTGTGCCCTGGTGCTGCATTGATTGCAACACATTGAAGCATTTTAACTGACTTCGCAATAACCATAAACACACAATATGGGTAAAGGAGTCGCTAAAGAGAGCCATTTCTCCTGGCGTGAATAAACTATATAATGCCATTAGTTCTGCAGCCTGAGTGCTGTCAAACTCTCTCCAAAGACTGAAATCCCCTTGCCAGAGGTTTCTTACAGGACTGCACACCTCATCTTAAAAAGTCAACTGCCTTTAGAGTTCTGCAATTAATCATGACAAGCAAAGTTGAGAAATCCCATTTAGATTTAGTGTGGTGATTTCCCTCCGGACTTTTGAATCAAATGTGGATTACAAATTTGATGATATGGAAAAGGAGCAAACGGAGAAGAGAGATGGAAGTCAGGGGGAGAACCTGTCTGGCTTTTAAAGAAAGAGAACGGAAAGCAGCACTTCCCTAGGTCCTCAGTGATGAACTATCATCAGAAACGCTTAGCAGAAAGGCTTCGTGCGATGTGGCTCGTGTGATGTGTGAATTCTCGGTACAAATAGACACTCTGAATCTGCGGTGACTCTAAAGAAGCTGAAAGTTTGACAGCCATGATAGGAATAAAGCCAGAAGCAGAGCAAAGCCATCCCTTCCACAGGCAGAGAAAGGCAGGGAGAATTGTAGCTCAGAGCACAGGTATTCCGGTCTGTCGTCCCACCATCTCCACCCGGGACAACAGCCCCAGGCATACACCTGTCTGTATGTGTTGTAGCATCGGGTCCTCACAGACACAGGAATCTGCTTCAGTGGAAGACGGTGCTTCCTCTTAAAAGAAAGCTGCCCCCTCCAAGTCACTCAAACGTCATCCCGATTCGAATTATGCCAGCCATCTAAATCCAACTCTCTGTGCTAATAAACACTAAGATAAATTCCACTTCCTGCAGTCTCACATATCCCGGAATCAGTCAGGCCAGCAAGACTCTGAAGACCTTAATGAATTCCTTAAAGACCATGAAATGCAAGCTTTCCAACTTGACATTGAAGGTGCAACATGCTAGTTGTACTACAGCATAAATTCTCAATCACGTTGATATAACCCACAGGGAGACGACAATTAGTCCTTTGGCAATGGTAGCAGTAATAATAATATCCTGTTACCCTGAACTGCATCCTTGTTAATGTTTAGTATCCTGAATTCAGATCCAGTAGACTCATTTCAGAAACTCAATCCATCAGCACCGATTTCTATCAAGAGGTTTTTAGGCACTTTGTAAAACTATTTTAAAACCTTTAAAAAAATTAAAGTCTGCATGTAACTTTAGCTCCTAGAAAGCATTGTGGACACACTGCTTTTTCTCTCCTCTTTCAGCCCGCCGAGTTAATCCTAATTCAAAGGCCATGGCCAAGTTAAAGAAGCCATAGGATTCAAAGTGCTATGAGCGTGCCAAGGGCGGGTCAGGCATGATTCCCAACCACGCAGTCTCTTCGAGCGGTGTTAAATTTAGCAAACCAACACAATACTGCTGGTTTCTGGCAGGTTTTTGATCTTCAGTTGTCAGCGCTGTATCAGGCCATGAGGTAAAATTAGTGGCATCTAACCCAAAATATCACCCACATGTGTGAGGTCTAAAGAATAGTTCTGAAGGAACACCCATCACAGGTGAGCAGACTTCATGCTTCTTCATTGATGCCCAACAATGAATCGCACTACGTAAAATACTGAGGTACTCTTGCAACTTCACACTTTGAGACTTTTCCAAACATCTTTCTTGATGTCTTGTATTTGTCTGTAGGGCAGAGAGACTAAGCAAGAGATCTCAGTCCCTGGTTCACTCCCTAGGTGTTCGCAGCAGCCAGAGCTGGGCCACACTAAAGCTAGGTGCCTGGAACGCCATCCAGGACTTTCACACAGGCCACCGAGAGCCAGTTACTTGAGCCCACATCTGCTGCTTTCTAAGACACACAGAAGCAGGAACCCGCCATCAGGACCAGAGGCAGGATGGTTCACGATGTCCCAAGCATCACCTTAACTGTGCTCCAAGTGCCCACTCCAGGAAATGACACATTCATCTTCCCCTTCTCTGATAACCACACACCATCTGGGCCAGCATAGCCTTGCTTCCAGGGCTTGAAGGTGAGTGAATGCCTGGACACAGGGACAGGAAAGGTCCACTACAGGCAGTCAGTTACAGTTCTTCACAAATAATTGGCCTTGAAAAAAATAAAAGAATAGTCATTATATTAAAAACACGTAGATCGTATGGATGAGGCTAAACATTGTTCTTCATTTTTGTAAAGTGCTTAAGACAGCAAGTGCCTGCATAGAACAAACAGGAGAACATGCTATAAACTCTCAAGTTTGTGCCCTATCAATACACACAATTACCACATGGCAATTGGAGACGAAATGTGTTTTTCAGAAAATAAAGAACCAGGAGGGCCCAGCGCGATGGCATAGTGGTTAAGGTCCTCGCCTTGCACGCCAGGGATCCCATATGAGCGCAGGTTCTAATCCCAGCAGCCCCGCTTCCCTTCCAGCTCCCTGGCTGTGGCCCGGGAAAGCAGTCGAGGACGGCCCAAAGCTTTGGGACCCTGCACCCACGTGGGAGACCCGGAAGAGGCTCCTGGCTTGGGATCGGCATAGCATCGGCCGTTGCGCTCACTTGGGGAGTGAATCATCGGACGGAAGATCTTCCTCTCTGTCTCTCCTCTCTGTATATCCAATAAAAATAAAATCGTTTTAAAAAAAAAAAGAACCAGAAAAAGAAAAGCAAAAATAAATGCTAAGGCCCAGGCAAAATGTAAAAATCAGAGGTTATTAGGTAATTTAACCTACAAAACTTAAGCTAAAACTCAGGTTTTGATCTCTTTCAAACCCAAAATATGGAACACAGAAAAGAATGGAGACACAGGATTCTCTGTAACTATTAAATAAAAAAGAAAAAGCAAGCCAATTCATCAAGAGGAATTTAAGGTTTTTTATGAAAATCATTTCAAAACTACATTTTTCATCAGCATGTTTCTTTCGACTTTACACAAAACGTTTGTTGAAATACAAATATTTGGAACAAGTATCACTACACTCATATTTCCTTACATGAAGTTTATACAGATAGGATTTTTAGATATACTATATTTACATTAGGATTTTTAACGGCACTGTCCTTAATTTGTAAAGTGTGAGGCTGGAAAATACTGCTACACTGGGAAACCAGAATTCACATTTAAGATGATCTGATAATTTGAGGAATATTTTTTACTTATTGGAGAATGATTTATGAGTTTACGTAAATCATTTGAAATTTGAGGAAAAGAAGTGATACCCAGTTGGTCCGAGCATTCAGTAGCCCTGGAACCAAGCTTAAAGTCACACCCTGAAGCTTCTGATGCCCTGATGTTCCTGCCCTCCGCAATTCCAGACCCTGTGTCTGCACGCTCAAAATCCACAGAAAGGGAGTCAGTTTCTCGCAAGGAACCACCTTTTGACACAAGTGACCTGTGAGTGTGCCCAGGGACAGTCTAGGCTCTGGGTCTGGACCTCCCACTGTCACCCATGACCCTGTGAGAGTGCCCAGGGACACTCTAGGCTCTGACTCAGGACTTCCCACTGTCACACATGACTGTGAACGTGCCCAGGGACACTCTAGGCTCTGGGTCAGGACCTCCCACTGTCACGCACATGACCCTGTGAGCGTGCCCAGGGACACTCTAGGCTCTGGGTCAGGACCTCCCACCTCAGACACATGACTCTGTGAGCGTGCCCAGGGACACTCTAGGCTCTGACTCAGGACCTCCCACTGTCACACATGACTCTGTGAGCGTGCCCAGGGACACTCTAGGCTCTGGGTCAGGACCTCCCACTGTCACACATGACTCTGTGAGCGTGCCCAGGGACACTCTAGGCTCTGACTCAGGACCTCCCACTGTCACACATGACTCTGTGAGCGTGCCCAGGGACACTCTAGGCTCTGACTCAGGACCTCCCACTGTCACGCACATGACACTGTGAGCGTGCCCAGGGACACTCTAGGCTCTGAGTATGGACCTCTCACTGTCACGCACATGACACTGTGAGCGTGCCCAGGGACACTCTAGGCTCTGACTCAGGACCTCTCACGGTCACCCACATGACTCTGTGAGCGTGCCCAGTGACACTCTAGGCTCTGAGTCAGGACCTCCCACTGTCACACATGACTCTGTGAGCGTGCCCAGGGACACTCTAGGCTCTGGGTCAGGACCTCCCACTGTCACACATGACTCTGTGAGCGTGCCCAGGGACACTCTAGGCTCTGGGTCAGGACCTCCCACTGTCACACATGACTCTGTGAGCGTGCCCAGGGACACTCTAGGCTCTGACTCAGGACCTCTCACGGTCACCCACATGACTCTGTGAGCATGCCCAGGGACACTCTAGGCTCTGACTCAGGACCTCCCACTGTCACGCACATGACACTGTGAGCGTGCCCAGGGACACTCTAGGCTCTGGGTCAGGACCTCCCACTGTCACACATGACTCTGTGAGCGTGCCCAGGGACACTCTAGGCTCTGACTCAGGACCTCCCACTGTCACGCACATGACACTGTGAGCATGCCCAGGGACACTCTAGGCTCTGGGTCAGGACCTCCCACCTCAGGCACATGACACTGTTAGCATGCCCAGGGACACTCTAGGCTCTGACTCAGGACCTCTCACGGTCACCCACATGACTCTGTGAGCGTGCCCAGGGACTTACTGGTCATGACAACACTGATAACTGCCTGCACTTCTCACACTGCTATTGCCTCACTGCCTGGGACTGCCTACTTTTTTGGTACCACTGCTTTTTTCATCTCTAAATCACACTCTGATTTCACTTACAGCTCAGCTCTCACCTCCAGCCATGTTACTGAAAGGTGTTCTTTCAGAAAGTTAATCTCAGCCAAACTGATTAACACTCAAGGAGAACATTTATTTAATTGGAACAATTAATCGTTTACATAAGTATCGTAATAAAACAATAAAGGCAAAAACTGTATGTGAGCAGAGCATCAATAAAATCAACAAGAATTAGCAGAGCTAACAAAACCCTTAGCTTTTTAGATCTCCAAATTCGGGCCCCATGCATTAGCCTCATGACTATATGCTCGCCTTGCATGTGCCAGGATCCCTGTGTGTGCCAGTTCCTGTTTGAGCTGTTCTACTTCCCATCCAGCTCCCTGCTTGTGGCCTGGGAAGGCAGCAGGTGATGGCACAAAGCCTTGGGACCCAGTACCTGCATGGGAGACCCAGAAGATGATCCTGGCTCCTGGTTTTGGATTGGCTCAGCTCCAGCCATTGTGGCCACTCTGGGAGTGAATCATCTGTTGGAAGGTCTCTGTCTCTCCTCCTTTCTGTATATCTGACTTTCCAATAAACATAAATAATATGGCCCGGCACGGTTAAAGTCCTCACCTTATACACGCAAAGGTCCCTTATGGTTGCCTGTTCTAATCCCAATGGACTCTCTTCCCATCCAGCTCCCTGCTTCTGGCCCTGGAAAGTATTCAAATGTGGCCCAAAGCTTGGGACCTTGCACCTGCCTGAAAGACCCAGAATAGGCTCCAAGCTGCAGGCTCCAGGCTCCAGGCTCCAGGCTCCAGGCTCCAGGCTCCTGGCTTCAGATCAGCACAGCTCTAACCATTGAGGCCACTTGGGGAGTGAATCAGCAGACAGAAGAACTTGTTCTCCGTCTGTGCTCCTCTCACTACATCTAACTTTCTAATAAGTCTAAACAACAAAAAAAAAAAGACAAATAGTGAATCTTAGAACAGAAGATCTCCAAATTAGATTCCCTGTGAACACCCTAGCCCTACACCTGCCTGCTTCCTCAGTAAAGGACCCAGTTGTTGGTTCCTGATGGTGTACAGCCTCAGCACCATCCCCCCTCAGTCCTGCTTTACAACTTCCTCCTGTGTCCACTTACCCATTTACCAGCACCCAGCCTCTCACCCAATCACCCACCACACATATTTCCATTCAGTGTCATAGCTATTCCCCCAGAAAAATTGGGTACAAGTAGTTTTCTTGGACCGAGCAGTGAAGAAATAGGATGAAGAACAATTAACGTAGGAGACTGGGAGCTTGTAGACTACCCTTTGTCAGTGATGGGTTGTTGAGTCTCCCCCACTAATACAATCAGGCAATCAGCTTCCAGAAAATAAAGAAGCTAACCTTTGCTTGAAGAAGGAGAAAGCACGATGCTAGCAGTTGGAAGCCTGGCAGGTGCACAGTAATAAACAGAGCAAATCTGGGCATAACACTGAGAATTACAGAGGCAGATACTACAACCAAAGACGACCTAAACAGAAGACAGAGTTTGTAATAAGCATTCAAAGACTTGCACACAAAACGTGGCATACACCAGAGGCTGAACCACAGAGAAGCCGGCATAGATCCGTTAATGAGCAAGGACTTCAACTGAAGGGGTGAGACTATGTCCTGAAAGGTGCAAGATGAAGGTTGACAATTCTGGCAGAAGGCATAGAATGAGAAAAGGCTTGCAAATGCAAACAATACTTGGCCTACCAATGATTGGAGAAAAGACCCAGACTTCAGCTGATGAGACTCTTGGTCAAACATGCAAAGTTTTTCAGACTGACTTTATTAGTGCATAGGAAGAGACAGCATATTTAGTGTTCTGATTTCTACACGGATCTGCTACAGTCAGGACACCAAAGGAAGCAAAGCTTTACTGTGCCAGCCCCACAACTCTGCATAGCTCCTAAGGTTTCCAGTCAGAGAAATGACCAACCATGACCATCAGGATGTTCCAAAAAGAACCTCATCAAGACTTGGCATCCACTCAATACTAAAAGTTTCCTTATTAAGGACCATAAAACCCCTACCTCTAACTACCCCATAATCTGTCATATTCTTCCACATGCATAAATGACACATTTTTCTCCTACTAAATTGCCCACTAATTTACAGACCAATTGACTCTAAGTTGGTAAATTCTTTCCCTTTAGACACACAGTAGCCTGCTGTTTTCTAATTATAGAGATATTAGGGTGGACATGCGGCTCAGGGCTGAAGAAGCTGCTTGGGACTCTATCCCATATTAGAGTGCCTGATTCCAGTCCCAGCTAGCCTCACTTATGACCTAGCTTCCTGGCAAAGGGCAGCCTAGGAGGCCGCAAACAGAGCAATTTTAATTACACAGACGTCAAATGATATCATGATAATGAGACTTCAAATATATGACCATAAAATATCTATTACTGAATGAATGGGGAAAATGCATGTTTATGTTTTATATACATCTTTACTTACAAGTGTATACTACTGGGACTAGTGCTGTGCACACAGGTGAAACTGCCATCTGCAATGCTTATATTCCATTTGGACGCTAGTTCCAACCCCAGCCGTTCCACTTTCCACCCAGCTCCGAGTTAATGCGCCAGGAAGGCAGCAGAGGACAGCCCGGGTGGGTCCACATGAGACCTGGAACATGTTCCTGACTTCATCTCTCCCAGTTCAGGCCACTGCAGCAGAGGACAACCCAGGTGCGTCCATGTGAGACCTGGAACATGTTCCTGGCTTCATCCCTCCCAGTTCAGGCCACTGCAGCCATCTGGGGAGTGAGCCAGTGGATGGAAGATTTCTCTTTTACTACAACTCTGCCTTTTTACTACGTAAGATAACAACTGAATTCTTTACATATTTTTAGGTTATTTAGTTAGGGATTACTGTATATAGTTAGCGAATCTCTCCCATAGTTCCATGTGGCATCCTTGCTAAATCAAAATAATACACTTTGTATTGCCTGGTTTTACTTCAAAAACTTTCTCACATTAACGTTTTAATTCAGCTTCCACTCAGTTAACATTTTTTAAGAAGTATATCTTGTGCTATTGTTTTAAATCTTGCTATTTTTTTTAACAGTTTGTAGCTGAATTTGTTAATTTCTAAGTTTTAGTAAGTAACATCAATACAGATACGTGCACTTTATTATACCTGCAGTTGTTTTACTACCTCATATTGTGGCTTCTGTTCACCAGTGACTTCCATTGAGTCTGCCAGTCTATTATTTTGCCTGCTGGAAGAAAATGTTTCCCTTATTTTGATTTCCTCCACTTATTTGCCTAGTTGTAAATCCTACTTTTAATGTTTTAATGATCAACATTATATAAGTCACCTAGATATAAGGATAATTTAAAAAATAATTTGTGGAAATGAAATTTAAAATGTTTATTTTTGACATAAAAATTTACATCCAAACATAGTTTTTACTCCATTTTCTGTGGCTCTGATGCATGCATTTCAAATGTCACATTTCCCACAAACCTGATGCATTAGGTTTTATACATTTTTTCATAAAAGAACATAGATTTTTATTCTTTTATTTTCATCATTTACTTAAAAGGCCAAGGGAGATGGAGAGATAGAGAAACACAGAGCAATCTCCCCTTGGCTGGTTAATTTTCAAGATGCCTACAATAGATGAACCAAATCAAGGCTGGGAACCAGAAAACAAACCAAGTCTCCCCTAGGGTGGCATCCACCACCTGCTGCCTTCCGGAACCTGCATTAGCAGGAATCCGGAATCCAGAGCAGAGCTGGGATGCAAACCTTGGATGTAAGCACCGCAAATGTCCTCCAAAGGCCTTCACCATGGAGACAAAAGCCCACCTCTTCTAACAGGATTCAATCCTTCATCCTGACAAAATGAACCACGTGTCAGCTCTTTATCCTAGGTTTCTGACACGGGGCTCCTAAAACAGCCTGAATTTCCTGATAGCACTACTTTTGTTACACTGTGCGGATAAGTCATTTTGGGCCCTCAAATGAAGTCTGAGCCTCACAGGGACCAACCACATGATCACAGGTGTGGAACTTCCAGTTCCCTGACTTCCTTAGAAAGGAAGGGAGCCTAGTAGAGCCACTGCTTCTACCAACTCTGCCCAGGTAATAAAACACCAGTAAAAACAATGGACATGTTTCTAAAAAAACCTGGAAATGTGCAATTAGGGAACATATTGACATGTTTGCTGGGAAAGTGAGATGGTCTGTTCCACAGGGCAAGGCACCAAAGCCCTGTCATCCTTCCCAGCATCTGATCATCTGGCTGTTCTTCCTCATTTGCATCTTTGATAAATGCAACTAAAATCATAAATACAAATATAGGGTCTTCCTGAGTTCTGAGGGTTCTTAGGGACAATCATCAGAATCACGGAACCTGAATGTCATAAAAAGCACCAACTACGTAGCTAGTTAGTAACCGCAGGAGAACCCCGTGAGATGTGCAGCAGTCACCTCAAGTGGAGACAGCCAGGGGAAGCCTTTTGTCCTTATCCTGTGAAATCTGTGCTAACCCCAGGTGCTTAGTGTCACAACTAAACTGCAAAATACCCAGCTGGCATCACACAGCCGGCCTGGGACTGAGCATTTACTATGATCAATTTTTTTCAGAAGAAAATAGATTTATGCTATATGCTTGAACAAATGATATGAGTCCTTTATCTGTCATTTTTATTAATAATCAACCGATTTTTCTAAAATCCACACTTAACTACACCCCTTTTGTTAAATATTAATTATTTGAAAGGCACAGAGAGGGGAAGATACAGGGACCAACAGGGAGATCTTTCACCTGCAACTGCCTGCAATAGACAATGCTGGACCAGGACTACACAAGAGCCAATATTCCATCCAGGGCCATACAGGGCCAAGACTACACAAGGAGCCGGGACAACCACCAGGGGCTACATGGGCCAGGGCTACACAAGGACCTGGGAAATCCACCAGGAGCCCCACAGGGCCAGAGCTACACAAGGACCTGGGACATCCAACCAGGGACCACACGGGCCAGGACTACACAAGGAGCCGGGACAACCACCAGGGGCCATACGGCCTAGGACTACATAAGAACCTGGGAAATCCACCAGGAACCCGACACGGGCCAGGGCTACATAAGAACCTGGGACATCTAACCAGGGGCCACACAGGGCCAGGACTACACAAGGACCTGGGACACCCACCAGGGGCCACACAGGGTCAGGACTACACAAGGACCTGGGACATGCACCCAGAGCTCCCATGATTGGCAGACTTCAGTCCTTGAGTCAGTGCACACTACCTACAAGGAAATACATTAGCCAGAAGCTGGATCAAATGCACAGGTGAGACCCCGCCCCATACTCTCAACTATGTAACATCAAACTCAAACAGCATCTTAACCATTTATGCCACAACAAACAACCCTCACGCGTATCTTATAAGTATCTCATATCTTATAATGCGTCTTCACTCTTTTTAGGAATTCACACTGGATTGCCTTATTTTTCACAACTTTATTTTTATTTCACCTGAATTAATTGATAATCAATGATTTTTTAATTTCAGTTTTTTTTTTACTTTGTTTTCAGCGCTGGTTTACAAGCTTATCTCAACCAGAAGTATCTTTCTCAGTTTCTCTCCTTCTTTCTCTAAGGCAACAGAATTTCAGCATTTTTTATTGTCTTAGAATTATGGCTGAATACCAGAGCCACATATGAAAGGCACTAAATATTCTCTCACTTTATGTAGTGTCACCAAGGAGCTGTCAGACACCTCCCGACATGAAGTTCTTAAAACCAGGAACCCAGATTCAATACTGTCAACATCCTGCTGAATTCTTTCTCTCCTCATGATAATGCTATTACTTGGCATTTCTGTAACTTTTCTAGTCCACCTGCAGGCGTATTCTAAACTTTAAACTTTCATATCATGCTGGGTTTTTTTTTTTACTGACTTTTTAAAAAACAGTCTGTCTACCTTTGACTAGTATGATGAGCAGCAGGGTCTCAAAATATGAACTTAGAATATCACATTGACCTTTGGACCCAACTTCCTTTTTCTAAACTCCTCAATATGATCCTTTCACTTTATCTCCTTCTAAAACATTAGTGTTTCCACCATAGCTCAGTAACTCACAGAGAGTGTTCACTCACTGAGACTTGCAAACCTAAGCGCATGACTGTCTAACTAGAGACAGTCATGGAAATAACACAAATGAGGTAACACAGAGAAAGCATTTAACACAGTGTCGGACACATGATAAGTAGGAAATATTGTACATATACTTTTAGGCTCAGAAAGTCTGAGCCTCAAATTCTTGAATGATTCTCAACTACCTACAGAATTTAAATTCTTTGTCTCCACCAATTTGTAGCACAGTGAAATAAATGAAAGCAGATAATGTGCCATTTTTTAAAAAATTGGAATGTAGAATGGCATCTTCTAATGAAAACACTAATTAAAACTAACACAAGACTGCATACTGCCGTTGCTCTTGTCTGACCTTTAGTCCCTTAGGTACACATAAGTTTGCACTCTGCAGTGTTACGACGTAATTTGAGAACAGGTACCAACTTTCCTATTCTGAAGCCATTAGCATACTAATCTGCCATGATCCACCAAGAGTGTTGTGACCTGAAGGGTGCCTTAAGGTACCAAGGAATCACAATGAGGCATTCAAATTACTCCATCCTTAGGCTTCAAAACTTTGTTACTATATGCCATATCCATCTTTGCTTTAATGTGCCAGATCACACTACAGCTGCAAATTAATTTTCTCTGCTCCCTAAATGAATTACACATAACTATTTCTAAAAATGACTATATACATGAAAATCATTTTCACATAATAACTATTAATCTCATAATTCTTGGTGTCACTTTAGTATGAAATGCAAACGAAAATTATGCTAAACATTGCAAATTTATGGCAAACATCAGCGCCTGATTTATATTATTATAGATAGTTTATCACCAGAAGCAATCTAAACAAAACTCCATCAGAGAGATGCTACAATTTGTATTTATTTCTCCAAGCACTAAATGGTTCTTCAATTTCAGAACCATCATTAATTTCTTATAAATGCAAATCTTTACTTCTTATTTTAATCTACAATGATTTCTCTATGTCTTCAGAAGATTAGCTTTTACATAAAATATTCAAATAACAATTATAAATGATACTTTGTTTTCCCTGGGTAATCCATTAGGCAACATGTAAAAACTACTTTAAAAGGAATGGGTGGTATATATTGATCTGTGATATAATGAGATAATAATGTACCTCTCTTTTCTTTTAAATGATCATTTCACAATCTCAAATCAGATCAAATTATAAGAAAGCCCTTTTTCAATGTTTTTATTATCTCTCAATCGCTTTGCCTAGCTCTTTAAGAGTCAACTTTTGGAAAATCTGAGAAGTCATGGCATAGATTTTAATCAAGAGCAAGCTGCACCTAGTTCCCCTTCATTTGTTTTCATTACCATGTAAAAGTAAAGGCAGCCAGGAGCTCTCATCTGATCACACGTGCTTGTGGGCAAGGAACTCAGCTGGAGCACTTGCACTGGGCTCTGGGTGGACACCCGTGCTGAGCTCTTCTGCTCACCTGCCCTCCCTAGCTGACTCCTACCATTCTTCTCCCATCTGACAGAGCTGAGATCCTCACAGGCCAAGCCCTGACACGTTCAAACATCAGAGGACAAGACAACCGTTTTTAAAGAATCCCAGCTTAACCAATCTATGTCCTAGCCAACAGATCTTAGCCTGACATCTCCTTGACTTAAACTATTCATTCATCACCACTTTGTCCTACTATTCATCTCTTTATGATGGGAGTTATCTCATGAATATGTTATTGATTCTGCATAAAATGCCCCTTGATTTAAATTGTGTATGCTTATATCTACAAAAGCACTTAAACAGAAAGTCATAGGTGGCAGCTCCAAGTAACTCAGAAACAAAGAAAATCACATGACTTTGAAGATACTATGATGAAGAATCCATTCATCTTCAAGACTTCCTTGAGCATCCACATTGTTTCATTGCATCTGGAGTCTGTAACACAATAAGAATGGACTGTACTCAAAGGGTACCACTGAAGGATCTAGCTGGCATGAGCCACTTCCAACCTTGGAAGAAGTTACACAGTATTTTCATATTATCATAGATTTTACAAAGGTTGACAATATAATATATATTTCCATTACTTAAGAAGTACCCCCAAATTATACAAACTTCAACCTTCACAAAAATTTGAAATCAACACGGTGAAATACCTGTACCCTAAAGCTATGAAACGCTGATGAGGGGTGAGCTAGTAGTCTCGTGGTTAGAATGCTCATTAGGACACCTGTATCCTACATCAAAGGACATGTGACACCTGTTCTTGGCACTTGAATCCCACTTCCTACCAATGCAGATGCTGGCAAATGTGGTAGCTTAAACCACAGGAGTCCTCCCACACATGCTGAACACTGGAGTGAATGCTCATCTCCGGACTCCGGGTTACCAGCCTGGGCATTTAGGGCAAGAGTCAGATTTTTCTTCCTCTCCAACTCTCCCTTCCTCACCTCTTCTCCTGCTCTATCCCTCACCCAACTCCTTCCAAGCAAGTAAATAAAATTCAAAACATTGCCAAAAGTAATTGAGAAAGATTACATTCATAGCATGGGAGAATCAATATTGTCAAATATCTATAATGCCCCAAATCTACAGATTCAATTCAATCTTTATCAAAGTTGCAATGGCATTTTTCATTGAAACTGTAAAAATAATCCTAAAACTTGTAATACCAAAAAATATTTCAAATAACTAAAGTGATCTTGAGTAAAAAGAACAAAGCTGGATGTAGTGCATTACTTGCCTTCAAGACACATAGTAAAATATATAGTAACCAAAACATCATAACATAAAATCAAAATCACCACAAAACAAGACACTTCCATCAATGGAACAGAATAAAAAGCCAAGAAAGAAACCCAAGCATTTATGAACAACTGATTTTTAACAAAAAGGTCAAGAATCCACAACAGGGAAAAAAAAGTCTCTTCAAAAACTGTGGGGATAACTGAATATCCACATGCAGAAGGTTGCATTGGACTCTCATTTTATATGAGCTACAAAAATCAGTTATAAGTGAATTAGAAACTTAAATATAAGACAAAATTGTAAAGCTACCAGAAGAAAAATAGGGAAAAAAACACCACAAACTGATATTATCATTTATGAGCATCAAAGCACAGCCAAGAAAAGCTAGAACTGACAAACAGAATTATATTAAACTAGAAAGCTTCTGTACAGAAAAGGAATCAGCCAGCAAGAGAGACCACCACCTACAGAATGGGAGAAAGGATCTGCAAATCATGTGTGTGACACAGGCAAAAATGAAAAATATATATTCTCTATATAAAAATACACATTTTATAGCAAGTTTCTGGGTTTGAGACCCTACTCTGTCCCCAACTCCAACTCCCTGTCAACGTACATTCCGGCTGGCCCCACATGACAGCCCCTGGCCTTGGGTCCCTGCCACAGGTGGAGGCTCACTGCCTTAGGTCCCTGCCACAGGTGGAGGCTCACGGCCTTGGGTCCCTGCACAGGTGATAGCACATGGCCTTGGGTTCCTGCCACAGGTGGAGGCTCACGGCCGTGGGTCCCTGTACAGGTGGCGGCTCACTGCCTTGGGTCCCTGCCACAGGTGGAGGCTCACGGCCTTGGGTCCCTGCACAGATGGAGGCTCACGGCCTTGGGTTCCTGCCAAGCATATGAAGAACAAGAACTAAGGTACAGCTCCCACCTACAGCCTGGACCACTGCTATTTCAACAATGAACCAGCAGATAGGAACCCAATTATCTCTTTCTTTCTGTCTGTCTCTCTCTCTCATAAAAAATAAGTACACTTTTAAAAGGGTAAATTTTATTTTTTGCTTCTATTTTATTTTGGCTTTTATGGTACCATTCCATAGGCTCTGGGATCTCACCTCCCTCCTCCCCATATTCCCTCCTTCCAACTTATTTCTCCATATTGTAACAATAGTATAGTCCTTCATAAGCAGTACTGAGTCCATCAGTCTGTTATTTAAGCGAGTCCCGACATTGTTGGTACAGACAAAGGCAGACAGACCAGCATCCTATTATTAAGACACATCCAACAGTTTCATTGGGAGTCCATCTTTGATTTGGAAGTAGAAATGCATACTACATTGTATTTTCACAACTGGATATGATAGCCTCTATTATGCAGCTACCATACATTCCGTTAAATGAGAAGCCATGAAACAAAATCAACAAAAGGAATAATGATAAAACAAAGGGCTTACAGCAGCATGGGGTTAAGTAACATGCCACTGAATAACCAATGTGTCAATGCAGAAATAAAAAAGAAAACACAAAAGCTTCTTAAAGAAAATGATGCTACTCTGTGAGATACCCGTCAGTGAAGAATTTAATAGAAACTATTTAAGAAAATAAACACAATTAAGAACTTTGAAACAACAACAAAAAAAAATAGACACCCTGTTGTCTAATGAAAGCTGCATGACAATTCTATCGATTCTAGAGTGGGTGTTACGTCAACCTGCTGGCTGGAAGATGCAAATGGCCCCAAAGTGCATTCAGAGAAGTCCCTGACCCACAGCCTTGCAAGCTCCTGTTTCCAAGAGTTCTGCTGAATTGGTCCCTTCTGCTCATGTCTGGGCCAGGTGATTTCCTTCAGGAAGCTGAAGGCCTTCTGGTAAACGTCTCCAGCACAGGTTTAAAGATTTCTCCCTTCTATCATCACAGCTATTTGACTTTACTATTGGACATGCTTTTGTTTATCAAAATTAAATGAAGGACAACCCTTAGATTAAGACAATATGTGGTTTAGACCAAGGATTTCCAGTGAGGGGAATGGGAAAGCTGAAAACTGCCTTCAATTACCACGAGATGTCACCCTCCCAAGATCAAAAATCCAAGACAAAGACAAATTCCAGGTAAGGGTGTTAAAACAGAGTCCACTGAAAAATCACTTGAATATGATTAAGAAACTGTCTTCCTCACTGAAAACATTCAACATTCTGATCCTCCACAGTATTCAGAGCCATAATGAGTAAGCGTATAGCCTCTTATTTTTAAATTTTATAAAAAATATGATTAGTAAGTTATAGTACTTTTTATGCAAAAGTGGAATCTTCTAGATATAGCTTGATCACATCTGGATAAACCCTATCAACAAACCAGAGAAACCTGATAGGAAGGTGAAGTACAGGCCCACCAAGATGCACACACTCAGCAACCGCAGAGGTGCAGAGGTGCAGCCCTGTGGTCAGCTTCCAGGTGTCTCCAGTCAAGAACTACACCCTAGTGCAGTCAGCTTCTAGGTGTCTCTGACCAAGAACTACACCCTAGTGCGGTCAGCTTCTAGGTGTCTCCGACCAAGAACTACACCCTTGTGCGGTCAGCTTCCAGGTGTCTCTGACCAAGAACTACACCCTAGTGCGGTCAGCTTCCAGGTGTCTCCGACCAAGAACTACACCCTAGTGCGGTCAGCTTCCAGGTGACTCCGACCAAGAACTACACCCTAGTGCGGTCAGCTTCCAGGTGTCTCTGACCAAGAACTACACCCTAGTGCGGTCAGCTTCCAGGTGACTCTGACCAAGAACTACACCCTAGTGCGGTCAGCTTCCAGGTGTCTCCAGTCAAGAACTACACCCTAGTGCGGTCAGCTTCCAGGTGTCTCCAGTCAAGAACTACACCCTTGTGCGGTCAGCTTCCAGGTGTCTCTAGTCAAGAACTACACCCTAGTGCGGTCTGCACAGTCAGCCTCCTGGTGGCTCCTATGGAGATCCACACCCTAGCTATCCAAAGCCTTCACTCAGGCCAGGATTACCAACATCTTCTCTTGGCACCCACCACACCATTTCATCTCCGGGACAGCAGAACTCTTGGAAGGAAGAGGGGAGATCAGAGATCAGAAAAGGGAAGGAAGAAAGTAAAGAAAAGAGCTAGTAGATTCCTATAAATTTGAAAATCTATTTTATTCTAAAAATGTCAAATGCCAGATGCCATTTTACCTACAGTTCCAGACTCATGGTTGTGCAATTTACAATCATAAAATGCATATTTATTGCAGGTGCATAGTGTAGCCATGGTTCAAGACCGCCAACAATTATTCAGACTCTAGTAAGCATCCAGTATCTGAGGAGCTCCACAAACACAACACACAAAAACCCCTTGTTAACCAAAGTTGCAGAAGCACTGCTCAATCAGTCTGTGCCATCAAGTGTCTCGGAAACTGTGGTTACAATCAGGAAAGAAGACTATGTATGTGACTGCAGAAATGAAAAGTCTGGCAACCTCTTAAGTTCTGGATTATCGATGAGACAAAATACTGAATTAAGGAAAAAGTAAGGTATTAGAAGACTACTACAAGGAAGGTTAATTGTAAACGCATCAGGAAAAATAGCAGCAAGATACCTGATCAGGCGTCAGCACAGAAAGAAGCTTCTCTATGTAAGTCATATGCAAAATCAATCTTTTGATTAAGGGCTGTATTAATTAAGCAGACAGGGTATTTAATCATTCAACAATTATTCACTAAATCCTACTCATTAATCAACTCCCAGGACTGGGCACACAGCACGACCCTACCACCTCCTCCAAGACCTACATTAATCTCTTTATAAATTTATGTCTTGCTACCATGTGCTCTCAGCACAAGGTCTGCTTCTATTAGTTTTCAGTCCACTGTACTCCACACAGCACTTCGTGAGGTTAATGCTTAAGAAACTAACAGACGAGTGCTGTGCTTGATCGTCCAGTGTAGAAAGACATGTGTTTCCTGCGCCACCATGGACCTGCACAATGTTCTCTCAAATAAGCTCCATGGTTTCTTCTGCAACATGATTCTTGGGCTTCAAAGCAATGCAAGACTATTAGGGCAGGAAGTCCTTAATACTCTCCCTACAACTTTTCAGAAGATTTTCTTAAAACCACTTGAAATAAGTAGACCAAACATCTCATCTCCCTTTTCAAATGTGTTGCCATGTAAACCCTTCAGATAATCTGGAGTGTCACGTTCATCCAAGAATGCAGCCAGTCACTTTAAAGTCCAGACAGCTTCAGCAACACAGCAAGGTGACTAAAATCAGATGCTTGCTTTCCGAGATGGCTGCCTCTGGCCCTGTGTGTTATCACCTGCAAGTCACATCGGGTCCTAACCCTTTCTGTGCCTAAGCACGGACCTCCCAACAGAGACCAGTTCCTTCCAACTTCTTGCTGCACAATGGCCATGCACCAGTCAGCTGAGCATCCGCTCCCAGAAGTGCAGGTGTCCCAGCCCTGGAGCAGAGCGGCATCAGTAGGTACAAAGAGTGGTCTCTTCTCTCTGGCAGCCTGACAGATGCTGGGACAGAGCGTGATGGTGAATGCGGTCACACCAGAACCCAAGGAACCAAATTTGAAACAGGACAGTCCCCAGCAGACAGGCAGTACCTGTACTGTAACTAGGAAGGAATGGGAGCAGAGGGAGCAAAGGCAAAACTCACAGGTTTTCTTTGGCTTGCAGGATTATGGCTGCTTTCTACACTGCTTGTATTTATTTTAGATTTCCCATGGTGAGAGTGAATACATTTATGAAGCAGAAATTACCACTTAAAAAAAATTCAGAGGCCGACCTCAAACCTAGTCTTCAATTAAGTAAGTACAAGTCAGACTGCCCATGAAGACTGTGATCGGATTCACAAGGAAGAAAAAGGATGGGGGGGGGGGGTAAGCATCTTAGGAGTCAGGCTGCCCAGTGGGACATTCGCATCCTGCATCACAGAGCCTGAGTGAGCCCAGCTCCACCTGCCATCCCAGCTTCCTGCTAACATGTCCACATCAAGGCATCTAGTTCCCAGCTGGTGGCTGAGACCCAGACTTTGCCACCATCTTCTGACTGGCCAAGTGGTTTTCAGCACTGGGAAAGTATTCCAAGCCATAAGAATCTTTCTATGACTCTCTGTCTCTTTTCCACTCAAAGGAAAAAACTAAGAAAATGTGAAAAGAAGTAGAAGTAGATATAGAAATACATCTTAAGGGCCTAGCATGGTAACCTAGTGGCTAAAGTCCTCACTTTGCATGTGCTGGGATTCCATATGGGCGCCAGTTTTTACCCCAGCTGCTCCACTTCCCTTCCAGCTCCGTGCTCGTGGCCTGGGAAAGCAGTCGAGGACAACCCAAAGCCTTGGGACCCTGCAGTTACATGGGAGACTGGAAGAAAATCTTGGCTTCAGATCAGCTCTGCTCTGGCTGTTGTGGCCATGGTGGGAGTGAACCAGCAGATGGAAGATCTTTCTCTCTGCTCTTCTCACTGCAAATCTTTCCAATAAAAATATTAAAAAAAAAAAGAAAGAAAAGAAATGTCTCTTAAACGTAATAATCCCAGACATTGAGCAGCACTTGTGGTTTGCTCTTTAGGCACATGCCTTTTAACTAACTTACTGCATTGATGATCTCTTCCCTCTGAGAACTTCAGAGCTGACTACGTAATATTGTACCATACACACACTGAACTGCCTGTGGAAAATTGATCAGGCATTTGATGCAGCAGTTAGGAAACCACCTGCAGCTCCCACATGTCATCATGGAGCACCTCATGTCAGGTCCTGACTTCCGTTCCAGTCCCAGCTTTCTTCCTGCTAATCTGCACTTTGGGAAGCAAACAAATGAACGCCCAGGCACTTGAATCTCCTGTACTCACGTGTACAACCTGAATCGAGTGCCTCTTTCCAGCCTCTCCAGTCTGCCCAGCTCCACAGCTCAGACACACAGGGGAGTGAACCAGTGTGGATGGAACCTTTCTATCTTACTCACCTAGACTGTGTGTCTTGTACTTCAAATAATTCAAGTACTTTTTACCTCAGTGTGCCCCCTTAATCTCTTCTTCACAGTCCCTAAAACAGCTGGGCCTTCTCTCATCCTACCATATTTGATCACAAAAGTTTTGTAAAGAAACTGGGGGAAAGAACTTGAGTTTACAAAGCAGCAGACTTGCTAACATCTAGGCATGAGTCACTTTCCAAGAGGGACAATGCAGCTGGGTGAGCACTTGCTTCATGCTACTCAGAATAAGAAACAAATTCAAATGCAGGAACTTCTTATTTCAGGAATTTCCCAACTTTGTATTTTTAGAAAATGGTTGACTGTGGGTAACTGAAACCACAAAAACTGAAGCCACAAAGGACACCTCAGCTTATGTATATCTGCACTTGATCTTGCTGTACTAGCTACATAATTAGAACTGTATTATATGCAGGAGCTTCAAATATTTTATGAAACATATATATTGTGAAAAAAGCTAGGGCCTGGTGCCATAGCGTGGTGGTTAAACTCCTTGCCTTGAAAGCACCAGGATCCCATATGGGTGCCAATTCTAATCCTGGCAGCTCCACTTCCCATCCAGCTCCCTGCTTGTAGCCTGGGAAAGCAGTCAAGGACAGCCAAAATTTTGGGACCCTGCACCCGCGTGGGAGACCCAGAACAGGTTCCTGGTTCCCAGCTTCAGATCAGAGCAACACTGGCTGTTGCGACCACCTGGGGAGTGGATCATCAGACGGAAGATTTTCCTCTCTGTCTCTCCTCCTCTCTGTATATCTGACTTTGTAATAAAAAAATAAATCTTAAAAAAAAAAGAAAAAAACTATAATTGGAATTCAAATCTTTTTTTTTTGCACTGACATAAGCTTATCTTAATTCTCGAGAACTTTTTTGAAATGCCCTACTTGCTAATTGCCTTCCTCAGAATGAACATGAGTTCACCTTTCCACACTTTCAGTATTCACCAGAGTCAACCATCCCCAGCAGCAGTTACCTGACATTAAACTGTAACAACACCCACCAGGGGCTGCAGCCAACAGGTGTTCTCGCCACACCTGCTTTCCTGCCGGAAGCAATGGTGCACCGCTTGTCCACCACCTCCAGACTGGAGACAGCATCTCAATGTGTACGTTTTTAATGAAACCTGAACGTTGTTCAGAGCTGCTTGAAGCCTTCCAGATGCAAGTGCGTTGATCTACAGTACTTCTAAAAATAAGAGGGAGAGACGCCCAAAGCCTGTCAAAGCTAATTAGATTCATACAAAAAGCTTAACAGTCCTATGCAATGTTTTTACTCCGTTACATATAAATGTACAATAATTCCATGAACACTGGGTTTAATTGCTCATAATATTTTAATTAAGGTTATGCTTTGTATAAATATCAACTCATCATTTACTGTGACTACAGTCTTATTTCAATGATGAAGTCAATTTGACAGTACATTCATGAAAAGAGAGCCTTTTAAGGGTTTTGCCCTTATGTGGGCTAGAATACTAATGGAGGTTAATTGTCAAAACAAGCCTCGTGTGACTTCAGGAGGATCTGACATTCTACTGAGAGAAGAATGCAGCCGCATTTTTATGTGACCTCATGACCTAATGCCACAAGTAACATAATGGCTATTACACATCTACACGCCTGTCTCTTGAAAACCAAAGAGCTGCTTTTTAATATTTACATTTGAAGGCTGCCCTTTCGGCAGACACCCCTTAACTACTGTATTTGCGATTCAGATGATCAGATAATTAGATGTAAGATTAGATGCACCAGAAGAGATGGCTGCCTCAATTAATCTTACAGTCTGTGCCTCTGCAAATCACGACGTGGTGTGTAACAGAAAATATCAAATTAAGTTTTCAGAGGCAGGGAAATTTCAAGTCTGCAGTCATTTTAATTCCATCTGAGGCAAGGATATAATTTATTACTGTATTCCGAATTCATGTTCTCTTTTTCCAAAACACTGATTTTAATTAAAGAACAGAGCCCCCAGAAGGGTAGAAATCGGGGGAAACATCTTCAAGGGATCACGCTCACACTCGTTTAGAGGATCTCTGCTCTGAGTCTATCCTCTGAGCGAGCAGCAGGGGACTGGGCGCAGGGAGACTCTGGCTGCCACGGGGCCCACACCCCGCCTCGCAGAGAGCAGCGAGCCATCCTCCACCTGCCAAACACTCCGCATGCCTTGCTTCTTGTTGGTTTTCCTATTCATCTTCATAAAGCACTATGTCTTCCACAATGATGTAGTCATTTGTCTCATAGAATACAAGATGTAAAAACTCTCCTATTGCAAACTATATGTACTTTTTATATAAATAGAAAAGCAATTTTTAACAGAATAGAAACATGAAATAAAAATAGACCTAAAATCTAGGAAACAGATGGTAACAAAAGATACCAGTATTTATCCTTGGGTACTATTAAGAGGAAAATGCAAAATATCCATCCCTTTTAGATTCTTTTAATATGTTTGAAAGCTACAACCCAACATGAGGTCACAGAGCCTAAAACGAGTGGCGGATGCGGTAACAGCCAGTGTTGTTCACCACACCCACACGTGGAATCCAAGCCTTGAATCCCAGGCTAAGACGTTATTATGAAAAATCCAACACTAACATCGTTCAAAGGATTCACTTCATCTGAAAATGCTGTACTTCAAAGCTGGGGTTCAATTAAGTGTCAAAGGGCACCCTATTCATTAGCTTGACAAGTGTTTTTGAAATACGGGAAAGCTTTGGAAAAGCAGCATCTGCAAAGGAATTCCTAGGGGTAAGGAATCTGGATAAATAAAAGAGGGCACAAGCTGATTTAATATTCCTCTGATCTCGGAATATGAGGGTGACAGCACACGGAGACATGCCAACATCTCCTGGAGCACCTGAAAGAGCACGCTGGAAGCAGAACCCATGAGCCTGGCCCCTCCACGTCGGGTGCAGACACAGAGCAGCCGTCACGTGCCTGCATCTGACAGTCGCTCGGGGGACACAGCCTCCACCTGCTCGCTATTCTTTGAATTCACACAGCAGTTGCATCACCTTTAACTGTATGCTAATGATTTTATAGGTACAAACAGATCATCTTCCCAAACTAGACGGTAAGTATCCAAAAGGCACGGGTACGTATTTTGCGCATTTTTATTTCCCCTCAATATCTTACTTTACACAAAATCAGGCAGAGATCAGGGGCTGGCTGGACAGCAAGGACAGGAAAGAAGGAAGAAAATGAGCCAAAAGAGAATCACACTTTGGTTCTAAGGACTTGTTTATCAATATTTTCCCTACCCTTCTGTTTTTGTCAATACTCTCAGTATTCCAGGTTGGACAGGCCAAAGGTAACAGGCAGGAACTGCATCGCTGCCTCCCCTGTGGGTGGCGGGGACTCAAGCACTTGGGCCTTTACCTGCTTCTTTCTCAGCTGCAAAGCAGGAGCTGGATCAGATACAGTACAACCAGGACTCGAACCAGCCCCAGCACTCTGCTATGGAACGCCAGTCTTGTAAGAGGCAAGCTAACCAGCCATGCCATGGTGCCTGCACCTATGCAGGCCCTTCTCACAGTTCCTTCCTGACAAATCCCAGGTTTTCATGACAAGGAGGTAAAGCTGATGCACGGGCCACCTCATTGGTCTTCCTGTGTGACCTCTTCCCACTAGTGTCGCCCCTCAAGCACTAGTGGCATTCTTTATTTTTAAAGATGTCTTGGTGGCTGTGAAAGCCTTCCAGAAGCTCATGACACCACGCCAGGCTCCCGGATGACCACCCAGCATTGTTGCTAGGCTCTCCCCACCCCTGCCTCCGGATCTGCAACAGTCAGAACTCCAAGTCCCTTTAGGGCCCAACTCAACTCTCACCCCTGTTATGTCTCCCAAACTAACTGCTTCCACAGCAACACTTGCACTATCTTCAAGCAGGCCTTCATACATCTGTAACCATCAACTGTCCCTGTGGATACCGCAAGCTCTTAAAAAAAATACGCTACATCTTGTTATTGCTAAATTTTGTATTCCATGCATTTTCCTTCCTTTTTTTCACAGTAGTTGCTTAGTAAACATTTGTTTAATTATACCCTTATGTACTGGGAACCGTGCAGCAAGCACTCTGCACCAACCTCCCTCAGTAACCATCAGGGAATCGCAAGAATTGATTCCTGGGGACCATTGATTGGATCCTTAAATGAGAAGGCACATAAACAACTCAGTCAGTTAGCAGTCCATCACGATTTAATGCAATTCTAGGTAGCAATGCGAAAACGCTTCAACTGTAAGAAATCTTTGCATTTTAGTCAAATTTGTCAGCCACCAAGCCAAAACATTCCTAACCTGCACACAGCTGCTTGCCCTTGACTTTTTTCACAGTGTGTTTTGCTGATGCGAACAAGCCCCCCTTGACTCTCCCTATATGAACGTGCACCTGCACGTCCATTCTTTTACCATCTGAGAGGAATTTTTTTTGTCCAAGGAATGTTTCTTTACTATTCGTCTTACATAGTAACAAGGCCCCACGAATTCTCTGTAGCCATGACTTGTCCACACCTATATGAAGACACGACTATAAAGCTTTTAGAGGCCACCAGTGACCTGCAACTCCCTCTGCTGTTTTAGGGTTCAAGACAATGATTTGCAATGTTTCCCAACCCTGCTACATTGTTTGTTAAGAGCAGGCTGAAACTTTCCCACTTGCAGTTTAATGACGTCCCCCTTCTCCTTTTTCTAACACAGGAACATGTGGAGCATGGAAATGTTCCTTAGTATAACAACCAGGGAAGGCTTTCAAGAAACACCCTAAACATGATTTTGATACCATTTAACATCTCAGACAATCTAAGACAATCTGCCTTTCAGATTTCATATTTATTTACAAAGTGAGAACACATCAAATTTTGTCTTGCCAATGGATTTCCACTGTCTTTTATCCTGTAGGCACACTTGGCTTTTTCTAAGCTGGGGGCTCCTATTTTGAAAGTCTATGAAGGATTGAAATATTCAGCATTAAACTAGATAACTTTGCATTAAACTAGATAACTTTTACTAATCCAACCTCCAACACAAAGTGGTAGTGTGGCCAACTCTGTTTAAGATACATACAATGCCCTTCAACAGAGAAAAACAAAACAGCTTACCAGCTCAGAAGACTTGCATGTATTAGCAACACACTTTAAGTTTTCAATTAGTACCATGTTCTTGTGTCACAACTCAACCAGGCCTTAACAAAGAGGTCACGGCCTCTGTCAACCCATTCTAACCACATGGTGCCTGAATGCTACATAATACATCTCACAAACATGCCCAGAAAACAGAACGTTTGAGGATGCACTCACAGAAATCCCAGAAGGTCTTATGAAAGATGGGTATCCAAGTCTAAAAGACCACTTGCTTTCCATCCCCGAAACACAGCACAGTTCCACAAGGAAGCCTGCAGAACACTCCACCACCCAATGCTCTGCACTCAAGGTGGAAGACCAGGAAAAGTTAACAGATAATTTAGAACAAAGAGAAGAAACTTTGCTCGAGACTCTAAAAACTTTAAAAGGAAAACACAAACAGATGAAAGTCATAGTTAGCAAAGATCTACTTAGAACTCCTGAGGAGCATCAAAATGCTGCAGATGTATTAATAACTGCATCTTCATCACGGAAGCCCTCTGAGGCTGAGCATCTACACCCACCCTTCTAAGTAAACAATGCCAGTCTGATAGACTTCACCTCCTGAAAAATAACCCAGTTTTTTCGTCTACAACTATGAGAGAATTCCCCAGCGCAACCCTGCTTTCATGTATCACATTGCCACTGATCCATCTGCGGTGTCCATGGGAGGCCCAGAGTCATATACCCACTGACTTCATCTGAGTGTCCATATATTTCACATTGGTATACTTTTAAAAAAAGAGAATTTAAACTCAAACACAGATACACACATATTTCCCAGAAAATCTGACTCAATATTTCCATTTTTGAAAATTCACCCAAGAAATTGTAAGAATTTCACTCAAAAGTTAAGGTTAAAAAGCATTCCTCATATTTTTAATATTAAATAAAGTAGAAATGATTCAAAGTACCACTGACATGGGAGAATTGATAAATTTGTACAACTATAAAATATTTTACAACCTTAAAAGATCACATTTTCAAATAACATGAATGTCTATGATCAAGAGTTAGGTCAAAGGGTCCCGTGTAATAGTCTAGTGGCTAAAGCCTCACTGTGGACTCACAGGGATCTCATATGGGTGTCTATTCATGTCCCAGCTGTTCCACTTCCCATCCAGCTCCCTGCTTGTGGCCTGGGAAAGTAGTGGAGGACAGCCCAAAGCCTTGGGACTCTACATCAGCATGGGAGACCCAGAAGAGGCTCCTGGCTCTGGACTTCAGGTTGGCTCAGTTCCATCCATTACAGCCACTTGGGGAGTGAGCCAGCAGATCTTTCTCTCTGTGTCTCCTTCTCTCTGCATATCTACCTTCCCAATAAAAATAAAATAAATTAAAAAATAAAAGGTAAAGAAGTAGATACAAAACAGAAGATTAATATAATGTTATTTTTTCTTTAAAAAGGGAAAGCTGTATGTTTTTCACTACATGTAAATATTCTAGGTAGAAATCCATCCACCCACACATATTAGTAATAACTACTAGCAAGTGAGTTTATAGATGGTATATACTTTCTTTTTTTTTTTTTAAGATTAAATTTATTCACCTGAAAGAATTACAGAAAGAGGAAATAAACAGATCTCGTAGTTGGTTCACCACCCAGAGGGTTGGTCTAGGGTGAAGCTGCAGCCGGGAGCTTCCTCCCGGTTTATCACATGAGCACCAGGGTCCCAGCATGCAGGCCCTCTTCCATTGTCTTCCCAGGGGAATTAACAGGAAGCTCGATTAGAAGTGAAGCAAACGGGACACAAACCAATGCCCCTACGAGATACTGGCGGCACAGACAGTAGCTTTACCTGCAACACCACAAGATCACTTCTTCATACTCTTTTTTGTTTTATTAATTTTAATGAAGCATTTCCCATCCTGCTAACCCTTCAAATCCACGTTCCTGTTGGTATACTAACTTCTACAGATGATACATCAAGTTTTCGCAGAAAAATATCTCCTATTTATGTTTGTCAATCACTTTCAATTTCAAAAGTGTGCTGAGTTAATAATAAATTAATGACTGAACTTGCACAAATGGCATCAGAAAGCTTCAGGAGGCACAAAGGGCCTGCTGTCCCTGGCAAGTCGCATTCGATCCGAACACACTCAACTGTAGAAAAAAACTGGAGAAAGAACCTTACCCAGTAAACTGCTCTGCTTAACCGAACCCCTCAAACGTTTCTTTCCTCCACCACTCCATTTGCCTGTTTGAAGTATGACTTCTGACTTCCTAATTGTTGTCTAAATAGCACGCTACTGGTTGGTTGTAACTCCAACCTAGAATATTCCTACTGTGGTTCATTTCAGAATCTGCTAGCCATCTCCTGTCCAACTCTGACTGAGACAAGGGCTTGAAGAAAATGACCAAGCAATGGAAGGTCGATCCAATTCTTCAGGCTCCAAAACTATATACAAATGCAAATACATAAAATTCACAGAGACAACCTTAGTGCAGGCTCTCACAGAGGGCTGGTGCTGAAATATGTTAATAACAACCGTAGACTTTCTCCACTTTGTGTGTGTGTGTGTGCTCCTGTCTTGCTGTAACTCTGACCTGCAACATACATAAACGAATCTTCAAAGAACACACATTATCCCAGTAATCAGGAATATAGTTAATCTAGAATTGGAAATCACAATTTGGGAAATTTCTGCATATGTCCTGACATTTCAAGATTCAATTCCATTTCCAACCTTTCGATTATTATGTTCTCTTAATCATAAATCTAATCGTATAAGTCATTTAGTGTAAGGCACTGTTCTAAGTATATTAAACATGCAACACCCCACTATATTAGCACAACCAGTGTTACTCAGTGTTAGAGAGGAGAATGCCACGTGTAAATGAAGTTAGATACCCTAGCGATGAAGAGCAAAGTCAGCATCTAAGTCCAGGGCGTCCTGCCCCAGAGGCCATGCTCCTCACTGCTTCTCTTCAACAGGATGTGAATTAGCCAGTCTGAATTCCACTGCAAGGGATTAAGTAAGACACTAATAAAAGTTCTACTAAAATGACTTGCTATATTTTGGAAAGAGCAAACCAGCAAAACTTTTAAAAATAATTTTAATGGTCTCCAAAACAGAGCTGCTTTTCATTTACTGGAGCTGTCTTAAATATGCACCTGCCTAAAGATAAGAATGGAAAAGACATTTTAAAAGTTCCTTTTTGCTCCGTCACTCTAACTTTTTACAGTTTTGGATTAAGAGTTTTATGTAAATAATGGACAATTGCCAACCTTCCAATTCTTTAACTCCAGTCCTGTGCGGTTTTTGAAAATAAGCAAGAAAGGTTCCTATTGAAGATTATAAAATATTATTCCTTTTCAGATGCCATTTTTGTGTTGGGGGATGAGACAAGAATTAAAGGCAATAACATGGAGGAGGGACATTCTCAAGAGAGAATAATCTTTGGAACATATTTTTGCAGCCAAGAAAATATATCAATACCCAAAGGAACATTGGAAACTTTACACTACATTTAAGTACAACCACATCTACTTCTTAATTTAAAAAAGGAAAGGACAGCATTAAAATGCACATATAAATAAACGGGCCATTTATTTACTTCTACTAATTAGCATCCCTTGAGATCTCCAGGGTCTCTGAGCATCTCTGAGGCCTCTCTCAAAGGAAATTCTCTTGGCAAGAACACAAACAATTAAAAAACCTGCTAAGTCCAGAGGGAGAGATGTCAGAAAAGACAAGACACCCTAAAAACAAACATGTTAATTAAAAACATGAGATAAACACCAGCATTTTACACCTCTACCCACTCACCCAAGGAAGAGCCAGGGAAAGTCTTACTGGTTAAAACTTTCACAAGCCCAGATTAGTAGGAATGCTACAGCAACATCAATATTCACCGTAAAGTCATTATCATCAAGAAAAACAATTCAAAAAATGACAACCGAGCAACAGAAGCAGAAGTTTTCAATTTCTTAGATTTAAAATCTAAGGCTCAATGGCTAACACCCTGAAAAGAAATTCCGATGGTTTTCTTGACTTGTGCAGTGCTCTAGACCAAGAACAGCCTAGAACAAGTGGCAGCTGTGCACAAAGAGAGGCTGAGAGAAGACTGAAGGAACCACAGGAGGGTGGGGCGAGGCCACAGAAGATTCTCCAGCAAAACAGACACTTAGCACAAGTACGATTCGTTCCGAATAAAATTAAAAGTAGGAGGAAGGAGAAAAGGATAGAAAATAAACAAGGAAAATCAGTAAAGGACAGGAAAAAGTGAAAGTCAAAAAAAAAAATCACATTGGACAAAATAAGTCAAAGAACGACATATTTACGCACCATTCTGGATTTCTTTTCATTTTACAAGCAAAATATCTTTGTATTTTAAAATTTAGAAGCAATATTGCATGTATAGTATATAGGTAAAGGCATAATCCTAGGAGGTAGACAGACAGGCGCACTGTTTTATGTCACCAAGAAACTAACTTAACTGGGCTGAGCCACGTGATAGCTTCTTTTTTCTACAGATCTACCTTCATGGCCAGACTTCGGAAAACATACAATATACGTTATCTCGAATTTCACCTGTATGAAGCGCTTTTCCACTTCTGTCAGGCGGATGCACCAAGTTCCTACGCCTGCATGCAGCTGATTTTCATGATATTCCAGATTACCACTGCAGGAGCTCTGTTTTCACTCACTGACAGGGTCAAAATAAGCTAACGATTCTTTACCACAGTTTCCAGCCAATATTTCTGTTTTTGCTATCCTCACAGAGGCTTCTACGATTGGATTTCCAAAAATTATCTTCACTAAATTCTGCGTTCCAGATAAACAGTTAATCCATAAACCTCTCTAGAACTCTCACCAAGCAAGCCGAGAAAAACAGAAAGACAGACCTACACATTCACCTAGAGGATGGAATTTCTCTATAGAGATGTTTCCAGTGCCTGTCTCCAACTTGCTGTCAAATCAATATGAAACAAAACATCTCAGCTCAGCAGATTCAATGAAAACCCAGCTGTGAGCTGCTTGCTTATGACATCTTGCACATTATTTAATCAAAAACTATATGAAAACTTTTTCTATTGTGCGTCATGAACAATGCAATCAATCAGCAAACATACACAGATCGATCATCTAACCACCAACAGTTTTCCGAAAACTTTGTCCAAATGAGAAAGATGAAGAACTGTAATCAATGAAAATGGGGACCTTGAAGGAGTGCAGACTTCTTCAGACGGTGTAAGAACTCGGCTGTGGAACGTGACTTCCTGTCTATGCTTCACTCTCTGCAGGCTTGCTGCATTAAGTCAAAAGTTCACCTGATATTTTTAAAGAAGCTGTCATTGTTCATATTAATATCTGCAACTTCAGATCACTGTCATTCATCGGCAAAGATCGCATCTGCCCTCTGTCGCAGCTCTCACCCTGACAGCACAGAAATGTGCTCCCCTGGGATTTCATGACAAACCTCTCAAAGGCCAGGACACGCCAGCACAACTCCAGTTCATGAAACGGTTATATCCATGCATATTCTGCATAACACAACCTACACTGGACCTCAAGGTGCTCCTTCAGAGAAGTGCAATCCTCCTTCATACATGGAAGATGAACAAAGCATAAAATGTGTCTTAGCAAGAATTTTGAGACCTTGTTAAATCAGAAACCAAAAAAAATTTTTTGCAAGGAAATAAAAGATATGAAACAAATAATGACATAACTCATTTTTGCAGAAGTCCTAAATGGACAATATAAATCAGAGCTATAATTAATCCTAATGCCTCAAAAATCCGGTATTCAAAAAGAACAGGATATTATGAAAAGTATCCGATAAATGTGAATCCATAATTTAGCCTGACTTGACCAAGTTTGCCTACTGAGTACTAAGCCTGTGACTGTGAGGAGAAATGAAAGTTTGCCATTGTAAAAAAGAAGGAAAAGCATAGGGGGAGGAGGGGGAGGAGGGGGAGGAGGGGGAGGAGAGGGTAGAGGGGGAGGAGGGAGGGCAGGGGGAGAAGGGAGAGGAGGGAGAGAATGGGGAGGATGGGGAGGAGGGAGAGGAGAGGAATGGGAGGAGGGAGGGTAGGGGGAGGAGGGAGGGCAGGGGGAGGAGGGAGGGCAGGGGGAAGAGAGAGGGTGGGGAGGAGGGGGAAGAGGCTAGGGAGAGAAGGATACAGCAGGAAGCAGGCAGGAGGGAATTTTATTTATACTACTGAATGTGTTATGAAATACATTACATTTATTCATTTCATAAGTATAAAATGTTACTCTTTGAATATTGTTTTTCTATAAAATTGATTAGACACGAATACTTTGAAAAGTTCAGAAATACAAGTAAGTTTACTTGGATGAAAAAAAAATGTAATCCTCGCACAGTTATGCCACAATATGCATTTTGCATGAAATCACAGAGTTTTATGATAATTAATTTTTGTGATAGCACTTGCAAAGCCATGAACTAATTGAGAGATCTTAATTACAAATCAGGCTTCTTCAACTTTCCCCAAATGTCATCACTACTTCCATTTTAGAAATCAATTTTTCCTCTTGTCACTGTCCAGATCTGAATGGATGGTTTACAAATATCACATAATTTTCCTTTGTTCTCCAACTCCTGTGATACAGAAGATTTGAAGAGAACTGTCTCATCAATATGCTAGGCACTTGCTATAAATTTGTGAGTTAAATTTTAAATCCTTCTATGAATTTTCTTACATTTTCAACGGCACAAAAAAAAAATGACCAAGATAATAATCTCCCCTTCAAGGTGTTCCCGCATCTGCTAAGAGTTACCTAAATAACACCCATTACCACAAATACTGATAGCTGATGGATGTGCAATTGAGAACTATTAATATACAGAAAGAAAGCATTGAAACTTTGCCAAGGAGGCCAAATAACACTTCACAAAGAGGACTCGTACAGAAGTGTCTATTGTCCCCATCCGTGATTGTGTTGTCAATGTGACTTGGAAATTTTATTGATCAGGCACAATTGAATGAATGTATATCATCTCCTTTTAAATTCAAAAGACCATCTGCAAGTGGGACCATCAGAAAGAATCCCACAGGTGTTTGTCCAGTTAAGCATGCCTGCCATGCAAAAGGGATATCTGCCTGGATGTGGGCTTTAGGACCAGACTAAATGACTCCCAACTTTCTAATCTGCATGTCAGGTGACTTTGGGAAATCCTATTAGCATGCTGAATCTGTGTTTTCTAAACAGAAAAACAGGCAAGTTTGGGTGAAGGATTAGCAAGATGCCTACTACATCACCAATACTGCGTGCTTCCCTTCTCACAGCTCCCCTCACCACTGCGTCCTGTGACTGTCTGACCCCTTGCTGCAGTGACATCTCTGACAGCCCACTTCTGACTCATCCCGTATTCTAGTAAGGATGCTGTTTGGTGCTTAGCATGCCATCATCATTTGAACTGGCATGAAACAGCTATTTCCAGAAGAAGTAAGATGTTATTGTAGAGAATATATAAAGCAACACACCAACATCAAGCCTATTTATTCAACAAGTATTTTTATTAGCAATGTCACATGCTACTTCTTTTGCCAAATGCTGGAAATACAGCAGTAAATAAACTGAAATGCTTTACTCTGCTGAGACTTTTTTCCGAATGCAAGATGAACAACAGAAATGGTTAGGCAAGCAAAATATTCAGGAAATCACATCTCTGTGAGTGAAAGATCAAGCCAGTATTTGGAAAACTGGAAGTTTTGCTGGGAACATGAGATTGAGCAAAGGTGTGAATGAGATGAGAAAATGAGGCATGGACTGACCCAGAGGAGAGAGCATTCGACAGCAAGAGCAACGGGCAGCTCCAAATCTGAGGCAGGAGTCTGGTCATCTCGGGAGCAGATGGCCACAAGATCGCTCTGCAAGCAGGGTGGGGAAATGAAGCAGAGGGACCAACGGGGGGCCAGTCAGAGGGCAAGCCACAGCCCAAGCTGGACCGGAATGACTACTGCCAAGGTGTCCAATCGTGATGATTGCCCAGACACACTTAAGGGTAGAGCTCACAGCACATAAACAGGGGTGTGCCAATGCCTAAACATTAAAAAAGAAAAAAGGCATTTTGTGACACGGAAGAGACGCAGGGTTCTGCAAATGGAAATGTAGGAGACGAGAGGATGGACTAGATTAGTTCAGAATTAGCAAAACACAGAATTACTAAGGCAAAATAATGTGACCACGACATGAAACTTATAAGAAACATTAAATGAAGAGTGCATATACTCAACGGAGTGTGGTAACAGCACATTCCCGTCCTGAGAGATGACCTAACAAAAGACTCATTCTGAAGTGACAGGACTATACGAGATTGACATACAAAGCAGGAATAATCAACAAATCCAACTACCGGCTGGTAGTGTCAAGGGCAGGAAGCAGCATGGTCCTCACACCGAGATGCCAGGAGCCCTGTCAGCCCTTTCAGAAGAGTCCCAGGGCACCCACTGTCCACATCTACCCCTGCCACCTGCCCAAATCATGCCACAGCTTCCCAGGGCAGGATATAGTGAAACTGTCTGAAAAAAGTCAAATCATGACATGGTCTTGTAAAATGTTAGATACACACACACACACACACACACACACACACACGTTATACACAGAATGAACTATTTATCCTGTGATTGTGAGGAAACAGTTAATTTTTCATTAAAACGTGAAAAGAAAGAGTTGTCAGCACATCAAAGCCACCTCTCCCTGCCTCAGCATATTCGCTTTTCTGCCTATGGGAATGCAAGACGGTCAATAAATATGAATGAGTGAACAGTGCTGCATCACAGGCTCCAGAACTCCCTCAAAGATGTATGTTTCACCCTAACAATAGATGCAAAAGATTGCACTCCTTCTTTAAAGACACACTCACACAGTGTTGCAGTCTGCGGAGACCTGAAATACACTAATTTTCCAAATTTGATAACCCAGTTCCCATAGCAACCATAAATCATTCTGTTTGAAGGACACAGAGGAAACTAACTGGAGACAGCACTCTTTGACCACTGCAAAAACCGGAACCCAAGTCAAGTCACAGCGACCTCTGATGGCCTTGTCTTTAAAGCGGGGAACTTCCTTCTCTGGGACAGCTCTAATGCTAGCCCAGGCATGCAGTCCCCATTCTAAGGAAATCCTGCTCTTCCAGGACGGCACTGAGCTGGGAGCGTTGGAGAGGCACAGCCAGTCGGGCCACTGGAGCCTCCTACAGCGCCAAAGATTGGCTATTGATCCTGCTGCCCCTCCCGGCCTCGCGTCTGCACCAGGGTAGGTCAAGAATGGATTTGTCCAGGCATTGGTTATGCTCTTTTGGGCAATCTCATTTCCTAACAAACACAGTGCGGCACATTTTTCACAGCATCTTTCATCTCTTTCAGATTTCAAACGCACATCAATAGAGCCACATTTCCACAGAGTTCCACTGCCCATAATTGCTAAAAGCCCTCACCTGAGATGCCAGCCACTCCAGCTTGCGCAGGAATCGCTCTGCCAAGGAATGTGAATGCCACCCCTGGCGCCCTCTCCGGTGCCCCCATAAAGGGAATGCTGCAAGCTTCAAGAAGTGTTTATATTTGTAAGTCCACAATAAAAATGCAACAAAATAAACCACCAGTAAAGTTACTGAAAGCCAATATCTATAATGTACCAATTATATTCAACTGGTTGCAAGCTGACAGCGAGTTCATTGTTGTTAAACTCAGAATTTAACCAATTAACTAGATTGAGGGAGAGGGAGCATTTAGCAAGGGCAAGCGTGTTAATGTGATTTTGTAAAACACTCCCTTTCCCATTTTGTCTTGGTGCTGTATCATTCTGGGTCCCTCTCCATTCACCTCCTGCTGCCAGAATCCACTGAGTTGCTCAGCCCAGTAGGATGCACCCCAGGGGTCCTACTGCCACTAACCCAGAATACAGTGCTTTCCACAGGCCACAAAGAGACAAGGGTTTCTTTCAATTTCACTGGTACTTTAGAACAACCTTTCTGCCTCAGCCCTGTGCCTTCCTGCTCCAGCCACTCTGACTTTGCTCAAGCCTCTTCAATGATTACTACTTGCCCACTCCACTCACCCCCCGTGGGTTTCTTGGATCATTGCATAGGATCCGTGCCTCTTCCCACCAAGGCACCAGCAATCTCCTAAAACAAAGAGGACAGGACAATTTTCACAGCTATTGCTTGGCTTGTCTTTCCTGTACTATTTAACATAACTAAAATTCCTTCTGAAAATTCTACTTTTTATGACTCCCTTTGCAGACCGTTTCCTCATTCTTTTTGGCCAACTTCTTTCTTCTTTGCTGTTTCTTCCTTTGGCCAAATTTCCATAAGCCGTTTGAATAATACGGTACAGCCAAAGCTAAATCTACTAACCTCCTTACGAATGAGCCAGGAACATCGTACAGATTTTAAGACAAAAATACCTGCAGTTCACGGCCACTCTATGACTTAAACAGGTATCGTCTCTGTAGCGGCTGAGGAACCTGAAGGACAGCTTGCCCTCCTAAGTGATGGGACTCAGATTTAAACCAGATTCTTCAGTCCTGACGTTCCCAATGGCCGTGCTCCTCAGAGTGCCCTTAATGCACACACGTGGCTAACTACATGACCTGACCCTTCTCCCTGATGATCATGCCTGTTCATGCTAACACCACCCACAGCCGCTGCTCTGGCCATGGAGCAGAACATTATCCAACTGTCTGATGAATTCATGTAAAGCACGCATCACCCATGGAAGATCCCACCGACCTGCAGAAACACCACCACGTACCCAATCATCCAGCTCAGAGAGGAAGACGGCATCCATTTCCCCAACTCTCTTACTTCCCACAAACCCAAATTAGCAACTCCGTCACTTTGATGTCCTCCTAACACCTCAGTTCACATCCTGATCATTTTTTCTCCCAACTTGGGAGTTTCTTCACCTAACTGCCCATGTGAATTCCCGAATTCACAGCTTTTTTCTCTATGGCACCACTGAGATTTCCAGCGACCCCCTTTTCTTCAGGATAAAATCCCAGCTCCTCAGCAAGGCACAAGGTAACTGTACCTCCCTCACAGTTCACAAAGACTTCTCCCCCTCCCCGTGCTGCCCCAACCACAAGCTCAGCCCCCCAGCGTTCTGTATGTGCACCTGCTTTCTTGAGCTCACTCACTCGGCTTCTCCACTTGGGTTGTCTATGGGCCCAAGGCCTCCTCCATCTTGCACATGTTACCCCAGCCCCTAACCTCCCATCCTTTCTGTGTGCCCACAATACCAAACAGAAACTATCTTTTACTATGGTTAATATTCTTATCACCACACTGGATATTTCTCAACACAAAAGGCGCATCTTGAACTTCTTTGCGTTAAGTAGGCACCCAAGACAGGGTTCACATACAGCCGGCACTTAAACAACATTTGTCAAGTGAAACAGCAAAGGAAGACACGGCCTTTGGAAGTGGTCCCTGCCCTTCCCCTGAACCAACTAGGCTGATGGATACGAAGAGTAGTGTACCACCATATCAGCTCCAGCTAGGGAAGATATTCTCATTTCCTTTCAAAACATCCTTAAATTACCATCCTCATTATTGATTCTTTCCTCTTTAAAAAAATGCTTTCTTTAAACTGTTTAAGTAGAGGACGATAATGAGAGCTCTACAGCAGACAGATTACTAAAGTACAGTAGGGCCTCATTGAAGCGGCAGCATGAAGAAATGAAATGAGTCACATAAAATAATTTTCTATATTAATATGTATTTGCCTAACAACAAAGAATTTCCTAAATCTTTATTGGAAGAAAATTGTTCTCAGATGTATCATAATCCTCCACTTCTATAACAGATTATCTAAAATATGGTCACGGTGTAGTGACTGAAGATAATTTTTGAATTGTAACTCATAGTCTCATTTTACTAAAACATAAGTGCAAAACTTACATTTGTATTTATATAGTTTATTCCTTAAAATGCCGACAGTGGATATCTTACGCTGTGACTTACAAGATCTTTAAATTTTTTAAAAATTTTATCTTCCCTGAGTTCTCTAAGCTTTCTGCAAGAAAATGTGTAGATTGTACAATAAAATAGCATTTTAAAAATCTGGGGTATATTGATCAACATTTCACTGACGTGATTCCATATTCATTTGTACTGATATTCTCAGCAGTGAATAAGGCAAAAGGACCCCTGTCCTCGCAATCTGGAATTTTATGTGTTCAGAGTTCTTGGGACGCTATTCCAGGGTTGGTTTGCTTTGCTTTTCTGTTGTTGTTTTGTCATGTTCAGCAATGCTCACTGTTGTCTCCTAGCAAAGGTCTCAGGATATCGGCTCTGGCATCCACTCCCTTTACCTGAGTCTCCTTTTCCCTCTTCCCAAATGTGTCATTTGTAGAAGTTCTAAACTGCTTTATAGGATAGAGTTGTTCATTCTTGAACCTTAAATGTGAAGTCCAGCAATGTTAGTGTACCAAAATTGTGGCATTTGTTTTCATTTACTATTTATAGTAATAATTCAAACATGTTTGGATTTTTTTTCTTCTCATTCCCAGCTCCAGGGAAGAAGATTTGTGTCCCTGGCAAGCTACTTCACTTTTCTTAGCCTCCGTTTTCTTATCTGTGTTTAGGGAAGGTAACACCCACTGCACAGTTGTGAAAATAAAGCAACTGAACAGGGAAAACGCTCCACAGTAAATCGGAAACAACAGCAAATGCCAATAAACGGCAGCTAGCATTATTCACACTGCTCTTCTCATTTACTTCTTGATCCAAAATTATTTTCTGGGTTTGCAGGCTGCCATATAACTGAGGTCTAAGTAAGGAAAATAGTTTCACATGCAAACAATGGGTTACAGAAGTAAGGGTGCCTGAAAAGGTGACTCAGCTTAATCCCACCAACAGGAGTAGAAAAACCTACAACAAACGTGTGAAGGTACTCAGCAACTCACGCCTTATCTAACATGCGGCCTTAGTTGAGCGGGCAACTCCTCGTGAATGCTCTCTATAAAGGCGTACAAGGAGAAAAACAGAGGACTTTAACTTGGAACCAGTGACTCTCGATCTGAAGTAACCATGCTTAGAGTCTGCCTATTTTTAACTTGCAGCAGGTCTAGAAGATCGAAACTCATGTGGAATCATCCCTTCTTCCTCCTGCCCCAGGAACCTTCAAGAACAATAAGTAGAGAATAATGTATCTTTTAGTTGACCACTAATGGAGTACTCAATATCAGCAACAAGACAAGAACACACAATGACACACTTTTACCAAATGAACCACAAAGGTTCTTGCCAGCAAACAAGTTCGGTGGCACTGGGGGCCCAAAGTGAGTTTTCCAAAGTTCTTCAAGTGGCTCCAGTTGGTACATTTCAAATTAGAAAACAATTCCAGAGGAAAATAATAAAATTTTATAGTATTTTTCCTAAGAATATATTTTCCTTATAGAAAAATTAGCCAAAAGTGAAAAGTGTTGATGACAGAATAAAAGTTATCCATAATTCAGCACTAAGAGATAAACAGTATTAAAATATTCCACTGCATCTTCCCCATTGTGCTTATTGTCTTTGTATACTTACATACATATATTTATACACACCCATGCTGTTAGAGTCATTTGTATCCTGCCTCCTTTCTGACTTATTGTAACATTAACATTTTAGAGGGCATTAAATTTCATTATAAGCAACACTTTACTGTAAGGATATACCATAATTTACCTGCTTCCTCCTTCTTGAACATTTAGGTTGTTTACAATTTTATTTTTCTAAGCTAACACACAGAAATTCTAAAAATGGTTCTCCAAAGAAAACAAGCTTATTTCATAGGCAAATGAAGTACTCAATGAAATAGACAGTGATGATATGTTAGGGTAATGGATTCACCACTCGCCTCAGCTTCAATCAGAACAGGCATTTATCTTTCCTTCAAGTAATAATTCATTTTAATTCAGACTTTCCATTCCTAGCTGCTCCATTTCCAGCTCCTAGCTGGAAAACAAATGTGTTTTCCATCTAATACAACTGCGAAGACTCAGTTATAATGCTCACTGTTTTTGACAGGTGGCATTTAATTTGTCGGTAGCTCAAAAGCCCTACTATCTCTTGTTGCCACACGGAATGGAGGCAGGCAGTCTCACTTACAATCTCCCCATGTGTTACCATCCTCCTTCAAGAGACTATTTACCTCTTCAAGTTCAGTCCTCAGCCAGTACGTTGGATGCCAACGCACCTTCCCTAAACTTCTGGGGTCTTTTACAATGAACTTTTCTTCCCAGGTACTCAGCTCGTTTGAATTGTCCATCTCCATAAAGATCAGACTTCCTATTAGAGGACTCCACCCCATCATAAGAGGACCCCACTTTCCTTCAGAACAAGCTTCTTTCCTCTATGCTAGAAAGTCAAGCCAGAAACATAAATGTTCCAACCCTGTCACCAGATGAAGAGCCTAAACTTTGTGATAATTGAAGTAGTCACAAGAAGCAAAGCCTTGGGGAGAATATTAATAATGCAATATGTGGTCATGAAGATGCCACATACAAAAGAGAATATTCATAAGCGTGTTTAATGTGAAATTCAAGAGCTATGGCAAAGCAAATCAGGCATTTCAGTTGACTTGTCATGGAATCTAACAGTTTCTCAAGGCCTACATATCTATCAGAAATTCAATCTAAAGTGAAAGAATCTTAGCTTGTTAGGGTCAGAAGAGAGACTTCACAAGACAAGCAGGATGAAATGGACAGGAAGTCAAAATACGAGAATTTTGAAGCAGAGCACAGCTGAAGACTCCAAGGTCCCTTTATATTTATGCAATGGGGTTCCAGTGGGCTGAGCCGAACCACACCACTTTATCTCTTGAAGGACAGGTCCTCTCTCAGCAATCAGACATCATAAAAGGTCATCAATAATGCAATCCCCCAAGGTTTATTCTCAGTGCACTGAAATCAAATCAGATTGAATAAGATATCTTCATTGTAGATGATTCTGCCTCATCCTTAACCCCAAAATAGTGACTTTTCAGTATCAAAGGCAAAGTGTTTGTTTTTCAGATGAAATAACTGAAGTAATATAGAACTCCCTTACCATTTCAAGTACAGAGATCCCAACAGATTTCAGCTGATTCTGTTTCTTCTCAGAGGAAACTAAAAAGAGAACTGAAGTTGTCTTCATGTACTGCTCCTCACAGATCACTGAACTCCATATATTCTGATCATTAAGACGAGAGCATTTTCAAAATAAAAAATGCATGTTCTATTAACTTTTGACTTAGGCAAGTTATAAAATGCTGGGACTTTAGAGAAGAGCATCCATTAACATTTAAATAAAGCCTTATTTTTCTTTAGAACTTCACGGGGTGACGTGTGTCTTCTATATGCTGACCCACATCCAGAATTTCAACAAAATAGCTGGATGCTCTCTGATTAAAAGCAGTATGTCATTTTATAAAAGAATTCTTCCCAATAAGTTAACTTTTGAAAGACGAAATTACTGTTTGACAAATGCATGTCAGAATGACCTGAAATTCTTGGGGTCATATGGCTTGAAATCCATTGCATTTCAGATCGTTGGACAGGTCTTTGGTATAGATAGACTCAGAATTATCTAGACAGACATACACTAATCAAGGAAAACTTGGGTGGAAAAATTAGGGATGTACATATGAAACATATACCACATGTATAACTGTGTTCACATCAGCTCACTCAGCTGATTCTCAGCAGATGACCGAAACAACATTAAAGCTCTGGTTAGTGTTTTGAGGCTTTGGAATTTTAGAATTAAGGATAAATTATCATGATTGAACATATATTGCTGGGTAAACCAGCATTCTGTGTAAATCTAAGAGCCATAAATAATTTAAGAAATAAAGTACAGGTATGCTAATGTCACATGGATTAAACAATGCTGGAAATAAAAATAATGTTTTGAAGATAAAAGACAAAAGAGCTGGTTAACACACTGATAAGTATAGGAGGTAAAGTAAGCTAGTTATCCTTAGAAACAATATGTCTATATTTTAAAACATCATATTGTATGTCATAATTGCATCCCACTTCATTTGTTCATTTAAAAATTTTAAATCATAGATGCTTATGAGGATATGAATAAATTAATGCAGTACTGTCATGAGAATAGAACGGAGCAAATGCAATAGGAAACAACGTGATTGTTGCCCTAAAAATTGAAAGTAGAACTTCCATGATTTTCTCCAAACCAATATCTGGGTAGATGTCCTGAAACACCGAAAAATAATTAATGGTGAAGTTATTACCCCCAAATTCACAGCAGCACTATTCATAATAGCCAAAAGGCAAAAGCAACCCAAATGCCAGATAAAGAACACCAGAAAAGAAACCAAAAAGATGTTATCTGCATTCAAAGGAGGAGCATCCAGGTTTAATGCTACAATGTGGGTAAACCCTGGAGACATGCGACAATGTGAGTGAACCCTGGAGACATGCTACAGTGTGGGTGAACCCTGGAGACATGCTACAGTGTGAGTGAACCCTGGAGACAGGCTACGGTGTGGGTGAACCCTGGAGACAGGCTACGGTGTGGGTGAACCCTGGAGACATGCGACAGTGTGGGTGAACCCTGGAGACATGCGACAGTGTGGGTGAACCCTGGAGACATGCGACAGTGTGGGTGAACCCTGGAGACAGGCTACGGTGTGGGTGAACCCTGGAGACATGCTACAGTGTGGGTGAACCCTGGAGACATGCGACAGTGTGGGTGAACCCTGGAGACATGCGACAATGTGGGTGAACCCTGGAGACAGGCTACAGTGTGGGTGAACCCTGGAGACATGCAACAATGTGGGTGAACCCTGGAGACATGCTGCTGGGGTTCCTGCAGTGGGTGTGGATGACAGGAAGGTGTGAAGAGAACAGCTCCCCTGTGTGGCAAGGCCCAGGAAGCTTCCAGCTGTTAGGGAAGGCCTGGCGGAAGTCTCTCTGACCAACTTGATGCTGTTTCACCCTCTGGTTGCATGGACACTCAGGCACCCCACTAAGAATTCTGTAATGTATTGAGGCATTGTTTGCCCCTGTAGGATGGCTTTTATCACCAACGTGAGCTTGAGAGTTAATGTTATTGATAATGTCTTGGTGAGTGGGCCTTTAACTGCACACAGGAGTACAATTAAACCCATGCCATTTCTGGACACCTTATTGTGTACTACCCATTGCCCTGAAATTGGGCCCAGACATATAGCGTGCCTTCTGGGAAATGGCTTAAGAATTTTACAAAGTAATGGAAGTGATGGGAGTGAGAGATGAAACTGCTATGGCAATAAATATAGTCATTGTTATCTCAAAGGCGCCTGTTTGCAATTTTTTGAAGCATAGAAAATGTAATTGTTTTAGCTGCTTTTATAATTTTTGGCTAGAAGAATTAAGGATGATTTTATTAAAGAAAAATGCTTTTGATTATTGTTTCATTGTTTGTGGGGTTGCAAAATCTATAGTTGTAGAGAGATTTAATATTTGAAATTTCTGTTTTAGATTTTAGGTTTTTTCCCTTGTAACCTATTTTCCCATTAAATAATGGGTAAATTGTAGAAACAGAAATGTGGTAGGAATGTAATACTGATTAGCAGGTAATCGCAAGTGCCTTGGCCTTGGAGTCCTGGCTGTTGCTCCATGGCTGCTGTTGAAGAATGAATAATGGCTTGCTTTGAAGAATATGAATACAGTATTTTGCAGAATTATCTTTAGGGGCACCTGGCTTAGCCTTGAAGTGCAGACGGAATAACTAAATGTCTGTACATGCCCTCTTAGTCTTGAAGTAAAAATAGAATAATTAGTTGTTTGTGTAGAAGCTTGTGAGGTGTCTGAGTAAATAAAAAGGACAGCTTTTTCTTGGGCTGTTGAGAGAACGCACCAAGTATCATTGTCTGTGTCTTTCTTTATCACCGACTCCACGCACCCTTCCCAAGCTCCGAACTCAGCTGGAGCTGGACTCCGGCAACATGTGACAATGTGGGTGAACCCTGGAGACATTATGCTAAGTCACATTAGTCCATTATGAGACAGACAAATATTGCACGATTTGGTGGATGTGTGGTGCCCTATGTAGCTAAACTCATGAATATAAAAAAGTGGGATGGTGATTTCCAGAGGATGCAGAAAGCAGTACATGAGGAGTGCTTCCTTGGATATAAAATTTTAGTTTTGAAAAATGAAAAGTTACCAGAGACTGTTAAATAAAGCAATGTCAACACTACCTGAACAGTGCATTAAAATAATTAAGATGGACAATTTATGTTCCATAGGTTTCTAAAGACCTATTTGATAGAAGATAGAATGACAGCAAAGGAGAGAAACATAGGTGGGGAGACACTTCATGTCTCAGTCCCCAAATGTCTGTAATATCTTGAGTTGGGCCAAGCCAAAGCCAAGAGCTTCCTCTGGGTCTCCTCCATGGAGACAGGGACTCATGTTCTTGAGCCATCATGGGCTACCTCTCAGAGTACATACTAGTGGACAGCTGGACCAGCACAGGGAATAGCCAGAACCTGAACCAGGCACTCAGATGCTGCACACAGAAATCACAAGCGACAGTTTCAACCACTGAGGACACAATGTTCACCCAGTCGTGTTCACTGTTACTCAAGATTTAAGGCTGGTATTGTGGAATAACTGACACAGCTGCCACCTGTGGCAACAGCACCTATGCGTCTGAATCTCAACTGTTCCACTTCCAATTCAGCTCCCTACTAATACACCTGGGAAGACAAAGCAGGGTGGCCCAATTTCTTGGGTCACTGCACCCATGGGGAAGAAGAGAAGTTCCTAGCCATCGTGATGATTCACAGAAATCAACTGCAGAACATTTCCAAGTGTTACAGCATTTGGAAAATCTATTTCTCCTTCACTCTCTGCAATTCTGCCTTTACAGCAAATAATTTTTTTTTTTAATTTGGAAAAATCCGATTGTGAAACTCAGGCATGCATTCCCTAAAATAAAACATTATCCAGAGCCTTTAGTGCAGATCTGTCTTGTTAAACCACCACCCTGGAATTAGATAAACTCAGATCCACTCTCATCAGTATTTGCCACCAGTAACCCAAATTCCCCAGCCCAAGTCCAAAGCCACATTTTGTACAGGCAAATAGAGCACTTAGAAAATGGATATACAATAAAAATAGAATTCATGGGGGCACTTGAGACAACTGAGAATCAACATATTTCACCTCCTTCTTCAGGTTTGTAAATGCATAAAATATACTTTTAAAAGGGCAAAGGAGTATATTTCTGTAATCTGCATCTTATTACTGCCAGATAACAGAATTAAAAATAGATCTACATCCCCCAAACTACAATTAATAGTGAGATAATCTTGAGTCTTACTAGCTTTTAATTTATTCTGATGGCATAAGGTTTCTAGGCCAATTTCTCTCTCTCTCTCTATTTTCCATACAAAGCCAAATATTTTTCCCTTATAGTCTTTTGATAGAGTTTTCTTTATTATGAATGAGAACGTTCTTTAGAAAAAAAGGACCCTTCATGGAGGATTTAACATAATCTGTACCTAAACAAGAAAAAAAAAATTCTCTTGGCCCGACGACGTGGCCTAGCAGCTAAGGTCCTTGCCTTGAACACGCCGGGATCCCATATGGGTGCCAGTTCTAATCCTGGCAGCTCCACTTCCTATCCAGCTCCCTGCTTGTGGCCTGGGAAAGCAGTGGAGGACGGCCCAAAGCTTTGGGACCCTGCACCCATGTGGGATACCTGGAAGAAGTTCCTGGCTCCTGGCTTCGGATCGGCATAGCATCGGCCGTTGCACTCACTTGGGAAGTTAATCATCGGACGGAAGTTCTTCCTCTCTGTCTGTCCTCCTCTCTGTATATCTGCCTTTCCAATAAATAAATAAATATTTAAAAAAAAATTGTCTTGAGCAGTTACTTGCTGACATTGAAATACTGATACTGAGTGATTAAATAAGTAAGGACATATTTTAAAGCTAGTTAACCTGGCATGCACACGTATCTTCAAACCAAAATAGTGCCATGGAACTAAAACCATCACTATAGCAGCTACACAGCAGCCCAGCCAGAAAGAGCCATCCTCAAACCTTTAAGTTCACTCATGTCCAGAAAGGATGTTTTAACCCTGGGAGGAGTTTTTATGTAGGGGGTAAAGAAAAACAGGCTGAAGTCGAGTTAACCACGACTCAATATAATTTAAAACTTACTGGACTCAAACTCTATTGTCAATGATATTGAAATCTAACTGTGGCAATAACTGGGAAATGTTGAAGAAGTCTTATCAGACCCTCGCATTCATATAAGGAAGAAAAGATCAGCAGCCTTCTTAGGCTTGAAGTAATACCCCATCTACAAGCACAGTCAGTCGCTACAAAGGATCCCTCAGTGGGTCAATGAACCAAGAAAGAAAGAATAATTGTAGAGCCTTTACAGCCATTGCTAAGTCATCAGAACACAATATAAACTCTATGGTCCCTTAAATTTTAATGAACCTGGGTCCTTTAAGGGTGGCACTGAGAGCAACTTTCACTGTGAAACAATTAGAATGTTAATGGGGCGTCTACTGTAAATAGATTTATGAAAGAAGAATGCTGACAGAGCCGTTTCCTGCCCCAGACTGGTTACTGTCAGGTGCACTAAAGGAAGATTTGCTTACTTGTAAAAGTTAAGGCCTCTGTCCAACTTCATTTCAGTATTGCATATACATGCCTGGAGCCCAATACAAATCCTATCCTGACAACATGTAATTGGCCAACATGGATGGCTGTGTCTAGAGTTTCTTTGTGTTTTATTTTACGTGTGGTATCCTGGTACATTTAAAGGAAACCTATGTTCATTTTTGCTCATCCTGATATACAGAGAGTTCAAAAGTTCAAAAGATAAGAAGTGGTTCTCAGCATGAGGAAACCGTGGAACGTATTGGAAAATAAATTTTTGATGTTAAGATACATTCCTACTTCATACATTCTGAGAATTGTTTTCTTATCTTTTGAACTTGATAAACCAGGATAGCCAAAATTTGCTTAAGCTATATAACAGATAAAGAAGCAATGCAATATGACAAACATTTTATTACTACATGCATTTCCTACTTTCATTGAAGTATGACTGGCAAATAAAATTTTATAAATTTAAGTTCTACCATGTGATGTTTTGATAAGCACATATATGTAAGCATATGTGTGACTTCTAAGATCTACTCTCGGAAAATGTCAGGGATACAGTCCTGTGACCTAGATACCTGCTCACCACGCTGTCCTTTAGAGCCACATACTCTGGTTCATAAAATGAACTCTCCACAGTGTAACACCAGTCTGCAGGTCTTTTGTGTACATGAAAAGAAGAACCATTTAAAACTGGGTGATTTTTCTGCGGGTCTACATCCACTATACCAGCCCATGAACATGAGTTTTCTTGGTTAATTCACCGATCTCCTAGGAGTGTCTCTGCACTTATGAGCAAAACCCACTGAAGCTCAGAATTACTGTCAATCCTCAATCAGCCAAATCAGGAAGGAGGAGTATGGAACACTACAGCGAGCTGTCCACTGAAGAGTGACAGAAAACATTACCCAGATCACGAGTTGACAACCCACATAATTTATATACAGGGAGCCGATTTATGAAGAGTCAGCTGGAAACATTTACTGATCCCAAACACGTCCTCGCTGTTATCACATGGTCATCAAATAGATTCCTTTAAGTAGAGATCTCCAGATGCCTGCATCGAATAGAAATGCCAGTTCAGATAGCTGAGACAGACACGCAATCAATCCCATCAGAGGGATCTGGAAGCATTTGTGAAGCACGTGACTTGTGCGCTGTGCTCAAGAGACTGGCCTACAAGAACTGAAGAAGGCAATGAGCAAACAGCAGGAGCAAAGTGGCAGGGAAGTGCAGGAGCAGGAACCCTCGCATATCCCAGCAAGGGCACAGCTGCACGTGTATGGGGACAGTGTGGCTGCTACCAGAGTTTGCTAGTGCCTAGCAGCCCTAGCAGAACCTGGGCACTTCTCCCATGAGGAGTGCTCTTCTGAACCCAATTCCACCAAATCCTCAAATGCCACCACTTCTACTAAGCATGCTTTCCTTTCGTGATTTTGATTTCTCCTTTTTTAAATTTCAGCAACTCTCTGGTGTAACTAATTTATGATATATGACTATGCTACAAACAGACAACAGCAATTGGTGATAAGCCCGTTTTAGGCAAAGACTTCATTTCACCATCTCTAGCATCTATGAGGAACTGAGAAAAATATCCCGGTGACCGTATGTGAATCCTGACTTGCATGGCATCTGGCATGTTTTTACAGAGTAATTTGCACAAGTGTTTTCCATTGTCTTTTCAGGCCAGGAAAATAACGAGGATGAGAATGGTGGCAGATACAGAGTAAATGCATAGGCATGCAGGCCAACACCGTGAAGCAACTCTACAGGAATTTCCACTTGTCATCAGAAGCCAGTGACACTGTGAGAGTCAAGTGTTCAGCCAGCACAATGCTTCTCCAGCAGGTCTGTCTAGGCATCTCCAACCTGACCACTTGACGAGGTTCTACTTCAGTTAATGGCCCTGCAATCTTCTACAAAGTTTACCACTCCTTTCCTTCTTAATGTGCTAAGTCCTTTCTCTCCTGTCCTCTCATAGCTTCTCGTTTCCTTCCATCATAATCTCTTCTTTTCACTTTTCATAAACACTTGCCTTTAAATATATGCACTCTTAAAATATCCAAATATAGGTCGAGCTCAAACCATCCCCCTGAGCCTCAGACCCCTGTATGTATCCAGTCGGGAATAAACCACACATTAATGTGCACAAGGTCACTGTTGAACTCATTCTCTTGCATCATTAAACGCTTCCTCCCCTCACATCTCTGTGTTTCTCTGTGATCCAGGGGCCCCCGCAAGGTGTCCACTCAACAACATCCATCTTAAACTCCTCTTCACAGTAATTTTTCTGTTATTTCCTTTCCTCACCACCATTTTCCTTACCTGAAAGGCTCACTCGACTTCCCTATGAACTACTGAGAGACTTTCCCAACTAGCTTCACTGCCTCTGGCTTCATTGCCCCAGTCCACTCTTACTCAAAGACAAACATTCCACTAAGTTGCTCTGTTACTGAGTCACTCTCTTCCTGGTTCCCTGATCGTTCCACTGCCAACATCAAGTTCTCAGCTCCCCATTCAAGGCCATTCCTGAGCTGTCCTTCCACTGCTGTTCTTGATTCATCTTTTATTTTGGGCCCCAAAGATTTCTTCCTCAGACATGCTGTTTCAAAATATTTTTATGATTTCTTAACAGCAGAGTTCTTGCCTCCTTCTTGCACACATTCTTCTCATCAGACAGGAAATATCACCATTACTGCTTTGAACACCCATCTAAACTCTGAGAGACACTCTTAAAACCTATGCTGAATTTTGGTATTCTGAACTCCCAAAGCTGGATGATAAATTCAACTATTAGCAATTAAGTACTGGCAGTGCTATGATTGTGTCTCCAAAGGCTTCAGGTGTTGACATTTAATCCTTATTGTGAGTAGAAATTTGATTTCAGCTATGACATTCAGAAGTGGGGTGTTTGCTAAGTGATTAGGATGAGATACTCAGAGTAGAACCCCTATATTTCAGTGTGGCACATTGTAAGAACAGCAGGAGACCCCAGGAGGCACATGCACGCAGCACCTGCACTACCACGTGATGGTCTGCACAGCTCGGAATAGGCCAACAAGCAGGCCACTATCAGATGTGACATACAATCTTGGGCTTGTTTGTAAAGTTGCCTGGTCTCATTATTTTTATAGTAATGACCCGATATACACCAGGTACAAACTGAAATAGAGTAGATATGACTTGATATACACCAGGTGTGACCTGAAATATCCCAGTAAAACCTGAAATACACCAGATACAACCTTATACACCAGGTACAACCTGAAACACAACAGGTGTGACCTTATACACCAGGTACGACCTGATATATACCAGGTGTGACCGGTCTCTTATGTTTTCTCCAGGTCTGGGACATGTTTACAAGTGGCACTTTATTCTACTGTGTATCTCCAACAACTAATTAAAAGCTGTCACTGAAAAAAAAAGTTTCTTTCAAGGAAGTAACAAGCCAAATAATCAGCGTCTTTGAGCAACTGAGTGATTTCATTTCAGTGTCCCTCGAGAACAGACAGACTCACCAAACCCAAGACCTTCTACTCCAACATGGTCACACTATTTAAGAAAATGGAAATTCTGGTGCCAGATCCAACTAAAGACAACAAAGCTCGACTTCAGCCCTAACAAAACCTGTGCTGCTAACCTGGAATGGGAAACCTTTGCGCACGCTGGGAGATTAGAACCTAAAATCTCCTGCACTTCTGTAAGTCTCGTGAAGAAGCAATGACAGATATTCTGGAAGGATGATCGTAAGACAAATGGCCTTCAAAGACAGAACGAGTGTCTCCTTCCAGCGCTGAGGGCAGCCTTATTTCATCCCAAGGAAGAAGATAAAAATAATCCACCTCTGAAGACAGATGTGCAGGTTTGTCAGCAGATTCCTTGTAGGATGACAGCGTCCTCAGGTTGGACACAGCTCACTGCTGCACACGACCCACTGGACCAGTCTGCACGCACTCCAGGCAATGCAGGAAAAGGCACCGCCTGCCACCGACTGGAGGATCAACGTACTCATTCCATCCAGGCCTCTCATATCACCAACAGCTACAAATGGTGCCAGGTTCACTTGGCATCTACCAAGTACAATAAAATCTTGGATTCTTCCAAGGACTTGAATAGTAAAGGAGTGTTAAAAGGAAAATTAAGAAACAAGGCCAACAGGTGTTTAAGTGCCAGACTTGAAGGTAAGATTCCAGACTGTGTCATGATAGGGAGTACAGGCCCAACAGCCCAGGTTCCTGTCTTAACTGCTTCACTGGTTGATACATGAAATTTCTCTCCTGAGCCGCACATCTTTACAGTTTCTGCAACAGTGTGAGCTGCCCTGGGCTTCTCTTTCTTAACCATTAAACGCAGATTCTAGGAGTATCTTCTGACACAGTTTTTGTGAGGACTAGTGAGTTAAAATACAAAATGTACATACACTGCCCCTGGATAAAAGTGTATTTAAGAACAACATCTTGATGCTTCAACTTTATTTCATGCATAGCCATGGCTTTTAAAAGAGGAACTCATGTTACTATGGATGTTTCACAAGCAAACCTGCAATAATTAAATAGCATATATAACATAGAGGAAAGGAAGGATATGAGATAAGATGAACCAAGAAATAACTATTAGCCTATGAATTTTAAAAAGTCACTGGCTTTAAGTTGTTTTCACATAAACAATAAGTAATTCAAGGGGTGTTTCTTATCTGATATTTATAGGATTTGACAGACTATAGGAATATAGATATTCCCCTATATTTAGCCACTACTTGTATCATATCAGTCATGTTACCAAAAGATCATACCATAAGAAGCAAAGTAGGAGAGCAGTGGCAGTTTCAACACTCCAAGCACAACAGGGGAGAAAGAAGACATAGGAGGTGGTGGTTCCAAGGGAGAGCCAACGCGCATCTTGAGCCTGCCACCCAGCAGATCCAAAATCACATTGCAGATGCAAGGCTGTGACTCCAGAGAGACTGCAACTGGGTGTACGACTGGCTCCCACAAGAACAGCAGGTGACAGAAGACAGCGGGACAAAAAAAATCCTAAAGATGATTAGAGAAGATAGCAAGTAGGAGAAAAGGAGAAAGGAGTAGCCTCCAATGGAGAAAGAAGAGAAGTGCAGATGGCAGTGACTACACGACACAAAGTCCAGGAAAGATACGGAGAGCAAGGACAGCCAGTACAGTCATGCACTACCAGAAATGAGTGATGGGAAAGGTGCTAAAAGCTATTAGCTTCTGGGGAAAAAAAGTTTATCACAAGAGACCATACCAAGATGGGTTCAATGATTAATGAGGCAAAAGGAAGCACCATCAATGAGCTATCCATGAGAAACTTCAGATGAACAAACAAGCTAAGCCAAGACAGAACTGTACACAGATAGGATGGGCCACAGACACAAAACACAGATGGAAAAAATGAAAAAAATAAACCAGTGAGAAAGGATGATGCTGACATAAAGACCATGAAGGCAAGAGAATGAGAGAAAGGGAAAGCAGGAAGAGGGAAGGAAGGGAGAATGGCAGGGGAGAGGAAGAGCAGGTAGTGAAGGGGAGAGAAGGGTAGGGAAGGGTAGGGAGGGGAGGGGAGGGGAGCGGAGGGGAGGGGAGCGGAGGGGAGGGGAGGGGAGAGGAGGGGAAGGAAGGGAGGGAAAGAAGGGAAGTGATGAAAGGGGAGGGGTGGAGAGGGGAGGGAAGGGAAAGGGGAAGGAAGGGAAGAGAAAGGCAGGGAAGTGAAGGAGAGGAGAGGAGAGAGGGGGAAGAGAATGGATGGGGAGGGAGAGGGAATGGAAAGGGAGGGGAGGGGAGAGAAGGGGAGAGAAGGGGAAGAGAAGGGGAGGAAAAAGAAAAGTATTAAAAAGATATGAAACATATAAAGAACATGTAAGGAAAGGCTTACCCTCACACAGGAGTGAGAAATATATTCCATGAGACCCAGAAGTTAGAAGAGAATAAAAAATACAAAAATAAATAAATTAATAAGTAACAGAGCTCAGGACTGAGACATCTGGAAAATTCGTATAATTTCTATTCCATGAGAAAAGTAGTGATTCAAGCTGACAACTGAAGCTACAGGGCAGAGTTCCAGGTGTATCCGAGAGAACAGGCGAAAGATCAGCAACAGCAAATACCAGGACGTAGGCATGGACTAAATGCAAAGACAGAGCGGAGGAGACAGCATGGGCAGAGCACGGACGAAGGCTCAAGGTTCCAATCTCTCCGCTGTGAAGCCACAAGTAAGTTACGGAAGGAAGCTCTCTGTGTCTCAGAAGACGCATACGGAAGAAAAGATGGTAGATTAGTAACTTCACGTATTTGCAGTTGGGATTAAAGTCGCAAAAGCACCCTTGCTTAAAGCAATGTTTCACACACAAGTAGCACACACAACCTTCTCAAATCATGCCATGGCCATTTAAAACAGTAGATATCACAAACAAGAAAGTCTTTTCTGACCTATGTTACATTAATAAAGAAATGGCAGCCCTCAATCATGTTTCATGCAAAACAGTGGAGTAGACATTTAGCTAGCTCTACACACGTTGCCCCCAGCCACTCCGTCACTTCTTGGGGTGCCTCAGTTGGGCTCTCAGCTCCAATCTGGATACCAGCTTCTTGCTGACGCTCATCCTTGGAGTCACCAGGTATTAGCTGAGGCAGTTCGCACTGTGTTACACATATGAAAAACCAGGACAACCTGGGCTCCCAGCTTCGGCTAGGCACAGCAACAGCATTAGAAGACAAGGCTGGACGCTGAAGCCAAATGGCGGAGCCCTCAGAAATAGGGCTAATTCCCTGTTTCCTTCCAACAAGTGACAAGACAATCAAGGCCATGTCCCAGCACAGGACCTGCCAGACTGGCCTTCCCAGCCTTCAGAAATGTCAGCAATAAATGGTCGCATTCCCCAAACCACTAGGCTATGGCATTTTGTTCTGGTAGTTCAAGCAATTTAAAGCAAGTCAATTTTAGGTTCAACCACAAGAAAAAATTAAATTATAAAGAAATGATATGTAAACATATAAATTCCGGCATGGTATTTGAGACAAGACAACTCTGCCACTATGTAGACAACCATCTCCAACCACCATCCACTTTACGAGCTTATGTCCGGAGCTTCTGGCTCTGTGTAAACCCATTGCTTCATCAAATCTAACCCTCTGACACTGGCACTGAGTTCTCACATCAGCTAGACAAAGATGAGGGCAAACCAAGTTCTGCATGTTCAGTGGGTGAACAACAGCACACCAGCGCACTTCAGATTTCTATGTCAAAGCTATCAATATCAGACAGCAGTATTACGGCATGGATTCTGAAATGTTCTCCGGAGCTCAGGAGGCAGCTGTGGCACAAAGAGGCTGCCTCTCTTTAAAATTCCCTCCAGGTGCTAAAGAAATCTTAAGAGCTTCCTGGCTTTGCCGGCAACCTAGACTGTTTACCAGTTTGCATTATGTTGCATAAAATAATTATAAAAGTGTTTACAAAGGTGTACCACAAAGGATAAATGCTAATAGAACGGATCAGGGCCAGTCATTTTCCTTTGATGCCTGAAAGACCTAGAGGGGAGTTGATTTCCTCCCATTTAATCCTTTAGAAAACATTTCCAGGGTACCATTAACATAAGTAAACTCTTCAATCTCCCTTTATCAAAATGCCAACACCAGTTACAACTGTCCAATTCATAATGCACTTGCGAGGGAAATCTTGCCCCACAGTTCCCACTCCACGTCTGGCCCTTCATGTTCATATTTAAGTGCCCGCAGCCATCAGCAAGCAGGGCAATTTCTAAGGCACTCAGAGCTTCCCTGTACTCTAACCGTGCTACTCACCGCCAGACAACTGGCATCACAACTTCCCACCACCTCTCAAAGGTCAGCCGAAAGCCAGGCTATCAGAGCCATCCAAAAAGGCCCCAAAGATTTCCCCAGACCCACTAGCTCCCAGCCTCATCCCCACTGCAACTGGCTCAAAGTGACTGAAAGGAATGTAAAACCAGAGACTCAACCTGGGTGCTCTTTAGCAGACCGGACACATTAAGAAACAACTGTCCTGGGTTCCAATCTCCTGAATTCTCAGTGTGAACTTAGTAACCAATGATGACAATGCTTCCCTCAGAAGCTGTCTTCAGGATGAAATGAAATAACACATGCAATGGCATCCGAGGGGAAATGCAAATGGATTATATCTGTAATTTACAATGCTTGCCTAAGTGGTTAGCACTTAGGTACTCTGCCCCCATTTTAAGAGTGCCTAAAATTTAGGTATCTGAAGCTTCCTGAATGTGGCAAGCTAAGGCCATCACACAGATCAACTCTCAGCAGACCTGAGCGTCCATGTGCTGGCATCTTCCAGTTTATTACAAAAACTCTCGTTGCAAATGAGCTTACCTTCTGAGAGTGCATCATACATGCAATGTATTCAGTGCAGGCTGACCAATCCTTTCCTGCCTTCAGCGCTCTCCCAGCTCCGAACTCCGCTCAAGCACAAGCCGAGCTACAGAACGCTCCCCTGCGCCAGCGGCCTGCACGCCACTCAGCACAAGGATGCCTGCACCTTATTAGAAGCCTGCGCTCACTGCCAATGGACTTCAGCTGTCAATAACAATCTCAAACCGTGAGAGATGCACAGGTGTGTGAAGCCAAGTGGTCTTCCTCTTTGTAGTCTCCAGGCTCACAATTGTATACACCTGCAGAAACCTAGGGCCAAGTCCCAATCATGTTACTGCTGAAGACACCACTAACAGCTGAGACGGAATTTTCCCTATCCAATCCCAGGACGTACTAGGAGTGCTAAGAGTGCTCCTAATAACTCCCAGGGAAAAACACCTCTACTAAGCATCTATACTGTTTCAGTGTCTGCTTTCATCTCACCTGATAAACAAATGAGCCACCATGGCAGCCTCCAGAAAAAAAAAGGGGGGGGGGGCAAAACCCAACATCATCCCTAAAGCTTTTTCAGTAAGAGTCAATACTGAAACAACAGGTCGAATTGCTGAGCGCTGAAGAAAGTGCTGGATCTGTGGGTGCTGGCGCAGTCTCCCTGTGCCCAGCTGCAGCCACTCTAGCAATCCCGCTACAGGTGGGACCACTGGGTGGACCAGCTTGCTGAAGAGCAGTTCTGGCAAGGAAAGGCTCCCTGCACGCGCAAGCTACTCAGGGTGAGATGCCCGCTGAGAAAAACTGAGGAGGAAAAGTCTGCATCAGCCCCCTGCACATAATCAAGACACATCACGTACCCAGAAACCCCTTGCATTCTGGCAAACATGTTTACAAAGCATGCAGGAAGTCTCCGCCGCCACCAACACTCTGACCACGTGGAAAGATGTATCCTTACGACATCTGCAGTAACCAGAAGCAAATGGAATCTCACAGGAGAAGGGATGAAATGTGGAAATGTACAGCAAACTTCCAAAATTGTATTTTTCTTACAAGAAAAAAAGCAAAGCTCCGGAGAGATAGAGATGGTCTTGTGCACTTGTCTAAGCCATTTTTCTACTATAAAATATTCACATTTCCAAAAACCAAAGACGAAGCTAGGAGGGGGCGAAGCAGCAGCAAGGTCCCAGAGTCCGGGCAGCACCGCTGAGGGCTGAGCCAGGTGCCCGGCAGCAGGCAGCACGGGCAGGCCCCCGGGACGGCTCCACCAGCTCCTGCTCCACCAACTTGGCAGCTCCTCACACTCCCTGGAGAGCTGCTGGCTGCGCTCCTCAAGGCCACCGCCAAGGCCGTCACCCCGACCTAGAGGGCGCCTCGGGGTCACTTCCCCAACTCGCCCGTGCTCCCCACGGGCTGCTCTCTGAGCGGCGGCCCCTCACACGGCGTCTCTCGCCAAATCGGTGGAATTATCCATTCCGTCCTTCTTAAAAAGTTTATACGCTCCCAGTTCTCCAAAAATCAGAAAATATGAAGGAGAGGATTTCATCCAAAACCCTCTGTGAAAGTGACACTTGTTATTCATTAGGTCACTCTTCCACATAGAAATATATTCTCTCTCTCTCTCTCTCTCCCCTCCTATCTCCTCACATCACACGCGCGCTCACACGCACTCAAACTTGGGGAGAACCCACCGGACGCTCCCAAAGTCTCGGGTGGGGAGCTCCGCGCGGCGGTGCCCCGAGCCGCGCCCTCCGACCCGGCCCTCCCGCCCAGGGCCCGGCTCGGCGCGCACGGCCGGCCGCGCTCGGCCCGTCCCGGAGCCCGCGGGCGCCACTTACACGGCCGGGCGGAGCTGGAGGCCGCTGCCTGCGCTCTGCCGCCGGCCACCCGGGCGCAGCAGCCGGCGAGCCCCGCAGGCGCCAGGTCCTCCCGGCGAGGCGGCCGCTCGTGGCGCGGCCCGGACCGCGCGCCGCGGGGACCCCTCGGTCCAGCCCGGCGCACGAGTTGGGCTCCCGGCCGGGGCAGAAGTTGCGGCGCGGGGCGCGCGGGGCCGGCGAGGTGCGCGTCCCGCGGAGGGCGCGGCGAAGGCGCGGGGCCGGCGGGCGCGACGCGCGCGCGGCAGTGCGGGAGGAGCCGCTCGGCGGGGAGCCACGGGCCCGGTGCTCTCCGCGGCCTCGCAGCCCCCGCAGCCCTGGCGCCATGGCAACGCGCTCGCCGCCCTCCCGCCCTGCCCCTCCGGAGCGCTTAAAGAGACAGCCCCGCCGCCGGGCGCCCCCGCCTCGCCCACTCGTCCCCGCTCGGGCGCCGGGGCGCGGGAGGCAGCTTGCCACGCGCCCGGAGGGGCTCCGCTCGCCACGCCGCCCGGCTCTGCTCTCCAGCTCTGACAAGCCTCCCCCCGGCACACGCCCAAGCCCCGCTGCAGGGCGACGCGGCTCCGGCCTTGCCCTCCCTCACGCACCTGCTCCGCGCGCAGCCGGCGCATCAGCCAGAGCGGAGACCCGGCGAGACCGAGTTTGGGTTCCCGCGTGCTGCTGTCTCCCCACTCCCGTCTGGGGAGTCGCTCAGAAGCTGGCTGCGCGCGGCATGTTTCAAGTGGGTACCACAGAGCATCTGATTCAGTCCAGTGGCAGCTCACAGCGCCGACTCCTATGAAATCCTCCTTCCCCACGAGGGGACCCTCGCTCTGCTCTTCATTCTCTTTGGCCGCCATCTCTCTCCCTGTGGGCCCCAAAGTTGCGAGGAGGAGCCAACGCTTGGCACAATGCTACCCTCTCCTCTGCATGCCAGCTCCTGTTCCCCCGGAGGCGCAGGCAGCGGCGAGCCCCCCGGGGACCCATGCAGAAGGGCCCAGCGACTGCTGGGAGCAGGATCCCGGCTGCCGAGCTGGCCAGGGCCGCTCCCAGCGCAGGGCCGCGCACGCCGAGGCCGCCAGGAGCCCCAGCCCCAGGCTCTGCCTCTGCCGGCTGCTGGCTGCAAGGCCGCAACCCTCTGGAGCCCGTTTCCTGAAAGCAAAAATCTGTGGTGCATCGTGCCCTCCAACGACGACAGGCCAGGCTCTGAGCCATAATAGGCAGCTTAGCGTGGCAGAGAAACTTTTTGTTTGAGCATTGAACTTAGCAAAAACACCTCTTGAAGGACTCGCGGCCGATAGCAGAGCCACGTGGGTTCCTCAGTCCTTGAGCAATAAAATGAGCTTTCCCAAAAGTCTGTAGGGCTTCCGACTTGCTGTCCAGAGTTGAATTAACCACCTGGCCCTTCTTTTCAATCCACGACTTTGTTCCCCCTTTCAATTTGTCACTTACAGGACAGACTGGGAGGCAAACTTTTCAGATTTTTCTAGAAGTGACCACAATAATCCGTGGAGAAGGCACCACTCCTGAATTCTCCAGCACCCGGCGACTCTGGCTTCCAAGACAGTTTGCAGTGTCTATTCTCAGCCACACCCGTTTTTTTCTTGTGGCTTTTTATTGAAGTTTAATTTAAGCTGAAAAAAAAAAAAAAACATGAAGACTCTACCAGGTAATACCTTTATCTTTTGACAAACATCTTTAGCAAACAGAATTTAAAGGCTGTCTGACAGTGGGAATCATGGTTTGATCTTCTTTGTTTATCAAGCAGATTTCACCCTCACTTCCTTCTCCGAGTGCCAGTCTGACCTGACCAGGCCTGCACCTCGGGTGGCAGAGGGCCTTGCTCGCTTGGCTAGCTCTTAATAAGAACAGGGCTTGGGCAGATGGCTAAAACACATGGATGATTTTTTTTTTAATTATTTATTTTTATTGGAAAGTAAGATATACAGAGAAGAGGAGAGACAGAGAGGAAGATCTTCCATCTGATGATTCACTCCCCAGGTGACCACAATGGCTGGGGCTGGGCCGATCCTGAAGCCAGGAGCCAGGAACTTCTTCCAGGTCTCCTACGAGGACCCAGTGTCCCAAGACTTTGGGCTGTCCTCCACTGCTTTCCCAGGCCACAAATAGGGAGCTGGACAGGAAGCAGGGCTGCAGGGATTAGAACTGGCATTCATATGGAATCTTGGCACATGCAAGATGAGGACTTTAGCCACCAGGCTGTTGTGCTGGGCTCAACAATTTTCAAAACTGTTTTTAACTCTAAATGTCTAAGCCTCTTTGCCACAAGTAAAGTTTGTTCACAAGTAAAACTGTTTGCAGAATCTTACTCCCTTTCCTCTAGCTCTTACCGCAATGTAAATGAGCAGAAAAATGAGCATAAATGAGCAGAAACAGGGTAGGCCCCGTTGGGGTGGAAAAGGAGAAAAGGCAACCAGCTAACACCCAGTGAGGGTCATCTGAGCCCAGGGACCGCTAGGTGAGGCGGGCTGCTTCTCCTCCAGTATGGTGTGAGCACACCCCTTCATGGAAAGACACGTTCTCCACTGACTCAAGTGCTAGTTCGTCTTCGGGATGAAATCTGAACACTGCAGGTTTTAAAATACCGTTTGTATTGTTTTGATGAAAATGTGCAGTGTGCTTGTACACGCTGGTGCTGGAGGAGGGTGTCCTAGAACTTTCTGTGACTTGCTAAGCTTTCTACGCTCCTGGAGTTCAACTCCAAGGACTTTATCTTCAACTACCCAGGAATATGCCATGTTTCACAGAAAGCCTCACATTATTATGGACCATGTCCATTGGAAAGCTAAATTTTATGCAGCAGCTTCACTTGAAGCTCAGACTGTTTTGAGAGCTGAGAAGTAATGGAACCATGCAAGAATCTATGCAATTATCTGATTGCAAGGTTGTTCAGTAGAAGGCAGCTTTGCTACAATGGAAATAAATCAGTGTACTGAAAATCATGAGCTAGAGAAATATTTTTCTATGCAAACCTGCTTGGAAGCATGTTTTAAATAAATATTTAAAGCACTTTGTCACAGGTTAAATATGATTAATGTACATTTCGTAGAGCAAGGTTGATTTCAAATGATTCTCGTATGGGTAATAATATGGGCAAAATGCCGTGAAAGTAACACTCACTAAATAATAAATACTTTTCCCACATGATCATTAAAAATCTTGCCATGAACTAGTGCACGCTGACTTGAATTCAGCTCTCTTGTAGTCTCGTCTTGCAATGGTTTGATTGGTCAGTTCTGCTGCCTGTGTCAAACCGGCTGCATTATGACACCATTAGTTACAATCATATAGTAAAAACAAACAAGCAAAATGCCACTGTGTGGCCTTGAGGCCCTGTCAATGCACAAAATGTCAGATATGCACAAAGACCATTGATTCTGCATGTGTTACAGAAACCAAGGGAGCAAATAAGCAAGATTCCAAATATCCAATTTTTAAATTAAGAGCAGGAGAACTTTTATGTTAATAACATCTTCTCTCAGGCATAAATTTCATGGCACAAAAACTGTTAAAGCCTGAATCAGGTCTATTTTTGTGAATCGTTCTTTTGTACTGTCATCTTTAAAATGAGTTTGATACAGCAGACAAATGTTCTCTCTGGGCGCAGTCCCAGAGACTTGACGAGGCCATGGAGTGGGCACAGCACTTGCCACGCCAGTCTCGCTCCAAGCCTGCATCAAAGGCACAATAATCCAACCAGCTCCTTTCTTGTTAGGAGGAGGTGGCGTAAGCCAATTTCATGCTTTATGTGTGCCAGTTGTGAAATAGGAATGCTTACCTAAAAAGAAATAGATTCCGACCAGATGTTCTCAAAACCTTTCAAGCTGCTGCTTGAAGCTTTAGTCACCAAATACTTTATCTCCTCGTCAATCTTCTTCTAATTGAGAAACTGTTGAGCCATGCAGTTCGACAGGCAGTCTGCAGCGTAAACCTCCAAGCAAAGCTTATCAGCCCTGTTCTCCTGCACACACACAAAAACCTTCCAATATCTGTATGGGGACAGAAAAAGAGAGCAGGGCCACTTCATTCGGTAGGTGTTGTGGGTTGAAAGAGGAGGAGGTCAGAAAGCAGTTCTTCAAAGGACAGCTTCTGTCACCTGCAAGAGCAATGAATGGCCATGATAGAAAAGCCTGGAAGCACTAATGGGCCATGTACATGGAAATCTTGATGCCGGGCAAAATACAGTGAAATCCACGCCGGGACCAACTGGGACTGTCACACTAAGATGTATGGAATGGTCCTGACTTGGTTTCATATGCTGCTAAATGTTGTTAAAAACCCATCCCTTTCTCTGTTCTCTCTCACTCTCTTTCTCAAAAAAATTAATTCAACACTGAACTCCTAAGACATCTAATGCTTTATAAGTAATTTCTCAGTCCTGCAATATTTGTTGGTTTTAAAGGCTGACCATCCAAATGTGAGTTCTAACATGTATTTATTGGATCATAGTTACAAGATTAGCCCGGTGACACGGTGAACTTGGACTGCTGTGAAAAATGTATCCTTCACAGCTAACACTTTTTTCTGTATATGCAGTAAAATATATGTATCATTAAATTTATAATCATACCAATGATTTGTAACCATACGAATAATCATACCAGCTCATGCCACAATGAGATCAGACCCTACCGCTTAGCAAATGGATTGGGTCATATGACATTCTTCTCCATGGCAAGATTTTTTAGCCAGTTTTTTTTTTCTTTTTATCATCCTTGAGACCAGGAGGAGGAGGAAGAGGGAAAGGAAAGGCAGAAGGGAATGAAGAATCTATTCCAACACTAAGTTACTGCTTGCTCTAAGAGTTTATTTGGTTGTAAGGAAGTAAAACATGTAATTTGTCCAAGGGAATGTAACTGGGTGGAGGCGAAAGGAGAGGCAGGAGGATAGTAGGGGATGGGTCTTTTCTGAGCACGTGTTTGAATCCTTAAGAGGAGCATGTCATATCAAATCTGGTAGGTGAATATTCTAGAGAGAAGTAATATCAAGTGTTGAGATTTTAAGGCAAGAATAATGTATTCCGGAGCTGAAAAGAAAAGTCCAATAAGCACTGAGAAAAGTCAGTAAAAAGGAGAACAACAAAAGGAACATATCCAAAAGGGAGGTAAAACATCTGAGATTCAAGATTTTGATTTATCTGAGATGATTAAAAAATAGCATCCTAACTCAGTGTCTGTTTATTTTATTGCATGATTTTCTCCTGCCCGACATGATTCTATTCCACATTTCACACCACTATAGTATAATCAACCATTAACACCATGGGATCCTGTGTTATGGCGAGCACCTAGAGAGAAGTTCTCTGGCTGATACATCTGAATCTATTACACGGTGAGGAATTCGCCTGTTACCACGAAATCATGCCTCTGTCTACTCCATTTTGAAATGCAGTGTAGTCATCTTCCTCATTTCCTGTCCACACTGTGACTTAACTGATACTGCACATTTTTTGGACTTTTGCATAGGAACGGTAATTAGACTGCCTGGATGATGTTCTACTATTAGTTAGAATTCTGATTTTTTTAGAGTTGTGGGTTAATTGCTAATAACTGTATGCAGTGTTTTCCCTCAAGATGTTTTCTATTACAGTAATTAACTGAGCAGCTGGGAGAGCAGACATTAACCATTTGTCTTCACAGTAGCCCTCACTTGGGACTCTCCCGAAAGCTTCGCACATGGCTTGATTTGTTGCTTGATAGGTAATATAAGAAGCTTAAAAGATATAAGGTGTTTATACTTTGCAGTTGATATCCATGTTGAAACATTTTTTTCCCTCTTTGGACGGATTCTTGCTTGTAGAGCTGATGAATAGATTCTGAGAAACATAGGATGTCTTTTAGATAAATGGACTTATTCGGCTAGTTTTAATGTGCATATTTCTCTTGGTATCGCCACATAATGAAATTCTGTCAGTTTCTGTGTTAGAAGCCTGAGATGCCCTGAAGACACCCCCGGTTTATCAGTTTATAAATCAGAGTGCACCAGTGAACGCTGGCTACTACGGAAGAATCTCGTCAGTACACGCTGGGAGCCGCCTGGCCTGAGAGCCCTGTCTTCTTTCAGGATGCTTCAATTCTCATCTGATAATTAGCTCAGCTCTGCTGCTAGATTTCATTTTGATATTTAAAAGTTTGATTTACAGTTATGTTTGAGAGGCTGACTTACACACACACACAAAGAGAGAGAGTTACTTTCCCAAGTGGCCCAACACTTCACTTTCCAACTGCCAACAATGGCCAAGGATGGGTCAGGTGGAAGCTGAGAACCTGGAATTTAATCCAGAATCCTCAGTGAGCTGAGTCGTAGGCGCCCAATTTCTGAAGCCATCCCTGTGGCTTCCCAGGATCTGCCTGCGCAGTGCGCTGTTAGGAGACAGAGTTGGGAATGGAACTCAGATGCACAAATGGGGAACGCGGATGCTTCCATTGTTGGGTTAGAGGTCTATCCTACTGCTGGACTTCAGCATCTGGAAAGGCAGATATACAGGGAGGAGGAGAGACAGAGAGGAAGATCTTCTGCCTGATGGTTCAGTCCCCAAGCGCTCTCAATGGCTGGAGGTGAGCCAATCCAAAGCCAGGAGCCAGGAGCTTCCTCTGAGTCTCCCACAGGGGTGCAGTGTCCCAAGGCTTTGGACTGTTTTTGACTGCTTTCCCAGGCCACAAGCAAGGAGCTGGATGGGAAGCCGGGCTGCCGGAATTAGAACCGGCATCCATATGGGGTCCTGGCACGTTCAAGGCGAGGACTTTAACCACTACACTATGGCACCGGGCCCCAGCAGCTGGGATCTTTGTTACGACTCCTGGAGCTTCCTTGTGTGAACTCATGCACTGCTTGCTATGGCCTGGCTCCCAAGGCCAGACGCAAAACCTGATACTTCATTGCAGGTTCTTGCGTTCCATTGCTGCCAAATTCCCTTCCACAGCATACAAAGAACAGTACGTTTTGTTAATGCAAAGGCGTTAATTTTTTTTTTAAGGAGCATTTGATTGAACATATTTTTCTTTAAAAAAGTAATGTCAGAGCTTCCAAAATAGACTAAGTTCAGAGGGAAGAAAAAATAAAATGAAGGTAGGCTTTTAGGAAATCTTTGGGTATACAGGAATTCTTTATATCTCTTCCTGCTGAACAAAATAATAAATCTACTACTGTTCATCCTATGGGGCTTTTTTTAACCTGATTTTTCTAGAGGCAAGAATTTTCTTTCTTTTTAAGATTACTCATTTTTCTTAAATCCTGAAAAGCTCTGGGTTTATATTGTCTTGAGCATTTGATAGTAAAAGCTTCAATACAAAGAACCCGATTTGCTTTACTGCCATTCCACAGAAACAACACCAACCACGGGGACTCCTGGCAAGTAGACACACTGCAGTTTTCCTGAACTGGGAAAAGATGTGGGATCCGAGCTTCAAAACCATGCTTAGTGGTAGCTCTGCAGTAGCCAGACAGGCGCTCACTGTCAGCAGCAGCCATTCCCCTTAGTCCAAGATTTTCCCACCAATTTCATTAAGTTTCATGTATTTAGAGCTAGGAAGACAGAGGCACAAAAACAGAAAACATCCCACTCAGCGGTTCACTCCCTACTGCAGCCAGGCAGGCCAGAGCAGAAGGAAACTTCTCCAGGTCTCCTGGGTGGATCGCAGGGCTGCGGGGACTGACGTGGCCACCTGGTGCCCTTCTCCAGGTCTCCTGGGTGGATCGCAGGGCTGCAGGGACTGGGGCTGTCACCTGGTACCCTTCACAACATGCATTGGCAGAAAACTGGCATCAGAAGAGCCAAGACTGGAACTCAAGTACTCTGATATGGAACAGCTTACTAACCATTGAATCAAATCCCTGACTCGCACTTAGTACTTCAAAGAGTGATGAAGAGTTTTGAAGGCCAAGGAGACCATAATAAGATGAAGGAAACTCTGCACATGGGACAAATATTAGAAAATTCACCAGTGGCCTGGGAAGTTGGTTGGAATAACACTAAGAAAAGGTTGACAATTCTATCACTCAGCAAAAAAATTCAGTCTAATCTATTCCAAGTTCATGGAAAATGAGAGCAATGGAAAATCTATACATGAATTTCAGTTTGGGAGGGAACCAAAATAGACATCTTTTAATTCTATTTCCCACAGTGCTCTTTTTGAAGAGCACTTATACATAACAAAAGCGCTGCTGTTGGTGTGGGGGGTACTAGTACAGACACATACATGGAAGCTTGTGGTCCTTGGGCTCTGTGAGGGCTCCCACGTGGGCAGAGAAGCCAGCTGTCTTCACAGAGAGGCCTCTCCCTGGGCCGAGCGTGGACACGAAGCTCTAAGGTCAGCCTCTCCCTCTGCAGGGCCTTGCTTCCAAGGGCTCCCTTCTGACCTGAACAATGCTACCTGCTTAATTTTTATTAACAGTGAGTTGCAAGGAAATGCTTTAATGAATTCTTTTCAATGGACTAGTTGTTGAGCCACTTTGGAGAAGCCCTGCAAAGCATACATCAAAATACAAATTGAATTTAGAAAATACCATTATGCGTATTCCAAAGGAAGCTAAACTCTTCTTAAAATGCCCTCACAACAAATTCCTTTCCAATCCACTCCTAGCAACAAATAATATTGGAAAGTTAAAAACAACTACAAGAGTTTCTGTCTACTCAATGGTGAATTTCACATGACATTTGTGTTGATTGCTTTAACTTAATATCCAAATATTTTAATTTTACTGTCCATTTCTTCCACTAAAATTTATCTCGAGTTTCTTAAGATGGAAATCGTTGTGTGCTTATTTGTGGCATCACCTGACAGTGTTGGAGAGGTTATGCAGGATGATTTAAATGGTTTAGTTAAAAGTAAATTTTTAAAGTATCATTTAGAAGACTAGTCCATAAATGAGCTGACTTATACTGTCAGTAGTAATTCACTTAGCAGGACAAAAAAGGTAGGATAAAAGAAACGCTTCTTTTGGATGCAGTGTAAACAACACCAGGTAAAGAACGACAACCAAGGCCAAGTTTTGGCGTTTGAGGAGTCCTTTATAAGCAGAAAAGCAGAGGATTTTACAATAATTCAAGAATCACCCTTGTCAGTGTTTTAGAGAGGGTAGAAATTAAGCTATATTAAAGCTTGTTGACCCAATTATCAAATGTGATTGAGGCATCTATGCAATGGTTTCAGGGTAGGTTTCAAATCATTTTGAATCCAGCTATTTGGTTCTTATTAGGACTTCAGGGGACAGCCAAGAATTTCATTGAATTCATTATCTTGTTCTGAGAGTGCTAGAGTGGCTGCTACACAAATTGAAAGCAGCATTTACACAAGCTAACACCTATGGTATCTTTCCAATTTATCCTCTGGGCGTTATCACCTCCCGGAGCCCCTCCCTGAGAGGATGACATGTGGCCTGAATTCCCACTTTTTAGGATGATGGCTATTCACACCAATGAAAATGTGGACGAAAATGGTCCCATACTAAAGTGATGCAAATGTTACCTGAAATACATCTAAGAAAGTTGAGAACAGCACAGTCTTGTGGCAAAAGCTGTGCTGTGATCCTGCCTTCCAGGCAGCCCGGCCTGTCTAGATTGAAGCTCCAGCATTATTGAGTTAATTCATTATGACAGAAATCTGCTGTCAATTTACAAGGGTATTATTTGCTTCTCTTTGTGAAATGTTCGAATCTACGGTTTTTGCTTTTCATTGTTCCCGAAAATAAAGAAAATTTAAACAGTATGCTAGGTTTTATGATGTGCGAGTTAATATAACATGTTGAAATTCAAGACAGGAGAAAATTCCTTTAGCAAACCAAGAGTGATGACATAGAAAGTGATGCTGTCCACACGTGGAGTGACTTCTACTAGCTCACTGATCTCGGTGCATAGAATCCCTTTCTACAGTGTTAACAAAAGCCCTGTGTGAACATGAAATTAGCCATATACTCCTGGAGTGCTTTATCTAAGCAGAGAACACGGTATTGGCTCCCAGATTTCAGCCAAGGCACTCTAAGCAACTCATATTAATGCTTTATATTAATAGAAAAGCTTTCAAAAAATAAAAAGCACCTCTTTAAAAGTGCCTTGCTGAGTTTTGTTACAACTGTTTTGTTGCATACAATATCTGAAGCCACAGTGTATTAAGCTGAGGTAATAGCTAGTATTTCAAGTACTTGATCATTACTTGTCCTTTCAGTTTCCAAAAATGCCAGAAATCACCCATTATGTACGAGATTTGAAAAGGGTTTCATTCCAGAAACGCTTGTAAAGCCCACCAACCATTGACCGAGAGTTAAATCATCAACCGTGTGAGAATTCAAGCAACTTTCATTTACACTAAGGGTGTAAGTCTATTTTTCCAAGAATTATATAAATGTTAGGGAAATATCAATAACATAGATACTTTACAATAACTACTAATGGAATCCATGGTACTTTAATATATGTCAATGGCACTTTAGTTCCTTTTATTAAACTTATTTTTCATTCATTCAAAATATTTAACTAATCTTTTTTAAAGATTTATTTTATTATTTTTATTGGAAAGTCAGATATACAGAGAGGAGCAGAGACAGAGAGGAAAATCTTCAGTCCATTGATTCACTCCCTGCCAAGTGGCCACAACAATCAGAGCTGAGCTGATCCAAAGCCAGGAGCCTGGATGCTCTTCCAGGTCTCCCAAGCAGGTATAGGGTCCCAAGGCCTTGGGCCTTCCTTTATTGCTTTACCAGGCCACAGACATGGAGTTGGATAGGAAGTGGGGCTGCCAGGATTAGAACCAGCATCTATATGGAATCCTGGCATGTGCAAGGCGAGAATTTAGCCACTAGATTATCGCACTGGGTCCTTGATTAATCTTTTTTTTTTTAAAAAAGATTTATTTTTATTATTTTTTCATTGGAAAGGCGGATATACAGAGAGGAGAGACAGAGAGGAAGATCTTCCGTCCGATGATTCACTCCCCAAGTGAGCGCAACGGGCCAATACTATGCCTATCCGAAGCCAGGAGCCTCTTCCGGGTCCCCCACGTGGGTGCAGGTTCCCAAAGCTTTGGGCCATCCTTGACTGCTTTCCCAGGCCACAGGCAGGGAGCTGGAAGGGAAGCAGGGCTGCAGGGATTAGAACCGGCGCCCATATGGGATCCCGGGCGTGCAAGGTGAGGACCTTTAACCACTTGCGCCACCGCGCCGGGCCCTGATTAATCTTTTAACTGCAGAAAAGTTTAGCTAGTCTAAAACAAGTAAGGAATACCTGAATTAAGAGATAATTAGCATCACTTTGAAACAAATATCAAAAAAATTGTAGTTATTTCTTTTGGAAGTTAATTATCTCTGCTTTCTTGCACTATTTGCAGTTTCTGGGTTAACAACATACAATGCCCAAGTTTCAATGTCTGCCTGTAGAGGTAATATAATACACATATATGTATATTTTCACATATATTTATCTATAAATACAGGTAGCAATAAACACTGTAAGATCAACACTCCACACCTGTACACAGCAAAGGGAGCTTGGTGGCCCACTGCAAGGTCTCAACTTACATTATGGCCTTTTCTGTTTTATTAAGTTTGATACGATGAGCTCGGGGCTACCCAGACCACTATATTGCCCTTCTCAATTCTTTCTAGAACACACCTTCTCCTGTCCTCCTAATTGTTTGGTCCTTTGAAGATGTATGAACCAATGAGGAGGTAAATCCTGTCCTAAAGCTAACAGCTCACTGCAACTCCCTGAAATTTCACCAGGAGGAGATGGAGCATGTTGCTGGTTCTTCGATTTGGATAAAATACAGGATGGCCCCACTCAGCACTCAGCATTGCAAGATTGCTTGACTTTAGGATTAAGATATAATAAAGGAGAGAAATGTGCACATTGCATTTGGGCTTAAATGATCTCACAGAAGCAGAGTCATGGGCCATCTTTTCTAGCTTCCATAAACTTTCTCTTTCATTTGACGCAGTAGTGCAGTAGTGTGTTTGGTTAACAACCTCGCTATTTTTGTGCTGTTAAAGGAACTGAAGTGCCATTAACACATATTAAAGTACCATTGATTCCATTAGTGCCGACAACCACTAAATCCCAATTTCTTTTTAAATAAGCATTAAAACAAATGCAGATGTCCTTTATTAACAAGTAGCATGCTGAGCAACCCTTATTGCAATTATTTAATATATGAGAGATGCCTTAAAGACCAAGTTAGACTCCTACAGAGCTGAAATGCTGGAACTAGGGTATGGGTATGAAGAAAGGAAAAATTAAGAAATAAATATGAATGTTTTCATGCCTTTTTTGTCTCTCCAGAGTAGAGTGTAATCACTTTCACCTTTGTATGTTTCCGCATCCGTGTATTGTAGCACGTGTGATGGCACACCAAGGAAGCAGAAATCGCAGAGTCCAACAACCTCTTCAATGAGTAAGGAGCTCGACCCAGGCAATGGCCCTGACTCGGGTGTTGTTTTGCACTTTGTCTTGTGCTTGTGGTATCCATGCCTGGAGATGTCCAGAGAAGGGTCTAGCATTTGAGAGGAGATGACCTAGGGGAGAGAGCTGTGGGCCTGTGTTCCAGTCTTCTGTAAAGTGTGACTGTGAGGTTTCTACTTGAACTGTGACTCCTGCTCCCCAGGTCAGAGTAATTGGGCATTGGGTTCCAGTTCTAATTCTCATTACAGCATGTTGGGGGGTAGCTGGTGAACCTCCAAATCCTTGGGCCTACCACCAATGTAGGAGACCTTAACAGCTCCAGGCTTCTAGTTCCAGCCTGGGCTAGTGCAGGCTCTGGAGGACTGAGCAATGTATGCCAGAATGCCCCCTCTGTATTCTTTCTCTCTGTTCTTCTCTGTCTTATTATCTCGCAGTGTAATTCTCAAATAAAAATATAAATAAACAAAATTAGAAAAATAGTTGTGAACATTCCAGAAATCATTCTTTTTTTTTTTAACTTATGAAAGGCCATTTAATGATTATTTTGCTATATAACATATAAGGTAAAGATACCAGGTTGAATTTTCTCAAATGGAAAATGAAGCACATGATAACATTAATATTTGATTCCAAGAAATTTCAGAATTATCTGTCCTCTGGCTGATCCAGTTTTGACGGCATCTGTGATACTGTTCATGCGGATACTAATAGTACTTAGTAAGGAACATTTGGCTAAGTTGTTCTATCGTGATTCCTTGCTCAAGGTGGACATTTTTTCTTCCAGTTTGGTTGTCAGCTCTTAATCATGTGTTTCTTCATTATTAAGCACAGAATCTGGTCGAAGGATAGGCTTTTAAAAAAATCCATATTCAATGTTAGTGGGAGGGAGATAGCATGCTATTGTCCTGCCATTTGATGTCAGGTTACGCTTTGCAGAGTATGTGCATTTATGGCAAACACATTATAAAGCTCCGTTTTGGGTGGAGATAAATGTTTCAAGATGCTTTTCTTGATATCACTCATTTCAGTGCTGCCTCTGCCATGGGTTTCTCAAGATGCTCTTATCAGCTTCGCTGAAAAAGGGCGTTTTGAAAAGGATGCTTCCCAAACCTGCTTCTAGTCCTCCCGATTTTGTCCCCTGAGTATGCTGTCTGGTCTTCCCAGGGATCATTCTCATGCCAGCAGAAATTAGATGATTTCAATGAAACCTTAGAGCCGATTTTGTGGCAAATGCATATGATTCATTTTTCCACTAGTCTTATTTGTCATCATATTCCTTTCTCTACTCCCCATTTTAGGGAGCGTGTCGGTTTTACACCAAGCAGTCATCTATGCCTGCTCTTGATCTGGAAGGAGCTTGGGCTCATTGTACCAGACTTGGGCTCATTGTACCAGACTTGATATTCTTGCTATCAAGGGTTGCCAGTTTTAGAATTCCCAATGAAGCAGCAGCAGTATCAAAAGCAAGGACATAATACAGTCTACATATGCAGTAAGATGGTGTTTTCAGTGATAAAATGGTGTGGAATCATTCAGCCAGAGTAAGAGGTAAGCTGTGATTAGTGTATGCTGTAGGTGTCAGCAGGCATATGAAAGGGCAAGCACGGAAGTTACTCAAGCTTTATGTAAGTACCACCAGAGGAGTTGGCCTGGGACTGTAGAAGACTTGACAGGAAAATTCACAGAAAAGCAATGTTGAACTAGGTTAACTTTATTTCCTAGTTGTTCGATGAGATTCTCCCACTGTACAAATACAGGGAGTAGGTCAAAGATTAGGCATCTGCAGCCAGGACGTGATGTTCTCCCACCAAAGCTCTCGGGTGACTTGTATGCATTTTATTGGGGAGTCATCGCTGAAACCCCAAACCCACATTATGCAGCACTTACGTTCCCTGAGACACTCTCCTTTCTTAGAAAACCCTTGGAAAACATTCTGGACGAATTTTCCTCAGGAAAAAAAAACAAATGTGATCTATTATATTCCATTGCTGCTGGATAGCATGAATTCGGATTTAGACATTAATGAAATCTCTCAGTGTTTTAAAGGCCTGCTTATTTGTTTATATTTCAAAATTTTAACTTGAACTTTTTGATATAAAATTTTAATTTCAACTTATGACAATATCAGAAGCAAAATAAATACCATACTCTTACAGATGAAGAATGAAGAGAAGGCTAAATAAATTCTTCTGCATACTTTCTTGATGTTTATAATGTCTATAATCAATGATAACTAACTTATTATTCCTTAAGTCTGCGTAGTTTTCTCGGGAATGCAGGTGGAAAAACCACAGACGCATGCTAACAACCTGTTGGGTTGCTTTTCTTCACAGCTCCAAGTCCAGGATGTTTCTGGAAGGCATTGTTTCCTTCCTCAAAGCTGCATGTGCCCTTCCCTCACTGTACACACAGGAATACAACCCTAAAAAGTTCAGAAGCCTGTTCTCTGAGCTCTGCCTCTCTTGCCCATTGCTGCCACCAGTTTATTCAAGTTGCCCGATCTCAGCAAATTATTAGTCTTAATTTTAAGGGTAAATTTATTATAAATCTCCAAATCATTCAACAGATAAAATTCAACAAATATATCAGGATTTGTCTGCAAGATGTTCAAGGACTTTGTTCATTTGATTCTACATATATGAATCCAAAAGTAAACATTCCAAAGAGAAGCTTAAAAGGAGTACAAATATCAAAAACTTGAAATCAGGATTTGTACCTCAAATCCATAAGGAATGTGCTTTTAAGTTGAATTTCACCTAAAGGATCCTCAATAATGGATAGAGCTCTAGACATATCTGATCTACCAAAATTGAGTCTTGAAGACATGGAAACAGAAGGAGAGCAACAACCAAGAGAGACATTGAATCAGGAATGAAGACTTTCTCAGAAATGAAAAGCTTAGGACCAGATAGTTGCATTGCTGAATTCAACCAAACCTTTCAAGAACTGATTTTAATGCCTCTCAAAATATTCAAAGCCATAAAAAGGGAGGGAGAGGGCCCGGCGCGGTGGCGCAAGTGGTTAAAGGTCCTTGCCTTGCACGCCCGGGATCCCATATGGGCGCCGGTTCTAATCCCTGCAGCCCCGCTTCCCTTCCAGCTCCCTGCCTGTGGCCTGGGAAAGCAGTCGAGGACGGCCCAAAGCTTCCGGGACCCTGCACCCGCGTGGGAGACCCGGAAGAGGCTCCTGGCTTCGGATTGGCATAGTATCGGCCCGTTGCGCTCACTTGGGGAGTGAATCATTGGACGGAAGATCTTCCTCTCTGTCTCTCCTCTCTGTATATCCGCCTTTCCAATGAAAAAATAATAAAAATAAATCTTTTAAAAAAAAAAAGGGAGGGAGAGAATCCTCTCAAACTCTTTCTATGAGGTCAGAATCACCTTAATTCCTTTTTTTAAAAGATATTTTTTATTGGAAAGTCAGATATACAGAGAGCAGGAGAGACAGAGAGGAAGATCTAATGTCTGTTCACTCACTCCCCAAGTGGCTGCAACAGCCGGAGCTGAGCTGATTTGAAGCCAGGAGCCTGGATGCTCTTCCAAGTCTCCCATGCAGGTGTAGGGTCCCAAGGCTTTGGGGCTTCCTTGTATGCTTTCTCAGACCACAGGCAAGGAGCTGGATGGGAAGTGGGGCTGCCCCAGGATTAGAACTGGCACCCATATGGGAACCTTGTGTATGCAAGGCGGAGAGTTTAGCTGCTAGGCTACTGTGTCTGGGCCAGAATCGCCTTAATTCTAAGAAAGAAAGAAAGAGAGAAAGAGAGAAAGAAAGAAAGAGAGAAAGAGAGAAAGAGAGAAAGAGAGAAAGAGAGAAAGAGAGAAAGAAAGAAAGAGAGAGAGAAAGGAAGGAAGAAGGAAGGAAGGAAGGTAGGAAAGAAAGAAAGAAAGAAAGAAAGAAAGAAAGAAAGAAAGGAAGAAAGGAAGGAAGAAAGAAAATAAGTTGCAAAAAACAGACAGAACTGTAGACCAATATCTGCAATGAATATAGATGCAAAAATATTCAACAAAATGTTAGCTAATTCACTTCAATACCATGTCAGAATGATCATTCACCCAGACCACAGGGGACTTAATTTTGGTAAGCAGGGATGGTTCAATAAATGCAAATCAATAAATGTGATCGACAAATTGAAGAATAGAATTGAAGAATAAAACCATATAATTATCTCAATAAATGCAGGGAAAACATTTGATAAAATGTAACACCCTTTTCATGATAAAAAAACAATCTGAAACAAAATTGGCATAGCAGTATTGTTCAACACAGTCAAGACAATATATGACAAACCCACAGCAGCATCGTATTCCATGGGGAACAATTAAAAGCATTTCTGTTAAGGTGTAGAACCAGAGTAAGGATGCCTGATTTCACCACTGCTATTTAATGTAGTTCTAAAACTTTAGCCACAGCCATTAGGGATACACATTGGAAAAGAAGAAACCAAATTACCCTTATTCAGGCACGTGATTCGGTAAATAGGAGAACTAAAAGACTACACAAAGAGAAAGATCAGTATGATAGCAGGATATGAAATCAGCACTCAAAATCAGTAACCTTTTAATAATGCCAAGACTGAGAAAGAACTTGCAAAATCAATCACAGTAGTTACCAAACAAAATCCATATACCTTGGAACAAATCCAACCAAGGATGTGAACGATCTCTTCAATGAAAATTTCAAATGTTCAAAAAAGAAGTAGAAAAGAGCAAAATCTTCCATGTATTTGGTCTGGGAGGGTTAATTCCACATGTCTACAGCAGTGAAAGCAATGCATGGACTCATTGTGATGCCAATGAGAACGCACATGACATTCTTCTCAGATCTAGAAAAAGTGATGCTAAAATTCAAGGGTCCCTGATAACTAAAGCAACCTTCAACAATAAAAACAAAGCTAGAGGTATCACAATATCAGACCGCAACACACTCTACGTGGGAGCTGTAATCAAGACAACCTGGTTGTAGCACAAAAATAGACATGTAGGCCAATTTAACAGAATTAAAATTCCAGCAATTGAAGCATGTGAATAAGGCATGGGTTAAAATATGCTAGAGTCTGCTAAATGTGATGAAGAAAGTGGAGGGACGGAAGGAGACTGGGCAGGGCAGGGGAGCGAAGGGAGCTTGGTTTTCTCTTTGGAACTGTGTCTATGGAATGCGTATTATCTCTTCTCTTTATATGAAGAAAAAAATTTTAAAAAGAGTCTCAAATATCTTAATATGGCTCTGGTCTCATGATGATTGTATCTGGCCTTCACATATTATTCAGGGCTCAGCCAAGAACCACAAAGTCTTGAATTAATCTGCTTATGTCTTGGAGCAGCTTTGCTTTTGGTGTCCTCCAGCTAAAATATCCTGAAGTGGGATGTCTTAACGCGACAGTGTGAACACCCTGCATAACATCAAATGTATGCAACAAAAGAGTAAACATTACAAATATTTTTAATTTATGTTTTTATTCAACAGTGTTTTAGGTGTATGTTCATGTGATAGCCATTCAAAAATTGCATTAAAGTTTGCTACATGCTTAGTTGAGTGCAGAATATTTCTATGATAACAATAAAAGACAGGGAGCACTATACAATTTTCTCAAAGAACAAGAACAGGGGGAAAAAGTGGAAAGAATATATGAGTGGGAAAAATCTTTTTCATTTCTTATTTAAAGCACAGAGTATATATACATGTATATATGTATACATTTATATGTAAAATAGGAAAGCTGAGCTCTAAGAAAAGGGGAGACCATTTTGAGCATGTAAGATGGTATAGAGGATATGCATGTGTTAGAGTTCAGAATGACATAATTCGTTTTATTAACGTCACATGTTTGGCACTATTTATTGGTATTTGTGGTCAATTTTTAGCCACTATTATCAACTTTGTCTGAGGGAAATACATATACACTCATGAGGACATTGTGCAGTATGCCTTGAGTTTTTGGCTATTTCTCTTAAAATAACTTTGAGACCTTTCAACTTTTAATTAGGATCAATCTATTATAAAAGAAACAAAGTTTTGATGGTACCAAAACTTAGAATGATGAAAGATTCCAGTATCTAAAAATAAAACTACCACATAACTTAGTAATCGTATTTGAGTATGTATTCCAAGAATACAAAAGCAACTGTTGAAGAGTTCTCTATACTCCCATGATCTTTTCAGCATTATTTACAGTAACCAAGATATAGAAGGAGCCTGTATCCCTCAACAGATAAGTGGATAATGGAAATAAAATGAGCTATTATGTTACAGAATGAGATAATATTCAGCATTAAGAAAAGTAAAGAGAGAGAACTTACTTTGGCCTCAGAACATCAGATTTAAAATAATGCATACTAACACCCCTGCAGGACAGTTCATATGCCTTTGATAGAATTGAATAGTAAGGTTTTTCATAATAAACTTGAAATAGTCCTTCCCTGCAGCTGAGCATTCAGTTGATTTCCAACTGAGTTAAAAGTATACTCGTACAAATGCAGATGACGCTGGAACCAGCACACAGGGGCAAAGAAGATGCAGAATGTAGGGGAAACAAAAGAGGACCAAACATATAATTTTAACTTTTTTCATGATGTTTCCAAGGGTGTTGCCTGTTTCCAATCTTCTGATACTTTTCCTGAGATTCAGTGTCACAAACAGTTGAGTTATGAATGGGAATATTAACCCTCTAGGAGACTAACCATAGATGACTATTAAGCATTACCTGTATGTAAAATAAAGCTAGTATCAACATGATGCTCTATGGCGACAAAGACAAATAAAATTATTTTCTGGGCAAAGATTGAAATGGGAGGTACATCTGTGAAAGCTAGATGCTGTAATTAGATAGTTTCCACAGATATGCACACTAACTGATTAGCAGTGTAAGAGCCAGCATGAATGGTTAGGGTTACATATTCTAAAGGACCCAAGCTAGCTGATGTATATCCAGGAATTTAAGAGCACCAGAGGTATTGTCACACATATCACTGTATGCAACTAGGTTCATTCCAAATTCCAAAGAAAGAATTCGTAAGATGCATAGGAATATCTGCTGCCAACCTTGTTTGAACCTCTAATAAAAAGCCCATTTTTATAGATTTAAAAAAAATTCCTCCCCTTAATTGAGGGTGATTGTGCAAAGTGGCTTTTGTGTTTGCTTGATGGAAGGTAATGTTAGATAGAATGGAGTTGAAATTAAAATTAGAAATTGTTGCTTCCTAACCTACCTTTTGCTAACATGTGTGTGTTTACACAAACCATTTAACTTCTCTTCCTTTTAGAGTTCCCCTGTAATGACAAGGTGAATGGGGTAAACACTGCGGTCCTTTCTAGCTCTAAAATGTGATACATTTTCTAAGGAAAATACCAGGTCACTTTGGTGTGAAAGTGAGTCTATGCCTACATGCTTCCATCCACACAAAACTTGGTTTTCTTTTTTTTTTTTTAAAAAAAGGATTTATTTACTTATATTGGAAACTCAGATACACGGAGAAGAGGAGAGATAGAGAGGAAGATTTTCCATTCACTGATTCACTCCCCAAGTGGCTGCAATGACCAGAGCTGAGCTGATCTGAAGCCAGGAGCTCAGAGCCTCCTCTGGGTCTCCTACACGGGTGCAGGGTCCCAAGGCTTTGGGCTGTCCTCGACTGGTTTCTCAGGCCACAGGCAGGGAGCTGGATGGGAAGTGGAGCAGCTGGGATGTGAACCAGTGCCCATATGGGATCCTGGCACATGCCAGGTGAGGTTTTACTCAGTAGGCCACTGTACCAGGTCCAAACTGGAAAAATTCTTAAGCATTATTACCTCCGATACTCTTCATGGTATTTCAACACATTCTGCCACCCATGAAACTTTGGCTGCAGCCTTATAGACCTACTGGATCACCTGCTCCATTTGCCTGGTTCTAGAAAAAGTTTTCCATAAATTGAAAGATGTGTTTTATTAATTATAGAGAGCAGAGTGTGTATATTATTTCCCAAATGTCTTAGCAGCCGTTCCATGCTCAACGTTCAACAACTGTAATTGCGTAAGAGAATGACACCCCATAGAATCTGCTGTGGTTCTTCTTCTCAGAACACTGAGAGAAACATGTGAGCACAATTTAATGCAAAATGAAGAACTTGAACTTGTTTTTCCATTAGTCCTATAACTTGCCCACCTGCCCTCAGATTCCATCAGCAGGTTGAACCATAAGCAATTCATCATGTGAGATGGTCTTTGACTCGTCCCCTTGCTCTTCTCTTCTGGACTTGATGGATTCATTTGATGCTCTGTGTTTGCTACCATTGCTCATACCATTCTGCCTGTAATGGTGACAGTTAAAATCTGCATCGATGGAATTCCTGGCCCTCTCGCTTCCAGCAGTTTTTGTTGTTGCAGAGATCGGGGGACAGTAAATTCTCCACTGGTTTGTCTCTAGTTTTGAAAAGGCTTTGCCTCATGAAAACTGCTAGAATGTGGGTAGACAGGAATCAGAGATCAGGCATCTGTTGCCTCCACTTGCCCCCAGCCCTTGGGATTTAATCAAATGCCACATTCTCCATAACCCCCCATTTGACAATGTGTGCTCTCAACTGATACTATCGACAGATTGAGCATGTCATTGTTTATTGTGTGTGCCTGTTTGACAGCATCCCTGGCCTCTACTCACTGGAGGCCAACAGCCAACCCACAGTCATGGCAGGGAGAACTAGTTCCAGACACTGGCAGATGGTCCCCAAGGGGCACAGTTTGCTTCCTCCACCTGCGCCCCTGGGAATAGTTGGCAGCTCCTCTCCAGCATGGGTACCAATGTCCTTTATTCCTTGGGGCCTGCAGGGAAGCACTCCCTCATCGGCAGCACTGTGCTGCTTCTCCATCTCCCATTCCCTTCTTGGATGTTTCTAAATTGCTGTTCCATAACTTGCTTTTCTTTGCACATTTGAGTGTGCTATGTGTTCACTCGTGAGGCACTGGCTGATGTACTCTCCTTTCTTCCCCACTTTAAAAAAATATATTTATTTTTTATCTTTATTGGGAAGTCAGAGATACAGAGAGGAAAAGAGACAGAGATTAAGATCTTCCATCTACTGATTCACTCCCCAAGTGTTCGCAACAGCTGGAGCTGAGTTGAACCAAAGCCAGGAGCCCAGAGCTGCTTCCAGGACTCCTAGGTGGGTACAGGGCCCCAAAGCTTTGGGATGTTCTTGACTGCTTTCCCGGGCCACAAGCAGGGAGCTGGATGGGAAGCAGAGCAGGTGGGACATAGACTTGAAACCATATGGGGTACCAGTGCGTTCAAGGCAAGGATTTTAGCCACTAGGCTACCATGCCAGGCCCAAAATTCATCCACTTTCTTTCAATCTTTACACAAATTCAACTTGTAAGAAAAATGAGAGCTTAAGCTATGCCCTATGCCAAGTGTGGTGCTTGGTACCTAAAAATCGTGTCAGATACTACTAGCTGATTGCATACTTCAGCACCCACTATCTCCTTCCGAAGCGCATCCTAATGTTTAGTTAACGCAACACGGCCATCCATAACACACACCCTTTGGATAGAGCTGAGGTGGCTGCCTCATGAGTGATCCCACTCACCTTCAGATTAACCCGAGCCTGGACTACACAGGAGAGATGCTGTTGAGGCTGCGGAGTTTGCTTCGTCACAGACATGGAGTCACTGATTTGCTCTTTTTGTCACTGCAAATATCTGGATTCCTTGATTGGGTTACAGTATATTCCTTTATTGTCAAGAGAATTTAAGTGCTTAGTATAACTAGGCATGAGAGGTACTGCAATGACCCAGAGGACCCAAACTGGAAAGTGCAGTTCCATCGTCATTTTTGCATTTGAACACTGTGAGATGTTAATTGCCTTAGGTAATACTGCCCAGCAAGAAAGTACTCAGGTCTCTCTGATCACATAGCTTTTCTAGTCTACCCTTCTCTCTATAGAAGGAGCATATTTCACGTATTTTGTAGATAGCCTTAACAGCAGATACTTACCAACCTCCCCTCCCCCTTTCACATGCTCCCACCCTCATTTCCTTCCTAATTTTTCTTTCTAATTTCCAGTGACATACTTTCAATTTACTTTATAATCACATGCTTAACCCTCCACTAAACAAAGGTTTCAACAAGTAGTAAGAAAAAAATGAACTATTGTTCCTCATGAATATAGACAAGGGCTATGAACAATGATCTGAAAATATCAGTTTCACCCATATACACTGCATTTTTCTCTTTTTATTAGTTACCATAAATCAGAGAAAACATAATATCTGATTTGGGGGGACTGGTTACTTCACTCTTCTCAGTTTAAATTAGCCACATTAAATCATCTGACTGTTATTTAATCAGCGCCAAAGTCGACACAGAAGAAATATAAATTAGGAAAATGTTGGTAAGGAGAAAGCAGTTAGGCAAACTGGGAGTCTGAGTTATTTTTCCGATTATACATGAGACCAAGCATAAGTATGAAGTTTCTCTGTTCTTTCCACTTGACCATTTGTCCTCTTGAGTTTTCAATCCAGATAAAATAAGCTAGGCATACCGGCTGACCAGTTGCCTCCCTTCCTTCTTACTCACAGGAAGTGGTGGAGTGAGACAGCTGCTATGCCGGTCACATTTGTTAGATGCCTGACTCTGACCACTAGAAAGTTCTGGTCAGTGGACTTGAGTTCTCCCATACACCTGCAAGAACTAGTGTAGTACCCAAAATGAGGTTACATAAAAGCTGCCCGAAAAATACAAGATGCATTAAAAATGTAGGATATCATAGTATTCTTAAGTCACAAAGCAACAATCCACTCAGCCCTATTCTTTAATTCCAGTACATCTCTGTACTGAAAATGAAGGTCCTGCCTTTTGATCAAGTAAATTGGATTTTATTTTTCTTAATAAGGATGTGGAGGAGAAATGGAATGCTTGTGTCTTGAAACCATACCATGAAAAAAATTTTTTTTAAAAATAGGACAAGAAAGAAGAATGCATTATATAAAATAAAAGAAGCTAAGAGTTATTATCAATGACTTTAATTTGTGAAGTTGTAATTTCTTTAGAAAACCAGGCCTGGACCTAGATGAAGAAAGTCAAGTGAAATAAGCAAAGTAACTCAGTTCCATAATGAGATTTTTCAGCGCTGGATAATCTGGACAAAGGGATTCTATGTCGGCATCATTTTTGTGTTAGAGAAATGCAAGTGATCTGCCATATTGGTCCGAAGTTTCCTCCTTTTAAGACTCCTGATGGATCCCTGAAGTCCCAAGACCACAGTGACACCCTTCACTCTCTGCCCACCTCCCAGGGGACAGCATGACTTCAGGGAAATAGAACATGTTTCTTCCCACTTAGATTGGCCTATAACAGAAATACACTCAGGAACAGGTGCCTGAGATGTGAGACTTTCTGCCTTTGCAGCTCCTTGGGTCAGAAGACGGAAGAGTGAGGGAGATGCTGCTGGACCCAGTCTCCTGGTGGCAGGGAATCATCACTACCATTCACACTTTCCATTCACAACAAGCCAGAGCTGAGGGCAAGAAGAGGACTTCAGCTTTGTTATTTTCCTGTGACTCCACAGGGATGTTGGGCACAGCAGCTGTGCTTCCAGCCCTTAGAAAGTCATTTCAGCATTAGATTTTTCCACAGGGAGGAAATAGATGGGGAGAAGCTTGACTTGCACATATGTGGCTGCTGCTGCTGGAATTGCTGCTATTGCCACGGACCCTGCATTATGGGGAGAATATGCCTTTGAAGGAGGGAGGGGGTGAGCTTGCTCCGGAGGCTTTTTTTAGACCGGCAGGCCTAAGGCTCCAAGATTGTATGCATTTTAAGGGTTTTCTGTTTGCTCTTTAAAATTCTTCCAAAGATAGAGCTATTAGCTATCAATTTGAGCAAACAAACATGGCAGGCAGGGAGCAACACAGGTGAACAGCCCCAAGTTGCTGACCACAGAGAGGCTGCAGTCGAGTCCTGTAGCAACACAATGAGCGGGCGTGCAGGCTGTGCTCTCACACCATCCCCGCAGTCTCCCTTTGCAGGCAGGGCACTGCCTACCTCCCCATAACCTGGCAGAACAGCACCTGCTCCATGCTGCGGATCTTACCCAAGAGAGCTGCATAATTGGGTGAAAGCAAAAAAGAAGAAAAAGAAAAAGAAGTTAGCTTTCTTCCTGACTTTGCTTCCAAAGATTTAAGCCTTGAAGACACAGTGAACTCCTGTGATGGATAAAACATTTGCTTGAAAGATAAAGATTCCCCTTTTCTGAAGCGGAGCGGAAAGATGAAAGGGAAAAGGGTGAGAGCAGAGAGCTTAATGAGGAAGGCAAGATGGAGCCAAATCAGTTAAGGCCATGCAAAATGAAAAGATTTCCAGCAAAGGGCAACCATGACATTGCTTAAGCATCCAGGAAGCGACTGGGAGCTGAAATTTCACCCTCAGACTACCAGGCCTGTGGAGGCATTACACGCTCCCACGGTAATATCCACGTTTCTCCCACCGGCAGCCACAACTGCACAGTTTCCTTTCACAAGCAGCCAGCGCTTTGTCAAGTGCCCACCCACAAGCTGGCATCGATCATCACCCAAGGAGTTGGCTTTCACCTTCTCATGCTTTTCACACGAGTCCACCTTCACCGTAGCCCGGAGAAGAAGAGTGGACACAGGTACCAAGGATGCCCTCACACCACTTCAAAAGTGCTTGAGCCTGCAAACCACTCAGGGTTAGCACGAGATAATGGCAAGCTTCCTAAACACTGATGTTAGAGGGAAGGGTTTGAGCACAGATGAAGCTGAAAGGTTAAAATAAAAGGTCATTCATATTTCACAGACGAGGGATGATTTCTTTGAGGAGGCGACACTAGGTACCTTCTTGGTTGAGTGTGAAACAGAAGAGGTGCGGATGTGGGCGTTTGCCCCCCTAGTTAGGACTCTGCATGACACCTGTGTCTTACCTGAGTCTGGGTTTGACACCTTTGCTCTTTTTTTAGAGAGAGATTTATTTATTTTTATTGGAAAGGCAGATATACAGAGAGGAGGAGAGACAGAGAGGAAGGTCTTCCATGCGATGGTTCACTCCCGAAGCAGCTGCAATGGCTGGAGCTCAGCAGATCTGAAGCCAGGAGACTCTTCCAGGCCTCCCACGCGGGTGCAGGGTTCCAAAGCTTTGGACCATCCTCAACTGCTTTCCTAGACCACAGCAGTGATCTGGATGGGAAGTGGGTTTCCGAGATCAGAACTGGTACCCATATGGAAACCTGGCACCGTCAAGGCGAGACTTTAGCCACTAGGCTACCACACCATGCCACCTTTGCTTTTGATTCCAGTTTCCTGCTAATTCACACCTTTACCTCTTGTGACTGGGTGGTTTCCATGTGTGGCAGACCTGGGTTGTGTCACCAGATCCTGGTCTCAGGGCTGGCCATTGCTAGCACTGAGTGGAATGAACTAGCAGGATCGTTCTCAAATTGTCTCCCTCTCAAATTAACTAATCAATAAAAAGTAGAAGCACAAAACCTGTGAATTCCTCACAAGAGAAGTTAGGAGTTGAGAAAACAGCTGTAAATCTGGACAAGGTGACTCAGAAGAATTTCAAGACTGTAAACTGAACTATTTTAATTAGATGGAATCAATTGTGTGCCCTTTCTGGAAATCACAACAGTGTATAGAAAGCCATCTAGGATAACTAGCAAGGAAAGCAGGGAGGGTGTGAGGGAAGGAGGATTTGAAGAAAGAGGAGAAGGGACAAAGAGAGAATGCTCACCTCCACTAGGCACGAAGAAGGAGGGGAAGGGCAGACAGAGAGAATGCTTACCTGCACTAGGCATGAAGAAAGAGGAGAAGGGACAAAGAGAGAATGCTCACCTCCACTAGGCACGAAGAAGGAGGGGAAGGGCAGACAGAGAGAATGCTTACCTCCACTAGGCATGTGTGTTCACTGAAGATGTGACTCATTTGTGTAAGTGGAAAATCAATCCAGCATTTCTGAAGCTTCAGAAAATATTCCTAATGGAAGCTTACTTCCATTTAATATCTTGCCACACCTCATCAAGCGACATGTCAATAAGAGCTTAACATCTCAGACATTCTGATCATTCACTCAGGGACCTGCTGTCTGAATCCCAGCCTCCCGAGAACCCTCCTCTGGGCCTTTTTGAGCAGATCTATGCTTACAGAACTAGCCTTGTCTAGCAGCAGGAGCTGGGTACCCAGTGCTCTCGCAGATTTCTGCCCAAACCAATGGCTCCATGTTCGCCTGTTGAGATGCTTCCCTGGGTCCCATTCCCCAGAGGCAACAAAGGAGAGGCCAAAGGAGACTGCCGCTTGTGTCCATTGCACTTAGACACAGCCCAGTGTGTTCACAGCTTGGAGGTGAGACACCTTGTTAAAGAGTTGGAACTGGGTTATTCATACATAAACATTACAGGCAGCAAAGCTGGCTCCTCTTCACAAAGAAACCAGAGAATTGCACTTCTAAGTGGTCTTCTGTATTATAATAAAGGTAGACTTGATTGTTCAAGATAGGAAGATAAAGCATTTTAATCAATGATAATTTATTATTTATGAATCTTGGATGTTTTGTGGGCCTGGATTTAAAAGCTTAAGGTAGAGATAGTCTCAAATATTGAGTCATGCTAAGAATTAGTTTATATTATAAGTTAGCGTATTGCCTTTCACATTTTAAAATACATCTCAGGGGGACTTCTGATTAACATAATCTTAGCATCCAATTGATTGAGGCTTTCAGTCTGGAATCATTAAGGATTTGTTCCAGAAGTATTTGGTGCAATGGTATATTAGGCTAGTCCTCTCACTGTGGTGTGGCATCCCAAATGGGCCCTGGTTCATGTCCCAGCTGCTCTACTTCTGATCCAACGCTCTGCTTCTTGTATGGGAAAGCAGTGAGGGATGGCTCACATCCTTGGACCTTGGACTTACATGGGACTTACATACTTACCCGTGCCTCTGAGCTTTGCAACAGGCCACCTCTGGCCATTGTGACCATCTAGGGAGTGAGCCAGCCAATGGATGAACTAATGTCTCTGTCTCATCTCTCTCAGTCACTTTGACTTGCAAGTGAAATAAGTAAGTCTTTAAAAAATGGATCCAGGGGGCCCAGCACAGTGAGCCGCTGCTTGTGAGGCACTGGGACTTGGGCAGTGAACCCATGCCTGACAGGCACAGAACGTCATGCGTGTCAGGCAGCGGGAAGGGGCCTCCAACTGACAGGTATCATGTCTCCAGGCAGTGAACCCCTTGCCTATATGTGGTAAATGAATGCTATCATCTTCTGTCCTCAGAAAACGCTTAGTGTGGAAAACCCTTTGGGATTCAGCCACCCTTTCATTCCTACTTTGACACTATGGACTTGTGATTACCCTCCTTACGTGGGGATTCTGTCTTTTCCCCTGTTTGTGGCAATGTACTCATCCCCCATACTTTTGCAACACTCAGAACAAGAGGTATAAATATGTGCTTTGGACATGACCAATACGTATTCTAAGTAATACTCTATTTGAAACATTCTTCTGAAGAAAAACAGTCTTTGTTCCCTTAATTATGAATATTCAAGAATTATGTTAATAGTGGTATCAAACAGACTGGGCCTGAAGCACCAGGCACACCAACTCGTTAAAATTTCAAAAGGAGGCCCAAGATAACTGCAGACCCTGTATTTCTTATGGATAGTTCCAGCAAACACAGACATGTGACCTAAATGAAGGGGTCTGGGGACACAGAACACCATGTATTGTATTCTGCACCTGGGACATCAGGTCTGAGTTGCGCTCTTCCCAACTCCCAGCCTTAGGGAAAGGTGTAGACACTATTAAGTCCGTATGTTCCTGGAGATGCGATACACGAGCAGCAGATGTACCGAATGATCCTGCTGTTGGGTGGCCATCTACCACCTGAGGTTAACCCAGTTCCCGAGGTTTGTCCATACCTCAGAACCATCCCACTCTCCCAGGCCCCGGTTCCCTTCCACCTCCTTCTGGTCCTTCATCTTGCAACCCAACCCAAAACATTCTCTGAAGGATGGATGACTTATACTGGGAGCTCCTAACATGCAATTATAAGTAGATGTGTCCTCCACTATAAGTGGATAACAGAGAGACCGGGGCACAGCATCCAATATGAATTAGTGCAAGCAAAAGCTAAAGAGATAGAGAGGTGTTCAGACAATCCTATCAACTTCACTGAGGATTTTTGGTCCTAAGTCTCACCTTAAACTTGACGTGGAATAATCTACACACATTATTTTAAGTTCATTTGTTTTACCTCTGAGAGAAAGCAAATCTAGCCTGGAGTCCAAGCCCATATTGATTCATGGTGGATACAGGAGACAAATTAATATGCTGTAGGGGCCGTGACAATCCCACAAACAGACCTTACTTGGGGTTATCAAAGATGTCATGACAATTCAGGGATTCCAAGACTGCATGGTTACCTGTCCAGTGGCTGGTATTAAAAAAAAAGCATTTGGTCAAGTCTGCAAATTATAATACAATCAGGGATTTGACAGATGATCCAGCCTTATGCCAGGAAAAACTGGCAACGTCCTTAGGACCCCTAAAGGATTGGTCTCACTTGGTACCCGTTTTATCACAATATGTGGCAATATTTGCTCCTTCTGCCGTTGTGGAGGAACCATTAACTGAGGTTTTCAAGCCAGTGGAAGTTTCCTAAGGAAGACATAGGAAGTAGCAAAAAGCATGTCAATCAGGAAATGAAGCATAGTCAATGTCTTGCTTTCTCTTCCTTCAGAAAGAGGTTTACCGCAAGAGCTAAACTTTAACTCATGTTTAAGCCTTTGAAGATAACGTTGAGGTCACAAGAGCAGACTACATTATACTCTGGGTGTGCTGAGTGCATCTCCACAAGGAACATTAGCTCATTATCAGGTCGTTTAATAAACTTACTGTGGATGGCACATCCACGCTCATCATGCTAATGGCATTGTGATATTTTACTGCAAAAGGATAAGCAACTGAAGGCATTCAAGGCCCAGGTTCTGCCCCTCCTGAACAGGTCGTGGGGAGCCGCCCTGCTCTCTGCCTCCAGCTTATGTAAAGCCTGACAGCAGAACCTCGGCTCAAGCCAGGCCTTGCTTGCCTGGCTTCCTTGCTTTCCGTGCAAGCCAACCTTGCCTCTCTGTTCACTTTCACTTCCATCTTGACTTTAATTCTTTCCCTGAATTGAAGACGAGAATCTAGATGCAGTCACTTAACAACAGAAGGAGGGACAGAAAAAGAGAAATCAACCGAAGAGAGCTGAGGCCAGATACAAAGAAATTCTCCTTTTTAACACATGAAAAAGGAGCACGCCAGCCAATACTCAGCCTCGTTTTAAAAGTTTAGAATTAATGATAAAAAAGCAAAAGTTCTGATGCATCAATTTCGAAAAAGCTGTTATCAAGTACTAAGTGTCCTTTAAAGTAAAATTAGGGAAAATTGGAATAGAAATTCAACATAGTGTACGAATGAAAAATTATGTGGGAGGTTTGCAAGGAACGTGTTGTAATCTACCTAAGCTCTAAAAATTAGGACTATCCTACTGAAAGCGTTTCTTTGGAACTTACTGCTGACCACTTAAAGTGACTAAGGCTGAAGACCGTGGTGCCGTCACAGGCAAGTGCTAATGACTCTCCCAGGCCCGAGGCAGGTGGTGCAGAGGTCAGTGATGACCTCTATATCAGATGACACAATCTTCACTTTTCTCGTCTGGGACTTTGACCCAAGACCATTTCTTGGTGGGAATTGTTCATTACAAAGGCAAACAATATCAGTATTTCCCAAAGCTGAACTGAAGCATGAAGAACCTGTCAGAGTAGCATGCTCACCACTGGCTTACGCAGCTTGAAAACACTCCTTTTCCATTTGAGCTGAAAATCACAAAGAATATTTTAGATCCTGGCTTAGTTCCTGGTAAATAAATATTTGAGCACTAGTAGCTGCAGATGGGAAGCAGTCTACCCAGACTCACTGCCTATAACTTTTAAAGATGGCTTACCTCGTCCTTCCCCAGTCTGACTTCAGGAAGAGAAAAAGACAAAGCAGCAATTAGGAGATGGCAAACAGAATAACAACAAAGTAACACTAAGGATGCTGCACATTTTAATAAACACTTCCTGATTCCAAACATTTTTATGTAACTGTTATCTGTCTGCCATCGCCGACCCATGAGTTTGGTATTACTGCATTCATTTTATTGAAAGAAAACTCGTGGGCCTTGAGTTAAATGATTTATGCAATGTCATAACAAGAGGTGATTAGGCCAGAATCAATGACATAATTCCCAGCTTTGTAGTTATTGTATGAAAGCAGCCGCTGTTACTCAGCATACTCCAACAGACTGCTATATTTTGGGCACTGTGTCATGTAATCTTACCAATAAGGTAAGAATAGTAATCGTCCCGGACATTAGGATAGAAGCGAAGTAATTGGGTCAAGCCACACAGGCAGCAGAATGAAAAAGCCACACTGGTCACTTTTATCTGCCTTTTTGTTGAACCACTGCAGCTCTATGTGCAGTTCAGACATTCAGAAGTGAGAAATTCATCTCCTCTCTGTTTTCAAATGAAATGAAGGCATGAACCATTATTATCTTCTTCTGTGCCTTTGCCTTGTTATTATTCTTACATGCTTCTTTCATTGCACACTAGTCAACCTTAAAGCCTTTCAAAAATAGAAAGATTTAAAGTCCTCTTGGGCCAAACACCAAACTCCCACACTCCAGGGGAGAATTTTTAAGCATCCCACTTGTACAGGATGACATTATCCTCCATTACATTTTCCTTGTAGCATAGGAAGTTACATATTGAATCTTCGCAAGAATGCGTTTTCCTGTTCCATTGTACTTGCGATCTGATATGTCCATGTGGGCAGGCGTCTGCTCATCACAGCCCAGTGTCATTCTGGATAAAACAGGCCAGCTCCGTGATGAGCTATAACCTCTCTGTCCAAGTGGCCTCATCAGGCACACTACTGGTTAACAAAATAGAGGTGTGCGATGACTGGGGGCTTCTGGGGGAACTTCACGTCCCTAATAAGCACAGCACTCCCTTTATTTTCCTCTCCCAACTGTAATACCGGGAAAGGCCACAGAAATGGACTATCTTACATCTATGAGATGTGCCAACTGTGTGGGTTAAAGTCCCAAGTCCCAGGTCAAAAACAGAGAGCAGAGAGACATCCTGTCGGCTCGGATGGCCCCAAAACAACCGGAACCGTCTTGGCCAGCTTATCTCTGAGCAAGATAAACCCTTCTCTGTACAATTGGCTAGGACCTGCTTCAGGTATTAAAAGGAATCTCATCCAGCACAGTACATTTGCTAACACTCAGATACTCAGGTAACCAATCACATGAATACGACAAAAGTAAATCTAAAAGACATAAAGCCAGCAACGACTAGACCAGAATAGCTTGTACTGAAGCCTTGCAAATCACGGCTGACTCCTGTGAAATCCTGGGAGAGAAGTGTTTACAGACAAGCAGCACCATGAATGGAAAATGCAAATAAATGTAAAAAGAAGGCACAATGTAAAAATAATGCCATATTATACATACTTATTTTACTCATGTAATGTTTAAGCATGTCTAACTCTATGTAGTAGTTGAGCGAGTATCAATGAGCTAAATTATTCAGGTGGAACATGACTTACTAAAAACTGTGAAACTGGGAATTGCAGTCATGGATGGTCCTTATTTTTTTCTGCTGGGATATATTGGAATCCCAATATATCTAGCTCCACCAAAATTTCCTGAGTAGCAAGTCTCACAAAGTAAAGCCAAAGAACATTGGCAAATGTGTTTGCTCTGCTGTTCAAAATGCCATGGCATGGATAATTCAACTATCCCTAGCATGCTAATGAGAAACCAGACTGCCTTCCTTTTTAAGCAAAACATGTTGAGCTCATCGATTGTTTCAGGTACGTGTCCCACGTTGTGCCTATAGAGCCTTCAGCAGTCCCTAGGTGTCCCTCCTGAAGGAGCTGTCCATTCATTCTGCAGATACTTCTGTGGACAGGAGAGCAGGCCACCACATGGATGGTATTTGGGAAAAGTCAACATTTACTTGTGTTCTATAGCCAGATTCCTTCAGAAGACCACAAAGGAGTCCTTTCCTGAAGATTCCCACTGAACTCTATGTCTTTAGTTTTTAAAAGATTTATTTACATATTTGAATGATAGAGTTAGAGGGGGAAAAAAGGAAGGAGAATCTTATAGGGAGAAGGAGAGTTAAGTGAGATCTTCCACCCTCTGGTTTACTCCCCAAAGGGACACAGCGACCAGGGCTGGGGCCGAGCTGCCGATCAGCAGCAGGAACTTTATTTGGGTCACCTACGTGAATTGTAAGGGCTCAAGGACTTGGGTCATCTTCCACTGCTTTCCTAGGCATATAAGCAAAGAACAGGATTGGGAAGTGACACACCGCATGGGATGCTGGCATCACAAATTGTAGCTTTATCCATTACACCATGACAACAGCACTTGTGCTCCATCTTGCTTTATAGCATCTCATCAAAAGCATTAAGATCCATTTTCCTTCACTAACTTCTGCATTGGTTATTGCACTTGCTTGTGGAGTCCCTAAGATGCATGGCTTAAAATGGCTAGAGGAACTTTCATTTCTATTTAATTGAAACTTACTGGTCAGACAAGTGCTCTATATAATCGTTTACATGGGATGATATCAAAAACATTTTTTTTTCTATTTAATTGAAACTTACTGTTCAGGCAAGTGTTTTATGTAATGATTCACATGGGATATTACAAAAAAAATCATGTTTTCTGACACCTAAGCAATTCTATATAATTTTCTTTAACTTTGATATGCACTTTTTTCCAGGCAAAGTCTGAATTAAATGACCTCATCATTTTTCTTTAAAAGTAACAGAAAAGAATCTTGCTCCTGAGACTCTATTGTGGCACCAAGCCTTTCTTTTTGGATTGATTAGTGGATGAGAATTTTGGACATTCAAGGCTTTATGATGGATGATGATTTAAAAATCAAATAATTCTAATTTCAATTTTTTTTTACTTAATAACTTTTTACAATGGTATCTATTCTTTTCATTGTTCCTGCTTGGTCCCTACTTTAAAGGCTGCGATCCAGCATCTGCTAAAGAAACGTACCCAAAGAACAACTACACTTCGATGCATTTTCTCTTCTTGTGTCTCCTAGTGTATTGAAGTTATGGATTCAGACAGCTTTGCAAATGTGGAGAGCGGAATGCACTCTGTCTTTTTATGCTGTCATATTCCTTTGTTGATATCTCTGTTTAAAGATGAGTTTGCCCCATGCATCACCAATTGTCTTTTGTTTTCACGCTGCAGGGAAGACCGGGCTAATCCATATGTCACTATGAAACTTGAGGCCTCTCTATTTGACAGGTAGCAGGCCTGACAGCAATCTATTGAAAATGCATTTTAGACTATCATTTTCCCAGTCTAATTTACTCTTAATAAAATGACTTTGAAGACAAGGGGTCCATTCTGTGTTGGTTTGCTTCTTCCAGATAATTGCATTTTGAGAAAGACACATTGGCAGTTTTCACAAACACAAAAATGATGAAAATCCCTTGGGAATAAAATAAGATAGCTTTACAATAAAGAGCATCTGTGAGTTTAGCCTGCCCCAAAGCACTTGGAGAAGTGTGGACATTCACGTGACTCTGCCGAGGTGGAGAAAGAGCCAGATGATCACTCATGCCCTACAGCACGATACATTTCATTTTTCACACACACACACACACACACACACACAGCCTCCCCCTCAACCATGCACATAGAACTTTACAACATGACGAATATTTGGGGGTGGTTGTTTAGTCTGTGTCATACAACAAGGCATCTGGGCTTGCACACCAGCTGTGAGTGCTAACTCCAGCTCCCGAGGAGGCAGCAGGTGGGAGGTTCAGATCCCATGGACAGATCCAGGCTTCAAGCCCACTGCAGGCACTGTGGGAGTCAACCAGCTGATGGCAGCACTGTATTCCTCTCTCTTCTGCCTCTCAAATAACAAAAAAAGATCTTAAATTGTCCTTTACTTTAAAAAATAGAGATGTTTTTACAGTATGCATGCATTACAGTTCTGGCAAAGTATTGCACAAATGCATATGAAATATTATATGAAATACATACATTATGTAAAGTTAATAGCATCACATAACTTCTTAATATGGTTTCATTTTTAAAATTCACTTTGTGCTGTGTATTTATTCACAAATCATTTCTTTTCTCACAAGAAAAGTTAGTATCTCTGTTCTTGCATTCATTATCATGTATTGTATTATTTTGATAACTTTACTAATCCTTTATAGATATATCTTCTTCACATGAAATTTTGTTCAACTTTTGTCAAAGTGATATCTGATCATGTGCTGAGTTAGGCCCAGGGCAGTTGCTCAACTGGCTAATTCTCTATCTTACAAACATTGGAATTCCGTGTGGGTGCCTGTTCATGTCTCTATAGCTCCACTTCCCATCCAGTTCTCTGCCTATGGCCTGGAAAAGCTGAGCAGAATGGCTCAAGGCCTCAGGCCCCTGAACCTGCATGAGAGACCCAGAAGAAGGTCTTGGCTCCTGGCTCCTAGCTTCGGATCAGCTCAGCTCTCGTCTTTGGTGGCCACTTGGACTGTGAATCAGTGGATGAAACAGATTTCTCTCTTTCCTCCTCTCTGCATATCTGACTGTTCAATAAAAATAAATTTTTAAAAGGTGCTAAGTTATATGATAGGTGATATATAAAGCTATCTAATATTGTTAGCATTTTCTAAACATTCAAGATTTTTTTAAACGATGCCATCAACTTCATCTACTGTAAATTGTGCTGGTTGAACAAAAACTATCCTAAACGCGGTACATCAAAAGACATATTTAGTAATTTTATTGGATATTTTAATGATTTAAATGGCCATACATATTATTTGTATATTGAAACTGAGGAAAAATTGTTGAATTTTCCAATTGTAAAATGATTGAGGAAAGAATTAATCTTGCTCCACTGTCTAGCTAGCATACTGGATGCAGATTTGTCTTGATTTACATTAGTTATTATTTTCATTAAAAGAAACCATTGCAAAGAATCCTGCTCTTGGGACCACATCATGGCTAAGTGAATTGAGCCTCCCCGTGTGATGCCTGAATCCCATATCAGGGTACTGCTTTTGGTGCACACTACTCTACTTCAGAGTTAGCTTCTTGCTAATACCCCGGGAGGCAGCAGAAGCTGGCCCAGGAAGCTGGGTCCTTGCCACCCACATGGGAGATCTAGAGAGAGCTCCCGGCTCTTGTTTCAGCCCGACTCAGTCTTGGCCAATGTAGCTACATGCAGAGTAAACAAATTACACAAAGACTATCTCTCTCTCCCCTTCTCTCTCTCTCTGTCACTTTTCTTGCTAACTAAATTAAAAAGTCTTTAAAATATTCCTTATGTACTACAATTCAATGTCAAGACACAATAAAATTTTATAACAGCTTTAGCATTGATGAAAGAACACGAAATGAGTAACAGAATTCCTGGAATATTCATGTTCTTGGTTTTGTAATGTCCATAAGAGCCATTCAGTCTGACTCCAGAGGAAAACATAAAGGCCTGTTTCTGGGGAAATCAATGTCTCTCTCCCCCCTGTTCCCCTCCCTTCATCCCTTCATTTTTTCTTACTCCTAGCCCCTCCCCATCTTTTTTTTTTTTTGGTTCTTTTCCGATCTGTGCCCCACTTTCCTTCTTGCTGATATAATCCAGCATCACATGTTCTGAGAGAGTGAAGTGTGAATTTTAATTCCTGCTAAACTTTTCCCTTGAGGTGTGCTTTATAATCTCACAGCTCTGGAAGGTTTGGATTGGAGTTAAAACTGCAGTATTGTGTTTTGGTGCCATCTGGTGTGTAATTGCAGGCTTGCAGTTTCACCTAAAGTCTGGTTAAAAGAATTTTCAGGAAGGACAGAAGTGAAAGGGCAGAGATTGCATAAGCACAGAATAATGATAGTTATATCTAAACCTTTTACTTTTTTCAAAGTCTAACATACAAGTTACATAAATTGGAATCAGACTTACATGTCTTTTTGTTCAGTCTTCTCACAATTAACAACATTGGCATTTATTTAACTTTGCCGTGTGGTAGCATGCTATCAGAAGGAAACAGGGACTGTTTCAAAGTGGCCGACCTCCTTTGCATCATGAGATGAGTTTCAGTGGGTGCCCAGAAGCAGCTTCCACCACCTGCCAGTACCTGTGAACACTATGAGCACCAGCCCAGCAAGACCCTTCCTTGCCCTCACCTCCCACTGACAGAAGATCCGGTGAAAGAGAGGAGCATGGCTAACAGAACTTGTGTTTTATTATTTTAATTTTCTAAAGTTAACTTATTGAGAGGCAGAGAGCTTCTGAGATCACACTTCATTTTCGGAATTGAAGTGCTTGTTGGCAATGTTGAATATCTGAATAACATTTCAGCACCTAAAATGTGGCAGAAAATTATTTAGGATGTTTCTTATCAATGGTAGGACATGGGTTTCTTTAAAAGGACGGTGGGCAATGGAAATGAAGTAGCTTTCTGACGGTATCTCGAGAGTTCTGCTTCATTTATGTAACAGACATAACCAGCGCTAATGGATTCACAATTTAGGCAAATTTCCTAAAGGTGTAGACTTAGTAAATTCGAATTTCATGATAGAAGCTTAGTATCTGGGCTCAAGTTACATTTAACCACTAGCCATGGGATTCTCAATCCAACAGTAATATTCTTTAAGCACATGGAACAGTCTAACTGGATTCCTTATACCCACCATTTCTTCTCTTCCCTGGAACGAGATTCTAAGCTTGTGATACTGATTCGCTGACATTTTCAACAACTTTCCTGAAAGTTCCAGTGCCTGGGCTCCCACCATTCTGAAACTTTCATGAACTCATTCCCCACATCTGGAGCCCATAGTGGAAGAAGGTTCAAGGCTGGAGAAAGATCCTTACTCCTCGGGAACCCTTAAGAATCTCTTCTTCTTTCTCCCTGAATCCTGGAAAATTCCTTTTTAGTCTTGGGGAAGACTTTTCTCTTAATTCTTTCCCCTTATTTAGGCTGGAATCGAACACCTGATGCATTAAAATGTTTAATTTCCAGATTCCCTCAAAAATGTGGAAGCCTGACCTCCCTGGGCTCCCATCCCACGGGCTAAACGTGCTGGGGATCTGGCAGCCTCCACTTTTCCCTGGGTGAGCCCCTTCAAATGTTTGCATCTGCTGAACTCAGACTTTAGGGAACAAAAACCTAAGCTTCTGCAATGTCTTTGGAAGGTGACCTCATTCTCCACTAAATGAATGACGCAAATAAACTATTTACCATGCTGGACGACAAGGGTGAAAAACAATTGAGAGCAAGATGGGTAAAATCTCTCAATTTTGATCCACCTGCTACCGGCCTGCATACCTGAATGTGCAGTCTGACTTGCATTCCCAATTACATCTCAAGAGTTCCGCTTTGCTCCATATCCCGCCCGTATCCGTATGATGCAGGAAAACTCCATGGCTGGGTTCAGTATTCTGCATTGCACCCAGTAGGCTCTTCATAAATATTTCCTCCATCAAGTTCTTTATTGTCCCCAAATAGATTGCAAAAATAGTAAGAATAATAATTAGAATCTGAACTTAAAGACAGAAATTTTAATTTTATTTTGACTTAGAGGCACTAACAAGTTTGCCAACTTTTATTCTTTGGAATTGCGATGTATACATGCGAGAAAGTCATATTTGATTGATGGCTAAATAATTAGTTTTCTAGGCCTTAATCTTTATTATAAAGGGGGTCGTTAGGAAAATGTCACTTTTCTGATACATATCTGAACAGATAAAATCTGCACAAAGCAACAAAGCATTTTGAAAAGTTGCCTGGATAAACTCAATCACCCGGTTTTTCATCTGGGCAAAAGCCTATAAAAAATCTTTTATGGTTCGGCTAAATGTTCCACACTAATTGGATGTGTAGCTGATACAAGAAACAATAAATGGTAACAAGGAAGTGCCTGCAAAAAAGGAATTCGATGTTGTGAAGATGTGTGTAGGGTCCCCGCTGCTCTGCCAGTTGTTGGCTGCTCCTCTAAGAAGTTTCCCTAATGTTGGCTGTCCGAGGCCAGACCAGCTGACAGGCATGCTGCCAGCTCTTCAAACCCAGCTTGCCCCAACCCCCATCCTGCCTTTTTTTTTTTTTTAACTTTTTCTGTAGGACTAACTACTTCAAGGACTGAATCTGCAAGTATCCTCCAAGAGCCAGAGCATGGCATGTTGTATTTTTGAATACCTGCTATTTTGAAGTCCAGATCATTTCACTGAGACGCGCTGGCTTGTCAACTGGCTTCAACAAACATCACATAGGTTACAATAACACCTTCCAGTCATGGGTTATTTAGTAAGTGCTTAACACTTTGCACGCGCTTTAAATATTATCCATTCTTACAACCACGTTTTACAAAGGTTCGATCTTGGCTTAAAAAGATGAAGTGACTTGCTCCAAATTACACAGTAATTGAAACATGTGTTAAAAGCCTCTCACGTGCTTTAACTCACGGTCTAATTCATGACACACCACTAAGCCTAGGCCCTGTTGGTGCCTTTAAAGTCCTCCAGGGAGGCCTAGGGAAAGGTGCCAGAATCAGGACTCAAGATGATGCTTTGTGCTTGTACTTGTTAAAGAAATACCATCTGAAGGACATGGTCCAGAGGAGTCATAAAAAAAGCAATTTGCATCAGAAAAGGCAACTGCAATGTCTTTCAACATTAACCTAAGCCCACACCCTGGACTGTGGCTGTGCTGTCAAGGCCTGGAAGTGCACATAAGGTGCTTCCATTTCATAATTTTAAAGCACTTAATTAGTTTCACTTAATTAGACTTGATAGCTTACATGACCCATCTGTCATTTCATCTTAACTCTGACGTGAGATTCACCAAGGGCTTTCTATGAATAATAGATGAAGAAAAGAACATAAAATCTAAATTTTCCTACTGAATTTTGAAAAATAACACTTGCAAAATGTCTTAGGCCGAAGTGATTCAGAATTGTATCTATGCGAGAGCTTTAAGCTTGGAAAGAAGGCTTCAAATGCAAGTGGTGCAGTTTGGAGATAGTCCCTGGAGTAGGTGAACAGGTAATCTGTCCTTTCACACTTAAGCATACTTTGGGGTTTCATAAACAGGCTATTGAAAGGAGAAAGAGGCCTGGGAGGATCAGAAAACTCCCGGTTCTTAACAACGGTCAGCCCAGTGGCTAAATCCTCGCCCAGCAAGCACCAGGACCCACATGGGCACAGGTTCATGTTCCAGCACTCCTCATCCCATCCAGGTCTCTGTGACCTGGGAAAGCAGTGGAGGATGGCCCAAAGGCCTGGGACACTGCACCTGCATAGGAGACCTGGAATAAACTCCTGGCTCTTGGCTTCAGATCAGCTGAGTTCTGGCCATTGAGGCCACCGGGGGAGTGAACCAGCAGACAGCAGATATTTCTCTTGGTCTCTCCATAAAAGCTGATCTGCCTTTTCAAGAAACAAAACTTTGAGCAGTTGCTTCTTCTTACATAAGAAGAAAGTAAAAGACAAGAAATGTTTAAAATGTGTAGCCAACTACAGCAGGTTGGCTGGCTGTGTTTGTTAAAGACACAGCTGCCTGAGCTCCAGCCCCTATATTCTACCTCTGAATCTCAGAGGACGAGATCATGGCACTGGAGTTTTAGCCAGCACCTCCCAAGTGATTCTGCTCATCTCTGGAACACAGAATAATTAGGATATTTATTGATGAGATCCTAATACTTTTAGATGCCTCATAGGTGTTTGTGAGAATTCATGTTAGAAATGACTTTTAAAATATGCAAATAAGTATTAAACTGTTTTTGTGACTATTATATAACAGAATCCTTACAAGGAAGCCCGTGCTACAATAAGAGAACATGGTACCTTCTTTGAACCAGCTTCAATCCTACCTCTTTATACAATTGTTTTTAACTGCCTTGGATTAAAAACAGGAGCCTTTATTTGCAGAGCAATTCTCATGTCATAAATGTGGTGCTTCATATGCAGGAAATGACATAATTTCTACAACAAGCCTCTGAGGTCCATTTCTCAGCATTAACCTGATTTTATACACAAGGAAGTTAGGAATTAGAAATCATGTGTATGTGATCACATAAACTAAGGGATAGTACAGCTTAGATTCAAGGAGAATTCTGCTGAATTCTAAGTTAGTGATTTCATGTACAAAAAAAAAAAAATTCTTGGGCAGGTATATTGAAACAACAAGCTAATCTCCAATCTTCAAACGCAGTGCTGGCTTGTCATATGGGCACTGGTTCATGTCCCAGCTGCTCTACTTCCCATGAGCTTCCTGTTTTTGGTCTTGGAAAGCAGAAAATAGCCTAAGCCATTTAATGTCTGCACCCATGTGGGAGACCTGGAAGAGGCTCCTGCTTCCTGACTTCAAATCAGCTCAGCTCCTGCTGCTGTGGTCATTTGGGGAGTAAACAAGTGAATGGAAGATCATTCTGTTTCTTCTTCTCTCTGTAAGTCTGCCTTGCCAATAAAAATAAGTAAATCTCACAAAACAATGATTTCTCATCTGTTAAATTCCACTCACACCTGAAACTAGACGTCCATCAGTGGGGGGAGACACACTGTCAATCAAGACACTAGCATGGTCCCTTTCTGAATGTCATTCTTGAACTCTTCTAAGGATAGTCATTTTGGAGTCTGTACAGACTGCTGAGTCAGAGAACAGAGAAGAGCCTGCCCGGGCAGAGTGAGGTGCTGTGGAGCTGTGGAGGGGCACTGAGGAGCTCAGACGGGCAGACCCCCCCAGAACGGCACATTAAAGTCCTCATTCCTGAAGACAATCTGCGGGGCCTGGGTGCTGGGGTCTGAGGACATGAGACCACCGAAAATCTTCATCTGCATATGTGCGCCCTCTGAGGCTTCTAGAATTCTTCCCTTGCACTTAAGTAATGTTGTTTCAAACCATTGATTCTTTGTGCTGGAAGAGCATTCCTGTCTTATTCCAGCTGTGTTGGAGTTAGGACCCTTCTTGCCCAGGAACCATGCCACATAGGATTTGGGGCCATGGTCAACAGCCTTAAGGAATGCATTGTGCATCACTGGGGTGAGTGGGACCATTGTAAGTTTGGCTCACCAAAGGCATCCTTCACTAAGATTCTATTGATTAAAATTTGTTTTTCACTCTTGTTTCTAATAGCTTCCTAGTATCTCTGTGCCACTGTCAGGTACTCTACCATATATTGTAAACACCAGGAAGAGAGGTCTCTACTATGGAATTTTTTCATAGCTTTATCTGTTTGAGCTGCACAGTATATATAATGGTAATAGCATGTAATAAAACAAATGGTGACCTACAATGAGTCCCTATAACTAATCATTACAGAAGACAAAGGAAACTCAGTTCTCTACAGGGTTTTCAAATGACAGCTGAGGGAAATACAGAATGTACTGCTATCACCATAAACAACTAGGAAGGAGCCTAGAGGAGGTCAGGTAGCATGAGTGGACGGCCAGAGTGGAGCCCCCCTTGCCAGTGACCAACTTCCTGTTCCCATCACAATGTAATGAACCCACAAGCTGGACTGTAATGATTAAGCATGCTAACATACACTAAATGTTTATTTTGCAGCTTACCACAGAGGAAAGATTCAAGAAATTGTGACTACTACTATCGAGAAGTCAAAAGCCAAATAACAATATTGCTTTCTCTTATCTCTCCAAAAGTAAAAGAACTTTAAGCAAGAACCAAGGATTATGGATAATAGTCCCACCATTCTACAATGTCTTTTGATGATAACCTGGATAATAAAATTATTTATAAAAAAAAGAGAGGATGGGGAAAATCATTCCAGAAAACTCACCTAATCTTTTCCTTTTTAAGATTTTATTTATTTTTATTGGAAAGTCAGATATACAGAGAGGAGGAGAGACAGAGAGGACGATCTTATGCCCATTTACTCACTCTGAAAGTGACTGCAACTTGGGGAGCTGTGCAAACCCAAAGCCAGGAGCTCCTTCCAGGTCTCCCACGCAGGTGCAGGGTCCCAAGGTTTTGGGCATCCTTGACTACTTTCCCAGGCCACAAGCAAGGAGCTGGATAGGAAGTAGAGCTGCCGGGATTAGAACCAGTGCCCATATGGGATCCTGGTGCATTCAAGGCAAGGACTTTAGCCATTAGGCTACCATATTTTGCCCAAAATTCACCTAATCTTTCTCCATTTCCTCATCAGTGGAGCTGGTCATGAAGTTGAGGTGCAGTGATTTTTTCCCCACACAGGAACCAGCATTCCATCTTACGGTAGAGTTCCAGTCCAGCTTCCAACCCAGGTTCCTTTGGTAAGCTTAGCAAGTAGCAGACAATGGCTAAAGTACCTTGGGTGCCTGCTAACCACATGGAAGACCCAGGTGGAGTTGCTGTATTTTGACAGTAGTCTGGCCCAAGCCTGGCATTGTAAATGTTTGAGGAGTGAATCAATAGAGTCTCTCTCTCTCTCTCTCTCTCTCTCTCTCTCTCTCTCTCTCAATCTCACTTTAGTTCTCTACCACTTTCATTCTTCCCTCGTAAATTTGTCTTTGAAACAGATAATTGAAAATGAGATGCATTTTGATAAAATGTGGGCAAGAACACTTACTAGTGTTATATAGATAAACTTAATTTATATATTATACATATGTTCTATATACATATAGTCAGTCATACATGGTACTTCATGAGTTTAAGATTTTCTATTTCTTATTTGGGCTAGAAGTTACAGAAGATGTAGAAAGTGGTTTTAAATATGAAGAGAAAGAACACTGAATAATCATCCCATCAAAAAAGAGTGATTTTGTCTAATTTTATCTTTATTACTAGCAGTCACTCTACATCACCATTTTGGGTAAAGTTATGAATGGCAATGATAAATTACATGATTAAAAGTATGTTAAGTACTTAGAACAAAGAAGTCATTATCATTATAGGGCCTCTTTCTTCATACTATAGTTTTCAGATAAGTTGGTTGAAAAGGAAGTTGTCTAAACTGCCCAAGATGACCATGAACTCCTGTGGTCACCTTTTGGGGATCAACACTCTAGCATGAGAATATGGCACCTGCAGAATACTCTAGAGCTGGCATTTTTAAATGATACACATGCTTAGCACTTTATATTTTAAATGGAAACATTTCTAACAGCCATCTTACGAGCAGTAAAAATTTGAAATTGTATTTAATTCTGCTTTGCAAGTATAGTGAAATATGGTGAAGTGATGAAAGAACTGTTGTGTTCTGTGTTCTTATGAGAGGCACATGCACACATGTACACACACACAGGTTTCACAGGATCTGGAGAAAATGGAATTCAGAGATAAAGAGCATCTGACGTGTGTGTGAGTGTGTGTGAGTGTGTGTGAGTGTGAGAGTGTGGGTGTGTGAGTGTGAGTGTGTGTGAGAGTGTGAGTGTGTGCGAGTATGTGAGTGTGGGTATGTGAGTGTGTGAGAGTGTGTGTGTGTGAGTGCGTGTGTGTGTGAGTGTGTGCGAGTGTGTGAGTGTGTGTGAGTGTGTGAGTGTGAGAGTGTGGGTGTGTGAGTGTGTGTGAGAGTGTGAGTGTGTGCGAGTATGTGAGTGTGGGTATGTGAGTGTGTGTGTGAGTGTGTGCGTGAGTGTGTGAGTGTGAGAGTGTGGGTGTGTGAGTGTGTGAGAGTGTGTGAGTGAGTGTGTGAGAGTGTGAGAGTGTATGAGAGTGTGTGAGTGTGTGAGTGTGGGTGTGTGAGTGTGTGTGAGTGTGAGAGTGTGTGAGTGAGTGTGAGAATGTGGGTGTGTGTGTGAGTGAGTATATGTGAGAGTGTGTGTGAGTGTGTGCGAGCATGTGAGTATGGGTATGTGAGTGTGTGAGAGTGTGTGTGTGAGTGCATGTGTGTGAGTGTATGTGAGTGCATGTGTGTGTGAGTGTGTGTGTGTGTGAGTGTATGTGAGTGCATGTGTGTGTGAGTGTATGTGTGTGAGTGTGTGTGTGTGTGAGTGTATGTCAGTGCATGTGTGTGTGAGTGTGTGAGTGTATGTCAGTGCATGTGTGTGTGAGTGTGTGTGTGTGTATGTCAGTGCATGTGTGTGTGAGTGTGTGAGTGTATGTCAGTGCATGTGTGTGTGAGTGTGTGAGTGTATGTCAGTGCATGTGTGTGTGTGTGAGTGTATGTCAGTGCATGTGTGTGAGTGTGTGTATGTCAGTGCATGTGTGTGTGAGTGTATGTGTGTGAGTGTGTGAGTGTGTGAGAGTGTATGTCAGTGCATGTGTGTGTGAGTGTGTGTGTGAGTGTGTGAGTGCGTGTGTGTATTTCTGTCCCTCCTTTCAGAAGAGTTGTTTTGGGATGGCTTTCTCAGGTTAGGGCTCATTTTTTCAGATTGCTGACAGTATAGGCTATTTATGTTAATTTATTGAAATGAATAAATGCTTATAAAATCTGATCTTTTTTATAAACAAAATGGTTTACAGTTGATTAAAAGAATATTATTGGGCCCAGCAATATAGCATAGTGGTTAAGGTCCTCGCCTTGCAGCCCGGGATCCCATATGGGCACTGGTTCTAATCCCAGTCAGCCCCACTTCCCATCCATCTCCCTGCTTGTGGCCTGGGAAAGTAGTTGAGGATGGCCCAAAGCTTGGGAATGCTGCACCCGTGTGGGAGACCTGGAGGAAGCTCCTGGCTCCTGGCTTCGGATTGGCTCAGCTCCAGTCATTGCAGCCGCTTGGGGAGTGAACCATCAGAAGTGAACCTCTCTGTCTCTCCTCCTCTCTGTGTATCTGACTTGCCAATAAAAATAAATGAATCTTTTAAAAAATATATTATTGACATGGAAATTACGGGATGTATATATTTAAAAATGGCATAGTGGCTGCAGCAGCAGACTCAGACCACAGAATTCCTGCATCAAGATCCCTCGCAGCACACAGCACCGTGTGATTTTGTTACTCTGAATCACAACACGCTCGTTGTTATATCTGGGGCATTCACACACAATCTCTTATTGAATGATGGAAACCTAATCTTTAAATCAAGTGATTAAACTATGAGCCACCGAGGACAATAATGAGACCCAATGGAGAGTATGTGCACACACTTATATACACACACGCATATAACTCCACATGTGTCTGTGCACAGATACTTTGCAACAAATGTGATACAGTATTTTTTTCATTCAATATGAAGACTTTTCAGCTTGTTCATTTTTCAGTTTCATATTAGCAGTGCCTGGGAGTTAGGAGAGGCTATCTCATCTCCCATTGGCTGATTCACTCTCCACACGCCTGTTGTAGCTAGGCTTGAGCTCAGAGCTCAACCCAGGCATCGCAAGGGAGTGGCAGGAATTCAGCCACGTGAATTCAGCCATGCAACTCTCCCAGAGTCAGCATTTACAATGGGCGAGGGTCAGGAGCAGAATCTGCCTGTCAGACCAGGTATCCTAACAACGTGGGATGCTGTTATCTCAACAGGTGTGCTAACCTTCAAGGCGCCCCCTGCCAGCGCGTAGGATAATTCCATTTAAGAGTGAAAGTGCAATGAATCCTCCAGGATGGACCTTGTTTACCTGTGCGTTTACATAACAACTACTGGTATTATAGGGTTGTCAGAGGTATTTCTTCCACTGACACTTCTATTTTATCTTTCTGCATCATTGAGCATTAAGTCAAAATGGTTTAAGGTGTTGATGTTCTTTTTCAAACAGTCTTTACAAAGAAATTGAGCAGGCTTTTCTTAATTCAAAACATCCTCACTCACTGAAATACAAGCATCTGTCCATTGCCTCCCTTATGTCCTTTACTGAGAACCATCGAACATTTCCTTGCTGCTGTAACAGCCCTGTCCAGAAGCAAACAGTCTCCTATCCATGGGCCAAATCTAGCCCTACCCATCTCTGCAGAACCTGAGAGCTAGGAGTGGCCTTTGTTCTGTAGCTACAAAAAGTCAGAATAACAATCATAGTTCTTGACATATGAGACTGTTAGAGAATAAATACTTCAGCATCCATACAGAAAGCCTCGTGACCCAGCCGTGCGTGTTTCTGTATGTTTTGTCCACGTTAATGCTTGGTTTTGTGCTATGAGAGCAGGGATGCATAGCTGCAACACAGAATGTATGGGCCTCAGGTCCTGAACACAACACACAGGCACCTAGGGAAAATGCAACTGACTGGCTACTGAGCCTAGATCGCTCCCTGAAAGTTTGAGGGATTGAAGTTCTAGCAAGATTATAAACAAAATTCTACTAAACCAACAATATGCTGGAATACATCTAAATAGCTACTGGATTTCCTTCCAATACAAGACAAAAGAAAAAAAATCATTCTTTACCAATTGAAAAGCTCCACTTGCTGCTTTCTCATTGTAATTATTTCTGCAAGGGTTGACATTGTGCAGGTTAGATCTTTGCATGTGGCACTGGCATCCCCCATGGGAGCCCTGACTTGAACTCTGCTCCGTTTTGTGTCTGGTCTGCTACTGATGCACCAGGGAAGCACGAGAGAGACAGGCCAAGTCACTGGACCCCAGTCAGCCACGTGGGACAGCAACGTGTGGCCATCTGGGGAGTGAGTTTATGAGTAAAAGATATTTTTCTCTTTCACTCTCTCTTCCTAATAAATAAATATGAAAACAAAACAAGATCCAAACCAATTTTGTGATAGTTTTATCTTATCCTTACACAGTGACACATCATTTTGGTTGTTTGATGTATTACACAAATGGGAAAGACAGAAATTCAAGCAATTAAAACTAGACATCAACCCCTTTAAAGATACTGGGCATTAGGGATGGTTCTCAAAGGAGAGGAGAAATAAGGACAGGTCACTTAAAAAAGAACAAAAATGGAGGAAGAAAAGGAACATTCAATTTCTCTTCAGAAAACAATGAAGCAAAATGCATTCAAAATCCTATGCTTAATTTATTTTCGATTTTGACTTCTATTCCTAGACAAATTATGAACTCACTGTGAAGACAGAATAAAGTTATTTTCATTTTCAAATAAAAAGAATACACATATAAAAGCAAGCTATGATGATGCTGATTGGTAGAGTAGCTGATGTTTTTGTTAATATACTTTCAGTTTTAAAGAAGGCTTTTTCTAGGTTATTCCATTCTGTGGTTTAAACACCAAAGTGTCAGGCATTTGGCCTCATATCCCATCTTGGCGTTGCCTGGGTTTGATCCCTGCTGCCAGTGCAGACTCTAGGAGGCAATAGCTGACGTAGGTGTGCCGTGGGCACCCACCTGGAGGCCTGGACACAGTGCCCCAGGTGGACCAAATGTCTGCACCGCCTCAGCCCACGTAATCAGCTGGGGCATGAAGCAGTGGCTGCAGCACTCTCTGACTGTCCTCCTGCCTTCCAAGTAAATAAAAAACAGAAATAATAAAAGAAGAAAGCACTTTGGATGTCTAAGCAGACATGCAAGAAATAATCCCCTCCCGTGCTCACCTCCATGTTCTCTTTGTGTCTGAGAAGTCACCACTCTGTTGAATTCTTGTCACTTCTCGAGTGTTTCTATGCATGGACAAGCAAATCTGAACATATGCTTTCCTCTCTTCTTTTCTCAGACAATGGCTTGCCAAGGTCTGAGTAATATGAAGATTAAGCTGTGTGAGGATCCGGGAGGAAAACTGCCAAGCCAGTCAAAGCACTGACATGAAATCCAGAGAAGACACAGGTGTCATAAACTTAAGGACGAGAATCGCAGATAAAATGTGCATACAAGTCAGAAGAGCCAGAGAAAGGATTTTGGATACGTTTACCACAAAGAAATGATACGCTTTTGAAAAGACGGGTATGCTTATCCTGACTTGGTGTTAGTATTGGGAAACAGTCTTGCTAGGCACAAATCATACTGATCCCTGAAATATCAAGTGGCTAACCTGAGTCGAACGCTATAAAATGTGCACCATACATAACCATCGAATGATAATCCAAAAATATGCACATTTTATTCATTAATCTTAAAAACATGTAAAAATAGAGTTAATACAAGGGGGGAAAGCAGGAGACAAAGCAGAAGAGGAGTTGTAACTGTCCAGTTTTGTCTTCGTTGGTGACCTCCAGTGGGAGTCCACAGGGAACACTGTGAAAGTCTGACCTGCAAAAGGGTATTGCACTAACTGCCATGGCTCCCCTTGCCCAGTTCATGATTAAACCATCTTAACCAACTTATTCTTGGACACAGTTTCGTCTTGATATCATGAAACAGCTATATTTGTGATCAAATTTTCCCCCAGACCCTAAGATGGAGACGGAGAGGAGTCAGCACACACGATTTTATTTTACACGTTCTTTCTTTATGCTTCTGAAACTCTCTCTACCAGCATTATCTCCAAATACTTGATTTTAGCTCCAAAATTTAACTAGATGCCAAAATTGGTATTAAAAAGAATTTTTTTTTCTAATTAAAGACTAGGATTTGGCCGACATATACATAGGCGTAGACTGATGAAACTTGGAATGCTTTATTTAAATCGTTCTTTGATGTGGTTTTCATGAAGCAATATTATGACTCAGTGTGCATATTTCAAGAAATTATGATGATTTCCTTAAGAATTCTAATTACAATTTAAATGACCTAATTGCTATTCAAAATCAAGCACATTTTATGCCCAATTTCAATATATTTCTTTAAAATATTGCCAAGGATTAAAATAAATTATAATGTAAAGTGCATAATCTCATTTTAATTATGTATTTCTGTGATTGGCTTCCAAATTTACCATTTCTGATATTGTTGCAAACCGTCTTGATCCTCTACAATTTTTCTAGTTTGATAAAAGAGTAATACTGAAAAGATCAAAGTTTCTAATGCTATAAAAAAGCCTAATGCATCCTTAGAAAAATTTCAAGAAATGTGAAAACAGATAAAGTATAAGGTGAGATTTGTTCCTCTGTCTCCCACTTTCAACTTCCAGCCTCATTCTCAGTCAGGGGTCTCACATATGAGTGACACTGCCATTTGATATTGGTTTAATACTAACACACTTCATTGGCATACTAGATGTAAAGTGCATCTTTCCTTTTCAGAAGTGAAATAGACTCCCTTTGTTCTTCAATAACTTCTGCATTTTTCCCAGTGGAAAATAGGGTAGTGGTCACTTAATGCTAACCAACGCTTGCAGGGAGAGAATGAGAGAAGTTCCACAGGGCGGACAGAGACTCTGAAATCACATCGTTCATTAATTATCACAGCTTAAAGCATAAAGTAACCGTTTTAGTACATGTGCAGCCATTACTTTTATTTAGTGCCACAACATGGCCATTGTTCCAAAACATGACCCTGTATTCATGAAATGATTACTCCCCATCTCTGCTTCTGGAAGACATCATATGCCTTCTGTGTCTACAGGTCTGTCTATTCTGAATATTTCGCATTTGTCATTTAATACCTGATCTTTGTATTTGGCGTCTGAAATCATTCATATTAAAATGTGATCAAAGTTCTGAAAGAGCCAATGCACATTGGTTTGGGTCAACAGAAACATCTGAGGGTGAACATGGTTTGCTGACTGCCAGTACTTACCCTGTGCCTTGAATTAGAGTAGAAGACAAGGTCAGGCTAGAAGTGTACTTAAGGAAGAGGAGGAAGCCTGGCAATGATGCTTTCTAAGCAATCAGGGAGTTGGAGACAGGCCACTTTTTGCCATTGGAGAGGCAGAGCTGGAGGGAGAGAAAAAGAGAGAGAGAGAGAGAAAGAGAGAGAGAGAGAGAGAGAGAGAGAGAGAGAGAGATTCCATCTACTTATTCACTTCCCAAATGACTGCAATGGCAGGACTAGGTGAATCCAAAGCCTGGAACTTCTGCCACTTGAGTGTGGGGTTCAAGGACTTGGGCCATATCCCACTAATTTTCCAGCCAAGACTCAAGACTCTGTCCAGATGAGATGCCAGTGCTGCAGATGGAGCCTTAACCTTATGTTGGCACTGATACCATCAATTAATAAATCCAGGAGAATATCAGGATAAAATCTTGCACAATTAGCACCTTAACGTTGTGGTTTAGAATATTCTAGAATGCAGGAAATGGAGGAAAGTGTTTTAACCGGGGCAGTCAAGTAAACTCCAGGCTCAAAGGCACAGAAAACAAAGAAGGTTGAGTTAAATCGGAATATCAGGAATACACCGATTGAAGCTCATTTTGAAGCACATTTTTTTTTCCTTGATTCTTAACATTTTAGTTTGTTTCTGCATTGAGAAAAAGAACATAGCTTCTTATTGTGGAAATTATAACTGATTGGATTGTTATCAGAGTGGCAGGTATTATATTTGCACAGTTAAAAAATAGAAGTCATTAAGGAAGCATTATTGAGATGAAACTGGTATCACAGTTTCAACCACTCATCTTCAGCTAGGCGTCTGCCCTCTGGATTGCTGTTCTGTTTCCTGCTGAACACAGCAGCACTTCCTATACAGGTACATCCAGATGAAAAGATATAGTACTGTGCTATAAAAGTGCATGAAACAAAATTGGCACTGCTTAGACTGGATGGTCATGGTTTTGAACTAATTCTGAAACAATTTCACTTATTGGAAAAGATGCCAGATGGATTGCATGGCTCTGTAATCCTTTTTAGTTGTGGGAACGGCAGTGGAGGGAGTAAGCCTGTGGGTGTCATACCGCCAATTGCACAAATATTAAATTTGAAGGACAGCTTATGTATCAAGCAGGCCATATTTGTGTGCCTTTTCCACAAAAGGGATTCTTTGCCAAGTAAAGGCTGAAGATTCAAGGGACATTTGTTGGTTTTATAAAATGCACAATTAAGTTCTTCAAATGTTTTTAGTAATTATCTCAACTTATAAGAGCAATAGAAAATGAAGGTAAAACTTCCATAATGGAAACACTATTTTGCTCTGGATAAGCCAATCTGGGGGGCTATTACTTGGCACAACGGGTAACATGCCACAATGGGATGCGGTCTAGGTTGGAAGCCTAGCCATGCTGCCTGCTCAGGTTCCTGATAGAATGCACCCATGGGAGCCAGCAGTGATGACTTAAGCACCTGCCGCCCATGTGGAAAACCCACATGGAATTCGGGACTTCTGGATTCCTGGCTGTTAAAGGCATTTTGGGAGTGAATACGTAGATAAAAGGACTCTCCGTGTATCCTTTGAATCTATATATATTTTTAAACCAATTTTTCATTACAAAGAGATTTAAAAACAGGAGTGTGTGTAATCTTAACTATCGTATAATTATAAATAGCACTCATATTTTTAAAATGCATTGAGCAATGGAAACTGAAAATGAACAGTGGGGCTGTGCTGTGGCATAGTAGATAAAGACCATCCAATATGGGTATTGATTTGCATTCTGGCTGCTTCACTTCTGATCCAACTCCCTGCTGATGTGCGTGGGAAAGCCACAAAAAGTTGAGCCAAGTGCTTGCTGCTTCCTACCTACCTAGAAAACCTGGAAGAAACTCTTGGCTCCTGACTCCAGCCTGATCCAGCCCCAGCCATCTCTCAAGCTCTCTCTTTTTTGAAATAAATAAATAAAACTTAAAATAACATAAAATGAAGGTTAGGACTATCTTTAATTTCTTACAATCTACTTTCAAGACATATTTGTGTACAATAAAGACAAAACATTTACCATCCCTTCCAGAAAACAGGCTTCTAAGAAACTCCCCTGAGTTAATCAATGGGAGTGGGACAGTATTATTTTTGGAACTCAATACACCAAAGCAGTAAAAAATAAAATCCAAAACTGTCTGCTATCTCCTTATAATAATAAAATTCCTGCGCTTGATATGTGGAGTTTTCTTTTTTTTTTTTCTGGTGTTATTCACAATCCTTGCCTTAATTTGGGAAGTCTTTTCCTTGGGGCGATCCGTGATCCCTGCCTTGGTATGTAAGTCTTTTCCCTGTGGTTAGCCATGATCCTCGTCTTGAGTTGGGAACTCTTTCCCTTGGGTTTTCTGAGATTCTGGTCCTGAGTTGGGAAGTCTTTCCCTGGGGCTATCCATGATCCTCGTCTTGAGTTGGCAGACAGAGGATGCAATGCTAATAGAGCAGCTTTTGGAAACAAGGGGCAAGAGATGAGCCAGGTTCTGTTAGACCCCGGGCCTTAGGAAGTTAGTAAGTCTGCAGACCAGTACAAAGGTAAGGACAAAATTATGGGGAAGAGGGCTTTAGGACTGACCAAGTTTGAAACTGACTAGATTAAATTGGACTGAGGAGCAGGAGGAAATATTTTAAACTAGTATTTCCAAAAATACACCAAATCTTGAAAATAAAGGGACAAATTCAGCTCGAATACATATTTTGTGTTAGTGTCTCTAATTACCTTGTCTGTGACAAATGGCATTGATTCTCCATTTACAGTGGTGATCCAAAATTTTCTTAAAGTAGGTATTGGTTAAATGAAATAAATGCTTAATCTGAACTCAAGCAATGATTCTGTTTTTCTAATACGACAGAAATTATGAAGATCGTGTATGAAGGTCATGTTTGTGCCCTTCATTTTCAGCATTGAGGCCGATGAACTCCTTGAACACATCTAGTCATGAGAGCCCCTGGGCGTGAGAGACAACATTTAGAAACTCCCAGGTCAATATCTGTTGGTACCGCTGGATTTGGGAACGTCTCACTAGTTATCTTTGTCTGAATGGATTGTTAACTGTAAGACTTTTAAATGTAGCCTAACCAATAATTATGCAGAAAATTGTTACTTCATTGACATCCAGGATAAAAATTAATTATGCAAAACCTAAAAAAAGATCAATCAAAATATGAGAGCTTTGATATTAGCCAGAAAGAATTAAAATAAAGACAGCTACCATGTGAAATAAAGATATTTAGGCATTACTTGGCATGTTTTTACTTTATAGCCTCACAATTGTACCTAGAAAACAAAACGTGTTTCACAATTAAGAATTAGGCCTATTTGAATTTAATTACATTAGTCTTAACTTACAAGTGAATTCAGTTGATGATTTGAGATAGAAACATACAATAGAATTTTTACAAGATGACTGAGGACATCAGAATAAGAGGAAAAGATAATGTGAAAACAGTAGAGTGTGGAAAGCATGTGATCGTGAGGGAGGTGGGCCTTCTAACAGAAGAGAGATTGGTTATACCAAGGACCAGCGAGGTATCTGCTTTTACATACATTTCATTGGAGCAGAGGCTTGTTTATTTTTGAAAAGAGTAAAATGGTGTTGTGCACTATAGCAACAAAACCGGGCAGCTGTAATAGATACTATAAGGGGAATTAAAAAAAAAAATTTGTAGGGGGCAATGTTGTGTCCCAGAGAACTAAGCCAGTGCTTACAAATGCAGGCATCCCATTGGGGTAATGATTTGAGTCCCAGCTGCTCTACTTTCAACTCAGTTGGTTGATAATTTTCTTGAGACAGTAATGGAAACTCAGCCCAAGCACATGGGCCCCTGCCACCCACGTGGGGAGACCTGGGTGGAAACTCAGCCCAAGCACGTGGGTCCCTGCCACTCATGTAGGGAGACTTGTGTGGCATCTCTGGGCTCTGGATTCAGCCTGGCCTAGACCTAGTGCAAGTGCTCTCCCGACTTTCTCTCTCTCTCCCTCCCTCTCTCTCCCTCCCTCTCTCTCCCTCCCTCTCTCTCTCCCTCTCTCTCCCTCTCTCTCTGCCTCCCTTTCTCTCCCTCTCTCTCTGCCTCCCTCTCTCTCCCTCCCTCTGTCTCTCTCCCTCTCTCTCCCTCTCCCTCTCCCCCTCTCTCTCTCTCCTTCTCTCTCCCTCTCTCTCTCTCCCTCTCTCTCTCTCCCTCCCTCTCACTCCCTCCCTCTCTCTCCCTCCCTCTCTCTCCCTCCCTCTCTCTCCCCCTCTCTCTCTCCCTCTCTCTCTCCCTCTCTCTCTCCCTCCCTCTCTCCCTCCCTCTCTCCCTCCCTCTCTCTCTCTCTCTCTCTCCCTCCCTCCCTCCCTCCCTCCTTCCCCCTCTCTCAGCTTTCTCTCCTACCTGTATTTCTCCCCTTCCCTCTCCCTCAGGTTGGGACAGCTGCACCTCACACTGGCACCCACAGGTTTGGGCCCCAGCTGTGTCTGCTGATTCCACACTCCTGTTGCTGTGCAATCTGGAAGGTCACAGATGGTCTGAGTAGTTAGTCCCTTTTACCCACATGGACACACCCAGATTGAGTTCTCAACTTTTGGACCACAGAATGAGTCTGTCTCTCACTCACTCTCTCCCTCCCTCCCAAATACTACAAATAGATATTTTAGAAACATCAGTACTGACTTTTTAGTAAATCTTGGTATGTGTTTGCTGTTGACTAGTGAGCAGAGCTAAGGTATGCTGGAATTTTAGTTTGTCAAAATTCCTGTCTTACACACATGAAAAGTCATGTTTTCAGTACTTCCCTAAAGCATTAGTCCACAAAGGGACCACCTCTACCCCTTACCGCATCATTACTCTATAGTTATCTGCCACAGGATTTGTAGCTGCAATCTCTCATGTTTTATGTGTATCACATTAACCATTCATTTCCAGGGGAAACTCATCTCTCAATCAAAGACAATTCTTCATCTCATGATCAAGATCAACAGTGACTGTCATAATGGATTTAAGGCAGCACACCGAAGAGATGGGTGAAAATGTTAATAAAGCGTCTTTAAAAATCTTCCTCTCTGCTTGGACTTCAGAGCAGTCAAGGCCACACAGTAAAAGGAGACAGCCCCGGTTGTAGACAAGTGAGAGAAATGCATTCTTACTTTTGCTCTTGGGAGCCTAAATTTGAACCGCACGTTTCTACCAGCTGTGCCCTCTTGATCTCAGAGTGGACCTCCCACAGCTTGGATAACCACGTTGGCTCTCGGGGAATTTCAAAGAAATGGGGTTTTGATTTACTGAGAAGCAGGAAGTAAGCGATGATTTTAAGAATTGGGTAGTTGAGGTCTGGACAGCAGACCACCGAGAAAGATGCCCCAAGCTCTGATGTTGTTCTGTAATTTTCCAATTTGCCTAATTTTTGTCACTTTTCATTACAAAGAACTTTAGGGGACTATCTTCAAAGTCCTGCTGCTAGCTCTCATACACTTTGAACTTCCCTTCTTCATGTGAATTATACCTCCTCTATTGAACATCTCTTCAAGATAATTTACTGGAACAGAACAATCCCAATAATGTAAATAAGCAAAGGTTTGCAAGCTGATGTTGTTCCCAGACCAGACACTTGCCTCCTTGGAATCTGTGCCGAAAAAGGAACAGATTATATTTGATGGTCACAGCAGAACCAGGTAGATTCATTACCTCCCTCTCTCTAAGCACAAGACTTCTATGGCTGTGAATTAGTTAATAGCCCACACGTAGTTGGGTTGTTTTTATATAGATATATATTCTAGTATTAACTGTTCATTCATTAAATCAAACATGCTTTTAAATTAAATCTGACAGGCAGTGGACCCACCAGTTATATAAATATATTTAAAAGGTGCATTTTATCGTAAAAGCTTATTCATGTTTCTCTTACCAAGACACCTTTAGATTAACATTAAATGTTTTACCTTGTTTCATTTTTCTTACCTTTAATGAATTTAACTTATTTACCTTTTCTTTGAAAGGCAGAGAGAAAGGGACAGGCAGGCGGGCAGGGATTTTGCATTCACTAGATCACTCTTGGAATGTTCACAACAGCCAGAGCCACGCCAGGCCAGACCCAGGAACCAGGAACTCCGTCCAGGGCTTCGTATGTAATAAGGATGCAGATTCCTAAGCCATGATTCACTGCTGCCCAGGGGTGTGGAGGGGAGAAGCTGACACTTTGACCCAGCATTCTGGGTTGGGATGTGGGAGCCCAACTAGCAACAGCAACTACAACAAATGCACACATCTTATTTCTCCCGACAATCCTTTGAGAAAGCTATTCATCGGTCCCAAGCTTCCCCTACACCCCCACTCCCTCACTCTCTTCAGGGAGAGCAAATATTTCAATTGAAATTCATTTTAATATGGAGATCTTATCATGATCTTGGACAAATACTTGTATAGAAATAGACAAATGAAATTTCTTCAAAAAAATTATGTTTGTGCCTAATTGTGTGTGTTTCTATCTATCACCATCACCTATTGATCACTGCATCATCTGCTATTTTCCCAGGCACATTAGCAGGAGGCTGGATAGGAAGTGGAGTAGTTAAGACTCCAATTGGTTTGCAAATGCAATGCTGGCATGGCAGTTTTAGCTTGCTGTGCCACAATGCTGGTCCCATTCACCACTTTTTCTAAATAGGTTTATTTATGTAATTGATTCAAATAGAAATGTTGCATAGAAAGAGCTCTTGTCAAGCTACCAGGAACCCCTTTTTAAACTTGATATCTTTATACTAATTAGCATCCCTGGCCACATACAATTCATTTGACTGACCTATTATCTACAATACATTTCTCAAACTTTTCCATAAGAATGAAACAAGTTTTTACTATATATTTTTTTTCAATCTAGCTTCATTATGTCTATTTTACTCTCTGGTAAAGTCAAATTTCTGCAAGAAAGAAGTTCTATCATGCTTCTGAAAAATAGTGCGGGTCTACATGCCAAGACTCACAAAAACGTTTTTATTCAAACATCTAAAAGACTTTCAGGAGAATATACCAAGGAAGCAATCTATTTTGTGCGGAAACCTTTTCCTAAATTTTAGACTCATTTAAAATTCTGTGTTCCACGCTCTTTATAAAGGTTAAAAAGCAAACATTGCAAAAATAGATTTTCAAACATGTTACAGCACATAATGAAGTACTACAATAACTTTTAAATGATATTTTTCAAGAGTAAATATTGACGTGACCAGATGCGCGTAACAGTCAAATGAAAGACAAGGACACAATTACATATAGTGTTATCAAACTGTATAAGTATTTCCGTATATTTACATATGATGTATAGTGCTACATTCTCCTGGACATGCCATTGAGCTCCGCTGCCAGGTACCATCACAATCACCTTTGAGGAGCCACAATTCCCACATGAGTAAGTCAGATTCTACGAGATGTTCAGGCTAGAGGTTAAGACATCTAGGGAGTTTGTCAGTTTGATTCCTGGCTCTGGTTCTTGCTGGAACACTCAGGAATTAAGTGATGATTTAAAAAGCTGGGTACATACCAGGAATATGGGAGATCTGGATTTCATTGTTGGTTCCTGGCCAGCCCAGCAAGCAGGCTGCAACCATTTACGGAAGGAACGAGTGAAATGGAATTCTCTCTTCTCTCCCATCTGTTTTCCTTTCTCTTCTTTGCCTCTGAAACAAATAATTTAGAAAAATTAAAGGGCTCAACGATAATTTTTCCAATGTCACACAACACTAAGCAATGATTTTTTTAATGGTACCTAGAATCACTTAGACTTTTTAGAGCAACTACTAAACCTTGTAGAGACAATAGGAATGATGAACATCAACATGGCCTTTTGTGTTTGGGGATATGACCTTTTGTTATCATTGTTAAGTTGTATCTGTTTATTTTGAAAGTCTGAGTGAGAGAAAGAGAGACAGGAAGAGACAGAGAATCTTCCATCAGCTGGATCATTCCCTCCAGATGGCCACCAGAGCCAATACTGGCCCATGCTGAAGCCAGGAGTCAAGAGCTTTACCAGGGTCTCCCACATAAGAGCCAGGAAATCAAACAGTTGGACCATCTCCCCTTGTCCCGGGCAATCAGGATGGAGCTGTATGACAAGTGCGGTAGCCAGGGCATGAACCAGCTCCCATGCAGGATGCTGTCATCGCAGGCAGCAGCTTTTAGCAGTGTGCTGCAATGCCACCCCTGATATGGGAAATTATCAAGCACAGATGTAAAGCTGGTATATCACTGCACATTACAACATCTGAGAAAAGCTTCCTAGTGACCATACATTTGTATGAAATGGTTCATGACAGGTAAATCATTATTACATGATGGAAGTTAATATGCATTGTTTTAGGAAGTACGTCTTTTGCAAAAGAGGATGACTTTTTCTGTTTCAAAAAGGCATTATAATAAAGTACAACAACTCTAGAAATGACTGTTGTCATTTTCAAGTCAAACACTGACTGACCCAGTAAATATTCATGCAACTGAGGAACACTGTGTTGACGGGGGGGTCCCACGGATGAAGACAGAAAGGGAATAAAAGGAAAGGGCAATTGTACTTCAGAGTCAGAAACAGGAGACTTGACCTTCAGAGAAAAATGATCCTGGCATGTTGAATTAAGGATAGCTAATGAGAATGTCCAAATAGATGACACGTCGCTAATACAAATGCATTTAGGTGTTAGGGCCGGCAAACATCACACAGTGTTTAGGACATGACTTACGTTACCATGTCCCACGGCAGCGTACCCAACTAAGATATGACCCTGGCACCAGACTCCAGGTTGGTATTAAAGCAGACGCCAAGAGAATAGTCATGGTGGCTCAAGGAGCTGGGTTCCTGTAACCCGGAAGAGACCTAAAATTGAGTTTCTAGCTCCCAGCTTCAGCCCAGCGCAATGCAGGCCATTTTCAGAATCTGGAGAATGAATCAATGACTCACTCTTTTTCTGTGCCTCTCAAATTTAAAACATATACTAAAGGGTAAGAAAATCTACAAACCCATCCTGAACAGCAGAAAGGATAGCAAGGAATAAAAAATGGTAAGTTGTCACCACATGAAGAAAACTAGAGGAAATAAAATCCTTTTTGACTAGTTATTAATATTCACAGCATGGATTTTATGGACTCCGTAGGTTCCAAGAAGACAGCCCCAATTCACTCAGTCACTGTTTCCACCATTCTCCTTCCTGCCATTAGTATTTGCTAATACACAGTTTCAATTCACTCTATATTTACAAGCTTAATTAGCCACAAATCATAACTCTGAACAAGTAAAAAGTAGGAAGACCCCAGTTCCATAGCATTATAAACAAGGGCAGAAACGGTGACAATATCTGAAAATCACCATTTGATTTCTATACATTTTATATTTTATCTTAACTGCTGAATAGCAGACAAAATCTATTTGTGGTTTTTAAAAAGATGTATGGGGCCTGGCACAATAGCCTACTGACTAAAGTCCTTACCTTGAATGTGCCGGGATCCCATATGGGCACTGGTTCTAATCCTGGCAGCCCAGCTTCCCATCCATCTCCCTGCTTGTGACCTGGGAAAGCAGTCAAGGATAGCCCAAAGCCTTGCGACTCTTTACCCGCATGGGAGACCCGGAAAAACTCCTGGCTCCTGGCTTTGGATTGGTACAGCTCCAGCTGTTGAGGCCACTTGGACAGATCTTCCTCTCTGTCTTTCCTCCTCTCTGTATATCTGATTTTCCAATTAAAATAAATCTTTTTTAAAAAATGTGTGTATTGATGCATCTGAAACTTGAAGTTAGAGAGGAAGAGAGACAGAGACAGAAAGGGAAAGAAAGAGAGAGATCTTTAATCTACTGGATCACTTCCCAAGTGGTTCAATCAGCCAGCCAGGGCTGAACCAGGCACATGCCTGGAGCCAAGATTTTCATCCACGTTTTCCCCTGTGGGTGCAGGGTCCCCAACACTTGGGCCATTTTATGCTGCTTTCTCAGATGCAATTAAGGATGGGAGCTAGAAGTGAAGCCGCTTAGACTGGAATGGGTGTCCATACGAAACACACGCACTGCAGGGAGTACCTAACTCCTGTGTCACAGGAAGGGCCCAGATCTTGTTGCTTTTGACACAGGTTTCTCACTAAGCAGTATGTGATCAGCATGCTTTTTTTTGTAAGAATAAGGGAACTGAGTGGAGCAGTGCTCGAGGGAGGGGTGAGAGGCCAGGGTGACATCTAACTTGGCCAATTGGTAGATGTCCTCTGTTGCCAGCAGGAGGTAAAGTGAGGTACAATCCCATGAGCCAGCATACTCACAGGCTCATTTCTTTTCTTCCAAGGTGATCAATGCCCAGGGTTAGTCTTGAGAAGTTATGAACCCTACTTATGCTGGCACATGAACTCCTACAAAATGGTCCATCCTGGAAAATCAGGGATGTCTGAGTCTTGGATGCCAGACACGACAATTGCCCAGACATCCAGCTACTTGGCACACCTATTGCGTAGCCACAGGGTTCCAAGCGTGAGAACACACAAGGATCCCACAGGCACAGGGTGCAGCTAATCTATTTTGCCCCACTCAGCAAGGGCAGAGGCACACCCAGAAACAGCTGCTTGTGGGGGTTTTGCCTTGGCAGTTTGAGCCCGAGAGCCTGTAAAACGGAGTGGAATGAGTACACCTCACAGCCCTAAGTTAGTGTCCAGCTCAGCTGCCTGCTATGTCTTCAGGCCTGATTGCAAGTCAACAGGGAAATGTGGATGTACTCCATACTAAAATGTTAGTCACGTGTGTACACCTGTAAGCACACTAGCAGTCACAAAGTTAGTGCCATTGGGATGGAACTATCTCCATGCTGGTCAGTGGGTGCCACTGTGGCAAGATGGGAAGTCAGAAATGTGTTCTCCCCTCACAGCAATGTACCAACACCCTCATGCACCCCTCTGCTCCCTCACCCAGCGAGGCTCCAGGCTGTGTGCCTGCAGACTCCAGCTCAGGTAATGTCAGTACCCTCGCTGGGTGCTGCAGTCAGCTCCACCTTCATCTGAGAGGCTGGCATCTGCTCCAGCCCCCTGGCTGCAGGCGCTGCTGTGTGTGCTGCTGCGCTGTCCATGTCACTCCATGGTGTCTCTGCCTGCTGTAGGACTGCCACTGCAAGCCCCTCTCCAATTCTCCCCTAGAAATGCTCTGTCCCCACTTTTCTTCCACTAACTTGCCCTGGCAAAAACCATAGGCCTTTTCTCTGTTCAGACACCTTGGACTCTCCCCCTACCACAGGATGTAATATCTTAACCCCCTAAGACAAGGAGGCACCCAGTGCTATCTACAGTGAAGACAAATCAAGGATTAGTAAAAGAGCAATCATTAGCTGTGGTAAATAGAAGCTCCTTGGAAACTTCTTGCAGAAGAGTTGATTCTGGCAGGGATTGGGGTGGAAATCAGATCTCAAGGAGCTGGCGAGGGAACAGAAATCTGGCCTTGAATGATGAGGAAAGCATGTTATTTTGAGCGAAATTTCTGGTAAGAAGAAAACACTGCACTAGAACTTAATTTTCTGGATCAGTGTATAACATTTCCCTAGACCATAAGGAATGCCATAAGCCACAGATTGACAACTAAAATTAGAGAACAATGCTGTTGCCGTACTTGTAAGAAAACAAAAGCAATATAATAGATTTCAGTTATAAATTGTCTTTATATGTCTTGAATGCAGAAAACTGAGGAATATAGATTTTGATTAATGGATTACAAGTTGTCAGATTTTTTTATGTGAGAATTATGGTGGAAACTTTTAAAATGTGAAGTTTTTTCAGTGTCCCTAACCTCATTTACTTTAATTCCTCTCTGTCAATATCGCTAATCTCACCGTTTCCAATTCTATTTGAGGGTTTTTTCTTGTTATAATTTTTGAATAAGAGACAAAGAGAAGCAAGAAGCCGTGGCGAAGGAGCATATACAGAAAGCAGTCTCAATGTTAGCATTCCCTCAGAGAGAAGCACTCTGTGGTTCAAAGACACCTATTTTTAAGACATACATTGATATGCAAGATGATCAGTCTTGGAATGAGTACACATTCTAAGTTTTACTTGAACAGAAAAGCAGAAAAACATGATAAAACGTTCTGGGAACTTTGACTCCAAGTTCCAAGAGATCAACAGTAAAGGAAGAACGAGGGGCAAAGGGCAGTGTTCAATTGACCAAGAAATTAAATTGATTTTCCTGGAGAGATGAGTTTCATAAGCTCTTCTCACACAACGGTAATAAAATACCTCAATTGCCCATTGGGTAAAATGAAAGGGGATGACGCCTACTTATCTACTCCGATATGGGAAGACAAACGGTCAGCAAGGGAAACTTCTTGTTAGACATTAATAATTCCCCTGCTATAGGAAAGCCGAGTTTATTTTAAGAAAAAATAAAGCATAGTAGTAGTATTTTGAAATCCACAAATATGAATTACTGCAAAGGAAAAAGTCAGCCAAACTAAATTTTTTAAAATCTGTAAAATACTTCATTGCTTTGAGTATCTCAGCCTGAAAGAATTGAATGAACCCAAATCTGTTAACATAAGATATAAAATTGGATATAAAATAGAAAGTGTTAAAGTCACAGTAAAAAAAAAAATGTTGAGCAGAGCTCTCAGTTCTTTTCTGGTTTGCCCACCTGGATTACCAGGTGCTTTTCCTTTTTTCCCATTAAGTACTATTTCAATATTTAACGAGAAGGAGACTGCTGACTCCTACGCTCTGTTCCCAGCCCCACAACCCCCCGCCTCAAATTCTTTCACAACTGAATTCTGCCTAATGTTTTTGAAATAAAAAGAGCGTGTCCAATGAGACCCTTGAACAACAAAGAGAGAAGAAAAATTCAACTCACTTTATGAAAAGCATTATTCTCATTCTAAAACCACATAAATACCTAAGATGTTTGCACCATTATTTTCATAGAAATGTAAAAACATCAATTAGTAGAAAAATTCATCAACATAAAAATGTACTGTATCTTGACAATGGCTAATCTATACTATTAACAAAGTAAAAGATGAAAATGTATCATCTCAACAGATGCGGAAAAAATTATATAACTTAAGCCAATTTTTAATAAAAAGAAATTTGCATTGAGCTGTAAGAATCAAAGAGAACTTTCCAAATGTAACAAGATACCTGATGGTGAATAAGTACCTTTTCCTGAAGATCAGGAACAAGGCAAGGTTGTTCATTTGCATCCTTACATTTAAAGCCCATGCAGGGAAATGGCATTTGTCACAATATCAATTCACATGGGTGAATTGGAAGGAACTTTTTCTATTGGCCCCATATCTTTTGGTATAAATCTTTTGATGCAGCATTCTTCAAAATGCATGGAATATGTAAGATTCACCATGGGTGTCAATGACAGTATTCCAGGACTCTCATGCCGACCAAAGAGATGGCGAATGCCAGCAACCCAGTGCAGAGGAACAAGCAAGACCACTACGCCAGAATACTTACATGCATTAAGATGCCAGAGCATGGTTCCACATGGGCCCTCCTCGCAAAGGCAGTCCAGACAGCCTGGCCGTGAAAAGAACAAAGAAAACCAAGCAGATAAGATTCAGGAGCAACAGCCACCTCAACACAGGAACCATTATTTGCTCCAACCAGCAGAGCCAGTAAGGTGGACAGGGAGAGGGTCTGGAGATGAAGCACCAGCAGGAGACCAGTGATGGGGGAAGTCTCTGTGAAGTCCCGCTTTTATTGCTCCTTCACCTCTCCTTATATACTCTCCCCCCACACCTCACTCAGCAGGATAGTGGATACAGATGGGTCCAATTAGTCTAGGTGCTTTTAGCCACAAGCCCAGGGCCTGTTCCGCCCAGGCTAACGAGCACTTATTCAACTCCTTGGCCCAAAATAATTACTGATACAGACAACCTGAAAACCTTAAAGCCCCAGATGCAAGGAGACAGGAGAGCTGAATAAATGGAGAGCTTTGCACCATTAACAAATTGGGGTACAAAGTACAGAAACCATGCTAACACATTCTTTTATGAGGCTAGGTATACTGTGAAATTTGAAGATCCAGATTCTATGCCTGAAAAAATAGTCTTGACAAGAAAAAAATAAAGTGAGAAAAATCACCTTGCTCGGTACTAAGGTACACCATATTGCTCTAGTAACCAAATTCCTAGGTGTCTTGGTGAAGAGATAGGCAGTTAGGTCAATGGAACAACAAAGAGCTCAGAATTAGGCCCACACAAATCACGGAAGAGATTCCTGGCAAAGGCACACCAACAATCAAGTGTAGACAGGACGGTCTCCTGCACAAACGTGATGAAGCAATCCGGAGCACAGACAAGAAGGGCATGTGGAGGAGAAAAAGAGGAGGAGGAAAAAGGGACAGTGAGGGGAAAGCAGAAGTCAACGAGGAAGTCTCTCAAACAGCTTCATAACTTACACCAACATCTCCAAAAACGCAGCAGGGCCTTAGAGTAAAACACAAAACTGTTATAAAATAGTCAAGTTTTCCAGGATCTAGCACAAGGTGGAGTGCTAGAGCTGATGCCAAAACTTTCATCTCTAAAAGTAAAAATCCACAAATTGGCCTCAACACAATTAAAACCTTGTGGTATGGGGAAGAATAAGTGAGGAGGATGAAAACACAAAATACAAAATAGGGGGAAAATTGCGAACCACAAATCCAGCGAAGGAGTAATGGTGTATTTTGAAAACCACAAAACTCGCGGTAAATCAACAATCAGGAAATGAGCAAACGATGTGCATGACACTTCACGGAAGATGCATGACAGACACGCCTATGAAAAGGTGCTCAGCACCATTAGTCACCAGAGAAGCGAAAATCAAAATCACAAATCACACCGAGGCGTCTCTCCACGCCTATTGGAATGATTAGCCTAAAGCATCGTGGCAAAACAAATCCTACCCAGGCTGCAGGGGCACTGCTTCCGCACACAGAGCCGCTGGAGAGGTAACTGACGCTATCATCTGCATGTGGCTTGATGGCTTCTTGTTAAAATGTACTTGTGGGCATTTAACCTATATTCCTATTAAAATCTGTACATTGGGCCTGGCGCCGTGGCCTAGTGGCTGAAGTCCTTGCCTTGAACGCACCCGGGATCCCATATGGGCGCCGGTTCTAATCCCGGCAGCTCCACTTCCCATCCAGCTCCCTGCCTGTGGCCCGGGAAAGTAGTCAAATATGGCCCAGAGTCTTGGGACCCTGCACCCGCGTGGGAGACCCGGAAGAAATTCCTGGATCCTGGCTTCGGATCGGCATAGCATCGGCCGTTGCACTGACTTGGGGAGTGAATCATCGGACGGAAGATCTTCCTCTCTGTCCCTCCTCCTCTCTGTATATCTGACTTTGTAATGAAAATAAAATAAAGTTTTTTTTTTTAAAAAAATCTGTACCTTATCTCTGTGTGGGATGTGAATATTTGCAGAAGTTTTATTGCCAGTAACCAAAACTTTGAAGCTATCCAAATGCATCGCCATGGGTAATAGTCAAATGAACTGTACCAATCCAGAGAATGGAGCACAAATGAGTAATGGAGGGAATTAAGTACCGATACATGTGCGGCATGCATTCAGTTGCCTACTTACTGTAATCTAAGAAGTGCTGTTAGAATTCATGCCTGGGCCAGAGCTGTGGTTTAGCACATAAAGCTGCCATCTGCAGCTCCAGCATATGGGATTGGTGCCTGTTTGTGCCCTGACTGCTCTACTTCCAGTTCAGCTCCCTGTTAATGTGCCTGGAAAAACAGTGGGAGTTGTTCCAAGTGCGTGGGATACTTCTGTGCAGTAACATGGGAGGAAACAAAAAGAGAAAGAAAGCATCCCGTGTTTGTACACAGTTAATTTGCCTCCTGAACCTGGGAAATTTACGAGAGGCCAGCTCCACCCTTTCTTTAAATCTACTTGAACTCCAATGCCTTGATAAAATGATTAAGATCTCTGCCCCTACTGACTACCAGCACGCCTCTTACTCTTCAGACTTCCAAATGTTTTTACTATACTTCACTCATATGGGATTTAACGGAAACTGTTGTGATTCATTTGACATTTATGTATCTGGCACATCTCCTGAACTAGAATGTTGACTACATACACCTTGTCATTGCTAATAGAGGGGCTAGAGCTGTGACATGGTAGGCTAAGCTTCCACTTGAGGCCTTAGCATCCTAAATGGGAGCTGGTTCAAATCCCAGCTGCTCCACTTCCCATCCAGCTCCTTGACTGTTGCCTGGGAAAGCAGTGGAGGATGGCTCATGTTCTTGGGCTCCTGCATCCACAGGGAAAACCTAGGAGAGGGTTCAGGATCTTGGCATTGGATAAACCAAACTCCAGCCATTGTGGCCATTTGGTGAGTGAACCAACAGATCTCTTTGTCTCTCTCTGTAACTCTAGCTTTCAAATGAAAACAGATCTTTCAAAAACCGACAGAATGAAACAGATTGCTTAATGTTCAAGGTAAAATTTGGCACTAAGGGAACCTTTTATTTTTCTATTTCACATCCACTTGTTTGTCATTTACTTTAACTGATGAACTGTTTGTAGAAGTTTTAGATTCACGGAGCTGTTGAGTCAACAGCACGATGGTTCCCACTTACTGAGCACGCAGCTTTCCCTCTTTGCTGCTTTACTTTGGGGCTTTTCTACAACCGATTAACAGCTGTTGGTCATTGTTCAGAGTTGAAAGGTCCTTACTTCTGTGAGAGTTCCTGAGTCTTTGCAGCCCAAGGATCCCTCCAGGCCACCATGTACCATTTGCTACTTGAGTCTGCCTAGGCTTTTCTGTGCTCTGGTAGCTTGTCAAACTCTCAGGAAAACTTTGTAGAAATTTTGATCATGGAACCATTTTTTCTCATGAGAATTGTCTAGAATATATGCTGTGTGTTTAAGGTCTACTGTCTCTGTACCACAGTAGTAATGGACGGAAAAACTGCAATAATAAAAATCACACAACACATCGGGCTGGATCATTCTCTAAAAACACAAGAAATTACAAGGTCAAGGAATTGGTGAGTAGCACTATGTTGGGTGAGCTTATTTCCAGAACAAGCATGATGTAAGTGCTCCTTTGAGTCTCCATGTTCATATTGAGAGTCCCCACATTTAGTCAGATTGTTGGTTGCACAAAGACATCCAGTCAAGGGTGGGATAAAACCCAGACAGCAATCTGTTCCCCACATATTTGGCCAGGGATATCTCTTCCAGAGCTAACTGCCATTTTCTAATTTGCAACAAATGCCTGGGATTTGGAAATGTGAGGTTCCAATGTGTAATGGATTCTGCCTCTCAGCTTCTTAAATTATAGTTCTTTGAGACTGACATTGTGGAATAGCAAGTTAAGCTTCCTGCAATGCAGGAATTCATGCGGGCACCTGTTTTGAATCCCGGGTGCTCCACTTTCAATCCAGCTTCTTGCTAATAGGCCTGGGAAGGGAGAGCATGGCCCCATCACTCTGTACCCACACGGGAGACTCAGGAGAAGCTCTGGGCTTGGCGCAGCCTCAGCCACTGTGGACCTTTGAGGAGTGAGCTAGTAGATGGATGATCTTTCTCTAACTTTGTCTTTCATATATATATATATATATAACACAATTCCCCTCCAATGTCCAATTCAGAATCCTGGTGTTCCTTATCTGAACATGGCAATCGCCTTTTAATTTCAAAACACACATAAGAAACGTTTTAATGGAGTGCTGTGGGGTAGCTGCCGCGGAGAGGAGCGCGCGTCGGCACCCATGGGCCATGGCTGGCACAATGGGCGGTCTGGGAGCAGGGCAGCATGCTGCGCGGGAGCACCGAGATTGTGGCCGAGTTCTCTGGCATCAACAACATTTTGCATCAGCTTGGCATTTATCCATCTGAAAACTTCACTTGAGTGCAGAAATAAGGACTCACCCTGCTTGTAACTACTCATAAAATACCTGAATAACGTGGTGGAACAGCTGAAAGAATGGCTATACAAATGCTGTTAAGAAACTGGTGGTTGCCATCTCAAATACCAAAAGTGGTGAGGTCCTAGAAAGATGGCAATTTGATATCGACTGCAACAAGACTGCAAAAGAAGGTAGGGCTCCCAGAGAAAAGTCTCAGGAAGTTCCCCAGGATGAAATCCCTTCAGGGATCAGATCACAGCTACGGCAACATTGCTGCCGCTACTGGAAGTTTCATGTTCGTTTGTTCTACCGATTTATACAAAGATTTGGTTGTTCCTGAAAAGTGGGAAGAGTCAGAACCACAATTTATTACCAATTCTGAAGAAGTCCGCCTCTGTGCTTTTACTACAACTACCTGCAAAGTGAATACCATGACTGCCTACACACTTCCTGCCAATTACTGATGAAGAGTTGAGGATAATAATGTAATTCCCAAGTGTGGTTTTTTCCTGAAATGAAGTCAACTGCAGTTGATATGTTTGATTTCATTGGTTAAGTTTCAGATGAACAAAAAACAACTTTATATTTTACTGAGCTGTGCATAACTGTGCCGCTTGGGGGTGTCTGTCTTACCGTGGGGTTAACATTAACTGCACATCATGGAAAAGGAAACAGCAGATTTCATCAGCATTGTAATGTCTATGCTTTAAAAGTAGTAATTGCAGACAGAAAAATCTGTGTTATGAAGCTAAATACCTACATAAATCAAACATTTGGGTCAAGTAGTTTGACTCAGAATATAGATAGGAAAAGACACATTGATATAAAATACAGAAAAGGAAGTCTGAATGTTCAAATTCTTTGTTTAGATCCTGAAAATAACTAATAATTTCAAAGCAACGAAAATGCTGCTTTATTGGATCCTCATCATTTATGTCATTATATTGTTCTGTATCAAAAAGATTTCTAATTATTTTAATTTATGTAAGTTGAACCTTGAAGCGATGATTATCTGTACTATTTTCATTTCCTGTGATGCAAAACTCTTAAAATGTTTTTTTAATCTTTTATAAAATCAAGACTTAAATGACAAAGATGAAATAAAGTTAAATTTGTATGTTTTGAAAAAAAAGGAATGTTTTCATGGAAAGTGTAAAATCTGACTATACTTATCTAGCTTGGCAATCTTGTAATAGCCTACTTACAAAAGTCTTCCTGCCTTTAGAAACTGGGGCAAAATAAACCCACAAGAGATTTGGAAAATTTGAGATCAAAGTGACCTGTGTCCCAGTTTCTAGAAAAACCCAAAGTAGGGAGCAGGACTCCAAGAGAAACACGGGTGCTTGAGGTGTGTGCTGCACACCGCTCTATAGAAACGGGCAGGTGGCAGGAACTCCTTAAAGGATGCAAAGCAGAAACAGCTGTGTCTCAGCAGTGACCTTGAGGGCCACCGTTTGCAGACAGACATGAATAAACCCTCCCCGGGCTGGTCTGTAAACGCAGCGATGTGCAGGACTACACAAACTTGCTCTTGTACAATCACTTTGTTATAACCCAGACTTATCCAGGCCAGCAGGCATAGTGCACCTACATGACACAGAGCTTTAATTATGTCAGAGAAAAAGAATGATGTTAGGATTCTCAAGACATATCACTGAATTCAACCACAAATAACAAGTAAAAATGCTCTGTGCTTTTAAATGTGTCTGGCACATGACAGATCCTCAGAGAATGACTGCTGGAAAAGTGGCTAAATCTCATAATTCCAACCATCTCCCAAGTTGAGAAATGCTATTGTAACTCTTTAAAAGGGCTCCTGCAAAGTCCACACTTGCCACCAGATGGCGACTATCACCTGAAGTTCTAATTTCTGGGCGTTAACAGTATTTTTCTATCCACAGACCCAGTGTTCCGTCTGTAACTGACAGAGGTACTTTTATCTCATTAGAGTTTCACATTTTTGTCTTATGTGAAAATGCTGGAATTTCCCTCTAATATTTGTTTGGAATCTTACTGTGGCTCATTTGGATACCAAAGCACTACACAATTCATTTCCTTCTTAAAAAATGTGCTTTTGGCATAAATTTGGCAGAGGTTCTCTCCCTTCTTGCAAGCATTTTTCAGATATATTTCGCTTTTATGCTCCATATTTCCTTCAGGCGTTCATATGTGTTTGTACATATTTTATATAAAATGGATTCATTTTAATTGTCTGAATTTTGGACAAGAACATAAAAAGAAAGTAGATACAATCAATTCCAAAATAACTAGGAAAACTTACTTTCAAACAATGCTTCTGGAAACACAATTTAGAAACTTGGAACATGATCACAGATTCATCCTCAGAAAAACAATTTGAAAGAAAAATCTGAGCTACTTGAAGGTAAACAATTAAAGGACTAGGGAGAGTACCAAAATATACCGGCAACAGAAGAGCAACAGGAAGAATCCAAATGCACTGCGTTCTTCCGGCCTGGACCCTGGAGGCAGGCGGTGCTGCTACGGCTAGATCATCACCAGTGGGCACTACATCACTGTGTTGTCTCCCTGGGCTCCATTCCTCACTCCACACTGTACACCCTCCTCACGTGCCACCCCAGGCCAGGCTTGTCATGCACAGACCAGCTCAGAGGGCTCTGCTGCCGACAGCCACATACGCCAAACCTGTGGAGCCAGCCACCAAAGCGCCTCCTCTCCTTTCCTTCCCTTCCCTTCCCTTCCCTTTTTCTTCTTTTCTTTTCTTTTCTTTTCTTTTCTTTTCTTTTCTTTTCTTTTCTTTTCTTTTCTTTTCTTTCCTTTTCTTTCCTTTTCTTTCCTTTTCTTTTCTTTTTTCCCTTCCCTTCCCTTCCCTTCCCTTCCTTTAAAAAAAGATTTATTTATTTTTATTGGAAAAGAAGATCAGATTTATGAAGTGAATGAGAAACGTGAGAAACAAAAGATCTGTCTGCTGGTTCACTCCCCAGTGGCCGTAATGGTCAGAGTTGAGCAGATCTGAAGCCAGGAGCTTCTTCCAGGTTTCCCAAGCAGGTGCAGGGTCCCAAGGCTTTGGGCTGTCCTCTACTACTTTTGCAGGCCACAAGCTGGGAGCTGGATGGGAAGTGGAGCAGCTGGGACATGAACTGGAGCCCATATAGGATCCTGGCACTTATATGGTAAGGATTTAGCCATTAAGCCATTGCCCTGGCCAGTGCTTCCACTTTCTGTTTCCCCGGAGGCTCAGATTCAGCCAGTCTCCCACCATCACCAGCGCCTGGAGCTCTTCTCAGAGCAACTCAGTCCACTGGGAACAGAAGCCCAAGAATTCTTTGTCCCTCACTCTACCCCCAATCCATTGCCCAGCCCTGTCACTGCTATCTAACATCCATTCACTCTTCCCACCCCTTGCTCCATTTCTGCTAGCCCCTTCTTGGCATGAGGCTCGTTACCTCTTATTGCTGCCTTTCAGCAAATTTCCCTTCCTTACCACCTTCTGAATCATGACCCCACCATCCCCAGATGGGTATTCCAAAACCACACAGTGTGCTCACACGTCCTGAAACTCCATTTGTCTCTAGATAAACGGTCTAAACTCCTCCAAAAGCCCTCAGTGGTGGCCAGGTCCCTGTCTGCGTGTCGCCATTGCTCCTGACTCTACACATTCCAGTCCTTCAAACGACGTGCTTCCACTAGGAGACCTGCTCCTCTGTGCGCCCGTGTTGCACTACTATTCCTGTCTATATTATTCTCTGCAATGTCTTTCTCCTCGTCCATGTACATCTAAAACCCTTCTAATCATTCTCCAAGATACCGATTATCATGCCTTGCCTGCCTTAGTATCATGTTAGAAGTGTCTTACAAAGGTCTCATCTTGGCTTAATGTCTTGGCTTAATGTCAATATTCTAGGTCTTCTATCAGTAGGGACTGTTTTTTCTAATTTTTAAGTTCTTTAATAAAAACACTACTCAGGACTTAGGGATAGCCTGAACAATAAATTAATTAAGAGAAAGGATATGAATAATAAAAATTTACTAACTGCCTTCGAGACAGACACTTTGCTAAAGTTTTACAAGTAATCCTCATAACTCTCACAGCACTCAGATGAGGTGTGTTCTGTAATGGCTCGGTTGGCTCTGTTTGTGGATGGGTATCCTAGACAGCTGAGGTGTCTGTCTACCATCAGTACCTGCCAGTGAGGAACCTGCTGTCGCCGGCCAGCAGCGACACTAAAAAGATGAGGCACGCTCTTGAGGGGCCGGGAAAAGCCAGAACTGCAAACGGACCCCTCACTGCCAAAAGCGGTTGCGTTTAAATCTTTATCCCCGCTGCTCCTGTCCCCGTTGGTCTAAGCTTTCCTCCCCGTTTCTCCAGCCCTCTTTCCACCGCCCTTCTTCCCATATTTCTTCCCGTACTTTCTGCTGCATTTCTCCGTTCTTGTCCCTGTCTCTCCGTACTGCTCTTACTGCTTCTATACCACTTTTGTATCCCTCTGCCTGCTTTTGTCCATTCTTGTACACCTTAGCTTTTCCACCCGAGGATCTTAACCCTTCTTCCCCTCTCTGCTGCCCCGTTCTTCCCGTTCAGTCCATTGTTCTTTCCCCAGTTTTTCTCTCTCCTCGTCACCCTCCAGTCTTTCTCCTCCTCGTCATCGTTTGTTCTGTCCCCAAAGTCCCCAAACTTAGGTCTTACTGCTTTTTATCCCAGTACGAGCCACCAGTTGTCAGTGCCGCCCCGCTTTTACCGACTACTTTTATATCGTTCTCCACCAATCACTTCTCCCTGTGGGTCCACTTGGTGCTATGTGATAGGCCAGTAATCACAGCGAGGGCATTAGCCTATCCCGGTGACTTCCTGTTTACCTGCTGGTGAGACCAACTCCGCCTGCTGGCCCTGGGCCAGCCGCCATCTTACAACGGCCCCTCTCAATCCTGGAGTGGCTTCGGCATCCTGCTCCCACAACTTGGGAGTCTGTCTGCCATCAGAACCTGCCAATGAGGGCCTGGGGAGTCTGCCACCAATACCTGCCATCAGGGACTTAGATGTTTTACCCTTGCACTATTCAGTGTTCAATCTCTTACTTCCAAATCGATGCTGCTTCCCCAGAGAGTGACTGTGTGGAAATACAGTTTTGACCTTAAAAATGTTTTTACACAAGAGAGATCATAGATTCTACTAGTCGGCTAGTTGTACTGATTTCTGGAAGGAAAAGCCAGGGTGCTGCTCAAGTGTGCTTCATGAGTGTTTAAAAAATGGGCCAAGAATTGCTGGGCATGAATGCAACACAGGATAATTTCTCAAGAACACATCGTACCCTACGACCCTCCCTCTTTCCTGAGCATCAGGATAACGTGACGGGTCTGCCAGGAGAATACAGTTGATTTGTAGAACTGGGCTTCTGCTCCATCTTTCCAGCCCTTGTTGACACTCAGGAGGATGGACCAGGTGCCAGTTCCTGCAGCAGGGCGAGTATTGTTTAGTCTGAATCAGGCATATGAGACTTGAAGTTCTGCAGAACTGAAGTGCTCAATACAAGTTCATTTTGGGTTTCCAGGTCCAAGGATCCTGATTCGGTACATTCAGTTGCTCAGAAAAATGCCCCAAGTGAAGCTGCTACAAACAGCTCAGCCACCCTCCAGAAACCTGTGCAAACTAGCCGTGAGTACCCATGGCTTTGCCAGCGTCTTTGTCCTAAGCCAGTGAGCACTGAATACCATCCAAGCAACGCTTCCTGGTCTGGGTAGAAGGCATGGAGTGATCAGTCATCCATGTTTGTCCAGGACATTCTTGGCTTTAACAAGTGTGACGTCTCAGCAAACTCCACATTCTCAATGTAATCAGGATTGTATTACTGTGGGGAAGGTGGCCCTAGTCATATTGGAAGAATAGTCTTTTGTTTATACTTTGTCCTTCCAGGCCCACACAAGGAACTGTTTCCCTCGGGGTTGCTGGCAGCTCTCTCACAGCCACAGGGAAGTTGGCCTAAGGACAACACATGGGAAAGGTAGAGCCAAATCATAGCTGGTGGAAAGCACAGCCGTACATGGCCCCTGTCCAGAGCTGGCCTACCTCCTGTACCAATCAGTGTCCTCTCTGTTGATTCCAGACCTTCTTCCAGCACTCCAGCCACAAAGGCAGAACATCCTAGCCAATTCAGTTTGACAAGCCAAGGAAGCAGATCAGAACCCCTTTTAGATGAAATGAAGATGTCAAGTGAGACCCAGGGCTAGCGTCTGAGTCTGTCACTTTGGATTGTCAGTGCAGAATTCTGTCTCACTGAAAATCAAGGGGAAAAAACTAATGTGAGAACCTGAGTCAATACACAAAGTATTTTACGAAAGCTGGCATGTTGGCATAAATCTAACAAGATGCAATTTAATAGGCGTAGTTTTTAGGCCCCAAACAGTAATTAAGTTTGCAAGTACAGGAGTGGAAACATGGTTTAAGAGCAGCACGTGTGAAAGATTTAGGAATTTTGTTTGACTATAAGCTCAATAGACACCAACAGTGTGATGTGGTTGCCAAAAATGCTAATTATATTGCAGTTTGCCTTATTGCAAGTGTTACAAGAATTTCTCCCAGGCTACACCAACCACAATGATTTTTTTATTATTATTGATTACATTGCATTATGTGACATAGTTTTATAGGCACTGGGATTCCCCCCACCCTTCCCCAAACCCTTCCCCAATGGTGGATTCCTCCACTTTGTTGCATTACCATAGTTTAAATTCAGTTGAGATTCTTTCATTGCAAGCATAATTACTTTTTTTTGTAAAGATTTATTATTATTATTTTTTATTGGAAAGGTGGATATACAGAGAGGAGAGACAGAGAGGAAGATCTTCCATCCGATGATTCACTCCCCAAGTGAGCGCAACGGCCGATGCTATGCTGATCCAAACCCAGGAGCCTCTTCCGGGTCTCCCACGCGGGTGCAGGGTCCCAAGGCTTTGGGCTGTCCTGGACTGCTTTCCCAGGCCACAGGCAGGGAGCTGGAAGGGAAGTGGGGCTGCCGGGATAGAACCGGCGCCCTTATGGGATCCCGGGTGTGCAAGGCGAGGACCTAAACCACTTGCACCACCTCGCTGGGCCCAGCATAATGACTTTTAAAGACAGGGTTTTTTTTGTTGTTTTCTTTTTTTCTTTCTTTCTTTTTTTTTTTTTTTTTTACTTCTTCAAGTACCTGTATTCTACCATAGAGCCCATGGCATTCTATGTATCCCTTCCACAGCAACTGTCATGGATTCTGTAGGATAGATTTTTTTATGAACCTGCCCCTTTACTTTCTGTTTGGAAATACTACAAGCCTATGCTGCTTCCCATGTTCTGATGCCCCAGCTCTAATCACTGAAGCAGAATAGGTAAATGACGGCACTAGAAAGTTTCCTCCACAGGTTCAGCTCTGTAAGCACATCAGTAATCTCTCATCATCCCATGACAGGGTTCTGTGCCCTTTCCCTGAGCCTTAGCTCCTATCCCGGAGATGTGTTCTGCCGGCACAGGCATTTAGCCTAGTGGTAAAGAGACCCACACCCAACTGCAGTGCAATGATTCCCATTTCCAGCTCCTGCCAATGCAAACGCAGGGAGACACCAGTGATTGTTCAAATGACTGTTCTGCTCTCACTTGAGAGACCTGGATTGGGTTCTTTGCTCCCAAGTCCTCCCTGGTCAGCTCCAGCTTGAGCCTTGGTTGCTGGGGAAGAAAACAGTGAGTGGAAGTTTGTTCCCTGGTCTTTCTGCTTCTCTAAAAGCATTTGTAAAAAGATGCACATCCCATCCCTCACTGCAAAAACCCAGACTGCATTCTGTAAGCGAGATGTGAACTAACACAGCTTTCCCTCCATCTGCTCCACCAAGCCCTCGTCCCAGGATTTTCTGGTCCTCTGCATACCGAGACTGTAGACACCAATGGTTATTGTCAACTTTACCCTCTGAATATTTCCATGTTTTACAGGCTTTTCTATATTTTAATTTTTTCCCTTCTTGGTTTTATTTGGAGGATTTGACATGAATAAAGCAGTGAGGTAAATAGAGGGAAAGTGTGTTCCTCTTCCTTCTACAGTGTTGATGTTGAGTTATAAAAGTACAGATTGGAGAGTTGGTCTTTTGACATCGAGTTCTCTAACTGTGCCCCACAAAGCATTCAAGTTCACCTTAGCCTGCTCCTGGATGCCCTCAGAGTGGGCTCTGCCCAAGAAAGGTGAACAACACTTCTGTGTGTTCCTGTGGCAGAAACAAATGAAAGCATCAATGCAACATACCAAAACTTATGGATCAATCACAATCAAGGCAGTATTAAGAGAAAAGTTCAACTCAATCAATGATTATGTTAAGAAACTAGAAAAGTACCAAGTAAATGAGCTAACAATAGAGTTCAGGGAGCTAGAAAAACAACAGCAAAACAATCCAAAAATTAGTAGGAAAAGAAGAAATCATCAAAATAAGAGAGGGCATAAACCAAAGAGAGACCAAAAGAACTATACATAAGATCAATGAATCGAAGAGCTGGTTCTTTGAGAAAATCAACAGAATAGACTCCCCACTAGCCCAACTAACCAAGAAAATGAGGGAGAAGATATGCACCAGTAATATCAAAGACAAGAATGGAAATGTAACAACAGATATCTTGGACATGCAGAGTTATTAGGAACGATTAGTAGTAACTATATGTGAACAAATCAGAAGACCTAGACGAGATGGATGGATTTTTGGACACATACAATCCACCAAAATTGAATCAAGAAGTAAGTAACAATCTAAATAGACCTATTTCATGGGCTGAGATTGAATCAGAAATTAAAGCCCTCCCATCCAAGAAAAGTCCTGGACCAGATGGCTTCACTGCTGGATTCTACTAAACGTTTCAACAGGAAGTTACCTCAATTCTACACAAGCTTTTCCAAACAACAGAAAGGGAGGCAATCCTTCTAAACTCTTTCTATGAAGCCAGTATCACCTTAATACCAAAGCCAGGTAGAAAAACAACAGAGAGAACTAGACTGATGTCCTTGATTAACAAAGATCCTCAAAAAAGTACTAGCCAATAGGATCCAACAGCACATCAGGCAGATCATTCATCTGGACTAGGTGGGATTCATTCCAGGCATGTAGGGATGGTTCAACATTCACAAATCCATAAATGTGATACATCACATAAACACATTGAAAAATAAAAATTATATGATTTTTACAGATGCAGAGAAGGCATTTTATAAAATCCAACATTGCTTCATGCTGAAGCATAGGAGGAACATTCTACAACACAGAGCAATTTGTGAAAAGCCTAATGCCAGCATCATACTAAATGGGAAGAGATTGGAAGCCTTTCCATTAAAATCTGGAAAAAGACAAAGATGTCCATTCTCACCACTACTCTTTAATATAGTATTGGAACTGTTAGGCAAGAAAAAAGAATTAAAGGAATCCAAATTGGAAATGAGGAACTGAAATTATCTCTATTTGCAGATGACATGATTCTCTACATAGGAGATCCAAAAGACTCAGTCAAGAGACTGTTGGAACTCCTAAGAGACTTTGGCGAAGTAGCAGGATACATCAGCGTGAGGCTGGACTGGAAATAGGGTCGCCAGGACTCAAACTGGTGCCCCTACGGGATGCTGGTGCTGCAGTCAGGGGCTGCACAGTTAGAGGGCACAAGATAGCACACGATAGCAGTGGCCCAACGTTTAACTTTTAAACCAAGTAACTAATTGAAGGATTGTAATTGGTGGTACAGAAATAGTATTTGCCCTATTCTGAGATTTTAAACCTCTTCAGACTGTGTTTTTTTTTTTTTAAAGAGAATAAGAAATAAGGAATTGGGCAGAGTTACTAATTTGCATCTAACAGATAATTTATTTTAGGTATACCTATAGCAAGGATGGAAAATATCATTAAAAATCCGCTACCGGGCCCAGCGGTGTGGCCTAGTGGCTAAAGTCCTCGCCTTGAACATGCTGGGATCCCATATGGGTGCCAGTTCTAATCCTGGCAGCTCCACTTCCCTTCCAGCTTCCTGCTTGTGGCCTTGGAAAACAATTGAGGACGGCCCAAGGCCTTGGGACCCTGTACCTGTGTGGGATGCCCTGGAAGAAGTTCCTGGATCCTGGCTTCAGATCGGCATAGCATCGGCCGTTGCGCTCACTTGGGGAGTGAATCGTCAGACGGAGGATCTTCCTCTCTGTCTCTCCTCCTCTCTGTATATCTGACTTTCCAATAAATAAATAAATCTTTAAAAAAAAATTCCACTACCTTCTAACTGAGTATCCTAAGCGTCTTTGACTCCAAAATAGGCAAAATAAGTGGAGTAAAAACTGCAGACAAGGAAACAGTACAAATGTCCTTTCTCCCACAAGAGGGCCCCATCTTGCTTTTTCAATACCATGTGATTCACATGACTCCAGCGAGGTGTTCAGGTTACTGTCCCATTTGAATAAGGTTAGACAAATGGAAGGGCTTGGCTGTCCAGGTGTCTATACAACCCACAGCCCCCACTGAGCACTAACAGTATTGTCCTAAGACGCCACCAACTCAAATGAAGGTCTGTGGGTCTCCTTGGAACAATGACCCGGTGACTCAGCTACAAAGCTTTGGGATCAAGGTGACACTGTCAATGACAATCCCATAGTTTAGAAGCTGATTGACTTATGCTGGGGAAGAAAAGTCCATCAAAATGGAGGAACATGGCAGGTGTCTCCACGTGAGTGACTGAAATCAAAGAAAGATGACCACAAGGGGTTGTGAAGGCTTTGATCCACTCACTGAAAGATGCTAAGCACAAAACAAAATGAATCTGGTTTTAAAAGATTCTGATAGCAAGTAGACGAAAGAAAGTAAAGGGAGGAGTTATGATGTTTTTGCAATAATACAGAATAGAAATGACAGAGAGGTAATTTAGGCAGCATAAAAAAAAACTAGGAATAGGGTGAAACAATCAATGAGAGAAAGAGGTGCACTAGCAGAAATGTGTTGCAGAGGTGGGAACTTTTCCCCCCAGCTCATGCAACTCTAATCCTTGGGTGTCTCTCTGTACCAGCAGTTCACCTCTCAATGAAGCTGGGAACCAGAGCAGAACTTCTCACCTGCTTGGTGCATCGGCAACACCCATGGAACCCTCTAGCATTAATGATGTCTGGGCTCCGTTGCCAGACCCTCACCCTGTTGCCCCTGTGTGGGGAGTCTTAAGAAAATCATTGCTTTTAAGCAAAATCATACCATCAAATATGTGCTTGAACATTTGGAATATCCTTCCTGTTTTATTTATGAGTTTCATTGACTTTAACCCATTTTCCTCTGGACACAATTGAAGCTAAAAGGAATCAGTGAAGAATCAGGAAAAATATAAAGCTGTCAGATTGAAAACATCAGTGCACGCAAGAAGCACTCTGTCTAGCCAATCTTAAAGCCGAATGTCCATCAGAATTGCATCTGATGAGTTAAACCTGCGCCTTCTCTACAGGCTTCCAGTAGAATCAGAGGAAGATCAAGAATCTGAATTGTGCTTGGTTTTCTCAGTTTATTCTGAAGTCGGAAATCCATGACCCACATCAGAGTCTCTCGCACTTGCTCCACAGTGTGTCAGTAACATTTGCAGGAGTTTAGCCTCACTTGCCAGGATTTTTGCCTCTTCTTCTCATTGAATTTGGGCATCATCATTTTTTTAGAAAGCAGGCTCAGCAAAGTGACCAAACCAAGCCTTGTGATGTTGTACTAACTTTGGGGGAGAAAATGGTGATCTTGTCTGCTGTGGAAAGGGCAGCAGACTATTGGAGAGTACTAGAAGCCTTAGCCTGCTTCACTGCCAGAGGGCTGTCTGTGAGCCTAGCAAGTGCAGGTCTGCAGGGGGAAAGTTCTCTGTGCTCACACAAGTTATAAGAACGTAGCACTTGACTGTCAGATTTAGCTCAAGAACCAGTTGTTAGCAGGTTATGATTCAGGGCAAGAGCGGCTTTTAACTCCAGGACAGAAACTTGGTCAGGGACCAGAATAGAAGACAGACAAGTAGGAGGAAGATGAGGTTCAAAGGACCCTCTAAGTACAACTGTACGATGCCAAGATAAAGACCCACGTCGACAAAGTTCCTCTCCGTGACCGATAATATCCCTCGGCCCTGCTGAAAAAGGAAAGACTCACATTTCATTAACTTTGGAAAACATCTATTGATGTTTCAAGAGTCAGTTCTAAAATCGTGCTTAACATGAAGGCATCTCGTCTTGAATTCATTTTTCCTGTGTTGTCTACCATATATTGTGCTCACATACCTGGCTATGTAGCAAATGCATTTCTGTGTACATAACAGTAATTGTAAATTCTTGGCACTTTTTACTCACTTCTTTCTCTGAGTTTTCCTCTGGCAGCACTTCTATTTATTTATCCCCATTTCTTTGGGCATACAAGCTGGCAAAGCCATTGATGAATGTCCACTGACTTCTTAAGAATACATAAATATTTAGAGGTACTTTTAGATACATTTTCACCACCCTGGAACTCCTTTCCAACATTCACAGATTAGAGATTGAATTGTATTATCTTTAAATCACAATTTCTTTGAGATCCAAAGTTCTGTGACTCTTCAAAAAAAAAATCAGTGTGTGTATGATGAAAGAAATAGAATTGCAGGCTTGTGCTAAGTTTTGGTAAACATACTGTTCGCCTGGGGCTTTTGTTATAATACCAATTTTAGTTTGATGAATCTGGGGTAGGCCTGAGAGCTTGTATTTTTCATAGGGTTCCTGGTCACGTGGATACGTTTGCTCAAGGGCAACACTTAAAGCATGGCTTCAGGAGACAAGGTGGATTCCACTCCTTACTGAGGCTCTACACAGTGAGGCAGATACAGTCATTTTTAGCACTAGACTGCCCAGGTTCAGATCCTAGCCTTGACACTTCTGGGTGACACTGGATCACTCATCTAGGCACATTTGTGCCTCAATGTGCACATCTGTAGCAATGGGATGATGACAGGCCTTTTGTGAAATCAGCAAGCCTACTACATGGTGCCGCCTTGGAAAGAGGGGTGCACTTTCTCAAAACCTTGGGTTCTCGAATCCACGTGAGAGACCCAGAAGAAGCCTTTGTAGCCATCTAGGAAATGAGACAGAAGATGGAAGATTTCTCTCTCTCTCTCTGTGTATCACCTTCTCTCTGTAACTCTGTGTTCCAAATAACAATAAATCTTCTAAAAAATGCAGTGCAAAGTTCATAAACTAATGCTAAGGTGTCAGTTCTTTAGCAACTCGATAACTTTAAAATGACAGGCTTCATACTTAAGCAACTGTCAGAATGCAAGAAGTGAGATCATCTCAAATCATTTAATAGCAAGTATAAGACCCACTTTCCAAAAAGGAGTAAAAGGACCAAATAGTGAAAAGCAATGTCAAAGCATTGTCTTAGAAGTCTTGTGTCACTTTGGGAAGGGTGAATTGGTGCTTAGAGCAGGAATTACTTAAGCAAGATCCTCAGTCAGATAATGAAACTGATTTGGTACAGCTGGAGTTTGATCCACACCTAGTGGACACACTGTGTTTAGTGAGTCCCATTCCCTAAGCTGAAAGAACTCCATATCTGATCTTTCTCAAATTAAAACCAAGTTGAAGTTCATAGACAAACGAAAGCCCAGGACTCGGTGATGTAGAAGTGAGGCTGCTTTGTCAAGGACACTCTCTTTCTGACTGAGTAACTCTTGAAACCCAAGCCAGTTTGCTCGACTTCCCATCAAGGTGCTTGCAGGTGTGAAGTTTCCTTGGATCTCAGCCAGATGGAGAACGGTTGGTGCTTTCCCCTCTGCTTTGCTGTAGGTGTTGAGAAGAATGTCTGCTGTTCCAGGCAGTGTGAAGTCAGAACCCACAGTAGGTTGCATTCTGCACTTGGCTCCTGTCTGTCTTGGAGGTGGATGCTTGGGTTAACACAACTCCACTGATTCACGCAGATCCCATCTGGCCACAGAGGCCTTGTTAAGTGGAGGAAGTTTATCCAGTAGGAAAAATGGACATACTGTCTTGATTTAATCCTGAGTGGAGTTGATCTTAAGTCAATAGTTACGCATTTCTAAACAAAACTAATGAAAAAATATGGCCTGTTCGCTTAATCTATTAAATCAAATCTATTGATTTATGCAACCTATTGTTAATCTATGCCCTTTTTATATTTCCATCTATATGCACTCACTGATTACATCATGAACTTTTTATACTGAACCTGACATGTATCTTTTGGTTGGAGCAACAAATTGAAGATAATAGGCCTACCTAAATTTTTAGGATTCATTTTTCACACTGAAAAATGTTCTATTATGAGACCAGCATTATAGCCTAGTGGCTAAAGCCCTCACCTTGCATGCACCGGAATCCCATATGGGCATTGACTCATGTCCCAACAGCCATACTTCCCATCCAGCTCCCTGCTTGTTGCCTAGAAAAGCAGTCAAGGATGGCCCCAAAACCTTGGGAACCTGTGCTATGTGGGAGACCTAGAAGAAACTCCTGGCTTCTGGCTTTGGATCAGCACAGCTTTGGACATTGTGGCCACTTGGGGAGTAAATCATTGGATGGAAAATCTTCCTCCCTGTCTCTCCTCCTCTATGTATATCTGATTTCACAATAAAAATACATAAAGCTTTTCTTTAAAAAGAAGTTATTTATGGGCTTGGCAAGAGGGCTAAATGTCTGATTCTCACCTTGCATGCACCAGGATCCCATGTGGACTCCAGTGTATGTGTTTGCTTTCCATCCAGCTCCCTGCTTATGGCCTGGAAAGGAAGAGGAGGATGGTCCAAAGCCTTGGGACCTTGCACCTGCGTGGGAGACCTGGAAGAAGTTCCTGGCCCCTGGCTTTGAATTTGCTCAGCTCTGGTTGTTGCAGACACTTGGGGAGTGACCCAACAGACAGATCTTTCTCTCTGTCTCTCCTTCTCTCTGTAAAATCTGATCTGCCTTTATAATAAAAATAAATAAGTCTTTTAAATAGGTGAATTATTTTTATTTAGTTGTAAGTTTCTGCATTAGAAAAAGATCCATAGCAGTGATTCTGTTAGGAGTACCAAATAACTTGCTAATGTTTTTACCTTTACATTTTCACAGAATAAGTGAGTAAACGAAAACCACATGTCACATTGTATAATAATTAGTACATGCAGAAATGTTCAGCATAGTATAAGACTTGGCATTGCAAATTCTGCAAATGATGGCAAGTTCTGTTTTTCATAAACATGGGCCAGGAATGAAGTTTTAAGAATTAAGTATATGTTCTAACATATCCTGAGCACAGTGATCAGGAAAACAAAATTTAATCTTTCTTTGACAACCAGAAAGATTGTTTTATATCACATTTTTTCAAGGCTACCATCATGAACATTATTTAGCATCCTATGCCTTTTAATGCCAAGACACAGACAACCTTGTTGAGAAACATGAGGCTAGCAGAGAAGCCAACAAATCGTATTTCACAGTAACTAGCACACAACATTTAAGAAAATATATCCCCTTTTTTTTTGTATTTGCATTTAAGCTGTATTAGTGAGAAATAACTATTTGATTGATGAGAATCATTGAGACTTTACAACTAAGCAAGATTCAGTTGCATACGGTTTATTTCTCTCTGCTTTCTGTCATTACAAGCGTGGGATTAAACATGACATTCTTACTCTTTTCTGAAATCCCCATGTGATATGAAAAGCCAAACAAATTGAGATCCATGTTTCAATTATGTGAGAGAAAACCTGGGAGATCTGCCGTCTTCTCTTAAAGGGCTCTCAATCTGCTTAAGCGGAGGAAGTTTCCCATTCCGTTTGACTTGGTTAAGAATTTAACCATTTATTAAAATATGAAGCAGAAACAAAACCCCGATCTGCTTTCATAACTAGTGTAAGTTGTCATGAGTCTTGAAATAAATGTGCTTTTTATAGTGTTATTAAAGGAATCTTAATTTTTTAAATTAAAAAAATGGCAGATTTGTCTAGTAACTAGTATTGATACACTGGCTAAGAAGTACTACTGCTGGGCCTGGCGCCGTGGCCTAACAGCTAAAGTCCTCTCCTCGAATGCGCCAGGATCCCATATGAGTTCTGGTTCTAATCCTGGCAGCTCCACTTCCCATCCAGTTCCCTGCTTGTGGCCTGTGAAAGCAGTCAAGAATGGCCCGAAGCCTTGGGATCCTGCACCTGCATGAGAGACCTGGAGGAGGTTCCTGGCTCCTGGCTTCGGATCGGCACAGCACGGGCCATTGTGGTCACTTGGGGAGTGAACCATTGGATGGAACATCTTCCCCTCTGTCTCTCCTTCTCTCCGTATGTCTGACTTTCCAATAAAAATAAATAAATATTAAAAAAGTACTACTGCTATGTTATTAGGCCTCACCAATGCAATAAGGAAACTCATTAAGCACGTGAATGCAACGTGTGCACTTGTTACAGGCTTGTAATAAAACCTGCATGTTCTTCACGTTCTAGATACAGAGAAGTTTCTAAAATGGAAGATTTTTTCGTGATGGAAAAATTGGTTGTAAAAATAATTTGAGGGTGGAAATTAAGAGAAATTTTTTCATATAACATACACTAAAAGAAAAAATCTGAGAATACCTACAGCTGCTTCATTACACGTGCAAAAAATGATGGCAAAACTATGACTCGTGCAAAAGTGTTCTTGACATAGGCTTGGCACCGCCACTGTCCCAGGAACTAAGTACTTCTATCTTCATTTTCTGAAGCCCATCTTCAAAACAGTTTTGTTTAAATAGGATTATAATTCTAAAGATCACTTTCTATTTTTAAGGATGTATTTATTTTCATCAGAAAGGCAGAATTACAAAGAGAAGGAGAGACCGAGAGATCTTCCATTCCCAAATGGCCACTACAGCTGGAACTAAATTGTTCTGAAACCAGGAGCCAGGAGCCTCTTGTGGGTCTCCCACAAGGATTCAGTCTCATCCAGGTCTCCCACAAGGAGGCATCCTCTTCCAGGCTTTGGATCATTCTCCTATGCCTTCCCAGGCTACAAGCAGGGGGATGGATGGGCAGTAGAGCAGCCAGGAATCAAGCTGGTATTATTGGATGTTGGCGCTTGCAGGCTGAGCATTATCCAGTTGAAGCATCTGCCAACCACTAAAGATCACTTTCTGAGAGCATAATAATGTTAATGTAAGCAGCTTGAGCAGATGTTTTAACCAATATTTTGAAAATAAAATGTATTAATATTGCATTTTATTTCTTGCTCCTGATTTTATATTTGAATAGGCAATTGATTCACACAGTACAAAATTCAGAAGCTAACTTTATTTATTAAATTTTCATATATTGTTGGAAGATATGAATATGGTCTAAACAGCTTCCAAAAATAGTAACTTCCGCTAATACCATGTCTTATTCTATTCCATGCCATGTTACTGTATTTCAAATGTATGATTTTAGCTTTACTTATATCTCTTAAATATTCCAAAATACAGCTCTAACGAAGTGTAGGATTTAATTGTGGTGTGTTTTATAAACTGCGAAAATTTTAACTTATATTTTATATGTATCTCATCTCATTATATTGTGTTGCCTCTTTCATTCACCAAAATTACCACTAACATAAATTTCTCTCCCTCTTACATAAGGACAAGGAATACAATGTAAAATAGGGCATATGAGGAAGTTATCAAATATATAAAAGCTGTATAAGGTGTTGGAGTGAAGGGTCTTGTTTCTTATTTCTACAGGCTACTATCCAATTGTTCCAACATTCGCTGAAAAGACATTCTCTGGATTATTTTCAGTTCTCTTGTGGAAGATTAGTTGGCTGTACGTGTGTGGGCTCACTTCTGGGGTTTCTGTTTGGTCCCACCGAGCTTTTCTGTTTCTATAACAGTACCAGACTGTTTTGCTGATCACTATCCTGTAGCATGCCTTGAGGTCTGGGATTGTGATTCTTCCAGTTTTATTTTTACTTTTCAGGAGAACTTTGGCTGTTTGTGGTCGCTTGTGTTTCCACATGATTTTTTGTATCAAATTTTCTAGCACTGAGGAGAATGTGGTTGAGATTTTGATTGGGGTTGCATTGAATCTGTATTTCAATAAAGAAGAAAGACAGAGAGGAATTTCCCCAGCTGGTCACTCCCCAAATTGTCAGTGGTCCCAGATTCTCTTGCTCAGTTGCAAGAAGAAATTGACAAGAGGCCAATGTTGAACCCAGACAAGGTTTACAGGGGGCTTTGGTCCAACCGTGCGGTTATTGTTCACTGCTGTCACCACAGAAGACTCACTGTTGGTTGCAGTGGGCTCTCTGGCCAGGTTGGGGAAGTCCCTACAATAAGGCCAGTCTTTTTCAGTTGTGGTCCTCATGCTACTTACTCTGTACTGTCTTGAAGCTGAAGATTGCTTTGGTCAGCAGGGTGGACACACATCATGTCGGAAGGGCTTAATTCAGGGAGTTCTACTCTCAGAAAGTCTGGGTCAGACCCAAGTCAGGGGCTGAAAATACTATCCAGGTACTTATCTGGGTGACAAAACACAAGTAATTGAGCCATCACCACTGCTCCCACGAGCTAGAGTGTGAGGCTGAATCCCAGAATTCTGACATAGGCTGTGGGCTTCCAAAGCAAGTATCTGCCCTGCATAGCCAGTTTGAAGATTGTTCTATTAACAAAAGCATCTGACATTTGAAAATTTTCAAACAAAAAATACACTGTGAAAAACACAGATCAATATAAATTCAGTAATCACTAAATAGAGCATGCAACTCAAACTCACTTACGCCCAAGAAAATTATGCAGCTCAGTCAAGATCACATGTTTGGTAATGAGAGCTCCAAGACTGGGGTGAGTCGTACAGGGTGAAATACGACTACACGTCAGTGTCGGCTCCTTGGTTGTGGGAATAATCAGCATCAGAATGTGAGCACTTGAAGGTGAGGCATAAGCCATCTCATGGAGAATCAACACCTTGTGAAGAGGCTGCTCCAGTGCCCTGTGATAAGGGTTCCAATAGGGAAGCACAGGGTCGGGATGGCAGCACGGCTGCCGACACCTCCCCAGTGCCTCTTAGAGTCTTCACTGTGGTGAACCCAAGCGAGAAAGTTAACTCCTACTCAAACATTGCTCTACATTGGTCATCATATACAATAAATTATTGAAAAGAAAGGGAGTTAGGATGGCCGAGCGGCTAAGGCATTGCATTCTGGTCGTAGTTGGCCCTGGAGGCGTGTGTTCAAATCCCACTTCTGATTAAAGAAAGGGAGTACCATGGATATCAGGAATGGAGAAAACTCACCTAGCATGCAGATTAAATGTGGACTGAGATCTGAAGGATAATTAAGAAAACAGGGGGAGGCAGAAGTGTTAGGACAACAAAAGCAGTCTGGGCGAAGCTCCTGAGGTAGGCGGAAATGAACAAAGGCTCCTGACGGGGCTCGATAGAGAACAGAACCTGGAAGGGTACAGAGGAACTAAGCTTGTCATCCCATGGCTTGTTTCTACTTTGGGCTCCTGAGCTTTCCAACTGACATCGCCCCAAAATTTAAGGTCAATAGCAAGGAGCAATTTTTAGACACTTTACAATAGGAGGTTCACATTTTTAAATTTTACACTTTGCGTTTTAACCAGTTTTGAGCTTATTTTTGTGTAGTGAGTACAATAAAGTTCCAATTCATTCTTGTGCATGTGCCTTTTCTAGTTGTCCTCATATTTACTAAAGAGACTGTCTCCTCGTGGTGTGTTCCTCATGGTCCAGTGCCAATCAGCTGGCTACTAGAGAGACTGTCTCCTCGTGGTGTGTTCCCGATGGCCCAGTGCCAATCAGCTGGCTACTAGAGAGACTGTCTCCTCGTGGTGTGTTCCCGATGGCCCAGTGCCAATCAGCTGGCTACTAGAGAGACTGTCTCCTCATGGTGTGTTCCTCATGGTCCAGTGCCAATCAGCTGGCTACTAGAGAGACTGTCTCCTCATGGTGTGTTCCTCATGGTCCAGTGCCAATCAGCTGGCTACTAGAGAGACTGTCTCCTCGTGGTGTGTTCCCGATGGCCCAGTGCCAATCAGCTGGCTACTAGAGAGACTGTCTCCTCGTGGTGTGTTCCCGATGGCCCAGTGCCAATCAGCTGGCTACTAGAGAGACTGTCTCCTCGTGGTGTGTTCCCGATGGCCCAGTGCCAATCAGCTGGCTACTAGAGAGACTGTCTCCTCGTGGTGTGTTCCTCATGGTCCAGTGCCAATCAGCTGGCTACTAGAGAGACTGTCTCCTCGTGGTGTGTTCCCGATGGCCCAGTGCCAATCAGCTGGCTACTAGAGAGACTGTCTCCTCGTGGTGTGTTCCCGATGGCCCAGTGCCAATCAGCTGGCTACTAGAGAGACTGTCTCCTCGTGGTGTGTTCCCGATGGCCCAGTGCCAATCAGCTGGCTACTAGAGAGACTGTCTCCTCGTGGTGTGTTCCCGATGGCCCAGTGCCAATCAGCTGGCTACTAGAGAGACTGTCTCCTCGTGGTGTGTTCCCGATGGCCCAGTGCCAATCAGCTGGCTACTAGAGAGACTGTCTCCTCGTGGTGTGTTCCCGATGGCCCAGTGCCAATCAGCTGGCTACTAGAGAGACTGTCTCCTCGTGGTGTGTTCCCGATGGCCCAGTGCCAATCAGCTGGCTACTAGAGAGACTGTCTCCTCGTGGTGTGTTCCTCATGGTCCAGTGCCAATCAGCTGGCTACTAGAGAGACTGTCTCCTCATGGTGTGTTCCCGATGGCCCAGTGCCAATCAGCTGGCTACTAGAGAGACTGTCTCCTCGTGGTGTGTTCCCGATGGCCCAGTGCCAATCAGCTGGCTACTAGAGAGACTGTCTCCTCATGGTGTGTTCCCGATGGCCCAGTGCCAATCAGCTGGCTACTAGAGAGACTGTCTCCTCGTGGTGTGTTCCTCATGGTCCAGTGCCAATCAGCTGGCTACTAGAGAGACTGTCTCCTCGTGGTGTGTTCCCGATGGCCCAGTGCCAATCAGCTGGCTACTAGAGAGACTGTCTCCTCGTGGTGTGTTCCTCATGGTCCAGTGCCAATCAGCTGGCTACTAGAGAGACTGTCTCCTCGTGGTGTGTTCCCGATGGCCCAGTGCCAATCAGCTGGCTACTAGAGAGACTGTCTCCTCGTGGTGTGTTCCCGATGGCCCAGTGCCAATGAGCTGGCTACTAGAGAGACTGTCTCCTCATGGTGTGTTCCCGATGGCCCAGTGCCAATCAGCTGGCTACTAGAGAGACTGTCTCCTCATGGTGTGTTCCCGATGGCCCAGTGCCAATCAGCTGGCTACTAGAGAGACTGTCTCCTCGTGGTGTGTTCCCGATGGCCCAGTGCCAATCAGCTGGCTACTAGAGAGACTGTCTCCTCATGGTGTGTTCCCGATGGCCCAGTGCCAATCAGCTGGCTACTAGAGAGACTGTCTCCTCATGGTGTGTTCCCGGTGGTCCAGTGCCAATCAGCTGGCTACTAGAGAGACTGTCTCCTCGTGGTGTGTTCCCGATGGCCCAGTGCCAATCAGCTGGCTACTAGAGAGACTGTCTCCTCGTGGTGTGTTCCCGATGGCCCAGTGCCAATCAGCTGGCTACTAGAGAGACTGTCTCCTCGTGGTGTGTTCCCGATGGCCCAGTGCCAATCAGCTGGCTACTAGAGAGACTGTCTCCTCGTGGTGTGTTCCCGATGGCCCAGTGCCAATCAGCTGGCTACTAGAGAGACTGTCTCCTCATGGTGTGTTCCCGATGGCCCAGTGCCAATCAGCTGGCTACTAGAGAGACTGTCTCCTCGTGGTGTGTTCCCGATGGCCCAGTGCCAATCAGCTGGCTACTAGAGAGACTGTCTCCTCGTGGTGTGTTCCCGATGGCCCAGTGCCAATCAGCTGGCTACTAGAGAGACTGTCTCCTCGTGGTGTGTTCCCGATGGCCCAGTGCCAATCAGCTGGCTACTAGAGAGACTGTCTCCTCATGGTGTGTTCCCGATGGCCCAGTGCCAATCAGCTGGCTACTAGAGAGACTGTCTCCTCGTGGTGTGTTCCCGATGGCCCAGTGCCAATCAGCTGGCTACTAGAGAGACTGTCTCCTCGTGGTGTGTTCCCGATGGCCCAGTGCCAATCAGCTGGCTACTAGAGAGACTGTCTCCTCGTGGTGTGTTCCCGATGGCCCAGTGCCAATCAGCTGGCTACTAGAGAGACTGTCTCCTCGTGGTGTGTTCCCGATGGCCCAGTGCCAATCAGCTGGCTACTAGAGAGACTGTCTCCTCGTGGTGTGTTCCCGATGGCCCAGTGCCAATCAGCTGGCTACTAGAGAGACTGTCTCCTCGTGGTGTGTTCCCGATGGCCCAGTGCCAATCAGCTGGCTACTAGAGAGACTGTCTCCTCGTGGTGTGTTCCTCATGGTCCAGTGCCAATCAGCTGGCTACTAGAGAGACTGTCTCCTCGTGGTGTGTTCCTCATGGTCCAGTGCCAATCAGCTGGCTACTAGAGAGACTGTCTCCTCGTGGTGTGTTCCTCATGGTCCAGTGCCAATCAGCTGGCTACTAGAGAGACTGTCTCCTCGTGGTGTGTTCCCGATGGCCCAGTGCCAATCAGCTGGCTACTAGAGAGACTGTCTCCTCGTGGTGTGTTCCCGATGGCCCAGTGCCAATCAGCTGGCTACTAGAGAGACTGTCTCCTCGTGGTGTGTTCCCGATGGCCCAGTGCCAATCAGCTGGCTACTAGAGAGACTGTCTCCTCGTGGTGTGTTCCCGATGGCCCAGTGCCAATCAGCTGGCTACTAGAGAGACTGTCTCCTCGTGGTGTGTTCCCGATGGCCCAGTGCCAATCAGCTGGCTACTAGAGAGACTGTCTCCTCGTGGTGTGTTCCCGATGGCCCAGTGCCAATCAGCTGGCTACTAGAGAGACTGTCTCCTCATGGTGTGTTCCCGATGGCCCAGTGCCAATCAGCTGGCTACTAGAGAGACTGTCTCCTCGTGGTGTGTTCCCGATGGCCCAGTGCCAATCAGCTGGCTACTAGAGAGACTGTCTCCTCGTGGTGTGTTCCCGATGGCCCAGTGCCAATCAGCTGGCTACTAGAGAGACTGTCTCCTCGTGGTGTGTTCCCGATGGCCCAGTGCCAATCAGCTGGCTTTATGGATTGGGATCATTGCTGGGTTCTTTGTTCTGCCTCATTGGTAAATAAGTAATCTCTAAGAAGTTTAAAAGAAATGAATATTATAAAAAATTATGTGCAGATTTGAAAACTTTATACCAAAAGTAAAATTATCCTGTAATTCCATTTTTTCATGAACTTTTAAAAATATCCTCATGTTTCCATTTCTAAGCCACTAGCATATGGTTTTTGTCCTGCTACCATTAAGCATTACAGAAATATACTTTGAAATAAGGAGAAGTGATACTTTCATCTTTTAAAAAAAGATTTATTGATTTGTATTACAAAGTCACATATAGAGAGACGAGGAGACAGAGAAGATCTTCTGTCCGATAATTCATTACCCAAGTGGCCACATGGCCAGAGCTGAGCTGATCTGAAGCCAGGAGCCAGGAGCTTCTTCTGGGTTTCCCAAATGGCTGCAGGATCCCAAGGCTTTGGGTTGTCCTCGACTGCTTTCCCAGGCCACAAGCAGGGAACTGAATCGGGAGCAGGGATATGAACTGGCATGCACATAGAATTCTGGTGTGTTCAAAGCAAGGACTTTAGCCACTAGGCTACTGCACCAGGTCCTATAAGAGCTAAATTTAAACAAAGGCTGGGGTGCTTGTGTCCAACTCTGTCATTTTTGGAAAGCATAACAGACTTAAAAGGTTCTTCCATCTCTTCTCTCAGCATGGAGGTTTATGAAGTCACACCTAATGTGAGGTCAATCCCCACCAGATTCAAATTTGAGAAGTGAAAAGCACCAGACTTACACTTCATCCTGAGAAATTCCTCAGTTAATTGTCTTTACTTCAACATTAAAGAAATCGGTGAAAGTTGAGTTAGACTTGTGTGCCAGAAATCCACCTCGTAAAAACAAACGGGAAATCCATGAACAGAATGAAAGAAAGATGAATCAAACAAATATAGCATAGCCCCAAGTTTCCCAAATTTCCTTTCAATTGTGACAAAAATAATGCTGCTGTTGTTCATTTTTAATTTTCATTTGCTATGCTCCGCCAAATAAGTGGAAAAATTTCTAGTGGCTGCATCGGTATGATGACAGCAAAACCAGGTTCTATTTTTGACTTCTGGCTTCCTGTTATTCAAGCAAATTTTGAATTTGTTCTTTACATAAATGCTGGTTGCTTGCCTACGACTTAGCCAATACTGAACGTGGTTGTAGCTTAGGAAGAAACGACACCAAAGCTGCAAAGCAAACACCACCAGTGGGACTCAAGGACTGGTATTTTCTTTTTGTCTCTTGCACTTTTGTTTTTTCTTTTTTTGACCGATTTGATTACCACAGAATTAGAAATGAGATCAAACTCCCCATTCCGTTGCTGTATTTATCATGCTGAATCAATAGGATTCAGTAAGTTAGTACTGGTTTCCCAGCATAATTAATCAATGGAATGTTTTGAATTTATATATGTAATTCTTTGTTCAGTTGCATCATGAATGTATTTGATGATTGCCGGTCCAGAACTCCTGGAATCTCCACAACCGTCTTCTCGCCCATCAAGTTAGTTCATTACTGACACATTATGTAACCTAATAACCTAAGCAATTATTGAAGCAACATCAACTTAAAATATGTCAACATTCAGATTTAAAACAGAAATAACTGGTTTTTTTTTTAATAAAGGCAATAGATTATGAGTAGCCACATCCGCAAAGCAGTTAGATGTAGCACAGTGACTGGCTTGCACAGGGCAGATTCTACTGGTGTTATTTCTACTCAAAAGCCATTTTCTCCAACTTCTTTTTCGACAGGATGTCACTTTTTAACTCTGAAAATGAGCCTAAATCTGTGCATCGACCTAGATTTCCTTGCTGCTGGGCTGACTGTGTGTGTGCTAGGCAATGACACATGGGCTGAGGTTAGAGTGAGCTGTCCAGGAAAACTACTGCTTGCCTGAATTTTAACAAGAGGAAAAAAAATACTTTCTGCTTTTTACCTGAAGTTCAAAGTGATGTTGCCTGTGAAGTGATCATTTCTTGAAGCCAAAAAAATACAGGGGACCACAAGGCTATCTGCCTTCCTGATTGTGCGTTTGGAGCAGCTATGCATCAGTTCTTGACCCCTGCTTCCCACGTTTCATATGATCTGAGAAGAAACTCCTTAATTCATTTATATGCAGGGATGAGCAGTCAGAATTTGGACATGTGGATGGATGACACCCAAGTGATTCAATACATTCTTCTCTTGTTCGGTGTAGAGCAGGAGGCTGAGGAGACACGCACACATGCACAGATTAACCTGGACACTATGTGTCCTCTGGCAATTTTCAGAAATCTATAGATTTCTGTAGCCTGAAATAGGAAACAAGTCTGTGAACAGTTAACAATATAATGTCACTTTTAAAGACAGAGTTTCATGAGGGTGTTCCCTGGGATGGTTCCTCCCGCTTCCAATCTCCCACGCCACCCTTCACTGTTTTCCTTCACGTTATTACAATAGCATAGTCCTTCAGCAGCGGTTACAAGTGTAGCATTCTGCTATCCAAGTGCATCATGGCATTGTAGGTACAAAGGCAGAAAATCTAGTATCATACAGTCGCGGTATGTTTAGCAGTGTCATTGGGAGACCTCCTCTTATTGGGGAGTAGAGTATGCTCATTTCCTCGTGCGCTATTCTCCATTATACAGTTCATCTATGAAAACATGTGCAGATACTTGTTTATATAGCTGTATATTTTGTATTTTACATAAAGATCAGAGAGCATATGGTATTTGTCCTTTTGGGATTGACTCATTTCACAGGGCATAACAATCTCTAGTTGGGACCATTTTGTTGCGAATGGTGGAATTTCATTCTTGTTAGTAGCTGAGTGGTAGCCCACGGAGTGGACGTGCCATGGTTTCTTTATCTACTCCGCTATCAGCGGGCATCTGGGTTGTTTCCATACATTTGCCATTGTGGATTTTGCTGCTAAAAATACAGTATTGCACGTCATTTTCCCATATGCAGATTTCATTTCCTTTGAATATTTTTCCCAAGCGTGGGATAGCTGGGAAATGTGGTAGTTCAGTCTTCAGCTGTCTTAGCATTCTCCATACTCTGCATTTGCTATACTAGGCCACACTCCCACCAGTAATGGAACAGGATAGCTTTTGCCCCACATCCATGTCAGCAGGTGTCGTTAGTGCTTTTCCAAATGTAGGCCAATCTCACTGGAGTTGGGTAGAAGCTCAATGTATTTCCCTAATAAATAACTAGGGACCCTGAGCATTATTTTCATGTCTGTTGACTGAGAAGCAATTTTCAAGCTGCACATGATAGTACAGGAATAACCAAAATATAGAAATAAATCAATGAACAGGGAAAAAATATCATTAAAAGGTGGGCAAATGATCTCAGCTGGCATTTCTCAAAGAATGATATACAAATGGCCTAAAGGCTTTTATAAACATGCTCAGCACCAATAATCATCAGAGAAATTTAAACCAAATCACAATGAGATGCCACTTTGCTCTGATTAGATCAGCTGTTACCAAAAACAACCAATGAAACTGGATGGCAAGGGTGGGAAGAAAAGTGAATCTACATACTTGGTACAAATGTAAAGTGGAACAGGCATTCTGGAAAGCAATAGAAGGCTGCTCAAAAAGCTAACAATAGAATTGCCATACAATCCAGCAATGACAGAACTGGGTATGTATCCAAGGGAAATGAAATGAATCCCTCCAAGAAACAGGTACATTGGTGTGCTGGTAGCAGCGTTGTTCACAAAAGCCAGGAACTGAAGACAACCTAAGTATTTGCTGACTGAAGAATAGCTTTTTAAAAAAACATGATATGTGTGCATCACGGAGGAGTGCGTATCCATGAAGGAATGGAATCTCATCAGTTGGAATGATACAGATGGAATTGGGTGTCATGGTAAGTAAAATATATTGAGCACAGAAGCACGAACTTATTCATGCAAGCAAAGTAAAAAGATGACCACATAAAAGTTGAGAGTAACACTGTAGTTACCAGAGGCTGGGGAGAGTGGTAGGGGAGGTGAGGATAGGAAATGACTAATGAATGCTAAGGTATAGTTAGATGGGAGAAAGACGTTCTGGGGTTCCATTGCACACTAGTGTGGATGTGGATAATGATAATACACTGTGTATTTTTTTTACAAGAAGAAAATTCTAGATGTAGGATTATGAATGTTTTGCCACAAAGAAGTGACCAAAATTTTAAGAGAAAGATGTATGTGCTTACCCTGATCGGATCTTACACAACATATATACGCATCGGACAATCATAGGGTATCTCATAGATGTGTACAGTTGTGTGTGTCGTTTAACAGTAAAAGTGACTTTTAAAAGGGACCATGTTAAATAAAAACACATTTTAAGAGTTCTAGAATCCCAGAATTAAGGAGCTTGTCTAAATACTCTGCCATCCTTACCAACTGATGTCAAAAAAACTTCCTGAAATCTGAATGGAGAGTCTACCTCTGAAAGAAGATTGTACTTTCTTACATTTCTCAGGAAAAAAAAATAATGAAATATGTTGTTCTTCTAGGCAATGACCCTTAATGTCCCGCAGCACATTCTCGAGAAAATATTATACTGAGCAAGCTGATGAAGAATGACCTTAGTTCATATGACAACTGCTGCTTATAGGAATAATTCACTCACAATTCAATTATTCACGTGTTTTTTTCTCTCTTTAAAGACTTACTTACTTTTGTTGGAAAGGGAGATTTACAGAAAGAAGAGATAGAAGGATCTCACATCCACTGGTTCACTCCCTCAAGTGGCCACAATGGCCAGAACTGAGCTGATCTAAAGCCAAGAGCTTCCTCCAGGTCTCCCACATGGATCCAGGGTTCCAAGGCTTTGGGATGTCCTCAACTGCTTTCCCAGTCCACAGGCAGGGAGCTGGATGGGAAATGGAGCAGCCAGGACATGAGCGGGCACCTATATGGAATCCTGGTGCATGCAACATGAGGGTTTTACCCATTAGGCAAACCCATCAGGCCCATGTGTTTTCTTTAGTCATTTGTAACTTGACATGTGTCCTCATTAAAAGTTATATTCAATTCTTAATCCCTATTTCCTGTTTAAGTGATCTCATTCAGAAACAGGGTCTTTATATAACTGAATAAGATACAAATTAAGATGAGGTTATACTGCATTACGGTGGGCTTTAAATCTTTTCATTGGGACTACTGCAAGAAAAATCTCTGTTGGGGTCCATGTTGTGGTGCAAGGACTGTGGGTGGTAAGGGGGATAATGGCCCAGTGATGGGCATTGCAGCAATTTGGAGAGTACATTAGAAGATACTAGATCTCTCTCCCCGTCTCTGCAACTCTGCACTTCAAATCAATCAGTCATTGTGTTAAATAAAAAAGGAAACCACTGTCATTGTTTTAACAACAGAGGACATCCAAACCTTCGAAGCTGACAATGTAAGTAGACAGAGGTAGAAATTGGAGTGATGTGGTTGCTGATCAAGTAACATCAGGGTTGCTGGCAAGCACCAGAAGCTAGAACCACCGGAAAGCTTTCACTCTCAGCTCCAAAGAAAAGATCAACATGACCATTGCATTGATTTGGCCTGTGGCCTTCACAACTGTGAGAGAACAGATTCTAGCAGTTGTAAGCCTTCTCCTCTGTGACACTGCATTATCTCACTTCTAGAAAACTAACACGTCATCCGACTTCCTGCTTGGTCCTTCTCCATTCTACTTATTCTTAACCTCTTTTCTTGGTCGTTTCTGTCCAGTCTAGTAATGGTCTCTGTGAAAGGTAAGAGCTGAAATCTAGAGTTTGAGCCAATCTGCCCACATTGCACTCTTTGAATGTAGGCCAGTCACTAAGATGATATGGGTCTGTCTTCTCAATTATAAAATAAAAAACTGCCGTTTGTTCATTCACCTCTCTGGCTTACAAGTATTGAATGAGTGGTTACTGTGTGGCAGGTGTTTTATAAAGCACATAGAGATTATTCTGGAAGTTAATAACTCCTACAACTATGCTAAGAGAGGGCATAACTCGGCCACATAAGCTGGTCGTAGAGGTGGTTTTGGGGGTTAAATAAGGTAACTGCAAATGTTCTTTATACTTTTTACCTCAAAATGCAAGGACTTTATTATAAATAGAATCACCTGGATTTATTAGGAAGCATGTCCTCATTTCCTCTGGTCCATCTAGTGAACATTAGTTTAAAAATGTCAGGTGGATGTGGAAATATTGGTGAGAGATGCCTTTGCAGGGTCCTCAGAAGAGGACAGACATAGAGAGGTATCATTCATCATTTAGACAACAAAGCAAGTCTGGCCATACTCAGGACAGTCTTCAGCCAAGGCCCACCTGCATCTTGTTAAGTATAAAAGTTGGTCAGTTTTCCTTTTCTCCCTAAAATGGACAGTTCCCACTTACTCATAAAGAGATACACACAGGAAATAATGGTGGTGTATCAGTAGGAGAAAGATAATGTAGCCTCTGCTATTACACTGGCAGCAAATGTCATAGAGTAATGTAAAAGGACAGGGTCAGCATGATGGCTCAATGGCTAAATCCTCACTTTACAAGCACTGGCATCCCATATGGGTGCTGGTCCATGTCCTGACTGCTCCATTTCCCATCCAGCTCCCTGCCTGTGGACTGGAAGAGCTGTGGAGGATGACCCAAAGCCTTGGGACCCTGCATCCATGTGGGAGACCAGGAGGAAGCGCCCGGCTCCTGGCTTTGAATCGGCTCAGTTCTGGCCATTGGCCACTTGGGGAGTGACGCAGTGGATGGAAGATCTTACTCTCTGTTTCTCATTCTCTTCAGAATTCTGATCTGCCATCCCAATAAAAACAAATAAATCTTTAAAAATAGAATAACAGGACATATGGAGGATATATGAAATTGTGCAGCTTAATGTTTCAAAGTCCAACCACTTGAAATTCCTCTTCACAGGAGCCCAGAAGATCTGAGTCTCCACGTCTCACAATGAAAGCATGCAAGCATGAGTGTCATCTGCCAAAAACTTCACCAAGTGACAGTGAGCACTCTTCTCTCATAAACCAGTCATACAGCTACTGTGTACAAAAAAATCCCCACACAAAGGAACATGATGGCTCATTATCTACATGAAGACTGCCTAGGAGTGTAGCAGATCTATGGGGAAAAAACTGCAGACACGTCTGTTGAGTAGCTGCCTCCACTGGCCCAGCTCTTGAGCCTTATAGCTTCATGGAACAGTACCTTCCTTCCTCGCTTTTACCCTCAAAATTTAAGGAAAAAAAATGACCCAAGAACACATACTGAAATAATTATAGTGTGGTAAGACCAACATGTATACTAAGTCTTGAGATGGCTTTTAAATATTGCCTCTAACATGACGGAAATCTTGCTGTTATAGGATGTAGTGTATTATGGTTTTAATATTACAGCTAACATTTTTATGATTGAATCTCATCGAAGGAACTCAAATTGGGTAGCTTTCATCCATGCAAGATTCAAAGAACAGTGATCAGAGCCCTAGGCCTTGGCATGAATAATTCATATAAATGACTTAATCAGCAGGAGAGGTTCACTGCACCGTCTCAGGAAGTTCTAGCAAACAGGACTCCTATGTTCAATCAGCATCTATAAGTTGCTCTCAACCATCTCATAGTTACTTTCTAAATTGTTCTAAAATTAGCCAGGATGGTTCTGCTGTGAAACCCCCGTCTCCAGATCCTTCTGCTTCATCGCCAATGATGCTTCTCACAGCGGCCTGTGCCAGCTGAAACAGGTGGGTCAATGGCGTCTGGATACAATTGAGCAGTCAGAGTAAGTTGAGTACCACACACTGTATTCAAAACGAACAAAACTAGACAAGACTCTTGGGGTATGTGGAAGGAACCTGGAATCACACACATTAACACACATGCATTCGGCTCAGAAGACGTATCAATGACTTCTTTTCAAATTTCTAATCTCCATAGTAAAATTTCTGATGTTGATATGTGATCACCTAACTTGATTTTCTCATTCTGCAGGTGAGTAAATGAGGGCAAGAAAGGTGAGATAACTTCCATCAGGCCACAGAGGAGGGAGCAGTTGGGCAGGTCAGGGCTTGAGCAGCTCTGGGTTGGAACAAAGACTTAGGCATAGTGAGCTGGAAACACGGCTCCTGGCGCAAGCCTGTCTCCCCTTCCTTTTCTCCCTCCTGGGGCCAAATGCTCACCTACTTGTGTAACATTGACCTCCTAGGTTTTCTCCACAGTGTCCTACTGGACACTCAATTGTTTGTCTTTTGACTAGAAACCAGCATATGTGCAAGCATTAAACCCCAGAAAATCCTCGTTCATCCATTTTTGTCCCACGATTATGAACACATGCACCTTCATTTATGGTGCCCAACTGCTTGATGAGAGTCCGGAGTTTTTCAATAACTTTTTTTCCCATTAATTATTTTTTATTGATTTTTACGTAGTTGGTTAGGGTGATAAGGGTCATGGGCTATAGGAAGGTGGGTGAGATCACCATTTCCACATTCTCCTTTCTTCCCTTTTGTATCTGGAGGAAGGGAGAGGACAAGGAGAGAAGCCACACCCAGCCTCCCAAACATCTCTGCATCTGGGATGGAGGACAGCCACCCAACATCACCCCAGAGTCCCCGATGTGAGGCATACTCTGAGGGTCCTGCTCAGCAGGTTTTGATAGTTCAACAGTTCCGAATTACTGCTGATCTCACCACTCCAACACAATGAAATCTCTCCAGAATCCATGGTTGACATAGTCCACCTTAGAGTCTCCATTTGCCCAGACATTCATTGCCAACACTTGGCTGGAGCAGTTGATCCATTTGCTCTGTATGCTGTCTTCTGCTGTGGTGCCCGGTGTTCTCTGCAGATGTTGATGTACTCTTACTGGATACTTTTCCTCTGGGACATATAAACTGCTGCATTGCTCAAGAGAGAATTTAAAATGCACACAAACAGAGGAAAACCGGTTTAAATGTCACCATTGAGGGATATTTTTGTTACCTGTTGCCCATCACTTTTGTAAGGTTATTGTACGTAATAACAATAACATCAATATAATATAATGGAGGCATAAGTTCAGAACTGGTTTCTTTTGTGCTCCCTTGGCCTGAAAGATGTCTTGTTTTCTTAGCTTTTCTCTCAAGGCTCAGACTTGGAAGAGAACAGGGCCCGTCTGGAGCTCCTCTCCCTTCTCCGTAGTCAGAAGAAAGAAAACAAGCAGAATGTTGCTTCATTGCAGCTCTTTTCCATCTTTCATGCTTGTCTCATCTTGTGGTAGTGGTGGCAATGTTCCAGGTTATGGGGAAAATTAAGGCTTAGCAAAGAGTAATTTATTAATACCAACACAGATGAGTACATAGGAACCAAAAGAAATAAACAAGATGGAGCAGCCCTTGAGGCTGCTTGAAACAGTAAAGACTGTGTTCCCCTAAAAGCCACTCCTATAAAGCAGGGTTCTTTTAGGCCCCAGGTCTGTAAACGTCACACCCTCCATGGCTGTTTTTCATAGCCTCAGTTTATTCCCAGTTGAGTTTTCTGATCAGAATATTAGGATACGAAGTATATCAAGTGCTACCAATACGATAATCCAAGCATAATTTATTTCTATACCAATCGCAGATTATCAGTGTAAATCCTAGGCTTTCAGAATCAGATTCCTTTGTTATAGAGCTACCTGGCCTTTCCCCAGCTGTTCTGTGGAAGGGACACCTCTGGACACCTGGGCCACTGGTTATCAGACAGCTGACACCAACATGGTTGAGTGGGGTCCTGGAAATAGTCCTACTTAACTCCTCCAGAACAAAGAGTTGGCAGGCGACCACAGCTACACCCACAATTACAGATGGGACCATCTCGTGATTCAGTGGGAGTTCACTGTTTTATTTGGCTACTGCTTCAGAGTATCTCATTTTCTGCTCACATTTGATAAAGAAGAATTTCTCAGGGCTTCTTTCTAAGTGTGTGTGCACACACACACACACACAGTAAAATCAAAGCCCTCAAGTGCCAAGTATAACTGAATAGAGATCAAAGGGTAAGACAGTCTATTCACTAAAAATACATGAGCACTAGAATCCAATGCATGTTAGCACTTCCAGTGCAGTAATCCCATCATTGAGCCTATTGGCGGATTATAGAAACAGAGAACCCTGGCATATAGTTGACTTCAATGCTGTCACTAAAATTCTCGGGCTCCATCTCTGCTTCTTCTATATCTATTTGGCTTTCACTTTTCAGGAACATATTTTTGACAGGGTTATCAGGAAAGTCACCAGCAGGGCCAGGTCACAGACTCCAAGGAGGATTTTCTTATAGTCACATCAATGGAAAATAAAGAGCAAAGATTCATAATGGAACACAAAGATGAAAAATCATAAAGCCTGTCAAAAGAGAGCATTAAAAATTGTAAGTTACAAACTCAGTTAAGCTTTTACACATACCTATAGGTTAACATAATATAATTTTGGTAAAAATATAAAATTAATGGGCATTTGTTATATGACTTTGTGTTATGCTCAAGGAATATAAAAGCTAGAGTTTGAATCATAATCTAGTTCTTGGCTGATGAAATTTGAAGCATTGCAAATGAATGCATATAGGACATGCCATTAACCACATATTAAATACGGAACACGAATTAGAATCTTAGCGGTATCTTAGGGCAGAAGGATTGATTGTGGATTGGACCATTAAAGACAGTATGTAGGTGCTGAAAACTGTTTTTGAGCAAAGAACTGATTTGAAGATATTTATTTAGTTGGTTCACTTTTTGAATTACAAAGGGAAAGGATGAGATTGATTGATTTATCATTTCCTGTTTCTGAGTGACCATGGCTGGACCAGGACAAAGCCAGAAGCCCAGGATGGGTGACAAGACAGCAAGAACTTAAGCCAGCATTGGCTAGTTTCCCAGACATGTTAACAAGAGCCAATTAAAAGTAGAGTAGCTGGGACTCCAACAAACTCCAACAAGGAAGTTTGACTAATAAGCAGTGTTTAACCCACTGTGTCGTAATGCTGCCTCCAGGGAAACTGATTTTGGATTTTCAGAAAAGAGAATAAAGGAATAGGAATGCAAAGAAAACAATTAAATTAGACTTGGCCATTCTGTTAGTAGAGACATACTTGGACTCATGTTAGAGAATTTAAAAAATTAATTAATTCTTATTATTTTATGATAATACTTCTATGAGCTCCAGAATTGCCCTTCTCTCCTCCCCAAACACTGCCTCCTCACCAAGAGAATTTTTAAAATGTGGAGTTATCAAAAGGTCATCTGAAGGGTCAGTTTTGTGGCATAGTTGTTAAAGTATCCACCTGTGGTGCCTGCATCCCAAATGGGTACCAGTTCAAGTCCGGCTGCTCCACTTCTAATCCAGCTCCTACTAACATGCCTGGGAAGGCATAAAAAAAAAACAGTCCAACCCCTTGGGCCCCTACATCTGTGTGGAAGACCTGGCATTGGGATCCTGCATCTCCGTGGGAGACCTGGAGGAAGCTCCTGGTTCTTGACTTCAAATTGGTTCAGCTTTGACCATTTGGGGAGTGAAACAACAGATGGAAGATATCTCTCTCTTTCTCCTGCTCTCTCTATAAAATATGCTTTTCAAATAAACAGATAAATATTTTCAAATAAAACATCATTTGGTGCAAGAAATGAAGAGGATAGATGGAAAGCAAAGAAAAAAATTCAGTAGATATTTTTGGGACAACAAAGAAGACATATTAAGGACAAGAACTAGTGAATCCATTATTAAAGCGACATATACTTGAATCATCAAGGATACTTCCAAGAGTTTGTAGAGAACTAAAACATGAATTTATTTAGAGCATAAGATGTGAAATACATGTATACAAAAGTTCTTCAAAAATTCATGAAAACTGGGCCCGGCATGGTGGCGCAAGTGGTTAAGTCCTCGCCTTGCACGTCCGGGATCCCATATGGGCGCCGGTTCTAATCCTGGCAGCCCCGCTTCCCTTCCAGCTCCCTGCCTGTGGCCTGGGAAAGCAGGCGAGGACAGCCCAAAGCTTTGGGAACCTGCACCCGCGTGGGAGACCCGGAAGAGGCTCCTGGCTTTGGATCGGCATAGTATCGGCCCGTTGCGCTCACTTGGGGAGTGAATCATTGAATAGAAGATCTTCCTCTCTGTCTCTCCTCTCTGTATATCCGCCTTTCCAATGAAAAAATAATAAAAATAAATCTTAAAAAAAAAATTCATGAAAACTACACATGGGTTTCAAATGCCCTTGCGTTGCTGGCACTTATATAACCTTTTATATTTGACACAGTGTTTTTAAGTAGAAGTACAGCATCACATTTCGATCATAGATATATTATGGAATCATTAAAATCGGCAACATTTATGGCAATATGTTTCAAAATTGAAACTTTGTCAGTTAGAATCTAATCCAATTGAGTGGTTTAGCAGCAAACTGATCATTATTTAGCCAGGTCACAAAGTATGAATGACCTGGGATCCCAGCATATCCAGAGCAAACTTTTTACAAGTTCTGTATTCTATTCCTTTTCGAATGGATATTGTTGAAGGACTTTTCCCCCTACATTTTAGGACACTTTTTCAGATCCTGTTACTATCCTGCTTGAGTCTCCATATTCTCTAAGCCCTCCTCTCAATTCACCCCATCCCTACAATTACTTCCCCAAGGTTAACATAAACATTCCACTACTACACATATTTTACACTTTTCAGGATTGCCCACATTTAACCTCTCCACAATGGATGCTGCAATTTTTCTTTCCTTTGTTCTTGAATTTCCTGCTTGGCTTTCTGGTCTAGCTCTGCCTTTGTTGCTTTGTGCCCTTAAATTTTCTGTCTTTTCCTGTTAATTGTTCTCCAGGATTCCATTCATCACCTTCCTTTCTTCTAATTGTACATACTTCCTCAGAGCAATTTCACCCACTAGCTGCTTTAAGGCTTACAGATGTAAAATTTACAATTCTGTATTTCCAATCCAGATACAAAGCCACATAATTAGAATTGTATGTCACACATACACTCCATCAAACACAGCACTGAACTTCTTCCCTGTCCATCTGCCTCTCAGGATCTGTGGAAGCACTATTCATGCCAAGGTCTAAGGTGGAACATGGTTAAGCAATCCTTCATCCCTTCCTTTCCTTTTGCTCCATGTGCTGCTGTTTATCTTTGGGTGTTGACGTGATTTTCCCATCTTTGGCTCAACATTTTTTCCCTGTGTTTTTGAAGCTGCATCTGGATGAGGTTAATATTTCAATGAGTCATCTGAGTACAGTAGGTTGTCTTCCAGGAAGTGAAGCAGCCTCATCCAAGGCTAGGGAGCCCTGAGCAGTTTGAACAGCTGAGTAAGAATGACCTCTTTGTCTCTGCCTGTTTGTCTTCCGAGAGATCAACCCTCCTGGCTTCATACTGTCACATGCAGAAGTAGTTCTCCTGATTCTTAGGTCTGCAGTCCAACAGCAAGTGTAGCATCAGCAGGGTTTGGATTTCTCAGGCTCTGTAATGGTACAAGTCGAGGTCTGAAAGTAAATCTACTGCTGTAAAAAAGATATGTTCTGAGTTCTGTTTCTCTGGAGACAACACATGCAGATGCTGTCAGTAAGTGCTTCTGAAGAATCTAAATCAGAATGAGTTTTCAGAATTGGCCAACAAGGTTCTGAAATCCATCCTTGCTGTGGTCTGACTTTATCTTACCAAATTCACATGTTTAAATCTAAATCCCAGTGTGATAGCAACAAGACCTGCAGTATTTTAAAAAGTGACTGTGTCCTAAGGGCTCTGTCCTCATGAATGTAATTAATATTCCCACAAAGCTGGAAGGGAGTGTGTTAGGATGCAGCAACGATGTTTTTATGGAAGCATGCAGCAATCCTTTACCAGAAAATGAGTCCGCAGGCTCCTGGATTTTGAATGCCCCAGTCTCCAGAACAGTTAACAGAATTTTTTTGTTGTTGTTCGTACACTATCCAGTTTAATATATTTAGAAAAATTACTTAATTGTTTAATTGTAAGGCAGAGAAATTATATATGTTTATGTATATTTACACATACACACACATATGCTTTGATATGGGACACTGGCACTATAAATGGTGGCTTAACCTACTGAACCACACATTGAAACCCAGTATAAGGTATGTTATTATAGCCGGACAAATGGGACAGCTCTCTCACTGATTGTATGTAAATATGCTGATGACTCCATTTCCAATAGTTAAGAGATCAATAATAATCCATCACATGACCTGGCAATAGATCAATTCTAATTGATTACTTACAAGAAGTGAAGAGTTGGGTGTATGTGATACTTTCACATGTTTTTGGAAATCTAATACACATAATGAGGTTTTCTGTTTCTAGCAGAGCTTGACAAAACAATGAAAGAAATGATGAGCTCAGGGATACAAATTCTCAGCGCTAACGTTGCACAACGACTTGAAAGTCACCATGTGTGACGTATGCAGACTATGTCTTGAATCTGCAGGGCAGATATTGCTGATCAAGTGCAGAGTCTCACCCCATAACTGGGTGAATTGCTTTGACAATTGGATTCGCTGGCCTTAGAAGTTGTGTATTGTCAAAGTGAGGGGATTGAATCAGAAAGACAAAGGTTCTACGAACTGAAATGGTGATATGTGGAAAGACTATGGTGAGGCTGGGAAAACTGAGCCCCTGTTTTCTGATTGGGATTCTTTGCCTGGAGATAGCCTTGCACCTCAGTACAAGGGGTGGTGCCCCGAACCCAGTGATGCTGGCTTCTTCACCCTAAATGGAGATTAGCCCTGCAGTGCCCAGGAAAAACCATGAACTCCCCTTTCCGTCCAACCCTGTGCCTGTCGGCTGCCATCACGACAATGCTTATTTCCTCTAGGACATCTTCATCACCTCACTTTGCTATATAAGTAGACTCAAGTCCCAGTAGTCCCCTAAATAAAGTATAAAGTATAATTTCATGAGGAAGTGAGCCGTACTCCAAAAGCATAAATTCACATGTATACAAACAAAACTTGGGGAATATGTGTGAAAATAGGTATTGAGGATGTAGTGTACTGAACATAAAGTTGAAGGTGTATGAGTTTATCAGCATAGAATCATTAAGCAAAAATCCCCCTGCAGTTAATGTTGCAGCTTGTGGAATTAGGAATGGTTGTGTAAGTTCATTTGGCTTTTCAAAATACGGTTCAAAGGCAGCCCACCATGAGTGAACTACAAATGCCAGACTCCAGTTCAATGTATAGGAAAAGATACAAAGGATTAGGGAGGCAGGCTATAATATATAATATAAATAATATAATATCAATAATATATTTATTATTTCATATATACATACCCACCCTGGAAAAGTCTATTGGACATACTCTCACCAGATGCTTGAAGAGCTCTGGGATTAGCTGTCCTCTGTAGGTTCAACCTTACAGTGGAGATTGAAGTCATTAAACTGGCCAACCTAAATATCATCATAATAAATGGATTATTGAGAAGCAAGGGCCATATAGGTGCGTTCAGTCTCCAAAGTCAAGGTACAACTTTGCTATCAACTTGATTCAGTACAAACTGCATAGTCAGATGGGCGATATGGTGCAGAAGGTTAACCTACCACTTGGCATATCCCGTCTCGTATTTTGGAGTCCCTGGCTTGTTCTGCTTCCAAACGAATTCCCTGCTAATGGATTTGGGAAGCAAATGATAATAGTTCAAGTATTTGAGACCCTGCCATCCACTGGGAGACATTAGTGGTATTCTGGCTCTTGTTCTATTCTGATCCTGATCTGGCTGTTGCAGCCTTTTGAAGAGTAAACTGGTGGACAGAAAATCTATCACTCTCTCTCTCATAAATCAATATATCTTTCTAGAAAACCAATCAATCCATCTTTGCAGAAAAAAAGGATGATTACCGTAATACACAATAGAGATCTGACCCAGGCAAGCTTATGGGCTTGGCTAGTAGACGGTGCTATTCCTAGAAGTGAAACAAACAGGAAGCCTAATCAAGTTTTTTTTTTTTTTGATCCATACAAGCAGAAAAGTTCTAGATCAAGTAACCAAAGTCTACCTAAATTGCAAAAAAGAGAGGTTCAAGGTTTCCCATCTATTTTGAGATCTGGGCTGGTTTGCATACACTCTTGAATGAATATAAACAAGTTCCTTCAGTGGAGGGTACCAGCACACACCACAGCCTTCCCAATGTAGTCTATCATTTTTCACCAAGATAATTATGCACTGAAGCAAAACAAATAATCAGAAATTTTAGTCACTACTGAATACAGGCTCTGAACTGACACTGATTTTAGGAGACCCAAAATGTTCACACGCTTCACCCCTTTGATTAGAAGCTCCAGCGTTCAGGTCGGCCTCATACAATTCTGTTGAGTTGGTGTTATGGCTGGAAAGTTATCTTGAAATAATCATGTGCTAAAATATTATATTACCCCTTCCCACCAAGGTGATGCTGTTTTGGGGGCAATTAGGTCATTAGGACCCTTATGAATGGGAATACTTATAAAAGAAGTTCCAGAGAGAGAGAGAGAGAAATCTTCTCCTTTTCCCATTGTGAGAACTGACTAGAGAAGCCATCTATAAATCAGAATATGGTCCCTCACCAGATACCAAACCTGGAATCTTGATCTTGGATTTCCTGGATAAATCTCTAATATTCATGACAAACTCAGTTAATGACATTCTGTTATAGAAGGTCCGATGGACAGAGAGAGCTGATGGCTGGTTTAGGCATCAAGTTGGCCGAATGCAGGGACACCTAGATAGCTGGTAGAGCATTCCTTACTCTCAATCATTGCATCCACTTCAAGCAGGGCTGCAGTAGACACTGAGTCCATCCCTGCTCTAGGTAGTTTGCATGTCACTCAGGTTGCACCAGGTTTGTCTCTGACAGGGTTTGTTAGGGACATTGCCACATGACTTGTGGGAAATATCTGGCTTCAGTGTGGGCTGGCGACAACCAGATGAGTGAGGAAATATACAAAAGAAAAATGTGCAGGAATGGCAAATTTTTGCTTTTCTTACAGAGTTCATGTGTCTGTTTGCTCCTGCCCTTCAACATCAGACCTCCAGGTTCCCTAGTTTTTGGTTCTGCGATTTGCACAAGGGATCCTCTGGACTTTTACAACTTTGGCGTTGGACTAGCAGGTTCTGAGGCTTTGAGACTCACACTGCACCAAGCTATTGGTTTCCAAATCATCCAATGACCTATTACAGTTTCTCAGGCTCCAAATGGAAATGAGTGGATTTACCTCATCAACATTCTCTCTGTCTCTTTCTGTCTCTAGCTCTCCTTCCAGAGCATCCTAAACATAAATACCCCCCATGACTGGAAGAATTGCCTCCTTAGTTTGCTGACCTGTGCAGCAATGGACATCACCATGGAAAGGGCCACTCTCACTGGGCAATATTTTCATCGAAGATCAAAGGCAAAGCCACAGTCTGCAAAGGACTGAGAAATTAATGTCACCACCACTTTCCTTTCAAGAGGTAGGGATGGTGATTCCCTCAAGATCTCCATTAAACTGATCAACTTAGCCTGTGCAGAAGACAGAAATATCTGGGTGAATGACAGTGAGTTAAACCGTAACCAGATGCTGACCCCAATTGCAGCTGTTGTAGCATATGTGGTTTCATTGCTTAAACAATGCTTAACATATCCTCTGGCACTTGCCTTTTAGGTATTAATCTTGCAAACACCTTTTTCCCCACACCTGCTAATAAGATCCAAGAGATACAGTTTCCTTTCAGCATATAAAGCCAGTAGCCTACCTGAGGTCATGGTGTGACCTCAGAGGTACGTGAACGCTCCAGCCCCGTGTAATATGTGCTCCACTGGGGTTTTGATCTCCTTTCATTCCCACGTGTTCCTGCTCTGTTCCAGTGTAGTTAGTGCATGCTAATCGGATCTAATCATCAAGGAGCAGAAACCACTCTACTCAGTGCCTCTGGCTGGTTCTCACAGCTAGTGACAGTGAAGGCCCTTAGGGTTTCTGAGGGAAAGTCCTCATGTAATCTTTCAGATGGCTGCCTTGCCTCTGAGAAGCAGCGCTTAGCTGCCTAGGGATAATCTGCTAGCAGCAGAGACCAGCAGCAGGTCAGTTAGTCAGTTGGGCAAGATGGATTACCTCGAAGAGTTTCCATTATGGAAAGGACAGTGCTTGGTTCTTATTGGGAAAAATGCTTACCTGGATATGGATTTGCCTATCTTGAATGCCATGTTTCTAAAGCCAGAATTGCCATGCGTGTATTTATCACCATAATATTCCACACAGCATTGCTTTCATCAAAGGATTCACTTCACAGAAAATGAAGTGTAGCAATGAGCGTGTAATCACGGACTTCACAGGAACCCAGGAGATCCTTAAGGTATTTCCTGGTGTTACCATGACCTGTGATTAAGTTCAATGCATAGCAACAACAATGCAATCCAAGCTATGCAAACAGCTCAGACACCCAAGAAATGAGGACTGGGGTCACTTCAATGATAAGGAACCATTACTAGCGGCAGTGTTTCTGAAGACAAAGGACATACTCAATGGGTACTAGGAAAACCCGGTTATAAATAGAAGCCTTGCTCTGCGGCCAGTTACAGAAATGAGAACTATAGTTGCCAGGAGTATTCCTTTCCTCATTTTATTTTGAATATGTTACACCACAAAATGCACTTATGCTAATTACAGGGAGTGTGACATCACTGGGCAAAACCCACGTATGGGCTGTTGCACACACAGGGTCTCACTGACCAGAATCACTCTGCATGGGTACCTGCACACAGGTATATACTAAGTAAATATATGTTTCTTCCTTCCTTTTTTCCAGTATCAGGTAATACATGTATTGAATGTATTTCTAAATAAATAAGTATTTTCAGTTGTAGTTCCTTGTGTTTACATTCTGTCATACCAAGCAGCAGGGCAAACCCCATTCCCAGATGCCGTCTCCTTGTCTAGGGAAGAGGAGAGGGCACCGTCACCTGTGTAAGTGCTAGCTGTGTCATTAGATGGTTAGCGATTCTCCTATTTCCTATATTTAAGGAGATGCAAATGGGTGCAAGGCTGACCAAGTATAGTTGTGATGACTAATTGTATGTGTCAGTCAGGTTGAGCCATAGGGTAAACATTTGATTAAACCTTTGGGGGAGGCCTGTTCTCAAAAGTGGTTATGAATGAGGTTAATATTAGGACTGACAAGCAAAGTAAAGCTGATTGTCTCCTCCAATGTGAGTGGCTCTTATCCATCATGAAAGGACTAAAAAGAAGAAAAGGCTGAGTAAGAAGGAAATCTTTGCAAGTGACTGTCTTGGAACTGAAACACCAGCCTTCAAACTGAGACGTGAGTCTTTTCATGCCTTTGAAGTGGGACTCAGACTGGAGACGGAGCCACTGTCTGTCTTAGTTCCCAGGTCTTTGGGAGAGAACTGGAGCTATTACAGTGGTACTGCCAGATCTCTGCTTAGTTACTGCAGATTTGAGACATCCCAGCTTCCATCCTTACACAGGTGCTGCTTGTCTGGAGAACCCAGACCAGTACTCTGAGATTACAATAAATCATCAATTCACTTCTGCCAGAAGTTTTTCTAGGATCTATGAGGGCTTCATGTTGATCCTTACAACCACCATTATTATAATTCATTATCAGTATTAGATCAATTACCTTTTTATAACAAACAAAAGCAAAAACAAAAGGTTTTACGGGCCCGGCGCGGTGGCGCAGTGGTTAAGGTCCTCGCCTTGCATGCCCGGGATCCCATATGGGCGCCGGTTCTATCCCAGCAGCCCCACTGTTGCCAGCCACATCTGTATGTACTGGCCACATGCCGTACCCAAAACGGCGCTGGCCGGAGAGGCTACATCTTGGTGCCTGGTGGAGAGTCACGTAGCTTTTGCAGTTCTGTGCAGGCGCCTAGCGCATACGCAGTGAGCTGCGGCGTGGCCGGCGCATGAACACTGGGACTGACGAATCCAGTCACCCAGGACCCTGCGTAATCATGACGCCTACCTATCATCGGCGGAGGCGGGGCCAGTCAGCACATAAGAGCAGAAAGCCTGCCGGGGTCAGGGCCCCTTCCTCTTCCTCATCTTGATGTGCGCAATAAATTTTACCGCAGAAGGCTTCACTCGCGTCTGCCTCTTATTGCGGGGCTATAAGACACGTGGGCGCAACACCCCACTTCCCTTCCAGCTCCCTGCCTGTGGCCTGGGAAAGCAGTCGAGGACGGCCCAAAGCTTTGGGACCCTGCACCCGCGTGGGAGACCCGGAAGAGGCTCCTGGCTTTGGATCAGCATAGTATCGGCCTTTGCGCTCACTTGGGAAGTGAATCATTGGACGGAAGATTTTCCTGTCTCTCCTCTCTGTATATCCTCCTTTCCAATAAAAAAATAATAATAAAAATAAATCTTTAAAGAAAAAAAAACAAAAGGTTTTAACAAGATCAACTTATTTACTTGAAAGAGAGGGAGAGAGCGGGAGAGAGATCTTCATTCGCTGGTTCTTTCGCCAAATGGTTACAACAACGAGCTGGGCCAGGACAAATCCAGGAACCAGGAGCTCCTCCAAGTCTCTTATGTGTGTGGGTGCAGATGCCCAAGCACTTGGGCTATCTTCCATGACTTTCCCAGACACATTAGCAGGAAGCTGGATTGGAAGTGGATTGTCCAGAACTTGGATAGATTCCTGTATGAGATGCTGGCAATGCAGGTGGTGGCTTTCCGTGCTACACCACAGGGTAAGCTTCTTTCTAATAAGATTTGTTCTCTCTAGTTTTGCTACTCTCAGATCTCTTTTTCACACCACCCCCAGAAAGAAGTTTCTCAATTAAGTTTGATGTCTCTGCCTGTTTAATAGACTTCAACTTCTAAATTTGTTAGAATGACTTTCATAAGCTACATATTCTTGGTTATCTGTTTTAAGATACATCACCATTCTGTAAATCAGTAGTTTATTCTTTCATTCTTTATTTTATATATGTATTTGAAAGGTGCACGCACACACACACATACGGTTCCAACGTTCTAGTTCACGCCTCACATGCCTACAAAGTCTAGGAATGGGTCAGGTGGAAAACAGGCGCTGGGATTGGAAATTGTCCAAACTTCTGCATTATGTTGCAGTTACTCAGTTACTCGAGGCATCTTTGGCCTCCTGGAAGCTGGCACTGGGACTTGAACCAGAGTACTCCAGAATGGAGCCCTCGGGGGCTTCATGGAGTAGCAGTATGAATACCCCACCACTCTTGCTTATGCCAGGACCAGCGTTGAGGGCTGAGCTGCACTGCTCCGGCATGTAAGGGGACACTGCTAGCTGTTTTCTCACCACCTGCCAGGTTTTCACAGGAACTTTTTCTTATAACCCTCTCCACAGGAATAATTTCTTCAAGTTTATTGCTAAGAATGCCAGGCTAAAAACAGCCAGTTTTAACAGCTGCTTAATATTGTACTCTTTATATCATAATTTGTTCAAATGTTGCCCAATAACCCAGAATCTGGGCTGTTTCTATTTTTTCCACAATGAATGTCTTGGCAGCCATTATCTTTGTATGTAAAAATGTTTGTCTTAGCTCACCATTACTTCCTAATGATAGATTCCTAGAAGGGAAATTACTAAATCAAAATGCATGATTATTTTATAGTGTTCCATTTGTCTCACCAACTTGCTTTCCAAAAAATGAGCATCAATTCACAGGTCTCTAGCAGCTTATCTTTGCATTTCTTTTAATCACATTAAGCCAATCAATATAAACTTGAATTTTTTTGTTAGTGATAAAACACTGTTAGTATTGTTTCACTTCTTTGATTAAAAACAAGACTGAGCATTTTCTTGCTTTCCAGTAAATCCTTTTTTTGAAATGATTTATTTATGTATTTGAAACAGAGTTCCAGAAGAGAGGGAGGGAGAAAGAGAGAGAGAAAGTGTTCTTCCCTCCCTTGCCCAGATGGCCATCGCAGCCAGACTAGGGCCATGATGAAACCGGGAGTCAGTAGCTTTTTCCAGGGACCCAAGCACTTGCACCACGCTCTGCTGCTTTCCCAAATGCATTAGCAGGAAGCTGGATCAGAAGTGGCAGCTCACAGGTGGTGGCTTAGGCCACTGCACCACAACTCAGGCCTCAGTGTGATATTTCAACACATGCACATTGCAAAAAAAAAACTATACCAACATAATTTGTATTGACAGCATTCAATGTAGTTTCCATTAGTTATTTTGAAATGGATAACTGCAAACTACAAGTACCAGCATAATAACAATCATAATAAATAATGGGCCAGTGACACAGTGTGGCCACCTCACTCTCACATCGTGGAGCCTGCAGCTCCTTCTCAGATCCAGATTCTGACTCCTCTTTTCCACTAACACAGACCTCGGAATTTGTCATGGCTGAAGCAGCCGGGTTCCTGCCTCTCAGCTGGAGGACCAAATTGTGTCTCTGTTTCCTTCTGGGTCTCCCACATGGATGCAGGGTCCCGAGGCTTTGGGCAGTCCATGTCTGCTTTCCCAGGCCACGAGCAGGGAGCTGGGTGGGAAGTGGAGCTGCTGGGGTTAGAACCGGTGCCCATATGGGATCCTGGGGCACTCAAGGTGAGGACTTCAGTTGCTATGTCATCACGCCAGCCCCCTCCCCCTTCTTCTTGAAACACTCTCTGCTGAATGACTGTGCTGTTCTGCCTAATCATCAGTTACTCCTCTTATCTTACTAGTTGCATGCACGCCCTACATATGTGACAGAGGCCCTGACTCCACGGGATCAGGGCAGAGCATGCCCTAGACACGTGACAGAGGCCCTGAACTCCACGGGATCAGGACAGATTTCCCATCCATGTACATCTGGCTGTTTGTGCTTCCCCACCTTCCACGCTGCACATCGAGGGTGAAGATTCCTGGCACACAAGCTAATCTCAGATAGGCCTGAACACGCCTGCCTAGCAGCGGGCTTCTTAGAGACGGTAGTTTGTTCTAAACACTGTGCAATCGCACTTGCTATTTTAGCTATGTAAGTTAATCCACATACTATGTAAACTCAGAAATATGAGGATGAAAGCAGTTACGAAAATTAAGATGAGCACTTTTACAAAGCTTGATGAAATCTGATAGTTTAAAGAAAAAAAAAACATGTTTGATTTAGGTTAAAAACAAGAATAAGGAAACAAAGTCCTTCAAATCAAGGCATAGCTTCCATTGCAATTGCCTTTGTTCCACTCAGGGCAGCTGTGGCAGGAGCTGTGACAGAGACCAAGGGTGAAGAGGCAAGGCTGGGCTCCAGCCCACAGCAGGGCCCCATGCAAGCCTGTGCCCCACAGAGATCCCTGAAAGGGCATAAAAGGCTTAAAGATAACTAGGCGTCATTTGAAGACTTCTTTGTACCTGAAAGGCAGATTTACAGAGAGAAGGAGGGATAGAGAGCACTCTTTTGTCTGTTGGTTCACTCCCCAAATGGTCACGTTGGCCAGAACTAAGCTGATCCTAAGCCAGGAGCCTGAATTTCCTCTGATCAGAAGTAGAGCAGCCAGGACTGAAACCAGGGACCACGTGGGATGTCGGCATCAAGACAGCCATCTAACCCACCACGCCACAATGCTGGCCCCTGGAGCTTAACTTCTCAAAAATCAGGTGTGATTTGTTTGGAAATGTATGGACAATTTTGGGTGGACAATGAAAGCTGCAACCACAGGATTTAGTTTAAGGGAGCCGTGCTTTCTTGAGCTCTGTGAACTGACATTATACGAGCTAGGCAGCTCAGATAGGATGAGATTTCCAGTTTGCAGACAAGATCATTAATGGGGTCAGAGTCTAGGAGTTACTCCTGACCTTACAGAGAGCTTTTGACTTAAGCAATATTTGTACTCCGTCATTGTGTGTCTCACGTCACCTTTAAATAATTCCAAGCACCTGGACAATGGAGCAGGAATGCTGGGAACTAAGCAGTTGCAGTCCAGGCCTCCTGTCCACAATGATTGCAGCTCACTCCCCAGATTCCAGGCAATGTTCCATTAGGGTCTGTTCCTTAATGCAACACAGTTTTTGTCTTAAAAGCCTGGAAAGAGCTGATAAATTAAGAATTCATTTTTAAATATTTTCCTGTTAGTTAACATATCCAACTTGCTTTCCTGTAAGTGTGTACTTGAAGAAAAGGAAATGACACCAATGCAATATTGCAGGATTATGTCAGATTAATCCAAGATGGACCATGTTTGTGTCTGTGGGTGGCTCAGGGTGACAGTCCAGGGAAGAAAGGCCTGCCTACAACCTAGGATTCTGAATGTGGATGCGAAGATGGTGGCACTGAGAGGTCATGAGCGGAGCCACAGAGCAGCATACAAAGGAGAAGGGTGGTCTAAGACGGATATCTCCATGTCGCTGCTGCAATTTGAGCTCCAGCTAATGCTGTGCAACTTGACCTCTGCTATCTTTTTACTTGAAATGCAATAATTGGATTTTGACTTTTATTGAAAATTAACTTTATGTCCTTTCTCAGTCAAAGTCCTGGAAGTCCCTTTGAGTTGACTCAAAATAGTCTTGGAAACTACAGCATAAAGAATGTTCTAAAATTAAATGTTGCATTTCTGACCAACACCTGGCATTGTATGCACCTGAAATATGACCGATCACATCTCAACAATGAAAGAAAGCAAACACCTATCATATATTAAAATGATCATGCCTATTCTGTAAATGTTCATGGATAAATCAATAAACCAGGACTCCAGTAAACTCTACACTTTTAGAGATGAGCATTAAGAGAGCCCTGCTGTCCTGTTGGTTGCCATTGTCTCTGCTTACCCAAGGCCTCCGAATTGCTGGTGCAGTGTGTTCCTGAAGAGCTAAAGGAGCTGATGGAACTTTTGGGAAGTCTTTTCAGCCTTCTGTGTGGTCATTTGATTTTAACATGCAATGAGACTATATTTTTTTTCTCTAAAATTAACATGCTTGTTTGTTCTTTATATGCTAATTCTAATACATATTAAACAAAAACAAAATTGAAATGATTTTGTGTGCTGCCTTAGCATATGGAAGTTTAGTCTATGCTAGGTGATCTGCTTTGGAATGTGGGTAAAGAAATTCCTTCCTTCTGGTTCACTCTAAACCTTAGGAAGTGAGTCTTCTAATCACTTCTCCCTATTCAAGCTTGTGTCAAACATATTTATTGGTAATGTTTACGCTGAGCTTTCTCTTAACGACAAATATTTCATGAATAAAAGGTAATCATTGGCTCTCTGCTTGCACTCTTCTACCTACTTAAATAAGTGAAAGGGCAAAATGACAGCAAAGCAAGACATGCAGACTTGTTAAGCGGGTGGGATTCAATTACTGCTACCACATTAGCCACTGTTCTTTTCCACTTTGTTAATCTGCTAACAATTACGCCCAGGTCATTAACAAAGGCTCGTGACAAAGGGGTTTCAAGGCATTGCTCAGGGGATCCTGGAAGTGACAGAGTAGCTCCTAGGAGGCTTCCCTCACCTTATAGCTCAGAGTAAGTCAGGGAGAGGTGGCAAGCAGGGAAACCAGTGTTGATAAGGGGACAGCAAAGGGACGAACTGGCACAAAGGAGAAGAGATTGAGAAAGTTCTGGTAGAGGATAAAGTATCCCTGGTCTCTGCAACTCTCACATGAAGAGTGTGACAGCTATGATTTGCGAATGCTTACAAGCCATTTTAAGTTGTATTTAACATTCATGCTTTTTCTGAAGTGGTGACTTTTCTTGTACATTAAAAAAAAAAAGAAAGAAAAGAGGGCCCGGCAGTGTGGCCTAGCGGCTAAAGTCCTCGCCTTGAACGTGCCAGGATCCCATATGGGCACAGGTTCTAATCCCAGCAGCTCCACTTCCCATCCAGCTCCCTGCTTATGGCCTGGGAAAGCAGTTGAAAGTCTTAGGACTCTGCACCCTTGTGGGAGACCTGGAAGAAGTTCCTGGCTCCTGGCTTCGGGTTAGCACAGCATCGGCAGTTGCGCTCACTTGGGAAGTGAATCATTGGACAGAAGATCTTTCTCTTTCTCAATGTCTCTCCTCCTCTCTGTATATCTGACTTTCCAATAAAAAAAAAAATCTTTAAAAACAAACAAAAACAAAAGAGTCCCATTTGTTGTAAAGAAGACTAGACTATAAGGAAAGCTCGCACAACGGGAATGACTTCCTCCTAGGTCTCACACATGATTTAGAACCATCTTTCTTTGCAAATTAAATTTCAACTATTTCTCTCACCTTTACCTTGGGGCTGGCATTGTGTCACAGCAACCGGCCACATGCAACATGAGCACCCACACAGGTGCTGCAGCTGTCCTGGCCGCTCACTTCCAATGCAGCACGCTGCTGAAGGCCTGGGAAAAAACAAACCAAGTAAGTCCATGCCATGCACACTGGAGAACCAGATGAAACTGCTGGCTTAGGTACTGCAGGACTAACCAATGGAAGATCTCACCTCCTTCTCACCCTCCTTCTATAACACTGGCTTTCAAATAAATAAATGTCAAATTAAAAGGAACATGAGCACACTTGATTAAAATGACAAATTCACTTACTGTGGAAGAAAACTATTCATGCTATCTTAGCCACTTTCAAATTTATTTAAAAATAAGACTTTGTCTTGTAAATTTCTTCTGAAAACAGAAATAAAACACAAAACCAGCATTATTCCTCAGAATCTACAATTTTCAGTTATATATACATCGCTAAATACATGACACATGGAAATGATATTATATAATACCATGTTTAAAATAGCAAAGAAACAAAACAGAACAAAAGACTTTCCAAGAGCAGTAAAAATAGCTCATTTATTGCAATCTCTGCTCAAAGGCAGTGTTATGTAAATCCGATTTATAGGCCCTGAGTGTCTCCTGCATGGTGGCAGCTGGAAGGCTCTCCCCTGGCATTGCAGGAAGTTGGCAGTGCATTCACCTTGGAATGTAACATGATACACACATTGCCATTAGTGATTTTATGTACTTCTGCATACCCTTCTTGAATTTGACATAATGGATAAGATCAGGTAATAATTTTTTACTCTTTCAAATTTTATGACTAAAATATTGAGTTGAATTTTATGGCATGCATTTGTTATATTCCGTAGCCAGCCAGCAGCTTTAGGCGAGGAACACTTTCGGCGTCTAGAATCAGACTTTAAAATGAGTAATCATGTATCCGAGAAGCATGAGGGATTTTCAGGATCTGGAATGGAACTAAATACTACCCACTGTGTAACATATGAGCAATATTTTTTCCAGGTCTTTCCATAGAAATTCCTTTTCTTTTGTGGCTAGAGCAAATTTTTAATTCAAACATGAGCCAGTCTTGCTACCATGAGTTTACAATTCCTCCAGAGCAGAGTAGCTTCTGGATGGAGAGTTTATTCAGCACATTTTGCACTGATGGTGCAAAGGGGGGATTTAGCATGAAGAGTTCCCAAGGGGTTCTAGTAATTACCCAGTCTTAGTTTTGAAGAATCCAACTGGAAGAAGCCAATTGAAACAGTGGTGGATTGAATTACAATTAAGGGTATAAAACATTTACACAACAAAGCCCCAAAGCCTCTGGAGTCTTAAAAAGAGAGAGAGAGAAATACTGGTTCTGACTTCCTTCAGGAGGACTTGGCCCCCCAGAGGAACCGAGTGGGGAAAGCCAAGTGCTGCTGTGGCTTCTAGCTGTGCTGGAACACAGCTTTCCCCCTCCTCACTGGAAAGGCAGGGAGCAGAGACCACGAAGGGGAGCTTGCAGCTGCTGATTTAGTCAGGGGCCCACAGCTCCGCCCATGCAGGCAGCATGGGCTTTCCTAGGGACCCTGGCCAGTACAGCCTGAACTCCACCACCAGCTCCAACCATGGAGGTCCATGCTCTAGGCAACGGATTACGCTTCTGTTCCCCCTCCCAGACTCAGAACAACTCAGTTTCCACATCTACCTAGGAGGTGCCGGGCCTTTAACGGTCACTTTAATAAAGTATTTCCTAACTTGCCAACTTGTAGTTCCAACATTCACCCTTGCTGTCTAAGTCAGGTAGTGTATTCATAAATGAAAGCATCTTGAACCACTTGATGATGTAAGTTAGAAGTACATGCCAGGAAGTTTAATCCTAACAAGCCAGATTTGTGGTACATTTTACTTACTTGATGACTTTTAGCATCCTGGGACTTCAGAGTCCTATGCCAGGGACCGGGTTTGTAAGTGTGTTTGGCTAACCAGATCTGTCCCTCGGTTTGGGCATTCATTGCCCATTTCCATGTGCTGGTCCCAATCCAGTTGGAACATCTTAGAAGTTCTGCAGCACCTAACTACGGAGGGGTCAGAAAACTCACATATCTCTCTTAGACTTCAGGTCAAGACCAAACTAAATCTCCACTTACACATGGCCCCAGTTTTTACTTCCTCCAGTGCTTAGAAACAAATTGTACTATGGGTTTCTTTCGAGATTTGTTTTACTTGATTTTAACACGGGAAGTTGTGTTGACCTTGAAAACATAAGAAATGTAACTTCTTTTTTTTTTTTTTTCCCCTGTGCCATCAAGCAAAACTAACACTCATTCGAAAAGGAATCTGTACTCATCTCTGCCTCTAAGATTTGTTCCTATTCCGCTTGCAGTCAGGGGAAAACCATGAGCTCATTGCTCCCCCGGTGCCAAAGTGACTTCTGCAGCCCACGTGGACAGTTGCGGCGCCTTCAGCCCGGCGCGCGCTTCAAGTCTCCCCGACTTGCAGCGTGCCATCTGCGGGCACACAGTGGCCCAAGGGAGTAGGTGGACCGGGGAAGACCTGGCGGGCACAGCAGGCATCTGGGTTGCATCTCAGAGGCGCTGCACGTTACCCAGCCAGCCCGTGAGTCAGCAGCACCCGGCCGCAGTGCAGGGAGAGACGCACGGTCGCTGCCATCCACTCCACTGACCGCGCACACTTTGCTGTGCTCTCCCCCACGTGCGTCCCGAGCGCAAGGTAGCCAAGGCGCGCTCCCACACGTGCTCACGAGCCTCACCTGGCCATCGGTCCGGAACCGTCTCCCGCCACCTCTGGCTCCGTCTCCCGCCACCCCTGGCTCCAGCCCCTCGCCCCGACCCGTCCTGAGCCCCACGTGGGCGCACCCGGGCGCCCGGCGGCCGCGCTGCCCACGGAGCCCCGGGCCGGCCCCCGCGCCTCCCGGGAAGGCGCGGTGTCGGGGTCGGACGGACAAAGGCGGCGTCCAATCCAGCCCGGCACTGCCTCAGCGAAGGGAGGGAGCGGCGGCAGGGCCCAGCCCAATGAGCACGGAGCCCGAGTGGGACTTCCTCCCGGAATCCCGTTGGCCGGGGCAGCGGGGCCGCGGGTGACACGTAAGTGAGGCGGGAGCGGCGGGGGCCGAGCTCCGGGAGCCCCGTCCGTGCCAGCGGCCCGCCGCCCCCCGCAGCCGCCCCCGGCAGCCGGCCCGTGCCCCGTGCCCCGCGCTCACGCCGCTCGGGGCGCCGCCGGGCTCTTTGTTAGCGCGCAGCGTGCCCGGGGCGGCCGCCGAGGGGTGCCGGGGAGCCGCCGCTCGGGGCGGGAGCTCGCGGGCCGCCGGGGCCACACTGTGCCGCGGAGGGCCCCGGCAGCGGCGTCTGGGCTGCAGCCCCGAAGTATGCGGAGGGCCCCCGGGCGGCCCAGGGCGCCCCGCGCAAGTTTGGCGGCGTCGGAGGCTGCGCGCCCGGCCGAGCGCGGGGACTGAGGCGGCCCCGCTTTTGTGTCTCGCGCCTCCCCTGGATGCCGCGTCGGGCCAGCTGCGGCGGCCGCTGCTGAGGACCCCGGCGGGGCCGAGGGGCGACGGCGGGCGCGGTGCGTGGCCCAGGCGGGACCATGGGGAACGGCGTGTGCTCCCGCAAGCAGAAGCGGATCTTCCAGACGCTGCTGCTGCTGACCGTGGTCTTCGGCTTTCTCTACGGCGTGATGCTGTACTACGAGCTGCAGACGCAGCTGCGCAAAGCCGAGGCGGTGGCGCTCAAGTACCAGCAGCACCAGGAGTCCCTGTCCGCCCAGTTGCAAGGTACGCCTAACGGGACGAGCGCGGCCGGGGCCAGCTGCGCCCCGCGCCACCGGCGCCGCTGGAAAAGTGGTTTGGGGTGAGCCGTCTGCACTGCAGGCGCCAAGGCTGACCTTCAGGGACATCGGGGCGAGCTGCGCGGGGCTCCTGGCCCTCGGGAGTGTCCGGGAAGGTGGCATCCCCTTGCTCCCGCGGCCTGCTGGGGGCTCCTCCGGACACTTCCCTGGGCGTTTCGCAGGGCTAGTCCCGCACCCCCTGCCCTTGTCAAAGGCCCAGCTGCAGTCCCCACGGCACAGGACTTTCCAGGGCCGCATCTGCCAGCCCACGTCCCAGGCACACGTGTTTGGGTGGCAGGGGAGAGGTGGCTCCCGGTGCGCTCTCAGCTGCCACAGGAAGTGCGGAGTTGGGCTGAGAGGCATCAGGGGAAACCAAAGCTCTGACCCCGAAGTCCCAACCGAGGGCCCAGTCAGCGGAACTGATCCTGCTGGTTTTCACTGTGTGTGTAACAGGGTGTCTTTCTCCGTGGTGGATGTGTTGGGACGCTCCACACCACTTCGCTGATCATGCCCTTACAGTTATCGCGGTTATTCTACACAGCCTTCACTTCATCACAGTGTGTGGGTTTGTGTAGGTGTACACACATTCTACCCTTAGCCTTGGGACATGGAAGAGGACAAACAGTTTCTCATTTTGCAAGACACAGCCTCAAACTGTGTATCCTTGTATGTGCAGTCTCATTTTATGTAAATTTCACACACGTGCGTGATTGCGTGGTGTAGCAGAAGACATAAGCATCCCATGCGTACTTTTCCTAAAGCTTTTGCCTGAACTTGTGGTTTCTTTGCAACTGCTGCGGCTCTGCAGGAGCACAGCCTAGAAGCTGGAAAGAGTGAACCGCGGACAGCCATTGCAGCCCATCTCGTAGCACGTAGCACGGCCCCGAGGGCTGTTCCTGGCTGTGGGTGCAGAGCTAGAAACAGGTGTCTGTTGTTGCTCCAGCTATTCTGCGTGTTTTGTAGTTAGAAGAAAAAAGGAGAGAAAATGATATACAGCTGATTGCTCGGTCTCATTTGTTCTTACCAACTTGGAAGTCGAGTATTTTTAGCTCACTGAGGCTGCTGTGAGCCTAAGTGGCAGGGTTTGGTTCAAATGGAAAACCTGTTTTGGTATGCCATTAGATTCATGAAATTCCTCATTCACCTTGTTGAAATCTATGCAGAAGTAACTGCTGGTTAGAAAATAGTAGATGTTTATTTACTAAGAACTATCAACAGCTTCCCTGGGCAGATGAGCTCATTTAGGCCAAGGGAGCGTTGGCTGTCTAAGGGTACAAAAGCAGGACTGGATGTGCAGCAGCCAGAGCCTTAGCTATGGGTGGTTAGTGGGTCTGTGCTGGGTGTGGGAGTCCCGGGTTTGTGGGTGGTCAGTGGGTCTGTGCTGGGTGTGGGAGTCCTGGGGAACGCCTTATACTGTGGGTGGTTAGTGGGTCTGTGCTGGGTGTGGGAGTCCCGGGTTTGTGGGTGGTCAGTGGGTCTGTGCTGGGTGTGGGAGTCCCGGGTTTGTGGGTGGTCAGTGGGTCTGTGCTGGGTGTGGGAGTCCTGGGGAACGCCTTACACTGTGGGTGGTTAGTGGGTCTGTGCTGGGTGTGGGAGTCCTGGGGAACGCCTTATACTGTGGGTGGTTAGTGGGTCTGTGCTGGGTGTGGGAGTCCTGGGGAACGCCTTATACTGTGGGTGGTTAGTGGGTCTGTGCTGGGTGTGGGAGTCCTGGGTTTGTGGGTGGTCAGTGGGTCTGTGCTGGGTGGGGAGTCCTGGGGAGGGCCTTACACTGTGGGTGTTCGTGGGGTCTGTGCTGGGTGTGGAGTCCCAGGAACGCAGGCCCTTCCTTCTTCCCATTCCATCCTCACCTTTGCACAGGGCCTCCCATTCCAGGAAGCGCACATGTGTATTTGAACAACAATCTAAAACCAGCTCAGTGAAGGTGAAAAAGTCTCCCCAAGTCCTTGGGTCAGCGCTTGAGGCCTCGCTGCTGTGGCTCTGCCGTTGGAAAACCAGAGCAAACATCAGAGACAGAACATTGCCCAAGGAGTGGCTTTGCCTCAGCTGCCAGTGCTACTACTTGTTGACCGAGCTGTTGATTTCTGAATCATGGTCTTGATTTGAAGTATTCCATTTTGAGAACCAGAATCAGTTTCTTATCCCCCTTAATTTAATTTCTTTTGCTAATGGTGGTGGAGGAGGAAGGTGGCAGATGGTAATACAGGATCATGAAAATGTACATTTCTTGCTGCAGCAGGAACTCAAAGGCTCTACTGAGCTTGAATGAGCGGCCTTAGAGTTTACTTCTTAATTTACATTTCTGCAAGTTCCACTCGAATCGTGATGCTGCAAGACTTAGGATATGATTGTGCACAAAGTGTTTCACAAATGGCCAGCGTTTACTGTTACCTGTAATGAACCCGTTTGACTTCTGTAGCCTTTCTTTTGGATTCCACATCTGCCCCTTTAACGAAAAGCTCTGGATGCAGCATCACTTTTGCTTTCTTTTTCCAGTGACAGGTGACTTTTTTATTCTTTTGCTCAACAATGTGGAGTATTGGCTCACTGACTGAGGTTAGGTGGGATCTCTTGAGTTGGGATCTGATTTAATTAGGAGTGACCTTTTAAAGGATGAGTCCTGAGAAGTTCCATGAGCTGATGATTAGTGAACATGGTTAGATCATCTTTAGCTGCAGAGTTATACTGTAGTTCCTATCTAGGTTACTGTAATCTCAAGTGCCTTTTGTTGTGAAATAGCTTCGTTAAGGTGCTGGGAAAGTAGGGGAGCCTTCCTCCACTGCACAGAGTGTTCATTTGTCTGTGTGTTATCTGTAAGCAGCTCCCGAGTGGCACCTTACTTTTACTGGGGCCTGGGGCAGAGGTCACATGCTGGTGGGAGAGGCAGAACAACAACCTTTGCTCACCACAGTATTGACTTAGCATTTAGGCTTAAAGCAAAGCAAAACAAGAACAATCCTTTTGGCTGAGCTTTGTACCATTGTCTGTGTCTAAGAGCAGTGTTTTCTACCCTGGACTGTCTGTTAGAACACTTGCATGGCTGGCTCCCGGAGCAGTTAAATGTGGTCCTGGGGGCGAAAGTGCAACCTCAGTGGTTCTCACAGCTCTGCAGGTGGTGTCGGGGTGCTACTCAGGCTGGGAATCCAGCTCCGAGATCTGCACACTGGACCTTGAGTCTTGTCCTGGAGGCAGAGCAGTCGGTCTGCTCTGTGGTTCGCACTCTCGTTCTAGAACTTCCTGGGTGAACATGGGCCTCGTTTTTCTTTTGTCAGATTTATTTTATTTAAAAGGCAAGACTTAAAGAGAGACAGAGAGAGGAGCTCTCACCCAAGTGACATCTTCCATCTGTTGCGTCCCTTCCCTAAGGGCCACCACAGCCAGGCTGGGTCATGCTGAAGCCAGCAGCCTGGAGCTCTGCTGGGCTGTTCCTTGTTATAGGCAGGGGCTCAAGCACCGGGCTGCCTTCTGCTTTCCCAGATGCATTAGCTGCAAGTTAGATCAAAAGTGGAACAGCTGGGACTCAAACCAGGGACTCACAAGACTGGCTTGTTCTGCTAGGACCCAGCACTGGTCCTGACTCATTTTCTTTTTTCTCTTCTCTTCTCTTCTCTCTTCTCTCTTCTCTTCTCTTCTCTTCTCTTCTCTTCTCTTCTCTTCTCTTCTCTTCTCTTCTCTTCTCTTCTCTTCTCTTCTCTTCTCTTCTCTTTTATTTTATTTTATTTTATTTTATTTTATTTTATTTTATTTTATTTTAATAGAGTTTAGAATGATCCATTTGGGAGCTGTTTGCAAAGTAGCAAGCTAAACCTCTCTGCCTGTAGTGCTGGTATTCCATATAGGTGCTGGTCCTTGTCCTGGCGGCTCTGCTTCTAACCCAGCCTCCTGCTAGTGGCTGGGGAATGCAGTGCAGAATGGTCCTAGTCTAGTAAGATGATGCCACTAGCATTCCTGGCATGCACCTTCTCATGAAAGATCAGCACTTCGTTTCACCAGAGTCTTGTTTGTATTAAGGTACTGTGCCTTTCTCTTGACTCAGTTTCATCATGTGCAACAGTTTGAACTTGGCAGAATCATTTGTTTACAGTTAGCCACCTCCGTTTATTGAACATCAAGGAAAGCAGCTGAGCAGGCCTGAATCCAGCCTGTGTTACTCTGCAGAAGAGACCTTCCTGAACAATTTCAGTTTAGCGTATGATTAACCATTAACTCCCTTCCAGGTCCCAACAGATTGGGAAAGGGCTGCTGCAGTAACTGTGTGCAGAAAGATCGAGGAGAGGTATTTAGCTATTTAAATGTTTGGAAAGGCAGGTAGCTTAGAGTCCAGCAATGCTGCTTCCCTAAAGCATAGTGGGAGTGTTGGGAGTCCTCTGGTTTTCCAAGTGGTGGACAAAAAGCACCAAGAAAATGTATAAAGAGGGTTGTGCCATGGGTGTCTCTATGTCAGGTAAGTATATTACACTTGTTTAAAATTGAAACAAGAAAGCCCTCTGCTCTAGGGGTGCGATCTGTCACCTGAGTGCCTGAGCGAGTTGTCCTTGCATTGTGCTTGCATAACCGTTAGGCTGGCCCTCCAGCCTCAGTGTGATTAGCACATCCGGTTGTGCTTGGTTTTCCTAAAAGCAGAGGTCCCTTTAGCCAAGGAATAGGCTCTCTTTAAAAATTAATGATTTTGAGACAGTGAGAGAGATACTAAGCATATTCAGACAGAATGTCACCTAACAGTGAAGTAGCTTGGAATGAAACAGAACCCTCTTGCTGTGGTTGGCCATGCTTTTTCCACAGAACACATTGCCTTCAAAGTTATTTCCCCATGTGGCATGAGAAAATGGGTTTAAGATGAGACTGAGGATTGGACATTACCAGTGTGGTTCTTCCTCAGGACTTTCCAGGGTGGAGTGCATTGTTGGTGCTGGCCTGCGAGCTGATTGGTTGATGCTGGAGCTGGTTTTCGGCAGCTCCTCAGCATCACACCAGACTGCGTGATGCAACACTTGCATTTCTTTTTCACTGCCTTATCCCAGGCCGGGAAAGAACTCTGAGTTGGGTGCTCCAGTCTTTGTTAAATATGTAGTTGCACATCTGGCTTTGCAGGGAAAGCAGGCATCAGGTAGCCAATGGTCTGCTAGCTAGAATTTAGAAATTGCTTAATTGCATTATGTGATTGTTAAGTTAAGCAATCCATTAATTGCCATCTATTAATGTCAGTGTTTCATTTAGAAAGTATTGGTGTGAAGTTTCTTTTCAAGCACTTGATTATAAGGGAAAAGGAGTGTCTGTAATGCATTGGTCCAGCTTTCTGGTGGATAGTAGTGCCTGCATCTCTAAAGTTCAGGATGGATTAGCTGAGAAGATGTGATAAAAAACATGGAAGTTCCTGGTTAGCAGATTGTGTGCTGGGATGATTGTATCATTCCTGAGGTGTCTTGAGCTAGCCTGGAGTTGTAATTTACAATAAAAGTTTAATTCATCTGCTGCCTTGTGCATCTCTGTTGATCAGCAACACTTTTCTCTCTGAGCAGAAATGGGCATTGCTGTTTTTCAACAATGCTGTGTATTTCTGAATGACATTTTTGTGTTTGTTGTTGTTGTTGGCCTGTGAGCGCCAGTCTGCCCTTCACTAACAAGCCTCATGAAGTAGGCTCGCAGCCTGCAGCAGCACAGGCAGGACATTCATTGCCCTCTGCAGCAGCATGGCATTTTAAAAAGTATTGCCTTACCTGTTTTTGCATATAAAATGTCACAGTATGATAGATAGTGCACAGAAAGGTAGAAGATGGATGTGCTGTCGTGCTGAGGAACAGGCAGGATAGGGCGTCAGAGTGATACCATTTGCTTGCGTTTGAGAGTAAATACATAGGAAAAAAAACGATTGTTTTAGGGGAATGAAACGTTCTGTTTTGTAGTACACATCTCATTTAAAGTACCTTTCCCTGCAATTTTCGCCACAAGAAACAAGTGACTCTGTAAATCAAGGCATTTAAGAGAGCTTTGATGTTTATTGTCTTTTGACAATATGTGATTGTGTAAAATAAATGCTAGAAACAAAAGTTAAAGTTGAACATTTGAGTGAAGAATAAGCTTTACTTTAGTGAGATTTGATGTTATAAATTGACTGGGATGATGTGGTAGCTGGCTTGTCCTCCTACCTGCAGCACTGGATCCCATTTGGGTGCCAGTTCCTGTCCCGACTACTTCACCTCAGATTCAGCCCCTTGAGTATGACCTGGCAAATCAGCAGAGGATGGCTCAAGTCCTTGGGCCCCTGCACCCATGAGGGAGACCTGAAGGAAGCTTCTGGCTCCTGGCTTCAGATCAGCTCAGCTCTGGCCATTATGGCCATTTAAGGAGTGAACCAGTGGATGGAAGACCTACTCTTCAGTAAAATCTATCAATCAAATATAAGGGTATAAACATACAGTTTTTTAAAAAAGAGAAGTCACTAAATGTGTGCTGAAATCATTGAATGTTCTCCTTTTCCCAAATGTGTTCTAGTCATTAGAGTATCTATTCACACATGCCTTTGATCTTACTCTTCTGAAGCAGTTGCTGCAGGAGATTGGGGTGGTAAGTAGGTAGAGGATGTTTTTCCGTGGTATGTGTTCATGCCATCTCCCGTTCGGGACCCTAGCAGGGAGGAGCGGCTCTTGATTCCCTGTCTTCCCATTGTGCTGTTGCTCTGCGTGTCTGCCAGGTTGCTGCCATGCTGATCCCAGTCAGTCTCATTTCCTGTGGCCTTCTTGTCTTGGGCACATTCACACACTTACCCTAAGTTCCTTGTAACAGGTGACTCTGTTCTCTTTTCCAAAAACCCAAAGAGGAAAATTCACTGTGTGCCTATAGCATCTTGCTAATCGACAGGGTACTTCTTAAGGTGACAATATCTTGTATTTTTCAGGTGTACATTTTGAACTCTTGTGTTGGCTAGGGTGCACTGGAATTTAAAAAAGATGTTGTTTTCAGCTGACGTGTCACATGGGAGCCATAGTCACGAGTGGGCTACATTGGTGCAGATGAGGCCCTTGTCTGAGTGGCCCACAGTCCAGTCTGTTAAATAGAGGCTGAGTTTTGCAAAGAAAATCTGCTTCCCTTTACTGCTGGCTTCAACTACCCTTAACTGTCAGCAGCAGCAGCTTGTTTGCTCCATAGGGAGTGTCTTGTTGGTTCCTGTCCCTACGAGTGGTGTTTCAGTTTGACCTCTGTGAGAGTCCGTGAACCTCCTGGTGTCTTTTTCCAAGAAGGAAGTCATAACTTTAATTAGATTCTCAAAGCATCAGTGACCTGAAAAATGTTAAGATCCACTGCTCCAAGGTGGATTCCTTTCTGAGGTTCTTTCGAGTTCATCTTTGAGCTTTACCTCCAGTGCTCCTATTCTGTGAACTGCTACAGCATGTCTGCAGATGATCAGGGCTTGCTGCTGCCCCTCTCAAACCTGAGCCATCCTCGTTGGAGACCTAAACAGTGTTTAACAAAAGCATTCATTCCTGTAATCTTAGATCACAGAGAACATATTGCAATTAGATGAGAGCTTTGTTTTTCAGATTGCTTTATATACATGGTATTATTGGATCCTGAAAACATGCCATTGTGGAGAAATGGAGCAAAGAAGATGGCCTCGATTCTTGTCTCAGTGAAAGAAGAATTTCCATGCAGACAGTTCAGGGAGCAAAGCAAGACTGGAGTCAGAAATTTACAGCAGTATCCAGGAGGGGGATTCCAGGAGAGAAGGTTGGAACAGCTCTGAGGGCCAAGTCTTTTGAGCAGTTTTTGAGTAGTTTTGGGGGGGAAAAAAAGAAGAGCTGCTAACAGAGGGTGTGGACAAAATCCATCCAAGTCCAGAATTGCAGTTCTGTTAATGATAAAACAAAAATGCCACCAGAGGGGTGGCATAGATGACTTCTGCTCTTGTGACAAGCCGACAACTTCCTTGCTAGTCTCATGAAACTTCACAGCCACAGGAGTTGGAGCAGCACTTTTTACTTTTTTAAAATTTATTTTCTTTCTTCTTCCCTCCCTCCCTCCCTCCCTCCCTCCCTCCCTCCCTTCCTTCCTTTTTGTTTTATTTCACAGTTTCATAGGCACTGGGGTATCTCTTCCCCCTCCCCAAGGTCCCTCCCTTCTCCCCACTCTTTTCCCCTCTAGTCTTACAATGGATGTCTTTAGTGAATTTTCACAAGTCCATCTTGCTGCCATTGAGGAGTTTCCCAACAATGTAGGAGGTTATTAGCTCTATCGCTCCAAGTCTGTCCTTGTCCTGCACACAGGAAGACATACTGTCTCTTTTTCCACCTAACTCAGGTCCCGTATTAATAGCATGCTGCACTCCTAAGACTCGCTGTTCCAAGCCAGTTTCTAGCTTTGCCTCCTCTGAGGGGACCCTGTTCTTTTTCATTCTTACTGCTCAGGTTAGAACATTCCAGATGGGAACTCACCTACACTTTAAGAATGGTCTAAGATAGTCTGCTTCTTGCTGTTCTCCTTCCCATATCTGTCTGCTGTGTCCACAGAAGGAGTTGATGGCTGCCCACGGTGGCTGCCTGCTTCAGCTCCACTCTGCAGCAGATCTCGCATGTCCTGGGGGACGTGGGCAGGCTCCTGGAGGGATCCATGAGCAGGATCTCAACTTCGCCTTTTGCTTTTGTCTCGGGATCTTTGTCCAGGATCTAGAGCACAGGAACTGGCAGCCCAGGGGTCTGCCCTTCGCCTTGGCTTCACGGGGACTCGGAAGTTCACTGCCCAGGGCATTTTTCCAGCTCTGAGATGATCCTAGCTTCCAGATGCAGAGGGCACATCAGTCCTCTAACTGATCGCAGGTTTGTGGAGCAGGAACCAAAGTCCTTAGGACCACATTGCAGTCAGGGGTAGGATTTGTTTTGCCCCATTCATTTCTCTGAAGACAATTTTGTGGTAGTGTCTCCATGGGAAAAGAAAGGTGTTACATAGATCTCCAGGTCTGCAGTTCTGTTGAGAATGTGCAATCCCGCTCTCGGGGCCTGTATTCCTGTGTGTTGGATGACCGGCTGCCCATTTGGAATGGAGCGTGTGGACTGGGGTGGGCAGAGCTCCACCCCTGACCCTGTGATGGCGCTTGCTGTCTGTGCTGGTGGCCTGGCCTCTGAGAGCACTTGAGATGGGAATGCTTTGGAGCAGCCTCCTTAGTTAGCAGTTCAGAGACGGGGTGACCTCACAGCCATGCTGTCCTGTGGGCTTGCTGCTGGTCACGCGTGGCCGTAGCCCTTATATGCCCTAAGTGTGACCCAGGAACTGGATCTCCACAGGTCTGGTGGGGATGGAACTGTGTAGAGAGCAGTGGAGCGCCCTCAAAAACTCAAAGATAAAATTACACCGAGTATGTGTGTTCAAAGGTGATGAAAGCAGGCTTCTGCAGGTCGCCTCGAAGCGCCAGCAACGCTCCGTGTGCATCAACTGATGAATGTGATTTAAAAGCAGTTATCTGTGAATGAAACTTTACATTTGTACATTATCAACAGTAACAAGTAATTAAAAAGGATAAGTTAAAATTAGAAATTAGTGCTCATTATCTATAGACTTTTTCTGACATTTTTGTCTGAATTATTTATATAGGATAATACATTTTAACATACTCAAATTACATTGTGTGTTTTTTATTTTGGACTAGATATTTGTTAAAATGCAGTATGAATTTTAAATAGATATTATAGTTTTTAATCTGAACAGAATCGCTTTCATATCTAATGTAGAATTTTTTTTTAAGATTTTAAAAATTTTTATTGCAAAGTCAGATATACAGAGAGGAGGATAGACAGAAAGAGAAAGATCTTCTGTCCAATGATTCACTCCCCAGGTGAGCACAATGGCTGATGATATGCTGACCCAAAGCCAGGAACCAGGAACTTCTTCCAGGTCTCCCATGTGGGTGCAGGATCCCAAAGCTCTGGGCTGTTCTCGACTGCTTTCTTAGGCCACAAGCAGGGAGCTGAATGGGAAGTGGAGCCACTGGGATTAGAACTGGCGCCCGTATGGGATCCCGGTACGTTCAAGGCAAGGACTTTAGCCGCTAGGCCACTGTGCCGGGCCCTAATGTAGAACTCTTATATTTTATAGAAATTTGGGTAAGAGATGGTTTTGGTGAACTACTGAATTGCACCTTGACTATTGTGTAAGATATTTTACTGAGTGTAGATTTCCTGCTTTTGTATTTCTGACTACTTGTGCACTGTAAATCTGATGTCGCATTCCATGTTCTTCTAGATATCCATTCAAATGTTACAGCAGTTTTAAATTGTTCCATTTATGGCTATACTATTACGCCGGTCACCGTGTATCCATTTTGTTGATGGGTGCTATAGGTTATTACTACTGAATGTATTAGTTCTTTTGTTTTTTTTTTCCTTTAGAAAGAGACCAGGAGCTTCTTGAAATGCTTTACTATTTCAAATAAAATAATGCAACTTAAGGACTCTTTTGAGTGCATTTGCAAAATGGCTGCTGGAGTGATTTAGTATCCTCATGGATCCTATGTGTAATAACTGTCCATGCTTACTACAAACTTAAAAATGGGACCTAGAATGGGGTAGTTCCAACTGAAATGTTTTACACAGCATTTGTGGTATTCAGCTTGGGTCAGGGACACGCTGCCTGAGGGAGTGTTCATAGACATAAGCTGTCAAATCTGTTCTCCATGACCCAGTGTTCATGTTCACTTGGAACATTCTTTTTTTATTTGCATATTGTAAAGGGGAGGGGGTCATCAAACCCATTTAAATATTATTATGGGGCCAGGTGCAGAAGCCTAGCTGCTAAAGGATTCTGTATGGGTGCCAGTTCTAATCCTGGCTGTTCCAATCCCCATCCAGCTCCCTGCTTGTGGCCTGGGAGAGCAGCAGAGGATCGGCCAAAGCCTTGGGACCCTGCACCCACATGGGGGACCCAGACAGGGTTCCTGGTCTCAGATGGCCTTGAGGAGTGAATAGGCAGATGGAAGATTTTTCTTTCTGTCTCTCCTCCCCTCTGTGAGTCTGAATTTCCAATAAAAATAAATAAACCTTAAAAAATGACAGTAGTCTCAGCAGTTGTACTGATTGCCTTCTGCTAAAGTTTGGAAATGCTGTCCCTCACAGGAAGGATCCCGTGCATGACCAAGTGTTTGGGAAGAATATAATGGAGTTACAGCAAATAGCTTGTAGGTGGTTGAACTGTGAGATTATTTCTAGGCTAAAATGTGATTTTTGTATTATGAGGTGGTGGTGTAATTGAATAGTGATGAAAATGAGAATTATCGCTAATGCTTATCTCCAGAAGTTTGTTCATATGCATTTAAAATTGGAGAGGCAAAGATACACACACAGACACACGGACACATGGAGAGGGGCGAGCCCATGGGGGCATGCGCTCTCATCTGCGAGCTCACTTCCTGAATGTCTGAGCGAGGCCAGCGAGTGGTTAGGACCAAGCTGCTTGAGCGGTTGCCTGTCCCCTAGACTCTGCATCAGCAGGGAAGCTCTGTTCAGAAACAGCATGGAGGTTAAGCCTGGGCACTCATCTGCGGGGTGCGGGTATTCCGACAGGTGACTTCAGTGCTTTCCCAAATACGGGTTCTTGTGCTTCACAAGAATGTTTTGCATTGTTACATAGTGACAAAAGGGGGGGGGGTGAAGAAAAAGAAATGACTTGATCAAGTGGGTCAATAAACCTGTAGTTGATTTTCTAACATTTAACACTTGAACATGCTAAGCTAACAATTGCCAGTACACTATTATGCCATTTTTATAAATATTAACTTGAGGAGAAAGAAAAACTAATTTCTACTCATTGTTTGGCCAGGCCAAAGCCACAAGCTAAAAACCTGCATTTCTGCCTCACAGGGCAGTGGTGAGGGTCCAGGAGTGTGGGTCATATGCTGCCCACCTCAGGCAGGGTAGCAAGGAGAGGACTCAGGAGCAGAGCAGCTGGAATCTGGCATGCTCAGCACAAAAGCTACAACTCAACCAGTTGTGTCAAAGCTCTGGCTAACAGACAATAACAGTAACCAACAACCGCTGAAACAAACATGTGTCTAACTTAAAACTTTAGAGTGTCATATTTTACCTAGCAGTGAAGGAAAAGACCCTCTTGAGAGAAAAAAATACTATTGCATGAAACCTCATTAATTGACAGTGGATTTATATTTAGAAGTAGTAAGTTATGCGAAGTGATGCATTTTTAGCTCACGGTTTCGCAGATTCACACTGATTGCTCCTTCAGCAACACTTAGTGCACATATAACCTGTACAATCCAAAGGGAAGCTTCTCAAACTGCCCTTGCCCCAGATTGTATCATGACGATCAGGAGGAGTCTGTTACTTTCAGTTAAACTGGAGGATTGCTTGGTAACTTGTAGAAACAGTTGAAGTTACAACATTGTCACACATTTTCTATATAGTATATTATAGTTTATTGGAGTTGTACTCCAGTTGTAAGAGATGTTTTGTGACTTTTTATTTGAAAATTCTTTATTGAAAAGGTGCTGATTCTGTTTCTTAAAAGACAGAGAAGAAAAGCACTTGCCAGTTTTGGATACATAAGTCAAGACTGTGTGGTTTTGCTGCAGTGGATGTTGTATGAGTAGCTGATCAAAGATACAGCAATCAGTGCCTTAGTGTTGACTGTCTTAAGCCTCTCAGTCTTGCTGGCTGGCAGTAGCACACTTAGAAAAACAAACATAGTAACCCTCGCGGCTTTGCAGTGTGCCTGAGGTTCACAGTGTAACATTTGGACTTGGTAGGTCTGAGTTGTCTGAATGGACACCAGGGCTTCAGCTCCACGGGCCTCTGTCCTGTGAGCTGGATGGGAAGGCTGGAATCTTTCTGGTGCTGCCCCTTCCGAGGAGACACACTGAAACAGAGAGGAAAGGCATTAACACTGGAGAAGTGGCACACTAGCTCCTGTGTGCATACTTGGTGAGCCAAGTCATACACACACACCCACCATTGTTGGGCTGGCAAAGGCTGCTCCACCCAGCACAATGAGGACTAAACGAATGTGTGACAGGATGCGGATGTATATAATTCAGTAGTGCCGGGTGGAGGACTTGGAACTGTCACACCCTATGCCACAGTCAGTTTGTATATAGGTGAAGTGTGTGAGCTAAAAGCATAAAGAACTATTTCACAGTGACTTTATATATAGCCTTTACATGATTAAATCAAGTAGCATAATTTAGTCACGTGTATATTTCTAGGTAGAGTTTATGAGTTTATGATGAATGAACACAGAGCATAAATTCTGGACAAATGCAGTACATTAATATATTCTTCTATTCAACATAGTTCTCCTGAACAGAAACTGAAGCAGTTACTGTCCGTCCCTCTTGTGAAATGCGAGTTTGGTCATTTAAGTGCTGGGCCATGAAGAAACCAAAAGGTGAAGCAGTCTACTAAAGACTTTCTGATTGGATTTTTATAGCCACTTATACGTGAAACATCTTTACCAAAATATTTCAACGTACAGTATGCTGATATTAGTAGCAAAGGAATACATGATATGCCCCATGTTGTATTTTTATGGGTTGATATATAGTGGCTGGAATAAAACCAAGCAAGTGAAAGCTGAGTGTTTTAATGTATGTAAGCTTCTGTTGGACAGATGAAACACTTTACTAGCCGTTTTTGTTTTTTTTAAGAATTGTTTGTTTGAAAGGCAAAGGTATAGGTTTGGGATTTGGGGAGAGATTGGTACCAATACTTGTTTTCCATCTGCTGATTCACTCCCCAATAGACAGAAGCCAAGGGCCTGGAACCCCATGGGAGTGGATGGTCAGTTTCTGTCTTCCCTGGGTACATTGGTAGGGAGCTGGGTCACAAGTGGAGTAGCTGGGACGTGAGGTGCCAACATTGCAGGCAGTGGTTAAACGTGATACGCCACAATGCTGGCCACTAACACATTCTCTAATTTTAAAATGAACCCAAAAAGAAGCTGTTAGATTTACTTGACAGTTTCAGTCTATTATGGTAACTGTAAATGTTTATATCCAAGGCCTTGGGAAAAGTTGTTGGAAAAATTCATAGAGGCACATGCCCTACTTGTAGAGAGGGTGTGTGTCTAGCCGATTGTTATATTGTCCTTAAATGAAATACTGCTAATAGCAACCTTTTCTACTTTTGCTTTGAACTTGGTTCTTTATGTCAGCGTCAAAACTGATTTTCTGTAAGATATCAAAAACTGTAGGTATGCAAATATAGAATTATTATGTGCAAATGCATATTTCTGTGAGTTGTTTTTATTTTTGGACATGTAATAAAAGAAGCAATAAGAAAAGGAACTTTTAAACCTGATTATGCGACACTTTTAGTGACTAATGCCTGCCTGGAAAATGTTCAGCATTTGGGCATGTAGGTTATTGGGAAGCCCTAATAAATTAAGCTCCAGATGCTCTATGAAACCAGTGAATGGTCTCCTAGCTACCAGTGTATTCTCCAACTTAACGAAATATTCTCATTAACGTCTATCCTCTTGATATGGAAGATAATCTAGTTTTATTTTGAACTTGCTGGTCCCTGCCTTGGCTCTCTGTAAAGGCTTAGATTCATAGACATGGTATTTTGATGCTCACATCCTTGTCTGCGTGAAGGCTGTAACTGTTAACCATCACCAAGACTAACAGAGGACACTTCCACTTGTTTGGCATCCACCCTTTCCTCCCATATACTGTAGCTCAGGCATTTACACAGGTCAATGTTTGCAAAACAGAAATTAGGGAATAGTATTTTCCATCTCTGTTTGAAAGAAACTTTTAACTCTTTCCTTTTTGCTGTAAGAAGTAACTTCCAGCCACATGGATTTGCAGCTGTCTCAGGGACATTCTGTGCTTGTATCTGTCTCCGGATTCCCAGGTCTTCTGTTCTCTAGTTGGAATGCTGTGTCTTGAGATCTGTAAAACCCTGGTCCTTTGTGCTCCAATTTCGGCTACCTAGAAAGGCATTTTCCTAAAAAGGCCACTGGATTGGTTAACTATGGCTGTGTAACAACTTAACCCAACTGAAAGCCTTCAAGCAATGAGTATATAAACACAGAGAAGACCCAGGGACAACTCAGTTGGGTGGTTCTGACTCAAGGTCTACTGAGAGGTAGTGATGTCATCTGTCAACATGGATACAGCTCCAGGGAAGATCTACTTCGCCGCTTGTACATGCAGCAGTTGCCTTAGACTTGGACCACGTGTGTCGTTCCAAGGATGGCTTGCATGTCCTCGGGATGTTTCAGCTGGCTTCCAAGGAGAGGGAGATCCAAGAGTGGAGAATGGAGTGGAATCTGCGGTGGCTCGTGAATGTTGCAGAGTGTGAGATTATTCCGGGCCAGGAGGAGTCTTTATTGCCCAAGCTTGGTGAGAGCAGCTCCCACTAAACTCCAGGAGCAGCTGTGCTGGACGTCAGTTCAGTGAGCTTGAATGGCTCAGCAGGCAGGAAGGACTGAAGGCTCACAGGCAGCCTCTGGAGCCAGTTTCACACCTTCAGTTAACCTGAATGGACCAGAGGAGATAGGAGGGGTGGGTGTGGACACTGTGCTTTCACACTGTCTGCTTTTGATTAACCTGACAAGAGGCTGGCTAACTCAGCCGGCTGCACCCCATCACAGCAATCTAATCTTGGCAGTAACACAGTATCATTTTTGCTGTAATATATTATCAGTTGTGCTAGGGGAGAGAAGGAAGAAAGGGAGAGAGAAGAGAGGGAGAGAGGAAAGAAAGAGGAGGAGAGAGGGAGAGAAGGAGAGGGCAAGAGAGAGGGAGAGGAAAGAGGGGAAAGAGGGAGAGAGGAGAGAAGAGAGGGAAGAAGGGAGAGAATCTTTCATCCATCTGCTGATTTATTTCCCTTGTGGCCACAGCAGCATGGGCTGGGCTAGGCTTAAATTCAGGATCTAGAGCTCCATGCAGGCTTCCTACATGGGTGACAGGGAACTCATACAATAGATGACATCTAAAGATAATGTTTTCTGAGTCACGAGATTCATTTGTTAGCAGGAAGCAGAGGAGCACCCCAACGTGAGAATGGCTGTCCAAGTAGCGACCTAGCCTTCTACTGCACCATAACACCTATGCCCTTCCTTTTATTTTTGAAGGCACAGTGACAATAGTCCAACCACCTGAGAACTGGATTAATTTCCCATTTGTACTTAGTGTTATCTGAAGTACTTAGTATTTGTTATTTTATGTAAAGCTGGTATTTTATGTCCATAACTCCAATTTTTGAGTTTAGAACAAGCCCTGAAGGTTTAATTTTAACATCAAATAGAAGTCTTTCTATACAAATACCTACATAAAATTAAAAGCGTGGAAAATATAAATTTTGTGGCTTAACTAGTATTTATTGACCTTACCTAATTGTACAAGGCCTACAGCTAGGTATTCTGTGGTTACAAACCCCAATAAAGCGTGTCCCTGCCCTGGAGGAGTCCTGAAGAGGGGAGGACTGTCCTGTGGATCGTAGGGAGCAGGAGTTACAGGAAGGGCTATGTAGAGGGAAGAGGAGGTGTGAGAATTGAGGAACATGCCTGATGGAATGCCTTTTGCTGTTGCAAGGTCAGTACAGTTTCTGGTTTGTGCTGTAGTTCTGTGTTGCAGTAAGTGGAATTGATAAATTACTTAGTTCTATATTTTAAAGGTTACCTTTCTAAAATGACTAAATGGTATTGTGTTTCATCACATAAGGCCATTACGCAGGGAAAGAAATTTGCCTGTATTCCAAGTAGTCTTAGATTAATGTGTGCTTATAGAGTTGTATTTCTAGAGCCTGGCGTGATGGCTCAGTAGCTTAAATTCTCACCTTGCAAGTATGGGGATCCCAGATGGGTGCTGGTTCACATCCAATTGCTCTACTTCCCATCCAGCTCCCTGCTTGTGGCCTGGGAAAGTAGTGGAGGACGGCCCAAAGCCTTGGGATCCTGCACCTGTGTGGGAGACTGAAAGAAGCTCCTGGCTTCTGGCTTCGGATCTGCTTAGCTCTGGCCCCTGAGGCATTTGGGGAATGAACCAGTGGACGGATCTTTTTGTTTCTCCTTCACTCTGTAAATCTGCTTTTCCATCAAAAATATATAAATATTTTTTAAAGATAGAATTAGATCTCTAAAAGTTGATTTTAAGATCAGTTGTTGCTGTTGTCATTATTTTGCTTAGTCATTGTCTCTCCCCTTTGTCATTGTTGCTTAATGTTGCTTCTGATTTTTTTGTGGACTGAAAAGTGCAATAACCAAGCCTGATGCGATTACTTGAAGTAAGAACACATGAGATTCCTTCCAAAAGTTTCTTTCAAGTAGTTCAGTCTGAATTGAGCTTCAGTTTATTTTTAGTCTACCTATTTGTGGCCCATCTTAACATCTGTGCAGGACTTGCTGTCCAAGGCGTGTGTGCAGGTTTTAAACATTGCCATTGATAGACAGGATGTTATTTAGGTTTGTGCAGGCTTTTGTCTCTGTGCGGTCATCACAGACTACAGCGTAACTCTGCAAGTTCAGTTTTATGTCCTTAAGCAAATTGTTGGAACTTTCTGGGTTTCCTTTGAAAAGTGCTCTCTTCCTTATGGGATTGATATCAAGGGTAAGGGACTGCAGTCAGGGATAGGACATGACCAGGCGGTCAGTCTCCCTCCTCTGGGAGTCATTTTTTCCTCTGGGAGATTGGCTTTGCACACAGTCCCCTTGTGCCTGCTAACAAATGCTTTGGTCACCAGGGTCTGCAGTGCAATCCGCTTTGTCCAGGATGTGCTGGTTCATGTGCAATGGCGGGGAAGACCAGCATAGTCCAGAAATCATATTTTCTTTCTGAGATCCTGAGTGTAACTTGTGCATATGGTATGGCCTTCTAAGTTTAGCTTCATTGCCGTGAAGTACCAGGAATCCGGCCCTTGCAAAACTTGTAGCAAGTAAACTTGTTCTCCAGGCATGCCTCAGGGATTAGATGTCCAACAGCAAGTTCAGCTGCTCCGTGGTGTTCACTCTCTGCCTAAGACTTACAATGATGGAACTCAGCCAGAGGCATCTCAGCCTCTGAAAAGAATAAGGCCAGAGGCTGAATGGGAGGATGTTAACAGTCACTGTAGATACACAAAGCTAACCAAACACTCAGAGTAAGGAATTTTTAAATTAAAGCTCTAGAGCATCCATTAATTACTTTGATTTTTTTCCCACTGGCTTACATATTTTTTGAGGTTACCCACCCTTGTGACTCATTCAATAGCAGCGGAGTCAGTGAAGTTGGCGTCTTTTTCTGGTCACCCAGCAAAATTGGGCCATCTCTGTCTTGGTGGAGTGTGTGGGGTGACGCACTTGCTTTCACAGTGGTCCTGCTGCTGCCATGTTGGCTTCTTGTTTCATTCTGGCTCGTTTCCGGCAGGCATCTGTAGCTTGCCAGCACTGAGAATGCTTCCTCCACCTTTCTTCTGAACATTATGGTTCTTGTGTGTTTTCATCTCATCCATTCCCTGGGAGCTGAGTTGGAGCTAAGACATTCTGCTCTTGTTTTACTTAATTTTCCATCTGAAAGATGTAAAAAGAGACCAGAAGTGGTGTAGGAGTGAGAGAGAGTGAGGGGAAGGGGAAGGCAGTGATGGAGACCGAGGGGGAGAAAACATGAATTGAAGTGAGTGGAAGTACCCTTATCTGCTGCTTCACTTTGCATGTGCCCTCCAGGCTTGCCGAGAGGTTGAGGGCCACAACAGCCCTGAGCCAACTTGAGAGCATGCTTGAGAGTGTGCTGCAGGCATCCTGCCTCCTGGGGCTCACTCTAAGCAGTATGCCTCAGGCAGCATTCTTCACTCTGAAAAGGCAGCCCAAACCTTGCGGGCTGTAGAGAGAGCCGTCCTGGCCGCCACTTGACTTGCCAGTATGGTAGTGCTGCCTGTGAAGTTGCGGCTGCTAGGACACTGGTGTCCCACAATGAGGGCCTCTTCTCGTACTGGCAGCTCTGTGTCTGATCCAGCTTCCTGCTGACATGCTGGGAAGGCAGAAAATTAAAGTCCAAATGTCTGAGCTCTTGTCACTCCTGTAGGAGACACATGTGGGATTTTGGAATCCTGGCCTTGTCCCGAGTAAGCCTTAACTGTTATATGGATGGTATTGTGGGTTCCAGGTCTTGGCTTGACTCAGTCCTGGCTGTGATACAGATGGGGTTATGGGTGCCAGGCGTTGACCTGACTTGGTTCTATTTGTTATGAGGATGGCATTCTGGAATCCTGGCCTTGTCCTAACTCAGTCCCATCTCTTGCAGACATTTGTGGGTGAGCCTGCTGATGGGAGGTCTCTCTGACTCTCACTCTTGATCTCACTTGCTCTGTCTTAAAATGAATCAATATTTAAAGAGATTGATGTTAGAATAGATTTAGTAATTTATTAAAAACTCACAAAGAAGGGTTAATTTATTAAATGCAGAAACGTTTTGGAACGCCTTTCCCACTTCAGAATTTGGGTTTGATGTCTATTTAGAAGGGTGTTACAATGAGCAACTAAGATGTATTTCAATTTATGAAGCTATCACTTCCTTTAGACAAGTCCTAGAACATAAATTTGCTTTCTTTTAAAAACGTCTTTAATGAAAATTGAGGCTATTCCCATGTTTTGAAGAACACCAATTTTTGATAATAAGGGTTTTGGAAGATTAGTAAAGATCATTTTGGGTTTCCTGGATTTTTTGAAGTTCACTCTTGATCCTGTGCTTCATGAGGGAGAGGACTGCTTCAGGGTTGTGGATGGGATCAGGAAGATGAAACAAAGCTGTGTGTTTTCACCCGATTTGCTTGGGTGTAGAACTAGACTCATATGCAGACTCCATCATGGCTTGGATGGCCTTTGGTAAGTTCTGTTGCCATTTACCCTCTGCCAAGTACCTGTTCAGGTGAGGGTTATGGGACCTGGCATGATGGCTCAGTGGCTAATTCCTCCCTTGCACGCACCAGGATCCTAATGGGCATTGGTTAACTTCCCATTCCCAGCTGTTCCACTTCCCATCCAGCTCCCTACTTGTGGCCTGGGAAAGCAGTAGAGGACGGCCCAAAGCCTTGGGACCCTGCATCCATGTGGGAGACCTGGAGGAAGCTCCTGGCCCCTGGCTTTGGATCGGCTCAGCTACTTTTCGAGTGAACCAGTGGATGAGATATCTTTGTCTCTCCTTTGTTTTGAATAAATCAGTTTTTTAAAAAAGATGAAGATTATGAACATTATACTACTTTTTTTGAGTTGTGGGTGGAATGAAGGCATCCATACCTGTGCCATACGTGCAGTAAGACATTTTTTTAAAAGACAATACCGTTTAATCAATTGATAAACTATCAAACTTCTACGAAAATATTACCTTTCCAACTGTGAGTTAATAACCTCTTCCTGTTCAAAAACTTTATAGTTGAAAACAAAATAGATCAAAGGTTTTATATAATGCTAATTTAGAGAAAGTAGAGAAGACATAAAGCTTTAGTGGATCCCCTTTGAGATTTCCACTAAGGCAAGTCACTTTGACATTATTTTAAGGCATGGTGTTTTTAACAGGCATTTTTATTTCTTTCATACGGAATATTTTGAATGATCTTCAAAAGGGCAGCCATTTCCAGCATTAATTCATTTTATTCAGGGATGATGAACTTCAAAGCAGCAAAACTCAATTAAGTGAAATAGTCAGGAAGTGGAATATTGTGGTGAATTTACTTGTCATTGCTACATAGAAAACTTACTGCTTTGTCTGCCAATGCATTCTGGTCGGTGACTTCACTGAATGTGAACTTGCATTGAAAGCTCTGTGTCATAAACATATATTTACATTTACTTATATTGACGCACACATATTTATAAGCACACATACACATCATATTTGCCCTAAAACAATGAAAGAGATTCGACTGGAGAAAGTTTTTATCATGTCAAGTTGTTCTGCTGAGAAGTTTCTAGATGACATTGATTGTTAAGTTGGTCCGAGTGGACATCACTGGAAACACGAGTTCTTACCCTGTTTTCAATGTATATCGGATAGAAAGTTCCAAGTAAATGCAGGCTTTGTTCTTTTTGTATAGCAGTGAATTACCCTTATTAGATCTGGATTGTTCCTTCTAAAACTTAAAAACAGAGCAAACCTTTAAGTTCGCTCTGAAGCTACTTGGTATTATACAAACTGACGAGTGCTGGTGACTGTAGAGAACCAGTAAGAGGCAAAAAAAAATTCATAGTTCCAATAACCTGAGAGAACTTCATTAAAATTCTGTTGTTTAGCCTTATTTATAGAATTACAGGCAAGTGGATGTGCATTTGTATTTTTTATAACTTAAATTGATGTTTTGCTTCATGTATTATTCACCTTATAAATTTCAGTGACGTAAAGAAAAGGTAGATGAAAAGACCCAAAACGAGGAACAAAGATATGGTCTTTTCTTCACCCTCAGACACACACATGCACGCACGCACACACACACATGCGTGCACACACACACACACACACGCACACACACACGCACACACACATGCGCGCGCGCACACACACACACACACACACACACACACACACACACACACACACTTATCTGTCCTTAATCCACATTGCAGAGTTTATTGAGTATACAAAGATGTAGGTTAGTTTAAACTTTGTCTTATTCTGCAAGAATTGTCAAATTCTACTATTTATATGCCAATAGTAAACTTTTTTCAGAATTCAGAAAAACTTTTTTGAATAATAGTTATTAAGAAGTCAAATTTAAGAGAGATAACTTTTTTACTTTATTGTCTGAGTGTTGAATGATAAGTTTTATCACAGTAATTTTTTTTAAAGATTTGTTTATTTTTATTTCAAAGTAAGATATACAGAGAGGAGAGACAGAGAGGAAGATATTCCATCCAATGATTCACTTCCCACGTGACCACAACAGCTGGAACTGTCCGGAGCCAGGAGCCAGGAGCCAGGAGCCTCTTCCGGGTCTCCCATGCGGATGCAGGTTCCCAAGGCTTTGGGTCCTCTTCCACTGCTTTCCCAGACCACAAGCAGGGAGCTGATGGGAAGCGGGGCTGCTGGGATTGGAACTGGCACCCAAATGGAATCCTGGCTCATTCAATGTGAGGACTTTAGCCACTAGGTCACCGTGCCAGGCTGCACAGTAACTTTTTGTTGGTTTGTTTTATTTCACAATGAGAAGGAATGCAAACTTATCAGGAAAATACATCCACAAATTATATATATTTGTTCTTGGTAGCTGAATTTCTAATCATTTCTAATAATTCTGTAAGCAAAATCTTATGAATATTTTTTTTGATTTATTTTTATTATTTTTTTATTGGAAAGGCAGATATACAGAGAGGAGAGAGAGAGAGGAAGATCTTCCATCCGATGATTCACTCCCCAAGTGAGCGCAACGGGCCGATACTATGCCGATCCGAAGCCAGGAGCCTCTGCTGGGTCTCCCACAGGGGTGCAGGGTCCCAAAGCTTTGGGTCATCCTCGACTGCTTTCCCAGGCCACAGGCAGGGAGCTGGAAGGGAAGCGGGGCTGCCGGGATTAGAACCGGCGCCCATATGGGATCCCGGGCATGCAAGGCGAGGACCTTAACCACTTGCGCCACCGTTCCGGGCCCTATGAATATTATTTTAATTCTGTAATGTACTATGAGATATCTATTTTCATCAGATTTATAGTGATACCTTATGCGTTGACTTAAAGCTTCCTGAAAGCTTTAACTGAAAGCTGAAAGCTTCCTTTTTCTTAGTTGTGAAATTGAAGGCCTAGAAATCACTGTTCTCCACTGTAGGAAACATTAGGCAAGCAATGGTAACTCACTACCAGGTTTCATCCATGTTCTTTTCAACTTCATTCAACTCGGAAGGAAGGGTTGGTGGAAATATTTACTTTCTGCCACATATAGGAATACATATTATTTATACTTATAATGTAGAATTGTTCTTTCTCTGCATTTAAGAATTTTTTATGAGTCGACCTTATTTTTATTTCTTGAGTGGTGGTGGTATAATTTCTGATGCATTTATTATTGGGATAATTGTTTGAGGGCTGTAACTGCTTTGTCAACTAGTTTTTAGTAGTCTGCTTTTCATAACTTCAGAAATACCAACTGGGAATGCTGCTTAGGATGCAAAACGTTGGTATTAACGTGTAGTGTGGGTTTAGAGTTGGGTATCTGTAATATAATGTCTGGTAGAAGTTGGTATTATTATGCTGTTTGGGGTGAGAGTTGGATATCCAACTTCTACCAGACATCATATTACAGATACTCAACTCTAAACCCACATTGCACGTTAATACCAACTTTTTTTCATTAGTAATGTAACCCTTCAGAAAGTCTAACAGTGAGAGAATTACCAAAAAGTTTAATGCATCCTAATTTAGTGCCTGTAAATGGAAGTATTGGTTAATGAGAAGTACGTTGATGATTAAACAGAGGAAGTTGGTAGCTTGCTTGTTCATCCACAAATTGCTCGTGACTTGAGAGTAAAAGCCCTTGGCACACAAACTGAAAAGGGGCGGGAGGGTGTAGTTATTAAGATTGCGCCTAATGTATGAATTTAAGAACATTTTTTCTTCAGTAGTTGAGCATTCTTCTGCAGTATGAAGGGGTTTCCAAGGGTTTATGGAGAATATGCAGTTGTGCATGTACGTTGAACTATTTTTTGCACTAAAATGAATAACTTAATTCCATTTGTCCCTGAACTTTGTGGAGGAATGGGGTATATGTAAGCTCTTAGTTACATCTTGTCTGCAAGGTGATAAGAATAGAATGAAATCTTTAATGGAATAACTGCTTGTTCTTCCTGTGGATTCTTGATTTGTATGTTTCGATGGAAAAAAGAAAGTACAAGCGCAACTGAAGCTTGCTAATGAGTCTGTTTGAAGGCTATAATTATAATTAGTTTTATCCTCCATTGCTTGAGTGTGAGTATGTAGGATAATCAACGCCAGCTACTCATGTCCAGATCCCTGTGAGTGGTAAACCGGTGGAGTTTGGAGCTAGTGTGTTTATTCTGTGCCTGAACTTCCTGTTTTCACCTACCTCCCAATTACTTGCAGCTGTCAAAATAATTGTACTCATTTTCAGATACTTTGTAGAAGGAAAAGGGCTTGAAGCCCTTCATTCACTCATCAAGAGTCTTAAGCTCTTCAGTTAAAAGATACCACCCAGCCTGCTCTCTCTTTGGATCTTTCTGGGCCAGCAGTCTTCTGGACATTACCGTTAATGTCTTAGGGTCATAAAGGTTTCATCCGGCCATTCCATAATTCTGACGCATTATTGCTATTAAAGCAGATTAGATAATGTTATACCAGGAAGAGGTCTTAAAGGTCAGTTGATAAGCCCTTTAATTTTACCAGTGATGAGGCACAAAGCACTAAAGACTTTTGAGATTCAAAATGAAACCACGTTTCTGGAGTTCTCAGACGTGTGCAGGTCTCTGCCCTCTGTGGAGGAGAGCCCATCATTCTCCTGCCTTGGAGAAGGGCCTCCCGCAGAATTGGTGATTATTCCCCACATGCTCAAGGGTTAGTGTGAGGGGAGTGAGGATGCATATAAAAGACAAGGAAAACCAAGCAAGCACACTATTTGGGCCCAAGTGCAATTGCAGCAGCATTTGTATGTGTGGGAGTGTGGGGGGAGGGGTTGGAGGTGGGAGCCTACTTTATTATTCATTCAGTGTCAGAAAAGCATAATGTGTCTTCATGTCTCATACACATAAGGAAAAAGAGCCCCCTGGCAGACACTGTAAATGTGGTACAGTACAACCTCTTCGTTTCTGTGTCCTGAGTTTGAAGTTACTGAAAATCACAGGTAACAGAAAAATAAGAACTTGTGTTCTTTTACCGAAAGACTTTTCCTAAAAGCCAGCGTTTGCCAGAATTCTGCTATTGTGACTCTTCACTGAAATTCACGTTCCTGAGAGTGTTCCAAGGGGCCGGAACAGGGACTCAACTGACTAATCCTCTGATTGCAAGCACTGACACCCTACGTGGACACTGGTTTATGTCCCAGCTACTCCACTTCCCATCCATCTACCTGCTTATGACCTGAGAAAGCAATGGAGGATGGCCCAGAGCCCAGGAAATCCTATACTCACTTAGGAAACTCAGAAGAATATCCTGGCTGTTGGCTTCGGATCAGCTCAGCTCCAGCCATTGTGACCATCTGGGGAGTGAACCAGTGGGTGGAAGTGATCTCTCTCTCCCTTTCAATTTGTAAATCTGTCTCTCCATTCCAACTAATTTAAAAAGACTTTTGTTATGTTTTATTTATTTGAGAAGTGGGGGAAGGTACAGGAAAGAGAGAGAGGAACAGGAACAGAGAGAGGGAGGAAGGAAAATGAAAGGGAAAGAAGACAAGGAAGGAAGGAAGAAAAAAGAATGAAAGAGAAAGAAAGAAACAAAGGGAAAGAGAAGAAGAAAGGGAGGGAGGGAGGAAGCGAAGAAGGGAGGAAAGTAAGGAGAGAAGGCCAAGTTTCCATCTGATGGTTCACTCCCCAGGTGAGCATGCCTGTAGAAATGGGTTGGGGTTGAAGCCTGGAGCCTGCAGCACGGTCCAGCAGTCCCATTCTGAACTCAGGCAAACGTCGTGTGAGCCATTGCCATCACTGCACGGAATCTGCATTGGTGAGAAACTGGAGCTAGGAACCAAAGGTGGGAATCAGACTGAGACACGCTGGGCATGGCTAATGTCTGTGCCTCTAACCGAAGTGGAGAGAATGCACTGAGGCTGTCATGGTAGATGCCCCGAGATGAGTGATGGGGTCATGACCTGATGAATGTGGTAAGCTGACTTTGCTAAATTGAAATGTTTTAGTCCACTGAGCTCATGGTTAGCAAGTCCGCTTTGGACACCTGTTCACTCTTGTGATTGTGCCGCTGACCAGGAGCTGCCACTTGTCTGTCTGAAGAAAGTTCAAAATTCACACCATGATTCCTGCAGAATACAAATCGCTTTTGCATCATCGTGAAGAGAAGAAAGCCCATGAGTGGAGCCATCTTCAGTCAGGGCTGGTCTGTTTTCCTCTCCACTATTGGTGTGCTTGTATAAAATAATAGAGTTCTGGGTCCGGTGTGATAGTGTAATGGTTAGGGTCCTCGCCTTGAACGTGCCGGGATCCAATATGTTTGCAGGTTCTAATCCTGGTGGCTCCAGTTCCCATCCAGCTCCCTGCCTGTGGCCTGGGAAAGCATTGAGGACGGCCCAAAGCCATGGGACCCTGTACCCACGTGGGAGTTCCAGAAAGAAGTTCCTGGCTCCTGGCCTTGGATTGGCGCAGCACCGGCCGTTGTGGTCACTTGGGGAGTGAATCATCGGACGGAAGACCTTCCTCTCTGTCTCCTCCTCCTCTCTGTACATCTGCCTTTCCAATAAAAATAAAAAATAAATCTTAAAAAATAATAGAATTCTGAAGTTGTTGATAACTCCACTCTCCAACCTCTTTTGTTGCTGAAGGACCAGAAATGTGCAGTTTCTTGTGACTGTAGAACTGGTTAGTGTTCGATGCCTGGAACAGGAATCTTGGTGCAGGCAGTGTTATTGTCCCCAAACCTCGAGTACTTGGAAGTCCTCATTAAATTATCCCTCGTCACTCTATTTTTTCCTGTTTCTGTTCTTTCTTTTCACTTTTCTTTCAAGTAAACCTATCTCAGCCTTATTTATTTTCAGTAGATTTAATCTGAACTCTGAAATGGTATTGAGAAGGAAAATTGGAAGTCTAATGAAAATGCTGTCTTTGCAGTGTTTTCTTTCTCTTAAGCTTCAGTCATGAGTTTACTGATTTTACTGTGCTGATTTAAAAAGAATTTGCATGTGTTACTAAACATCTGTATTCTCTGACATTCATATAGAACTTTTTGATGTTATCAGCCAATTTCTGTGCTTATATTGATATACGCAGCTGTTTCAAATTTAAAATTTCTTTTTAAAAAAGATTATTTTATTTTTATCGGAGAGGCAGATTTATAGAGGAGAGGAGAGATAGAAAGATCTTCCATCTGTTGGTTTACTCCCCAGGTGGCCAGCCAGGAGCCAGGAACTTCTTTCTGGGTCTCCCATATGGGTGCAGAGTCCCAAGGCTTTGAGTCATCCTCGACTGCTTTCCCGCTTTCCCAGGCCACAAGCAGGGAGCTGGATGGGAAGTGGAGCTGCCGGGATTAGAACCGGTGACCATATGGCATCCTGGTGCTTGGATGGGGAGAATTAGCCAATCAATCCACTGAGCCAAGCCCAAATTTAAAATTTCTTAAAATGTGACTTTCAGGAGTCTGTGTTAATTATGTGAATGATAACATTTCCATCTGTAAATTTTATGAAGTAAAATTTGTTGGAAGGGGGCAGACCTTCGGTGTAGCACTGGCGATCTCCCATGTCTGAATACTTGGTTCAAGTCCTGACTCCCGTTGTCATCCTGTTTCCTGTCACTGCACACCGTGGGCGGTGGCGGTTGATAACTTAGCTTCTTGGTTCTTGGCCCCCCTCCTGGCTTCTGTCTGACCCAGAACTGACTGTTGCAGGTGTTTGAGGAGAAAATCAGTGAATGGAAAGTCTCTCTCTCTCTCCCCCTCTCTCATTTCTCTACTTTCAAATAAATGAAAATCAGTGAATTGTAAAAAGCTAAATAAAACTGGCAGGAAGAATAGTACGTTGTTTTCAGCATGTGAGGTCTTAGATTCAGTCAGTGTTTGTGTACTCCAGTCATTTAGGTTCCCTCACCGAGCTGGACTTAGGGCTGGGAGGGAGATACGCAGATGATGGGACCAGCTTTCTGGAGAGTGATCTGCAATGCAGTGGGAGCCACTGAAAGTATCACACTATGACTGTGGATGGAGACAGCCTGAAGCTAGTGCCCTGTACAAGAGGGGCAGGAGAATTCCAAACGCCTTCAGCATCCACCAGGCCTGCTGGCAAAGGCAGACACTGACCTGCCTTTACCATCTTTGTCTAGCTTCCTGCTGATGTGCATGCTGGGGAGGCAGCAGGTGACAGCTCAATAGCTTGGTTCTCGGCCACCTTCCCTGTGAGACCCAGCTGGAATTTGTGACCCCGGGCTTCCGCCTGGCCCAGGCCCAGTTGCTGTGGGCATTTGGGGGATGGACCAGCCAGTAGGAGCTCTCCCACTATCATTCTTTCCATTTCAAATTAAAGAATTAGCTAATTAATGTTACAAAATGTCCAGTATGGAACCCTGAAGTAACTTTTTTTTTTTTTTTGCCGCCTCCTTTCTCCTTGGTCCATATTTCATATGGAAGCTAGCCCAGAAATGCTAGCTTTAGTCCTCTGGTTAGAGGGGCAGGGGCATCTTGTCTGGGAGTGAGCACGAAAGCTTTTCTTTTACTGGGTGCTTTTCCACCTGCTTCGTTTTAAACAGCAGACTACTGCGTAAAGAAGATGCACTAGCCCCAGATGACCCCATTTCATGTGCCTAGATATTTATGGAAGGCACCTGGTATTTTTTTTTCTGATGGCTGTAATAACATTTCCAATGGATATTTATTCCCAGGCATGTGTGCTCACAGTTGCAAATGTGAAATGTCTTTATAGACATGTCTGTCCCCAAAAAGAAAATGGAAAAAGAAAAGGAATTCGGGATGCAGAAAAGATGGAAACCATGTCTGTGCTCCTACAGAATGAAAGGCCAAATAAATCATCCATGTGACTTAGAGCAAGACAGAGATTCCACCAGAGCTATCCCAGGTGAAGATGGAGGGGACTGTGTTTCGGAAAACCTTGAAGGCGTTGTGAAACTGACAAGTGAGTGAAAGTCAGTCAGTCATGGAGAGACTTTGGCCCAAAATGTTCTGGGAGACATGGAAGTAGAAAACAGTGACACATGTAATGTATTTTATATTTTATTTCAATTCTAAACTGAAAATGTCATGATGTTACAACAAAAATGGATGATGCTTGTTTCAGTGTATCTCTAAATTTTTATGAACTCTGCGGCTCAATGGATTTGTGGGAAGAGGTCTCTGTCAGCATTCCAATTAGGAATCAGCATCGTCAGTGCCCCACAGCATTCCCTCCTGCTCTCTCTAGACCATTCCACTCTCCCGGGCACAGGACGAGCAGCCCGGCTGGCTTCTTTCACCATGGGTTTTGTGTGCTTGTTTGGGAGCTTTTTATAGATAGAATCAGTAAGTGCCACTTTGCTGTCTGGCTTCTTCCCCTGGTGTTTTGATTGTGAAAATCATCAGGCTGTTATGTTACGTTTGCTCACGTTGCTGAACGGAGTTTTACTTGTTGAACACTGCAGTTATTCATCTTGCCCTGATAGGCATGGGTGGTGGTTCCAAGTCGGAGTCGCTTCCAGTACTGCTGCTATGAGCGTTCTTGTATGTGACTTCTGGTGAGAAAGTATTTTGTTGTGTATTTGTTCTGTATTTTGTTGGTGTTTGTCTAGGAGCAGAAGTTAGAGGCCATAACATATGCCTTCTCAACTGTTGGGAACACTGTGAGCTTTCTAATTTATTTCAATCTATACATCCACCAGCGAAGTATTTCCTGCATGTTCTTGCTATCTGTTGGTATTCTCTTTTTTGTAACATCTACTTTGATGGGAGAAGTTGTATTGCGCTGTGATTATAATTTACATTTTCTTGGTACCAAAGTTAGTGAGCACCTTTTTAAGTCTGCTGAGGTCATTAGGGTGCTTTCATGTGCTTGTTTATATTCTTTGCCATAGCTTTTTCACTTCCATAAAATTTTGATTGTACCATTGGAAAACAGAACAAAATAAGGCAACTTTCTATGAAATTGTCTTATTGGCAAAATTAGAGATGTTCTTACTTTAAAACAATGTGGAAATTTAACTCTCATCTCAGTGTTTTCTGAGCCAGTTCATTAAGCCATTCTTTGGGGTGCCTGTATCCCATAGTGGAGTGTCAGGGTTCAAGTCCAGTTCCACTCCTGATTGCCGCTTCTTGCTAGTGTGTAACCTGCAAGGCAGCAAGTGGTGATGCCAGTGGTTGGTTCCCTTCCCTTCCCTTCCCTTCCCTTCCCTTCCCTTCCCTTCCCTTCCCTTCCCTTCCCTTCCCTTCCCTTCCCTTCCCTTCCCTTCCCTTCCCTTCCCTTCCCTTCCCTTCCCTTCCCTTCCCTTCCCTTCCCTTCCCTTCCCTTCCCTTCCCTTCCCTTCCCTTCCCTTCCCTTCCCTTCCCTTCCCTTCCCTTCCCTTCCCTTCCCTTCCCTTCCCTTCCCTTCCCTTCCCTTCCCTTCCCTTCCCTTCCCTTCCCTTCCCTTCCCTTCCCTTCCCTTCCCTTCCCTTCCCTTCCCTTCCCTTCCCTTCCCTTCCCTTCCCTTCCCTTCCCTTCCCTTCCCTTCCCTTCCCTTCCCTTCCTTCCCTTCCCTTCCCTTCCCTTCCCTTCCCTTCCCTTCCCTTCCCTTCCCTTCCCTTCCCTTCCCTTCCCTTCCCTTCCCTTCCCTTCCCTTCCCTTCCCTTCCCTTCCCTTCCCTTCCCTTCCCTTCCCTTCCCTTCCCTTCCCTTCCCTTCCCTTCCCTTCCCTTCCCTTCCCTTCCCTTCCCTTCCCTTCCCTTCCCTTCCCTTCCCTTCCCTTCCCTTCCCTTCCCTTCCCTTCCCTTCCCTTCCCTTCCCTTCCCTTCCCTTCCCTTCCCTTCCCTTCCCTTCCCTTCCCTTCCCTTCCCTTCCCTTCCCTTCCCTTCCCTTCCCTTCCCTTCTAAATAAATAAATAAATAAATAAATAAATAAATAAATAAATAAATAAGAAATTTAGAAGTGAGTTAGAAGAGAAGCCTGACTCATTTTCCTACACCTCCAATCTGTCAATTTTGAACCCTGTTTTTCCCCTGTAACACTGATTAATGTGTAAGATACTATTTCACTTATTTCTTATGCTTAATGTTTATCATGTATGTTTCTCTGCGAGAAATTCCCTAAAGTAAATTGTTGATACCATTTTACCCACAGTATTTTTTCCAAATATGAGAATAACACCTGGCTACAGTTGATTCTTGGCAAGTGTTGGTTTGTTTTGAGGAATGAACTATGTGTCACTCAGAAAAGATGAGACTTTATGTGGTAATTATAAGCCTGGTGTCTAGGTTTGTTTTCGTTTTTCACATTTTGAAATGAATACTTGAATTGGGACTTCGGATAAGGGCGGACTAGTTTCTGTACTGCACTTAACTGAAGAGAAACCAGTGGTGGCCAGTCTGATTTATCTCACTTGGGAGCATTCCCTGCAATATAGTCTTCAACCTTCTAGGGGTTAATTGTTTGAATACTGGATTTTGTGTTGGTCCCTTTTTGTTAATATTGCTTTAACGTCCATAGAGGAACCTGCGGGGAAAATGTTTATAAACATGAGATATATTTTATGTTTAGTTGTATACCAGTTTCCAAGAGTCTATAGACGTTAATTCCTAGTCCCATTTTACAGTACCGCACCTTTGCGTCCTTAGCATGTCCTCACCTCAGTCGGAGGGCACCAGAGCGACCTGTCTCTCCCTGTCTGTCTCCCCTTCATCCACCCATTCTCTCTCCCCCGCATTTTCCTCTTTGTTCGTGAAGTACTTGGAGGTTATCAGTTTAGATCTGACTGCTAGACAAGGAGACTATGACACTATAGGATCCGTTTACTTAGATCTACTTTTAGAGCTGTTGCTTCTGTTACAGTGAGTCCACGTTTCTAGTATGCGTGTACACACGTGTCTGTGTTATAGTGAGTCGACGTATCTAGTATGTGTGCGCGTCCGTGTTATAGTGAGTCGACGTTTCTAGTATGCGTGTACACACGTGTCCGTGTTATAGTGAGTCCACGTTTCTAGTATGTGTGTGTGTACACGTGTCCGTGTCTTGGGGAATGTGCTCTTGGTCGTGTGCAGCCCCTCATGCACAAATCACTATTATCCTCTCTGCTCTCAGTTCCTGTTTACAAATCCGTCAGCTCAGAGGTCACAGTGTCTTTCCAGGCTCTCAAGCCTTTGGGGTCCTCTGTCCTCGCTGGGTCTACCTCGCTGCCCTCTTTCGGTAATTTGAATTGGTCGGTTCTGAGACATCTGTGAAAGCGCGTTCTACATGATGCCTGGAATGTTGCTGGTCATGATGTCAGAGTTCTTCACAGCTGAGAATGCGTCCACAAGGAGTGAGAAGTTTTGATGATGACTGTGATTGTTGGTGACTCCCTACTTGAACAAATGCCAGAGAGGAGACCAGCAACAAGTGCGTGTGAAGCAGGCCAGTGCAAGCCCAGTGCAGGGGCCAGCTCCACGAGGTGGTGCGTCCAGGGAGAAGCCTTGGTGTAATGTGGTCCACTAGTTCTAATCAGGGTGAACATGTTCACTTGAACTACTTCATAAACTGAATGCATTAGCAACTTTAAAATAGACCCTTGTGTGAAAATCATATATACTTCATTGTACAGGCCAAAAAGAAAGAAAAAAAAAAGTTGCAAGTGACGGTCATTAGAAAATAATTAATCAAACTGTTCTTTTTCTCAGCTTTCTGAAAGCATCAGGGTTATGATTTACGCACCGCTCCACTGACATACAGCATTTATATTTAGTCTCTGTTGTGTTGCCCGCATGTTCTCTGAGATACTTCACTGCTAATGAGCACCAAATGTGGAAATTCAGTTTAAAAATTCCAGGCAGGGCAGGCATTTAGCCCAGCAGTTAAGATATTACCTTTGCCTATACCTACAATGCCATGAAACACTTAAATAGAAGAATATTAAGCTTGTAACTGTTACTAAAGGACTACACTGCTGTGATAATATGGGGGGAAATGGTGGGAGGGGAAAATGAGGAGGGGACAGAGGACTCTAAACCCACACAACTGTATCATGGAAAATGATAACAATGAAAATGATAACAATGATAACAACTAGATGCCAGTGCAGAGATGGCTCAGGCTACTTGCTGCCCCGACGGGAGACCTGAATTGAATTCCTGAATCCCGGTTTGAGCTTTGCTCCAGCCCCAGGTATTGTGGGCATTTGGGCGTGAACCATTAGAGGAATTTCTCTGTTTCTGTCTCTTTATCAAATAAACAATTTTATTATTATCACTACTGGGGCCTTAAGGAATGGCATATGGAAGAAGGAAATTATGAAATATCTTCTAAATGCAGTCATCTTTGAAAAAATACCGCTGAATACCATGGGATATTAGGGACTGGGGGGTTATGATTAAGAGAAGGAAGAAGGTTGCTACCAGTGTCGACCATCAAGGCCTTAGCTTCTTAGCTCGGTTACTCAAGCACTGATCATTTGTTGCGATGTTTATTGACTGCCTACATGGAGTGTTTGTGTTTCTGCAGTATGATAATAAACCAGAAGGTTTTGCTCTGATTTTCTGTTTTTGTTGAATAGATAGGTAGTAAGCGGCTTGGGATTGGTGCTGCATAGAGAGGCAAATCAAGGAAGACCAAGTGTTGAGGATGGAGAGAAGCTTGCGGTTTGATGTCTTTTTAGTAATGATATGTTAGTGGCGGAGGTTGCCATTAGGACACCGGCAGAAAATGCTTGGCGGCTGTGGGAGAGGGCAGGCCGAGTTGCTGTGGGGAGCACCTGGCCTGTTTGTGGAGCAGCCAGGAGGCTGTGTGGCTGGAGTGTGGTCAGCTGGGGGTTTCACTCAGAGTGTGATGGGCAGCCTTGGGCCTTGACTGAGTAGGAAGAGGTTGACTAATCATGTTCTGCTGCAAGTTGTGAATCCAGCTAGAAAGGTTGCATTGAGAGATGTGAAGCGGACTTGGTGAGAAGTAAAAGGTGGCCTTGATTCTTCTGGGGTCCTAGATGAGAAGGGTTCAGGAGCTGTGAAGGTGGGTGCAGAACTCTGTGGAGACACCAAAGAGGCAGGTGTGAGGTACGCTGGCCTCCTGGGGCCTGGAGAAAGAGTCCAGTGTGTGTCCTGAAACGGGTAGCCTTGCCTGCTGGCCTGTCCCATTCATGGTTCTATGCAGGTTGTTTTCTGAGGATATATCCTGTATTCTTTCTCAGACTTACAGGATTCAGTGAAGGAAGGAAGGAAAGGTCATGGGAAACAAGTATCTGTTGTCATTTGTTTGCTGAGTGACTGTTCGAGCTCCACCCTACTTGTGCGAAGTGGAGCCTGTCCCAAACGGGACTTAGGGACCCTGACATATATCAACAACAGTAGAGCTGCAAAATAACACCTGCAAAGTGGTGTGTTCTGAGAACTGTATTGCAAAGATTTGTTTATTTGAAAGGCAGAGTGATGAGGGCAGGGGAGAAAGACAAAATGAACCAATATATTCAGTCTGTTGCAGTCCTCAAATGACTACAATGACCGGGCCAACCAGGAGCCTGAAGTGACATGTGGGTCTCCCCCGTGAGTGGCAGAAAACCAGGCATCTGGGCCGCAGGCTGCGTCAGGGCCACAGGCTGCGTCAGGGCCACAGGCTGCTGCTTTCCCAGGTGCATTAGCAGGATGCTGCTGCAGAAGCAGAGCAGCCAGCACTTTGGGCACGGGCAGCACACACAGGACTTGACCTGCTGTGCGCTTCTTTCTGTTCCTTCTCTTGTCTTCCTACTTAACGTCTGCAATCATAGTTATCAAAGGCATTTGTTCATTTAACTTTCTACCACATGTGAAGTGATACAGGGCCTTCCAAATCTTAATGTTTTTTTTATAAGTTGAGTTGTGCAACATTCAAACCTTTGTTTGTTTTGTAAAGGTAAAATATTCTCCTATATTCAGGACCAAAATGGCATTTCCTGAGTTCTTTAACTTCTGCTTAAAAAATGTTGTCCTCTCGGGCCCAGCGCGGTGGTGCAGTGGTTAAGGTCCTCGCCTTGCACACCCAGGATCCCATATGGGCGCCGGTTCTAATCCCGGCAGCCCTGCTTCCCTTCTAGCTCCCTGCCTGTGGCCCGGGAAAGCAGTCGAGGACTGCCCAAAGCTTTGGGAACCTGCACCTGCGTGGGAGACCCGGAAGAGGCTCCTGGCTTCGGACCGGCATAGCATGGGCCGTTGCACTCACTTGGGGAGTGAATCATCAGACAGAAGATCTTCCTCTCTGTCTCTCCTGTCTGTATATCCGCCTTTCCAATAAAAAAAAAATGTTGTCCTCTCTTAGTGAAAGGTGTTAAAACTTCAGTGATATTTTTTTGTCTAATTTTACACTATTGATGTCTAACTTTAAGTAGGAACAATGTGCCCTGAAATGACATGGGTATATATTTTGCCCATAAGGGAATATATACAGTTAATTTCTCTGCTATTTTCTGTTGAAAATCAGAGTTAAAATGGAAAGTTACTGAAGGAAGCAGGTGGGTTTTAAATTCCTGTATATTTTTGAGGAGTCATAAGCCCTGTTTTCATTCTTGACTTTTCAGCAGGCAAGGGAGGAGATGAGTGTTAACTAATCTTTATCTTCTTGTAATTCAAATCCCATTACAGCTGCAGTATTACTCTGCATTAAACTCTTGAGTGACAACATTGAATTATTATTTTTATACTTCTTTTGCTGTAAGCTTGTTTGGGAGTAGTCATGATGTGTAGATTTTGTCACAGGTGCTCTGGCTGCAGCTGCCAGGAGTGATGGCTCTGACTCGAGAGTCTGCATAGGAGAGACTGGTGTGGATGTGTGTGTGTGTGTGTGTGTGTGTGTGTGTGTGTGTGTGTGTGGTAGTAGTAGTAGTGAATTTTCCAGAACTACTGGGACACAAATACTCTATGTGGTTTGGCTTACTGACCTTTGATTTTATTTTAAAACTAATGATAATTTAAAGAGCATTTCTAAGGCAATTATTTTAAGAGACTAAAACCTAAGACTGCCGTTATTGTCTTCAGGGTTCTCTGTGTGTGCACTTTGTTGTTATTAGGCTTAATGGCAGGACTGGAAGGAATCATGAAAGGCGCTCTCTTTCCTTCTCTGGCACTCTTAAGATTTGTGATTTAATATTTATCCATGATGACAGAAGTAGAGTTACTTTGTCTTTTTCATATTTATTTATTTTATTGCAAAGGCAGATTGACAGAAGGAGACACAGAGAGAAAGATCTTCCATCTGCTGGTTCATTATCTAAGGGGTCCACCGTGGCTGGAGTTGAGCCGATCAGAAGCCAGGAACCTCTTCTAGGTCTCCCATGTGGGTGCAGGCTCCCAGGACTTTGGGCTGCCCTCTGCCTTCCCAGGCCACAAACAGGGAGCTGGATGGGAAGTGGAGCAGCCAGGACACGAACTGGCACCCATATGGGATGCTTGTGCACAAAAGTGAGGATTTAGCCAATGGAGTCATCACACTAGGCCCCTAGAGTTACTTTTGAAAGATGCATTAACTTACTTGATTCTGACATCCACCCAGAGGCTTAGGTTCTGTTATTACCCCACATGCCACATGGGGAACTGTAGAGACTATGAGTGGAGATACAGTCTGTGGCCCTATCAGATGGAATCCTGAAAGGATGGCAGCATTGGAGGAAGGACCATGGGAAAGGGCAGGAGGAGAGGCAGGGAACGCCTTCACCAGGCAGGGCTGGTCACAGTGGTAAGAGAGCCAGTGATGCCATGCCGACTTTGGTCATACCTGGCAGGGTTGGGGTCCTCTTCATATTTTCACACAGTAAACTGGTGATGGATGCTTGAATTGTCCGTAGCCATGGGGAACTTCTGACTGGCAGAAGAATGGAGCACAGGTTTGGCTTAGCTTGCCAGGAAATGAGATCATCATTCATTCATCATTCAGAATAAACAGGATTGAAACAGTACAAGAGAAATTCCATTTATTTTCTCTTCCTTGTCCTCCATTGCCTATTTGGGGCTGACTTTCATTTTCCTGTATGAATTCTAAGACAAACCTGTTTACGCCTCTGACTTCTCTAAGAGTCAAACAAAACAAAAGGAAAGAGTCAGACTTTGAGTACAGCCTAGGTCAGTGATTAGCTGTCTGGTCTCTGTGCGGTGTAATCATAGGTCTCTTGGTTCAGAAGCAGTGCCTGTCCCTCACCTGCACTCCTGCTTCCTGCCATGCAGGGGGGCTGCTGCTCCCTCACCTCCCAGCTTCTCTGCTCTTCTTGCCTTCCTCACTTGGCAGAGCATTGGATGACCTTGGTTCCCCAGTAGCCATAGTTGGTGAACCTGGTTCATTCTGATGAGTTCTTTGGACAGTCCCTTTCCCTCCATTTCTAAGTTCTCTCACCAGTTTTCCTGGCAGTGGGAGCCAAGGGGACTCGCTTTCTCCATTTACATCTCTGCGGTGTGCAGCTGTCCTTGCCTTCTGGTCCAGCAGCCTTAATTCAGAAGCAGATGACCTTGACTTTGTAGTACTTACAGGGGGTGTATAGGTGGAGAATTCATTTGTAACTAGAGAGAAGCAAGGAGTGAGAATGCAAATGTGGTGGTAAGTACTGGGTTAAAGTCAGAAGAGTGGGTGAAATTACCCAAGAAAGGTGGTGGACTTTACAGACAACGTTGTGTTTCCCCGGGGTTAGGGAAGGAAAGGCAGCTGTCTGTAAAAACGGAAGTTGGGTCAGAGCATTAGCCGTAACATAGGGCAGGCTGTGCAACAGTCAGCTCGGAACTCTGCCCTCCCACAGGTCTTGTCTTGATTTAAGATGTGGAACTTACAATGTGTTGGTCTTTATTTTCATTACATATCACAATAAAGGTCCTACCGTGCCTTGTTTCTGTGGCAGAGATCAATGCCAATCTTACTTCAGGATTTCTAGCTTGTTCAAGATAAATTTAATTTTTTTTTCCAGTTGTGTATGAACACAGATCAAGATTAGAAAAATCACTGCAAAAGGAAAGACTTGAACATAAGAAAGCCAAAGAAGGTAAATAAAGCATGCCCTTTGTGTCCTTGTTTCCTCACTCTTCTTTGAACTCTTGTGTTACAGTTGCTTTGCCATATATATATATATACTTTTGTTTTGGGCCAAATTACTTCTCAAATCAATCCCAAGTCAATGTGGTAAACTGGCTGGAGAAACACCTGCCAGGCAACAGACAGGCACTATACTTCTGATCAAGACTGGCATTGCACTCTTGGGTCAGTTGCTGCCATCTTGAGGTAGACCATATCCTGGGCAGTACATATAGATTACTTCAAAAATAATGCATTTTTTAATTGAAATATGACACAGCTCTACTACTGAATATCTATTCAAAGATATTCAGGAACAAGGAATGGAATAAAGACCAACAGCCCTGAGACCAGAAAACGGTGCGTGTCCACACATGCACACACATTCAGACAGTAATGAGCTGTCTGCATTGTTTGGTGTTTTTGAGTTATTCACCTCTTCATTTCTCATGAAAGCTTTTATTGGCACAAATTACTCATTTGGTTTGAAAAATGAACATTTAGTGCCTATATTAGGCACTGATTGAATTTTCTCAGACATTTTCTGCAAGTAACCGGTGTTACCCACTGTGTGAAGAGAAGTTTTCTGTTTTATTTGTATATAGTGATAGACCTGGGAGTTCAAGTCTGGTGTTCCTGTGTCTTGGCGCAGGTCTGGGAGGGCAGCAGGAGAGGTTCGTGTGCCAGGCAGGGAGGGGGTTTATTGCTTCATACCTGGAGCCTCTCTCGAGAACACCAGTCAGTCCCAGTAAAACGCTTCAGAGGATTTGAATTTCCATCTTCTTCAGATGCAGAGTGATTTTATGGAGCCATCTAGTGGGTAATAAAGTTTGCAGAGCGTTGCAGATGGCTGGGACCCAGTGAGTTCCCTTCGCAGGCCCTGAAGGAGTGGTGCGTGCCATCTAGTGGAGAGCAGTACATCATCCTTCTGTGCACTTGAGCACAGACATGCTCTCCATGCACTTTGAGCCAGTTCCATAGAGTGCAGATTTTGTTGATGCAAGATACACAGCTTTAAGATAGAGGGATGGCTATTTTATTTCAGTTCTTTCTAAAACATTGAGAAGCAAAATGAAGTATAGGAATAACCAGAAAGATAAAAACACTATTGCATGTTTTAAGTAAAGTTTGCCTTTATTCTCTTAGAATGTCAACATGAATTAATTCACACTGTATTATGTTTGTCCTAGATTTTCTTGTTTATAAGTTAGAAGCACAAGAAACCCTAAATAAAGGAAGGGTAAGTTTGTTCTGTTTTGTTCTTGATTTATGTTGATGAACCATGGAGGGAAAGGATGCAGAGTGACCAAGGCCTTTCTCAGATGGCCACTAAGTCTGTGGACCTGAGGTTCATTTTTCTTTTTTTTATTATGAAAATACCCTAGGAGGAAAGCCTTAATTTGCCTTTTTAAACCCTGCATGTGCTTACCATATGGTTGGTGCTTGCCTCGGTGAATTAGTCACATCCATTGGCTATTACAGGACAAGGTCCTTCTCATGTCTGGGTCTTAGTTCTTCTGATAGTAAGAGGTGAAACTAAGATATCACCTAGGACTTTGTCAAGCTATCATTGTAGGATTGCATATTTCTCATTTTCATCGTAAAAAATACAGCACACTGATGGGAATGTTAAAAGTTTGCTTCTGAAATTAAATAGAGAGATGGCCCCGAGACACCCTAGAACAAGCATACAATTTATCTGAGGTTGTATAAGAAATAAATCACAAGGCAGAGAACTATATTAAGAGCTCTAAGTTGTGTATAGCAAGAGACTAGATTGATTATCTTGGTGTTGACTTGTTTATTTATTTACAGCAAATGTACTCTGGTTTCTCTTCAGATCGTATAAATCTTTCACCTTTTTTTTTTTTTAACTTACAGCAAGATTCCAACAGCAGATACAGTGCGTTGAGTGTACAACATCAAATGCTGAAAGTGAGTGAAGTTATTCTTCTCGAAAAACATTAATACTTGAATGATTGGTGGTTTTTAAAATAATCAAAAATCCACAGACTTGACTTGTGTTATAACATGGTAAAATTATATTTGTCTAGAAATATAATGCTCCACCATAGTTACTGTCTGATTATGAAAAAAACCCATATTTATTATATTAAGCACATTTTACATATGCTCCATGCTCAACTGCTTTTATAATTTTTTTTCTTGTTTCTTACCGTGGCTTTTCCTTTCTCTTAGACAGACTGGAGACTGTAGTGATCAGTTGCTTTTATTGAAAAATGTTCTTTTGCCTACTGTAGGGATAACAATATATTATTTATAGTTTCCTTCCTTGTTCCTTGAGAAAACCCATTATTGTGTGTCAGGAAGACCAGAGCGAGGACAGAGATGTTGTCTCTGCCATATGGACAAGATGAGCAGCCTGCTCACGCTCACCGTGTCATGCTGTCCACTGCATGCCAAACCCCCAGCATCTTGGATCAGACCATGTGCTTTTTATCCAAACCCTCCCTGTTACCAACAGTGCAGTGCATGAATTAAAGCAGAACTTTCACATTCAGCATTTGCATGATTACAGTGTAAGATTGTATGAAACAGAGTAAATAAGAATCAGTTCTACAATCAGCATACTGTTTCTGCTTAAGAGGAGGCAGCCTTCTATTGTCTTCAAAGTTTGCTATTAGGATGGCTGAAAAACTAAAGAAGAAAAATAAAATATGATCAACCTCTGTGTGTGCAGGTTCCCTGTGTGCATATTTAAGCAGCCTTGAGTTGAAAATATTTGAGGAAGGGAGAATTGTGATGTAGTTCACAAAGATACCTGCAAAGCCAGCACTTACATTGTATGATGTTACAAGTATTTTCATGTGAATTAAGTATTCCCAATGATGTACAACAGTTATCTGTAGCAGATAACTGCTACCATCTTATATAGCAGCTTTGTGTATCAGTGGATTTTGATATCCAAGATGGACAATGGAAGCAGTCTTCCCTGGATACCATGAGATAGTTACGTGGTGCTGGGGAAGTGTGCATTGCAGGAGCAAGTGCAATAGATAATTTTAATCATTAGTTTTACCTTGCTTCCATGGAAATTAGAGTCCCTGGGAATCTTCCTAAATGCTCCCCTTTTCCATCTCCCATTAAAACTTATTACTTTTGGTGGAAAAAATTAAGGGGGGCATTATTTTTTGTCCATGATCTCAAATTATTCATTTAAATAAGAGTGAAATGCAGGGAGGCTGCCCACATGAAATAGCAGCTCAAGGGAAGCAAAGCCTGCTTCTTCATGTGCCCTTGTGTTTCTCAGAAGAGAAAGGCTTTGCTCCAGTGAGGCATGGTTTTGCATAGTTTAGAGTGTGTGTTTCATCTCAAGTGTTTCCCTGTGCAGAGCCAACACGAGGAGCTGAAGAAACAGCACAGCGACCTGGAAGAGGAACATCGCAGGCAAGGGGAAGACTTCAGCAGAACATTCAATGACCACAAGCAGAAATACTTGCAGCTTCAGCAAGAGAAGGAACAAGAACTTTCTAAACTGAAAGGTATTTGAAGCGCTAGCAGACTGAGAACTCATGCAGTGTTTCAGTAGGACAGACTTTACTTTTGTCTGGTGTTTGGCTTAATGCTGTGACGGTTACTTCTTGGTAACATTCCATAAGTATCCTCAGCTCTTTGGGTTTGCTTAGTGAAGCAGAACAGAATGCCTCGTGTGTTCCATTATATCTTCTCTTGTGTGTGGTTGCACACTTAACATCGTTGAATGCATTCAGTAGACATCATTGGTTTTCCTCTGTTGTCACAATCAAAACTTGTTCCACGCATTTCTTAAACGGTTATTTTTATTTGAAATACAGAGTGACACAGACAGAAGAAGACGGAGGGAGAGAGAGAAAGAGAGATCTTCCATCTTCTGATTTTTAGCCAAATGGCTGCAACAGCCAGAGCTGAGCTGATCTGAAGCCAGGAGCCAGAAGCTTCTTTCGGGTCTCCCACATGAGTGTAGGGTCTCATGGCATTGGGCTGTCCTCCAGTGCATTAAGCAGAGAGCTGGATCAGAAGTGGAGCAGGCAGGACTCAGACCAGCACCCATACGGGGTGTCAGTGCTGCAGTCAGATGATTTACCAGCTGCACTGTCACACTGGCCTCAGTCCGCACCAGGCAGAGGACTGAACCACTGACTGTCCCCGCGGTATAGATTTAGACTGCTGGCATCAGTCCTGACTTGGGCAGCTCCTTGCCCTGTGACGCTGCGCAAGACGTGTGCTCACCACACAGCATTGTTCTCTGTGAAACTAGAATAATTTTGGGGAAATACCGACTTCATTCAGCGGTGTGAGGCACAGACGAGATCTACGAAGAATTTAGAAGGATTAGTGACATGTGGACTGCAGCCTGCTGTGAGCGTCAATGCCAGGCGTTTCCTCAGCAGTGGGAAACAAATATAGATCTCTTCTCTGAGTTCTTTTAAGTTCTGGAAACCAGAGTTTTCTCTGAGCAAACGTGTAAGTGCTAAGTAAGTTTGAAGTGTGAAAGTCAGTCATAAAATCTACATGGTACTTGTGAAAACAAGTCTATGGTCTGGTCAGTTGCCCTGTGGCAACAGTTTGATAAGGTGCCATCCTTATCAAGGATCAGGTGCCATGTGCAGGACCTCTGACTTTAGTGTTGCTGTTGAAATATTTTGTAAATATTTAAAAACAAGTTAGGAAACGGTACAAAGTTCAGTTGTCACCAAAGAAATACTGCAAAGGGTGAAGGTGCTCTAGGCAGAGCTGGGTCAGATGTCCGTAGTGAAACGTGTGGAGTCCTGGGTGTGTTGCTGAGTGCTGGTGGTCGTAACAACACAGAGGATGGAAGACACTTTGCAACACCAGAAATCCTCACAGAAGTTTGAAAGAAGGTGCTTCCAGGGTGAGACAGTGCTTGCCCTACCTGGAGAGCTACACCAGTGTCTGGCGAGGGACAAGCCTTTTGGCTTACAGTATATGTAGCTTAGCAGTGCTGAGCTGAATAAGTACACTCAAGTATATGGAAAAGAAGTGGATTTATTAAGGAGTGAGAAATGCAGTTTTCTAGGTGCCATATCTGTACTTCATGCATGTTAACAATATCCCCAAAGAGCATGTTTTGTTGTGTCTGCTCTAGCACTTTCTATTTCCAAGTGATATATAGTAAAAGTTTAGGAAATTATGCATAGCAGAAGTCAGAACCATGGAAGATAAGAGGGCATACGTAGTTCAAATCTTATCACCTGGTTTGAACTTACCAATAACACCCAGGTTAGAACCAGACCTGGTAAATTGTAGGATCCTTCTCACCAAAAAATTCAGCAGGGCAGAAAGAGAGAAACACAGTGGAAGCAGTTACGCAGCGAGACCGGAAGCAGCAGCATCTGGACAATGTTTCTGACACTTGGTCAGCACTTTTGATCAAGTACTGAGTGAGAGTGTTTCGTGACTGATGCAGCTCAGCAGTGGCTAACCAAGGTGTAGAGTCTCCATAGTTCTTGGCTGCTTCCCACAGTGCAAGGAGAGGATTTAAAATGCCTGGTGTGGAGAGCTGGACATGTGGGCCTAGGTGGTTGCTGCTGATTGTCATCCCCAAAATAGCTGACACTTGGCAGATGTTGGCCATGTGTCAGTACCAGGTGAAACTGCTTAGATGTATTGTTGTATTTAATTCTCTATTAATAGGTCGATGTTATATTTAGCATCATTTAACAAATGAAGAAGTTGAGACCTCCCAAAGTTAAGGAGCGTGCCTGAAGCCAGCTGAGGCACGGATGGCATGACTGTTCCCGGAGTTCCCTTACTTACCACAGGTGGATGCTTCAAGTGCATGCGTGTGAGAGCACAGCCACTTCCAGCACCGACGCTTCAGGTCCTCCTGGTGTGTCCTGTTCTAACCCTCTGGGAAAACAGTTAGTACCTGGAGGTGGACAGCACAGCCACACATTTCCATCTTTGTCCTAATCTGTCCTCCAAGTCCACTTAGACGGCCAATGTCCAGGAGTTGCATAAGGACTGTGAAGGACATGAAAGATGGTGACGAACAGTTTCCTTCAGTGTTGAGTGTGACGTGGAGTGGTAGGCTGTGATGCAGCAGGCTCGGGTGCTGTCTGCGGATGGATGCCCTTAGTGCAGGTGTACACCTGTCATCCCAGAAAAGCTCTCGGTAGCGTCCTATCCGCTTGCAGATGTATCCCACTGGGAAATGGCGTGCTACTCTCACCACTCTACTGTGGAGAGTATTGTTGCATGCAAATTGGCCTATTGTCGAATCTATTTAATGCAAGCTGTTTAAATGGTGATCACCATTCAATTATGGAAGACTCTGTTTAGGCCAACATAACTAGTTCCCCTCCTCACTCGCCCCCCCCAACCAAAAAACAAACAAACAAAACCCCAAAACGTGTGTGTTACATTTAGCCACAAAGAGCTACCAGTTCAAAAAAAAAAAATCCGATATCTAGGGTCTGGTACTGGGGCATAGTATAGGCTAATCCTCTACCTGTGGTGCTGCCCTCTCCTATGGGCACCAGTTTGAGTCCTGGCTGCTCCACTTCTGAAATAGCTCACTGTTTGTGGCCTTGGAAAGTGCTGGAGGATGGCCCAAAGCCTTGGGAGCCTGCACCCACGTGGGAGACCTGACTTCAGACTGGCCCAGCTCTGGCTGTTGTGGTCACTTGGGGAGTGAACTCTCGATGGAAGATCTCTCCTGCCCACAGGTTCTCAATTTCCCTTCCTCTCTGCTTCTGTTACTCTGCTTTTCAAGTAAAATAATTTTTAAAAATTCGATATTTTTTAAAGATGCAGGGAATATGGGAAAACTATGACATTGGTCAGAGGCTCTCTGGCGTTTTCGTGATTAGCAGGGCTTGCGGGGGAAATTGTAGAACTTCATGTTGACTGCAGCTGGCTCACATTGTAGAATTAGGACTAATCAAGCATTCAGTGGTGGCAGAAAGAAAGAAAAAGATTATTAGAATCTTTCAACAGGTAAGTTGGGTTCGCACTGTCTCCTTTTCCTTGAATTGCCTTTGTGGAAGCAGTACCTTCAGGGGCTGTCAGCATTGCTCATTCTGTGAGAAACAGGGTGTCACCTGAAACCACCCAGCCATTATGTTTAGTTGTATGGACCTGCCTCTTGACAGAAATGTTTGATTTTTGACTTCTGAGTGGAATAGCCTTGCCTTTTGTCAAACATGCATAGCTTGTTCATAAGTGTGTAAGTGACTGAGCCGGTTTGTATTGAGATGTCCAGCCAAATCTAAGCCTTATCCAAAAAGATACGATTTTTGGTGATTTGGAATACTACACTGTCAGATTCAAAACAACAGCTTAAAAAAAAAGTTATGTGTGTCTTTAGGTGTGAAAATAGCTGAATCCCAATCCCTGAGACCTTTCTGTGTGGCTTCCTGTTTCCAATACAGAAACGGTGTACAATTTGAGAGAAGAGAACAGGCAGCTGAGGAAGGCACACCAGGACATACACACACAGCTTCAGGACGTCAAGGTAAGCCCCGTGAGCGTGCGGCTGCTCGGAGACCGTGCTCTGCTCTCCAGCTGACTGGGAGGTCTCTCCCTGGTCGACGTGCTTGGCCAGTCGGGGTTGTTAGTGTGGATGTGCATCCGCTGGAGTGGACCTGCTTCCTTTCTCACACTGACATCCACAGATAAAGGTGATCTGAAAATCCAAGGGTTTCCGTTTCCAGGCGAATGCATTTGTAAAAACTTTGCACATACAAAGGTTTCTCGATCTAGTGAGATTTGTCCCTTTTGGGTTTGCTTCATTGTAATGGTTATGATTTGTCTGGCTCGTGGGCTCACCTAAATCAGCTGGCTTACCACAGGGGTTTTTAAATGTATTAAATGTTACAGTAGACAAGCAGGTATCATTGAGGTGGTCATTTACCAAAGCAGAGTTTATCACATAATGGTAAAGCTCAACCTGTACGCTTGTTTTCTCATGTAGCAGCAGCATAAGAACTTACTCTCGGCCCATGAGCAGCTGGTAGTGACGCTGGAGGACCACAGGAGCGCACTGGCTGCCGCACAGGTTGGAACAGTGGCAGCCTCTTGGTTCTTTGCAAAGTCTGCCTAACATTGCTAAACTCTCTGTGCATGGGGTCTCTCAAGCCAGTCTTCAGAAAATCACTTCCAGAAAGCTCTCTTAAACTAAGGGCTATGCATGCTTTTAAATTTTAGTCAAGAAACCATTCAGTCAGCTTTGGCTCGTTCTGAGGTACATACAGCTATCTCCACCTTATCCCAGTCTCAGTAGATGATGATATAACACTTGCTTGAATCACAGAAATTACTTGACACATAGAACCTTTTTCAACTGTATGATAGATATATCAAGTATTGGTGGAGGATCTGTGAAGTCTGTGGTGCTAACTACCCACAGAAATTATGGCCAGACTTGTTCTTCATCTCTTATTCCCACCCGGCACCTGTCTTATACCTCAACACAGTTCTCCTAGGACTAGGCTTCTGTGCTGCTGGCCAAGGACAGAATAGAAGAAAAATCAGTAAACGAGGACACAGATGGGTTGTGATTTTCATTTGTTGGTAGCCTGGCAGAGCCCCGGCGCAGGGCAGGCCCTCGGAAATATGTACTTCCTGCTTTTTTGGGGAGATTGTGAGAAAAGAATGAAGGGACACCATGTGCCTTTGTTCATCAGGAAGACCAAGGTATCGTTGCTGACCCTTCTCTGGGGGCTGTGACTTCTGTTTGTGGGACTCCCTTCCAAGAGTCATCCATATGTATCTCCCTCCTAAGCTGTAGCTTGTTTTCCCTCTTAGGTATAAATTGACTTTAGAGAAGATTATTATTAATTCCAAATTTTAGCAAACTTGGCAAGTGTTGTTTTATGTAAGGCTGTGCTTCATGCTGTATGTTGTGACAAAAGGGTTTGAATACTCTGCGACAGTGCTAAAATGTGAGACTAAGTGACCATTGGAAAGTCTATCAATATAAGCGAAATAGTTCAATCCAAACCTAATTTTCTAGCAGGCCTGTGGGCCATAGTACTGATAGAAGAATTTTGTTGTAAAATTTTTTTTCATGCAGCCTATGTGTACGTCCTCAAAGATTGTTCTGCCTTTTTTCTCTTTTAAACTGTTTTACCAGGATTAGGTACAATATTTAACTAGAATCATGTGTCTTAGTTTGGGCTGCTGCAACAAAATAACACAAACCAGGTGGTTTATATACTAAGAATTATTCTTATATATTTATGATGTTTTTAGATTTAACTTTTTTTATGTGAAAGGCAGAGACAAAGAGGAACCAGAGAACTCGCATTTACTGATGTCTCAAGTGGCCAGGGATTGGCCAGGCTGAGCCAGGAGCCAGGCACTTGGTCCCGGTCCTCTCTGTGGATGGCAGGGATCTGAGTCCTCACGTCATTGCTTGCTGCCTCCAGTGAGCTTGTCAAAAGGAAGCTGTTATCAGGAGTGGTTCAGAACTTGAATCCGGGCACTCAGGCATGGGATGCAAGAGTTCTAAATAATGTGCTCCAATCCTCTCTTCCTGAACGAGAGTGCATTTTTCCTTGTCAAGCTCAGGTTCTCAGTACATGTAGCTCTGATGATGACTGCTCACAACCTGTGTCCCCCCCCCCCAGAGAGAGCTCCTGTTAGTCCACCCGTGAAAGCTCCACCCTGTGACATGGTGACTCCTCAGGAACTCCAGCTGTTACCACTGCCGTGTTGGGTGTAGGTTTGGTAGCCAGCTTCTAGATTTGGGAAAGTTACAGCATTCGATCCAGAACACCATTAGCAAACTCCCCAAATTGCCTGAGAGACAAACATTGTTTCCTGCAAATCATTGCCCCAGATTCTGGCATGGCAACCTGATGTTAAATGTAGTTGATGGTTTTATTTGATTTGTCATTTAGTGAGTTCTGCAACATTGCACCCTTGCTCTAAACAAAATGGAGATGGAGAGAGAGGTCAGATTATTCACTCCACCCCAGAACAGTGATCAGAACCCATTTTCAAGTTCAGACTTGAGAGTCACATGAACTCCTCAGGAGTCAGTTCTTATTAGATTTGTTTAGAAGATATATTTATTTGCTTGAAAGACAGTTGTACATGCACACACACACACAGATCCTTCCACTGATTTACTTCCTACCCATATGGCCATAACTGCTAGAGATGGACCAATTCAATCCAGGAGCTTTATCCGGGTTCAGTGACCAAAAACCGTAGGTCATCTTCCACTGGTGCCCATGAACACTAGAGTGGAGCAGCCAGGACACTGGCACCACAAGTGGCAGCTTTGCCTGAGACGCCACAGTCCTGGCCCCTGGAGACCTGGCCTCATCGCGGTCATCCGGGCCTGTCCTCACACTTCCTGAATCGTGATTTCCGCAGTGGGTGCCTGGGAGCCACATCATCAACATGGCCTGAATGTATGTTGGTATCTGAGAACCACGTCCTCAATGCATTGAAAGATGAAGAATCTCGGAAGAGAAAGAAGTAAGGAGAGCAGGACTGGGCTTTGTGTATTTCAAGTAGTGAAGGACTGTATGGCTCTCGGGTTTTTCTATAACCTACAAAGTTGTTTCCATGTGTACTTAGATTTCTGAGGCAAGAGCCTCTGCTAGCTGTGTAGTATACGTTGTACAAACTACACAAAGACTCTGTCCTGGGACAGATTTAGTAAGCCGACATCTTTACCTCTGTGTGATTGAATGCAAAGGGTCGGTGTTCCTGGAGGCGGAAGAGCAGTGTGGCAGGGCTGGCCCGTTCCAGCTCCACTCACCGCAGGGAGGGACGAGCGTGCCGAGAGAAAGGGTCAGTGCTTTTTGGATGGCCTTAGAAGTGTGTGCTTGCGTACAGCCTCCCCGCCTTCAGGTGTGTATATGCTGATGTGTGTGCACCATCTCTAAGGAGTCTGTGCCTTCTTGGTGTCTTAAAGTGTTACAGGCATACATGTACATTGTATATACACAGAAACATTCTGGTGAGAAAACTTTAGTGCCTTTGTCAGTTTAGAAGAAAAGGATATTCAAAACCGAGGAATAAGATTCTGTCCTGGCTTCATGCCTGTGTTACAGCTTTACCAAAAACCCACTGAGCCCGAGTCAAGAAGCACTGTGACAGGCAGGGGACACGGCTGCTGGGGGAAAGCACAGCTGCTAGTAATGTCATATATATACATACTTACACACACAATCTCCTTCTAAACCTTTGGGTTCTTTCCACTGGAAAATACTGCCCCAACCCTGTTGGTAATTCAGGTTTGAACTTAACTGTGTAATTGTGTGAACTGAGGCGTCAGTTTTTTAGTGAGATGAAACAGTGATGCCACAGCAGCTTTTTGGTGATGTGCAGAGAAGGCCTGTGTTTACTTTGCATGGAAGCTAACCTTGTTTCAGATCTGTTTTCTGTTGCCTTTAATGCTAATCCTAATCTGCATGTGCTCAGAAATGGGAATAGCCGATGTATGGAGACGACCTGCGTATTTTCCTAACTTGTATTTTGGCGTGGTGTCCTTGCCGAGAACACCAATGCCTATTTATGGATGATACCTTTCTTCCCTCCTCAAATTGTGCGATTTGCATCCAATTGTACAATTGACCCGCAGACTCAAGTGGCCGAATACAAACAGCTGAAAGACACTCTGAATAGGATTCCAAGCTTCCGAAAGCCTGAGCCAGCAGAAGCGCAGAACGTGAGCCCTACCCAGGCGGGCCGTTCTCAGCCAGGCCACCAGGCAGCTAGAGAGAAGCCGACCTCAGAGCCACGGCAGGTAAGAGGCAGGCGCTGGCCATGTGCCCTGTCCAAGGGGCCCAGTGCCCCCAGGGCTGCACAGTCTCCACACAGAGAACAGGGCTTCTCAGATGGCAGTGTGGGTCAGAACCCTCGGGGGACTTGGTAGCTGCTGGGTCCTGGCTCCTGAGCCTCTGATTCCCTCAGTTCAAGGAGAGACCAAGGCCTTGCATTTTTAAAGGATGCAGCTTGTTTGGGAGCGCATTTTGAGAGTGATTGCTGTGGTATCCTCTGGGAGAGACCTTCCTGAGCGGCAGTTCTGCCAGGGGCTCGTCTTGAAGGAGCTGTGGCATCGGAGTGTTTGAAGGCTGGCTGTTTGAGATGTTTGATGGAGTGGGAAGGTGTGTTGTTGATGAGGGTAGCATGTGGCAGGCAGTGCCCTCCAGTGTCGGCATTTGTCATGGCCGCTGCACTTGGTACAGCACCAGCTGCACTTAGCACATGGCAGCGTTTCCGTCACAGCACCACTGTTAGCAGCCAGTCTGAGCGTCACTCTCATGAAGCATGCCTCTGCTCTCCTTCATAAAGTCCGGCCTGCCAAATGTGGGACAGAAGAGATGTCCCCTCATCACTAGTTCTTACAAAGCTGTTTCTGAAATCAGGTTAGTTATAAAAGGTACCTGTCGCAGCTTCCCTCTCGGGGACACGGTGGCAGGTGAACGGTAGCTGTCCCGTCCCACTTGCCAAAGGCTGTGGACATCGCTAAAACGTACATCGCTCCAAGTTGTCCTCAGGTGTCCGTCGTTGATACGCAGTCCAGGTGCATGTATTTGATGATTAGCATCTCTGTTAATGCCAGAGGAGGGCTTCTGTTTTATCTTCATTTCAGGAGAGTGTCCTAACTAAAGAAGCCTTCACACTGTTTGTTTCTTCTGGTAAAGAAGGTTAAGGGGGAACAGGCCCAGCTTCTCCTGTCGGCCATCTGCCTTCCCCCACTTTCTGGAGCAGTGCAGATCACATAGAGACCACTGAGACCTGCAGGCAGACAGCCTTGGCTCAGCCCGGCGTCGAGGGCTCTTCTGTACAGAGCTATCTGTATTGACAGTGCAAACTTTGTAAAAACTGTGGTGTACAGGCCTGGCGTGGTGGCCTAGCAGCTAAAGTCCTTCTCCTGAACATGCCAGAATCCCATATGGATGCCAGTTCTAGTCCTGGCGGCTCCACTTCTCATCCAGCTCCCTGCTTGTGGCCTGGGAAAGCAGTTGAGGATGGCCCAAAGCCTTGCGACTCTGCACATGTGTAGGAGACCTGGAGGAGGTTCCTGGTTCCTGGCTCCTGGCTTTGGATCAGCGCAGCACCTGCCGTTGCATCCATTGCATTGGGGAGTGAATCATCAGACGGAAGATCTTCCTCTGTCTCTCCTCTTCTCTGTATATCTGACTTTGCAATAAAAATAAAATAAATCTTAAAAAAAACCCTGTGGTGTACAAAGAAGCTCCAGTGTAACACATGGCAATCATTTTATTACATTTTGCTTAATGGGTACTGTTTTCAACTAATGTATTTGTCAGTAATGGCATTCTTTTTAAAAATTATATTAAGTCCAGCTGATAGAAATTAACCAGTTCCTCCTCCATTTGAGTTTTCTGGGTATCCATCGAAACAAAATTCACTTTAAAGAAAATTATGTGAATATTTTGTCACTGGAAGTCTGAGGGTTTTTTCCTTTTTATTCTAAGAGAAAATAGAGTTTAGAATGCTCTGGAGCTGGATTCACTTCTGAGCTTTACTTTTCTGGGTTATTTAACTGAGTTCTTTTTTAAATACGAATTTGAGAGGGAAGTGAGGTCTGTGTGCTTGTTCACTCTGTGCCTGCCTCCAGTGGCAGGGCGGGAATGGCCTGGGAGCTCCCTCTGGGTCTCCCATCAGCGGCAGGAGCCCCATTACTCTACCTGCCTCCAATGGCAGGGCAGGAATGGCCTGGGAACTCCCTCTGGGTCCCCCATCAGTGGCAGGAGCCCCATTACTCTGTACCTGCCTCCAGTGGCAGGACAGGAATGGCCTGGGAGCTCCCTGTGGGTCCCCCATCAGCGGCAAGAGCCCCATTACTGGTGTCATTACTATTGCCTCCAGGTGGCACGCTGCTAGGAGCCTAGAGCCAGGGACCCAGAGCCAGGATTGCACTCCAGTGTGGGCTGGAGGCAATGGGATTTCTAGGCTAAATGCCCATTCCTGAAATTTTTTGTAATATGAAATTTTGCTTATATTCACACTATTTTAGAGGCAAGCTTACATAATGACAAGAACTAAGTGATTCTATTGCAATAATATCTTTTTAAAAGATTTATTTATTTTTATTGCAAAGTCAGGTATACAGAGAGGAGGGGAGACAGGAAGATCTTCTGTCCGATAATTCATTGCCTAAGTGACTGCAACAGATGGAGCTGAGCTGATCTGAAGCCAGGAGCCAGGAGCCTGGAGCCTCTTCCTGGTCTCCCATGCAGGTGCAGGGTCCCAAGTCTTTGGGCCATCCTCTACTGCTTTCTCAGGCCACAGGCCAGGAATTGGATGGGAATCAGGGCTGCTGGAATTAGAACCTGCGCCCCTATGGGATTCTGGCATGTGCAAGGCGAGGACGTTAGCCACTAGGCTACCACACCAGGTCCTGCAACAATATCTTAAAATCAGGACTCTATTGTTTCCATAATTGTAAAAAAAAATTACATGTATTTATTCGGGAGGCAGGGATATGGGGGGAGAGAAGAGACAGAGTGAGAAAGATGAGGGGGGTGGTGAGAGAGGTCTCCTATCAAGTGCACTTCCCAGATGGCTGCAATGGCCAGGGTGGGACGAGCCCAAAGCCAGGAGACTGGATTTCCATCCAGGTCTCCCCCATGGCTGCAGGGCTCATCTTTCATTGTATTCTCAGCTGCATTAGCTGGAAGCTGGATCCAAAGTGGAGCTGCAGAGTTTGAACTGTCACGCATGTGAGATGCCAGCATTATAGCTGGCAGTGTAGCCTGCGGAACTGCAACACTGGTCGCTCCAAATGCTAGCAGATGCTGAAATTCAGCAGATGCTGTAGCACCCAAGATATGGTGATAAAGAAATGACAGCACTTCTGAAATAAAAGTGTCATTGCTGTCGGTGTGCTTGGCCTAGGGGTCTCAACATAACACTATGTGGCAGAAGCATGGAGTTGTTCCTGGAAGAATAGAAGACACAGGTTCCATTCCTCCCACCAAGAAGGAGGCGGAGGGTCAGGCTCCTGCTGGCCCAAACCGGCAGGAAGTGGACCCGAGAGAAGCTGAGGAGCATCGGGCAGAAGAGGAGCACCGGAAAGCCCTGGCGGAGGAGGAAATGGAGCAGGTTGGGCAGGCGGAGCGCCTGGAGGAGGAGCATGACCCGTCCCCTGAGGAGCAGGGCCAGGAGTGGCGAGAACAGCGAAGGGAGCAGGTGGCTGCCGGCCTTCAGGAGAGGCATGCCGCTCAGGTAAGGGCCCCACTGCAGGTGTCTGCGAATGGGGAGTGCGGTTCTGTGCGAATTAGCTGAACATACCGCCTCCCTCCACATCTGTCATGATGTCTAACAGACACACAGTTTCCCCTTTGTCATGTTCCTAGCATGGCTCCTTGCCAATCTCAGAGGAAGCGGTGCTGGGGAACTAGGTCTTCTCCCCTTGGTCAGGCATGCATGGACACCTGACACCCCAGATGGGCTGAGCACTGACTGGACACCTCCCTAGTGGCCACCTGCCCGCTGAGCACTGCAGTGGGAGGAAGGCACCATTTCTGGGTTCAAGGGCCCCTTCTCCACCTGTTGACTACCCACTAATGTGTGAGTTGTGGCATGTTCACCTTCAATGGGATCTTTTGTCTTAGGAACATTCTGCCTGGTGTCAAAATGCTATATATTGTAAACACTTCAAAAACATAGATTTTTAAAAATTTCTTGAGAAAGCCATCATTTGTATAATCAATACTTTAAAAGAACTTAAACCAACATCAAGTATAGCCAGTTCTTTTTCAGGTGAGATTCAAGGAAAAAAATCTCTTTACCTTCACGTGGGTGTTGGTTACCTGCTACTTATACCTTGGACTATTTTCTTGGCTTTAGATTTTCTTGTTTTAAATTGATTGTCAGGCCGGGTGTGGTGGCATAGTACGCTAAACTGCTGTCTGTGCTGCTGGCCTCCCAAATGTGTGCTGGTTCCAGTCCTGGCTGCCCCATTACCAGTTCAGCTTCCTGCTTATGGCAGAAAGCAGTGGAGCAGGACTCTAGTCTTTGTGCCCCTGCACTCCTGTTGGAGACCCTGAGACAGCTCCTGGCTTCTGGCCTTGGATCAGCTCAGCTCTAGTTGTTGAGGCCATTTGGGGAGTGAACCAGCAGATGGAGGACCTCTCTGTCTCTCCTCTCTAATTCTTGCAAATAGAAACAAATGTTAAATAGAAAATTGATTGTCACACATTATTTTACTTTAATTTTACTTCCTTGCCTGAGAGAGAAACCAAGAGAAACAGCTGTTGTTCATTTCGCAAAAGCTCAAGCTGGGAAGTGATTCCAGGTCTCCCCCGGTAGCAGGAATGCAGGCACCGGAGCACCATCATGGCAGCCTGGGTTGTGCTTTTGTAAAAAGAAAGAAAATATTTATATATTTACTTGAAAAGCAGAGTTAGAGAGAAGGAGAGACAGTTCCACCAGCTGATTCACTCCCTGGATGGACACAGTGGTCAAGGTTGGACCAGGCCAAAGCTGGGAGCTGGAACCAAGAGCTTCATCTGGGTATCCAATGGGGGTGCAGGGGCCCAGGTACTTAGGCCATCTCCCATGGCTTTTTGCTGGCCATTTAGCCAGGAGCTGGATTGGAAGTTGAGCAGCCGGGACTTGAACTGGTACTGATGTGGAATACTGGCTTTGTAGGAAACTTCTTAACTTGCCACACCCTGGAACCAGGCCTGCCCAGGCTATGCACTAATAGGAGGCTGTTCAAGAGCTAGGACAGATATCAAACCCTGGTACTCTGAAGGAGGAGCCAGGTGGATGTAAGCACCAGGTTACGCATATGCACTTTGACCTCAGCTGTTCCTTTGGAGCTGCTTGAGACGGCAGGTGGCTGGTGTGAGGCCTTGTGTAAGCACCATCTCAGGTGTTGTAAACAGCCTGGAGTAGCTCTTCAGGTCTTACATCCCTCCTCGGCAGGTTGAATTCCCCTCTGCTTTGATGAGGACGGTGTGTGCTTCTGGGAGAGGCCTTAATGGGAAGCAGTTTGAAGAACTGTGTTAGATTTGCCTTTAATCAGAAGCTGTATCATTCTCACCCAGGCTTAATTTCTTTGGAGACAACTTTCCCTGCCCTTCCATCGACATGCTTCTGGATGGCCTTGGAGGCTGGTAGGGCTGGGCAGAGCCTGGGCATGATAGACACAAGTCCGTGGCTAGCATTGGTTAGCGTTGCTCTGTGCTTCTTGGAGAAAGCTTCAGCCACTGCTTTGGCTCAACAGATGGCCCCAGCTGTGGGAGGTCACTGCAGGACATTCTTCTTTTGCCCTGTGGCTTTTGAGCAGGAGCACCCTGAAAGTTGGCCTTGATGCAATGCCAGTCCCCTGGGACAGTCAGCTGCAAATAGAAGCTGAGGGTGATTCCGAGAAAGTAGGAGATAGGAATAGTTGGCCATCATGGTTAACTGCCACCCACTCGAGCGATCAGCGTTAACACACCAGTCTTGCCTCCCGAGTTTGTCCTGAGAAAGGACTAGCAGGGGAAGTGGAGTGCTGAACCCCAGGGCTGGCCCAGGCTGACGCTTCTCTTCCCCAGGTTCCCTCGTCAGCCCAGGCTGTGACCAGATTGCGATCCCCGTATGAGGAGCAGTTGGAGCAGCAAAGGCTGGCGGCCCGGCAGGCGGAGGAGGCGCAGCGGCTACAGGAGCACCAAGAGGCCCTGCACCAGCAGCGGCTGCGGGAGCACTTACTGCGCCAGCGGCAGCAGCAGCTCCTTGCCAAAGAAGTGGCCCAGCCAAGACAGGCGCAGCATGAAGAGCGTGGACAGCAGCCCCAGGATCAGCTCCGGTAGCCTGCCCTCTCTTGCTGCCCTGGGAGCTGGGAGTGGTTGGGCTGGTTTGGCTCATCTCGTAGCTGGGCCAGACAGCTCCACCAGTTTCTACTGATGTTGGGTTTAAATTCCAGATACTTCGTTGAAAATCCATATTTGTTGTCTGTTTCTAAGTGATAGTTTGGGTCTTCAAGTCAAGCTTTGGAGTTCCTCTATTTCATTTTGTTATTGCAGCATGTGGTGGTTTTAAAGCTTTCCTTTTTGTGATTACACCTAATCACAAATCTAAACAACTTGAAAAATATTTTTTTTAGTTGCAGAATCTTGTTCATTGCTTTCTTTCAAGATCATTGATGCTTGTGAGAGTGGGTCAAGTTTTGTGTCTCAGAATTCCTGAAGTCTGTGTCCTTGCAGGCCGCAGGCTCACTATGAGGCCATGGACAATGACGTCGTTCAGGGAGCGGAGGACCAGGCTGCCCAGGAGGAGGAAGGAGGAGGTGAGGCTTCCTAGATGATGTGTTGATGGGCCTGCTTGGTAATGCTCTCCGAGATCAGCGAGCCAGTGTGCCAGTGTGTGGTGTTCCCATCCGGTGTGCATGCTCGAGTCAGGGCCCTGAAGACTTGCCTGGCAGTGCCAGTGTGTGGTGGTGTTCCCATCCGGTGTGCATGCCCGCGTCAGGGCCCTGAAGACTTGCCTGGCAGCTCTCTGTCATCCTTGTTTCATGGCTTTGTTCATTCTCACAAACTATCCATGATTAGTGAAAACTGCTCAGGGGATAAGACCTCTTTTCTCTAATATTTTCCCTTGAATTTAAGCTCCTTTGTTCCAAATATTTACTGCTAATGGATTATCCTAAGCCCTTGGAAATTTTCTACATATTCTCTTAACTTTGGAAGTCTTTGTATTATTGCCTTCAGTTGTTCTTCTCCCCTTCTTCCCCCTCCAAGGAAGTTAGGAGCAGCTTTCATTTGTGATAAACACCTGGTCTGTGAGTCATCAAATAGTGCTGCCTGTGACAGTAGAACGAGAAGGTAACAGCCACCTTGGCCCCACTACTGCTTGGCTGAGGATCCTTTTTCAGAAAAATCGAAAGGAGAATGAGGACGCTGACTCCCTCCGTAGCTTTTTGTGACCGCTTATGGCCCAAACAGTGAAGCGGATGGTTCGACATATGTCCCTCCTGGGGCCCTGGAAGCTCTTCTGTTACCAGTAAGACCAGGGCATCGCTTGTTCCCTTGTTTGTTCAGTAAATCCATTGAAGCATCTAAAACCGGATAGTAACTACTCCTTTATCTTGGTTTTCTGAGGCCTAGATGCTTCCCATATATTCAACCTTTTTACTTCTATCTCACTTCTTGTAGAAAGTGTTTCTCTTTGCAGGTTCCTTCTCTGACTAGTTTTCATCAGGGTCGGTGAGCCAGTGCAGAGCGTGACTGCCCCTCTGTTGTGGCAGGGGCTCCTTGTGTTAGCCCCTGCCGGGCCGCATTTGTCTTGCAGTCCAACAGATGGCGCTGTTCTCCCTTTTGCTTTCTGTGACAGGATCAAGTTCTGAACCTTTGCCATCGCCTCCGGTGTTAACACAGTCTGATTGTTTCAGAAGTGGCCCATCCACTGGGCTTTCCTTTACTGAAGAAAAGTTGAGATTCTGGCTTTTGTTCCTACTGGGGTGGCCTCTGCTGTCAGTGTTTGGTCTGGGAGGCTGAAGTGGCATCTCTGCCCTGATCATCGCTGCAGACAAACACTCTAGGCTGAGGCTGTAACCTTCTTGAAAAAGCCGAAGCCTACACTGAAAAATCAAAGCCAGGGTGGAGGGGCGGCAGGGATGGGGTCGCGGGCAAAGCCCAGCAGTTGGAAGGGAAGAGCCTTCTGATTTGTTTTGAGCTCATTTCTGTCCTTTTGACTTGCTAGCCTACGAAAGAGACAACCCGCACCAAGATGAAGCAGAGGGAGAGCCAGGCACCAGACAGGAGCCCCGGGCACAGCCGCCCCGAGAAGTGGACCCCAACTCTGAGGCAGATGTAAGTGTGCTCTCACAGAGACACGCGCAAGCCAAGAGGGAAGTCGGAACGTGGGCCTAGGCCAGCCCCTGCGCCGGCTGTGTCTGATCAGCATGGGTCGTGTGGTTTGCATAAAGCCGCTCACATGTTCAGCTGTAAATCATTGTGATGTCCATGTGTGATGAGATGTGGTCCAAGGATGCTCTGGGCACAGCGTCGAGGTCAGTGAAGCAAGCCCTGAAGAGGACAGGGGAAAAGCAGAGCTGAGAGTTGGAGAGGGGGCCACACGTTTCCACATGCTGCGTCACCCTCCCAGGCTCTGGGGATGCCGAGTGGCGTTGACATCTAATAACCAGCATCATTGTCTGCCCCCACAACCTGCCCAAACAGGCGAGCAGAGGTTGAATTTGTCCCTGTGTTTGTGTTGATGAATTATGCAGTTTGTTTTAGCTCTTGTATTATCTTTTGCTGAGATATCACCCCTGTGTTTACAACCTTCAGTCTGTGCTATCGTGTGGGCCCTGTTCCTGTTGATCACGCCAGTTGGAAGGAGGACCTGTGTGCTTCTTTCTTTACCAGGGAAGTCCTTCCTGCTAGCTGTGTGAGCCCTCTTAATGGCAGTGGCTTTTCCACTTAACTTACCCAAGCTGAGGCAGAAAACATTCCCCATGTTGCTGCTCCAGATGTGTGCACTGAGGAGCTAGTCCTGAGTGGTTTTCGGGACAGAGCAGGAGTTAGCAAGAGCATGGGGGCACAGGAGTGTGTCCATGATGCAGAACAAGTAACTGCAGAAGCCGGCAGGTCCCAGAGAGGGCCAGAAGGGCGAGTGTGAGGACGCCCGTCCGGCCACCTTCGGTTGGGAGCTGCTGTGGGCTTTCACAGCTGGAGGGAGTGAGCCTTTGTATTTCTGGCACTGGTCTGTCTTCTGGAGAACACACTAAGAAACACGGCTTTTCCACCGTGCCCTCTTATCGTGTGCCTCTCCTCTCTGCTGATGATGCTGTGCCTTTTGGAACTGAAACGAGTGGCCATTTTAACAAACTTTCACAAAATGTATTTGGTACTTGCTTTTTGAAGAGAACCCATTACATTCTTTATTTCCATACAAATTATTGGTAATGCACAAAAGGAAATCTATGAAGAGAGACCGTGGAGCGATTCAGGTCCAGTGTGAAGGGGATACTTTCTACACTCCAAAGAAAAGCATTATTTGCACTTGAGTTTAGTCTGTATCCTGGGATGTGCAGATAGTAATACATTAGCCGAGACGTCGGGGAGCTGCTGAACATGGCTCGGGACTCTTGGATGAAGTGAGGCAGCAGCTTGTCATGCAAAGAACACCGACAGAGACCAGATCCCACTCCGTGGTCTCGCTGTTGTGTGGCATGTCCGTTGGTGACCACTGATGACCAGGAAGAGGTCAGGGAAGCCAGGACGAGCATCAGCAGGTCTGTGCACCCCAGGTTCTAAACCCAGGGTCTTGTTGAGCCCGGCCATTACTTGGAAGTGCTTTGGGAGATTAAGTGGAAAGTTGAAATAATTCCAAAGTTGACAATACTTGTGTGAAGGGCATTTGTTGAGATTGGTCACTGTGAACTACTCGGGACCTACTTGAGAGGGTCCTGTTTGTGACTGCTTCCCCTGACTGGCCCACTCACCTCCTGGTTCTTGCAGGGGACACATCTGTCTGGTTCATGGTACTATTTGCTATTAGGAAAATTTGATCCACACTAGAATCGCTGTGCACTTCCAAGTTATCCCTTTTCTCATCTTGCCTCCTTTTCAGATCTTCCTCTTTGGTCTTTTCCACACTTAGCTTCTTGCCTTTGAGGTACTATCTGCCTACTTACCTGTCGGGGGCTAATTTTGATTGGATGTTTGTGAAACCATCAGTATTATCATGAAGGGAGTTACTATTTGCTCCTCTGACTCTCCCATCTCATCCGGTGGATTCTGGGTAGTCCATTGATGGGGAAGCTCCTTTTCCTTACTGTTCACTCAGTTGCACTGCCATTACTTGCTTTAGTGGAGTGTTGAGCCCTGTTGTGGAAGGTATGATCAGGGAAGTAGTGACAGCTATACTCGTTCTGATTCTTTGACTTGGCAAAGCAATCTCTTATGTCTTGTCTTTGGGCTGCCTGATTCTAGTGAGTCTTGGTAAGGAGAGATGCGAACAGCCCAGCGAAGGATGGTTTCAGCTCCTTTCAAGGAACCGCCTTTCAAATGCAATGAAGCATGGTCCTTAGTTTTGAAGTGATGGTTACTTTGGCTTAAAATTTTACAGAGGGCAGCCGCAGAGGATATAAACCCAGCAGATGACCCCAATAATCAAGGGGAAGATGAATTTGAGGAAGCGGAGCAAGTGAGAGAAGAAAATTTACCAGATGAAAATGAAGAGCACAAGCAGAACAATCAGAAGGAAGAGACAGCGGAGACAGAGGCTCGTCTACGGGTAAGCTGGTGCTGCGGGTGGTGCCTGGGTGCCTCCGTGCAGGGCTAGTTTATGTAAAAGATCAGTGTGGTATCAAGCCACTCTGAAATGACATGCCTGCACGTAGAGAGAGGGTAGCGATACTCTGGGTTATTCTCTGTTTCCTGACCACAGGTGTGTTGCCAGTGCCCCTGGATGTGCTGGCATGCTTGCTTTTGTCTCGGGGTCTGGATGGACAGCTGTGTGAGCCTCCCCTTTTGTTTCAACAGATGGCAGGAAATCCCGACCAGCAGGAGGACAATGTTGATGAGCAGTACCAGGAGGAAGGAGAGGAGGAGGTAATAAGATGGATGCAGCAGTCTGAGGGGACCCTGCGGTCTCTCACACTCCCCTCAGATACACCTCACCTGCTCTGACTTGGCACCTGTTATAGAAGCGTTCTGAGAGGTGGAGTTAAGGGGAGGTGGGCCACACAATGAAGCCGTCACTCTGGTTCTTGCCAGGAATTTTGTATTAAGAAGGCACTGGGCTTTCTAAGTGTGACACATTTAGACTTCTGTGATCATTTCCTTTCTAAGAACTCTCTCGTGAGGAGGAGGGAATAAAGCGGTTTCATACTCGGGGAACCTGGGCGAACCCTGTACTCTTTACTGTACCTGCTCTGTAGCCACGCCTCAGGCCCTCGCTCACAGGAATACCCCGAGGTGTCTACTGGAATCCACATGACACCTCCCAGCCCTCTGACTTCTCCTGTCATAAGAATTCAAGATTGTAAATAAAAAAGGGAACACATACAAGAAGCTCAATTGAATAGAATGTATTTGGATGGAATTTCCTAATACTTGATTTGAATTTGCTGTTTTTTGGTAAACATCCATCTTATAGTTAGATTTGTCTATTTTTAGTTGCAAGACAAACTTTCAGAGAAGGAGAGAAAGACTAAGATCTTCCATCCAGTGGTTCACTCTGCAAATGGCCACACTGGCTCAAGCTGTACCAAGCTGCAAGCAGGGGCTAGGAGCTTCTTTCCAGTCTTCCATGTGGGTGTAGGGGACCCGGCTGTTGGGCCATCATATGGTGCTCTCCCGGGTACATCATCAGGGAGCTAGATCAGAAATGGAGCAACTAGGACTCAAACTGGTGTTCATACCAGCTGGAGGCTTAACAGGCTACACCACTGTGCTGGCTCCGTTTTTAATTACATTTGTATAATCTCTGTCATGATGCTGGTTCCTGTAGGTAACTAGTGAGTGGTGTCATTGCTGTTTTTTTTTCACAGACTGCCAGGTAGACAGTTGTCATACTTGGGACTAGGGGAGAAGTTAGGTACAGAGCCCATGTTTAGTCTCTCTGTGGGCCAGGGATCATTCCCAAATACAAGCCCTGGTTCAGAGCCAGTTCTCAGCCAACTGTCATGCAAGTCTGTGTATTGCTCCCTAAGGGGAAGGTGGGCTTGTGGCAGAGTGTGTGTGCTCTGCCTTCACAGAAGTACCTTTGACCAGGCTGGTTTTCTGTTGCTTGCTGTTCTCGTCAGCTTTGTCAAGACAGTGATGTGATCGGTGCTTCCCTCAGGACAGCAGGGAAAGATGCTGCTTTTGAGGATTGCCAGCAGCATCTTGGGCCATGGGGACTCGAACGGGCTTGATCTTTTTATTCTCACTCTGGTCTGATTCTGGAATTCATCCTGACCAGGACCTGAGCTATCCTGACAGAGAGAGCCAGAGACACCAGCCAACTTAAATATTAGACAATTGGCAAGAAAGTGATGTTTTCCTCTGGGCCTCTCTTGTAACAGAATGTCTGAACCAATATCGCCTTGTTTCTTTATGGCAGGTAACAGGAATCTTTGAGGGATTAAGAGAGAGAAAAGATTCACCTTGGTTTCTCTTTAAAAATTCAGAAGGGTCAACATCAAAATTTAATAATAGTTACTGATTCTTTTCCACCTCTGAGATATGATCAGTTAAGATACAGGAGAACTCCTGAGATCCAGGAGGGATCAAGGATAGAAAGAAAAGACCGAGAGGAGAGATGACGATGGTGCAGGGGAGGCATGCTGGCACAGCACATTCTGAGCTTGGCACCCTCCTCTGCCTGCAGAGCGGGCAGCAGCCTTCTTCTCCCATGGCAGCTGCCCACACATCCTAGAAGGATAGCAGTGCTGGAGTCCTTTTTCTGGATGACCCTCTTGCAGAGGCTCCAGGACGCCACCCCTTGGGGTTAGAGCTGTTGCCAGGTGAGCCGCCCAGGCATGCGTGGTGGGTTTGCCTGCATCTCGGTGTGCCTTCCCTCTCTGGTTCTTATTTAGCCTGGGGTGATTGATGGTTGCGTTGTATCACCTCTCTCCATCATTCCCATGCCTTCTCTGGACAGAAGGGAAGAGTGGTCACCCAGTCCTGTTAAAGTACTGGTGATGGTCAGGAATGTAGGGAGCCTGCAGCGATGAGAAAAATGTAGTGAAGTGTGGTCTGTGTGCCAGGACGACACCCATAGGAACACTCTGATAACAGAAACACTGCAGAGCTGGGCCTTGCTTCATCTTGTGTTTAAACACTTTCATTTTCTCAGATGCCTAAGCCAGCAGAGTTCAGAGCCAGGAACTCCATCTTGTCTCCCAGAAGTGGACTCAGGTGTTTGGATCACCCTCTCTACCTTCCTGATTCCCGCTATATTATTGTAACAGTACAGTCCTTTAACAGCAGTCACAGGCTCATGATTCTGCTGTTTAAGTGTATCCTGACACTGTAGGTATGGACGATGGCAGAAAGTCCAGCATCCTGTTGTCAATCTATATTGAACAGTTTCATTAGGAGTCCATCTTTTATTTGGGAGTAGAGATTCATGCTGCAGTGTGTTTTCACATCTTAGTATGCCAGTTTCCATTATACAATTCCTATAGATGAAAATATCTATATGCATGTTTACCTATATATCTATTAATCTTATACTTTTATAGGAAGTTACATTCTATCAGAGAGAACACATATTATTTGTCCTTTTGGGATATGCTTATTTCACTGAGCATAATGGTCTCTGATTGGGACCACTTTGTTACAAATGGCAGAATTATTACTGAAGACTCCATTGCAAAGGAGAAAAACCCTTTGCCAACTTCAGAGTTCACTGAGGAAGACATTGAGAACATGGGAGATACAGAATTCAAAACACTTGTTATAAAACTTGTTATCAACAACGAGAAGCATGTAAAGCAGACATTCAAGGAATTCAAGGAATATGTCACACTGGAAATGAATCAAATAAAAGCTGATATATCAAAAGAATACAGTGGAGCAAAATAAAAGTACAGTGGAGTGTCTCTAAAAATAGAATGAAGGAAGCAGAAGAAAGAATCTCAAAATTAGAAGATATTTCCTGTCACTGGGGGGAAACAAACAGAAAGCTGGAAGCAGAGCTGAATCAGGCCAAAAAAAGTATTCAAGAATTGAGAAACACTATTAAAAGGCCAAATGTAAGAGTTGTGGGAGTCCCAGAAGGTGCAGAAAGAGAAACTGAACTTACAGATATATTTAATGAAATAATAAGGGGAAACTTTCCTAATCTAAAAGAATTGGGAAACAACATCCAGGAGGGGCACAGAACTCCCAACAGGGATGACCAAAAGCAATCTTCACCAAGACGAATCATAATCAAGCTCTCTTCAATCTAACATAAAGAAAAGATCCTTAAATGTGCACGTGAAAAAAATCAACTGACATATAAAGGAATGCCAATTAAACTCGGAGGAGACCTCTCACAGGAAATTCTACAGGCCAGAAGAGAAGGGAGTGACATATTCCAGATTCTAAAAGTAAAAAATTGTCAGCCCAGGATAACATACCCAGCAAAATTTTCATTTGTCTTTGAAAAGGAAATAAAATTCTTCCACGGTAAAGAAAAGTTAAAAGAAGATGTCTCTTCCAAACCTGCCCCCTACAAATGATACTTCAAGATGTTCTCTTGACAGAAAAGAGGAATAGCACCTACCAAAACCAAAGGCAAATGGGAAGAACATCCCAGTAATGACAATAAAAGACTAAATCAATGAACAACCCATTGCTAAAACAACAGAACCAAATTGCCACTTATTTGTATTAACCCTGAATGTAAACGGCTTAAACGCATCAATCAAATGTCATAGATCAGTAAAACAGTGGATTAAAACCCCATCTATTTATTGCCTACATGAGACATATCTCGCAAACAAAGATCAGTAGAAACTATATCTCATGGTTTTTGATGTTTTTTCATTAGCTTCATCTCTTCAAAACACTTGCCTCTGATTAAATTCTTTAATGACTCATAGATCATCCTGAAGCATCATTTTCTTCAAAAAGGTTCTTGATTTTCTTTTTCATTTCTTCAGTGACACATTAGTCATTCAGTATCATGTTATTTAAGTTCATGGTGTTGTTAATTTCTTTATTTTTTCTTCCTGTTGTTGATCTTGTGTTGTGGCTTTTCCTTTAAGGGGATGTACAGTAACTGTGCAAAGGAGACTATCATATCCAGATGTGTGGATACAATGCAGTGCGCATCTCTACTTCCAGGCAAAGATGGACTGCCAATGAAACTGTTTATCTTGACAGTGGGATGCTGGACTCTGCCATTGTTCATGCCCACATTGATGGACATATGACTGCGTATGAAGAACTAGTAATGATGTAGGGGAAGTCAAGGAGGAGGGAATTGGAGAGGGGATAAGGGAAATCCCAGGACCTATGGAACTATATCTAAAATGCTAATAATAAAAATAAGTAAAATAAAAATAACACAAATAGCAAAATTCCTTTTTTTAATGAGTGTGTAATTTTTCCTAGTGTAGATGTATCACAACTTTTGACCCACTCCTCTTTTGATAGGCATCGGAGTTGTTCCCATGTCTTCTCTATTCTGTATTGTGCTGCTGTAAATACAACATTATAGTTCACTTTCTCATGTGCCTATTTCATTTCCTTTGGATATATTCCCACAAGTGGGAGCTGGGTCAAATGGCAGATCCAGTTTTGGTCTCTCAACACTGGACTTCCTTAGTGTTCTGTGAATCTCTGCCCATTTGCTGGCAGTTTTCTTGATAAAGTTTTACAAAGGTTCATGACTCACCAGCTTCCCCTGCCACATCTAAATAAAATTAAAGGTCATCAATTTCACCCAACCCTTTATGTTACAGATAAGAAATTTAATCTTCAGAGAGATTGGATCTTTTTCAAGGTCACATGCTTGTTATTCCTGGAATCATTATTATGGCACATGCAAGATTGCTTTTAAAGGATGGCATTATACAATTGGCATGGATAAGTTCCTTATAGAAATAGTGAATGCAGAATTCTGGGATTGGAAAAATCATCATTTCTAACCCTTAATTGGGACATAAATGGGTGGTATCTCTGCTTGAACAAAGGTCAGATGGTAAAGTGGATTGATTCAGTCCTTAAGCTAGCTTGCATTTGCTGGCATTGGGTGGGCTAGAGGAATGAGTTAAGTGATACCCTGAAAGAGGAAACAAATAAAAAATGTGAGTACAACACATCTAGAATTAAGGAAAAGAGAATGAAGAACTCTTATGTGTGGGCTTTGTTTAGATTTGTACAAATTGAATGTAACTAGACATAAGTAAACAATCAGAAAATGTCTGATGGACCGTGCAAATACTAATTTTATCAGGTGTGATGTCCAAGGATGTAAACTGTGATACAGGTAAAATTACATGTCTAGAATTTTCAAGAATAATTCAGTGAATAAACAGGAGTGATAAACAATGTAGGTATGTCTTAATATTGAGATAACGTTGGAGCATTCATGATGACCATCAGCATAAGATACTTTCTTTATATGCATGTACTTGAAGATTTTATATTTTTATTTATTTGCTTGCTTGTTTATTTTTATTTCCTCTACCCCCTTCTCAAATCTCCTCCCCCCCACCAACGTCCCCTATATTATTACTATAGCATAACTCTTCATAAGCAGTCACGTGTTTATCACTGTGGGCATGGACAATGGCAGAGTCCAGCCTCCCGCTGTCAAGATCATTTTGTTTTCTAATGAGAAAATAGTACCTTTGACTTTCTTTCACAAGTTTTTTTGAAGTAAAATTTGTGCTATTTTAAAAGAACTTTGGGGGAACCAAAATTTAGATATTTAGTCACAAGTGTCTAAATGATGAAGTATCATATAGTCTCTGTGGTTTTAGGTTCAAGAAGATTTAACTGAAGAAAAGAAAAGAGAATTGGAGCATAATGCTGAAGAGACCTATGGTGAAAATGAAGAAAATGTATGTGTGGGATGTGTATTTCCACCGTGTGTGTGTGTGTGTGTGTGTGTGTGAGTGAGAAGAGGCATTTGTACGTATAGTTGTGGCACAGCAATCATCAGGAAAGACACGTGTTGGTGCGACTCACTCACTCTGGAATACTAAGACTTATAGCATGATGTCCAGGAGGGGTGGTGTCACTGTTTTGTTCACTGGTTTCTTTTTTGCAAAAATGAGTAACTTTGCACCCTTGCTAAAGGGGGAGTATTTGTCACTAACTCTATACCCTGACTTGTGACTTTTTTCATTTTCTTTTTAAGGCGGATGATAAAAACAACGATGGAGAAGAGCTGGGGGGCCACAATGACAAGCACCCCCAAGGCCGAGAGGGGCACTACGAGGTGGAGGAGGAGGAGGAGGAGGGGGACAGGGCTGCCCTCATGGGGAAGCCACGGCGAAGAGCTGAAATGTAGCAAGGGTTGCTTTCCGGACACTGTCAGCCTGGGAATTCTTTTGAAGCTGCTCAAGAACGAATCTGCCTACTGAATTCCAGTATATTTAATTACAAACAAAGAAGATAAGTTTGACTTTTTTTTAAACTTTTATATTAGAAATACTCATACATTTATATGAATATATTTTGGTAACTTAGGGTAGAGCCTCTTTTATATTAAAGCTAAATATGAACAAGAAGAGAAACAAACCGACCTTCAGCTCCGAGTCTGATTTTTGAGATCATTGAGTTTGTGTGTGTTTTGACTTGTCGCCTTGCTCTTGGTTCTCGAGCTGTGCTGTTTGCCTTTGACACAGGCCTTACAACCAGAGAGTGCTGAGAAATGCTGTTGAGACTTGAAGGAGACGGGCCACTGTCTGTTGTGTTGTTGTGTATGGCTCTCCTAGGATTTCCCCCAGTGTGTGTGGCTCTGGAAGTGGATCTGGGCACAGCAACGTGCAGGTGGAGGGCGGTTTCTTTTGTGGATTAAAGATGTCCTTGACATTCAGATCACTTAGAAACACACTGATCATTACTTAAAGCACAGCTCTCCTGCTTGAGAGGCATGAATTAGAACGTGAGATGGTGCCAAGACCCGCAGGGCAGTAGCCTGGACTTACTCAGCCACTTCAGTGTTCAAACAGGGTTTGGCACATCAATGTACTAACCTTTGGGGGAACGATGATTGGTTTAAAAGCTAATTAGTGGGTGTGTGGTGTTTCTGTGTGAGCACACACAGTGTTTTCCTCTGCGGTCATACAGTGACGCATGTTTCTGCGTCTAATTCTCTAAAGGATCTCTCCTTGGAGCTCTGTGCCTCGCTATGTAACCCCTTTGATAATAAGTATGAAGGCATACCAAACTACACAAGTAGATAGGATTATTTTTCAGACCATGTAGTGAAATATGTATGTGGTAATCTGACTGGCCTTCATGACTGTACTCTTTGTGTATGCATAAGGCATTTAAGGATTATGAATTACAACAATCCCTTAAAATAAGAAAATGAAAATCAGAAACTCCTCTTGAAAGAGACATAGTTCTGTGTCAAGTTTAAAATATAGAACTCGATTATAAAATTCAGATGTGTGCGGTTCTGCAACAATATTCTCAAAGTAATGAAAAGAAATTGTGTTTCCCACCTTCATTGTATGAGTGTAATTTTATTTTTTAATAACCACACTTGTATGTGGTTTTGATGATTCTGGTTGGTGATTGTGTATGTATGCATAGGAATGTTTTATTCAAATGTGTTTTAGATTTCCAATAATCATAAATAAAATCTTACTTTTATGTATAAAACTCTATGTAATGTAAAATGTATAATATTGTACATAATATTCAGAATACAATTATTTTGGTAAATTAGTTTGTATTTTTAATGTCCCAGTTGCAGTATTTAATTATTTGAAGCATATTGAAACTTGGTAATAGTCAATAAACCTATAAAAAAAAGTGGTAAATCTTTTAAAGCACCACAGTTGAATTTTGTTAGTTTCCGAACTTCTAACATTCTCCAAGTTCTTATTCATGAAAAATTGTAAAATGTACCAATATAGATAAATAAATTATAAAATGTCATTCCCAATCTGCTTCTATTTGTCTTTCTCTACTTGACTGAGGCTTAACTTATTTACCCTTGTACTAAAAGCTAAGAATTTTTTATTTTTCTTGAGCTTCTACTGGGACAAGAAAAATAGGGGGGCACAGATATGAGAGTGTCAGGTGCACACATACAAGAAGGACCAGAAACTGCATATCCTTCTCCAGGAGGATATGCAGCATACCCATGTGGGTGCTGGTTCATATCTCGGCTGTTCCACTTTCCTTCCACCTCCCTGCTTGTGATGGCCCCTGACCTTGGAACCCTGCACCTGCCTGGGGGACCCGGAGGAGGCTCCTGGCTTCGGATCAGCTCTACTTCGGCCATTGTGGCCACTTGGGGAGTGAACCAGTGGATGGAATATCTTTCTCCTCTATAGATCTGATTTTCCAAAAAAATTTAAATAACTATTTTTTAAATTGAGTAGATAAAAAACTGAAGCACATATATGTACACTATGGATTACTACTCAGTTGTTTTTTAAAAGAAGTTTAAATAAATATGTCCTCCAGGAAAGTAGCAGTCATAATCGGTTCCACTCAGCAATAGGACCAGTCCAGTGTTTCATGGAGACCCACCAGCCTGAGCTGATCTTCATTAAGTGAGTTGAGCAGAAATAGAATTCTGCTTGTATTTATTTGTCCTGCCAAATTAATCTGACTTTTGGTGAAACCAATAATTAAAAGTGTTTGGTACCAGTGATATAATCAAAATGAAATAAATCACATTAATTGGGGATGAATATGGTGGATCAAAAAAATTACCTTTTAGTACAAATAAAGTTACTGGTTATTTGCAGCAGTGATCAGAAAAGATAGAGGAAGAAAAGCATAATCTAGTTTCATGTGTCAGTGATCATTGTTATAACGGAATATTAGGAAGGTGTACTGAGCCTTGTACTACAAGGAATATGAATGGGATCCGTTTCAATACCTACAGTGCTTGAAAGTTGATAGGATCTGCCTCTTTGTCTTCCAGGATATTTTCCATGGTTTATTCATTTTGAGTTCATTTTGTGTTTTAGTTCTTTGATTACATTGTGGCACACCCGTATTAAAGCATTTTGGCTGGCCACTGTAGAGTGAATGTGGTCAATTTCTGTTCCCGAATCATTTTTCTTTTGGTTTCTGTTGTAAGGTCTGTTACTTGTTTGCTTTCTATTTCCTCAATTTCTGTAACGTGTCCCTATTTTTCCTGCCCCTTCCACACTGGTGTTCTCTAGGTTTTGTGATGGAGGTCTTTTCTCTGTTGAACCCTCACCCCTACTTTTTAGGGTGCACATGTCTTCCAGTTTCCCAGCTTTGCTTTCTATACCACATTCTATCTGCAGTTCTTAATTTTCAAAACCCAGGTTATCTTGCATATCACTTAAAAAATCCACTTCCCTTTCTAGGTTCTACAATTAAATTCATGAGGTTTCACACACACACACACACACACACACACACACACACACACACACACACAAACACACACACAGCTTGTCTGCCCTTCATTCTTTCTCCGTGTTTGTCACCACATACTTTCGTTTTGTCCTCCCTCCCATTTCCCTTGATCCAGGCCTGGACTATCTTTTACTTGCACTGTTACAATGGTCCCTGCCCCATCTACATGTTTACTGTCTTCTTCCCATTTTACAGAATCTGATGCCAAAGTGCTTTTTCCCTGAAAATAGCAGTAACTGTACTGTTATTAAGATATCATTTGATAAATTCCTACTGCTCATAGGTAAATCCCAGACATCCTAATGTGACTTCTGATTATTAGCCTTGGCTCGGCCCTATCTTCTCTTAGCCTTCAGTTTACACGTTAGCACTGAGTCATAATACTTGTGGTTCATTTTTGTTAGGAACATTTGGCTCCTACTGTGTTGGTAATCAACCGTGACCTCATTCTGCACATGGGAAACTGACTTGAGTAGAATCAATAGTACTGCTGTCCTTGAACAGAGAACTTGATCTGAGACAGCAGTGGAACCACAACATACACATTTGATTTCCTCCATGGGGTGTTTCGTTGGCAGTCATGGTGTTCCTACACATCTCATGACAACTTTGATTCTGGGCTGTCTTTTCAAGGATGTTTGTATAACAGCTTAGCTGTCTGTGATAGCTTGCTGTGGCACAGGGCAGATTTGTTTTCTGACATGGACAGTGAAGATGATGTCTATCTTAGGAGCAGGGTTCAGACAGGTTTGCTAGAAGCTGCTTTCTTAGCTAAGGTTTTTCTGGAGGCCCTCACAACAGCCCCATGTGTCTCCACTACACATGGAGGCCAACAGGAAGTCATGTGAATGTGAGTGAAGTCCGAGCTGCCTGCTGTGCCGTAGGGGATGGAGGTTCTTTGCCCCTGCCCCAGTACGCTGGTGTCACTGGCCAGCATCCATGAGACTGGTAGCTAACTTGTAAAGTGAGTGAATCCTTGCGCTATGCACCTTCTTGGCACGTCTCAGGCTTGAGAAAGGACGATAGCAATTTGCTTGACTGTCCTGAGACCAAGTTACTGTGGGAATTCAGGACTTCTGGTATCCACTTACCTAGCTGTGTGAAAAAAAAATACTCTTAGAGGTAGACAACAGTGTCACCATAGGAAGAAACAAACGGCAGAGGCATAGATGAAGAGTGTGGTGGCATCTTTTCTGGTTTCTTGATCACAACTAATTTTATCACAGGTTGATTAATAAGATAGTGATTTTTTTTTAAATTTGACTAGTTGGAAATGGGGTTCTGTCATTTGCCAGCTGGAGATTCCTAAATAACACTCCATTTCTTTAGAACATCTTTGAATTCTGGTCTGCTTGCTACCTACCCTCTCTCTGAGAAACCCTATTCAGCCTTCTTTGCTTGCCATGTGTTGCCTAGATGACTGCTTTGACATGCCAACTCCTTTGTAAAGGTCTGCCTTCCGATCACTTCTCCCTTGTGCCCTACAACTTCCATGACATCCATTCCTTGCCACTGTGTAGGACAGCCTGTATACGTGTCTATGCTTTACTGGATAAGTATTGAGAGAGTAGAAACTGTACTTCATTGGTTCATGGTTGTATCGCATAGACACATAGTAGGTCTGCAATGAATATACTATCATTTTCAAACCTTGATTGGGGAATATTGACTATAAGGCCATATGAGTAAGTGGGAGAGCTGTGAACTCTTCTGAGGTGAATCTGATCTCAACATAAGTACCCTACATAGCCAGTGTGTTTTCAATCATTGTTTATTGTTGCATGGTGACATGTATTATGAAGATATGTATTAAATTTTGCAAAAACAGAGTCAAAAATAATTAAACTCTCAGTCATATAGTGTTGAGAAAGAATGAGGAACTCAAAGACACTTAAGACAGAAGGGAATATACAATATGTATGTCTTGTTTGATGTTTCATTTATAGCATGAAGAAATAAGCGTCATGAGAACCAGGTAAATATAATTGTAACTAGAGATGTTTCTAATCAGAATATAGTTATGATTCGTAAAATGCCTTGCTTAGAGGCAATAACCTTTTAGCTCTTGTGCCTAACTGAAATGGGAGACTTGATAAGGTGACTTAGGGTGGTGTAAGCTATAAACTCACAGGTTAGCCCTTTATCCGCCAATCATCTCATTTGCAGCAAAACCTGAGACCACAGGTGTGGACACAAGATGTGAGCAGGGTCAGTGGTTGAGCTCCATCTATTAGGCCACATTGACTGTTGGCGGGATGGGAGCACATCTCACAGTCACCCTACATAACCTCCTGCTGGATTCTAGGTTGGATAAGAGAAATGCTCTCTGACTTGGTGATGGGATACAAATCTGCGTAAATGGAGCTGCCAGGAATCCGATTCGTCAGGACACAGACAGCTACGTGCAGCAGGCAACAAGGAAGTCGTCAAGGAAAGCAGAGTGAAGAGAGTGCACAAAGAGGTAGGAAAATATAGGGAAGAGGGAGATAGAAAGCAAGTGGTGGTCAAATTCTCAGGCTGTAACTTTATTTTGTTTTACCTGCCTATAAATTTCTCATTCCCTCTTTGCAGCAAGCATCTTAAAGAGTTTCAAACTGACCTCCCCAAATTGGGACTTTATTGTTACATGTTTTTATGGGAAAAAGCATTATTAGACTCATAAAAGAAACACTTATGATTAAATTTTACTCACGTTTTCCCCCAAAGGTAGCAGTTTTTTGTAAGTAATGACATGCTCATTTATCCATCTCTTTTTCTCTTAGTCTACAGCCAAGATTGTCAAATATCTTCTGTGAAATGCCAGAGAGCCAATCTTCATCTTTTCACGTCCTAGAGCCTCCTTGGAAACTACTCAATCCTGTTATGGTGCAGTGGAGGCAGCCGGGAACAGGGCAGAGCACAAAGATCAGAGCTGTGTTCTGATAAAACTTTACTTACTGAAGCAGAAAGCATGCTAGATTTGGTCTGCACATTCGGGACACCTGGTCTTTTTGGTCCAAATGCTTGTTACAAAAGCAGGTCATTTCAGTAGAAAATAAAGGATTTTAGAGTTTGTGATAGTAAAATTTTGTGTCTCTTTGCTGATAACCCCTTTATTTTCAGCTTGTAGCATTCCACATTATTTTAGCTTAACATTCGTGCACTCTTACCATCTCAGCCTACCTTGTTCTCCCCACATCTCTGTGTATCACTAATGGAGCTTGAAATTAAGTGTCATTTCTGTTTATGTGTTGATACATACCTATCATTTTCCCTAAGGACCATGTCTTATAAAGGCCTAATTCATTGGAAAACACGGGCTTAAACAAGGCAGTATGACATCCCGATCTGATAGGTCCTTTCTTCTTGTAGGCGTGGGTGCCAACTGCAACAGCTGCCATGATGCATTGGACGCAGACTGGCAGTCTCAGCTCTGAGGCTGGCTCTTTGAAATCAGATAGCTTTCTGGTAGCTATTGTGTTTATGCGCCCTAGTGCAATTGAACTTATTTTTTTCCAAAGGCAACCAATATACCTTTTGTTTGCCTTCACCCTGGCCAATTTTCTTTTGTGATGGCTCTAAAATTTCTCTACAGAATTCTTTGAGGGTCTTCCCTTCAAGAAGTCAGCTTCTTGTGTGGGGTCGACTTAGATATTGGCATCAGCATGGTATCCTCCCAGAACACCGGCCATAGGGCCACACTGACTGTCGCTGCTGCCTCTGGAGCTGAACCCAGTGCTGGCTGCTTCACCAGCCTTTTGCTGGTGACAGATCCCAGGGCCGACCACCAGCCTTTCACGACGCTATGTGCGGGAACCTGCCCACCATCACTCTATGCAACTCAGACACTCCTTTATGCTCCGTGGAGATCGCCACCCCCTGCAACAAGGCAGCTCACTCCGAGGGTGTGACATGGTGGACGCTGGCCCAGGACGCTCTGCACGTGCATGGCACCCTCTCCTGCGAACACCCACTGGAGGTCATGCCTCATCTCTACTTCTCTCACGATCCTGAAGAGATTGACGAAGAGCAGGCTTGGCTGAATGCTATGACTAGGGCAGTGTTCCAGGGCAAGTGGCCTGCCCCACTCCTGAGTTCTGGGTTACCCCGCCCCAGGGTACAGACTGGTCTGAGAGCATGCAGGTGCCCTCTGTGCCCAACCAATGTTCCCACTGAACACTGGGCTGCAGCCCACAGCTCAGGCCACCAGCTGGGCAGGAACAACCACCAAGTGGGCTTAAGCTCATCTGAAGTCTCTGAAGCAGACGTGACTGAGATTGACGAAAATAAACACGTTTCTTTTTTTTTTTTAAGGTTTATTTTTTGTTGCAAAGTCAGATACACAGAGAGGAGGAGAGACAGAGAGGAAGATCCTCTGTCTGATGGTTCACTTCCCAAGTGACCGCAATAGCTGGTGCTGTGCTGATCCGAAGCCAGGAGTTTCCTCCGGGTCTCCCACACAGGTGCAGGAGCCCAAGGCTTTGGGCCGTCCTCGACTGCTTTTCCAGGCCACAAGCAGGGAGCTGGATGGGAAGTGGAGCTACCGGGATTAAAACTGGCACCCATGTGGGATCCGAGCATGTCCAAGGCGAGGAACTCAGCCGCCAGCCCACTGCGCCGGGCCCGGAACAAGATTATTAAGTAAAAGCAAAAAGTCGTTGGTTTAATGAGAATATAGACAATAGTTACAAACAAAAAAGAAAGGAAAAATGACCACTTCATCCATATTCAGCACATTTTGAAGTAATCCCAGATAATTAAAACTGTTATAACATTCTTAATCATTGATTTGACAAAGGTATAAAACAATGTTTTACAAAACATTTGCAGGAATACTGATACACACAGATATTTATTTCTTCCCCTTTCTTTTCTGTACTCATTCTGTCCCTCCCTCCCTTATTTTTTCCTTTCCTTTCTCTCTCTCTTTCTCTTCCCTCCATTTTCTCCTTCCCTCCCTCCCTCCCTCACTCCCTCCCCCCCTCACTCCCTCCCTTTTTTCCTTCCTTCCTTCTTTTTTTTCTGTGCAAATGTACAGTTCCAAATATATGTGGTTTTGTCTACAGATGTCTGGCTTATTTCCCTCAACATGATGTCCTCCAGTTACATCAACTTCGCTGCAAATGGTAGAATTTCATTCTAGTTGTAGGTGAGTACTATTCCAATCTGTATACATTACCACATATTATAACACATGGAATTTCTTTATTTGATATAGAATTTTCAAAAGCCATTACCAAATCCCTTTGCTTCCTGCTAATAGTTCAGGGAGGCAGTTGGAGAGGACTGTGGCCTTTGGGCCCATGAACCCATGTGGAAAGCTGTGAGGAAACTCCTAGCTCACAACTTGAGATCAGCTCTGCTCTAGCTGTTGTGGCCATCTGGGGAGTGAACCGGTGAGTAGAAGATCTCTCTTTCTCTAACTCTGTTTTTCAAATTAAAAAATGAATATTTTTTGAAAATTTCTGGGGCTGGCATGATAACATAGAGGCTAAAGTCCTTTCCTTTAACTCGCCGGGATCCCACATGGATGTCAGTCCTAATCCCAGGCAGCCCCACTTCCCATCCAGCTTCCTGCTTGTAGCCTGGGAAAAGCAGTCGAGGATGGGCCAAAGCCTTGGGACCCTGAACCAGCATGGGAGACCTGGAGAAAACTCCTAGCTCCTGGCTTCAGATTGACTCAGCTCCATCTGTTGTGGTCGCTTGGGGAGTGAACCATCAGACGGAAGATCTTCCTCTCTGTCAATCCTCCTCTCTGTAGATGTGCCTTTCCAATAAAAATAAATAAATCTTTTAAAATTTTTCTTTAGTCACTAATAGCTGCATTCCATGATCACTGAACAGCACAGTACTAATCTGACAAGTAGCTGAGAGCCTGCTGTAAGAACATAATTATTTGGCTTTAGGAGATCTGTTTTAATGAAGAATTACTCAGGATCTTACTTCGTTAATTAAGAGGGATTATAAGGTTTACTTCTATAAAAATTTTTTTTTGCACTGGAAAGGCAGATTTTACAGAGAGAAGGGAAGGCAAACAGACAGAGAGAGATGCATTCCAGCCTCTGGTTCACTTCCCCAGAAGCCAGGAGCTTCCTCTGTGCCACCCACATGGGTGCAGAGACCCAGTTGCTTAAACAACCCTCCACTGCACCCACAGTGCATACACAGTGAGCTGGATTGGAAATGGAGCAGCTGCAACATGAACTGACACCCATGCGGGGTGTTAGTGCTGCAGGAAGATTAGCATGCATGCCACCTTGCCTTCCCTCTATAAGATTTTTTTTCCTGCTGAAAAACTATAATCAGAACTTTACCTTGTGAAAAATGGGTGCCATCCATACTTTAATGACTAGAATAAGGGCCAGCCAGCAGCTTCTGCCCACATTTATCTCTGGTTTCTGCATGCATGTTGCTTTCCAAGAGTTACAGTTCCAGCGAATCTTTAACCCTCAATGTGATGTCCACAGCAGTCAAGCTTTTCCAGTGACAATAGCTGGATCAGAAGCCTTACTCTCAATGCATGACCCATCAACCAGAACACAGACCCTTCATTCACTTGCCCAATCCCAATGCACGGGGCTTTGCTGGATGCCCAAGCTTTGATCCAAGTCATAACACACAGTAGGAGCATGAAATGAAAATGGATGGTCACCTTACGAGTGCCTGACTCCTGCACACATGGACACATGGACACATGCTGTAATCTGTGCTTGCAACGTGTGCAATAGAAGGTCTCTATCTTGTGTCCCAGTTTTATGTTTTTCAGTAAAGCATTCAAAGGAACTCAGCAAAATGTAAAACAAAGGCTAAAAAATAATAATAATAATAAAAAGCAGAGACAGGTTTTTAAATCATTTGTTACCAGACATCTTTGGGCCACACTGAGTTTATAACCCATGCCTATTTGCAGCGCACCAAGCATTTTGCAGGGCGTAATAAATGGGAGATGGGAGGAGGAGCCACCTGCCTCTTGGCTTTCTGGAGGGGAGAAGCCTTTGGTTTACAGGCTTCTGCAGTTCCTTGTATAGTAAAGTTTAAAAAAACTGCCAGAAGCAGATGCTCAGAACTGAGAATGGCCCTGCCAGACATGGTGGACGGGGTGGCTGCCGACATGGGTCCCGCTCGGGGTGGTACGGAGCAAGCCGTGCCTATCATCACTGTGCCAGACAAAGCCTCAGCTGTAACACACATTCCCTCCTGAACCCCAGCTGGTTATTCCTTTTGTTTCCAACCATGCAGAACTCAAAAGAATTAAGCAGATTAAAAAACCCGAACTCAGTGACAGGCAGTGTCAAAGGACATCATGTTGGGGTACAAAATTATTAAAATAAGAAAATAACTGAGTAACTCTGCATTCCAATTAACATTATCATTTTAAGTATAATGAACTACAGTTTCAGAATTTAATGTGACTGCCGAGTGATAGCAAAGGCAACCTAAGATATGAAGGCTTTTTCTTTCTCCTTATTTCAAACTCATGATTCACACAATGAAAGGAGAGGGAGAAGTGTGAGAAAAATTAAATAGTTAAAACATTTTTATTTATTTATTTTTTTGTAATTAGAAAGTGACTCCATGGACTCAGAACGAATTCCAGTAGCATTTTTCTTGTGTCAACAAAACAATTACCAGGTTCAATATTCAATAGTTTCACATTTAACTAATGAATGGGGTAAGTGTGTGAATCAATGCTATTGTGCTATCTTTGTGAACAACAAAGCAAGCAAGGTCATTATTTTGAAAAGACAGTGGGAGTAGTTCCGGCTTGCCCTTCACCAAGGGCTTTATGAAATTAATTAGACAATACGAGATGCCTAAAGCATTATCTGTCAGGTAGCAGTGAAATAATACATTAATGTTAATGAAGAAAAAACAGTGCTAGTTTCAAATTACTATACAGTATTAAATAATTGGGTGGGACAGATTAATGGTATTCAGAAGTTTAGGTAAAATATTTAAATATTTGGAAAGTGGTTGCTTGAGGTAGATTGAAGACAATCTATCTTTAAAACGTAGTCTAGAGGGTGATATTTATGAAATATATTTCCCGCTCATATCTACAGTTGATTGTGTAACTTTTATCTAATGTTGAACAAATATTGAAAATTGACAGTAGTGTCCATATTCGTTTCCTAGTGCCACCACAATATAATGCATCGCTAAATGGGAATTAGGGAAATAGAGACACATTCTCTCATAGCACTGAAGGCTATGAACTAATGCAGTATGGTTTGGCCAGGAGAGCACCAAACACAGAAAGAACAAACTCTTGGCTTTGAAAATGAGTAAATTCTGTGGAAAGGTAAAAAATATATTATATTTGAAAGGCAGTGTGAGAGAGAGTAAGGGAAATGGCTTTCCATCACTGTTTCACACACCACTTGGGCTATATTTCTCTGCTTTCTCAGGCCCTTTAGAATGAACTGGATCGGAAATGGAGCTGCTGGAACTCAAAGCAGCGCTCTGATTTGGGATGCTGGTGTCCCAGGTGGTGGCTTAATCCATGCAGCCACAACGCCAACCCCAAGAGAATGAGCTCTTTGTAAGAAGCAATCCTGGCCCCTGAGTCCCTCTGATCCCTATCTCAGCACGTGTTGCCTTCTGTACATCCTGAGATCCTTGCCAGAGTCCAAGGACAGGGAGCAACCCGTGCCAGACTTTGAACTTGCAACAACGTGAGCTTATAAATCAGATGAATAAATCTCTTTTCTTTATAATGTACTCGCTGATATCTTGCTATGGTAACAGAAAACGGGCAAACCCAGCATGTATGCAGCTGCCTCACCCCAGCCTCCATCTAGAGCACTCATTCCGGTTTGCACAAATTTGTGTCTATGTTGCACTTCACTGAAGGACAACAGGCATTAGATGTACCAGTCTAATTCACAGTTAATTCATTGTAACTGATTAGAGGTACAAAGACCTGGACTCCAGACAGGATTATATTTTAGGGGTGTCAGAAATGTTGAAAGGGGCATAATTCAATCCAGTTAAGTTCTTAGCTTTTGTTAAGGGAAGCAAACATAGGCTGTATAAGCTACTCAGTTATAATATCTTGACAATACTATTCTAACATTCTGCCTTTGTCTGTACCTACAATGCCACGATGTACGTGAGACGCAGAAGGTTCAACTCCCAGCTGTTACTGAAGGTCTACTGCTTCGTGTACTTGCACAGGTGGGTTGGGAAGTCCACCAGAGGCCTCTTTTCTTCATTCACTGCCTGAAGCGGGACTCGGCATCCTGCCTCATTGAGCAGCGTTTCCTCCTTCTGCAAATGCTGAGCTGTATCCCTTGTGCTTTGCCCAAAGAATCAGTGTGTCTTCATTTTCTTCTACCATATCTACTTCCTGTAAATAAATTTTATGGTTACTGCATAGGAAATGAAGAGTAAATTCTCATGAAATTAAATCAGTGTCAGAAATTACATTAAGTATTAATTAGGAAAGCTCTAAAACAATAGTTCCTTACAAGGTTGACAAGTATTACAGAATAAATGGCTTCCATGATGAAGTTAGGTGGAAAACATCACAATCAACTATGTTAAGCTAAAATTGGGAGAGTAGCCACATCATTTATTTTCCAAAGTTGGTAAGAGAGAAAGGGGATGCTACTGATGTATAAGCTAGGACAATGGATTCGGGATAGGTCAAGAGGCATGGTCACTGAATCTGTTGTGTGTCATACTGGTAGGACCTTTATCATAATAGTTGACTCTAGCTTTTCTAGGAAATACTATACAGTATCCCTCCTCTCAATATATTAGTTGAAGGTCTAGGTTGACCAGTGCTTAACTCGTCCTTAGAAAGATTCCATCCTCACTCATTCCAAACTTGAAAGGAGGATGCATAAAAACAGAAAGAAGGCATTATTATTTCTATCTGAATTTAAATTCCTATGAATGATGTTAAGTTCTTTAATGAGGACTTTAATTGTGTAATATAAATCCTTGGAATTCAAGCTTTCTAAGGATGGCTGATATTCCATTAACATTTTAACAATGTTATAATATTCCAAGAGGAAATTGGGTCTGTCCCAGAAGTTCATTAGAACAATTTGCCTGTTCTACCTACATTTTCATCGTGGTGAATTTTGAGTCCAAGAGTCTTTATTGCTTAGTTCAGGAAATGCTTTTTTCTAAGTCCTTTCCTTTCATGAACAGAAGATCATTTAAGTACAAATTCCCCTGTTGCTGAAACTATCTCTCTTACAATTTTAGGAAGTGTTTCTAACTTTATAAAATGATAATGAGAGTTTAATGGCTCTCTTCACTCCAGTGGAAAAATGGTTTCTAGCACTTTAAACAAATGGAGACCTTTCTTTCCCTGGAAAGACAAAAACCAAAATCAGTCCCAGTTTTCCATCTTTAATCATCAAGTCGTTAATTGAATATTACTCTTAGCCCAATTCCATCTGTTTTCAGGGGGCCTCAAACTCACCTCACCGATTGAAATACAGCAGGAGGGAGGAATAAAGAGTGGGAATTGGGTGAGTGAACCAGTGAATGGGAATTCTTTGTCTCTCCTCTTTTCAAATAAAATGAAAACAACTAAAATACCACAATAGCAAGAGAAGAAATATCCATAGTGGTGGTTAGTTAAAATTTGAAATATTTTCGGGAACCCAAACTCCAGAGGTATTTTCTGCTGTTCAGTGTTTGAGCACAAGATCCTGCCCTTCTTGCTCTGCCCCCATCTCTCTATCCTCCTCTACTATTGTTTTTAAAAGAAACTTTCTGCATGATATTGCATTAGTGAGTTATTTATTGGCAAAACTGACAATAGCAGAAAATTATTATTATTAAAGTGTGTGATGTTCCAAATAAATTGGTCATCCAGAAAAACTTTCAGTCATACAGAAACTCACCTAAACAGTATATGTGAATCTGCACAGTCGAGTGGCTTAATGCCTGTAGATGGAGACTTCAGATTTGATCCTGTGTTCCAACAAAAGGAATGTTGGAATGTTGTGTATCTTTGCTTTTTAGGGAAACTTCCAATAAGGCTGCTGTGAGCTGGCCTAATCATGGAGGATTAGAACTCTGAATGCCGTGGACAGAAAGTTGAATCTTGCTGTTTGTGAGAGTCCCTGACACAGAGGTAGCTGGGCTGAGCCCTGCTTATTCCAGATCATTAATCTTTACCACAGAGAACCTGGCTATTGAGAGGACCCATAGCAAAAAATTGCAAGAGGCAGCTACCAGTTATACTCCCATTTTATTTTATGTTTTTTTTTTTAAAGATGTTGGAAAGGCAGATTTACAGAGAGAAGGAGATACATAGAGAAAAATCTTTCATCTGCCCTGGGAATAACTGGGAAGCATTAACTTTTCTCCTTTGGTGGTTCACCATACTTCCTTTACAGAAAATAGAGTATATTTCACTTTTTGTCTCCTGCCCGCAGCTCTTGAAAAGTTTATTTTAACAACACAATGCATTTTGCCTTCTTGAGATCTTAAGGTAAAATAATACTTTATTAAAAACAGACAACACATTCTCTCAACTTTTCTTGACTAAAAAGTGATTCTGTTTTGTGTATTTGGTCAGTTTGTGAGGAATTAGTTAAGGCTATTGGGCACTAGGAATGGTGCATTAATTGTTTCATTTTTATGATGTACATCTTTCACAGAAATGGACCATACCTAATTTCTACTTCTCCTTATTTTTGAAGCTTCTCCTGCAAAGCACCCTTCTCTCCTGAGACCTGGCCGCTTGTTGTTTAAAGCCACAGGGGTGAATGATTTTTTTTCCACTGTGGGATTGCTTCTGCAAAACCACATATTGATTCTTTTGTCCAATGTAAAATAATTTTTAAAAAGTTGTTCCTTCTTTTTCTTTAAAAATGAGAACTTTAAATGCATGCCCCTGCTCTTTTTGATAAATTGCTGTCAGACTCAAGTTCTCTATATCATTTCATACTTTTTTCCCTGAGTGTGACAATAATGAGATAGAGAACGAATTCGAAGAAGTGAATATAAAAAAGATTTCTCTTGTGTCAAATCTCATGAGTTTCTTTCTTCAAAAGCTGGAGCTGAACCATCTGCACAAAACACAACCAGTGACAATGAAGAATTTGCAGAAGAGATTTGTAGCCAAAGAAGGATTAGAATTCAATTAATGAAAAAATGGCACCCTGTATCTGTCCTATTTTTATAAAGAAATATTAAAAACAATGTTTCTAACAAGAGGAGCAACTTTATATTGAATATTTGGTAAAATGTGTATGCATTTAATTCTTAATGTTTATTACGGTGATGGAAGTGCAAATTGGAACACTTACAAATTGGGCATTCTCTACCAAAATCTAAAACACATGTTGCTTTAGGAACAATAAAACTTCACTCCTTGGAGTTGATTCTACAAATATGCTGCGCTGTGTGTGAAGTAGCCAATTTACAGTTTAAATACTGACCCTCAACCACATTGGCATACTGCATCAACATGTCGTATGATAAGTTAAATCAAACCCACAACAGAGAGAGAGAGAGAGAGAGAGAGAGAGAGAGAGAGAGAGATCTTCCATATGTTGATTCGTTCTCCAAATCACTGCAGTGGCCTGGGCTTGTATAAGCCTAAACCAGGAGCACAGAATTCCGTTCAGGTCTTCCAGCTTGGTGGCAGGTCCAGGTGCTGAGCCATTCTCTACTGTTTTCACAGACAGACCAGCTGGTCCTGATGCAGTGCTCTGGATACTGCCATTTCCGACTGAGGCCTAACCTGCTGTGCATCACACCCATCCCAATCGGAGTTGTTAATTCTCATTCCCACATAGAGAAGGAATGGCTTAGAGGGCCTTTCCTTCCTCCCACCCAGAACTCACCCTCTCCAACTCATACTTTGTGAGCACTGTTCACTGGCTTAAGGATACAAATATGGTTCATTATTTTAATGCAATCATTTATAACCTTCATATAACAGACTTGCAAGAAGTTGAGTGTTCCTTTGTGCTCCTCAAATCAATTCAGAACCACATGGACTTTACTCATTCCCAAGCAGCCAGTCCTGCTTCAGAATGCCTCAAGGAGATCCAGCTTTTTAAACTTCTCAATCTAGTTTGCCCCAGTTTAAACATATCATTGCTGGTCCTGGTGTAGTAGCCTAGTGGCTAAAGTCCTTGCTTTACACGTGCTGGGATCCTATATGGGCACCGGTTCTAATCCCAGTGGCCCCATTTCCCATCCAGCTCCATGCTTGTGGCCTGGGAAAGCAGTCGAGGATGGCCCAAAGCCTTGGGGCCCTGCATCTGTGTAGGAGACCTGGAAGAAGCTCCTGGATCTTGGCTTCGAATCACCTCAACTCTTGCTGTTGCAGCCACTTGGGGAGTGAATCAGTGAACGGAAGATCTCCTCTGTTTTTCCTTCTTTCTGTACATCTGACTTCCCAATAAAAAATAAATAAATGTTTTTTTTTTTAATGTTGTGTCCTGTAAATTTAAAATCACTTTTAGCACTTTTTAAGGTATAAGATAATAAAAAGATGACATAAATTGGTAAGACTTGGAAATTCACTGTTTTTTAAAATGAAGAAGAATGAAAACTAAGAGAATGTAACATTTTTAGCAGAGAAATCCATAGGAGAGAAGAGACAGGTGAGTACATTTTGTGCTGCTTGACTTGGTGGAATACCTGGATAACTTGGAATGTGTGTTTGCGAATGAGATGATCACAGGAACCCAGAGCCTTAGGGAATATTATCCCTATCATGGAAGCAGCAAGATAGGTGTGTTCTCTCAGGGAGCGAATTCAAAGGAGGATCTTCAGATAGATCTCTCTCAGTCAATGGTAAGTTGGGCTTTTTATACTTTATTTGCAGAAATATGATCATGTATGCATATTTATCTTTCCAGACTTCTAATTTAAGCATTCATTGGTGATGACTATTTTAGGCTGCTTATAACTTGCAACATAATTCAAAGTTAAAAGGTATGTTTGTGGGATGTGGATTTTTCAAGTCGAAAGACGCATCATGCAGGTCAGACAGAATGCATGCTGCTGCGGGTGAGCACACTCATTAGACAACACGGAAGCCCAGTCCGATTTTGTAACTGAAGCCAGTAGCCGTTTAATAACCTTGACACAAAGCAAGGAGGCCACTGCCAAGTGACAACTCTGAAGACCAGATGGCTGTCCTCAGGTGACAAAGACTTTCTGCAAGCCACAGCAGCCATTTCTGCATTGCTTACAGAGATCTTAATGACTTAAATTTTATTTTAACTTTTCTCTGCTTCTCTGAAAGAGAACATCAACCTCCCGAGCCTATTCAAGCCATTTATTGTGAAAATCGTGTCTTTGAACACAAAACATTGACAGGATGAAAGAGGTTGGTCCCCAAGATGTTTTCATTCCTGGAAGATTTTTGCGTTTTAAGCATGTTGTGCACAGCATCCATTGGCAAAAGCAAATTTTAAAAGTTCAGCATATTAAGGAGTTTGGTCCAAATAATAAGTATTGATGTCCTAACAATGATAAACTGAAAAAGATCATTGCTGAATAACTGCAATTACTTTAGAATTGCACTTGTACAGCAGCATTTATTGAACAATTTCTAAATCTTGGAATAAAATTGAGCACCACTTTCTCATCTCCTGTTCTAAGTTCATTTTTTTCTTAATTCCAGATATTGTACAAACCTTCTAAACCATGTGACATCCAAAGGCATGTTGTACAGCCTGTGAATTCGTCTGAGCTGGTAATTAATTCATAGGACATCTGGCAGATGGTGTTACTGCGTTACTCTTTAAAAAACAAAAACGTGTCAATACTGCTACTGACTTTTTTCATCACTTTGAGATGCTTGGCACACAAGGCGGGAACTGAAGCTTTGGAGAATATGGGGGGTGGTGATCAGAAATCAAAATGGCATCACAGGACAGAAAATCATTTAGATAATCTCTTTCCATTACAGCTGATTTCCTCACTGTGAGGAAGTGAGATTCTTGGCTTTCATAAGCGACCTTATCAGTTGTCCTGGCTGAGCATTATGTGAGTTTGTGCAACTCTCTTCATAAAGAATCTAATTAGTTCTCAGGCAAAGCAATAACCTTTATCCCCAGATCCTCTCCGACTTCTTAAATGAAAAGGTCAGACTGTGTCACTGCTGTAGTGGGCAGAATTCAGGAATCGGGTAGTCCTGCCAAGGTGTGATTTGTTTTCTTCTTGGGAGTAAATTGATCTGTTTCTTCGGTTCCTTGTTAAAGGACACAGTGTCAGAGCTATGATCTATGAGAAGAGAGGGGAATGACTCCGCACCTAATCACTAGCAAGCCTAAAGGTGTTTTATTAGATGAATGAAATATTAGGCTCCTATATCACCTTAATTGTGTTCCAAATTGGATTGCAAAATCAAATCCTTGTTTCCTGTCTCTTACTGCTTAACTTCTTCTTTTTAAAAAATATACACTACTGTGACAACACCTTTATGATAACTTACAACTTGTCAGCTATCTGATGTAATCATTTGGTGGAACAAGATTACCTTTTTGTCTAAGGACAATGATCAAGAAAAGAAATGCGCTCACTTTTTCCAATTTTCCCCAGAATCAATCTGATTGTGGCAGACCAGGACGATTTGTTAAAGGAAGAAGAAAAGCAATTGATTACTCACTTTTTGTGTGTGTGTACAATGTACTTCACATATCTTTTTAAAAGATGTGTGTATTAATTTTTTTAATGCAGAATGACAGACACAGGGAGACACATACACACACACAGATATAGAAAGGAGATCTTCCACCTAATGACTGCTACGCAAATGACACAAAGGCCGGGGCCAGGCCAGGTCAAGGCCAGGAGCTGAAGCACAGCTGAATCAGCAGCTGGGTGGCTGGCTGCCCAGAACGTCAGCAGGAAGTTGGAGCAGAAGCAGGGCATCACGGGCCTGAGTCTGCACGCTGACGGGAGATGCTGCCATTCAAACAGGCAGCTTAATGCACTGCGCCACCATGACTGTCTCCTTCACCTTTTCTAGTGAATTTAGACCCCACAAAATCTGGCGAGTAGACAAAACTGTCTGGGTAAAATGTTCCTTGGACATTTTCTTCAACAGAGTAATTTTTGATTAAATATCTAGGAACTTTATTGACACAAATTAATAAACAATTACAGCATTGCGTTTTTTAAGTTTTTGACTTGTGTTTCCAAGTCAGCCTTTTAAGTTAGTGTATAAATTCAAACCATGTGGCAGCAGTGGCATGCACTGTACCGAGTCCTTGCAAACTCTAGTCTTACCCTGTTGCAATTTTGTCAATAGAGTCCATTCCTATTAGTCATGGAATTGTGGAATTGCCTTTTTATTAAAATGTGTTTGTAACCTCTAAATCGATACATAAGGCATTTTCCCAGTCACTTGTGGTTTTGGGCAAAAATGTGGGCTGTACGTGCTCGGCTAATGTCGAACAAAGCAGCATTCTATGTCTTTACTTTGATGATGGTATAATCCAGTGTCTTCCTTGTGAACAGTTTAGTGCTATTATTTTTTTTTTCCTTTTTGTGTTTTTAATTGATGGTTTTGCTGTTTAAAATGTCCCCCAACCAGAGTGTCAAAATTGTGTCTAGTATTCCTGCCATAGGAAGGTAGTGACATGTCAACAGGAGTAATTACACATGTCAGACAAGCTTTCTTCAGGCTGTGCTGCTGTTGGTCTCAAGTTCAGTGATGATGAGTCAACAGGCTGGACAAAGGAAGCGAACATTCCCCAGACTGCACAAGAGTCTGCTCTGGAATGCTCAAGTAACAAACTAGCTCACGTGGAGACTATGGAAAAAATGGAGATGCAGCTAAATTGGTGGGTTCGTGGGAGAGGAATGAGTGAGTCCAACATCAGGGAAGACTTGCCTCCCACACAGGTTCCTAAGTGTGTTTCAGAGTCACTCGCTAATCCAGCTTTTGCTGGTGAACACCCTGAATGACAGGATGTAACAGTTCAGCGGGTTATCACACATAAGAGTGCTAATTTGTTAAATCCACTAGAGTCACTGTGTACACTGTCTTCCAATGCAGGAGCTGTGTACTATAGCCACACTAAAGCCATGTCAGGAGTCATGTACTGTAGCCACACTGAAGCCATTTTGCATATAGAACTGTGGGCCAGTGGAAAACCCCCGGCTGGCTAGATGCTTGGGAAAGAAGTTATGAAACTAAACACACGCTTAGCTTCAATTGTTTCTAGCAACTGCTTTAGAATGTGATTTATGCTGTACCTGCTGACATCTTGTTATTGATTACCTATGCTATTGTTGATATGCTGGTTACTATGGTTGATACGGTGGCTGCTCAAGAACAATTGGTCTGGAGACCTTGGCTTGCGTCCTAGTTTCTCCTTTCCTCCCTGAGCCTTAGTTACTGAAGAGTATAAAAACCCTCAATTAAAATCAATAAACTGACAGCTTGATCAGACATCCTGTCTTGCTGTCCATTCTTCATGTCTCTTGTCCCCTTCATTCTCTCCTAAGTGGTTGCGACCCCCGTTGACTGTCCTGCTGGACCGGACAGATATAGAGAGGGAAGGAGAGATGAAGAGAAAGGTACTCCATCTGCTGACTTACTCCCCACGTGGCCATAACAGCTGGAGCTAAGCTGATCCAAAGTCAAGTCTTTAAAGGTGGTTGGGTCAAGAAAATAGACGGCGCCTCCTGATTGGGATTAGTATTTTATGAAAGAAACCCCAGAGAGCTCTGAGGCTATTACTGGTGGGCTAGGCAGTAAACCCTACCACTGAAACTAGGTCACACGATCTTGAATGTCCCAGCCTCCTAGATTGTGAGAAATATAAAATTCTGTGGAAACAAAATTATTCATTTTATTTATATGAAAGGGAGAGAGAGATCTCCCACCTGTTTGTTCACACCCCAAGTTCTCAGAGCATGCAGGGGTGGGCCAGGTCACAGCCAGATGCCCTGATTTCCAGGTACAACTCCCAGGTGGGGGACAGAGACACAAACGCTGGAGTGTCACCTGCTGTATCCCACAGAGCACATTTGCAGGAAGCTGACAGGGACAGCAGAGCAAGGACTCCAGTTCAGGTCCCCTGACACAGGATGCAGACCCTGCCGCATCCCATGCCCACCCCACTTAGTGCTTTGTTGGAGCAGCCTGAGGGATCCCTTGCCATCTGCTTCAGGCGGCAGCAACGTCAGACTTGCCTTGAGAGGAAGGCATGGCTGCCGTCACACCACACTGTGTGGCCTTCCTGTGCTTCTCTTCCATTTGCTAGATGCCAGTAAATCTCTTTCTTGCTTCACTGGTATTTTTACTGGTTTGTTTCTTAAAGTGGTACAGTAAAGGCTAGTGAGACCATGCGCTTGTGCAGATTCTCTATTCAGTTCTCATTCCTCCTTTAGGTATGAAATTGAAAATATTTCCCCATGGAAATTCTCTATCAAAGGAAATTTTTGCCTTCAGAAGAAATAATTAATTTTGTCTTAATTACTTTTACTTTATGAAAGTCAATTAAGAGCTCATACAATTGGTATCTGTGGTTTTGGGTGAGCATTTTCATATTTAAATATATTTTAGCATTACTGAAAATTACTAGATGTTTTATATTGTCAAATTAGGGTACCATCTTAAACCCAAAAAAATTTGGGGAATATTTTTCATTGATAACCCCATGGCTGTTTTCTTTGAGATTCAAGAAGGCACATCTGAACTTATGACCTGCTACCTAGCACTAGATGGGTGGTTAGGGCTATGGTTTTGGACATTATTATTTCTAACAAAATATTCCAGAAGAATCTGAAGACTCAGAGGATGATGAAGCTTGATTTATGCTTCTGTTCACTGATAGAAATCTAGCTGCTTCCATTAATGCAAAGACCTTTTGACCTGAAAAGCCTCAGCACATGAACATTAGGTTTAAATGTTGAGATGAGAGGATGGGAGAGTGCACAGTTGTTGAGTTGGCACTTGGAATGCACACATGTCTGTCAGAGTTCCTTGTTACATTCTGGCTAATGTGCACCTAACTCAGCTCCATACTGAGGAGCACTATGGCAAGCAGCAATGCCAGCTCAAGGGATTGGTACCTACCTGTGTTAGGTAAAGTTAGCCAGTAGTTTTCCTGAAGGTAAAATTAGAGCCTCTGGAAAACACTGAATCAAGCTGTCAAACATTGGTATGGGAAGCCAGGGCAGTGGCGTGGCCTGCAGTGCTGGTGTCCCAAATGGGCATTGGTTCAGGTCCCAGCTGCTCTGTTTCCCATCCAGCTTCATTATTATGGCACAGGAAGGAAGCAGAGCATGGCCCAACACCTTGGGCCCCTGTACCCACATGGGATTCCTGAAGGAAGCTCCTGGCTCTGAGGTTCAGACTGGAACGGACCAGCTCTGCCTGTTGCAGCCATTTGGAGAGTGAACCAGTAGATGGAGTATTTCTCTCAGTTCTTCCCCCTCTCTTTATATCTCTGACTTTCAAGTAAAATGCCAGTTTGACTGTGAGTTGGTCATTGAAGTAGAAAACCCTCTTGTCCTGGGCCATTGGAGATGATATGAGGGAGAATTCTTTTCTTTTCTAATTTACACGTAGTATTCCCATCTGTAATTGGTACATTTGGGTGAGATTGTACCTTTCTCCATGTGTGCACAGTCTTTCCTTATGGGCTTGATGTGGAAACCAATCCACAACAAAGTGTGTTTCTCTGCAGGGTTATTCTCCTTTATTTCCACTACTCATTGCCAAGTAGCTGCCATTAATGACAGCTGGCCACAAATTGTTGTGGTGGCCTGCTTCATCTTCCAGGGACAGTTCAGGGCTTGCAATCTCGCTGGCACCGAGGCACCAGCAGAATCAAGCAGCTATGCCCTTCTGAACTGCCTTTGCTCAAGCTCGACAGTCTCTGCCAATATATCATTACTAAGTGATTCAGGGCCTATATTGCTCAACGCTGGTTGAATCTGTTCCTCTGCATAGACCAAGTTTAGAGTAAATCCATCTTGGCTTAGTTTTGTTTCTTGAAACAGTTTGCAGTTTCATAAAGTAATGCACTGGGAACAGCTTGTGCAACCGCAGAAGGGTGGTCAGCAGAGCTGCCATGTGACCTGGAGTGTGCCTTCTCACTTGTCAACTGACCATCTGCAGACTGGCAGAGGCTGTTAAGGCCCCTCTGTCAGGGTCACTCTCAGAGATCATCCATCCCTCTGAATCCGCTTGGCTCAGCTATCTGCTGTCCTGCAGGCTGCTGATGCTCTTCCGTGGAGGTGTGCTTCTCCATGGTAGCTGGGACCATAATCCCACACAGGGGGTAGGCTGAGGTCTAATCAGGTCTTGTTTGCCTCATTGGTGTCTGTGTAGAGTGGCATTTCTCCATGGTAGCATGTGCTGGTAGCCATGGCGCAGGAGTTTTTCAGGTTGGTTTGTTATGTTCAGACCTTACCAGTCCCTGACACCTGATTCCTCTTTCCTTCCATTTGCTGCACCGTTTGGCCTTGGAGGCTCCAATCTTCCATGTTCATGGACAGCAGAGTCAATGAGGCACCTGCAGCAGTGGGATGTTGCTGCAAACTCAGATAGCATGTTCTCTGCTTCTTGATCCATGCCTCACCCCCAAGTCACCTTCCTGGTCCTAAACCCCCTGATCTACTTCTTTACACATCAGAAGTTCCCAGTGTTCAGCACACATGCCAGGAGCCACAGCTCCTCTTCAGAGACCAGCCAAGTGAATCAATTTCTAACCGTGTGGCTTATCAACGCAACATGGTTTTATTCTCTGTTGGTGATGTAAAAGTCTCAAAAAAAGTTACAGCCTTACAGTTCTGAGAACCAATTCTTCTGATGTTCACTTCTTGCTTCGAAGACCTTCCCTGAACACCTCTTTTCAAGAGTCACAGCTGAGTGGTAAGAGAAAAAACAAGAACAGATTTTGAAAATGACCGTGCAGGGGTCCAGGAGTACAGCACAGAGGTCCCAACACCTCTCTGGAGCAAAACATTCACAATGATCCCTCTAGTTGGCTGACAGCACACTTAGCACAATACTTCCGACTCTTTCCTCTTTCCTGTGGTCCAGTGTTTCCATTGCCTCATCCCATCACTTGCAGAATGGGAGTCGCTGCCAAACCCCAGCCCTGCCTGCCTGCCAGAGAGGGTGGTCTCAGCAGGTGTATCAGAGCCAGGGCCAGAGGTGTGCAGGGGAGGGAGGCACAAGGTGTCTTGTGTTCCATGGTAACTTCACCACCGTCTCCTCGGATGGACCAGGGGAGGGAGTATGGTGTGGGCCTTAGCCCAAAGCTCTGTACCCTCTCAGGATAATAGACCTGAACCTCTGATACGACCACTGCCCCCATTATCCTCAGAAATGTGACCCCCAGGTCTGATTCCTATCCCTTGCTGCTCAGTGACACAAAACAAAAGCCGATTCCATGTTCAAATGCATCCTTATACATTAGATTACATACATCAGCCAGTCACCTAATAAAGTGTGTGGAATAAATTGTTGAGAGATATAGTATATGTTTAAATAAAAAGGCTCAGTTAACTTTTTTATTTAACTCTGTGGATGAACTGTGGTCCCACTTTCAACCTTAGCTGCTTCTCTTCCCCAAGTTTCTCCTCATGTTCATGGGATGGCAGTAGATGATGGCCTAATTGCTTAGGACTCTACCATCCACAGTGGAGTCCTCGATGGAGATCTTTGGCCCTTGCCTAGTCCTGGTTATTGTAGCCATTTGAGGATTGACTCAGCAAATGGGAAATGGCTCTCAGTCTTTCAAAAATAAATCTTTTATTAAAAAAAAACCTCTCATTATTATTTGTGTAGTGGAACACATGTAATTATGTAATTCTATAATAAATAAGGTAATTTTCTGTATCTGAAAACTTCGCTGGTCTCCCCTATTTTTTTTTTTTTTCAACTTCTTACTCAGGCATTGAACACCAGTATGCCTTCCACTCAACTGCAAACTTTCATGAGAATTGGGTCTGGGATTAATTCACTTTTATGTTGACCTCAGCAGCTACCATTTCACTTTGTACACAGAAGGTGTTTAACCAATGTCTACAGTTATGCCAGTAAGTGGATCTTTAGTTGGTTGACTCCCTACTAGGTTCAACAATTGTAATTGGACATTTCCAACAAAAGAAAGAAAAAAATAGAAGTTGAGTGTGAAAAAAATATTAACATAAATCATGGGGCAGTAATGTGCAGAGAGTGGGTAAATAGAAGGATATAGCTTTTAAGAATTTCAACTAACAATGCCACAATCATTTCATGACTTTGAGAACTTCAGTAGAGACTTTCAGATAATATAAGAAAGACACTGAGCTTTAACTAGCTCAAGTAGTACTCTGTTCTTTTTAGGATATAAGAGAATCTTTTAAATTCAAAGAATTATCTTTCACAAAAACTTTCTCAATAAATTTATTGGCTTTTTAAAGAGACTTATAAAAAATTGTCAAGGGTAAAAAGCATCAGAAAGTTGAAAAAACAACTCTTTTATGTCAAGAGAAAAGATTAAGAAACGAAACAAAATAAATGAAGGAAAGAATCTGAGCTGAATGATATAGATTGGTTTAGGGAGAAATTAAAAATACGGATACAGAGATATGACCCAGAATTTAAATCTAATGTAACTGTAAGGGTAGTCACCTCGTCTGGGAACCCCAGTGGAGATCTGTCTGACAGCTCTGTCCCTGACTCAATGTGTTTGCTCATTAAGCAGAGGTGCCACCAGCTAATTACCATTCCTTGTGGTTACACTGGCATGAGGAATAACAGCTCCAACCCAGGACTGACTTAAACTCTTGCCTTTCCTTCTGCCCTCTTTCTCATAATCTCCTTGACTTCCAGGTGAAATGCAAGTTGTTCTGGAGGACACAGTTCACTTATTTTGTAGAAGTATATCACATGGATACATATGTGTATACATACATATATATGTACTAATATAGAGATAAACATTTCAGTGACTGTGAAATGTGGGAAGGGGCTGTAAAAGCTGAGTTGTTAAGAGACACTACGCTGCCCCAGGTCAGTTAGGTCAGTTGAAATATAGAGGCCATGGAGATGGTCCAATTCCCATTGGCTGTTTTCCCTCACACAGGAGCTCTTTGTACCTTGACATAACCTTTATTCTGTCACCAACACCATGGGACACAAATGTCCATGAATGGTTCAGGGCAATTCATCAGCAGGTCTGAATCAGCAGACTTACTTTGTATTTGGGATCAATAGTTAATTTTTGTGGAAGGAGAATAGCGCATCAAAGCCAGAAGCCACACTAACAGTAATAAGCTGAGGTCTAAAGCTGAATGAAAACATCACCTGTTATTTTAATCTATTGGCTGCTTCTAAGATATCAAATCTAAAATACATTTTATGAACTCAAGCTTTTTATATATGTCCTTTCCTGATTGATTGTAAATTAAAAGCTCCAACCGAGAGAACAGTACATTTGTTAATTTCTATTTTATTAAGAGATTGAAGGAACTTACAAAATTCTCTATAATGCTATGAAAATTATAAGGAAAAACTAGTCTTGCAAAACTGGTTAACCCTTCCTAATTTCTCTGTTCCGCTAAGCATGTTTTATGGTTCTTAGCTGGTACTAAACTACGGACAGTTATTTAAATCATCTTGAGCAATAAACTAAATGAATTTGGAAAAAATGCTACAGTCTAAATGATATCTTTTTTAAAATTATGTTTCCAGAACAATCAAGAAAAGAAAAGTAAATTTTTCTTTTAATTATGATTCGTTCGATTGGTGAATTATGCAGTTAGAAAAAAGAAATTCTAGAAAATAAGCTAAATGACTAACTCATGTATAAGAATATGATATAAGAATATGGCATTTTATTATAAGTTAGACAATTATGGTCACATATCTTTATGGAGTACAAAATCATTTTTAACTCATAAGTATAATTATGTGGTGATTGAGTCATGCTATTACACTCTCCATCACCTTCTCAGTGCTTACAGCATGCAGGATTTATTTGTGAGGAGGTGGGCATTTAAGGCAATAGTTAAGTTGCTGCTTGGGTCACCCACGTCCCACATTGGAAAACTCTGCTTTTTAATCCAGTTCCCCCTAACACACACACTGGTGGACTGGGAGTCGGAGAGTGAAGGCTCCGTACTTGGGTTTCTGCCATCTTGGGAAGCCTAGACAGTTTCAAGCTCCAAGAGTTAGCATAGACTGTAAGTTTCTCTCTGTCTCTATACCTACACTTTTCAAATATAAGTTTGTAAAATTTTAAAATTTACTGTGTTGCCAATGTGCAATAAATCCACTGCAGATTTTAAAAAACTGTTTATTATATAAAGGAAACAATTTCATGTATTTCACGTATTCAGTTTAACAGCCTAACAATGCTTTCCAACCAACCCTCCTCCCTCTCTCACTGTCACTCTTCCTTCTTTATTTTCTTATTTTTCTTTAAATGTTTGCAACGACATATTTTCTGCTTTATTTATAATCATAATCAACTAAACAAAGAATTCAATGAGTAGTAATTTGTAAACTACTTATCAAGAATATAAACAAGCATTACAAGCAATAATCAATGTCACTTTTCTCATACATATTATGCTTTTTTGGGACTCTGTGTATTAGTTACCACATCAGGGAAAATACGACATCTGTCTTTTTTTGAACTGCTTATTGTAACTAGACATAGTGGCTTCCAGCTGCATCCATTTTGTTGCAAAATATAGGATTTAATTCTCAAAAGAAAAGCATTTCTCTTAGGGCCAGCATGTTGGTTCAATCGCTTATCCTTCACTTACAAACAATGGAATTTCATATCAGAGCAGATTTCTGGTTGCGCTACTCCTCATCCAGCTCCCTGCTTGTGGCCTGGGGTAGCAGTAGAGGACTGCCCAAAGCCTTGAGACCCTGTATCGGTGTGGAAGACCTGGAAGAAGCTCCTAGCTCCTGGACTTCAATGGGCTCAGCTCTGGCTATTGTGGCTATTTGGGGAGTGAATCAGTGGATGGAAATTTTCTCTCTGTCTCTCCTTCTCTTGTAAATCTGCCTTTCCAGTGAAGCCATTTTTAAAAATTCTCTTGCCTGAGCCTTTTTTTTTTTTTTGAATGGCATAATAACAAAGAGAGAGAGAGAATAAGAGAGCAAGCACTTCCAAGTGCTAGTTCACTCACTCTCCAAACGCGTCCAACAGCCTAAGCTGGGTCGGGCCAAACTCAGAGCCAGCACCCATCAGGTCTGCAGTAGTGCTGCTGGGGACTCATGTTTGAGCCATCATCTGCTGCTTTTCCAGGGTGCACATATGCATTAGCTCCATGGAAAGCAGGATTTACACTCAGACAATGGGACCTAGTGTGCCTTGGCCAACACCTCCCCAATCACTCCAACCCATAGCCTCTAGTAATTGCTATCAAATTCTCTGATTTCAGTTTTTTTTGTACGATTTCACAGGAGTGTGGATGTAAAGCATTTGTCTTTATTTCTTCATTGTTTTCACTTAGTGTAATGTCCTCCAAGTTCATCCAGTGTGATGCAAATGGCAGTCTCATTTATAAAGACAGAGTGGTATGCCAGTGTGTGTGCCTGTGTATGAGGGCACATCTGTGCAGCTGCAGCTCAGAGTTTCTGTGGTCACTGGTAATGCTTACCTTGATTGTATCACTTACTCTCTTGAGAATAGTACAATGAACATGGAAGAGGAGAATATCTTCTGTTTTCACTTCTCATGAATATACATGAATGTGAGGTCATCGAGTAACGCTGTTTTCATTTTTAAAAAAAGATTTATTTATTTTCATTGGAAAGGCAGATCAGATTTATGGAGAAAAGGAGAGACAGAGAGAAAATCTTCTGTCCACTGAATCACTCCACAATAGCCAGAGCTGAGCCAATTAAAGTCCAGGAGCCAGGAGCTTCTTTAGGGTCTCCCATGTGGGTGCAGGATCCCAAGGCTTTGGGTCATCCACCTCTGCTTTCTCAGGCCATAAGTAGGGAGCTGGATCAGGAGTGGAGCAGCCAGGACATGAACCGGCAGTCATATGGGATCTGGGTGCTTGCAAGGTGAGGATTTAGCCAGTTAAGGTATCGCACCAGGCTCCTGTTTTTAATTTTCCTAAGGTCTCTATAAGTGTCTGTAGAGTCTCCTTTAAGTATTAATTCCTTCACAGCAGAAGCAGCAGTTTTCTTTCCTCCACATCTTTGCCAATGTTTGTTATTCATCCTGCGGATAATAGCCGTTTGATGAGTTTTATTTATATATCTCTTGGACATTAGTATGTCTTTTTTTGAGAAATATTTGTTCATTCTTCCTGACCATTTCGCAAACCAGAGCATTTGTTTTCCTGCTATTGCAGTGTGTGAGTTCCTCATATATTCAGCCATTGTCAGATATATGGCTTATGAATATGTCCACTGTCCTACAGTTGTTGCCTTACTCTGTTGTTTTCATTTGTGTGTAGAAGCTTTTCATTTTGGTATCATTCCATTTATATGGTTTTGTCTATGTAGTTTGGGCTTTGGGGACAAATCTAAAGCGTCATTGGCCAGACCAACGTCATATAGCTTTTCTTCATTTTCCTTCTGGTGGTCTCACAGTTTGGGCTCTCACGTTGTCTTCAGTTATTTATGCTTGGTGTGAGAAAAAATTTGAAAGTCATTCTTTTAAATGTGGGCATCCAGTTGTTCAGTTGTTGGGATACTTTTTATTAAAGGCATTTCCATTTTCCCATTTTATATTCTTGGTACCTTGTTAAAAAGCAATTCCAAGTTTGTGTGGCCACTTCCAAAGGCTCTCTACTCCATCCATCAAAGCATTGATTTCGATGCCAGTACCATGCTTTGCAGTGTGGGCTGAAATCTGCTAGTGTATTTCAGACTGTTCTTTTTGCTCATGATTATTTTAGTTATTTTTTTAGCTCTTGTGAATTTTAGGATTGGCTTATCAAATTATGTGGAAAATGACGATGATATTGTCATAGAATTACATTGAATCTGTATACCACATTGGATAATATGGGTATTTTAACAATATAATTGGTAGTATACAGAATCAGAACTTGTATTGATTTTGTCTTCTACTAAGTTTGCTGAACACATTTCTTTTTGTAGCAAGCTTTTGTATAGTGCAGGATTTGCTACATACAAGAAAATGTTTTGTACAAGCAGGAATTGTTTTTCTTCTTTCCATCTTTAATTTCTTCGTTTTATAGTTTTCAGTGTTCAGATCTTTCACATCCCAGTTAAGTCTATGTGTGTCCTGAAGAGTGAGCGTATTGTAAGATGCATGTAGTTTTTGTTGTTGTTGTTGTTGTTTTGTTTTGTTTTCTTTTTCAGTCACTCTTTTTTTTATCAGAGGAGCTAATCCATTTATAGTTAAGGTAATTGCCAATAGGTAAAGACAACTGCCATTCATTCATTGTTTTCTATTACTTGTAGTGCGTTGCTTCCTCTTTCTGTCTTCTCTTGTGGTGTAATGGTTTATTGGTGTCCTTAGAATTCGATTTTGTTTTGTGCATTTACTATAGATTTTTACTATTTTCCTGAGATTGTCATGAGGGTTACTTAGAACATCTTATAACAGTCTGTTGGAAGTTGATAACTAGTTAATACTGATTACATACAGCTTCTCTGTAATTTTAGCAACTTGTCTACATTTTTTATTTTTGAAGTCAGAATTTATCCATTTTTAGCATATACCCCTTGACAGTCTATTACAGCTACAGCTATTTTTTTTAAAGATTTATTTTTATTATTTTTTTATTGGAAAGGCGGATATACAGAGAGGAGAGACAGAGAGGAAGATCTTCCGTCCAATGATTCACTCCCCAAGTGAGCACAACGGCCGATGCTATGCTGATCCGAAGCCAGGAGCCTCTTCCGGGTCTCCCACATGGGTGCAGGGTCCCAAAGCTTTGGGCCGTCCTCGACTGCTTTCCCAGGCCACAGGCAGGGAGCTGGAAGGGAAGCGGGGCCACCGGGATAGAACTGGCGCCCATATGGGATCCTGGGCGTGCAAGGCGAGGACCTTTAACCACTGCGCCACCGCACCGGGCCCTACAGCTTTTCTTAATAGTTCCTACTTTTAACCCACATACTTGAGAGAAATCACTTTAAGCAGCTCATTACAATCCTAACGTATTTTGCATATGAATCTGTCATACTGGTATCACTGACCTCTGCATTAATTCTTGATGTTTTGCTTCTGCTTTGCAAACTCCTTTTAGCAGTTCTGGGAAGTGTGGCCTAGAAACAAACTCCTTCAGCAGTTCTGGGAAGTGTGGCCTGGAAACAAACTCCTTTTTCTTTGTCTACAGAAGATTAGATTTTGTTTGTCCTTTTTTTTCTGAAAGACAGTGTTACTGGGTGAAGTATTCTTGGTTGGAATTATTTTCCCCGTGTACTTCCAATATAATTGTGCACTGTTTCCTATGGGACAACTCATTGATGGCAATACTGAAACGTACTGCTGTGCTTACCTTTGTCTACTCAAATTTAATTGTCGTTCATTTCTGCAAGTTTTATTTGAATGAATTGCAATTTCCTCTCTATGATCAAAAATAAGCTACATATTTATAAGTTAGTATGATGGAGCAGGAGCATTTCCATTCCAAACAGGAGAGATAAGGAAACAGAAAGGACTATTCTAAAACAGAATCAAAGCCCATCAGGACAAGCATTTCATCTTGAAGTTCTACTCCAGGCATCCTGCACCTGCCACACTCCTGCAGCTGTGCTGGTCACAGTGCACATTCCAGCTTTCAAAGGCAGTCCCATCTCTTCAGCTCCTGGAGGCATCACCCTGGTGGGCACCCTGCACAGACGCTCTGCCTCCACATTGGTGCGTGGCATGTCCCAAGTGAAGGTCTCTCGTGGTGGCCCTGTCTCCTTGGCCAAGGTTTACCTGTACCCACAGTTTGCCCCAGTGGCTGCTTGGTGAGGTTGCATGGGTTTGTCTGTGGTTTTCTCAGGCCTGACTGGAGCACTGATTGCAGTTCTTGAAATCATTTCACCCAAACAAACCAGATTTCCATAAACCCTGACAATATGAACACACACAGGATAGCTAGGATCTTTGCACCGTATAATATGGAAAAATTTTATTCAACTCTTAGTGGCATATACATTACCAGAAAAACTCATCTTTATGGCCTTTTATCTTCTCATTTCTATCAGAAGTTATATCTTCCAAGCCCTCTTCAAAACCACCCATAATGTTTAGCTTATGAAATTTTAGAAGGTCTCTCTAACCTGTTTCTCTGAACTCTGCCAGCCGTCTGTCATGGACAGATTTCCAAGACTTCTTGAAAACTTCAGGCGCAGTTAATACCTAATTCCTCTTGTTAGCTTCTTACCAACTTAACTTACCTGGGGGAGGCGGGCTTCTTGAGAAGGAAACAGATTATTTCAATTTATATTTGGTGGCCTGTAGCTCAGAATTGGTAGCTCCATTAATCTGACATTTTCTGGAGTGTGTCATTGGCAGAGTGTGTGCATAAGAATAATCTCATAGTGATGCAGAAAGCAGAGAAAGTTAGGCCAAAGCCAGCATCTAAATTATCAACCTTCTTGTGAGAGCTACTTTCTAATGACATGCCTTCGATCTCCTAAACTTCTTTCACTAGGCTCACCTCCTAGTCTGCAAAAGTCTTTGCTTAACAAATCAACTGTTAGCATCAATCTATTAACTGTTAACACAAGACTACAGGAGTCTGGGGAGCCATGTCCTGTTCATCTCACAACTCTGTCTTTCTCCAGATTAGAGAAGTTACAGCTACTTTTTCCCCTTAAATTATGTTTCTGGTCCTTACTTCCCTTTTATAATTTAAGTGTTCGATCATGTCCCATAACTTCTGTAGACTTTGTTCATTTTCTTGGTCTTTGCTTTATGAATAGGGTAATTTCAAATGTTCTTAGAGCTTCCTTGTTCTTCTAAGTGAGTTAGAATTCCACTGAAGCTCTTTGTCGCATTTTTTAGTCCATTCACTACATTCTTCACTTCTGTTTGGAATTCAATTTGCAAATTTTTTTTCATTTTTGTTGTTGTTCAAGCTTCTGCTTCTCTTTTTCCCTTGAAAATCTAAGGGCATAGAGAAGTCCTGTCTGTGTGACACTATGGGGTTCTGGGGCAGGATGGAGGTGGTGCCAGTGGAAGCTCTTTTTGTTTCCCGTTTAGAGTAATTTTCATTCAGTTCTGTTGTCTACATGTGTGTCACCAACTTGTTTCCAGGTATTGGGGCTTTCCCAAAGATGTTATTGTCTTTGGGTAATTTCTAGTTAAACTTTCTGTAGGGGCAAGGGAAGCCCAAGGTTTCCTATTGAGTTATTTTACTCAAATTTAGCTTTCCTGTTACAGCATTTCACAGAGCGATTTTATAAGTTCTATATAAAGCCAAATATTTCTCAATCCTATTTAAAGATTCATTTGAAAACATTACAATCCATAATCTATCAATCTTCTAGGAATTTAAGTGATAATGGCTTAGCAAGACAAGTTATACTCAAGGGCAACATTGGGACATTTCTACTAATATCAGAACACACCAACAAAGCAAGCTCATGAATAAACTCATTGCAAAGTAAATCATAGGTTTACGTTATTGAGAACTTGATGCTTTCAACAAATGTTTATGGAAAACCTACGATGTCTTAGGAATTAGCTTAAGCAGTTAGCTATGGCATTAATACGAAATCCTTCCTCCTTCCCTCCCTCCCTTCCTTCTTTCCTTACCTCCTTCCTCCCTCCTTCCCTTCCTTTCCTTCCTTCCTTCCTTCCTTCCTTCCTTCCTTCCTTCCTTCCTTCCTTCCTTCCTTCCTTCCTTCCTTCCTTCCTTCCTTCCTTCCTTCCTTCCTTCCTTCCTTCCTTCCTTCCTTCCTTCCTTCCTTCCTTCCTTCTTTCCTTCTTTCCTCCCTCCCTCCTTTCCTTCCTTCCTTCTTTCCTTCCTTCCCTCCCTCCTTCCCTCCTTCCTTCTTTCCATCCTTCCATCCCTCCCTCCTCCCTTCCCTCTTTTCCTGAGATGTGTCCTATCTCAACATTCAGGTATCAGAATTTGATTTATTGACATGTCACTGAGCTCCACCAACAATGTATTTTAAATTGTGATATGCATATGAATATTTAAGACACACTTTATACATATAAATAGGCTTGCAGGTCAGCTTTCTTTTTGATGTGATAATAACCTCAAGTATCTACAGAGACAATAAACACATCTTCTTTTCCAAATTAATAGATTTTCACAAGTTATAAAAGTGAGATTTTTCCTTAGCATTTGAATTTTAACACTAGATATCATATTAGTGACTGAGGGGTGTCTACTATGAGGGGATTCACAAAGCCTAACTGAAATTTTCAAGTTAGTTTTCTTGACAAGAAACACCAGGTCCTTACCGACTTCATTCCTCAAAAACTTAGTCGTAGGAATTTAACAATTTAAATGTGGTCTTTGGCCAGAATGGCCATTGCTTACCTGATGTGAAGCTGGGAGCCAGAAGCTCTTTCCAGGTCTCAGACTTGCTAAAAATGATCTAAGAATACACCCTCAGAAGTAGAGTTACTACTAAAAGACCATTAACGGCATGACAAGAATGTGATCTTGGGTAAAGGAACAAATTAATCTGAATGTTGGTGAGACATTACTGCAAGCTAAGATGGAAAACCACCCAGAAGAGCAATATTAGCAAGATGAACACAGGAAACGGTGGGTAGTTTGGTCTCCAAAATATCTTTCCAAAGCATTAACTAAACCACAAAATTTCACTTTCATTTTGACCACAGTTTTGTTGGTACGGCATCATACATTATCAGATTAAGTCTTACTGACAGGTGCAGACTGTGAGATTTTTAGCAAAAACTTATCTTAAGTCTTAGCTTATCGCCTCTGGTTGAGTGACTTTTGGCAAAAGGAGTATGGTTATTTTTTAGCTACTGCAACTTCAGTTGCTATATGCGAAGAATAATAACTCCCTTGCAAGTTGTTAGGAAGATTAAAGAAAATGGCTTAGAATCATACCAAGCACTCAATAAATGGTGGTGGCTGGCAATTCAATACAAAGGCAAAACACAATAAAACAGAACATGCAGACAGAAAAGTGGGAGTTAATTCATTTGCAGGTTAAAAATCTGAGAGATTTCCTATGCATCTGGCAGGATGCAGCTAATTTATCACAAATGGAGCAGCTGGAACTGAAAGGCAAAAAGAAAGTTAGCAGCTTGCTCAAACCAGAAAGGAGGTTTACGTGTCACGGCCACTGTTCGTTACTCATTAGGAGACAGTTCTGTGAGCTGTGCAAGTCAGAACAGAGAGGGCAAGATTGAAACTTCTAACTTCGTTGTGGCCTTTTGCCAGAGAATAACTTATTGGAAAACATGAAAACAACTGTAGAAACAGAATTTTAAATTTCAGTCACACAGGAGAAACTTGTTTCAGATGAATTTTTTCAAATCATGGACTTTGTAGAATTAAACATCTCCAAAGGAATAAACTTGGCAAACCCATCATGGCTCTCAAGATTGGATTTTCTATTGATATGGCAAGACACGGAACACACTTGCCTCCAAACCTTAGAGAAAACAAGCCCATTATTGATTTGTTTGAGGAGGTGGTCGCTCAGAATCAAATGGATTATGTGCGCTGTGCAGCAGAGTGCCCTGGCGGAGTAAAAACATGACCAGGCATGTCTGGAAGACAAGTAGGATGTTTTCACCAGAAATCTATTTATATTAGGAATGCAGCGCCCCTAGCACATACATCATCCTAAAGGAAGGAGGAGTCAGATGTACGGGGTTGCTTCCACAGCAAAGAATCAGCCACCTGCGAGGTAATTTTCAGTATAACATAGTTTATGTTACTTAGATGCACAATGACTCACATCAACTTCCTTCTCTTTTGTAGTATTCATTCGTATATGTAAATACATAAGAATATGTTTTCATTTTTTGATGATGTTTACAAAGTTAAGACAGACACCCATGTGGACCATTGATCAGGCTGGGAAGTATGGAGGAATGGGATAAAGTGGATGAAATAAATGTTTCCATTCTTTTTCTGCCTGTATCTGTAGGAAAGAAGTAGAGAACGGGAGAGGTCTGCTCATGTAGCTTAATGGCATTAGTATGCAGGGATGTGGAATGGCCTCTCAATGTCATCCTGGGGTTCCCAGTGTGGAGCATGTTCCGAGGGCACTGCTCAAGTGGTTTCAATAGTTCTGAGGTGTTGTTGATTTGCTGTTCTAAGGTTAAGGAAATCCATCCAAGGTGTACTGCTTGACACAGTGCACCCAAGAGTTTCCACTTGCTCAGATACTTGCTGTCAAAGCTTGGCCAGGAGAGATGTCCAATGTTCTGTCCTCCATGGTACTAGATATTCTCTGGTCTGTGATGTCCTCCATGCATGTCCAGACATGTTGTCCGCTTGAGCAAGGAAGAAAACCAAGTGCTCACATGCACTTCATGGTCAGAACACAGATCCTATATTCTCCCTGTGGTCAAAGTTTTGAGACAATCAGTACAGTTGGGGAGTGGGAAGCAGAGGTGCAATGAAACCTCACCAGAGGTGACCCAAAACTCAACTCCTATGTGTGCCAGCCATTGTGGGATCCAGCTCAGTCTGTCATCCACATCAGCCTAAACACACACTGGTGGTTGCAGTTGGCCAGTCAGTTTTGACTCCAGCCCCATGTCAAACACAAACCAATGGGTGCTGCAGTCCAGCCCACCCCTGCCCACCACACACTCAACTCTCATGCACAGCAGCAGGAATTGCAATAAAAGAGACACCCCAAAAACAGACCCTCCCCAAGCCTCAGTGCACTTACATGCCAGTATGTCCAGCAGACTGGTCCAATTGGTCCCATATCCCATTTGGAATTTCCTTTAGATTTATTTTATTTATTTATCTGGAAAGGCGGATATACAGAAAGGAGGAGAGACAGACAGGAAGATCTTCTGTCTGATGATTCACTCCCCAAGCAGACACAACAGCTGCAGCTGAGCCAATTGAAGCCAGGAGCCAGGAGCTTCCTTCAGGTCTCCCACATTGGTGCAGGGTTCCAAGGCCTTGGGCTGTTCTAAACTGCTTTTCCAGGCTACAAACAGGGAGCTGGATGGGAAGTGGGGCATCAGGAACACAAACCGGTGCCCATATGGGATCCTGGTGCATGCAAGGCAAGGACCTTAGTCGCTAGGCTACCATGCTGGACCCACCCATTTGATTCTTGTACACATCAATGGATATGACAGCCAAGTTTAGCCTGACCAACCCCACTATACAGCCCATTGTTATGCCAGCAGATATTTCCACCTGTCTAGCCAGGAATATTATGAATGCAACTACAATGCGGGTAGGAGTTTTATATGTTTTCACCCATATTTTACCCTCCAAACCTACACTGGGAACAAGTGCATGTTTTGAGCTACTTATAAAATTGGTTAAATAACTATTATCTCATCTAACATTCTGAGATGATTATTCAATAAAACATTATTATGCAATGGCTAATTTTATGTGTCAATTGGGCAGGAATAGGCGTATGCTCAGATATTTAACTGTTATCACTATGAATGTGAATGTACTAGTATTTTTGAATGAAATTAACTTTTAAACTGGTAGACTAAGTGAGGCGCATTGCTTCTCCAATGTGTGGGCTCATTCAATCTGATGGAAGTCCAAATATAACAAAAGGAGCCAGAGTTCTGGTTCAGCACATTAAACCATTGCTTGTAATGACATATCCTGTATACCGGTTCAAGTGCTGGCCATTTGCTTCTAGTACAGTTTCTTGTGAATGAAACTGAGATGGCAACAGAAGATGACCCACCATGTAGGGAAGCTGGGTGGAGTTTCTGCCTTCTAGCTTGGCCAGGCCCTGACTTGGGTGTTTTGGACATCCTAGGAGGTCAGTCAGCAGGTGAAATGTCTCCTCTCATTCTCTCTCATACACAGCATTTCAAATAGATTTCTTTTTTTAAAGGATTTATTTTATTTTTATTGGAAAGGGAGGTAAAGAGGATGAGAGACAGAGAGGAAGATCTTCCATCCGATGGTTCACTCCCCAAGTGACCACAACAACCAGAGCTGAGCCAATCCAAAGCCAGGAGCCAGGAGTTCTTCCAGGTCTCCCATGCAGGTGCAGGGTCCTAAGGGCTTGGGCCATCCTCAACTGCTTTCCCAGGCCACAAGCAGGGAGCTGGATGGGAAGTGAAGCTGCTGGGATTAGAACTGGCGACCATATGAATCCCGGCGCGTGCAAGGCGAGGACTTTAACCACTACGCTATCACACCGGGCCGCAAATAGATTTCTTTTAAAGTCAGCTTTCTTGGAGAAGAAACATAGGCCAGGTGATTGCTTGAGCTTGAGACAGGCTGTAATTGCACCATAGGCTCTCCTGGCTGTTGGGCCTTTGTGCTGGAATTTAACTATAACATCAGCCCCCTGGGTCTCCAGTTTGCAAATCTAGATTACAGGGACTTATGGTTTTTACAACCACTTGTCATATAACTATTGCTTATGATAAAAAAAAATATATATATAATAACATATATACTTACACATATATTTGTATGTATTATTTGAGCACAATCATAACAATCATGATTATGGATTCTATGTTCAAAAATTTAACCTGTTGTGGATGGCACATATTTCAGAATAATAATTGCATCTATACTGAATATGTACAAGATGAGAGCTACTTATGCAACCTTTACATTGTATAATGTATGGTAAGTAAGTTGGAGACGATTTAAATATATGGGACGATTGGGTAGTCTATATGCAAATACTATATGAGTATGCATAAGAGATTTGGCATCCACAACAGGTTTCAGAACCAATTCCCCTTGTATTTATACATGCTTATTTATGCTTACTAAGTTGCAACGTTTATATTCAACTCATACATAACAAATATTATCTAATGTATTAAATGTGACATATTAAATGGTATGCATAGCCTGCAATAATCTGCCTCATTTAGAATTCTCTAAACATGTAGATCAGTAAGAGAATATACACATATCCCATATATGTTACATTCATTCATGCATTGTATACAGTCAGCTCCCTATGTCTAGAGAGTCTGTATCTGCATATTCCATCAGCCATGAATTAAAATGTTTAAAATTATTTTATCTGCATTGTGCAATGACTCAGTGGCTAAATCCTCACCTAGCGTGTGCCAAGATCCTATATGGGTGATGGTTCATGCTGCAGCTGCTCCACTTCCCATTCAGCTCCCTGCTTGTGACCTGGGAAAGCAGTGGAGGACAGCCCAAAGCCTTGGAATCCTTCACATGTGTGGAAGACCCAAAGAGGCTCCTGGCTCCTGGCTTTGGGTCCAGTCATCACTGGCTGTTGTGTCCATTTGGGGAGTAAGCCAGCAGATGGAACATCTTCCTCTCTGTCTCTCCTTCTCTCCATAAATCTGATTTACATTTCCAATAAAAATAAATCTCTAAAATTTTTTCTTCTTCATTAAATATACAAATATTTTTTTCCTAAAATTATTCTCTAAAACTATGTAATTTTCCACATGGAATTGACATCGTGTTTGATACTATATGTCATCTAAGTGTATATATAAGGAGGGATATACAAGCTTATTTGCAAATACTCTGCATTTTTATAAGACATTTGAATAAATGTGAATCTGTCAGTTAGTAGTATCTTCTAAACCAAACGTCCAACTCTAGACCCTTATTTTTTATTTTGGAATTACTAAAAATCAAGATAAAGGAAATACAGAAAATTGTAATGCAATCTTATGGCAAAATAATTTCACAAGAGTCACAGATTTCTATGAGTAAGAACCATACTTGAGACATTGGCAGCCACTATAGTATAAACCTCCGGTTGTATTAAATAATCTGTTTAACAATTATTAAATAGTAAACATTCTGCCTAATAATTAAACCAAATAATTACCGAATGCACTCACTCACATTAGCGTCTGTGCCATTTTGGAGCGAGTTGCTGGCGAGACGAACAGGAAGCGCATCAGTGCTCAGAAGTGCAGGTGCCCGGTCAAATCTGAAGCCTATGCCATGTGAGCAGTACTCATGCAGTGTTGAACTGGCTCCCTCCTTACTTTCTGAAAGCGTTTGTGCAGCACTGGCGTGGTTTCTCCCTTAAATATCTGATATTCCATTAAAGCCATCTGCTCTGAGATTTTCTTTGTGAGAAAAAATTCAACTTACTACTTTGCTTTTATATGATATCTCTATGAAAATCTCAATTTCTTCATAAATGCATTTTGGCAGTTTTTAATCCCTTTATGGAATTTGTCCATTTCATCAGATTTTAATCGATAAAGTTTTTAATAATATTTTTCTAAAATATGCTTAGCTTTTTAGGTCCTTCATTTTATTTTAGTAATTTAAGCTGTGACTTCTTTTATTCTTGATGAACCTGACTAAAGTTTCATTTTATTGAAACTTTCAAAGAGTCAGCTTTGTAATTTCTATGGTTTTCTTTGTAATTTTCTATTTTACTGATTTCTAACCTCTATTGTTTCCTTTGTAGAACTTTCCTGCCTTCAGGAGGTGAAAGTTTAATTACCTGATTTTAGACCTTCTTCCTTTTAAACATCAGGACTTTCCAATGCAACTTCCCTCCAGCGTTACTTTGCCTACCACACACACAATCCTAAGAAACGAAGTTAATGCAATCAAATTTCTGATTTTGTGACTACCCGTGACACACATTACTGTGTAATGTAACTGTTCGAGGTGCATTTTTGTACCTCCAGGATTGCCATCTCTTCCAAGATATTATCAAGCCATTTCTTAAGGAAAGCATTACTTATATTACAGCAAGCTCCAGGACCAAGGTGGGCACATAGCAGGATGTTTGGACACATTGTGGGCTCAATTGTACTATTGTATGTTTTTAGTTGTGTGTCTTGGCCTTATGTTGCCAAAGATGTTGTTTTTCTTTTTTATCATAACATGATTGATCAGTTTGAGGTATTACATCAGTTACAGGAATCATTTCACATTTGTAGAAAAACAACAACACCCTCAGAAGAATTCTATGAAACATCAGAGAGGTGATTGAGTGTCCATACAATGGGGTGAGGCAGCAATGAGGTGACCAGAGACATTCTGCCAGGCCTTGCCACGCAGCCAGAAACTCCTCCTTGCCTTGCTAACTGAGGAGCAGTGCTCATCACACACCCATGCCATCCGACCCAACTTATGGTTTCCCACAAAATCTGCATTCCCAAATATATTGCACCAGCATTTACAATAGTCAAAAAGGCAAACCACTTAAGAGTTCAACTACCAATGCCCTGGCAGAGAAAGCATAGTGCCTATATGCAATGGGCTATTACTCTATCACAAAGGGATGACCTTCCTCCGTTTGCATCAATGTGGACAGAGCTGAGAGTCATTATATTAAACAAAGCAAATACGCAAAGACTGATATCACTGAATCTGACTCACATGCAGAGTCTAAAACATAATTGATCTCCAAGAAGTTAAAAATATAAGCAGATGCTCTGGAAGAAAATTGAAAGGGAGGAATGGAGAATGACTGGTCCTAGGTTATAGCTGTGTGAGAATAAGGCATTCTTAGTTCTATTATCCAGTAGGGCTATTTTGAATAATACTAATGTGCTGTGTGTTTCTCTATTTTAATAAAAGCTAAAAGATACAGTTTAAAGGATATTTTTACTATAAAGGATGTTAAAATGTTTGAAAAGATATATTAACTATGATCAGACATTACATAACTTAGCCATGTAAAGTTATGTCACAAATACGCACAATTTCATATGGCTATTAGGTTTTTCTAAATCAAACATAATAAAAATATTTAGTTAATGTTTTTTCCTCTCTTGAAGGGTGGGAAAATGAGATGAATAAACATGTGTCTTTTTGCTGGAAAGTTGGGAAGTCTGTTTTAGGCTTTGTTTAGGGCTATATGAAAAACACAAAGACTTTTTTTTATAAAGATTTATTTTTTTTAATATTTTTTCATTGGAAAGGCGGATATACAGAGAGAAGAGACAGAGAGGAAGATCTTCCGTCTGATGATTCACTCCCCAAGTGAGCACAACGGGCCGATACTATGCCGATCCGAAGCCAGGAGCCTCTTCTGGGTCTCCCACGCGGGTGCAGGGTCCCAAAGCTTTGGGCCGTCCTCGACTGCTTTCCCAGCCCACAGGCAGGGAGCTGGAAGGGAAGTGGGGCTGCTGGGATTAGAACCGGCGCCCATATGGGATCCCGGGCGTGCAAGGCGAGGACCTTTAACCACTTGCGCCACCGTTCCGGGCCCAAGACTTTTTTTAAATAGAATAAGATTTTAGACAGCTACGATGGTGATGGTTTTTGAGAAATATAGAATAAAAGGAAATAAAGAAGGCAAGTGAAAAATTATAACTAAAAACTAGATATTTATTGCATAAATGTATAAATATTTCAAAATATATATTAGTGCAGTTTTTAACGTGAATGAATTTCTAAGTCATGTGAAAATGAGGTACGATTTTAAAAATCATACCCACAGATCTTTTCTGAGAGAATTCATATAATATCAACTCTAATGGGAAAAGATTATGCTTTATGTGAACATTTTTAAAAGATATGCACTCGGCTGTCATACTGTTTATTACACATTTTCAGTGCTGGTTTTGGTTCCACTGTGATCTGTATCTGAATGAGGAACGCTAACAACAGTAATGCTTGCAGAGCAGTTGTCTCCACATCTTCCATGAGAAAGTAAAGCCTGCTGAGCATGGGTTCCGTCACAGCTAGTCTTGTCTGAAGCTTTCCATTGCCCAGCACAACTGCTTCTTCTACATGTTGGTTTCCAGATGAGCCTCTGCTTCCTTGTGATGGCCATGCTTCTTGTAATGGTGACTACGTGTTTGATTAAACCCTAGCCTAGATGTTGCTGTGCGAGCATCTTAACATGTTGTCAGCAGCATCTATAATTGCTTGACCTTAGAGTAAATTGTACTCCATAAAGTGGGTGAGCTTCATGAAGGAGTTGAATTGTTTAAGAACAAAGATGGAAATTCTCAGAAAGGAAAGAACCACACCTCTATATTAAAACACAAAAATTCCTTCTGAGATTTGAACCTTGGGATTCAAAACTGCTATATTAGCTCTTAACTGCCCAGACTTATGGTATCTGGTCCCTACAATAATTGTGTAAGCTGGCCCTAGCATGATGGTCTAGTGGCTAATTGCATCTTGCATGCTGGGATCACATATGAGCATTAGTTCATATCCTGGCTGCTCTACTTCCCATCCAGCTCCCAGCTAGTGGCCTGGGAAAGCAGTCTTGAATGGCCCAAAGCCTTGGGACCCCGTACCCACGTGGAAGACCTGGAAAAAGCTCCTGGCTCAGGGTTTCAGACTGGCTCAGCTCTGGCCATTGTGGCTACTTCGTGAGTGAGTCAGCAGATGGAAGATCTTCTCTGTCTCTGCCTTCCCAAGAAAAATAAAGAAACCTGTGAAAACAAATTGCATAAGCCAATTCTCTAACATAATGATGATGAATAGATATAAGAACAGATCTATTGGTCCTGTTTCCTTGGATGACTCTAACACTTAAGATGGCATATTCAGAATTATGGCATGATTAAACATCAAAGAGCCTTCTATATTTATTGTGCTTATTGTCTATTGTCTGTTTGTAGCATGGTGATATTAAAAAGGATAAAAAATGAAAATGGGCATTTAGAAAACGTAGCCATTTCATGCCACATTACTCAAGTTCATCCTCAGTTCACATTTAGCAGCATATGTGCCAAGATGAGTGCGGAATGCACTTGAGGTGATCTGCGTTGTCTCATCTATTTCAAGATTAGTCAACCATAGCTCCACGTATATTCAAATCTGAGAATAAGTGAGCATTAAATATTTATAGCTTATTTTCAAGTTGTTTTACTTTTTAATTCAAAATTTGAAAGCTTACTATTTAACATGGTTAATGATATTGGAGAAGACTTCACAAGTACACACATATTTCTAAATTGGAAGTTCTTTTTATAGATCTGTGAATCAAACATGATAGCAATTATTCTATCAACAAATATGGCGTGGAGTCTACGTTTAGCATGGAAATAAATTCTGCTCGCACAACTGTCATGGCAGGAGAATAACCTGGAGTTGCTAACCAGATGAAGGCTTTTGCGCTAGAATGTAAATCAGCTAGCTGCTTCCAGCACTGGTAAGGTCTTCCTGGGGTAAGCGTCAGAGGTAACCTCAGCTGAACTGAATGGCAAGCCACATGGTGTGGCGTGTGGACTACACAGCTCAGCTGTTACATTTAAGATAACTTACTTTATTGCATGATAATAAGCATGCCGTTAACAGCTGAGCTTGCTGACATCTGTGGTCAGCCAGGAATAATGTTTTTTTCAGAATGTTTGAATTATGGAATCAAATTAGTAATATGAGAAGCATTTTGCTCTTGTTTTAGTGATTCATTTTATTATTATTTTTTTATTGGAAAGGCAGATCTACAGACAAAAGGAGAAAGAGAGAGAAAGATTATCTTCCTTCCACTGGTTCACTCCCCAAATGGCTGCAACAACCAAAACTGAGCTGATTCCAAGTCAGGGGCCAGGGGCTTCTTCTGGGTCTCCCACATGAGTGCAGGGTCCCAAGGCTTTGGGTCATCCTCTAATGTCCTCCCAGGCCACAAACATGGAGCTGGATAGGAAGCACAGCAACTGGGACACAAACTGGTACCCATATGGAATTCTGGAGGTTCCAAGCAAGGATTTAGCCACTAGGCTATTGAATCAGGCCCTGCTCTTAAATTTTTAAATACATTGTAATTTTTTTTAAGATTTATTTTATTTTTATTGGAACGTAAGATATACAGTGAGGAGGAGAGACAGAGTGGAAGATCTTCCATCCGATGATTTACTCCCCAAGTGACCACAACAGCTGGTCCTATGCTGATCCGAAGCCAGGAGCCAGGAGCTCTTCTAGGACTCCTACACGGTTGCAGGGTCCCAAGGCTTTGGGTTGCCCTCGACTGCTTTCCCAGGACACAAGTAGGGAGCTGGATGGAGTGGAGCTGCCGGGATTAGAACCAGCGCCATATGGGATCCTGGTGTGCCCAAGGCGAGGACTTTAGCCGCTAGGCCATCACACGAGGTTCAAATACATTGTAGTTATTGTGAAAGGTGTTTGAAAAATACTAGAAAATTATTTTTCTGATATCAATGGCATGTTAAACTTGCACTCCTTTTTCTCATAAGGAAGGAATGTCACAGGTTTCCAATGGAAGATCAAAGGGTGAAATAAAAGAAGCTTGGAAGAACAGAATCCCTATGGATTGTTATAATGCGACTCAGAATTGAGCAACTGTGTCTAAGGCAGGTGATGATCTTGATGAAACCCATCAGCCAGATAAGATGTGGATGTATTATTTCTATGGGGGAATCTGAGGCTAGGTTGGCTGCTTTAGGAAATGGAAACATCTACCTCACAAATGTCTATTTTGCTCTTTGCTTACTCTTACCTGGCTCCCTATGAAATTGAGAGACTCAAAATGGCATCAGTTAGGTGGCTGTTTGGTGTGCTGTTAGAATGTCACTTAAGATTCCTCCATCTAATTCAAGTCTTGCATTGAAATTCCTGCTCTACTCCCAGTTCCAACATCTTGCTAATGCACCTGCTAGCAGGCGGCCAGTGATGGGTAATACTGGAGTTCCTATACCTGGGTGGGAGAGCTGGCTTGCTTTCCAGGCTCCTGGATTTGGCCTGGACATTTGGAAAAAGAATCACTGAATTTGTCATTCTCTCTCTCTCCCTTTCTTTCTGTGTCACTCTCTCTTTCAAAAAGGTAATTTTAAAAGATAGCATGAATGAGGCATAATATTTTTTTTTTACAAAAAAAATTTATACTCTTCCTCCTTTTTTGATGAGTTTAGTTTTCTTCCATTTTACTATGTTTGCGTAGGTAATCCGTAGTGATGATGAGGAGGATGCTGATTGCACTGCCCAATATGACATATTTTAAAAATATAAAATGTGTCTCTTTAATTCTTTTCCACATTCTAGTGGATAATTTGACTCCTTGCCACTGAAAATGGTGCACTTAATCTTTTAAGATCTTGGTGGAAAGCCACAAAAGCTTTTAAAATGGTGTTTTAGTGGAGACAGATGCTCTGGCTATTGAGAGCTGTAGCTATTTGGATGTTACTACCTGACATGATGACTTTTTTAGGCTCCTGTTTTTCACTCGAGACCTACAGGACAAAAAGAGTTTGATTCATTTATGAATAAATTTAACAAACCTGTACAAGTTCATGGAGGATTATCTTGTCAGTAGATGTTGTTCTTTCTCATTGTTAGTTTCTTGGAAAGAATAAAGAGTAAGCAAGTCACTCACTCTAGTGATTAGCTCAGATTCATGGTGTATAACTGATACTCAGAAATTTGGAAACTTCTTATAACTTTTGTTCCATTCTATAGAATGAGAGTGACAATGGCCTCACATTTCATCTCGGATCAGTACCACCTCCACTTGGTCTTTCTCTGCTGCCTCTCTCCATCCATCCCGCTGTGTAAAGCATCCCTCTACCTACTTGCATTTTTTCTGGGTTTAAAAGCACTTCTGCCACTGAGGTCCCATTATCAGTGATTGGCAGTTCTGGCGCTTCATCTGGAGACAATGCTGAGAATCAGATTGTGGCCCAGATATAGTGAACGGGACTGTTCCTGGCCATATTCTTGACTTCTCAAAAGCATATAAACACTTACACACTAGGTCTCCTGTGTCCACACAATTAATGAAAATACAGAGTATGTTTCTGGAGAAAGTTTATTAAAGAGGTCTTAGCAAATTCATGTTGAAAGGTGTGAATGCTGGAGGCGAAATGGTGAGACCACTGGCTTGGTTATCATCAGGACTAAGATTGAGCCAGCTCCAGCAGTTACTAGCTGAGTGAACTCAAAACAAATCACTCTAACTGTTCTGTCTCCTCCATTTGCTGAAATAGACTGTCTCCTGAGAAAACTTCTTGCCATGAAAGGGAGGCAGAAAATTCCACTTCTGTTCAAGTTTTCAACTGATTGGACATATCTGTTATGCAAGGCCAGGTGACATACTCTGAAGTTCACTGATTTCAATGTTAATCTCATTCATGAAAATCTTCACAGAAACATCTAGAAAAATATTAGATCAAACTGTGGACACTATGTCCAAGCCAAGCTGATACACAAAATTCTTTATGCTCAATTGTGTTTATGTTGCTCCTCCATGCTCTGCCCTAGTCCAAATGAAGGGAGACTATTTGCTTCCAGATGGAGTTGAGGGACAAAACAAGGCAGTAGGTTGAGGTCACGATGAAGACCCTCACATCCCAAAGCTCTAGTTGTTGCGAGAAAGATCTTTTGAACAGTGAGAGAATAATTACCTAGATGATCACACAAGATCTGAACATGCCAGCACGAGGCCTTGGCTGTTGCAGCTGTTAAATGAATGCTGCCTAGCAATATCAAAGAATCCAATTTACACTTGCAGAGCTAGAACACATGCTTTCTTTTGTTTAGATGGAAACCAGAAGTATGGGGAGAGCAGGGACAGACCCACACACACACCTTCCCCAAGAGTTTAGAGCAGGCAAACAACAATGCAAGATATAATTAATTTTCTCTCTAGGAATGCTTTTGGTCTCACCAGTGGGCTATTTTCTATAGTTATGTAAGGTAATTTACTGGGAGAAAAAGATTCACAACTTTTTAAGAATGTGTTTGGGACAGATAATGTCTTTTAAAGCAGGAACAATATATCCAGTCACTAAACAGGTGTGCATTTGCCAAGGAGGTAATAAATGAATGTTTTAAAGCAATTTTGCCTCAAAATGAGTTTGTTTATAAAAAATGATGGGCAATATACCCTGTGGATGCTTAATACAATTTCATTTGAAAAGCATCTTATACCTCATTTTTCCCAGTGATCAATACCTTTGTCTTTATTTTCATTTTAGGAGGAGAGAGAGAGAGAGAGAGAGAGAGAGAGAGAGAGAATCATAATTCCTCCAAATAATGCAGAATAATATTCGATTATTTTTAAAATTTTATAACATGGTGTAAAAAGAAATATTATCATATTAGTTCTTTATTTTAGTCCTTCATTTGGACCAACCAGGGTTTTGCTACATTATTGATTTTTGTTTTAGGCAATAACACATTCTAATTTACAGGAAAATCTTTTACCTATGATCATACAGGCAATAGATTGAGATTCTACGTTTCTGAGATTTGTGGATTTAAGCAAGATGTCATTCTAATTGTTTGTGGTCATTTTAATTTAGGTCAAACCCATTGTACTGCTCAAGGTGAAAAGCCAGCATGCTTGCGCTCTGTAGACAAGAACACACTATGCTGTAACATTAAGAGAAGAATGAAATGAGCACTCCACCAGAATATCATTCTTAGCCATGGGACTTGAGAATATCAGGTTCTTCAAAAACATCTCTCTCAGTGTTCCGGAAATGCATAATGAATATTGCAATGACTAATTAAACAAAATAATATTTTAATATAAATTAGGTCTTTGCCTCAAAAGTGACTGACAAAGTCTGATAGATTTTGCTGAAATTTAATAGAACTCATACCCAAACTAGGTGTACAATGACCTGTCACCCTACTGCGCCAAGATTTGACATTTAGAAGTGATCTCATCTCTAAAACAGACACACCTGGATTCGGCTTCATTTGTCTTGGTCTGCTTAGAGCACCTGTTACAACATCAGGGCTGTGTTCTACTGTGCAGGAACATGCGAGAGACAAGGGGTGTCTGTGTGAGAGAGAGAGAGAGAGAGAGAGAGAGAGAAAGACAGGTAGAGACAGAGAGGGGCGGGGAGAGTGAAAGCTGCCACTCTACCATTTTCTGAGTGGAATAAATAGATAAATTAATATAAGAAATATTGCAATACACTTGGAATGTTTCACCCTTGGAAAACACAGCTGTTACAGTTGTCATACCCACATAGCTCAGCCTGTGTCCCTGGGAGGAGGGCGAGAGAACTTCTGACTGTTGAGGCAAACAAGAAGCCTGGACAACTTCAAGGTTACCATCTATCCCACAGACAAGTTCATAATTCAGTGAGATTTTTGGTTTTTACAAAAATACTTCTTTCAGCACTATAACTTTTATTTCCTTAAACTCATGGGATACAGTTTAAACTTTTTTTGACACTAGGAATCTAATCTCAAGGAGAAAGCGCTGGTATTTACACATCCACTTAACACTCATTAAAGAGACATCTTAGTTTTTGTGAGTTCTAAAGAGGAATTAAGATGAGTCTGCCCCTGAAGAACTCCCACTGAACATTGTCAGAAATAGCTGGGATATGAGGCATAAAGTGAGAAATGACATAAAATATGTGCAGCTCAAGAACGCTAAGCATTTATGAAAAACAAAGATTTTTTTCAGCACAGAGCTTACTATGATTTTTATGATGAGACATAATAAATTTTGGAGTCATCTCTTGGAAATTCCAAACAGAGCTTACAGAATCCTTCTTTGGGAGAGAAAATAAAAGAACATGAGCAGACCTCCACCTGCACAATTCAAGTGTGGACGCGTCAGCTGCTCAAAAGCACTAAAGCAAACTAGTTCTTTTGTTTCATGACTGCACGTGGCTACAAGATGGGCATCCACTAACACCGTGTGATGGTAGAATGGCAAGCAATTAGTTGCAACTGTTCCAATCCAAAAAGAGATAATAATTGAAACTGGATGACTTCTAAAAGAATTTAGAAAACAAATTGCTAACTTAATTTTTAAAAGGTGGTGCAGGGAATTGATTTTAGATATACTTAAAAGAAATAGCATTCCATTGGAAGTTGCAAAAGGCAGATCCTAATTTGTGCAAAAGAAATTTCCTGAAGATTAAAATAATGTTCATTGGTGTTTATAATATGTCAATTTGTTCAAATGGGAGTTAGGAAATAAATCCTTGCTGTCAGGCAAATGCTGACATTCGCTGGGAATGATGGGAAGTTGTGCTGGTTAATATGTATGCTTTGTCACGCACTGAATTGGTTTCTTTCAGCAAAATTATTTTCTAACAAAGCAGGAATTTGCATCATCCTCTTCTCAGAGAAGAACAGAACCCTCACAATTTAACCCCTGAGACAATTTTGAATGGAGCCATCCCGTTATTCATGAACTGGCATGCATGTGCTATTCAGAGGAAGCATTTAGGAGGCAAAATTAGATATTACATGCTGAAAATACTGAGTATGTTCCTTCTATGCTCTCTAGTGCCAGGAAGCAGGGAGACAATCAAATATTTCAGAAATATAGATAAAAATAAAGTTTTAGAACAGGAACTTGGTACAGTTCTGTCAAGTAGAGTGTGGCTAGAAGATATCGCTGCGCCCATGCATACAATGTTATAAATATAGTTTTATTGTTGATAAAGAATCTCTGTGTATTGCACTACGTGGTATGTGTTCTGACCTGGTAATGACATGGGAAAGTGTGTCAGATCCTTGGGCAACAGAGAAGATGAGAGAAAATATTGTAAAGGTCAAGTGAGAAACTCTGCTTGACAGAACAGAGCTGTTGTTGAGCTGGCCCCACCATGACTGCCTGTGCTCCGTACCTGGAGAACACAGAGACTCAAGCTGAGGTATAATATTACTCAGTTCCAACCAGTTCTGCTTTGGCCTAGACAGGCATCACCAACGTAAATCAACCCACTTGGCCACATTGCCTGTGGAACCTGTAGTATCAGATTACAATCTCAACACAAGGCTGTCTCTTAGGAGCAACATAATATTACCTTAGGACCCTTACGTGTGTGTGCATTCATTCTTCCTTACAGCCAAGTACAGAAACACCTCTTAGCTTCTGTATGTGAAACCCATGAATTTCATTGTCAGAATGCTTTTGCCTGCAAGTAACAGAATATCCAATTCAAACTAGCTTAAGCAATGAAGCAATCTGTGGGCTGTCACAACCCCTAAGTTTCTCATGTATTCATAACTTCTTTGTATTTCCAGTATTACTATGCTCATAAAAGTTTTTTCACATGAACTCTTACAGGTGTGTTCTACTTGGTAATTCTACCATCCATTACTTATTTCCTTCAATAATGGTTTATCCATTTCATCAATATTTTAAGAGTCTACTTGCTATGTTTTGGGAGAAAATATTGAACGGGTTAGGTCACAGTCACTAAATGGGAGGAGCTGTGCTATTTAGGTAAGGTGGTACGATACAACACCCAGTAAATCCTAGAGGCTAGTAACACAGCCCTCTTCTCTCCTGTTATTGCTCTCTTTACAGGATAACTGGAACTCAACTGCATATCACAGTTACCTGAGGCACAAGGATGTCAGAAGAGCCTCCATTTGGAAATTTGCATATTGAAGTGGCACAAGCAAAGAAAGTGTGACAAGGCATAAACTGCTTCTCAAAAGTTATGTCTGGAGGTGTCTAGCTCCTGCTCTCTTACTAATTGATCAAAGCACAATCTTGGCCAGTGTCACTTCAAGGAGTGGCAGAAGTATACAGCTCTGTCAGACAGTGCTAGCAGACACTGGTGAAGACAAATGCCATCCACCAGCCATGTGACATTTGTGTTGAGAGCAAAAATCATCAAACTAGATCATTCCACAAATTTTCACAAATAGAGTTGTGCTTGGACACAGTCACATCCACACACACACATCTGCTTCCTGTGTCTGATTTTGTGTTTCTACGATAGATGTAAGTAAGCAGTTAATCCAGAGACCAAATGGCCAATATCTAGAATATTTCCTATGAGATTTTTTTATACAAAGCATCTCCCTACTTTTATTTAGAAAGGCAGAAATATTTGAATATATAAAGTAAACATTATATGCAATTAGGTATCCTGTGTTTATTAGTTTTTTTTTTTAAGCAACAACGATGATTCCTTTTTCCACACAAATTATATTAGGATATAACACACATTTTTGAAAAAATATTTGATTCTGGTGGTGAGTGATCTTCTGGCAGCTTCAGGATTCCATCCAGTATTTTTAAGTTTGGCAAGCAGGAAAACACGCTAAAACAGAAGTCAAAGAAACAGTTAACTATTTTGAACAAAAGCATCTTATTCCATCTTCTTCTTAAATGAATAAACCTGTCTGTTGTAACAGACAAATGAACTATTATTACTTCGTGGTATTTTGTCGTCTTTGCAGAGGGGCTAAAATAAAGAGGTGTGCCTATTCACCGCTTGATGATTAGATGCAATCTGACCTCTCATGGATATGCTGTACCTCTTTGTATATGCTGCTAAGTATTGACCAGAGAAGTGGGACTGCACACGATCTAGCTTTGTAAGAGAATTCTACTCCAATTTTTCAAAATCCTATAAGGAAAAAAATTCAGTGGGTGGATTTAGCCAAGTAACGAGAATAAAGGAGATTGTGGTACATGTGCTCACAGCAGTAAAGCAGGTGCCCCGTGGAGTGAAGGCTGAGAAGCAATTGTGGCTGAGAGTCAGAGCAGAGCAGGCAGGAAGTTGTACTCTGCTGAGTTATCTGGTCTGGACTGGGGCCCTGTTTCAAAGTTACAGTCACTTTCAGTTTCAGGAAGAATCTTTCAGATCAATCCAGTTAAACAGTGAGAAAGCAGCATTTTCTTTCAAGTCATAGATGTTTTTAGGTCTGGGAATTTTCAGGGCTCAAGCAGTAAGACATTGTGACATTCAGATGTGGTGGACAAAGGATTCTGAAATCTTTCATGGGATGTGTTATGTCAAGTAATCATGGTGCCAAATCCGTTGAAAACTCCCATTGCTGGTTAATTTTCTCAGAGCTCAAATATCTGCAAATCAGCACAATATCTCATTTAATCCTCACAACAATTGTTAGATTGATTTTTAGCACACATTTTAAGAATGTGAAGTTTGCAGGTGGCAGGACAAAGAATAAAACCTAAGCCTTCTGTTCCCTTGTTTACAATTAGCTGACAAGAACTCCTCAACACTGTGAAAAGTCAATTGATGGCGAGCTAACAACACACAAATTTGTGGAGAATGGTCACAGTCGGCTGTGATTGTCGGCCGAATGTTGGAGTTACCCTGCACCTACAGGTCCTACACATTATTAGCTTTATCATTAAGTGCTTTTTCTTTTGAGCTATGTTGCCTTCCTATTGGGAGATTTGATATAAAGAATAATGGGAAAGCTGATCACAAATGCAATTCAAGGTTATACTTAACATTTTGAGCATGATGCAACTGGTTGTCAGTATAGGTCTGGCTCAAGTTCTCAATACAGAGATCCAGTGTCAAAATGGAACACTACTAAAATCTTCAAAGTGTGGATCTTGGGGACTGGGTAACTGAAACAAATGTGGATGAACTTTAAACTTCAGCTTGTTTGCTCAGCATGAGCTGAAATTTAAATGACTACATCTTCCTGCTCAAGGCAGTCATGCTCTACCTAAATCCACACAGCTTAGATTTTTATAACTTGAAAGTCATTATTTTCCCCTTGGATCCAATCCAACGGAGTTAATACTAAAAAAATAGAAGAACCTCATTATATCTCTCATTCCCACATAACTCTATACCACATCATAAATTTTTAAGACAGTTATAGTGAGACCTTAGGGTGTATTAGATTTCAGACAATTAATCTTAATACAATTGTTGTAAGGCACTCTTGAAGCAACACAGATGACAGAATTGAGCCCAAAAATGTTTTTACAAAATCCCACATATAAATTAAGAAAACCCAAATTTAGCACTATTAAATTATCCTTATGGTTAGCAATATGCTGCCTTTTGAATGATGTTGAAATATCCAGCTGAAAGTCCTCTGACTACAGTTAATGTAATTTTAAACTTCAAAACATCCTTATGGTTCAGTATTGGTTTAATATTAAAGGAACTCGGCTGCTAGTTTTTGCTGTTATGTAGAAACAATTTGAGAATTTATTATCACAGACATGGAGTTCTGCTTCCAAACTACAGCCATTGGGGAGACAACTGCAGTAATGAGATTTATGTAATAACAACAGAGATTAGAAATTTTTACTCCGACAATTTTTCATTGTAAATCAGGATTCAAAATATCTAACATCCCATTAAGCCTCTGGAATACAGTGGTTGTCATGGGAGACGGCTGTGTGAGGAAAAAAGATGCTTAGAAATGTTTTACTGAAACTGAATGTAGATGAAGGATTGCAGTAATAAAACAGGACTGAACTCTAGAGACAGTCTAACTTTTCGTAAAGTGGACGTGGAAGTGAGACGACCCACAGTCCTACTGGGGAAAAACAGGTCCCAGGATTCTGTTGCTGTTTTTATTCTTTTAATTTCCATAAATAATCTAACATTGACATATAGCTTGATACACCTATGAAGATTCCACTACAACCATTAAATGTTCCTAATAGAGATAAAGTAATAGAACTGGTTACTTCTTGGCAGATGTTTGAACTATTTCAAACACTTGAGTAGACAAAATCAATTTTTTCTTTGTATTCACTTACTGATATTTCTATGACTCAAAGGAGAGAAAATAAAACCAGAGGATAAAGTATTTGATATGTCACATAAAATGATAGGAATTCCTATTTATGAAACACATGAGCAAGATGTACAAAATTGTAAAGTCTTAAAATGAAACAACCTTGAATACATAAAGTCACATTTAAAGAAGAACTTAAAATCTGTCCAGTGACTATAAACTTGTCAAAAGAGGCAAGTACTACAAATGAAAAAAAAAAAAAAAAAAGACAAGGCCTGTTCGAAGTTCTTCAGTAAGATCTGAAGTAGAAAGTGTGCAGTATCTAGCAGATATAATAAATATTTATTCAATGAATTTAAGCAAGAGACAAGTTGCATGGCGAAGTACAGTTAAAAGGCACTATCCAATGAAGTGCGGAAGGAGTCGTAGGGCATTCGGGCTTACCGTTTTCTGTAACTTTGGTAAAACTCGCATGGGTTCCTCTTGAGGTTGAGTGACTCCAACGGAGTGTGCCGCAAGCTTGAGAGTCCAGTCGGAGACTCAATGCGGTTTTCGGCCAGGGACAAATGTTGTATTTGAGGTATCTTTGGCAACTGTTTGAAAGTTGTGAGGTGATTTTTGTTCAGATTTAAAATTCTGCAGCTGGACACAGAATGTAAACGTTGTGGTGTTTGTCTCCTAGGAAGATGGTCAACAAGCAAATTTCACAGAGCTAATTTGTCTCACGTGGAGCACTAGTCTTTAAACGAGTAACTGCACCTGTTCTACAAACATGAAATGTGTATGTGTGTGTGAGTGAGAGAGAGAGAGAACACGAGAGTGTCAGGAGGCAGAGAGCTGTTTTAGAACACTAAGGGACCCTACCCGGTACTTGGGCTATGAGACATTCCTCCTGTCGAGAATGAAGAGCAGCTGCACTCAACGTCAATCACAAACAATGCCACTGGTAAGTAGTAATTATAGCTATTTTCCGTCTACTTTCCTATACTCCAAGATTGTTTATTGATAAAATGGCTTTCAATCACACAAAAGAAAGAAAAGTATGTTGGGCATTTAACTTCAACATGTTTGCTTGAAAGATAATGCATCCCTTAAAACCGCAATCGTGTAAGATTCTGTAGATAAAATAATTCAAAATCTATCACTGACAACTTGCCTTAACTCTTGTTTGCAAGAAACAGCGTGTTTTGGCTGCACAGACACTTGGTAAACAGGACTCTGACTTGAAGATGGTGTGGTATCACTCCCATCTTCCTTCTGCTTCTCCGTTGGCTAGTGTACACCACCATCACACCCTCCAGCGCTTGACTTCTGCCTTTTCTGGGTCACACACAGTCGTGAGAAGCACCGAGCCTCCATGACAATGGCTCATTGAAACCTCTACCCCCTTGGCAGTTCCTGCTCTTCTGCAATGACTGCTGTCTCCTCTGAATTTTGTCTCTTTTACCGTCAAACTCCCTTCTATGTCTCCCCGATTAGTCCCGACACAAATTGCCTCAGGTCAGTAGAATATGTGATGGGAAAGGAGAGTCAGAATCAGTATACAGTGACATGACTTTTTGTATTTTTAAAAGTGTATTTATTTATTCGAGATGATAAGTGATAGAGGTGAGCAAGGATGTGTTGCCCCTGCTTCTTTGCTCCCCAAATGACTATGATGCCCAACTGTGTTAAGCTGAAACCAGGGGCCAGAAACTGCATCTGGTCTCCCTGGGGCAGACACCCAGTTTCCGGCTGTTTCCCAGGCAGGTTAGCATTAGCTGAACTGCCTGGCACTCGCATGGCAGATGGGTGTCAGAAGGGGCGCCGCAATGCGGAACCTAGCAACGTGATTTCTTGGAGAGGAAAAGAAGTTAGGAATGTACTGGCAGCAAGTTGCTACACACTAAATTGACAGCTGTAAAAATTTGAATTCCAATTGTATTTACGTGTTCTATTTTTAAGGAAAAGAACAGTCAAGAGATTGTCTCTTGAGAACATTGAAACTAGGTCATCTTTTATCGTATTGCTTCTTCTTGTTATTCTTTTTCCTTCTTTCTCTCTTATTGTTTTTTTCCCACAAAATAATCAATTTATACCAAGTTTAGATACTCCAAGCAGATGATCTACTTGGATGCTTTTAAAATGTGCTCTGGACCTCTGTGAACATTAAAATATATTGATTTTTATACTTGATTCAATATGTTTTACAAAAAACACAGCTAATACATTCTCATTTTCCCCCAGTAGCTAAAATAGAGTGTTCCTCACCAAAAAGCTATTGATTAATCATATGAAGTAATATCAATTTTTAAATAAACTTTCTTTTGCAAGTTTTTAGTTAGTTCTTTAAAATTAGCTACTTTAAAAGACAAGAAATGAATTCAAATACCATTGAAATATGTGCTAAGTTTCCGATGGGCATTGAAACTGACTGAAGAGGTGGATGCCCAGATGCCTCACCTGACTTGGTACTGCTGTGCCTGCCCAGTCCTTTCCTCCAGGGTACAGCCTTGGTACCCTGCTCCCAGCACCCTGCCTCACCCATGCTCAGCCTTCCCTGCAGTGTGCCGCCTTGGTACCCTGCTTCTAGCACCCTGTGTCAGCTCACACTCAAGGCTTCGCTCTTCCCTGTGGCTGTAGCCTTAACACCCTGTTCCCAGCACCCTGTGTCAGTTAATGCTCAGGGCTCCAGTCCTTCCCTGCAGCGTGCAGCCTTGGCACCCTGCTCCCAGCACCCTGTCTCACCCATGCTCAGGGCTTCAGCCCTTCCCTGTGCCTGCAGCCTTAGCACCCTGCTTCCAGCACCCTGTGTCAACTCATGCTCAGGGTTCCAGCCCTTCCCTGTGGCTGCAGCCTTGGCACCCTGCTCCCAGAACCCTGTCTCTCCCACATTCATGCATGAATCTTAACTTTCATTGCGGTTTTTCAGTTTTCTTCATCTCTTGACTATTCCTCTAGAACCACTGCCTGGCTTTCCCAATGGTTAGCCGACCTACCCATTAGATTCAAGCAATTCTGAACATCAGCAAAGAGGCAGAAAACCTTTCTTGCTGGGAGTTGGGAACCTTGAGATACTAAGGGATCCACAAAATATTTGAAAACAAAAATCCTTAATTTCTTTCTGCCACTAATCTAATAGCCAACTTCCACTCCAAGTCAGAATGTAACGCATGAGCCAAATTTCCCTACCATCTCTTCTTTTCAAAAGGTGTTTAATCGATATCACTAACACTTGCAACTGTTACAAATATGTAACTGAGTTGCATATTCTGGTCTAGAACAGTAAGAAAATAGCAAACTTTGCTACCCCTATTTTTTCATGATTAGGAATTACTCTTTTAAGAACTGAAGGTAATTGCTGATTATCTGAATTTATCAGTTTATACTGTCTACATACACGGAAATATTGCTTTGTATGCTATAAAGTGTACAAATATTATATTTTCAGAAAAATGGTTAAAAATAAAATAAATTTTTAAATAAATAAGATTGGCAGTGAAAGTGATAGTTTGGAAAAGAATATTTTTTCTCTCTACAACGTAGTATTTTGACAGTAACTTTCTTTTCACCGTATCATATATACTTTAGCAAATGACTTCCATGTACCTTGGCAATCGAATGGCACTTAAGTCCACCAGCGAATTATCCACTAACCAGAGGACTTCCACTCTAATTAGTCTTCTAAGAATCCTGTTAAAATTTTCAACTTGGTAAAGGTCCCCCAAATCCTGAAATGAAATGTTCAAATTCTGTGGGGGGAAAAAAGAGGAGAAAAAATGAATCCTTGCTCAACTTTTGAAGGCAGTTATTAAGAATTTCTATATGCATTATTTCAACCAGCAGCTTTCATGCCTTAATATGTACACACACAGACATTGCAGTGGCTCCGTAGTAAAAACAGAAATAACTTTCTCACCCACTTCCTCCCACTCTGTTCCTCTCCAGCCCAATCCTGGGATTGTAACCCCCCCCCACCTTCGTAATAAATATTAATTTAAAAAAAGAATTGCATTGCAGTGAGTGGATAATCTTAAGCAATCAATTATCATTAATCTCACTTAAAATATTTTAAAGTATCACACAAACATTTCTGAGTATGATAACATTATTCAAGAAGTGAAAAATATTATTTTATCTTAAGTAAAATAGGGATGCATGATAAAAATGACTTGGGATATTTTAAAGATAGTGAATATTTTATTTTCACTTTAACATCCAACAACATAGATGTAACGAACATTAAAATCTCTCTAAGTAGAAGCAATGCTCTTGTGAATTCTAAGGTGGTCTTCAAGAATGTTCACGGAAAATAGAATTAAAATGAATTCAGTGCAAAAGGTTTGAAAGATCATACTTAGTATGAATGTTCCACTAAGTTTTAAAATAGGATTTACTTATTTGAATAAGTCACAGAGAGACAGGGAGAGCGTGAGCTCCTCCATCAGCTGGTTCACTCAGATGACTGCGAGGGGCACTAGCAGGAAGCTGGGTCACAAGTGGAGCAGCTGGGACTTGAACCAGTGCCCACAAGCACTGCAGACAGTGGCTTTATTCACTGTGCCATAACACCAACCCCTATGAGCTCATGAGGATCCCTCAATGCATATATTTTAAGTATTTTTTTTTGCATTAAAATCAACTTAACCTTACACATCAATTACGTGAATCTGGTTTGTTATGAGTGTATTTGTGCTTCAAATATGCATTGGTATCCCTAAAAGTCAACTGGGCCTTTGATGTTCCCAGTTTAGCATTAATTTGTGCCAATAAAAATTATTGAATTGAATAACAATCCCCTCTTTAAAGCCTTCACATGACACAATTTGCCATTCTTAAGACACCTCTAATTTAGAAAAATTGTTAGGATGTTAACATTTTCAGACATAATCCATTATACAATTTAATGCATGTAAAGCCATTTACCAACAACGCAAAAGGTGTTCATTTGATAGTAAAACTTAATAAAGATAAAATATATTTAATATCTAGACATTAAAAGTTACTTCACAAAATTTTATTTTTTTCTTACCACTCTTTCCCAGTTGAGTGTTCTGCAGTAGTCTGAAGCTTATTTAGTCAGTCCTGGAAAGGCCATTAGGCTGTGTTAGCTTACTAGCAAGGCCCCACTTGTGTTCACAGCCTGCTCATGGTTACACTGCTGCTATAAAGACTGAATCAGCTCTCGGGAAGAGCTTGGAGAGAGAGGTCAAGGCCTTTCCTGCACTGAGTTGACTTTTTCAAACAAACAGGTTTATTACTTAGAATTTAAAATAAACAAATAAGTATACTTAAATTTTTGGGAGTAGAGCTACTGATTGATTATATATCGATTTGCCTTAAATTAAAACAGCGTGTTAGAACACAGCATGCCACCTTCATAACCTCCACCAAGGAGCCGTGTAACCTTCCCCAGTGATTCCTGTTTCAGGACTTCATTCCCTTTGCAAAGGAAAGAGTTTAGACCACACTCCCCTGAAACTCATTTCCCCGCTCCCTAACCTGGAGCAAGGGAGACATTAGGAAAAGCTAACAAGAGCTTTGAAGCTCAATTTCACTTCTTGAAGGCTTCCTGCAGTTTTCAAGCACAACTTGATCACTTTGGAAAAACAGAAACACTGGCACCCTGTGCTGCTGTGGAGTTGACTTGCTGCTGAGAGGCTGCCTGCCTTCCTGGCCTGGGTGAGTCTCCTGTCCTCCACAGCATGTCCCCATCCAGCTGGCACGAGAAGCTAAGGCCAGTGCAGCCCTGTGGCCCTCAAGTGCTCAGGCTGATTCACTGCTTCAGAGCCGGTGGTTTTGGCAGGGGCAAGATTTCAGGAAGAAAACACAAATGGAGCTTGTATCTATTCCAGGCAGACAGATCAGACCGGCTGCAGGAGCTGGTGACAACATCACCTCGAATTCCTGATTGCATCATTAACCCACTGATATAGATCATTGTGCAAATGTTTACAACTTTATATTATCAAAATGAATAATTTATATTGAAATATTTCAAAGTTTTTTAGAGATATTAGCTATTTGCAGATATGATAAAGTTTAGAAAATACAGGGATGGGTATTGTAGTATCACAGTTACATGATCACTTGAGATTTCCTGCACCATGGATGGAAGCTATGGTTCAAGCCCTGGCTGTTCCGCTTCCAGTCCACTGCCCTGCTGATGTGACTGGGTAGGCAGCGGAAGGTGGTGCAAGCGCTGGGATGTCTGTCACCCCTGGGGGGAGACCTTTCTCTCTCTCTCTCTCTCTTTCTCTCTTCTCTCACATTTTCCTTCTCTAGTACTTCACCTTTCACATGAATAAATTAATAAGTTGAACAAAAAAACAGAAAGAAATAAGATGGCCTAATGAAGTGGGTGAAAGATGGAACAGCCCTAATCCTGCAAGTTTTGGAGAGTTCTGAAGATACGGTGAAGGTTTCTGTCTTCACCCTGGTGAAGGACCTCTTTGAAGCAGAAATGGAGTGATTTAGTCAAGGAGCATGTAAAGTTCTCACCGTGCACTCCTCCCAGCTCTCTTGTAACCAGGTCTCCCACTTGTTGCTTTCAAGGACTCTTTGCCTTGGAGTGGAGGCACAGCCCACCTGTTTGAAAATGAAGTCTTCTTCAGGAGGCCCTAGGTAAGAAGCATACATGAGAGCTGGGAAGTGGGCTTAAGGGAACAGCGTCACAGCTTCACTTCCCATTAGGGCAGTTCAAAACATCCACACAATGTCAGGATGAGGAAACCATGATTTGACCCATATTGTGCTTTAGAGTGTGAGCAATAACTAAATGTGATTTAACATACACTGCTCTACCCAGCCTCACTGTGGAGGGTGAGAAAAGAGGCAGGGAAGGTCTGGGACTTTAAGAAATTCTAATTATGAAAATGACTTTCCTTAATTTTTAGAAAAGTAAACTTTCACTTCTAGTAAACAAAATGCAGTTGTTCCCCACTCACACCTCTGAATCTATGGCTCGTGTACGTGGCTGGCCTCACAGATGCAGGCAGCATGGACACAGAGGAGAGGCCCGTGTACGTGGCTGGCCTCACAGATGCAGGCAGCATGGGCACAGAGGGGAGGCTGCACCCTGGATTCAAGCCACAGGTGTGTGGATGAAAATTTAATCAGGAGAGGACTATCAAATATTTACAGCCCCCTTCTCCCGGCTCTGCCCTGGCCACGGGCGCCTCTGGCCGTGCCCTCTGCGCCTAACACTTGGCTCTTTCATGATGAGCCGCACAAGAGAGCAAATAACTGGCAACTTAGCCACTTCACTTCTTTCCTTTCTTCTTTTTAAAATTTGCAGAAAGTGAATACAGTTATCAGAAAAAAAAAAAAACAACTAGGGTTGTACATTAGCTAAATCATTCAGTGTTCCTCTATCTGGGGATTCTAAGATGACTGAGAAGAGCCAAGGCTTAAATTTCCTCTTGTATGGGATTATAAGTAACAGACGATTTTATCTTGGCAAAAAACGTTTTGAAATCCATGCATAATATTTTCACAATGCACATTTTCTTTCAAATTTTTGAAAGGCCCTTGTAGGCATTGCTTTCAAGTATTTTTGCTCCACAATAAACTTACTTTTAAACATCAATCTGATTTTAATTTTTATTATTTTACTTATATAAGATGAATAAGTTTTATGTAGTTTATATATTTCACAGTGCATAATTAGAAGCATGGTTTATTTATTTGAAAAGTAGAATTGCAGAGAGAGAGAAAGAGATCTTTCACCTGCTGACTCACTCACCAAGTGGCCATGACAGCTGGTGCTGGCCAGGCCAAAGCCTGAACGGGAAGCTGGGACGCAGGAGCTCCCCCCAGGTCCTCCACGTGGGTGCAGGCCCTAGCGCTTGGGCCATCCTCTGCTGGGTGGAAGTACAGCAGCTGGAACATGAATGCCGGCATCACAGGTGATGGCGTAATATGTCACCTGTGTGTGCTGGATGTGGGGTCCAAATCACCAACTTTACGATTAATTCCATTTCCCATGCATTTTTGGAAGATTACTGGTAAATCTCTTTCTAAGTCCTTTGAGCCTACTACTTGGAAGAATGCGATATTTAAAATAGAGAGTTTTTAATTAAGTCAACTTAAATTCTAGGCATACTTTGAAATTAAATATGATAATTTTCTATAACTATCACAAAATCAGTTACTTCTATTAACAGAGGGGAAAACTAATGCATAGAATTAACATTCCATCTTGTATAAATTATTTCTATCCCAAATAAGAAAGACAACAAGAGACAGGTGTTTTGGCACAGTGGGTTAAGTCCCCACCTGGGGTCCACACTGCAGCATTGGTTCTAGTCTTGGCTGCTCCATTTCCTGCTCAATTTCCTGCTGATACATTGCAGAAGTAGGTAGATAATGGCCCAAGTGCTTGGGATTTTGCCACCTACATGGGAATCCCTGATGCAGTTTGAGCTTCCTGTTGCTGTCTGGCCCAGCACTGGCCATTGTGGTCATTCGCAGAGTGAACAGGAAGATTGAAGAGTCTGCCTTTCTCTGTCCATCTCTCCTTGTGTGTGTCTCTGTCTCTTCTTTTCTCTATATATGTCTCTGTCTCTTCCTTTCTCCCTTGCTCTATCTTTCAAGTAGATAATAATAAACATATGTTAAAAGAAAAAGTGACTTGAATCTACAGGAGTTTGTGAAGCCACCTTGCATTTCTCTTCCCTTTCTCTCAACTGCATCACATCCTCATCTTTGAGATTTCTCCCTGTTCAGGCAACCTTCCTGGTGGTTCAGCTGCCAAATCCTCTTGTCTTCCTGCCTTAACTGGAACCGCTGTCTCTCAAATGTCCCTGCTTGTGTCTCTCCTCCCACGTCAATGACACAAGTCGCCACTGATTCTCCCCAAACCCAGCTGCTACTCCACGACTCAGGCACGTGGGAGCATTCTTACAGCCTACAAACCCTAGCTTTATTGATAAGAATAGCTTTTCACAATCTCAACCAAATTTCTGTTTCTAAATGTATTTCCACTCTTATCCAAACTTATCACTCTGTAATAGAGTGCAGACCCCCAGGCTTAAGGAAGGGATCCCTGTTGCAGGATAGAGGCAGACAGTGAGTAACTGTGTGACTAATTCCTTCTGAGCTTCAGTGTTCCACACCTTCAAGAATGTGGGGAAGACTGAAGTAAAGGCATATCATGAGGAGACGTTATGGGAAAAGATGTTTGGCCCTAGTGTTTAATAAAAACAACGATTTCTAACACTTCTAGTCTAACATATGCATTCTTACAGCCATTGGTCCCCTAGTCTCTATCATGCTACCTCAGGCAAAGTTCAATGTCCTGTGATGTCAACCTGGCTCCTTAACGAGCTTCTGCACCAATGATTTCATTGCCTCGCACCTCTAACACACTGTACATCAGTGTCGTGCTTGTGGCACTTGCACACACTTCCTCCACACTTCAAAGGTTAAGGAACGCAGAAAAGGGACAGCAAGGCGTCAAAAACAAATTCGGTTTATGTTGCTTGTTTGTCAGGACCATTATGGTACATGATGATGGTTGACAGAAGCAAAAAGAGAACAATTTTATTATGTTCTAGTTTTGAAAACACTAACTTTTGTACCCAGTGCAAGAAAAAGCCACAATACCCTCTGTCCTTTCACCCATTTTTCATTTTCTCATGATGAACTGTACTATTGCTGTCCAAGAAAACTTTGACCTTCAAAAATTATTCTTGGGTTGGACAATGTTCTTCTTCATTGACAAGGCTGGTTGGACTTAAGGCTCACAGCAATGGAAAACTGGAAAAAATCATTTAATCGACTAGGGAGACTTTCAAATTGCACTGTCCTTTCCACAGTCCCCTCATCCAGCATCCCACAAAATTTGATATTTTCCTCCATGTACTAGATACCCAGAGGTACTGAGCTCTACCCCACATTGCTCGTTTGACTGCTTCTGAACCGCTAGCCTTTTAATTATTTCTTTTCACTGTAGCTTTCACAGATCTCCTTGAAGTTAGAGGCCAAAGGTCGTTTCCACTGTGAAGAGTAGTATTAAATTGAATTTTTTCTACTCTGACTTGGCTGGTAATTGAAGATCTATCTTAACAGCTCAGAATTGCAGTCTGGAATATGTGTCAACCCAAAGACGTTAACTTCCACCCTCTACCTCTGAGCTAATTCTTTGTTCTCTCCCTGGACCTGTAACTTATAACAGCTGTCACTGAATTAACATGCTGGGAGATTTGAAACAGAATGAATTTGCTCTTTTAAAGGATTCTGTCCTTATATGTGTAGTACATTTTATGTAAATATAAATGTGTTTTCTCTTTATATCCGGAACATCCATCTTCTCCTATCCTTGAACATTACATATACATATATATTTTGTATAAATATCAAAATATGTTGAATATGCTTTTAAAGGGACTTTCATCATATCAATAACTTTTGATTTTGGAAAAGAAATTTAACCCCAAATAATGTGTTTTTTTTTCTGAAAGTATTGTCTTTCATCCCACACACAAAAATATAAACTCAGAGATGTATATGAAGAATACGCAAGTCTGCACTCCTACCTTCCCTTACTCGTGGGCAACGCAGTTGGCTTCCTCGAACGTCATGTTCTTCAACCTTACTCCAAGTGAGGTACTTACAAGAATCTGACGGAAGCTTTAAACAATGAGAAAAGTATCACAGAGCAACTGGGAATTAATAATTTATTAGTGTGTAAAAGCAATGCAAATCCTTCCTAAACATTCAGCTAAATTAAGCTTCAAATATCTAGCGGTGTACTCATGGAAGTCATATTTTCCAATCTGAATAATATATTTGTATTTACCACTGCACACGTAACACCTGACATGTTTATCCTGGATGGCAGATGACTGGATACATAAATACGTGGACAGCATATTAGTAATAAAAATATGGGTAAAGGTTCTATTTGTGGTGTTTTTATATGCTTTAGTAATACTGAGGCAGCACTCTATCAAAATTCCAGTATTTTATGTAACTTATGATATTTTTGAGGCTTAACACAAATAAACAGAAATTACAATACTTAGAGAATATTATGCTAAATACACACAACACAGCATAGATTCATTATTCTGTTAGCCAATGCTACGTACCTATGCTAAAAAAGGAATACAAAATATTTTGTTTAAAGAAATGCAATTGGAGTATTTGGAACAATTTGTGTTCACCCTACTTGGAAGTGTTTCATGTGATTTATGTCTGCTTGAGCTGTAAATCTGTGGAACTAATCATGTTTATTTTTTTCATCTGACAGGATTAAACCAAGGTAAACATTTCTCTTTACAACTTCTCAGAAACTCTAAAATACTAACGACACCGTGAGTCTATACTATAAAGTGATTCCTTGATGTATTAAGCCATGAGAACTGTCATCGTTTTGCAACATTTGAGACTAGTGCATTATGGCAGGAAGAATTTAGAAAATATTTTCTTGAAATAAATTGGGAATGGGTGGGTTTAAGACTATTACAATAATACTTGATATCTTGTTTTATTACTTAATCATCCAATGATCATAGTTCTTATAGTAAATATCCTAAAAACTATAAATTGGAAAAACAGAATTAGTAGCTAAAGCTATCTACATTATAAACAGTAACACTAAGATTTTAATAAAATCTGAAGCAACTCTAAGACATTCTAAAGACTTCTTAATGTGATTTCAAAGTGTTAACTCATGCTTTCAAATTATTCTTTGACAATAATGAGCATAGATTTATTTTAGGTTATTAATATAGCCACAGACCTATCGATGTGTTCCATTTACATGTTTATAGAAACTGCCTAAGATGATGTGATTTGGGAAATTTTTTTCTACTTTCTATCATCAAGTAAAAGTTTTTTAAGAGGTTAAATTTCCTTGAGTTGTCACACCCCACCACACTTTGCACTGTATAATGAAGTTTGAGTTGGTAACGGAGCAAAAGCACCTAAGATGACGATGCATTCAAGAAGGAAGCTTCCGTTTCTCACCTGCCATTAAAGGAATTATTTGGCGGCTGAATTTGGAATTCCTAATACTGTATGAAAACAAGTCATTACACGTCTTTATTTCTATATAAGGTTATCAATATGGCACAGTCATATGCCATTGGCTAAAGAATTAGTGAATATTTGGGGTCTACCTCTGCACCCCTTTTAATTCAAATGGACCAACTGATCTGCTGGTTCAACAAGCATTTTAAAACTAGTATGCTTAATTTCATTTTACTCATATACTTAGAAATACTTGCATGTCTGTTATGTGTCATATTTCTGTCAGGTAATGGGCATTCCAGGATGACAAAATGCAGTAATTATGCTTGAAGAAATAAGTTCCTATAAAATATGTGGGCTGCTTTAGAATGAAGTTCTTAGGGAAACTTAATAGAGCCGAGTATCTAGGTTTAAGAAGCAAATGCATTTATTTTATAACGTTAAATATAAAATATATAACTTTTCGAAATTATCACCAGTTAAAGGGTTATTTAGAAACATTTACCAAGGATGATATTCCGGAGTCTGAACGTGGATGGAACGCTGGACTGGACTGAGCAGACCACCTGGGTGCTTCCGTGGGGCGGGAGTCGCATGATGGGTCAGACCCGCAAGTCTCCTTACTCCCTGTGCTCCGGCCTGAAGAGCTGAGGGGGATAACACGGAAAGGAGTTGCACACCTAGCTACAGCCTCTCGGTGCATATATGTCTGTTTAAAACAAACTAATTATGTTCATGAACTTTTAATTTGCAGGAGTTAGAAATTATCCTCTGCGAATTTATCTAGATTAGGTAAGGACTTCTGCATTGTATCATAGTTCTGCATTGTATCATAGTTCCAACCACCGTTTGTGAGTTTTGCGCGGGCTGGTAGTCACGGAAAATAAACTTTCCTCAAAGTCAAGAGCATCTATGTAGAGCACGTGTCTTGGAAAAACCAACCCAACAGCATGACCCACACCCATGTACCCGTGAGTTCTTCTAAGATACTGAGGTGCTGAAGGGGTCAGGGCAGCGGAATTGTGACACGTGAGGGACCACAGGGACCATAGGAACCTCTGTGGAAAACACGATAATCTTCCACAGGCTTAGGGATTTCTGCTTACATGCTCCCCATTGCCTGTCCCGCCCCACCCCCAACACTTTCCCCCTATACGATCGTAACAGTCACACTTTTTTTTTTAAACATTAAAAATGTTTATCTTTTACACCTTGAAGCGCCCTGGTGCAAGCATCCTTAAACTCTTGCATTAATTGCCTCGAGAATTTAAGCCTCAATTTTTCCCTCAAAGCTCTTCCATGTCTTCTGTATTTCCTTAAAATCTATGGCAAATTAGGAAGTATTCTTTCATTAAGCTTAGATCATTTTAAAGGGTACTTAAAGCATTTTATTAGGCAGTAGTCCAATTCTTCTGTATTCCCACTTAAAAGTAACAAAATATTTAACAAATTGAATGATTGGAAAGCCATCCATTGGTTCCCTCTCCATCTATCCCAATAGCTGTGATCTGTGCCAGGATGAAGCTGGGAATCAGGGGCTAGATTTGACTCTCCCACACTGGCAGGGACCCAAGGACTTCATCAGTACGTGTTACATTCCCGTAAACGCATTGGCAGAAATGATGGAGACTGAACCCAAGCACTCTGATATGGAAAACAGGAATCCCAAACTCAGTCTTGGATTTTTATTTCATTTATGTAAAGGGCAGAGGAAGAGGAGGGAGAAGAGAGGAGTAAGAGAGATCTGTCCACTGTTTCACTCCCAAACTGTCTGTCAAAGCCAGGAGGCAGAAACAATCCTGGTGTCCACTGGCTGCCGGGCACCCAGCCACTCCAGCCTGATCCCTCCCCCGGGGCAGCCCAGGGAGAAGTTGAAATCACAAGTTAAGGTTAGCATAGCAACAATGTCCTACCACTTGATTTTAAAATCAATGATTTGGACTTAATTATGAAGAAATCAGACAAGAACTATATTCCTCTCATATCCTTTCACTTGAGTAACTTTTTTTTTTTTTTTTTTTTTTTTTTACATTTTGGGGTATTATTTCTTGAAATCACCACAGAGTATCTTGCTACAAAAACAAATCAGCAAACACTAGGAGAGCAGCATTAATTTTTCTAAATTTGTTTTTCTATACAAACAGGTGTATCTTACCATCTGTAACAGAACTTTTGATCAACGACTACACAAAGATATTGAGGCAATCACAACGTCAAGGAAGAATGGGGGATGCACACTTAATTGACTTTAAGTTTCATAGTCATTATTAAAATACACTGCCATTTTCTTCCCAATTGAAATCAGGAACACAGGGATACTGAGCATGACTGAGTCTTTGTTCAGCGACCGGTGATTGTGATGGCTAGACAATAGGCTTTTTTCCAAGTCTGAATACATAGGCTGGAAGTCTTCCTTTGACCTGTGTTGTAACCTAAAGCTTGAGAAGTTGCTTTATTTTGCTCATGCAATCTCTGTACAGTCAGACGTGGAAGAAAAATGTTCCCATAATTAAAAGGTCTGTTAAGAAAGAGCCAGTTGATTGAATTTTGAATGTGACTTTTTATTTTGATTCTAAAAATGTGGCACAGGGAGGTACAGTAAGCTGTCCAACTCAGTTGTCCATGGCACCGAAGGTGCCTAATCGCCATCAGACAGATAAGAACCAATTACGTTGTGTTGCTCCTTGAAGGGACTATAAAGCTTCGTCACAATTAAGATGCCTTTGTTTATCAAGAAAATACACTGACATTGATTTTTTTCTTATTCCAGTTGTTTCGTTTAACCACATAGAAATAATTAAATGGGTTGGCAGGAGCCGTAAATCTGAGCAGTTGTTTGCTGAATGCAAAAGTTAAGCCTTTAGTGGCAGATCCTGCAAGATTCCCACTGAAGACATTATTAAGCTGTTTTTAAGGCCCTCCTCTCACTCCCATCCCCTCGTCAATAAAAACTGACATATGCAGTTTAGTTGGTATATTGGTTTACTTGTTTTTAATCTTTCTGCCTGCAGTGAACAGTTATCATAAATTACAAATCTAAACTCTTATGAAAGAGGAATTTATTTTATTAATGTCCTACTACAAAGCTGCCATGGAAAGGATGTCATGGCTAACACTGCATGGCCTCCGCCAGCCATGATTTATGGAGTCTTTAAAACAGGTGGTATTATCTGAATTGGCCATCTATTCTTGGTTTTGAAAACTATGGAATGGCTAACAAGAAAGGATTAGGAGTGTTGGAACTGCCTTATGAAAAACAGCCTAATATAACATCAGTTGACGAGTGTCTTCCATCAGAAGATTGCGATGTCTTTCCAATCACAGGCTCATTAGCCTCATATATTGTCTGCAGCACCGGGTGTTCTCTGTTTAATTAAAACGTCAAGTTTGTGATTATGTAACTGTTTAAGTCTGGTAAAGAAGGAAGTGGGAGGTGGCCTAGTTACTCAGTGGAAGCTAAGAGCTTGAGTTGAATGAAATCGTGTTGAGTTTCCATGATCTATGAGACAGAAGGCTCGGATAACACATAAAGGATCGGCAAGATGGTATGAATATTGGCTCAATTCTTAATGCTTTAATTACACTCGTTATTTCATCATGATAACTTTAGAAAAGGAAGGTGCATTCAGTCATATTTCTCCATTTACAAAGAGCATGCTCGTCCCGGAGTACCAAGCTGCATTCATGTCTGCAAACAATACTGAGCAAACTGCCCAGATCCAGCCGGGGCTTGCCAAAACCAAGCATTTCTGAGGAATGGACCAGAAGAAAATCACTATAAACTATACAGCATTACATGTAAAGATGTAACCTCAGCTTCAGTTTTCTTAAAACATTCTATTTTAGTTTTCAAAATCATAATTCCTGCCCTTTTTCTATCTATATTATATTCATTTGTCAAAGAGGTAATGGCTATACCATCTGAATGCTAGAGATTTTAATGAGGTAACAGAAAATATTCTCAATTTCTTGTGAAATCATGAAGAAATTCGATGTTGTATATTTTGGTTAGCAGGTATTTAAACTAGGGCGCTATAACTACTTGCTGATAGATCTAAATTCCTGGAAGTAAATCCACCAATTTAATGAAGAATAAAATCGATGAACTCTTCTGGAAAAAAAAAAACTGTATCTTATAAATATTCCAAAAATATTTGCAATAAAAGCCTATAATTTTAAGAGATATATCCTAAATGACTTAATTTCTTTATCTAAAAGCATGCAATAGGGCCTGGTGTGATAAAGTCCTCAATGACTAAAGTCCTCGCCTTGCAGCCATCTGGGACCCCCTATGGGTGCTGGTTCCCAGCAGCCCCACTTCCATCCAGCTCCCTGCTTGTGACCTGGGAAAGCAGTGGGGGATGGCCCAAAGCCTTGGGGCCATGCACCCATGTTGGAGACCCCAGGAAGCTCCTGGCTTCGGATTGGCACAGCCCTGGCCATTGTGGCCACTTGGGGAGTGAAATCAGTAGATGAAAGATCTCTGTCCCTCTCTCCTCTCTGTATATCTGATTTTCTGTTAAAACAAAACCACGCAATAATAAATCTCGATACTGAATAATTTGCAACTGTAATTATTTTCTGCTTAAATCTTGATGAGTCAGATTGTAGCTTTATGTAATACAATATTTTTTGACTTTTACATCTCCCTATTATTCTCAAAAACGTCAATTTGTCTCCACATTAAGGCATAATAAAACAAAAGGAACAAAAACATTTCTAAGACTTCTCTAGAGGAAAAACTTTAACAGCTACTAATGGCTTCACTGACATTTACGGATCGGAAAGAAACCTTCAAATCCCAGGAACAATGAAAACAAAAGGACTAAAATCTCTTTATGTCTATAAAACTATATTACAAGTTTTTGAAACTCTTTTGTAACAGTATATATAGCAGCTGGTTGGAAAGGTTTTAATACTTGAGAAATATCTCTCCCACTCAGCACATTGTTAAACTTTGAAAATTTAGGAGGATACAACACTATGAGAGAGAAGAATATTGATGTTAAGATGCTTTATTGAAGTAGCTCTTGAAAGCAGAAATAAAACTACAAAAGCCCATATGCAATGGCTATATTTAAAAAGGGTATATTAGTAAGATTTTCATTCACAATATTCAGCAATGAAATTAAAAAAAACTATCACTAAGAAACTTTTTACCCTCCTTCCTCTTCTTCCCCTTTTTTCCTTTTCTCTATCTCTCTTCTTTCCTGAAAGTATGTCATTGTAAAAATTCAAAAATAATAATAAAAGAAGGAGGGGGGTGGATGCAATGTGGGCAGGAAAGAGGGTAGATTGGGAAATGCTATTATGTTCTAATATACATATAATATATATATGTAAAATCTATTCACCACATATAAATTTTTTTAATTTGAAGTTAAAAATAAGTTGTATTTTGGATATAACATTTTACAATGGCTCTGAATCATTCGCTGAAGGTTTTCAAATTGAAAAATAAAAATTCTCATAATAAAAATGTTTCATATGGGCCTAGCGCGGTGGCCTAGTGGCTAAAGTCCTTGCCTTGAACACACAGGGATTCCATACGGGCACTGGTTCTAATCCCTGCAGTTCCGCTTCTCATCCAACTCCCTGGTTGTGGCCTGGGAAAGCAGTTGAGGATGGCCCAAAGCCTTGGGACCCTGCACCCGTGTGGGAGACCTGGAGGAGGTTCCTGGCTCCTGGCTCCGGATTGGCGCAGCACTGGCCGTTGCGCTCACTTGGGGAGTGAATCATTGGACGGAAGATCTTCCTCTCTTCCTGTCTCTCCTCCTCTCTGTATATCTGCTTTTACAATAAAAATAAATAAATATTTAAAAAAAATCTTTCATACACTGCTAGCAAACAAATATCATTTTAATATAGAGTATGACAAGGTTTACCAAGTGGGAATAAATGGACTTTATAATTCCACACAGAACTCCTCCCCATTTATATCTATTCCTTCACAACAGTTTCTTTTAATCATGGCACTGAGTTTTCACAACCTAGTATGTTGATACTGCTTGCGATGTGCCCCGTGGCCAACAGAAAGGAACTTCTCGCATTCCTCCAGGCTCCAATTCCTTCCAAAGTGTGGCCCTTCTCTTCTGCTTTTGGCAACAAAGGTGAAAATGTCATGTTTTTAAAGCTGAGAGCCAACTTAAACGCACATGTAAATACAAAGAAAATATATAGGCACCTGCAACCCCTTAATTATGTAGTATTTAAACATTATTACATTTTGAGAAGAAAACTACAAAATGTTCAAGGTAAGAAATGGGGTTTGGCCTCATTTAATCTGCTCTGTGGCTTTTAAAATGTTTGTGTTATTGGTGCCTTAATGAACGAGTCCAAGTCTGACTTTAGTGGTGGTGACTACACATAAACTTAGCTGGTTAATATGAATAGTTCTTTCCTTTTAGCTGTTCTAATTTCCACACACACATACCCCGGGAACCTACACATGTTTTCAGAAACATTGCTTTGTATCTACACACCTATAACACTAAAAGAGTAAGTTGACCTCTCTCTGTCGCATCAAAACTACGCTGTATCTGTAGCCATCCTGGGATCCGGGGGAAGAGCAGTGGTCGCACACCATAGCTGCTGCCATCTCAGGGTACCTTGCAGGACTGGGCGTCTCTAAGTGAGATGCAAACTGGTAATGCTTTCTAAACGTCCTGGAGTTTCTCCCCTGTAATGACGAAAGTTGGCTTCACTTTAGTTTCCTACCTTTCCCACATGTCTTGCAAAGATTCTCTTGGCCTTCATAAAGCTGTTATCCTGAAGAGATTTTCATCATGATCCCAAGAGAGGATATGAAGAAGTGTCTTCCAAGAACGTGCAGCCTCTTCTGGGGGTCTCCCACACATTCACTGTGACCAAGGAAACAAGTGGTTGCCTGGCAACCAGGCCCTTTAGGAGATATGGTTACCAGTCTCCTGAAGCAGCCAGCACGCTCATCTCTCAGCGTCTCTTCCGAGCAATTGTGTCGATCGTGACTGCAAAAGTATAAATGACAGCACAGAGAATGTACGTCTTTCGCATCTCTGGAGTGTGTGCTATTGCCAGTACCATTGTCTGTTGACCTATGTGCACCTGTCATCAGCTTCGTGACAGGTTACCCATGTAATATGCCCCTCAGTGTTTGATTTCTTGCTTCCCTTCTATGGTTTCAGAACCAGAAGACGAAACAATAGGGAAGATACCTAATTCCTGCTTGAACTTTGCTTTAAAAAAATGCCTTTGAATTGAAGGCTGGGAATTCTACCTTGTCAAGGGTTCTTTACTAGGAAAAATAATAGATTTTTCTCTAAAGTAAATTTTTAAGCTTTTCTACATAAAATGGAAAAAATATCATTATTATATTGCATACTCATTTACTGGTTCGACAGTTCTGCTCAGAATGTCTGTTGGATAGCACTCCGAATCACTGACTTCCTGAGTTGATAAAATGAAAGCTTTTTAAACTGGTAACGGGCATATCTTATTTGTTAGTTTTTTGAAGACAGAGCTAGAAAGCACGCACCCACATGAAAGAGGTTTCAATCACTGGTTCACTACCCAAACGCCCTCACGCTCCAGCTGCATCCGGCTGAAGCCAGGATCCTGACACTCCACCTGGGTCTCCCATTTGGGGGTCAGGGTTCCAAGTACTTATGGCGTCACTTGGTGCGCCCAGCGTTCATCTGTAGAAAGCTGAACTCTAATCGCCATGCTCCAATATGTGACGAGGGTGTCATGACTAGAACTTAGCACAGTGTGCCACAGTTCCCACACCACACGAGCATAATTTTTAAAAACTGTCAGATGCATAAAACATTATCTTTTGATGTTCTGGACATTTTTCTGATGATTGAGTCAGAGGTAAGTGTGTAACATTTACTTTAATATTTTCTAAACATTGTAGATACTTCCACAAATCCAAAAATTCTTCACTATTATCTAAAAATGAACAAGATCTAATAAATGAATCATAACTGGCAGTTGAGGAGGACAGCCCAAAGCCTTGGGTCCCTGCGTGAGAGACCCTGAAGAAGCTCCTGGCTTCAGATCAGCTCAGCTCTGGCCGTTGCAGCCACCTAGGGGAGTGACTCATCAGATGGAAGATCTTCCTCTCTGTTTCTCCTCCTTTCTGCATATCTCACTTTCCAACAAAAATAATATAGATTTTTGTCATACACTGCCAATTCCTCACTTACTATTCCTCTGTCTGTTCACTGAATCCTAGTCGAAGAAAAGCACACTATCACGTTGGCCAATTTCACTCTAAAACGTAGAGTTACCCAGATGTTCACTGCAAGGTATTATCTGTAACCACACTGGAGTCTCAGAGCCATGCCCTACCCAACTCTGAATCGCCTTGGTAACGTTTAGACTGTCTGCCTTTGCTTCTGACTTCCATGTTCTCTGCCTCCATCCTTTTTCTCTCCTCAACAATCAGAAAAGAATTTTCAGAGTGCCACTGTGTGTTTGCACATGTCCTCCCACTTCCTGCCCTTTTTTGCTTTCTTCTCTTTAGCCATATGCCTTTTCAGAGTTCCTCTCTCCAAGAGTGGACTGGGACCAACCTGTTTATTTTTGTTCAATGCCACTGATCAGAAATTCTCTGTCTCTTGTGCCACTATTTTTTCCTCTCTACTGGATCATTCCCACAAGGATATAAATGTGCTGTAATTGTTTCCAATTAAAGCAAATAACAATTGAGCTCTCTTTTTGGACCACTTTTCCCTTCAGCTTCCATTTCAGTAGATTGTTTCATATGTATTACAGCAATGGGAAATGCATTGTCTTTGCTTGCTGTTTAATTCTCTTCCTGACCTCTCCTGAACTTACTCAAGCATCTCACGCCATTGCTCCACTGCAGCTGCAGTGAAGTCATTAAGGACGTTCAAGTTGCTCACGTCAACGGTTGGTGCCTGGCTCCCTCTTCTCGTCTGTCCGCTACATTTCAGACCCTGTCCTACTCTCTTCCCAAAGCACTGTCTTCATTTGGCTTCTGGAACTCCACACGCCACCGGTTTTCTTCTTGTTTTGTGGTCTCTTTTTCTGTTCCCCACACATTCCCTTCCACTATCTTAACAGCAGTGTGCCCAGAGCTGTCTTTACAATGCTTTCTCCTTTAACTCACACACATAATGATCTTATCTAGTTCCAACGCTTTAAAAACCATCTAAATGCTAATGACTCCAAAATTTATACCTCTTGCTTAGGTTTCACTCTCTTTCTTGCATCCCAGACTATATATTCACCTGCCTGCTTCAAATTCTTCTTAAATGTCTTACGTGCATCTCAACCTTAATATTGTAGAAGTGATCTTTGTAAACCTCCCATTCAAATAATTTGCTCCTATAGGTTGTAGTTTGCAAGCCCCCAAGTTAGGAATCTACCTCAGCTATTCTCAAATTCTAATCCTTCTTGAAATCCTAAAAGCTTCACCTTCGAAGTACATTCTTAATCCAACCACCTTTGGGTGTGTCTTGGTACGGCCATCATGATGAACAGTCTGAAGGGTTCTCGAAGTGTTTAAAACCAGAAAGCCACATTATTCCACGAACTCACTACTGGCTACATATCTGAAGGAACTAAAATGGGTCTATCCAGGGGATGCCGTCAATTCTCAGGTTTATTACAGAAGTGTTCATAAAAGTCAAAACATGGAATGAATTAAGATTGCCATCGGCATGAATGGATGAAGGAAATGGGATATATTTACACAACAGAAGAATAATCAGCCATAAAGAAGACAAAAATCTTGTTATGTGGCAACATGGATAAGTTGAAGGTTGTCTGATCTCACTTGCATGTGGAGTGTGAGAAGGCTGAGCCCACAAAGCAGGGAGTGTAAACTGTGGTAGCTGAAGACCAGGGAGAGTGGAGGTAGGGAGCTGGGAAGAAACTGGTGAATGGATGCAAAATGATGACCACATATGAGGGATCACTTAGACATTTTATTACAGAGAAGGCATTAAAGTTAATAATATTACACATAGCAGCATTGTAAATATGTATAACAATAGATAATGTCATGCTATCTGATTAAAACAACAATATTACATGTATGACCATATTATGTATGTGTGTAGGTTATAAAGGAAATTTTTGAATTTTCTTTTCAAAAAGAGATGACAAATGTTTGAGAATGATGGCCTGTTTTGAATGGAAGAATAAATTTACTGAAAACTCATTTTGGGCACCATGAAGATGCGTGAATAATATCTACTAATTTAAAGAAAGAAGAATCTGGTCCCAGCACAATGGCTCCATGTCTAAATCCTCACCTTGCATGCACCAGGATCCCATACAGGTGACTATTACGTCCCAACTGCTCCACTTCCCATCCAGCTCCCTGCTGGGAAATAAAGGATGGTTGAAAACCGTGGAACCCTGCATCCATGCAGGAGACCTGAAGAAGCTCCTGGCTTGAGTTCAAAATCATCTCTGGCCACTACAGCCACTTGGAGGCAACCAGGAGACTGAAGATCTTTCTCTCTGACTCTCCTTCTTTCTGTAAATCTGCCTTTTCAATAACTAACCTTTTTTTTTAAAAAAAGAATCTGTCCTTGTAACTGTCATGTCTGTTAGCCTGCTGTGAGCCTGCACACGTGTCAGTGGCATCATTGCAATGATTGTGTCAGTGGTTCACTGCTTGCTTCATGCTATACCGGCCTGCAGTCCGTCCTCACACCCAGCACCCAGCGCAATTTTGTTAAAATCTAAGCCATTCTCCTGAGTGCAAGTGACTCTTCTCATAAAAAAGAGGAGTGCCTTTGCAGTGGGTTACAAATTGTCAACCTGTCTAATGAAAAAATAAAACTGTTTTCTCAAAATTGCCCTTTTGAAATGCCCACAGAATAATGAAGAGTTAAACAAACAGAAGCGATTAGAACTTTGAGCTTGCCTAACCTCAGTTAAGAAAGCCTAAGCAGCGTTCTATTAGACAACTAACTCTGAAAACATACTGCTACTTTATCTTTCTAAACCTTCACTATCAGCTGCAAAACAAGGAGTGCCACAGACTCGGAACATAAAGTACCTTAAAAAAATGCTACCATCTAATGGAATATTTTCTCAATATCGTGACACCACCAAATATAGATAGAACTCAGAGGTTGCTTTTAGTCAGTGTTAGTGACCTACCTACCAGCTTTCTAATTCTCCATTTAAAAACGATTTCAGACAGAACAGAAGGCAAAGATAGAGCCACAGGAAAGCCTTGAGCTCAGCAGACCTTGAAGTCAGAGACTAGAATAACTTGAAAATCTGTGAATGAAAACCCTGGAGTTTGTCTCTTGTGCGTGCCTGAGTCTGAACTCACTGCAAAACCTCAGGGCAAACTGAGGGAAATCGGGGGGAGTACAGGAAAAAAAAAAAACACCCGTAGTTGACTTTATCTAAGTTCACTCAGAATCAGAACCATAAAAATGTTCAACCAATCAAAGTGAGTGAAAAGACCTCAAAGCATGGAAGATATAAAAGCACAGGCATGATGTACTGGGGCCATCTTTGAAAGGCTTGAATTCTGGGAAAATAAAGAAGAAAAGTATGTTAGAAGTGTCCTTTGGTAACTGGAAACTGGAATCTGAACAGGTAAAAGGAGAAAGGCAAATAGTAAGATCTGGCAAGCCAATGTAAAATCAACTAAACGCGAGGGTCCACAGACCCTTCTGTGTTGGGCAAGGTAACGGTTCTTCTGACACACCTGCCTGTGACACCCGGAACTACGTGGCTGCATAACCACATGCACGTGGCAGAGGAGAAGCAAGGCAACAGATGGAAAGAGGGTTACTAATAGATTATTTTCTTGGATTCCCCAGGTGATCCCAGTAGAGTCAGGCTCTGAGTGATTGAGACTCAAGTTCTCACAGCCGGCCTTACAGATGGAAATCATCAGCTAAAGAATGCAAGGATCTCTGGAAACCAGAGACAGCAAGAACATGGATTCTGCCCTAGAGGTTCTAGAATAGAGCTCTCATTGATTTTAGCCAAGTAAGACCTGTTCTGGACTTTACCACATGAACAGAAGAAGGCCTCACTCAACAAGCCAGACTGAGGTTACCAGTATATAAAGATACTGTACAACATTCAAAATTGAGGGGCTGGCACTGTGATGTATTAAGTCAAACCTTCACCGCCAACACCAGAATCCCAGAATCTCTTGTGTGCCCTGGAAAAAATCCCTGCTTTTATTCTTGCCAAAATGGCATAAGATCAGTCTATGCATGTGGAAGCAACAATAAATTATGCCTTAATATTCTTCAAGGATTACCAAATCATGAAACACAAGACTGAGAGAGTATCATAGTGCCCTGAGAGATCCGGCAGTAAATACTGGAACCAACACCAGTTGAAACTCTAGTATTGTCTGTGCTTTAACTAGAATGCAGTATCAATTTCTGCTTTCTGATTTTGATTATGGTTAAGAAACTTATGTCCAAATGAGTAAAAGTCACACAGGAGCTTTTTAATATTTGTGCAACTTTAAGTGAGTCTAATGTTATTGTGTTCCATAATAATTATAATTGAGATTGAGAAAATGGGCACAAACATGCCTGATAAATCAGTATTCTGTAAAAATGCGAATACAGCTTCAGTGCAATGGATAAATTTTTGACACCTGCTGCAGGCTCAGCTGTGTATCTGTATCTCCTGCCTGCCCCACCGTTTCCGATAAACTGAGGCATACCTGGTACCAAAGGCAAACATATCAAAGCAATTGAAGGCTAAACTGTAAAACTGAAAACCAAAAAAAATTTTCATAAAATAACAGAATATTTGTACGAATTTAGGTTATGCAATGCCAACACTGTAAGTCACGGCATATGCCACTGTGCCATTACACTGGCTCACTAATGTCTTAGAAGTGACACCAAAGTCACGATCTATAAAAGAAAAACACTGATAGCCTGATCTTTATTAAAGAAGAAATTATGAACTTTAAAAACGCTTTTAAGAAAATAAGAAAACATTTTGCAAATTCCTAGAATGTATTCCAAATAGTGTGTTTTATCTAGAAAACATAAAAACTCTCAAATAAAAATAATAAGTGTAAAAGGGTAACTCAATAAAAAAAGTTCCGTAAAAGCAAAAATATTTAAAGAGACAGTTGGCCAAAATAAAACCATGAACGCCGAAGAAGCACATGAAAATGCTGAGCGTCACTAGTTACTAGCGGAGTGCAAATGACCTCCAGCACGGGCTGCCATTACACACCTTCCTGAGCAGATCATATTAGATTTTGGCTAAGGGTGACAAATTGGGCCTCTTGTGTATCTCAATTAGCAATGTGCCTTGTCATAATGACTTTGGAAAATAGTGGGACAATTTGCTAACAAATAACATTGTTTAACAGACCCCTTCTTTCAGCTTGTCCAAGGGAAATAAAAGCATGTATCCATCAAATAACTTTAGGTTTATGTTCCTATCCATGTCAGTGGTAATAATCAAAAGTGGATATAAAGGAATGCTTAACAAGCAGTGAATGGGGTGGATGCCGGTGGAGCTGCAGCACTTGCTTCCCATGTCACAGTGCCAGCGTCCGTTACCTAGCTCTGGATCTGGTTTAAATTCCAGGCAGGAGTGAGGCGCAAGTCGCTGGGCTCTTACTATCAACATGAAACACATGGATGAAACCCTCACTCCAAGCAATAATGAGTGACCATTAGCTGGGAGCTCTTGCCCATCCTCTTTCACTATTTATCTATCTCACTGTCTCTCAAATAAATAAAATTATTTTAAAATATTTATTTTTATTGCAAAGTCAGATTTTCAGAGAGAAAGAGATAGAAAGATGTTCCATCTGCTGATTCACTCCCCAAATGGTTGCAACAGCTGAAGCTGAGCCAATCTAAAGTCAGGAGCCAGGAGCTTCTTCTGCGTCTCCCATGCTCCCATGCTTGAGTCCCAAGGAGTTGAAACAGACTTTTTTGCTTTACCAGGCTGCAAACAAGAAGCTGGATGGGAAGTGGAGAAGCCGAGAATGAATTTGCACCCATATGGGATCCTGGTGCATGCAAAGTGAGGATTTTAGCCACTAGGCTACCATGCCAGGCTCTAAAAGTATTTTTTTTTCTTTTTAGACAGTTTTATTGAGATGTAATTCACATTACGCACTGCATCTATATATAGTGTGCAATTCAATCATTTTAGCATTGTGACAGTTGCACAGACATCACCACTTCCAATCTCAGAACAGCTTATTCACCCTCTAAAGGAAACCAGACCCTGTGGCTGTGGCAGTCCCACCCCCCGGTCACCAGTCTTCATGCTGGTATAGGTTTGCCTCCCATAGATGTTTCCGGTACGTGAACTCCTGTGACATGTGGTCTTTAGCAGAATGCTTCCAGAGTTTATCTGGGTTGTAGGATGTGTCTGATCTTTGCCAAGCTAGGCACTCTGATAGGATGCAAGCATCCCAAATGGCAGCTGCCCTGTGGCTCTGTGCTGGCCTCAGCGATTAGCTCTTCAGATCTCATCTTCAGAGAGCTCCCCTAGAGTGTGCTTCTGTGTGCTCGCCACTCTGCTCTCAAGACCCAGCACCACGCTTGCCACCTCGTTGTTGCTCAGTAAATGCAAATGGAACTAAAATGTTAGAATACTATTTCCAGGAACAAGAATATTTTATTTCTTCTAAGGCACCTTCAGAACTACTAGTCAGGATAAGAATCACTTTACTACTGTTGAAAGATCTCCACAAGAGCTAGCCCTGGAGTTTGGAGAAAACATGGAACGGAACATTTCAGGGTATCCTGCCTCGCTGAAACCACAGCTGAGACGGTGTCTAACTTACCTAACTTCTTTGTTACAACCACCTTATCTTCAATTAGTAAAATGACAGACAACGGTCACAAAGAAACTGCAATGTTTAGAAAACTAGACACCACATATTTTAAAAAATGTATTGACTATTCAATGCCTGATTCAGTACTGTCATAATTGGTCACCAACTCATTTCTCTGTATCTCTCATAGGCTTCTGACTCCTGGCTTCGGACCGGCTTAGCCCTGGCCATTGCAGCTACTTGGGGTGTGAATCAACAGACAAGAGATCTTCCTCTCTGTCTCTCCTCCTCTCTGTATATCTCAATTTCCAATAAAAATAAATAAATTTTAATAAAAAAAGTTAAAATTTGTCAAACTGGAAGATATACAATTGATTGATGGCATGATTTGGTACAAGTAGGCTTCTGCCAATTTATTTCTCAGAAAAAAAAATAATCTTTCCTTCGAATGGAATCTTATTATATGTAAGAAATCTTCCAAAAGTTTTTGGAAATTAGTATTATTAACAAATGGATATCAATATTTTGTTTCAAAATAATAAACTTCTCTTTTAATTCAAGTCTTCCCCTGAACTCTATTTTTTAATTTATTTTGTTAAGGTTGTTTACGTAGTTGAGAGGGACTCATGCCCAGCCCCGGCTCTTATGCTCCCCAGTGGGTGTTGCAGACTAGCAGGGAGTTCCCAAAATCCCCCTACCTCTACCAGACCTGCAGGATTTCACTGTGCAGGTCCGTACCATGGCCTTGCTTGGGGTGGTCCGGCCTTTGCATGTACAGGTGGGTGCTGCAGCCTAGCCTAGGCCAGCTTCCCTCCAACCCTAGCTCCTGTGAGTGTGGATGAGTTCTGAAGTCCAACCCGGCTTGGTTCATCACCAGCCCCAGCTCTCACTTAAACTTGCAGATGTTGCAGTCCCACAGAGGTGAACCCACAAATTCTCTACAGAATCTGCCCCCAAGCCCATTGTCTCATGAATTGGTTGGTACCAAGGCCCAGTTTCATCCAGTTCACTTCCTGCCCTCACACTTACCCTCGGGGGTCCTATGGTCTAGCCTGCCAGGCAGTGTCCCCAGTGCTAGCTTTCGTGTATGCCAGAGGACAGTGGCTGATCTACTCCGCCCAGCCCAGGTTTCCCACGTGAGCGGGTGCCTTGGTCTGACCCGACACGCTCTTTAGTTTCCCCCTTTCTGAATCACCCCATCTCAGCTCCCTGGTAACCTTCAAGTGTTAGTAGTTCAATTCTTGGAGTCCTCCAGAAGTCATTCCACACCTGTGAAACACTGCCAAGGTGGCCCCACGCCCACACATTCTCAAACCCCCTTTTCCAGGCAATCTGCAACTTCCCACCATGGCATGGGGCCAGGTGGTGGATTCCCCTGAACTTTAGCAAGTATTTTGATATGCATGTATATTTGTGTGTGTGTGTGTGTGTGTGTGTGTGTGTGTGTGTGTGTGAAGTACAGTTGAAAGGGCAGTTGTCTGCCATAGTGGTTAAAATGCTGCTTAGGGTACCCATATCCCATAACACAGTGAATGGGATTGAATTCTAGCTCCACTTCCAATGTCAGCTTCTTGCTAACGTGCCTTCTAGACAACAGCAGATATGGCTACTGCAGTGCGATCCTGGCACAGATGTGGGAGACGCATCTTGGGTGCTCACTGCCAATGGATAGTCTCTGTCTCTTAGTCCTTTCAAATAAATCCAAAGAAAATGTAAAATCAATTAGAGTTCTCTAATGTTAAAACTTACTGTAAATTTGTAGGGCAAAGTAGCCATTGAGTATATTGTGAACATGGGAAGTATTTAAGAATTACTAATTGACATCCAACCAAGAGTCTTTTGGAGTAAGTTAACTGAAAACAGTAACAAAGATATTACTGCATTTTCAACATATTTCTAGAGTAAAAAAGATATATTAGATAGTTCAATATAGCAAAAGCACCATCATAAATAAAGAGAATTTGAGTTAACAAAATATCTAGATATAAATTCAGGTCTGTCTTGCTTATTTTCCTGGCACTAACTTACCTCTCTGCCATTCAGAGTCAGTGCTTCCCATGTACTCCAGAAGGGGAGCAGGCTGCTGGAGTAATGACACCCCACTCATTCTGCACAGGCCCACACAGGGCTCTAAAGCGTGTCCCACCACATCACTCAGGTGCTGGGATAAACATCAGGTGTGCACGTGGGTTTATGTGAGATAGAAGTACGGTTTTTCACTTTCAGAAAAATGAAAGGATGAGTTAACAGCAGCTCTACTTGGGAAACCCAAAATGGTTCTGAGGAAAGGTGGAGGAGCAATAAATGACTGTAGGATTGTTTCAGATCTGCTGTAAGAATACTGCTGACTCTCAGAACGTTAAATGCTTTCCAACAGAACTAACGTTTGATTTTCCCTGACAGAAAGATGGCCCCACTTGTTATGTATTAGTGATTTACTAATAAGTTTAGCATGTTAGCAAGTTCATCTCATCTTTTCAGATTGTCTGAATGTGTGCTTCTACTTTTTTTCCCATGGTTTCTTCATAATAAAATCCAGCATATGTTAATTTAAAAAAAATTCTTCATATGCGTGTACTGCTGTTAAGATAACACAAACTGAGATCTGAAGATTTTACTTTCTACACTGGAAATGGCACCTCAGTAAATACCGATGAAACTCACTTCTTGAAATTTTCATTTGCTAAAAAGGGAATAATACATGCTAAGGACTCCATTTTGTTTTGTCCACGTCTTTTTAAACTACTGATGTTTCCTAGTCATGTTTTTATTACTTCACTTTTCAAGTCAATTAACCTGTGATTAATATTAAAATAACTGGTATTGCTTATTAACAACTCCCTAATAATGAGATCTGGTTTCTTTAGCTTTAACCTGCTTTGTGTCTTAATTTGAGCTCTCTTGGCTGGAAGAAATAAATATAAATGCATCAAGCAATTTCATTGAAACTAAAATCACTTTGGTGAACTGATTAAAAGTATTGTTATGATAAATATTAAAATTCAAATTATATTTTACAGCATGTACTATGGGTTTTAATGAATTACAGAATTCATTGTTAATTCTGTTTTCCAATGCAAAAGGTGGACAGCATAAATACGTTGAGATCAAAATAATGAATGATCATTTTTTATTAATTCATAGAATAAATCAATTTTTATAAAAGGTTTCATCTAAACAAAACACTGTTCAAATTAATTGAAAAATCTATCACAGTTTATTAAAGTCATTTTGGTTTCTGCACTCCGCCGGGTGATAGAAATACAACAGCTAATACGGCAGGTTTCTGCAAGGGGGAACTGACATTATGAAGGTGAAAGAAATAGGAAGCATTAGTTAACATGAAAAGTGCTACGATAAAAGTAGCTACAGAATAATATAGACTCACTCAAAAGGTGCATTTAATCTACCGGGTCAGTGTAGGGTTGGAGGAGCTGTTTGAGGGGAACTGACATCTACACAGCTGTCTGAAGGTGAGGCAGGAATTGGGAAGACAAAAAAGCATGTTTGAAGGAAACGACAGCACAGGCAAAAAGCGAGACATGAAACAGAACACTGTCCATGGCTTCCTAGGCAGTGTGGGGAGGCTGGGGCTTGGAACGGAGAGAACTAGTGCGAGATGAGCCTAAAGCCACGAAGAACCTTCGAGGCAGGACAGCTAAGGGAGTTACCTTTTGACAGCTGAAGGGCCACTAACAGTAAGAGCCTGGACAAGGACAAGAAGTTACACGTGCTTTCCTTGGTTTATGCAGCAGTTTAACTTTCTCTTGATTTATTTTTTAAATTACATTTTTGATGATGTTTCTATAGTTTGGCAGGGTGGGAAGGGTTGAAGATTAGTAGAAAGTGGGTGAGACCACGGTTTACGAATGGTTTTTGTTTGTCCTGTATCTGGGGGGAGAGGGGAATAAGGGGAGAGCCAAAACAGGACCAGTGGAGTGGATGGCCTCATTTTGGTGCCCAGCCCAAGCCAAGATGGTGCCAGCTGCTTTTTATCCTAAAATAAACACATTTTAAAACAGTTTAATTGGTTTGTTGGTTATTTCTTTTTTTAAAAAGATACATTTATTTTTATTTGCAAGGCAGGTTTACTGAGAGAAGGAGCAACAGAGAAAGAGCTTCTACCTCCTGGTTCACTCCCCAAATGGCCTGTAATGGTTGGAATTGAGTTATCCAAATCCAGGAGCCAGGGGATTCCTCCAGGTCTCCCAGATGGGTACAGGTGCCCAAGGACATGAGCCAGCCCACACTTCTTTCCCAGGCCATCAGCAGAGTGTTGGTTTGAAAGGCAAGCAGACAGGACATGAACCAGCACCCCATGGGATGTAGGTGCTTGAAATAGGGGATTCTCTTGTGCATCAGTGCCAGCCCCAGATTGCTTCTTAAAATTAAAGTGAGAACATACCCTCCTTTATTTTTACCATCACTGTTTAGACTAAAAGTTAGTAGTAACTTTCATTGTTGTAAACACGTACCTGTGATAGGGTTGGGATCCTGGTTAGTCCCCATTCCTCACTCAAAATGGAGCAAGGAACTTACACACTTATAAAGAGAACAAACAGAATGACTCTTGGAGTAGCCCTTTCCTCCCACTGCCTCGTATGTAGCAAAGGACAGAACTGGTATTGGCAACTGGCAGGGCAAGATCAGCATTCCTAAATATAAATATGTAAATCCAATGTGCAGCATACACAGTCATATAATCGTCAAAAAACATGACGTGTAATTGAGCATTCAGAGGAGCATTTCCTGTCACTGGTTCTGCTTTGCTGCCCTAATTCCTTGGCTGTCGCTTTCCTGCACCTTTTTTCCCTGGTAGGGTGTTAAATGACATTTTCCTCAGGATGTTGCCCTTGATCCTCTTCCTTTTTTCTATCCACATTGTGTGTGACTGAGCCGTCTTTTGTAATCTTGTGCTTAAGCCACCAGCCAATGATTCCTAGTTTCTATCTCCAACTGAGAGATCTGACACAAGCTGTAGTTGTATGGCTCGTGTGTTAAGCAGACAGCTCTACTTCACAGTTCAGGAGTTAAACTCAAAAACAGCAGCTCTCAGATCCCATTGCCAACATTTGTTCTGTATTCTTCCTCATCAGTCATAAGCTTAATACATGATTAACTCTCACCTCTGTTTGCAGTTGGTTTTAACATTCTTTATTGAGAAGCGCACTGATGTCCACAGCTTAACATGCATCCCCCAAATAAAATGAATAGATGAATGGATACAGGGATGAGCAAATTGACAGATATGTGATAGAGTAATCATAATACAATGCCAATTATAGACTCTAGGCAGTGATCCTATGGGTATTCACTGTAAAATTCCTTAAGCTTCTTTCGTATGCTTCAGTTTTTATGACTGAAAGGTTGAAAGAGGATATTTGTAGCATTCTTTCAATCTCCCCATCCCTCTTTAATTGACTAGCACAGTGTTGCTCAGCCCTCATTATTTCTCACCTAATCCACTCCGCCAATCTCTTTTGCTGTTTCTGCTGAATACTCCTGGAGACAAGCTGCCTAATTTGTGCCGACTCAAGTGTGTCTGCAGATTAGCCAGCAGCCAGCTCATCAGCTGAGACCTTGTTGGAAAAGCCGGTTCTTCTATGCACTGAGTCAGAAAAAGTCAGCATTCACAGCTTAGAATGACCTTCAGGTGACTTGTGAGAAATTGAAAGCTGTAGAAACAGTTCTACACAGCATCTTGCCTCACTGTCACTCACCTCCAGCCTTTGATGACTCCCCGTTTCTGACATGGTGGTATCCAAGCACTATGCGTGAATATCTAAGTGCCGGCTACCGTCTGGATCCAAAGCCTCGTGTCCTACCAGTACCGTTAGCTTTCCTCTGCCCCCAGGAACGCTGGTATGTCATGTTTGCTAATGTTAGCATTTTAGATATCTCCAAGACACATGTGTCATGTATTGTTGTTTACCCTTCTTCTAACATTCTCCAACCCTCAACCCTTATCCAGCTTAATCCCAAGTCTATTTGTCTTTCAAGAGAATTTAGCCCACTTTGCTTCCTAGTTGTTCCATACATATTTACACTACATCCCTGCATTTTGATTGCTTGCAATAATTGTTTATTTGTGTGTTCTTTCACTAAGATCAGAGACTCAGTAGGCAGGAAACACATGTTATTTAAGATACTGTTCCCAAGTTTCAGAATGGTACTTGCCATGGATGTGATATATTTAACTATGCATGTGTCCTTAACCCAAAAGGAGGCAACCACTCCTTAAGGGATAGCATTCAAAACAAAATGGTAGTTCTGAAAGAGATTGCAAGTGGCAAGATTGGCAACGATTCATAACTGTTAAAATATCAAAACCACTTGAGCAAGAGCCTCAGAGCATACTCTACATCTGGGACCCAGGGAGGGTGGGAAATTGGGTGGGCCATCTACAATTTGGAAAAAATAATAGTCTTACCCACTTCCCTGTAGCCATTGACAATTTTTACCCTAAGTAACTATGTAAAGATTGTCAAAATATATTTAAAAAACAAATTAATTTTAAAAAGATGAAAAGAAAAAAGTGAAAATGAATTTGATTAAGCTCACATCAAATCTACATCTGTCAGCTTACCCATTGATATTGACATCCAATGTACTTTCCAGCACATCTAGTCCCTGGCTTTATAATTCATCTGTGTACAAATTACTCCCCATTTGTACTTCCTGCTCTGACTTCTCTGAGCTCCGGCCACACATATCCTCCTGCCTGTCCCATGTCCTTCGTCGCTATCTTCAGTGAACCACTAGATGGCAGTTGTTACCATGTTCAAAGCACTTTGTGAAAGGAAACTGCTTTAACATTTAGCTTTACAAGTAGCAGAATCAAAATTCTACAAACTTGTTTTCTCCATCCTGTCTCCTTTTGAAGAATTTTAAGTGCCTGATTTCTTACATTCCCCCTTGCCTGAAGATGGAAAGATGAAAACTTTCCCCTACATCTAAGATGGGTGATTCTAACAGCAATTCTGAAATCTTAGCAACTCCATAAAAAATAAAACAGAATCACAAAACCGGCAAGGCTATGTTGAGTATTTTCAACCAAGGAAAAGTGGAGAACCTCACTGATGTTACATCTTGTGTCTTACAAAGGTAAAGATGCTTTCTACAATAAAGTAAAAAAACAACCCACAGAGTGGGAGAAGATCTTTACACGCTACATAGGTGATAGGGGGCTAATCTCCAGGATATAGAAAGATCTCTAGAGAAACCAAAATACCAAAACAAGAAATGGGCACGGGAAATGGGCAGACACTTCACAAAGGAACAAACCCAAATGGCAAACAAACATATAAAAAAATGATCAAGTTCCCTGGCAATAAGGGAAATCCAAATCAAGACATCAATGAGGTACCACCTAATGCCAGCAAGGATGGCACACATACAAAAAACGACCAACAACACTTGCTGCTGAGAATGTGGGGAAAAGGGAACCCTATTCCATTGCTGGTGGGACTGCAGGTTGAAACAGCCTCTATGGAAATAGTATGGAGAACACTCAAACAACCGAAAATCTGCATACCATATGATCCAGCAATAGCACTTCCAGGAATATATACAAAACACGTGTTACACAAGAAACCAACATGTACCCTTATGTTCATAGCAGCACAATCAATAATTGCAAAAACTTGGAAGCAGCCAAAATGCCCTTCAACAGAAGACTGGATAAAAAAAAGCTGTGGTTTATTTATTCCTTGGAATACTACTCAGCTATTAAAAAAAAAAAAAAACCAAAAAAAAAACGAAATGCAGTTCTTTGTGGTCAAATGGGCCCAACTGGAAACCATAATGCTAAGGGAAATGAGCCAATCCCAAAAGGTTAAATACCGCATGTTTGCCTTAATCTAAGATGAAATTATGTCAATATGAAAAATAGTACCTGTAAAATGTAATATTATCTCAAACTCAGACTATCTCACATACCATAAGATATTGTGATGTAACCAGTGAGCCAACAATCAATGTGAGTCAGACTGCTTATGATCTACATAAAAGAACTATAAAACCTAACATAGTTTTAATACCCTATGTTACTCCGTAATGGGGCAGAAGAGCAGAGAAATCTTCCATCTCCCTAGAATGTGTGAGGAAGACGTGAAGTATGGCATATTGAGATCATGACTGGTAACTCATGGACAACAGATTCAAATCAGCATTAGACAATAGTAAAACTACAAAGGCATATGAGGGGAATCAAGAGCGATCCTGACAGCTTCTTAACAGGAGGTCATATGTACAGAGCAGCGGGCATCCCAGAGTGGAGCAGGTGGACAAGAGGAGGCTTGTATCCCAACAATGAAGAGTCCTAGATCCCCACCAAGGACTATCAGTACGGGCACCGAGAACTACATCCCAACTGCCAAGGAGACCACAGGGAATTGGAGTGCCTTTGGACGCCGAGAGCTCCGAGGTCACCCACCCCCATCTGGATCTACCACATAGGATAGAAGAAGTCCAAACCCTTCCTTGTAGGATTCAAGGTCATTGGAACAACAGCCAGGAGCCCTGAGCAGTCTGCAGAAACAGAAGAATAGTAAACTTCCTTTGGGATTAGGGAAAAGAGTTTTATCTGGTCCTTGCTTGGTTCCAACTTTGGGTCCCCACCCTCTCTGGCAATGACAATTAGGATCACTCCAGAAACCTCTCAAAACAAACAAAAAATCTAGAATAGATAGACAGAGAACAACAAGGAAAGCTTAGAATCAGACAGGAAATGGTCAATATGGATTCACTTATACCTTACTAGTTGGGACACAAAGATTAGTTACTCTCACTGGGGTACTGAAGATTTCTCTGCACACCCCTCCTAAAACTGTTCTGCACCTAAACTGTTGACATATGTCTTGTTAGACTTATAAGCCAGTGTAGACTTCCCGAAAAAAGCCAGGTTCAGCAAAATTATGCGACAATGCTATAAAATGCTAAATACTATAATGAAAAAAGACACGAGACAGCTGAATAATAATTTATAACCTTTTTAAGGTGAATAGAACCAGGTTGTATATAAACTAAAATTGAAATGTCAATGAAGAAGGCACAGGATGTGGTTAAGAACTTGCATTTTTTTCTTCTTCTTCTTTTAACATACTGGTTACTCAATACTATGTCAATTAATTCCTTAACGTTATAAATTGTTGCTGATGTTATGTTGTGGCTTTTAATTGATTGGGATGATACTCTTCTGGCTCTACCTTCAGACCAGAGATGGTCTCCCCAAGAAGCCATTGAACTTACCTGGACAATAAGATGCTGGACTTTATGCTTGGTAAATGCTTGCAATGAAAAAAATCTCAACTGAACTTGAACTGTGGCAATGCAGCAAGATGGAGAAATCCAGCATGGGGGGAGGTTCTGGGGAGGGATGGGGGAATCCCATGCCTGTAAAACTGTGTCACATAATGCAATGTAATTAATTTAAAAAGATTAATCAAGACACACATACAAAAGATGCTATCTAGATCATGTAACAAAACTCATACATATACTGATGTTATGCTCAATTATATGACATTAGGAAATATCTTGAGAGATGCTTGTTTGCTGGGTACTGAGTGGGTATGTGATCATCCCAAACAAGCCTGCATGAACTAGTACAGCAGTGCGATGCCACAATGTTTACTATTAAACCACCCAGTTACAAAAACTGAATTTCATAACCTTCTGGAGATTATAATTCTTAATAACAAAAATCTGTTTCTGAGCTTGTATATATTGTTTGAGTGTGGAACAATGACTTGAAATATATTTAAGCAACAGCAGCTTATGAAATATGCATTTTTAATTTTATAAATGTCCAAAGTTATTGATCTTTCCTTATTATGACAAAAAGAATTCTTGTTGTCATGTTGTGAGCATTTTGTTTTCTTAAGGTAACTGCAGTATTTCACAGATAACTTCTTGCGAAATACAAACGATAAAAATTAGGAAAACAAGGTTGAATTGCTATAAAGATATTTTAGAGCTTAAAAGTGAGGAATCAGGAGAAATGCACACCCCACATTCCTGCGTGCCCCGAGCCTCTGGTCCCTGCTGGACCTGGTCACAGGACACTCTGTCCCTAGCTCACCTCCCTTGTCTCTGCATGCCTGCTTCTCTGCTTTCTTTGTCTTAAATTCTTTCATTTTCAGCTTTTATTTTTCTTCGGATCTTCACAATTTCTCTGTTGAATCCATTTCCAATGTTTCAACTACAATGAACATACAATTGTCCTGTATGTCCTAAGAGCTGAAACGGCGTGCGTTATATTCAGAACCTGGCATTAAACTACCTGGGTTTCAATGTCCCTTCAATTAATCATTAGGAGTGCATGACAAATTATTCAACTTCGTTGTCTTGGGTTTCTATGATTTGAGAATGATAATAGTTCTATGCTATTATTAGATTAGAATAAATAAATTCTCTTAAAACATTTACCACATTATCTGACCCCCCCCAAAAGAAAAACTAGTAAAATAATCCATTTAGGGCTTTTTTCCTCTTAGAAACAGAATCATACATACTAAATGTCTGCACTCAGATGGCTTTGCAAACCCTCAAGATCATATACCCAAATCTTGTAATTATTGTCTTACTCACACAGTCCCAAATCATTTTTCCTTCTTACGTTCCTTACTTAATGGCAACAATAATATCCAATTTTATCTCCATAGTCTCATTTATTCAATTTCCATGTCTTGTAGAGCCTACCAGATAAATAGTAATTAGGTTTATTTCCTCCATTTAATTTATATTGATTCATTCATTTTTTTTTGTTTTTTTATTTCCTCAGTATCAGAGAGAGAGCAAGAGAGAAAAACTAACTCCCAAAATGTCCACACTAACGGGCAATGACAGGGCAAAGTAGGCTCCAGGAGCCCGTGGATGGACTCGGACTCCACGACTCCAGTATGGGATGTGAGCAGCTGACCCGCTCAACAGAACATCCACCGCTTCATTCCACTTCTAACTGGATAACTCCCCGAATGAAGGTATTATCATTGCATGATATGACACTGATAATAATAATGATATCAATATAATAAAATATTACTCATTGAGTAAATATATTAAATTATGTGAAATCTGGGACAAGACAGTGAAGAAGACACACAGGTCTTGCTGTCCTTGGAAGTGAAGACTTCTGGGGCCTTGAGCCTCCCAGCTGGGAACGATGAAAGCAGAGAAAGCACACGGAGTCCTCACCTTATCTGTCTCCTCATCAAGTCATCGCCTCAGTTAAGATTATTTTCGAGTGTTTCCTCCTTCTACCACATATGTCAAATTTTTTCTTGATTTTAAAACACAAATCTAAGTCTTAAAACTTAGTCTATGACAATAGCACAATCTCAAAAGTAAGTATGAACTAGTCCATTTTATCCTAAAAGTAGAACTATTCCTAGTGAATCTGTTAAAATTTGCTAAATTAGTGAGCCTGTATACATCATGGATAAGATGCACTTTCAATTCATAACAATTTATAAAAATACTGAGTGAACTTAATCATATTATTGCAGAGTCATCTCATCCCCCAAAAAACAGCATAAACTTTAGCACTTAATATTTACATTATATTTCTTCTGAAGACAGGAATAACTAAAGATGTTACTTCATTCACAGTATTTAGAATCATGCACTAGCCACATAGGAGGGCTACTGTGGCAGAAGGCCTTAGCTCGGTACATCAGCATTACCAGGTCAGGACTCCACCGTTCTAACCCCTTTAATATTAAGTTGTTCTTTACTCCAGAGTCACGCCAGGGATCAAGGCCTCAATCTAAGACTTTGGGAGGGTACAACAACTCAGTTCACACCACTAACCAGGGCGATTGTTAGAAATAAGAAAGCGATTGCTGGCATTAAGACTAGAAAAGAGATAAAGTAATATTTACAAATAGCAGATGGGATTATGCATCTAGAAAGGTCAAAAGAATCTATAGAAAAATGTAATAAGAAGAAAATTTTATAAAGTAATATTACAAAATAAGTGTATAAAACCAAGAGCATATGTATGAAATCATTTTATAAAAACAAGAAGCCTGAATATATGATTAAATAACCAATTTCATTCGTGGTAAAAAATAAAAAGAAGAAAAGACTTTATCATAAACATTAGGAAATGTCCAGTGCTTATTAAAACTGCAAAATTGTTTTGAAAAAACTAGGCTTAAATTATGCGGAAAAGAAAAAGAAGTAATATCATGGTCAATGCTCTCTCTCCACTTATAAACTTGACTTGATTCTAGCTAAATATCTTTTAGCTTTTTTTCCCTAAAGATAAATGAGTTATAAAGTTCATTACCAAACAAAAAGCACTAACACACTCATTGGCCTCTAAGGAAAGCAGCACTCCCAAGAGGGCCTGGAAGGAAAGCCAGCTCACGTTATTCGAGGACTGGAAAACCTCTACAATTCAGGTTGATTCTGATGTCAACACATGTACAGACAGATCAATTAATGAAAAAGGTACAAAATGTAGAAATAGATGTAATTACATATGGAAATTTTGTATGCATGTAGGCGGTATCTCAAATCATTGGGTAGAAGATGGACTTTTAAATAAATGTTGTGATGACTGGCTCGCCATATGGAGAAAGATAAAATTGGATCCATTTCTTACACCATAAGCCAAGATAAATTCCCCAATGGATCAGATATTTAAATCAAAGGTTGAAAAAAGAATCAAGCATAAACTAGAAAAAGTACTTGTGAATTCTTCTGTAATCTCAGAATAGGGAAGCATTCCTCAACGTGACTGAAATCCAGAAAAAATAAAAGACTGACATATTTTAATATAAAATGCTTCAATTTTTTAATAACATATTTGTATTGTTAAATGCAAAGTGAAAAATGTAAATGACAGGTTGGGGACAGCTAGTTTTCGATTAAACACCCAGGAAGGGGTGGGGGCTTGATGTTGCAGCAAAGGCTTGCGTGGGACACTTGCATTCCAGTTGGAGTCACAGCTGCACTTCCAGTTACATCTCTTACCAATGTGCACCTGGCAGGCAGTGCGTGATCATTCAAAGGATGCAGTCCTGGCTGTCAGAGGAGATCTGATCTGAATTCCTGCCTCCCAGCTTCTCCCCGCCCAACTTCAGCTTCCTGAGGTATATGGGAAGGGAACCAGCAAGTGGAAAACCTCTCTCTCTCTGTCTCTCTCTCTCTCTCTGTTTCTCTCTCTCTCTCTCTCTCTCTAGCTCCTTTACTCTCTTACTGACACACCCTTTCACACATATACAAAACTTTTTAAAAATAGCCACAGACATAATAATATGCAATATAGAAATATCTATAATAAATGAAGCACTTCTGAAATTTGAGGGGGGAAAAGGCCAAGAACATTATAGTACAATATATTAACTTGTAGCAAATTCCCAGAAAGGAAATGGAAATTATTTTGCCTATGAGAATTTGCTCCAACTCTCACCCCAGGTAATGGTTATTTCCACACACAGGGTAAGGGATGCACAAGTGTTCATTCTATCCCTGCATAGACAAAGTGGATTCTGTCATTCACTAGTTCAGAGCTTCATTCAGGTGGCTTCTCATGAAGTTCTATCCACTTAGCACAGATTGTTTAGGCTTTTCTAAGTTAGGATGCTGTCTAAATACTTAGCTAAATCTCTCATTATTATCCAAATCTGCAACATTATATTATGGTCCCAGCCAAAAGTTCTGTTTCCACCGGTTTAGTGGCTTCGGTTTCTTTGTTGTTTTATACATCCATGCTTTTGCATTAAGCTATTTTCTCCGTGCAGAATGTTCTTTCTCTGCTTGGCAAAATTCCGTGATTTCTCAAGACTGAAATGACACACTTTGGAGCCCTTTGCTTGCTGTTTGAGTTCTCATGGCACTTTGTATCAGTCTCAATTAAAGCATTTTTTTGTAGTTGTGGGCTTTTGTATAAGTCTCTACTGTGAAGCTATGATGCATTCTACCCAGGCTCTTCAGCATTTTCAGTAGTTACCACAACACTCTGCCATACAAAGGCACAGCATAAATCCGTTTAGTAACTATAATTAGTATGCACTTGCTAAATAGACTTCAGATTTCTTGTGTGTCTCAGGACAGAAGACAAAGAAAATGGGAGCTGGAACACAGATTTTCGCAGGTTGTGTTGATGTATCTTCCTGAATTTTGTGTATTAGTCAGGACTCTTAGTTAAATGGCACTGATTCCAGTGGAATCAGAGCTGCAGGTGGGCATTTTTCCACTAAAAACCAAATCTTTGGTTTCTCTCCCTCTCTCTCTCTCTCTCTCTCTCTCTCTCTCTCTCACACACACACACACACACACACACACACACACTCACACACACAACCTCTGCCCATTTCTCTCTGGGGTAAAGCTTGATCAGTGTTATGACCAAAACTTTCTTGTTCCTGATACATAAATACATTGTGTTTCAAACACATGATACAAAGTCCAGCAAGCTGATCAGGCCCGTCTCCTCTGAGTTCTTTCTGCTTTCTCTTCTCTGTTTAATGATTGCTTGTATAAGGGTCTACCTAAAGAGTTGAACTTCCTCACCTAAGTTTTCCCTGTTTGAGAATTGATGCTGTGTGCCACTTGCATGCCCTCTGTTCTTCATATCTACCCCTTCCTCAAGCCAAGCGCAGGATTCATGAAGAACCGCCCCCACCAAATGAAGAGGAGATGTTGCTCTCCTCTGCACAAGTTGTTGCCGAAGCATGATTTATGAGTGAGGGGAAAAAAAATGGAGTTCAATCTTAACTAAATGTCCTGACAGCATTCGAAATGTTGCTAGGCACTGAATCTAGGAAATTTGGATGACTTGCCTCGGAACAGGGGCCTGAAATCGGGTGGAGATTGAAATGCCAGCGTGAGGGGGTTGGGAACCCTGTACGCAGCTTTTTCTCTGGCTGCTTGGCTCTCACTCAATTGGATGTTCCGTTATGCTCAAAGAGCTGCCCTAGGTGCCTTAGGTGGAATTCGTCAGCTTTGCTCTCCGCCAGAATAGAAACAGGGAAAGCCAAGGAATAGGAGTTTCACATAAATATTTTCAAGACATCTAAATCTTTTAATACAAAGATGAATTTCATTTTGCTTATCTGTATTTTTTCCTTACAATGAAAACGTATTTCAAGGGTAATAAAATATAGTGAAATGCAAAATTGTTGTAAAATATAAAGAATACACCTTACCTGGCATCACATTAGTCTAAATTCCATTCTGTAAGTCATCAGCTGTGTAAACTTGGGCAATTAATTAGTCTTTCTTTGTTTCTGTGAAACAGAGTTTAAATTCACTCACCTGATCAGGTTGTGTTAACTAAGATACAATGCAATGAAGTCATCAGCATTGTGCCAGGGACACGGAAGATGCGTAAGAACCTGCACAGGGGACCCAGTGTGGTGAGTTATTTTTCTTATACCCCTCCAGCTTTGTACATCATCCTCTTGGAAGCACCTTTGAGCTCAGCACTGGGAGGTTTCCAGGACACGGGTCCTGTTGAAAGCTGTGCTTCTATGATGGAGTCAACCTGACCTTTCTGCCCTTGTTGCGAATGCAGTCATTAAATAGGGCATCATTGGCTGTCTCGGGACTCAGCTGCCAAGTAGTGTGGTCTGCATGTCTCCAGGTGAGTGAATCTCAAGGGGAGAAAAAGCTAGGACTTTTCTTTCTTTCCTTCTCTTCTGTGGAGACACACTCAGGGCAGATGTACTCAGTGGTGACAGCTCCTAGTTGGCACGTGTCTCCGACTGTTCTCACCACCTGAACACTAGCTGATTCTGGTCGAGCCTCCAGCGTTACTTCCATAGACTGGGAATTCACGGTTGATCTCCTTACATGAAGCTGTACCCCCAGGTTTCTAACGGACAAACTGAGCTTGCTTTGTGCAGGAGCTTCTTCCTTGCTTTGCCATTGCTTACTTCAACAAACAAGAGATAGCTTACTTTACCCACCTTAGAGACACTCAGCCAGTTCAGGCAGTCAAGCTCTTCTAAACTTATCTTCCGCTAGCCCAAAATTTGAATAGTTTTAGAAATAGAAGTTACATCCTTCTATACAGCAATACAACTAGAGAACAATAGCGTAATTCCTGCTGATCATACAGAGAGGAAGAGAGACAGAGAGGAAGATCTTCAATCTGATGATTCAGTCTCCAAGGGACCGCAACAGCCGGTGCTGCACTGATCCAAAGCCAGAAGCCAGAAGCTCTTCTGGGTCTCCCACGTGGGTGCAAGGTCCCAAGGCATTGGGCCATCCTCAACTGCTTTCCCACGCAACAAGCAGCAAGCTGGATTGGAAGTGGAGCTGCCGGGATTAGAACCAGCGCCCATATGGAATCCAAGCACATTCAAGGCGAGGACTTTAGCTGCTAGGCTGCTGCGCCAGGCCTTCAAATTCTTGGCAGAAAAAATGTATGATGTACTTTCACTAGTAAACATTTAAGAAACATTTACTGTGTGCTGACCACAGCACAGGAATGAGTTGCTTGATCCCCAGGATAACAGTGAGTCGCAGTTTCTTCCCCCATGTTGCTGAGGACACCATGGTTAGAGCAGGGATTCATGCCACTCAGCTAGTGAATGATGAAATCTGAAATACGCGAATCAAACTGAAACACTTAGTAGGTCCCGTGATTTGTTCATGCACAACTAATACATTTTCTCAATATGTGTCAACTGAATTCAGCTCTTGAACCTAGTTGTAGTAAATGAACAAAGGCATTGTCAATGAATTGGAAGTATGTTGCTATTGCAGCACTATCTGTTACCTGGGGTGTCCTGCTCACAGTATGACTCATTAGAAATGAAAGGGCAGGCAGTATTCTTGTACTCAGAGGCTGTTGAGTTCCTTGGAGTCTGTCTTGCATGAAGGGAAGTGGGTGGTTATCTAACACACCTGAGGTCTTGCTACATACTTGACATGTCAAAAGTGACCATTCTGTAAACAGAGTGCTAAATCAGTAGCAGCTTGGTAAATTTGGTAAAGCATTCACTACACTAATTGTCTAACTGTGTACATTTTCAACCAGCTTTGGTGACAATGTGGCTTTGGTTGTATATTTGACAAGGAAGAAAATAAGTCACTCAAGGATTTACATCTAGGATACACAAGCCCCATGGATTTTTCCCATATACTCTCAAATTTCAATATTCAGTTCTTTTTTTTTTTCATTGTCAGCTGAAGTAGACTCTAATTCCTAGCCAAAAATAAATAAATAAATAAATAAACACGACTAAGTCAGTAAACGCAGTAAGAACTATCTGCAAAGATGTGTAGCTCAAAAGACACAGAATCACAAACCTACAGCCATTCAACTACATTCTAAAAATCACATTACTCAAGCTACTGCATGAATGTTTAGTAGACAGGAGGGACAATTCTTTATAAATGTAGGACTTTCTACATTTAAAAAAGCTTTGCAAAACCACGGTAATAAAAAAAAGCAAGTCTAAATGATTTTGCAAAAAAAAAAAAAAACAACCCTGATGCAGTACTCGGTGTTTGATGGAGTAATCATTGTATTCATCATGCGCCATTACTCTCCTTATGGTAAGAAGAAATTTGAATTATATTCAGAAGAATTTAGTTATACTTGAATGGCTCATGCATCCAAGCATAATTGTTTTCAATTGGTTTACCCCAAGTATGTACACATGTGGATTCCCACCCAATAACTGAAGGAGTAGCAGTTATAATGTGAATGTTAGGAACTTGCTGCCTGTGTCCAAATCCTGATTTTTCATTTATTATTCCTTAACTTTAGAAAAATTACTTAGCTTCTCTAGGACCCAACTTTCTTATCTACAAAACAGAAACAATAATAGGTCTTAAGTCGGGTAGTTGATTTGATCATTGACGATTTCCAAATAACGTTTGGGAGGTACTGCAGCAGGAATACATTCTTTGTACCACCTGTCTGATTGGCACTGCTGTACATCCTGGGCAAATGCAAGTGAAAAAGAGCCACGTTCACAAAGGCTTGGCTCTAAGGAGAAGGAGTAAGAAGGTCTGAGGTTTATTGAATAATGTCAATGTAGTATATACTCCTGTTATAAAAATCCTGTAAGCTAGGGTGTTGGATGTTTGCAGTATAAATAAATATTAAAGACTTGAAAGAATAAATATGTACCTTGATTGAATATTACAGAACATACACATATAATGACATTTTCTAACTCTGCAGATTCATATGCCTCCTAATTTGGGGGAGAAAAAGACCCCCCTGCCATCTGTCATCAGCGTTTAGCATAAGCAAGAGAACTGGATCATTGCTGACTGCTAAGCTGCCGGTGGGAGCCTCCTTGGAGAGTCACTGGATGCAGTTCCTAGAGGCTCATGAGGGTAAGCTAAGACTGCAGCCGGCTTCTGGCGCCTCCCTGCAAGACTGGAGTTCACCCCATGAACGCGTTCCTCTCTGCTCCACAGTCTGTGCTTCTCCAGTTCTCCCACACCGCTCTGCTGTGACCGCTGCATGTTTCCACTTCCTCTGCCCCTGTCGGTGCTGTGAATCACCCGGTTCCACCTGCGGAGAAGCTGCCATTTTGCTGCCCAGGAAAGCTTGCTTGTGCCTCACATGTTCCGTAGAAGTGCTTATGGTTAAAGAGCTTTCCTGAGGGCACGCTTTCCTCCGTGTTTGCTCCATGCTCAACTCTAACACGTTTGCTCTCTGCTGATCATCCTGTGTTGCTCTCCCCCTCTCCCACTGGATTTTCACCCATTGTCCTGGCTATCATCACAAGCTTTCCAGAAGTGTAGCTTTCTTACTGGAGTTTGAATTGAAACCCAATTTCCTTCATTGTGTAGAAATGAGGATGCTATTACACTTCCTATCAAACACCTGCTGCTTTTTGGGGGGTGGATGGAGGCAGGGCGACTGGCCTGCTTTGACTCCTACATGCCCAGTAGTATTTAGGCAACAGTGCCATATGGTGTTGTTGCTAGTGTGAAGTGTGTGCAGCAGCTTAAAACATAATGTCTATTGTTAGAAAAATAACCCCATGTTAAGTCAGTTTTACTGAATTTTGGGGGTGAAATTATTTCTTCTTGGGATGCAGGTCTGCAATGTTTCCAGATTGCTATGAACACAGAGTGCACATAAGAGATGTCTACTGAAATACTTTAGTTTGCTTTTAATATTTATTCATTTTTATTGCAAAGGAAGATTTACAGATAGAAGGTGAGACACAGAGATCTTCCATCCTCCATTGGTTCACTCCCCAAGTGACAACAGCTGGAGCAGAGCCTAACTGAAGGCAGGAGCCAGGAGCTTCTTCCGGGTCTCTCACGTGGGAGCAGGGTCCCTCGGCTTTGGGCCATCCTTGACTGCTTTCCCAGGCCACAGACATGGAACAGGATGGAAAGTGGAGCAGCCAGGATATGAACCAACCCATATAGAATCCCAGTGTGTGCACAGCAAGGATTTAGCCACTCAGCCACCATGCAGGGCCCCTGAAATAACTTCTAATTAGCTTTCTAGAATCTGTGATGAACTGAAAACACTGGATCAGGTGTGGGTGCTTGACTTGGAATGCCACATGCAGTGCTGGATTTGGGTCTTATCTGCTCCTGATAGCTCCCTGAGAGGCTGCAGTGAAGGTACAAGCAGAGGGGGCCCTGTTACATGTGGTCCTGCGTTCAGTCCAGTCTATCCCAGCTGCTGGGAGCAGGGGCAGCGAGCCAGCAGATGGGAATTCTCTCTCCTTTCTGTCTCTCAAATAAATAAAATTAATAATTGCTTGGAATGCCTGGGTCAGTAAAATTAGTGGTAGATCTGCTGGCCTACGTTAACGCCAGTAGAACTGAGGTATTATACAAACATAGAGTAGTCAGAGGTTTGCTCTAGCTGGCCTAACCGGCAGTTACTCTCAGGATAACAACATTATAACAGTTGTCTCTCAAATGGAAGCTGGGCATGCAACAAGTATTTCTTCGAACTTTTGATACGCTTTTGATTTTCTTCTGAATGTTGACATATTTTTGTAAAGACAGAGAATGGGACTCTGTGTCTCAAAAGGCAGGAGAGTCCCTTCTCAACTTCCAATCCTTCAGCTTTATGAAGGTTCCCAGTGTACACGTACCAATATTCTGTTTTTCATTTTCAGCACGGTAATCAAAAAATTACATGGGATATTCTGTTGTTTATTATGAAATATATTTTCTATTAGATGATTTTGCTCGATGGTAGACTAGCTCAAGTCTACCGATAGTGTTTAAATTGGATTAGGAAAAACTGTGATGTTCCATGCGCAGGCGTATTAACTGCATTACAGTGTTTTCAGTTTATGATGTTTCAATTTCCCGTCAGAATACTGAGACATAACCACTTCATGAGCCGAGAGGCATCTGACCTGGGTATCTACATTCTGAAAAGTGCATTTAGTTCCATAGCAAGCAAAACATTTATCAATTATTTATAGTAACATAGCAAAAGTCTTACCTCTACAATTTGATAAAATAAGTTTAGCTAGCACTAATTTTGCCATAATCTGTTGTAAGCATATGACCTTATGGTTTTATACTCACAATACTTGCTAATTCGATATTTCTATTGTATGGGGCTTTTTAAATGGCTAAACTGAAGCAAGAGAAAATATCAACAAAATTCTTAATTACAATGCCAGTTACTAGGATCCCAAGGATGGCTGAGGGAGTAAAGTGCAAATTTAAATAATGATTATGTAAGTAAGATCATAATAATTAGGATTAGCATCAATGTCAAGTGAAGGTCTGAAATAGAGCCTCTTCATGTTATAAAGATATGATTTGGGGGTAAGTGTATTTGGCACGTGTACATCCAAATGTTGCAGCTGTTCCTTGGGTTTTGAAGGAACAGTTGCTACAAAAACATCTTGATTGACAACCACACAATCTGCTGTAATGTATTCTTTTTTATTTGGATCGGTTGAATTACCAAAGGATGTTTGTTCCACTTCAAAGAGGGATGACATATTACAGTCCCTGTCTGAATTGACAAGGAAATGGCTCTCCAGCTTGATAGGGAAATGAAAAACCACTGACTGACAAAATCAAGAGAATAAGACAAAAGACATATTTGTGAATTTAGAAATTTCACAGTTTTGAATTCTGTTTAAACAATGTCTTTATTTTGTGATAAAAATTGAATTCTTAATTTCGGATTGTTGCTTTCTTCTCCCTTGGCCATGGCATCAATACATGTTGAAATAACAGCATGGGGATGCTGGGATTCACATCAGAATAGTAAGGGAACTCCAGCGGTCACTAGCAGAGGTAGTTTTCCAAAGAAAACCATAAGAAAAGGAGGGCTATAGGGGGAAGATACTTGAAAAGTTTGAGAAAATCTTTCAAGTGTAAGTAATTGGTTTTTATTGCTTTTCTTTGGAGTTGTCATTGTTTATTAACTCAAAATTTCTTTAATTATGAATTGTAAAATTTCACCATTATATATTTTACATTGATTATTTTGGATAATAATTTAGGAAGGTATTATTGAGAAGTTATTTTTTTAAGCTCAATGTGGGTAGATAATATCACTACCTAGTCTCAAGTGCCCCCAGAAATGTTTCTGACCTCTAGTGCAAAGATCCTACATCAAATCTGCATGTCTCTGTTCCTAAAATAGCATGTCTGTACACACGCCACAGGTTTGTGACTCAAAACAGATTCATCATTTACCAGCTTCTCCGTTTAGGAGCAAGAATGAAGGATAGAAAACCCCCTGTGCTCAACGTGCGGCCACTACCGCAGGTATGGAAAGAATCAAGATTGTGACCTTCAGGCAGCAAGAAGGGCAGGATAGGAAGGACTGTTAGGAAGCACCAAGAGAGAGGCTGGACCTTGGAACTGAACACTTCCAAATAGGCAAACAAAGATGCCACTCTGGCAAAGCATGATCTTGAGCTGATACCAGCAGTTAGGATGGCAAAAGTGGTAGAGGAAGGGAGGAGAAAGAGAACTTTCTGCCTTTCCCTGTCAGTCAGGAAGAGTGGGGTGATTCTTACTCACCAAGACAACTCTACACTTTCCCAGGCATGGCTCCATGGACATCTATCACACCCTCCCTCGTTTTTACCTTCCAACGACTGTCTATCCGTGTGTGTGTGGCCAATGTGTTCACTAACATCTGTGTATTCTCCTATTAATCTGACTTTTCTCTATGTAATGCAGAGTTCCCAGTCAGCAAATCTAAAATGGGGAAGAAAACTTCTCCTTTTTAACATATTTATAATTAACAAATTATAAAAACATTATTTAAAATGGAAACTTTCAGCTTTCAGTTTCCATGTGAAAGAAATTCCATTTATTGTTTTTTGTGTAGAAAAATATTGAGACTCAACCATGTATTAGGAATCTAAGACTTTTTATCCAACCAGCAGATTCTAAGAGGCATTTCTCCATGTAACATTATCTTAATCATCTACCTAGCTTAAAACATAAAAGCTTGTCATTAATATAATATCCAATAATATCCAAAATAAAGTTGTTCTTATGTCTTGAACATTAATTTAGTAGACAGGAAGATATATGCAAAATAGCTTGCATATGAGTGCAGAAGAATAAAGACAAAATGATAAGGGAATATGAGTTTGTGTGGATACTACATCCTGCTTGTTCATGTGTCAAATCTATGTTAGCTAGAAAAATGAAGAAGAGGCCACACTTGAAATGACAAAAATTACTTCTCAGCCTTTTGGCTAAGATCATGTGAAATGACAGAAAGTATTTAATTGGGGCAGGAGTTGTGGCACAACAAGTTAAGCTGCTTCTTGTGGTGTCAACAGCCCCTATGGCCATCAATTTGAGTCCCAACTGCTGCTCTTTCACTGAAACTCCAAGCTTGGAAAAACAGCAGAGGATGACCCAAGAGCTTGGGACTCTGCATGAACTTGAGAAGCTAAATGAAACTGCTAGTTCCTGAACCTTGGCTTCAGCCTGGTCCAGCCCCAGTTATTTAGGGGAGTAAACAGATGGAAGAGCTCTCTCTCTGTCTCTGTCTCGATCTCTCTCTCTTTTTCTCTCTCTGTTTCTCTGTGCGTGTGTCTCTCTGTTGCTCTCTCATTTTCTCCCTTTCTCTGATTTTCTCTTCCTCTCTCTCTCCAACTCTACCAATCAACTAAATAAATGCTCCAGGAAAGTGTTAACATTATGTTTATGGCTCTTTTTTGTTTCTGTCATCTCTCCAACTCCTTTACTGGAAAAAGTTGAATGTTCTCACTTCGTTAGTTTTTGAAGATTTAGAAACAAAGTCACTGAAGCCAGTGCTGCAGCTCAGCAGGCTAACCCTCTGTCCAATAGTACCTACATCCCACATGAGCGCTGGTTCATGTCTCAGCTGGTCCACTTGGTTATGTCCTGGGAAAGCAATGGAGGAAGGCTTGAGTATTTGGGCTCCTGAACCCACGTGGGAGCCTGGGAAGTCTCCTGGCTCCCGATTGGCTCAGTTCAGACTGTTCACTCCCTTTGGGGAGTGAGCCAGAATTTGGGTGATACCTCTCTCTATCTCTCTTTCCTTGCATCTGCATTTCCAATAAAAATAGATATGTCTTTTTCAAAAAAAGAAATAATCATTTAAAATAATGGCCAAATTGGTGAAAAATTCAGTTTGGATAACAAAACATTATACTGACAAAAGCAATGCATTTTTGGCAAAAAAAAGTACTGCTTTAATGATGCAACCCTATTTTGTTGTCACATCAAAACATCAAATAGAATGAATGTAAAAGTTTACCATTTGATATATTAGTGATGTTATTTTTTGTTATTTTGGGAAATTGAGACATCCTTATCTATATTTTTATAAATCATAAGATACATCTTTTACGTCTCTTTCTTCTTTCTTCCGTTGAATTATGAATGTGATAGTCATTTAATCAAAAGATCATATTTTGCAATGTGGTGCTTTGGCATGCTAATGACTTCAAGCTCAAACTGCTTAGAAAACGTCCCATACAAGCAAGGGCTTTCTCTGAGCCTTCCCTGTCTTCATAGGAGCAGATCTCTGAGAAAACATTCAACTGTTGCAACTCCTGTCTCTAGCTCCCCAGCGGGAGGAGACGGATGCGTCTCGCTGAGAGAAGACTAGAGCTGACATGATGCCTAGAGTGCAGAAGCACTTCCTCTCCAGCTGTCACCTGCTCTTGAGGGTCACCCCTGTTTCTTAGGAAGTCTGAGTTGCCTCCTCCACTGTCCTCCATGAGTGGAAGTTACTAAGTGCTCTCCCAGGTAGGTAATCAATGACCCGCTTTTCTTCTGTTCATCTAGTGTCCATTTCCATTGGCGTAAGTCATTGAGGTTTCAGATGGCAGAAAGTCCTCTTTGCCACCAAAACTCAGCCTCAGTGTGGAGGGAAAACGTACAAGTAAGAAACTAAGAAAGAAGAGAAAGGAAGGCTTTTTAAAGAAATATACATAAAATAATTAATAAAGTCAATATACCACTACTGAAAATAGATAACCCAATAAGGGTACAGGTTATTTTTATGACATTTTAATATACCCATAAATAGATATGTAGATATACTAGATAGGCATATTTTTCTTTATCTAATTTTTTATTTACTGTATTGTGAGCAATATTATATGCCAATACATGAATACCCAAGTGGTCATTTTTAGTGACTGGCTTTATGAAACTACAAAAATGTATCCAGGTTCTTCTTAATAAATATGTATGAAACATTTACTATTTTTCTCTACCAAGAAAAATAGCCCAACCCAGTTCTAAATTCATCTTTGCACAATTTTCTAATATTTCCTTAACATAAATTCTAAAAACTTAATTTTAAAAAAGTCTAATTTTTAAATTGTCTGCATTTTTCTAAAGCAAAATAGTCTCATATATATTCAAATTCTTTTCCAGAAAGTCCACTAACCTTACTGTTAATAAAGAGAATTGTTTGCATCTACATTCAGCGCCAGTAAAGCTGTTTTTAATGTATCTTTGAAAAATTTATCTGTTTTTTATTTCTCTTTGAAAAGTCACACGTGTCTGCGAGTAGGAAGAGCCAGGAAACACACCCACAGTTTTTCTACCATCCTTTCTGTTATGTAGCACTGAATCCCTCACTCACACCAGGGTTCTGCTTGTGCATTTCATATGTCCTGAGGACACTCCCCAATCCTGGCTACAAAGTTCAATTTTAATTTGTATTTGTCCACATCTTTTCAAGTGTGATTTGTCAGACACAGGCAATTTCATAATTCCTGATTTAACAGGCAGGGTAGCCAAGAACTAATGATTCAGCAATTTTCTAAGTATTCGGTAACTCCTTGTTTAGTAAAGAAAATGTGACTTCTTGGGAGTTATGGTGTTTGTGAAGCAGTTGATATGCCCTTCACAGAAAATGTGGACATATTCTCAAAGAATCCACCTGTCTCCATCAACATGTCAAGTTTTCATTCCCTATTTTGCCTCTTGATGTGGAGACACTTCCACTGGCTTTGCTTTTCCATTTTGAGTACACTTCCTCTTGTAACTTGCATACTATTGAGCTTCCCAGTTCGTGTAGGTAGTTAGACCTGAAAAGTATGGCTTGCTGCTGCGACCAGGGTGGAGATTGAACCTAATTATGTTGTCAGAAGTGAAGATCCTTGTGAAGGAATTATATTGTACTAGGCTCCTGGGGTGAGCCCACCACTGAGTCGTGGTGACTGTAAGGAGAGGCTAAGTGGGCCTCGTGCACCTGCTTCCTGTGGGCGTCTGTGCACCTGCTTACTACGGGCGTCCTTGCACCTGCTTACTACGGGCGTCCTTGCACCTGCTTACTACGGGCGTCCTTGCACCTGCTTACTACGGGCGTCCTTGCACCTGCTTCCTGTGGGCGTCTGTGCACCTGCTTCCTGTGGGCGCCCATCCACCTGCTTCCTGCGGGCTTCCTTGCACCTGCTTCCTGTGGGCGTACCTGCACCTGCTTCCTGTGGGCGCCCATCCACCTGCTTCCTGTGGGCGTACCTGCACCTGCTTCCTGTGGGCGCCCATCCACCTGCTTCCTGTGGGCGTCTGTGCACCTGCTTCTTGTGGGCGCCCATCCACCTGCTTCCTGTGGGTTTACCTGCACCTGCTTCCTGTTGTCGGCTTCCTGTGGGCGTCTGTGCACCTGCTTCCTGCAGGCGGACCTGCTTCCTGTGGGTGGACCTGCTTCCTGCAGGCGGACCTGCTTCCTGTGGGTGGACCTGCTTCCTGCGGGCGGACCTTCTTCCTGTGGGCGCCCATCCACCTGCTTCCTGTGGACGCCCATGCACCTGCTTCCTGCAGGCTTCCGTGCACCTGCTTCCTGTGGGCGTGCCTGCACCTGCTTCCTGTTGTCTGCTTCCTGTGGGCCTCTGTGCACCTGCTTCCTGCGGGCGGACCTGCTTCTTGTGGGCGCCCATGCACCTTCTTCCTGTGGGCGCCCATCCACCTGCTTCCTGCGGGCGGACCTTCTTCCTGTGGGCGTACCTGCACCTGCTTCCTGTTCTCTGCTTCCTGCGGAGGTAGGTGCACTTAAGTTCTGTTGTCCTAGTGTGAGGTCTGAAGTTGTTTTGTGACCGCTGACTTCATCACACATCGTGCCCATAGCAATGCCAGCCTTGGACTATGAGCCTCTAAAACTGTGACTCAAACTAAACGTTTCCTTTCCTATGTTGCTTTTTTTGGGTCTTTGCTGCAGTGACAAAACTGACCATAGAGCCCTCACTCTCCTCATAGCTCACACTTGAGCCTGAAAACAACAGCTTCCCATGTTCAATGATGCAAATCCTAGATCACTTTTCTGAGGCAGTATTTTCATTTGCTTAGGAATAAGTACTGTAAATTTATATGTATTACTCTCATATTTTATCTGTATTGTATATCTATATGTAGAAATCTTTGGCACTTCATGGTTTTACCTAAGGAAATCCATTATTATGATTCATTAAATTAACAAGTTAAAGGTGAAACATCATGCTACCTTTCTATTTTGCTTTTAGCAAAATCCTTTGACATTCATGATCCAAGTACTGAAAAAACAATTGTATCCAATTCTTTTTCATTGCAATTCTAAGTTGAAAAACATTACAGTCATATTACTAAACAGTTAAGCTTTACTGTAAAATATTTTTGATGTGTTTTTCTGTTAAAGTAACCTGCAACTCATGTGGCAATATCCAAGTCAGAAATTCAGCAAGCTAAAGGTTTCAGGTGGATTAAATGATTCTTGAGATAGCAAGCAACTTTCTATCTAGGGTCTTAGGGGATCATGAAACAAATTAATTTAAAAAGGGATAGAGGAGAAACTTAACATTACTAGCAAAAAGCTTGAGCTGATTAACAAGACTGTATGGAGAGGTAAAGATAAAAAGCAGTAAGAAAAAAACAGTAAGAATAGTCAAAACAATTTTTACAGTGAATCAAATTTCTTATCATGATATAAGGAAAGTTACTTTGGAGCCATTAAAATAAAAGCACTTGTTGTCTACAAGAACTACTCCTAAAATGAAATTAAAACAAAGCCCAGAAAATAAATGGCTATAAAGAATGATAAGAAAAAATGTAAGTTAAAAAGTAAGGAAGACAACATATCAAAATATCAAGCAAAGCCAAGTTTAACACAAAATGCATTAAAGGAAGCAAAATTTACAACAAATGCCTGGTAAATGCTATACTTCAAAGAAAGATTTATCTTCTTATTCATCAGATATATAACACCAATGATACATAAAACAAAAGCCTTCAGAAATGCAAAGATAACTTAATCAAGAAAGGGTGCCATGTATTAAAAAATAAGATCAGCAGAATCCTTTTCAAATATTTATAAACATGTTTCTTAAATGTTTGTGGCATACAATAGAGAAGATGCTGTGTTTTCTTACATATTTAGAACATGTCATATAATGAATCCTGCACTGCAGCTCAGTTAGACAGAGATTATAGTTTCCCATTCATCTTGGAATCAACAACAAAATCATCAACAAAACACCCACAACTCTCCTAATTAGTCTTCAGTTCAGAGTGGAAATCAGAGAGCTATTAAAGGCAAATTTCTTTGTATTAAAATTATGAAAACTTTAGTTCAAGATTATGAAGTTGTGGTCTTGAGAATGTTTGTATAAACAAAGGAAAGCCTACAGTTTAACAATTAAGAATTAATCTTTTAGGAGAAAACAAGTCTGTTATTTCAAGATCTAAGTAATTCTGGCTTATCCAGTGTATGGAAGGTGATGCTAGCAGAGATCATGGCGTGGCCTGGCGAAGTTTCAGGTCTGTCCTGACAATTTTCTAGTCGCGGACAGAAGCATCATTCAGATTGCTCGGGCTCTGCTGGGGTCTACAGTAAAAATTTCCAGCCAGGAACCAGAAGTGCCACAGTCACATGTAGACATTGGGCAGCAGCCCACACTCACCAGGCCACTCAGGCTCTGCTCCGGTTCTCCTCGAGGCTTGAAGTAAGCCTTACAAGTCTTAGCAGGGGGCGTGGCGAAAAAGCCTTACCAGGGGTGAAGTCCAGGTCCAGAGATTGTCTGCCTTCTCCAAGGCTTCCTTAGGCCAATGAGAGCTTCAAGTACAACCTCATTCTCTCGGCCAGATTGTACCTTGGTTTGTCTCCCCACCGTACCTCCCCAGGAAGAGTTGCCTTTTCCCACTTTGTGGACACATATAGCAGGACTAATGAACACCATGGGGATGGGTTAGTCAAAGATTGCAGGTGAAGGGCTCTCATTTTATGAACCCTGGTGGAGTGTTGGAAAGCCAAACAACCAAGGCAATGATGAACTGAGAGACTGCGCTGGGATGGCCTCCGAATGGGGGCCATAGAAGGGATGGAACATTTTCTAGAATGTCAGAAACTGACAAGGTCTTGGAGCAGCATGGTGGTTCAATCTCTAATCCTCCGCCTGGAAGTGCTACTACTCATATGTGCATTGCTTCATGTCCAGGCTGCTCCATTTCCCATCCGGCTCCTTGCTTATAGCCTGGGAATGCCATGAAGCATGACCCAAGACCTTGGGACCCTACACCCACGTGGGAGGCCTAAGAAGAAGTTCCAGGTTCCTGACTTCAGACCAGATCAGATCAGCTCCCACCATTGCAGCCATCTGGGAGTGAATCAGCCAGCAGATGGAAAATCTTTCTCTGCCTCTCTTTATCTCTGCAACCCTGCCTTTCAAATAAAAAATAAAATAAATCCTTTCTAAAAAGAGCAAGTTTTTAACCTTCTGTCCTGCATTCTCTTTTGCTCTCCCTGCAGCAAGAACCCAGTCTCTGAGTCATGCTGTTATGCCAGAAAGTTGGGAAGCGAGGCTCTGCAGTTGACGCTGTGATTCTGGGAGCCCTTCCAGGCACACATAGAAAGGATGTGACTGCCCTTTCCCTGAACATGCCTTGCATCAGAGATGGCAAAAGCCTGTGCCAGGTACCCGCCCACACATTGTTGTTTTGTAACTCCGGTTGTAGCCTGAAGCCCTCCTTCTTTTCAGAAATTGCCTTCCGTGATTCAAACAGATGACTCGGAGGAAGTACCTTGTAGGCCTGAAGATTCATTGTAAGTGGGGTGAACTGTGGTGCTCCAAAAGTGGTCCCTGAGAATGAACCCACATCTTGAGCATCAAGAGCTGGAGAGTTGATGCACATGACAGGCATACAGACCCAAATCTGAGAAGGTCTGCTCTACAAGATAATTCCTTTCTATTCAACTCAAAATGAGGGCAAGAAAGGGTTGGAAGTCATCTTAGACTGAAGGTCTTGGAGAGATGCATGCTTTTTTCCCATGATTTCACTTTTATTTTGGATTTAAGTTCCATAGAAGTTTCCAATATGAGACGTGCTGTTGGACTGTTTGCTTGTTCCATCTGTATCTGGAGCCTAGAGTTTTCCAGGTCTTGGTTCTCCCAGAACGCTGCTGTTTGGACGATGTAATGTAAGTACTGTTCAGTTGGGCACCCAAGGACTTGCTTCTGAGGTCTCGTCTTAGAAAACGGCCTGAAGGTAAATTTTCAATTCGAGAGGCAGCACCACTTTGCACTCTGTAATTCTGCTTCCTACCAGACAATCAGACATCATTGAGCTCCCCCCACTGCACCCCTCCACCTCTCCAAAGGATACAATGCTTTGTAAACAAGCTGAAAGTTACCAACAACACTGAAACTAACTGCTGGGGGAGTCTTGTGATTTTCTCCTTTATGTTCCTATGTTTGATTTTGATAAGTTTTCTACTTTTCTAAGGCAGATTTCAGCATTTATAGCCAACACTTTAGTCAACATTTTGTTTGCAGTGAAGTAAAGATTGGTGAATGTTTCCTTATCCTGAAGAAGGTTTCAAAATACTCATTATATCCACATGGAATGTGAAGCCTATTTTTTAGAAGGACCCATGAGTATCATTTTAAAATGTGGCATTTTTAATTCCCCCGGGGCACTGAGGAAGCAATAGTTTGATACTTTACCCAGCTGCAGTTTAATCTCTGCAGGATCCACAAAAGGAACAGCACAGCTTCTCTCCAAAAGTTGCTACCCTAGACCAAACAGAAAGTTGAACACTGTATTACGGCCACGCTGCCTAACTTAAAGGTCAAAGAATAGAGAAACCAGGACCTGCTTTCAAGGTTGAGAACTCACACACAAAAATAGGTGCTTCAGAAGTTCCACAAGAAGTGTGTCAGGCTTTTGACTGAATCTGGGTGTGTGTGCATAAACTACAGAGTGTAATCCCAAATATTATTAAGTTGAACCATCTTCTTTCTCTTCTAGTTTGGATTGGCCTGAGGGTGTCCTGCTCATGACAAACACACTGGTAAGAGGTCAGAGTCCAAACCAAGCCACTGAGGCTGGACAGAAATTTAGAGTACACCAGGACACACGTCATCACCCCCCCACACATATCACATGATTCACACACACATGCACATCACATCACATCACACGTCACATGATGCATGCGCACACGTCACATCTCACACATCACATTACACACATGTCACATTGCGTGCACACATACACACACACCCCGAATAAAACCGGTATTAACGGATGCGAGCTTGTGTTGTGGGTGGCAGCTGCAGAGCTTAGGAACTCCTGTGTAAGTCTTGACTCTGTTCCAGTCCAGCTCTTCATTGACAGTCCTCCGGTGGAGACCTTGATGGAGTTCTCCTGACCCAGGCCCAGCCTAGAGGCCGTCTAAGGAGTGAACCAGTGGATAGAAGATCTGTCTCTCTGTAACTCTGTATTTCAAATAAGAATTTTTATGTGGGTTATATTCAAGTGTGTACCTATATGCTGATTTCTTTTATCGATTACTGAAAATAAAATCTTACTATGTATCACCTGGGTAGCCCAAATATTAAACAAATTAACAATATATTCTCTTTCTAAAAGATTTATTTTATTTTTATTGGAAAAGTAGATATACAGAGAGGGGGAGAGACAGAGAAGAAGATCTTCTATCCAACGATTCACTCCCCAAGTGACCACAATGGCTGATGGTTTGCTGATCCGAAGCCAGGAGCCAGGAACCTCCTCCAGGTCTCTCACGCAGGTGCAGGATCCCAAGGCTTCGGGCCATTCTTGACTGCTTTCCCAGGCCACAAACAGGGAGTTGGATGGGAAGTGGGGCTGACCCGGATCAGAACTGGCACCCATATGGGATCTCGGCAAGTTAAAGGCAAGGATTTTAGCTGCTACGCCACTGCTCTGGACCCAACAATATATTGTTGAAATTATTGCCAGCACTGGCAGCTCTGCATGATGAATTATAATAATTTTGTGAACTAATAATGTAGAATTGCCAGGATATCGGTTTGCATTTCAGATGTAACAGTGATATTCATATTGTCCTCCAAAACTGCCCTAATGTAATCTTTACAAGTGTTATTTAAAGTGCATGCTTTTTACACACTTATCAGCAACAAAGAGAATACGTATTTTTACATTACTGATGGCATATGAAGGAAGCCAGAATTCATTCTCTGCAGGTTTGAATTGCTTCATCTGGAATCCGTGTTTCAGTGCTGTTGTTTTGATGTACAGCATGAAAAGCTCTCCTCCAGCACTGTTCAGGATTTGCTTATATTAGCTCCACTGATCTGCGGGGGATTTGAGCAAGATAGAAATGATTCCCTTAGAACTGTTCCATGGTCTCTGCTTCAGTAAGTGCGCTTGCACACACACACGTAAAATCAAGATTTTTTTCAGCTGTTCCTTGAAAGAGTTAAAATGTTACTATGTCAGTTTCTGAATGAGAAAAATTTCAATTCCTGCAACATGTATTGCTGATGTAGTCAGTACAACCCTTTTGTCTTTCAAGTGTCTCTTGTACATCTCATAACCAGAATTAGTAATGCATACCATCTTGATGAAGAATTTCTAGATTCCGTGTAAGAGAGAAAGTCTGCTAAATAAGGGCCCGGCTTAAAGAACCTGTATCTGGGATAGAAGCACGGCACTGAAGATGAGTGTCATGTCAGCTCTGCATTCCTTGCAGGACAGTTACGCACTTGCCTTCCCGGGGATTCTGCCATCTCTCCTTCAGGCATCCCTGAGTCCCTGGTTGGGGCTGGAGTAGACACATTCAACAGAACATCCCCAAGAAATTATTTAATAAATGTGTTGAAGTAAATGAAATTGAGAGGGAGGAAGTGTGGGAACTGAAAGGTATTTTGATTTTGAAGCACCAACAGCTCCTTACGAAGCCAAAATTTAAAGCAGTTGTCAATGCAGAGTGAAACTGATAGCCCGGGATTCACACTCGCATGTGGACGGCACCTGCCCTCCCCGTCAGGTGGGGAGTACTTGCTGTGTAGACAGTGATTGTTGGACGGCACCTGCCCTCCCCGTCAGGTGGGCACGACTTGCTGTGTAGACAGTGATGGTTGGACGGCACCTGCCCTCTCCGTCAGGTGGGGAGGACTTGCTGTGTAGACACTGACAGCACCTGCCCTTTCTCTGTCAGGTGGGCACGACTTGCTGTGTAGACAGTGATGGTTGGACGGCACCTGCCCTCTCTGTCAGGTGGGCACGACTTGCTGTGTAGACAGTGATGGTTGGACGGCACCTGCCCTCTCCGTCAGGTGGGCAGGACTTGCTGTGTAGACAGTGATGGTTGGACGGCACCTGCCCTCTCTGTCAGGTGGGCACGACTTGCTGTGTAGACAGTGATGGTTGGACGGCACCTGCCCTCTCCGTCAGGTGGGCAGGACTTGCTGTGTAGACAGTGATGGTTGGACGGCACCTGCCCTTTCTCTGTCAGGTGGGCACGACTTGCTGTGTGGAGAGTGAAGATTGACTCATGGCCTAAGAGATACAGATTTAGTTGATTTTTTAAAAGTTGGGATATAAAATTCGCAGATGTTAACTTAAGATGTCAACTTTTATCTAAATAGGCAATAAATGTTGGAACAAAACAATATCAGAATTATAATCAGATTGTTTCTAATTTTTTAAGAAATTGTGTTTGCCTGGCCTCTTTCTTGTTTCTTACACTATGCACTGCCTCTTCACCATATTAGCTAAATCACAGAGATTTTTATAACCAGCATTCAAAGGAGAGGGCAGCCGGCTGGCCTTGAGGTTCTGGGGCAGCGGAGAAGGCCACAGCTGACATCACAAAAACAGGTAGATTGTAAGCAGTTCTTTTTAAAAAGCATTTTAGGTTAAACCTTTCAAAGTTATATCTATCTATCTATCTATATAGACATATATATATAATAGACACACATACATATACACACACATATATATGCATATAACATATTTAAGATGTATTTATTTCTTTGAAAAAGTTATGGGCAAAGGAATGCAGAAGGAGATCTTGCATCCTGTGGTTCACTCTCCAGATGGCCGCATTGTCCAGGAGTGGGCCATGCCAAAGCTTGGCACTAACTCCCTGGGTCTCCCATGTGGGTGCTGGAGCCCAGCCACTTGTGCCATGTTTTGCTGCTTTCCCAGGAACATGAGCAGGGAGTTGGATTGTTAGCAGTGGGAAAGCTTGAATTCAGACTTGTTCTCTAATAAGGGACACACACACACACACATATATAGTAAATGAATATAATTTATATAATATATACTTGTGTATATTTATATAAAGGAAACCAATTACATGTGTTACTTCACATACTTTTACCTTACACTGTGAGTAGTTAAAACCTTCTCTTAGCAGTTTTCCAGATTGTATCCTTATTAACTATCATTATTTTCTGTATATTTCTTAAGCTTGCTTCTCTTAGCTACATGAAACTGTGAATCCTTTGAGCAATATTTTCCCTACCACCCCCTTTCCCCCCTCACTTCATTACCTTCAGTTTCCGCCATTCTTCTCTCTGATAATCAGTTGCTAATTATCCCAAGAATCAGGGACAACTCTGAGATTCGAGGTTAATATATGTGAATATAAGAAAGAACAGTTCCCACTTGTCATAAAATTGCTATCACCTTAATCAAATCTGTAAGGATATGGTCATACCACATCTTAACCCTCTATTTTTATAAAATTTCCCGGTGAAATTCCTTAAAAATGGCCTATGTCATCAGCATGAGCAGTAGCTTCATTATCTTCATTTCTAAATTACAACTCAATTTTCCTGAGATTGTTGTTAGATTAGGTCATTTTATTAAGGAACTAGAAAAATAAAATCTTGAGAGTTAGAGATGTTGAATTTTTCCGAAATTAATCTGCACCAAATATAAAGAAGGATAAGTACTTCTCATGGTGTTGTACAAAGAACGTAAGTTTTATAATTGAAAGATCTTGGTTGACACTTGAGTTCTAACATCTATCAAGTGAACTTTTCGTTAATATGAATTAAATTAAAATAATCAATGCCAGATATAAATTAAAATATTTGATTTAAGTAGATGTTCTAAATATTTCGATTGAGTACTTATTTAAATAAATATTTCAATAGACTACAGGCACCATTAAAATACAATTTGTATCTGTTTTACAAAGCTCACAACAATGGTTGGTACATAGTGCATTTCAAGTGGTTAAATCTAATAAAGGCATAGAATTGAAAAAAATAAAACATCTACACTAAATGAAATGTATTGAATTTTTAATAATGCAAAGTTAGAATTATGACTGTCAGACGCATGCTATCAATACAGTGATTCAGTTTTGAGGTTCTTTTAGGGGTTTGGCTTTTAAGGACTGATGATAAATGTAGTTTACTAGATTTAACCTCTGCTTTAAATTGAAAAAAAAAGAGGGGGACGCTATTTGTTCAAACCAGGAACGTATAGTAACATAAGTGAGACTGTTCAGCTGTGATCCATGGGGGAAGAATAAGAAGTATGACTTAATTATAGGTAACAAAACTTTGGCAGCAAATCAACAATTTTCTCCTCAATCTTTTGAACTACCTGTCTATTCATAACACTTCTGCACTGAAAGCTGGCACAGTAGTCGACCCAGGAAGTGTATGGCAGCTGGAAGCTCAGATAAATCTTCCTGCTTAGTCAGCCTCAGTGTGTTAGGAGATTAGATCATAGTTCTCACCTTCCAAAAATAAGGCCTAAATATCTCATAAAGTCTGTGAGAATGAGATCGCTTGCCAAAGAAAACAAGAAAAAAAATTAGAAAGATTTAAAAAGTAATGCCTGCTTTTTCTACTGATCTTGATTTTTTTCTTGCTCTAGCTGAAGGATTAAATTTTGAAGCAGAGTAGTGAGGGCTCACCCAACTGATGTTCATTTCCCAGGCCATTATAAGTGGTCCATCTATCTATAAAACACTATATTGGATTACCTTTCCGCAGGCAAAATTTGCTTTGTTTTAAGAAAGAATATTTTTTCATCAATTTTCAAAGCTATGATACGAAGTTGAAAGAAAAGTTATTGTAGAAGCTTATCTATGTCTAATTTAGGCAGTGAACTGAGTCGGGGAAACTATTCCTTTAGACTTATTTAAAATCTCCAAGTTTATGATAATGAGAAGGAAGACACTGCGAGAATGGTCTGTCCGAGTCTGTGATAAGAAGGTCTCCAGCAGGTTCCTTCTCTGACACCCTCTGAAGTCAGCCTTGTAAAACACAAATAGATTTGAAATAGGAATTTGAACTTGCCCTTAAGTAATAAGGAATCACTACCAACTTTGTTTACAAGTTAATTTATAATGGAATTCACCAAAACAAGTATTAGATATTTGAAACGAGACTTAGTCCAAACTCAGATGTATGAGAGGAGAATGAAAATCATTTCATTGATAATGTTTGCATTGGTTATTTGATACAGTATATCTGACTATACTATGTTGAAGTATATTTTAAGATTTATTTCACCTGCTTTTTATTTTTCATTTTTTAATGTGATTAACAGAAAGTTTAGAATTACAAAAGCCATGTGCATTCTCCCTATACCTCTGAAGATACCACTGTAGAATGATAACTGAAGTATTTCTTGGTGACTTGACATTGGCTTCTGACCTACGGATGGGATTAAGACATGCAGATTTGTCCCACATTCCAAGGCAGCAGCCAGAAATGGGACAAGACAATCTTGCACTTACCGTGGAAGGCACATTTCTTCCTGTGATCCCAACTATAACTAAACAAAAAGGCCCTTAAGGCAATGTCATTCCAGCAGATCGTCTTCCTTTTCTGCGCTCACACTGCATCCACACTCGAGTCGTGGGTGTTAGACCTAAGAGCATGAGGATCCTTGCAAGAGGTGGAGTTATGCATTTTTTCCCCATCCTTGTCTGGGTTCTTAATCTGTTGCAGTCAGCAGACTGTCCTGCATCAAAATGTAGTGAAGAATACAATGAAATAATCAGTGAGAATGTTAACTATGCATATGTATTTACTTGAGAGACAGACAGTGAGAGAGGCATGAACAGGGTTACTCCAACAGCTTTTGCAGTGGCTTGTCCTGGACCAGGCCAAAGCAAAGCTCCTGCCAGGAGGCCAACAAGTTGGAACGCCACTGCTGCCTGCCAGGGACTGCACTGACAGGAGACTGGGGTGAGGAGCCGTGAATCCTGTGTATCTCAACTGCCAGTGTACCATGTAGGCGATTCTTAACAACGGAACCGTAGCTGCCAGATCAAAGGCAGTTTCTCAGAAGGTCGTAGTAACAGCTTTCAAGCTTTTCCAGCCTCTCATCGGCTCCATCTTTCTGGATTTTCACCACATATAACAGTATGGAAAAGCTCACTTTACCTAAAATCACGCTTTCACTAATTCAACGAGTATAGGTTGCTGTATTGCTAGGCCTCAGGCTCTTTTCTAGACCTTTAGGCTATGGTATGCCAATCTTCCTCTCAACACACAGGATTTACTCTACCAAACTGAGGTATTGTCTCTTGGTAAATTCTGTTCCCACTTTTGAAAGTACATATCCAAGTCCTCGTTCTTCGACTACACATTAAACGTTACCTCTACTGTGAACCTCTCATCAGCTAGAACAACTGCTGTCTGCCTCTATATTGTGTTTATTGTTTGACAAAACTCTGTATCTCTTACTGAATTATCTCCTTACCTTGTCTGACATTTCAGTGGCAGTGGCTGTGTCTCATCTATCTTTATATCTACAACATCTGGCACATTATGGGTGCTTTGCAAATGCATGCTGAACTGCCACATTCCCATTATCTTGTAGTTAGTTCTATCTTTATTCCTTATTTTTATATTTTCTCTGAGGTTATATAACATTTGGAGACTTGGCAAGCCAAGTTCAGTTCAGAACAGTTACACAACCAAAATATGTTTTAAGGAAGGCTATTCCAAGCAGCTTTGGTTCAATCAGTTCACAGAATTCTTTCTGTATCTAAACAATGAAGTCATTTCTGGTTTTTTTTGGAGGGAGTAGGCAAAAAATGAAGCAAATAGCTCCCCAAATTATTCTCAAATTAACAATAAGCAGCTGATATTTTGCTTTGAAAATAAAGCTGTTTTAGCCATTATTGAATCATTTTAATTCAAAAAAATAGAACTGTATATCATTGACACAAACTTGTGTGGTGCTAAGTTATATTCACTGAACCACTGATTAAGCAGTGCTTTACATCTGAAACTTATCTTGAAATTAAAATTTTCACCATCAAAATGGTGATTTTATTTTGCTCATTATTGCATGGATAGTAAGTAATGCAAGGTTTCAAGTGGCAATCTGTAAGACTTTCTGAGCTGGTGTTGATCTGTATTGATCTGCCCAATTGATAGGACTACAGGAGGGAGGTCTGCAGTTGATCTGAGCTCTAGACAAATGACAGGATAAAGCCAGCAGGATTCCAAGTACTGAGAGAGGCATCAAAGGAGCGAAGATCTCGGCCCCCAGGCTCTCTGCCAGCCTGCCAAGGCGTGGGGCAACAGAGGAAGCAGAAGGTAGGACTGGAGCAGAGATGGTGAAGCAATGAGGAAGACACCATGCAATGAGACAGCAGATTCTGCAGGCAATGGCTGAAGTACCAGCAAGCTGGCCAGCTCAGGAGACAGCAGCATGACCGCTCCACACAGACCGAACCTCGCCTCTGTGCGTGCATGCCTCCTGCTTCTCAGAAGCAATTCCAGAAAAATGTCAGGGAGTGAATCCTGAATGGATGAGATTCATGTTTGCCACCTGGTGCAAATGTGCTTGAAATAGAAATCAAGTTCATTGATGGGACATTTTTGTCTTTGCATTTTTGAGTATGTGTAGCTCCATACTGTATGTATGTGCATATCTGTAGGATATATTTCTGGCAGGTGCACTGATGAATTAAAGTAGCTGTATTTTTTTTTACATTTTATTGGTATTACTGAATTATCCATTAAAATTTAATATATTCTCCTTTTTCTACTTACAGTGCATAGATGTGCCCTTTGCCTGAAGATTTTTCCAATATCTATCATTAGCTTCAAAATGTTCACACTTAATCTGAAATATTTTATTGAATTTATTTCCTCAGTTATATTTCTTTGGCTTACTTCCACAAAGTCTTGCCAAAAGGAAACTGCATTTAGCTAACATACATTCAATCCAATCTCATTAATGCGTGCACATGATCTTATATTTCTTTCCATTGATGGATTATGGAATAGAGGTGGAGGACAAAGAAACTAATTTTCAAAAGGTAATGACTTTTAAAAAATAATTTGTTTGAAAGCCAGACTTATGGAGAGAGCGAGAGAGGGGGAGAGACAGAAATATCTTCCATCTGCTGATTCACTCCTCCAATGGCCACATCAGCATGGCTGGGTCAAGCAGAAGCCAGCAGCTAGGAAACTCTGTCCAGGATTATCACATGGGTACAAGGACTTGGATTATCCTCAGCAGCTTTTCCAGGCACTTTAGCAAGGAGCTGCAGCAGAAATGGAGCAGGCAGGACTCAATGCCGGCATGGCAGGCAGTGGTTTACCCACGGTACCAAAATGCCAACCCAGTGCTTTACAGATGGCAGTTCTCAATTCAACAATATCCAAACCCAAAGTGTTCTCTCCAGTCAGTGACCACCTGGCACATGTTAGAAATGTGCAATGTGGACCCCAGTGCAGGCAACTGAATCAGAAGCACTGTGGAGGCACAACAGTTTGTTATTCCTTTTTCTGAGCACTTCATTTAATGTTAATGTTCCCTGGATTTGAAAAATATAACATTATGTCCAGTTTTAGATGATGAATTAAACCATAAAGAAGTCAGCAACTGGAGAAGGTCATCAGATTTTCAGGAGTTTGGCCTGACCTCAAAGCTTCTGCATGCTTCCTTCATGTGTGGCAGTAAATTTTAGCAGGATATCATAGTAAAACCTAAGATGTACACCTTGGGGATGTTAATAGAGGAAAATGTGATGATACAGAACTCTGGGGAAAAAAAGAAAGAAAGAAATCTGTGTATTACCAGGTAATAATTAACAGGCAACACCAGGGAATCCTGTCTGAATGGTGAACTTTGTCAGCATGTCAGTTGGGCCTGGAATTGCTCTTTTACTCTTTGCATTTGTGTTATAGGGAATACCACACTAAAAGACAAAGCTGACCTAGGTTTTTTTTCACACGAAAGAAGAATTTTCATGCAGACGATTTCAATGAGCACAGTAAAATTTATCAAAGGTGGGAACCTCCTGTCACAGGATCAAGACGGATTCAAGGGAGGGAGACTTAAGAAGATGGCAACAGTGGTGTCTGTAAGCAAAAATTCAGCCGTAATCCTATTAAATAGCGTGCAGATAAGGAAACAAAAAGTGTGTGGCTGGTAACCTTGTTCCATTCTCGTGATAAGTTAGACTCGATGGTGGGAAGGCACTGAAAGCACCTTCTGGGCAGAAGCAAGCATTTTGTACACTTTGAAAGAGATTTTTTCTTTTTTTTCTCACTCCTAGCTACCTATTAGCCCTCCAACTGTCCCATTTGCACAGATACTGCAGAAAGGTGGAAAGCAGCCAGTGTGCTGAGCACAGTCTCATAGTTTATAGCATGACTAATGCTGATAATGTTGCCAAAGACAGGACCAAATTTAGAAGAAGACAAATTAATCTTGTGCTAAAATTAGAACATCTTTTTTAGGGGATGATTATCAGTTCCTGAAATGTATTATTATTATTTTTTTTTTGGTTGTTGCTTAGAAAGGAGAAAATATTGCTGGTTTTGTGGCTTTTTATTTGGCCTGTGAGAGTGTATGGGAAATAGAGGGCAAAGTGTTTTTCTTTTGGCAGAGGAGAGATTTTCAAATGAATCTTTATTAAATAAATGAGAATAAAATTGTTTAGATACAGATTCTCCCTGGCTCACTGTGTGTGCTCCTAGAGAAATGTAAGTCAGACTGCATTCAGAGGTCAATAACCCAGTATTCATGTGATTCAAGAGTGTAAGCTTGAAAATGGACTCAACGTTGAATCCCTCGATTTTAGACCCCTTTGCATCTGCAAAGTAAGGCATGGAACTTGAACTTGAATGACCAACAACGAGTTCCTTCAGGCAAAGGCAATACTTTTCTCATGTATTTGGACAAACTTCACAACAAACATACACAAATTAAAACAGAGGAAAGAAGTAGGGTGCCAGGATATAATGCCGCAGTTCTCAAACTTGAGCAAGCACTAGACTTTTTAGACACAGAGACCCTGCTAAACTCTAGTTGTTGGGCTAAACTTCCAGAGCTTTGGATTCATTAGGCCAAGAGAAATGCTTGAGAATTTGCTCTTATTGGAGACCTCCCGATGAGGTGAGTGCCCAGCAGCCAGTGGTATGGGCAGAGTCTGATGTGGGTGATCAATGCACCTGTGCCCTTCTCCACATCACAAAATCCACATTGCCAATGTCTTTGCAAAAATCACTTAACCTTCCTGATCTGTGATTTTTTTCCTTGACTTACGGAAATTATGTGTGATAATAACGAAGCTACAAGAATTCTCAGGAGGAACAAGTGAGTCAGTTAGGAAGAAGTTTGTAAGTGTTGGTTGATGATGGGCATTTCTTCTTTGACTTTTCAATCAAAAATAAACAAAACTCCTCCCTTTGTAAGTTTATCTCCAAGGGGCACGGTCTTGCTTTGGGGGATCCAGGGGTATGGCTGCAGGAAGGTTAATATAAGCCAAATAGGTTAGCAGTCTTATCACAATGACAAATGGTAACAGCAATGTTGAACCTGCCCAATAGCCACCATTTTTTCTTCTTCATGAAACATTGCTTCTGTTGGAGAATGGGGTCATTTGGCAATCAAAAAGAAAAAGAGCTTCCTCCTATATTTCAAGAAGGTGAATTGAAGGTTGATAATTTTGGCTTTTTTTCATATGAATAAAATATAAAACATATTTGTAGTAATATTTATTCAAAACCAAGCACCATTGTTGGTATAGGGAGTGAACGAGAGTAACTAATAGCCTTGAGTGAAGGGCTCATATTGAACAAATAACACAAATAATGTGTGTTTTGATAAAGTATCGTAGGCTGTAAGAATATGTGATTAGAATCTGAAACTTCTCTGGAGGAGAAAAAGTGGAAATGAGTGTCAAGAAGGTTTTTGTGAATAAGTGGCACTTAATTAAAAATTAAGGATTGATAGAGCAAAACCATTCCAAGCTTGTACAAAGGCCTTGACACTGATAATAAGCTCCATGTGTTACACAAATTGGAGAGCTAATGTGGGGTCAGATCACCTACAGAAGGTGACATAGGTTCTGTGAAATGTTTTACGCTCTAGCAAAATACAAAAGTGGAATGTCACTGAAGGGTTTTAGATAGAACCATTAGGACACAATGGCATTGAAAAGCATGAATTGCAATGGGATCAGGTGGGAATATGGGAAGCCATGACCAGTGAAACAAGGGATATTTGAATCTTGGATTAAAACTGCTCTGTCCAAGATGGTAGGCACAAGTCAGGTATTTTTATGGATGCCTTAAAACATGGCTGACCACATCACTGTGTACATTCAATTCTAAGATATATGTATGTGTCAGAATCCAAACTTGGTAAAAAAAAAAAAATTTAAATCTCAATATTAATTTTATATTGATCACATGTTAAAATGAAAGTATTTTGGATGCATTGAATTAAGTGAGGTATTTCATTAAGTTTGACTTCATCTGTTCCTTTTAAATTAATCTTATGCTGGTTTTTTTTTTGAGTTTTTTTTATGTTTTTTATTTGAAAGGCAGATTTTGCATAAAAAAAGGAAAGGAAAGAGAATCTTCCATTTGCTAATTCACTTACCAAATGGATGCAAAGGCCAGAACTGAACTGATCCAAAGCCAGGAACCAGGATATTCTGCCTGGTCTCCTACAAGGGTGCAGGAACCCAAAGGCTTGAGGCATTCTCTATTTTCCCAGGCCACAAGCAGGGAGGTGAATCAGAAGTGGAACAGCCGAGATATGAACCGATGCTCATATGGGATGCTGGTGTTGCAGGTGCAGGATCAGCAGGCTACCCACTATGCTGGCTTCTCTTTACTTTTTAATGTGGCTTTTACAGAATTTGAAATCTCATGTGTTACTGACATGTGTGGGCTGAGTTGTGTTTAACTGGACAACGCTGATTCAGACTGGTACATTGGAAATGAAAGGATGTAGGAGCATTTGAACATGTTTAGGAGGAAAAACTACAGCAACTAATTTGACGATTTATTGTGAGAGGATTATCAAGGGTCATGTATCTGTTTCTGACATGAAAGGCTAGATATACACATTAATTTTGGGAGGAGGAGAGTATGAAAATAATATATTCTTATTTGGTCATATTGAGTTTGATATTCCTCAGAAAGTATGTGAGCAGGATGTATGTTGCATATTCTGTTTTCTGTAGCTGATAACACAGCACGACAGTCGGGATGAGTTATGAAGAAAAGGTCTCATTGTGGAGATGGTTCTGGAGACACAAATTATGGATGTCATGTTTGGGATGGCCCGATTGATGGTTGAATTCCTTAGGCAGCACAGAGCATCACGTGGTGAGAAGCAGAGTCTGTGTGTGTGTGTGTGTGTGTGTGTGTGTGTGTGTGTGTGTGTTCTGGTCTCTCTCCCTTTTGAATGAAGCCACTAGGACTTGACCATGGGCTCTGTCTAGGGAACTCTTCTCTTCCTAACTGCCTCCAAAGCCCTGCCTCTGGGTGATTTATGTTTCCAGTCTCTTATGAACTCCCAAGTGGTTTTAAACACATGAAACTATGGGGTACGTACTTAACTCTACCCAAGTCACACAGCATATAGATGGAGAGTTGATCAAAGATGCTAAACAAAGCCATGGGGGTGATGGAACTGACAAAAGAGGAGTCTAAGGGTGAACAGAGGGTAAGAAGCGCAAACTCCGCGTGTTTTACCATAGGAAGCAGCGGATGTCACCACATCAAAGGCTGCTGAGACCAAAACTGCAGAATGTAGAGAAGCCTTGAAATCGAGACTTGATGGTGCTGCCAAGTTTTTCTAGAGAGGTTTCTGTCTGGATACTTAGAAAGAAAAGAGCCAAGATGTGCACATCGGGTGTGATGAGATCCTTCACACATTTTTTATTAGAGTCAAAGTTTATGGATACTGACAGTCCGATAATGAGAAGGTACAATAGATATGGATCTGAAATATTAAAAAGGCTTCTCCAGTGAAAAATACGTGTTCATTTTCTCTCTTCTCTGGCAATAACAGTGTAATTTCATGTAATTTGAGAAGGAACAATGTGAAAAATCCAGTTACTGTTGTATATTGGTGAGAAAGATGACAGAATATGAATGTTTGGATGTTGTCCTAATTTTTTATGCCTTTCTACTGACCAAAAAAAGGAACAAGATGTGTAAGTGTGACACAGAGATGCCAGTACGTAGATAACATGACAGCTCACGTTATGTTTCATTTACAGCTTCTTCGACAGCTGCAATCGAGGATAGTGTAGTCGGCCTCATTGTTTCCTACTGAAATTTAAGTTAGTGAAGAGTGAATATTGGTTAGGCATGCATGATATTGCAGAATTACTTTGATCATAAATTGGAATTTGTAAGATTCTTGGTATAATGATCTTAAAGACCAAGAATCAGTAGATAGCATTCCAATATATTTTTCTCTAGACATGAACTGACTATTCTTTAAGGAGAAGTGAGTTAAATCAGCATTTTATGTTAAATTGCACTGGCCTGTTTAATACAACGTGAACTCTAGGGAAACAACCCTAAATTTTTTTTCATGTACTGGGAAAATATATTTCACTTAGAAATAAAAATTCTCTTTTTTAATATGTGAGTAAACTAAAAAATTGAGAAGCAGAATATGTAATAATTAAGGATAAGAATGATTGATGTCAGCAATCTAAGCCTGAATCGCTCAACAAATGCCTCTGGAACAGCTGATCAGCTATTTTTAATTACAGAATAGAAATAGAATTATATTCTTAACAATTTATGCACAAACACACTAAAATAAACTCCATCTGGGTTGAATAACCAAATATAAAATGAAACAGAAGTAATAATAGCTAAGTAGTAACTATGGATGCAGAAAGCATGCAGGAAAGTATTGATAAATTTAACTTTGTAAAATTTACATTATATGTACATTAACAACTCTCTAAACCCAATGGAAAAGAAAACTATGTTTTTGGAGTAAACATTTGCTATACACAAAAAAGATTATATAATTGATAAAAAACATCTGAGTGTACTGTAGGAAAAACTTGTGAACAATTCATGAAGATACAGAGAAGTAAACATAAAAGACTATTTGCAAAAGTATTCACTTCACATGGCTAAATTTTTTTCTAGTTATTTGTTTATTTTGTAATTCAGAACTACAGAGAAAATAAAAGAGAGAAAGAGAGCCAAAAAAAAAGACATCTTCCATCCACTGATTCACTCACTTCCCAGCTTGCTGATGGCTCACACTCGGGCAGGTGCAAACCAGAGGCAGGTGCTTATTCCAGGGTTTTCCCGGGGACAGCACAGTCCCAAACACTAGGGATGTTCTGTGCTGCTTTTCCGGGCCATTAGCAGGGAACTGGATTAGAAGTGGAGCAGCCAGGACGCAAACCAGTGTTCTTGCTGCTAAAAGGTTCATGTGGCTTCTTTGCAGGAAGTGGCTTTCCTGGGTAAACTTCAACTACCAAAGATTTTTTCAAAAGAAGTTTTAAATGTTGCTCTCAGAACATGGGTTTTCTCATATACTGTTCACATAGCTTCTAATGTAATCATTTTTTTAAATTTGAAACATGGCAAATTGAAAATATACCTTTTTAAAATATTCATTTGTTCTTTTTCATTGGGAATGCAGATTTACAAAGAGAAGATAGATCTTCCATCTGCTAGTTCACTCCCCAAATGACCACAACAGCCATAACTGAGCACATCTGAAATTAGGAGACGAGAGCTTCCTCGGGATCTTCCAGGTGAGTGAGCCCGAGGCCTTGAGCTGTCCTCCACTGCTTATCCACACTGTACGCAGGGAGCTGGATGGGAAGCAGACAAGACATGAACTGGTGCCCATGTGGCATGACTGCCTTTGAAGCAGGGGGATTAACCAGTTAATCCGACGTGCTGGCCCCAGAATAATCGTTAAAGCTAAAAATTTAGTGAGTTTACAGCTTTAGTTTATAACCTATGCTCTTGACTCAGAAATTTTATTTCTACTCAATTTAAAATAATGTTATCCATCATTATGAATATACAAATGTACTCACTATAACATTCAGAATTATGAAAATTAAAACAGCTTGCATTCTGGGGAAGAGTGAATTGATTAAATGCATCATATTGCTGACATAAAACAACTGTCATTGGTGAAGAGGTTTGCACTATATACAAGTATTCTAAATGTTCTCATTCACCAGCAAAGGGGAGCATTTTTACCTTTTGCGACACCTGCGTTTCATGTTTAGTCCTAGGTTAGAATGCAGACTCTGCTTCCAATGCCAGCTTGTACTCTTTTGCCTTTGGAGGCAGTAGCTACTGGCTCTGGGAGCTGTGGCTCTGACGGTCACGTGGGAGACGCGGGAAGGTTGTAGGCTGCTGGCTTTTCCAGACTTAGTCTGGGTCATTATGGACATTTAGGGAATGAACAGCAAGTGGAAGATCCCTTCTTGTTAGTCTCTGTCACTCTCAACGTGTCTGTGTGTCAGCTTTGTGACACACAAATAACTTCATTAAATTAAAAAGTAACACGTGGACATCGAGCAGCCCTTAGGATTGTTGAGAGATTATGTTGTGCGACCTGTGCAGAGTGCAGGGGTGGCACCTAGGAGATGCACAGTCAGGGCTCACACGCAGATGCAGCTGATCTGTTAGGTGCAAGCTGTCGGTTTCCCCAACTGGGATCTTGTGATGAAAATCTGTATTTCCTTTCAGTAAATTAGACATTGTAGGAGGCCTTTGAGGGCTAGTCCAATGAATAAATGCACAGAAATAGCAATTCTTACCCCAAAATTAATACAAGTTAAGTTTCCATAATGTTTACCTTTATGAAAACTTGTTCTATTTTTGTCATTATCAGTGTAAGGCTTAGGGCACGTGTTTCGTTTTAGACTGTCGCATTTAGCTGTTCATTATTACTTAACATTTTTTGGGGTTTTGAAGTCTTATCTTCTTCTCAGCTGAGTTCAATTGCCTTTAGTTTTTCCTCACCTACCCTGCTGTAATTTAAAGCTTCCACAGCATTCTATCTTTTCAATGCATTTTAACACTGTTTTAATTTGTGCTGTGCCTGTGAAATGAGAATTCCATAAATATCTTGAAAATAGGTTAGTTTATGGAAGGATCAGTAAACATCTTGACTTTCAGGAGAAAATGAAAGCCCAAATGAAAATCAGAAATAATTGATTATTTAAACAAACGCAATATGGAAAAGGAAATGATCCTATTAAAAAGGAGGCAAAGGTTAATTAATAAATGCTATTTTTAAAAGCTTTAGTAAGTTTCTTTAAAAAAAATTTTTTTGCTTGCGAGGCAAAGAGTCAATGACATGTCTTCTATTCCCCGGCTCATGCTCAGATGGCTGCAGTGTCAAAGCTGCACCAAGGCCAACGCCAAGGACCAGGAATTTACTCCTGGTCTTCCACCGAGTGGCAGAAACCAAGTACCATAAGCCACTGAGCCATTCCCACCAGCTCCCGGGGGTGAATTGGTAAGCGGCTGGGGTCAGGAGGTAAGGTTAGAATCTGAACCCAAATCCTCTGATGTGAGAAGTGGGCATTAGAAATAGCTGGCCAAACCCACATAAACAAGTTTCTTGTATTATGTTGTCTATAATTAAAGTAACAAAACTGTATCTCTCACACATCCTTTTGCCATATACCTGGCCTGAGATTCTGAATGCTTCCTGTTGTCCTTCTCCCTTTCAGCTCCTTCATGAGTGTGGAAACCTTGAGGTAGGGACTGAGTCAGCCTCATTTTGTCCTCTGTGACATCTCAGAGCCAAGTGGATGTTCAATGATGAATAAGTAACACATAAAAATTATTACTAACCTTTTCTGAGCTCAGACGAGTGGGGGATGGCAAATGATAAGGTTAAAGGCTGTGAATGCTTTTAGAACATTCACCCCAAGTGTGTGAAGCTAAGTTTCTCATCAAATTCTCCACCACAGTTCAGGGACCCCAAGGAGAAGTGGCTAACGCTGCAGAATCTTGATCATATGGGACAAGCATTGGGGTACCAGAATCAGAAGCTGATGAGTGGTAACAATCTAATCAGTAGCTGGCAGCTGACCCACAAGAGCAATGCAGGGAGATACACAAGGTGCCAGTGCTTGGAGATTTTCCATAGACTCTGTGGTATATTCACAACTTAGAGTGACAGCAAACTCATAACAATCTAATATTAATTTAAAAGAGGTGTTTTACTGATTAGAGCCACATTGTTATGTTGTGTAAGTTTGTTACATAATATGTAATTATGAAAATAAATTCATCAAGTGTATGCTTGGAGAAGTAACAGTTATACAAAACAAAGAGATTAAAGCTTAGTGACTTAACTCCACAAATCATAGCTTACGTTCATGCATGGTCCAACTGGGCATTTCCGATTTCAATGTCTTTTGGGGCCTTTTTCCAGATGGCCAGTCAGGGATGTAGCTCCTCCCTTGGGATCCTGGCAGCTCCTGGAGCCTGGGCTCCTGTCTGCAGGTGCATGACACTATCCATGAACATCCATGGCATCACAGAATGAGTACAGCAGTTACTTCTTTCCTCTTGTGTTTTCATTTCTAATGAGTGAAAAAGTATTGATAAAATAGTAGCTGGCTAGTTGGATCTGTGTCATAAAGCTGGAGATAATTGCATTTCAAAACAAAAATTCTGTTTTTCCAAAGTTGTAATTGCGTTCCTGAGGCTCCAAGGGTGCATTTTCTGGTTGTTAAGGCAGAAAGCAGCTCACATGACAACCTGGTTCTGTACCTCTTGTGAGAGTAACTTCTTTAAATGTTGAAAGTGGGTGCTATCTTATGAGTTTATTAGGGTTATAGTGACATCTTGTGGTATATAATCCCCCCTTTTAAAACCACTGCCCATGTAGACATCTACAAGTAGAATTTTTCCTGAAACAAAGAATAATTGAGTGAACAAACATCAGATTCATATATTTATGCACTGTGAAGCTGTTTAATAAAGAGGAGCAATGGAGTGGCAAGATAATTCAACTGGCTAATCCTTCCCTTGCAAGTGGTGGTGTCTCTATGGGTGCAGACTTGTGTTTCTGCTGCCTTTGTCCCCGTCCAGCTCCCTGCATTGGTGAGAACAGGAATAAGCTCCTGGCTCCTTGCTTGGGATCGGCTCACTCCAGGCACTGTAGTCATTTGGGTTGTGAACCCATGGAAGATCTTTCTCTTTCCTCCCTTCCCCCGAAAAATCATAAATCTTCTTATATGGGAAGGGGGCAAAAAATAAAAGGAGGACTCCCAATGAAACTGCTAAATATCCCTCAACAAAGACTATCTCTGGTCGTCTACACCGACAATGCCATGATAGAGTAAATAGCAGAATGCTGGACTTGTGACTGTTGCTGAGGGGCTGCAATATTGTAAGATTATGAGGGGAATAGTAGAGCGTCTGGGAAAAAGGGGGAAATCCCTGTGCCATGAAAAACAATAATAATAAATGAGTGTGTGTGAAACATTGACTCCTTGTAAAGATCTAACACTTCGGTTCTTGATAGAGTTTTAGCTTTATTAGCTTAATAGTAATTTTTCAAAAGATTTGGAAACTACTCATTGAGTTAGAAGCTAAAACACATTCTAATTTGTTTCAATGGGTTGATATTTCTGAGTAAATTAGAAAAACAAAATGTTAGCAATTTTCAACATAGGAAAAATATGTTTTTGTTGATGGTATGATAAACAAAGAATCTGGGCAAGGAATTTTTTTATTTGAATTGGGTTTTTTGTTTCAAATTATGCTGTGACCACAACTACCATGAATTGTGAAATTCATCTCATTAAAATAATCATATCAGAGGACATTTTTTGGAAGGAACGACATTTTCCAGAGAAATATTCAGCCTGTGCCATATGAAGCCTACTAATTATCACCGCCCTTATGGGTGCTTCTAATTAACCAGTGTGGAGTGTAAACCGAGAATGATATCAAGCTAATTAGGAAATATAAACCATTAAAAACTGTGCTGAACTCAACAGATTCTTTCACGCCCACCTCCCTCCCATCCCACAGCACAGTTAGTCACAAGCGCTCACTGCCACGTTACAGTTCACTGATGGCAAGCTGAATGTACTTTGGGAAATGTAAAGGGGTTCTCCTGAAAATTATCACCCCTCGTGGGGAACTCAGTAGGATTTGCATTTCTCTTTCCCTTCTCCTTCTCGCAATCAGTTTCTCTCCTTTGATTTTGAGCATCTAAACAACCATTTGACTAGCTGATGAAAGCAATGCCATTCTAAAATGACAGGTGACAATATTTTGCTTTCCACATGTTACTAATTATGATTGCTTCTCAGTCTTGGTGTGAATAATGTGCCATTTCATCAGATTCCAGACATCAATTGTAAGGTACCTTTTTGTTTTGATGTACTGTCAGAAACGAAAATGAAAAATCTGTCCATGAAACTGTGGTACATTAACTAGGATGTTTATTTTGAACTTAGTAAATAGGCCTTTTAGAGTGGTTTAAGTACAGCTTCTAATATACCATACTTATGTGTACTTTAATATGAAAAAGCAAACCAAACACAATGTTTCTGCAGCACGGAGTCCAGCTCCCAGCCACTGGCTGTGTAAACAGCTGTCTGCGTTGGCACACATCACTTCCCTGACTACTACAAGGCACACTGGGGATTCAGAAGTGCCCAGAGGAGTCCAAATTCTGTCTTCAGGGTTTTCCTCCAAGCTATCGACAGCTTTTCTGAACAAACTGAAACTGGCACTTTATCTTACAGAAAAATCAATGAAAGGTTTTTACACAATAACCAAGATTTATGATGCTTCCCCGAGATGCGGTCATGATTCTTTCTCAAGCGGCTGACCAAGACACAAAGCACAGTTGGTCATGAGACAAGATTACTGCTTCTCAGGCAATGGCATCGAGGCCAGCCCTGACCACCAGCAATGGTAAACTACTTTTAGCCATTCCATTTTCTTACATGTTGAAATGTGAAAATGACGGAGAGAAAAGCTTACATTCCGTCATGTTGACCTAGTATACAATTGTTGTTGATGCCATGTGTCAGATAACTATACTGACCATGCACACCATCTTATTTAGTGTTTCATACAATCCTATAAAGTAGATGCTGTTATTTGATTATATAGACAGAAATTAAAGAATTTGCCTCAATGGCAGAGCTTTAGGAGGTGGCAGATACAGAGCTTTTGCTCAACTCTGTCTTAAATCCAAATCCATGATGTTTTCATGGGTCCTTACTGTAAATATTTGAGTAGGAAATGCCAGGAGAAGGGGCTCACTCAATTGTATGGAAAAGGACAGGCTGTTCATCAGCTATTTTTCTTAACCAACAGTCAGAGCAAAGAGAAACTGCAAGGACAAATGTCAGATTTCTGTTTTCTTGAAGTATGACATAACTTTCAGAATGGGAGAGAGATGAAACACTGTTTCCCACTTGAAGAAAACCTGCGCCATCAGCTAGCAACTGTGTTGACTGCCGAAGAAACATGTTCTAGAACCTACTGTATGTCACCAGTGAACGCTTTATTTTGCTCAAGGAAACAAAAAGTTCAGCAATTTTCCAGGATAGGAAACGTATATTTCTATTTACCATGCAATCAATAAAGAACCTCAGCAATGGATGTTTTTGCTGGAAGTAGTTTTATTTTCATCAGTCGACACTCCTTTCACAATTATTGCCTTACTCAGATCAGAAATCCATATAAACACAGCCCATGTTTACTTCTCAGTTGATTGTTAGATTATCTTATACATTTTAAACCAAATTAGTTTTTCTTTTTTAAAAGCAAGCTGATTTTTCTGCAGAAGCTCAGTTTCTTCACGGCAGGTTTTTTTTTTTCCCCCTGCAGGCTATTTTTAATACAGAAACAGCATTCCCTCAAGAATAACTTTGTTGGCAGACATGAAATAAAGTGACTTGGCTAAACATCGTGTTTGCTATGTTTGGGCAAATCAAGATGAAAGAATATAAATCATGAGATTCCTTTTGCTTTTAATAAAGTTTATAGCCTTGCATAATTTTATAATGCTTTTAAATTTTGTATAAAGTTTGAAATTGGCATGAATCAATGAAATTTTCCATTTCTTAGAAAAATATTTTATCTAATAAGTTAGAAACAGTTTATAATTAAAAAGTAAATGGATACTTATACATAAATTGGAGACTTAGAGAACTTAGTCCTGGAAATTCATTTGATTTTGCTCTTTTATAGGTTATTTCTATCCTTTTTTTTAAAAGTTGGAAAATTAGGGCCTGGTGCGGTGGCGCAAGTGGTTAAGGTCCTTGCCTTGCACGCCCAGGATCCCATATGGGCGCCGGTTCTATCCCGGCAGCCCCGCTTCCCTTCCAGCTCCCTGCCTGTGGCTCGGGAAAGCAGTCTAGGACGGCCCAAAACTTTGGGACCCTGCACCCGTGTGGGAGACCTGGAAGAGGCTCCTGGCTTCAGATCAGCATAGCATTGGCTGTTGCGCTCACTTAGGGAGTGAATCATCGGATGGAAGATCTTCCTCTCTGTCTCTCCTCTCTGTATATCCACCTTTCCAATAAAAATATAATAAAAATAAATTGTTGGAAAATTAATAGTCCTCTTAACTATTGCTAGAACTAATTTTATGATGGAATCTATAAAAATGTAGAATTTATCAAGAACAAGCATAACTATCTGAATATTAAATTAGAAGTATAAAATAAAACTGAATAAACATGTATGTTATAAAATAATAGTAAAGGTCCTGGAGTCCTATAAAAAAACACATAGTATTTAGCCTTTGCTTGCTTTTCCCTTATTTGTAACTCCAGCATGAGCTTCTGGCCCACAGATATGAAAAGGAAGAATCCACTGTGCAGTAAAGTAGATTGGAAAAGAAGAGAATTAACAGGAAAGCGACCACAGAATAACAAAAGGGAGACATCCTGCCATGTCTAACCACCTTTATGATTCAGCGAGCAGCTAACCTGTGACCCATCGAACGGCAATAAGCATCTCAGCAATTGCGTGCTCCCTTTACAGCAGGTGTATAACGGCGTTTACAATAACACGGACTTACAGGAAAGGTTATTATGTCCAGAACATTCTAAAGTATCAAAGAATGACTTTTATGAAAATATTTCCATAAAATATAGCAAAAATGAAGGATGTGGAAATTTAAAAACTGTTACTGGGAAAATTTACAGTTGAAATTATATTCATTTCCAATAAAGCTATTTCTATTGAATTTGTGTTTTCCTTAATTATGCTAAAAAAAACAGGTTAGGCATATTTATCCAGGTTTAGAGTTTTCCTCCTTGTGGTCTGTGGATAAATGGTACAAGCATTCTCAGACAAGTTGTCAGAAGTACTAATCCCAGGGCCTGGCATGGTGGCTGAGTGGTTAATGCTGCTGATTGCATTTCCAGCATTGCATATGAGTGTTCGTTTGTGTCCCAGATGCTCTACTTGTAATCCAGCTCCCTCCTGGTGGCCTGGGAAATCAGTAGAGTATTGGGCAAGTTTCTGGGCCCTGCTACTCATAGGGGAGATGCAAGGGAAGCCCTTGACTGTATGCTGGCCCGGCTTTGGCCATTGCAACCATTTGGGGAATAGATCAGTAAATGACAGATTTTTATCTTTCTGTCTCTCTTCCTCTATAATATGACTTTCAGTTAACAAATAAATATTTTAGAAACACAGAATTTTATTTCTGATTCACATATCTATTAATCACAATCTTAATGTCTACTTTAAAATTTATTTTATTTGGAAGGCTTAGTTTCACAGAGAGGGAAGGTTAAAGAGAGATCTTCCATTTGCTGGTTCGCTTCTCAATGACTTCAAAGGCTGGGGCTGGGCCAGGTGGAAGCCAGGAGCCAAGTGCTTCTTCCAGAACTCCCATACGAGTGCAGAGTTAAAGCACTTGGGCCATCCTCTGCTGCTTGCCTGGGCACATCAGCAGGAAGCTGGATCAGAAGTGGAGCAGCCAGACTTGAACAGGTGCCCACACGGAATGGCAGCATTGAAGTGAAGCAGCTTTACCTATTACATCACAATGCCAGACCCTACACTCGCCTAAATTTTACCAGGATTTCCCCATGAATTTTGGAACATATTAAAGTTTTAGAAGAATTGGTTTAGAGAATATTAAAGACTCCACTACAGAGAAAAAAATATATTTTTTAAACGGGTCACACAAGTTGAGTGTAATGAGTTGAATACTTCCTGAAATGTCAAGTGCTGGACCGACTTTAAATAGTATACAAAATGCTTTGATAAACAAATCAGAGTGTAGAATAAAGTTCAAATGTCCAAATCTTGCCAGGGCACACATTCTGGTACACAGAAATAACACTATAAAACTGCTGTGTTGGAAATACCTTCCACAGAAAGCAAATCATAATATGCATCCTGAATTCAGTCGGGTCAAACATCTGCCAAAATGAAACAAAACACATTGAACCAACACTCTCCAGAAAACTGAAGTAGGACATTCACATTTCTAGAATATCATTCAGTTATGGAACACAGACACTTGTGAACTCCTGATGGGGAGAATAACCAAAGGAAGTGAGATTCATGATCAAAATATTAGAATACATCAAATAATTTAAAGTAGCTATTATAGCCTGCTCAAAGAAGTAAAAGCAGACACACTTAAAGTGGAGTTGAAACTGCTCAAGCTCTGTTGAAAGTTACAAAGAAGAATAAAATGACTATTTTAGAGCTGAAAAACACAATAATTGAAATAAATGAATCACCTAATAGGCTCCTGGTAGAGTAGTCATTACTGGGATGATAAACTGATCTTGAATACAGACAAGTAAACCAATCACTTTGAACCACAGAACAAAAGCAAATCTTAGGAATTAACAATCCTCAATGAGTTATTAGACAATATCAGAATCCAAAAAGAATTACACTATGGTGGAATTTTATTACAGAAAAAAAATGTTAAATCTTCCTAAATTTTATGAAAAAAAAGTTACAGTTTTGAGGATAAGACCAAAGAAAATTACATTCAGAAACCTCATAATCAAAATGTTGGGAAAAAATGATAAATATTTGAAATGATAAGATTTGGATGCAAACTACACATTCCCCAGTGCCTATAAAACTGTACTACATAATACAATGTAAGCAACAATAAAAAAAAAAAGATAACATTCTAAAATACTGAAGGGAAAGAACTGTCAATCAGGAATTCTATATACACTGAAAATACTTTTCAGTAAGAAATGGGAAGACATTCTCAGATGAAAAACACTAAAATATATTCTCACTAGTATTCCTGTTGTAGAAGAAATGCTGACGAGATTGGTTCTTCATCAAGCAGAGATGTGATACTGGAAGTAACTCAAGTTTACCAAGAAAGAGAAACTTGGGAAGTCCAGATTTTGGAGGCAGACATTGTGTGGAAGCAGGTTAAAATGCTGATTACTATAGGAAAACCCATACAGGTGCTGTTTTTTGTTCATGCTGTTTTACTAATGATGCGGTTCCCTTTCAACGGCCTGGGAAAATGGAATAACTTGGCCCAAGCGCTCGGGTCCTTGCACCCAGGTGGGAGGCCAGATGAAGTTGCTAGCTGCTGGGTTCAGCTGGCCCAGGCCTGGTCGCTGCTGGAGGAGTGATTCAGCAGATGGAAAACTGCTTTTCTCTTTCTGTCTCCTTTCTGTAACACTGTCTTTCAAATCAATAAGCAAATGCTTTAAGCAATATTTTCATAAGCTATAAGCTATGAAACGTTCTGTTAAAATACCCACATCTGTCCTTTAGTTCTTTTCAATATGTGTAATTTAAAACAAAAATTATAATTATTATCTGATGGGATTTCTCCATTGTATGCACAGGTAACTTAAAACAACTATAAAATAAGAAGTAGGGTCAAGAAATTACATGGTTGGAAGATTTCTACATTCCACATGAAGTGATGAAACACTAATAAGCGAAATATTATGCAAAATGTGAAAACTGTAAGTCAAATCTCTGGAACAAGCACTAAAACGTGTTGAAAGACAAATAATGAAAAATGAAATGGATTTAGGAAAAAAGGTCAAATGTTCTCAATGAAGCCAAGAAAAGGGAACAGATGGATGAAAAGAGTTGACCAAAAATACACTTTTCCTATTTTTTTTTTTTAGTATTTGCACTGCAGCTTTTTCTCCTCAGTATGGGACAGATGAGAGCTGTCCTCCCACATATATCGTTATTTACTGAGCAGCAATTTCCTTTACCCCAGGATGCTTCTGGCAGCTTCCCCCAAAGCCCCTTTAGAGAAAAAAGGGAAAGAATTTGCAACACCAAACTCGTTCCACATAGATACCCTCTGCTCTGCAAAGTGGTGTCATGCTGGTTTCTTATTCAAACTCCACAGTCTTTAAAATTGAGCAAGAAATATTACTGCTGTTTTCGAAATGAGTAAACTGAGATTTAGATAAATTAAAAGCATAACCCAAAGGGGTATTCAATTAAGTAACTAAAAAGGAATAAAATAATACTTTCTTCCATCATCCCACCCTGTATGACACACACAGCAAATTCACTTTATCTACCAAATGTGTAGTTTATGTGGATGAATGAATACAATGTTGTTTCTGCCAAGGAACTCTTGTTTTGGAGGTTCTTCTCCCATTCAGCCCAACTTGCTGACAGGCTCCTGTACCCAACTCCTTTCTAAGGTGGGTCCTTTCTGGAAACTGGTCACCAAGAGAGCTTAGCAGAGCTTGGGCCAACATTCAGAAATGTTCCCTTTTCCAAATGTCAGGTCAGTGAACAGGAATTTATATGCCGCAACATGCCTGGGTAATACGGCACAGGAAAGAAGTGCCGGAGAAAGAGGATTTGTTACAAAATCAGAGAAATAACCAGCATTGTGCCAGCCTTTGTAACATCAAAGTTGCTCTTACTGTGTTGATGGTTCTTCTGTTTGTAAGGGAGAATAAATAATGACACTGTTTTTAAACAAAATGGCATGAGTTGCTAAAAGTGAAAATTTTACATTAAAAAAATCCTTTTTGGTGTATAGCTCTAAGCAACGGTAAAGTACAGCTTCCTGGAGCCTTCGTCATAATGAAAACAACAAAAGCTCCTCCCCCAAACCTCTCTTCCGCTGTCACATTCAGTCACACACCCTCCTCACCTGCTTCCACCTGCCCAGAGGTCATCTGAACACAGCAATGAGTTATTTTATTCAGCATACATGTGTCAGCAGCTCATTCCTCTTTATGGCAAGGCAGCAATCCATTGTGTGGATACCTCACACTTTGTTGGTCTACTCATTCACTGGCATGTGTGTTCTTTCTGTTAGCAATGACCAACCATAATTTTAAACATTCATGCCATTTTTTGGGGGGAAATTGTGTGAAAACTCTCTGCTTTCTTATCTGTACAATAATATACATGATTGGAATTGCTGGGTCATATAGCAGGTTTTAAAGCAAGTGATATTGAATAATAGAAAGTTAATTTTTCCAGAGAGAAAAAAAAGTAAAGAAACTATAGACAAAATTAAATAAAAGGTTGACTAGAGTATTCATATATTTGGGTATTTCACAAATATGCTAATAACAAGAGATAGTACATTTTCTGGCAAAACATACATAAATTGTATGAAATGCTATAAAAGTAAACATTAATTAGTAGAATTTAACCTTATAGTTGCTAATAAAAATTGCCTTTGGGATTTCATAAAATCTGCATGATTGTGTAATGATGTTTTCTCTTTCTGATAGGTCTGTGGCTGAAACAGACATAGTAATTTATACAGTACTTGATAAATATCAGAACACTGAATGAAAATCAGTTAACCCAACCTGCATATATTATGAATGAAACAGTGTTACACAATAGCCTCACGTTAGAAATGAACTGTAAATGCTCTAGAAACATATACTATAAATGATTCAGTGATAAGTATTGTATTCTTGAATCGTCTTAAAGTTGTCTGCGGGTATTGCCTATAAAAGATGCCATATTGCTAAATAACATAACTCTTCTAATATGTGGAGTGATTCTTTGCATTTGTCCACATAATGAAACAGATAATAAAATCTGGAATAAAGCTAGCTTTTTTTTTGTTCCAAGTGTATTGCATTTTTAATGCATGTTTCCAAACTATCGCCTGAATCATGGAGAGCTCTGAGAGAATCACACAGCTCTTCTGTCTTCACTGATCCAAATACCAAGCATGAAAACCTCGTCAGTGACAAACAGCCATGGCGTCAGTGGTGAACTTGTCAGAATGTGCAGTCTCAAGCCTCTTCTCCCCGCAAGATCCACCAAATCAGAATCTGTATTAGTCCTAAGACTCCTAGGTGATCCATCACACTTTGACGTTTGACAAGTTCTTAGCATGCTTTATTGAATGATTTAATTTTTTACAAATCAACAATATCTAAACATTAGTACCGTGTAAGGATTTTTCCACATTTCCTTTGACAGGCTCAAGACTGCAGCATGTAATAACAATGCTGATAGAAAAGATTTCACATTTATATTCACAGTTTATAATTTATAGATCAAGATCGGAGTTTGCTTCTTGGAACTCCTGGATTAAATTATTGGTCATGTTAATTGTTATCAAGCACAAAATGATAGCGAAAATATCTAATGCATCAGAAAGTAACAGGTAAATACTTTTAATTTACAATGTTCCAAAACTTTCTGGAAACTGTTAATCATAGAAATAAAAATGTTGCTTTAAAGAATCTGTGTTTCCCAGAAATACCACTAATTCTGCTGAAAGATAGCAAAGTAATTTACTGGAGACCTTGACTGTAACTCCACCTGCCCTGGTGGACAACTTCTAATAAAGGAAATAAGTGTGTTAGTGACAGCTTTCCAGCAATCTCAACCACAAATACATTCAGGAGTCTGCAGCCAGCAGGAGAGGTGCAGAGCGTGATAGCCCAGTCTAAGTTATCAAGCCCCCATGTAGAGGGACCCGAGTGTGTCTGTGAGCCCTGGTGAGCCAAGGACCATGGTCACCTCTGGACCACCGACAGCCCTTGGGGATGGTCAGCCCAGGGTGTGGTAAAGCATGGCTTATGCTGAGCCCTGGTCTGCAGACAGCCCTTGGGCATGGTCAGCCCAGGGTGTGGTCAAGCATGGCTTATGCTGAGCCCTGGTCCTCAGTCAACCCTGGGCTGCGGTCATCCTGGGCCTTGTACCTGTCCTCCTCTGTACTAGTAAGGCTTTTCTTGTTAACTCTCCAGTCACATACGTATGTGTCTACTTTTACTAATTTGCTTATATGGCTCATTTTGAAACTTTGGGGAAATTGCAATTTGAATGATACTTGCAGCAGCAAAACATGATAATAGCTTTCTAACTACATCAAACATATGAAACCAAGGGGATTTTTAAAAATTAGAAAAGTAAGCCATTGGTATCACCAATGGCATTTATATAAACTTATTTTTTTTAACAAAGTTTATCATGTATTAATGCAAAAGATGTTCATTTTGTACTCCTATATACTATGATGCTAATTTATCAAAAATGACAATAAGAATTTATGCGGAGTGCTTGCCTTCATTTATTGCTGTTCTTGCTAAATGTGTAATGCTAACTTACTTTGCTGCTTTGGTCCTCCATCTCTATGAAAGATTTAAGACATTCAGAAACATGACTATCTCCAAGTTTCTCCTCTTGGTATTTAGATAGTATTTGGATTTCGAAAGAGAATCACATTTGCAAGCTAGAAGTAACTTTAAATTCTGAAATGAAAGAAAAAGAGCTGTTGATATGTTCGACATGTACTTTTATTGTGATAACAGCACAACAAATACAATCCCATAACAAGACTATTGCCATAATACTGACCACATTCCTTGGCAAGTTGCTTATAATTTACATATATATATATATTTATCTGGAGTTTCTTAAATACTATCATAAGATACACCATTAAACACAAATGCGAAGGGTATACCAGTTGCAGACAGGATGTGCTTTGTTACTGCTTTCCTGCTGTGTGGATGAAATGACTCAGAGTTCCTCAAAGTCGTGTCCACTCGTGTTCATTGTTTCGGGGTGCATGACTCGCCCCATGAACAGGATGGTGCCTGCAACAAGATGTGAACAGAAGAGAGGACCATTCAGCTCCCTCTGTGCTTCCTATTAGCAGTGCTGTAAAATGAAGCTTTAAATTTCATTTATCAATACTTATGATTCATATAACACTTTTTTCAAAAAAGCATTTGAATGTTCAACCAAGGATATAAACTGTGGTTGACTGCACATTTTGCCTGCTGGGAACAGCAGCTCTCTGTGTATTAGTTCATGTTCTTTGTGTATTGATCTATAATGGGATTCCTGGTTCATTTGGCAGATCTATATAGCAGATGAGTAAATTAAAAAATATATACAGTTATTCAACTATTTTTAAAAGACCGAAATTCTATTCTTTTACAACAAAATGGCTGGAACAAGAGGCTATCAGGTTGAGTGAAATAACCCAAACACAGAACAACAAGTATTGTCTATTCTTCCTTATACAGGGCAGATAAAATTAACCTGTGAGTACCAGTTTTTACTGTAATTACAGTGCTTTATTAAACTTTTTAAAATATCTGCCATACATATTAATATTGTATCCTGCCATTATTTCAACGATTTTATAACTTCTAAAATGTCTTCGTATGAGTAAAGTTGAGAATAATATTAACAGCTATTCATTTGTAGTCCTTGCCCATTGTCCCTTTCTATTTGTCAACTCTTTAGTCAAACTATGAAGCCTGTGGCTATAACATAAACTTAAATAGTGTTATCTCAAAGTATAATAAATAAAATAGTTTTTGAGGAAGGCTTTGAACATTAGAAATTATTTGATACACAGTAAAAAAAAAAAAAGGCTTCAAATTAAAGCAGAAGATTTCTTGCTGGTTCATTTTGAAAAAAAAAAAAAAAGTTCCATTCTTAAAACAGACTTACCAGCTCTCCTGTTTCTGATCAGAAAGAAGAATGGATGGTCCACAATCACCTGGGGGTACAGCACGGCCATCCGGCTGATGGCGATCATTCCTGCAGAGAGAGGAAGCACGTCTGAGTGTACACAGGCACTCGCGAGCACCTGTTCAAAGGCAGCTCTGTCACCACAATGGAAAAGCAACGGGCCACAGACGACAGACCTGAGGGAAACTTGTAAGAGCACCAACATTTTCACTTTCTGTTTTGAAAACAGAAGAACCAACACATGTCACATGCAATTACTCCTTCCATTCCACCAAAATAATAGGATAATTTATTCTTCCTGTTAGCAAAACGTTATTTTGTCTCTGATATACACAGGTGCTGTTCTTGAAATGTCCTTTGAGGAAAGGGTAGGGAAAGAAAAAAAAGACCCCCAAAATAGAAAAAAATGAAGATAATTCATATTATTTACATTCTTATTTCTTTTGTCTGAAATGGTTACTTTTATGCAGCAAGGCTCCAGCAGCCAACTGTGAGGAGTCAGGACAGACATGATTAAAGAGAAGCAGCAGTGAGAGGGGCAGTGGCTTCCTCCAGCTAGAAGACTGCATTTCCCTGTGATCCTCATTATGAGTAGTGGTTGTATGTGTGATACAGCATGCTTTTCAGGAAAAAGTCAAGACTGATTTTTGCCAAAAATTAAGCTTTCATATTCTAAGATGGCTGCTCTAATTTAACCCTGAAAATAACTGCTGTGATCAGTAAATTAAAAATATATATATATGTTCACATATAATCTAGTAATTTTTTAGAGGGATTGAGTAGAGCATCCTATTGAAATGTGAAGTTAGTTACTGAACATGAAATTGATATAAATTCAACCCCACTCCAAAAATAAGGGAGAGAAAAGGCACGGGATATGCATGTATTAGCTAACTAGGGGAGCAGCATCATGCATACTGGACATGTGATTTCTAGCAAATTTTAAGTTATTTATTTAACCATTGCTCATTAAAAGCACTTAAAATTATTTTGGATTCTGTTACATGCTCTCATTATGTATGGGTTTTCCTTTTTAAGTTGAAAGTGTTCACCTGCAAAACTAAAAACCAACCTCCACAAGCAATTAGATGGGAAGAAAAATGCTTAAGTGGGTACCAGAGAAATATTTTAAATATTTAAGCAGGCAGCACAGCAGGACAATCTATTTATCCATTGCTGCCAGGGTGTCCAGTCTCTCATTAGGGAGCCAGCTACCCCAGGGGTTACTCGGTAGAGGGGCCCTGCAGCACTCACTTCCCTGACCCTAAATTGGAGCTGACTCTGGCTTCACTTGATTCTGAGAAGGAACCCTCCCCCAATCCAGGATGGCTTCGAAAACACAAATCCAGACAGATGAGATGAGAAAATTTTAGCAAACAACATTTTGAATACCTGAGGCGGCAGCAGCCTCCGAGCCTTCTTCATTAACCTCTATGAAGGATTTGTGAATTGCCTTGGAAAGGAAAAGTTCTTTATTATCTGCAAAAACAAAGAGAGAGGAGAGAAAGAAGCAGAAGCATCTTCTTCATATAAGAGACAGAGAAACAGGGCACCCTTTTGGTAAGCAGGCCTCAGAGATAAGAGGAACTAAGATATTGATATAATAGATAATGTCACAAGATTTAATTTGATAGGATATACCATTTTGTGATTGGTAACATGCCTTAACTGTATATTTTCTTCTTAATTTTATTGGTCATTCCCACTGGTAATATTTTTTGTCTTTAATTGTGACTCCAAATTAATTCATAACTCAAGATTAAAAAAAAGTCTTACATATTGCCCTCTAACTGCGATCTAAAAATACAGAATGAAAACAAGCAAAAATCCAGATATAACCAGAATAACAAAAACGCATTTTAACCTAATCTCTAATTGAGACTACGTGAATAGTTGTCACACACAAACAACTGGGGTCATTACAGTAGCTGAGTAGGCTAATCCTTTGTCTGCAGCCCCAGCATCCCATATGTGCACTGATTCATGTCCTGGCTGCTCCACTTCTAATCCAACTCCCGGCTTGTGTCCTGGTAAAGCAGCAGAGGATGGTCCAAAGCCTGGGAACTCTGCACCCGAGTCTGAGACCCAGAGAAAGCTCCTGGTCTCAGCTTCAGCCCAGCCTAGTTCTGGCCATTGCAGCCATTTGCAGAGTGAGCCAGCAGATGGAAGATGTCAAGCAACAACAACAACAAAAATAAACAGTTGATTTCTAGGTTGTAGAAAAGTAAAGAAAGTTACTTTCTATTCCAATTAACTGGTTTATGCAGGGATTCAGAAATGTGTTACCCTGGAATGAGAATGAGAGGAAATAACATATGTTAAGTATTTTCAGATTCTTTCATTTATTTGAAAAGGAGAGAAAGAGAGAGAGGAAGGGAGGGAGAAAGACAATGAGAATTCTCCCATCAATACTTCACTCCCCAAATGCCTGCTACAGTTGGGATTGGGCAAACTAAAACCAAGAGTCAGGAAGTCAGCCCTGGCCTTCCACGGGAATGACAGGGACTCAGTTCCCTGAGCCAGCACGGGACTTCCATAGGACGTGGAGCCAGGACACAGACCCAGATCCTCTGACATGGCACATGCACGCCCAAGTGAAGGCGTAACTAAACAACCTGCTCCAAATCATGCAGGTGTTAGACACCATCAGATCTCCGTCGGCCAGGCTTCCTCCCTTGGGTTAAACATCCTCTTCTCTACTTTTGTGACTGTAAATCAACCTCTTACTATTGAGGAAGTGGTGCAGCTGGTTATATAGGTTCCTGAACACAAGACTCAGATCATTCGTCTCCCCCTAAGAAAATAACCTCTTGATACTCAGTCTTGTCTGAAGATTTGTTTTTCCAGGGACCCCAAGCCCTGAGCAAAGAGTAACTCTACCACCTGACTACCATCATGAAGATTTCCAAAAGAGCATGATACTGCTGACCATCAAAGGACGGGCATAAGCATAGACCAAAGACATGACTTCTCAATCCCACCCTTAATTTGAATGTCCCTTTACTCTAGCCCAGTGAAGAGCCCAGGAAGTAGGCCCCATCTGCCCAGCTCCTTGCTCTTCACTTTGCAATAAACACGCACTTTCTTCTACCATGTTCAAGCCAATGACGGAGTTGCTGCAAGCAAAGGCAGGCTTTGAGAATTCTGCATCAAGGAGAAGTATTCCTGAGCTGTTTTTCATCCCAGGCGAGTTTTCAGTTAATGAGTGGTATGGTCTGAATTGTGTACTCTCCTGCTCCCAAGTTGTACGTGGAAGTTCTACCCTTAGCACTTGACAATGTGGAGTGGAGATGCGTGTTTACTTCCATGTCCCAGATGGAAACAACAGCATCTGATTCTTCTTGACGTTAGCTTCCCAGTAGTTCAGACCCTGAGAAGCAGTAAGCAAGGCTCAGGTAGCTAAGACTGCCACACACATGGCAGACCTGGAAAAAAAATCTCCCCTCCCAGTTTTCACCTACAGTCATGGGCATTTGACGAGTGAAGGAGCAGTTAGGATCACTCCCAAATCAATAATAAAAATAATTTAAATGTGTTTGGAGGTAAGACTTAAGATTAAGTCACTAGGGTGGGTCTTAATCCAATGTGAGTAGTGTCTTACAACAGGAAATTGGAATATAGGCACTGGTATTGAGGAAAGATCATATGAAGCATTTAATTCTATCTGCCAACCTAGCTGCGCCATGGTGCCCAGATATTTGGTCAAACATTATTCTGGATATTTTTGTGAAAGTTCTTTTGCATGGCATTAATATTTAAGCAAGTTAATTTTTAGTACAGCAGATAACTCTCCCAAGGTGAGACAGCTGCATCCAGCATACTAAAGGTCTTACAAGATAAAACTGGCTGCCCAAGAGCAAGAAGAAAATCTGTCAGCCAGTCGCCCTTGGACTTGAAACGTAATGCACCCCTGGGTCTTTAGTTTGCAGATGCTATATTTCCAAAGCCTCAACAGATCTTTAAAATATCTTTCTCTGTCTCTGCCTCATTCTCATGCTCTCTCCCTCTGCACACATGTTCACACACATAGATATAGTACACACACACACACTCACACACACAGATACACACAGATAGCATGTACATACAGATATGCACAGACTGCTGGTTCTATCACTAACACACCATGTAAAGATAGAGGGCGCATACGGCCATTGCCTGCCAGGAGGAAGGCCACAGAAAACATTAAGCCTGCCGAAATCTTTATCTTGGGCTTCTGGCCTCTCAAACTGTATGGAAATAAATTTCTGGTTTTCAAATCACTCAGGCTTTAGCAACTTATAAAATGGTTTGCAGAATTGAGTTTTCTCAGATGCCCTAAATATTTTTTAAGCACAAGAAAGCAAAATTACTCAAGATTATAAGCTTCCTTTTGTTCCCCTCTCAATTCCAGGAGCTCTAATGAAAATTTAAGATAAATAATTTTGTTGCTGGTGCCCAGCACCATTCAGTAAGGGCACAATGGGGTTTCCCAATAGAGTGTTGAGTCTGACTTTGAAAGTAACCAAATCTTACTCACTACATATATTTTCCCTGCAAGTTTTCCAAAACATATAATTATGCACAAGCAATTATATTCAAAAACAGCCTGGGTACACCTGTTACACAGCACCTGGCAATTCTGTGTAACTCCCAACAAAACTAATAACAATATCTTTGAATACACTAAGATCTCTCTTTTTTAAAGATACCTTTAACTTGGATGTTACTTCATCATATCACATTTGGCTTTAAAATATAAACATCACATTATTACATAGTGCATCTTAAATATTTCCTTCTAGGATGCCTTTGATGACTAGAAGAAAAAATAAAAGGCAATGAAATTTTTACATTTAGCAGTTAAGTATAATTAGCTCTCTGAAGTCTGAAAGAGCATTTTGTTGTCATTTTTGTTTGAACAAAAGGAAAACTAGAAATCATGCTAAGTGTCCAAGTCCATTTAGCTGGAAGACAAGCACATGAATTTCCAAACTGTAAATCATATTAACCATTTAGTAGCTAAGTGGTGCTGTATTGTTTCAGAATCTGCTGTCTCCTTTGGTCTGCCCTTACTAAAGGAAGGATCACTGTCCTGCCCATAAGGATAAACACACAGGACATATTTCCTAAGGGATAATGAGCACTCAGTCTTTCAGCCAAGCCCTGCCTGAGTATTCTGAGGATATTCCCCATGAAGAAGACACCAGGGGGCCATTTCAGCAACATCTGGGGAACTTCCCACAGTCTCCTGGCTACACGAGGCTCCTCAGAGTATCCCTCCACTGTCTACGGGCAGACAGAGAATATCTGCTGGTTCACTTTCCGAATACCCACAACAACCCAACAACCGGGGCATACTGAAGCTGAAGGCATCTCCCACAAGGGGGCAGAGACTCATGCCCTGGAGCCAGCACCTGCTGCCTCCCAGGAGGAGTTAGCAGAAAACTGAATGGGCAGCAGCAGTGCCAGGGAGGAACTGGAAGAGTGCCAAGCGTGGTTTGCTCCAGTCCTCTATCGCTGGCCTTTTCCTAAAATGTTGTAACCTCCTAGAGCCACATGACTTCCTGTAGGCTCTCACTCACCCCAATAAAATGATGGTAGTGGTTGTGGCAGGGTACTCAAGGTGCTTGACCGAGATGATCAAAAGAACAAGGATACTGGGAGGTCTCTCACAGTTTCAGTTATTTCAAACATAACGAAGTGAACAACGCTTCCAACAAGATTTATGGAGAAACGGAGAATGATTGTCCAGACAGGTGATACGAACAAAAAGGAGAGGAAATCTAAAGATGATTTCGAGGATGGGAACACACACACCAGCAAACTAGGTACAATTTTATGCAAATAAAACCTAATTGCATTTATTACAAACAATTTGTTTGCTATGTACTATATCCTTCATCTGGTAAGTTTTGACAAACATGTAAATCTATGAACTCATTTCTGCAAATACAAAATGTTTCCAATTCTCCCAAGATTCTTGCTTCTTCGCAGATAATTTTGACAATGAGCAGATTAGCCATGAACTGGAATATTTTACAGAAATGTATAAATGACAAAATGGAGTGAAGGAAGAAATGAATTATCTGTATAAGCCAGTAACCGCTAAAATAATTGAATCAGTAAGCAAAAGCTTTCTCCTCTCTTTAAAGTTAAAAAGCTCAAGCCTAGATAATTTTTCTAAGGGATTCTGACCAAATCTTCCATGAACAGACAGGATTAGCTATCAGAAAACTATTCTAGACACTAAAGTGAATAAAAGCTCTCCAACTTCTGTGGGAAGTCACACCCTGCTATCAGAAATGAACAAGGGCCATGTAAGAAAAGAAAATCCTAGGTCACGCTCAGCTATTAATGTGCAGATAAAAGCTCTTTTAAAATCAGAATATTAAATCCAGTAGCATATGCAGATCATTCTTAAGACGAGTTTCACATCACACATCTTGACACAAAAACAGAGAACTGTTCTCCCAACCGTCTTCAGTTCATATTAAGATTCCTCCGGGATAATTGGATCAAGGTACAAAGCAGATTGTAACTGCCTCTTAAAACTCCTCATTTTTTCATGTCCCACTTGAATTTCAGTACATTTGAGGAAGCATGTGTGCCTGCTTGGTATACATCCTGAGCATCCCATGAGGATGCCCTGCTTCACCACTCAGCTTGCTCTACCCTTGGGCTGAAGTAGCCTGAACACACCACACCATGACCTACCCTGTGTTTATCATGTCTGTGCCTTGTTCCACTCCCCTCCCCCAGAGCCTCTTACCCTTTTGTACGGTGAGATAGCAGATCTACTTAGATGCCCAGCTTCCAGCCCTAGGACCTATGTGGCTTCCTTTTCTCTCCTCTAATTCTTAAATTGGAAAAGCAGATCTGACAGTTCTTTCCTACCGAAATCAGAGTGATTATAAGAAGCTCCATGGCATCTCTTGTGCACCATCGTCTCTTCCTGAACTGCCAACTTCCTCCAGGTCAGAGTGTGTCCTTCCTTGGGATTCTTACACAGCTGGGCCTACTAAACTAAGCTAAGTAGAAGCGGTTTCTTCACAATGTGCAGCTGTTTAGTATTAAACCCAGGACACAACAATCAATGGGATTCAAGTGGAAGCAGTTAGTGTATTGTTATTTTGTGTACTTCGAAAGACACTACAGCAAAGCCTGCTCATAATTAGGGTTATAAAGTTTATTCTTCTAGGATATAAAATGTGACACTAATCTGAAGCAGGTGTTCTAAGAAAATTGAGAACAGCAACAAAAAGAGGAAAAGTCAAAATGCGACATATGCAACTAAAACATTTAAAAATCGGATCTGGAGACGGACATTTAGCTTAGCAGTGATGGCACCTCTAGCCCATGTTAGGGTGTGTGGATGCCATCTCCAGCTCATGCACACAGCCCTGGGTGCCACTGGTGATGGATCAGCAATCTGGTCCCTGCCTCCCAGGGAGGATTCCTGGACTGTGTTCCCCAACCCGGCCATAGCAAGGATGTGAACATTCTGTCTTATCTTTTACTGTGCCTCTCTCAATTAAATATATTTTTAAAGACTGGATCTAGTACAATAGCAAAGAGAATAGGATTTGGAGGCCCATATCACTGTATCTATTTTAAAGAAAACAAGACAAAGCTGGGAAGCAGTGTTTGAAATCTCAGTCTAAGTGTTACACAATTCAAAGCAAACCCGTGCAGACATAAACAAAAGCTCACAACATTTAACCTTTTATTTTTGTGTTTTTTTTCTTATGGAACAAACTCCAAGCCTTATGGGAAAATAAAATATATTTTGAAAAATCATTAGGAAAGTGTGTGTCCACAGCCTCCAAATCCTAAAAGTAAACCAGTTCCCAGAGAGCTGTCAGAATATTGCCAACATTGTGCGGCCCTTCCCGTGCCCTCATCCCGGCAACCTCAGGCCAACACAGGCCAGCTTCCTATGATGCTGCTTGCCTCTCCACACCCACACCTCACCTGAAGCTCAGCCACACCACCTTGCACATGGCCAGGCACCTGCTATACTTTTCAAACATTTGATAAACAGGAACAAAATGTGAGGGGGTATTCAGCAGGCTTACACTGCAGAACTCATCTTACTGGTTAGAGAAAAGTTGGCATTCCTTTCACTAAATCAAAGGCAAACAGAGTTTTAAAAGACATCTCTTCAGAAGCTCCAAGAAGCGTTCTCCTGGCTATGGCCGACACTGCTGCCAAATGGCCAGTGCCTCTGGGCAGCACGGAGCCTGGCTTTCCAGAGTGAATGAAATGGGAACGGAGCCAGTAGGAGCTGAGTTCCCAAGAGAAGAAAGCAAGAATTCAATCTCTTCCAGAGAAAGCAGAGCATATCAGAGCTAAATGCATTTCGAGAGCCCTTCCCATCTGCGACATTGGGCATCAAAATCCCAACGACCTGAGAGTACCAGAACATTGGCAGAATGGCTGCTGTGCCCTGGAGGGCTCTGTGGCACTATTCTCACACAGTTAACTTTAGCAGGTTTCTGCGTCACCAAGGGCATGCTTAAAATAACAAAATGAACACAGCACCACAACTGAACCCTAGAATACCAAAAGCTTCTCTGTGTCTTAATTGCTACAATATTTTTAGCTTTAATGCCACCCACAAAATCTAAAAGGCTTCCTAAAGGCCACAAAAGGCTTCCTAAAATTTGAATTGTTTCAAAGTAGGAATGGTGTTGGTTTGCTTGTCAGATTAGATTATGTTACAGAATTTGCAGGCAGAAATTTGTTTTCCCATTCTTCCACTCATGTAGTAAACCAAACAGAAGATGTGTTGGGTATACTGTGGGGGAACCAAACAACTCCCTCCTAAATAACAGAAGGCAAATATTACCTAAAAGGAGAACAGGCAAATAACAAATAGCCACAGTTTATGTCAGGACGGAAAAGAAAGGAAGATGGTATGCCAGTGGGGGAGGGAGAGCTGCTCCCCGAGGTGTTTGGAAGGCACAGGGAGAAGACACACTTGAGATGAAAGGACCACAACAGACCAGGCCAAGGGAGGACAGGAGGGCAGGGTGTGGCAGAGGTGGACACAAACTGGGCCTGGACAAGGACACAAAGAGGTTGTGGATTGTATTATGGATCACAGGAGGGCTGGAAGGCATGAGAACTGCCCCCTCCCGCTCCCTCATGTCAGGCAGGAAACTGTGCCATCTACTTACCCACTCTACATCTGACCCCAACCCCATGCTGCATGCTGAGACACATCAGATCTGACACACTGAGGAGCTTGGAGCTCAGAAAAAAGTGCGTCCACCAACACTTTAAGGCACCTGTGGAAGCTGTGGCACAGATGTGTTCATGTGCAAAGTGCTACCACACTCCAGGGAAGGGAAAGTCAGCCATGTGAGAGACCAGTCATGTTAGGGAAGCTCTTAGCACTGGTGACCTTTGGGCCAGTTCCTGACATTGAGGGGAGGAAGCAAAGAGGCCAAGGGGCAAGGGTATCCTAACAGAAGGATTTGATTTGCAAAGTGAGCATCTTCCCACTAAAGCGTGGGCTATGAGGGGGTAGGACAGAATGTGGGTTGTGCATATTCTTAACTGGTCATAATAGTAGAAGGCATGGGCTTGTCATCCAGAAGAGAAAGGAAGTAACTGCTTTTGTCTTCAGAAACACCCATGGCAGCAGCTGTGAAGGGTGAATCGGATGAGCACACAGCCAGGAAAAGGACGATCAAGTTTGTTAGATGTTGCCCAGCTTACAGCACCAAGGAGACAGAGAAAAAACAAGAGCAATACATGAGTGAATCCAACACAAGTCCGTGTAGCACCTGATGCTGACCTGCCCGGTAGCTTCGCTGTGTCTTATTTCCTGACTTTAGTGGCTCATTTCTTCAAGCTTGCACTTCCTACTGAAAGATTTAGCTCTCTTTCTCCTTCCCCCTACTCCTTCTGGGAGGGGTATCTAATAACCCAAATGCTGACATCATTATTTCCATTACAACATAGCCCTAACTGCACTGGGATCCATGATGCAACCAGATGAGCACTTAAAGCCCGAAAAGAGAACATTTCTCCCCACGAGTTCCCATCACGTTTACTGCATAAACATTCCCCGTGTTAACACCATTCACTGTCAGAAGCAATGGGCATCAAGTTGGGATTTAAAAAGACAATAAAAGCTGAGCATTATTTCTTCTGGAGTGGATGTCGACTAGAAAGCACAGTATACCTTGAAGAAATTCTTCAGACTCACGCTTGGGCCAGGGGAGTGAATTCCAGCCGGAGAGCTGTGCATCTGACAGAGCAGTTACTGCCACTTGAAATATCCACATTCAAACTGGAATGCTTGGGTTTGATTCCGAGCCTGCTACCAACTCTGACTCCTGCTCTGGGAGGCAGCGAGTGATGGGTCAAGTACTTAGCTCCCCATGCCTCCATCAGAGAACCTGGAATGAGTTACTCACTGCTGGTCATTTGGGGAACAAGTCTGTGAAAAAGACTCTCTCAAGAATATAAATAAATGGAAATGAACAAACTGTGACAGGGGCCATTAGATGTGAAAATAACAGTGATGCAAGCTGAGATCTGGTAAGTTCCATAGGAAAAGCATGAACCATCACAAATCCAACAAGAATTCAAGTTCTGGTTGTAATTATGGTGGCTTGATGAAATAGGATATTTGAGTGGAAACTTGTTCAGAAAGTATTATGAGAGGGAAGATTTTATCAAAAATGGGAGCTGGGTTCAGAGAGTATGCACAGTGTGGCTGGAGCACAAATCCTACATAAGCAATCCCCCAGAGTGAAGCCTGGGAGGGGGCTGGGCAGAGGGGCCATGCTGAGCAGGGAATGGATGAGACCAACCGGCTGAAATGATCCGAGAGTCAGATTTAAGATGATTAACCTTAGCAGTAGTAGATAAAACAGATTAGGTTGGAGTGAGATTGGAAACCATTTAGGAGGCTGTTGAAATAGTCTAGGGCAGCAGTAATGAGAGTCTGAAATAAGAATAGATGCCAGGGAATAAAAAATGAAAACGGACTCAAGCAGTCTTCTAAAGGATGCCAAGTCACTTTCTTTCCAGAAGCAAGAGGTGATGTAGGCTGTTGTTTTGTGCACCACTGCTAAATCACATTTGCTGTTTTTGAAGAAAGATGACATGTCTATTACATCATAGAAGAATTAGCAGTGTTGCAATAGAACCGAACTCTTGTTCTAGGGTGCTTGCAAGTTCTCTGATGAATTCTTCCATGAATGCTGCTAATTTTCCTCCTATTTTTAAGCTAGAATTTTATTTGAAAAGATAGTAAAGTTCCCAATAAGTGTGGAGTGGGGCATGAAATAAAAACTCCCATGCTCCACAGGCAACCACACACTTTCTCAGATGCCGCCCAAATGCTCGATGAGTTAAAAATGCAAACATTATTCACTGTCCACTCATTCTATTTTTTGATTATTTTCTTCATAATCTTCCTTCACAGTGTCTTCCCTTCCATGGGGATTCTCAATCCATCCCATCGAGAGTTTGTTCTAGATAACCCTAGGTGGAGAGCAGTTGGTGGTGGTGTTGGGATGTGTTTGGGTGGTTGGGTGGTGACTGAGATTGGCAAATCCTGGATTTCTTATTGAATTTTTTCATACTGTGTAAAGTGGGTCTGAAAACATACCTTCTCTCCTTCCTTCTGCCACTTTCATTTTTCAGGGAGCATTTACTGGGTGCCAAATATGTGTCAGCTCTATGCTAGGCGGGGATCGGGAATGCAACTGTGGGCAGGACACTAGAAGGACTCCTGATGTATATGTCTGGTCCGTTGTCTCTGTACATAGCCAGAGCAATTAAATATTACCTTATAAACTTTGAAAATATGTCAGAAACTGTCAGCTACCCTGACCACAGGAATTGCCTGGCACTGTAGTGCTGCCACCTCAGGCCTGGGAGGCTCTGCTTCTCACGTTGGGTACAAGAACTGCCTGGATGTTTGGGTGACATTGAGGGATTGCTAATCAAGCCAGAGTCAGGTGAAGCAAGCAGAATGTAGTTATCTACTTGGAAGATGGCCGTGACAATAAGACAGAGACTCAATTCCTCAGGAAGAGCTCTGGAGCTGTAGACTAAAGAGCACAACGGCCATGAGTACGTTTCGGATTCAGGCAGAAAGACACCAAATGCCTGTTAAATTCCCACCAGTCTTACCTATTGACAGCCCTACTGAAAGGCTCGGAGCCCCAAGAGATTGGATATGAGCCACAAAAACATTTATTCAGGGAAAACGCATCTCTCTCATGTAGGCAGCAACATTTATATCACAGACATTCAGAAAAGCTCTATTAGCACTTCAGGCTGTAAGCGCTCTAGACCAGGGCTCAAAGTTGTGATACCAACTACATCAGGATCAACTTATTGCTGGAAGCTGAGTGCTGTTGAGGAAACAGTCTGCCCAATCCTGGATCTGGGAAGGCTTTTGGATCACAGAATCCTCCCGAGAATTCCGTGAGCAATCCAAGCCCCACTCCCACCCCCTCCTTCTATGTGTACCCTGAACACACATGTGAACACGTCACGAAGGAGCCATCACTTTCCTTGAATTCAGTCTATGGGCCTTCACACTCCAGGTGCACAAGTCATGTTTTTAAGCCTCCTCTGTCAGGAAAGGAAAGCAAAATGATCTCCTTAAACAGTTCAATTATTGAGGGATCATCCATCACCTCGTGGCTCTCTAGTTCGGTAATGGACTTGATGAATTACATACCTAGAGGTACTACTGCCAGCACAACTTTTAATATATGTCTATCTTTATCTCATTAAAAGAAAAACAGCTTCTACTTACTTTTGTTTTCTACTGAAAAAAAAAACCAGAAAATTACCAATATATCTATTTTGTTAATTAAGCTTTAAGTCTTTGATGTCTTTTCTCATGGATGAATTTCTTGAGGTAAGCTATCTAAAAATACTTCCTAAAGTACTTTGTACATTCTAAACACTCTAATATTATTGACATTATATGAGTTTTATTGTGAACAACTTAGAGTATCTAAATTAATAATGCATCTGGAATTTTTTTCATTATGTAATTTACTGATGAAAGAAATATGAACACTCCAGCTAATCTCAAACCCAAAGGATACTAAAATAATCTTCAATTAATTTTTGAATTTTTAATTAAATTAATTAAACAAACTAAATCACATAATATAAGAGTCTGACAAAATTTGTTGAGGAAATGAATAAATAGGTAAATGCAAACAAAACCTCATGAATCCCCAAATCATAGAACTATAATTTTTCTATTTGAAGTATAATTTTTATATTAACCTATAATGCATATAAGTATACAGTCTGATTTTTCAAAATACATATATAGCATGTGCTCATTAAGTCATAATTATCTTTTGTCCTTGGGACATTTAAAATAAATCAGGAAAAGGTATAAATAAATTTGAAGCTGTTTTTTTCAAAACCTTTAGTTTTTTGCATTGTTTTTAGGCAGAGAGAGACTGCTTTCATTGCTGGTTACTCCCTAGATGAGCATAACAGTTCAGACTGGGTCATGAGGCTGCAGACAGGTGCAGGAAACCCCAACTAGGGCCTCCACAAAAGGTGAGGACTCACCACTGTTCTCCCCTGGGATCAGCTTTAGTGGAAAGCAAGAGGCTGAAACTAGAATCAGGTGTTGAATCCAGGCTCTCCAATGTTGACATGGCCATCTTAAAAACTAGGCTAAAAGCTTGCTCCAAAGCTGTGGCTTTTCATTGCAGACTTAGGGAACTTCTCATGTTAGTTGTTTGCTATTTGTTTTTCTTTTTCAAAGTGTTTAGTTCTGGGCCCAGCGTAGTGGCCTAGTGGCTAAAGTCCTTGCCTCACATATGCTGGGATCCCACGTGGGTGTGGGCTTGTGTCCTGGCTGCTCCACTTTCCATCCAGCTCCCTGGGAAAGCAGTGGAGGACAGGACGAAGCCTTGGGATCCTGCACCTGCATGGGATACCAGGAAGAAGCTCCTAGCTCCTGGCTTCGGATGAACTCAGCTCCAGCCATTGCTGCCATTTGAGGAGTAAACCAACAGATAGAAGATCTTTCAGTCTCTCCTTCTCTGTTTAAATCTGACTTTGCAATCAATTAAATAAATCAGAAAAGAAGGAAGGGAGGGAGGGAGGAAGGGAGAGAGAGACGGAGAGAAAGAACAAAAGAAAGAAAGAAAGAAAGAGAAAGAAAGAAAAAGAAAGAAAGAGAAAGAAAGGTTGGATGGATGGATGAATCATTCTTTTAAAGAAAAGTGTTTAGTTCTTGGGGCCAGTGGCATGGCTTAAGAGGCTAATTAACAGTTGAACACCAATATCCAATGTAAGATGTGAGTGCTGGTTTGTGTCCCAACTGCCCCACTTCTCTTCCAGCTCCCTGTTACAGCCTGGGAAAATAGCAGAAGATGGCCTTAGGCCTTTGGACCCTGCACCCACATGGGAGACCAGGAAGAAGCTCCTGGATCCTGGCTTAAAATTGGATGGGCTGAGCTTTGGCCATTGCAGCCACTTGTGGAGGGAACCAGTGGATGGAAGATCTTTCTGTCTCTCCTTCTCTCTATAAATCTGACTTTCCAATGGGGAAAAAAAATCTTTAAAAAATTGTTTAGTTCTTATAGCAGGCACTCCTTTATCTTTTTTCTTTTCCTTATGACATCACAACAGCACATCTTGGCATACTCAACACATTTATTATGTATTCTCTAAGATGTAATGTCAGATTGAAGAGCTCAGTGGTGTAAAAAGTACTACTGAATATAATCTAATATCAAAAATAAGGAATGCATCAGGAAACATAAACCAAATGTTAGGACTCATTTATAATTTGGCTTATAGAAGTAAAATCCATTTTTGTTGATTTATGTAAAAATTAGTAAAAATCAGAACTTTGGAGTAAACAGGAAACTTAACATTATCATTTTAAGAAGAATTTATGTTTGGTGTTTCTTACCAGACAGAGATGTCAAATTTGCGTTTTTGATGAAAACTTCGTTTATCCCAAGAGCTTTCAAAATGTCCTTCATATCAACCCCTTGTTCCACTGTGAACCTAAGAGAAGAGATAGGAGGAAAGGTTTTATCTCCTGCATCCTGTTCCTGAGACAGCCACAAAATGTTAGATACTGGTTTTAGAGATAACAAAATGTGCTAGACCCGGCTTTTGATTTCAAGGAGTGTTTGGTTGTGATGTTAGAAATGTGAGACATTAGGCCTGCTCTAGTAGCCCAGTGGCTAAAGTCCTCAACCTGCACGTGCCAGGGTCCCAGTTTGTGTCCCAGCTGCTCCAGTTCCCTTCCACCTTCCTGCTGGTGGCCTGGGAAAGCAGTTAAGGATGGCCCAATGCCTTGGGACCCTGCACTCACATGGGAGACCCATAAGTTCCTGGCTCTTGGCTTTGGATGGGCTTAGCTCTGGCCATTGTGATCACTGCGCAGTGAACCAGCAGACAAAAGATCTTCCTCTCTGTCTGTCCTCATCTCTGTATATCTGACTTTCCAATAAAAAAAAAACAATACTTTTTTTTTTAAACTGAGACATCAGGAGCTGGTGTGGTAGCATACAGAGCACGCTAATCCTCCCCCTGTGGCACCAACATCTCATATGAGTGCTGTTTTGAGTCCCAGATGGGGTGCTTCTGATCTAGCTCCCCGCTGAGGGCGTGGGAAAGCAAGGGTGGGTGACCCAAGGCCGCCTGCTTCTGCTCCCATCATGGGAGAATCAGAAGAAGCCCCTGGCTCCCAGTTTCTGCTTATTATGCCCATTTTGGAAAAGAGCCCGCGGGTAAAAGATATCTCTCCCTCTGTTCGCTCTCTGTGAGTCTACGTTTCAAATAAAAAATAAATACTAAATTTCATGTAAAAAATATGAGACACCAAAGAAAATGACATAAAAGAAGGATTTAAATTTTCAAGCAGGAAAATACATGGTATATACACAAAGCCATAATACATAATAGAACAAATGATTTTTTATGTAAAACTCATTATATTAGTATGGTGTAAAGTTGTAAATGAGGAGCTTTCAAACCCTGTGCCCTAGTAAGTAACATGTTTGGTCTTCTCATCTGGCAATGACTAATCATACAGTTACCCAGTGTATTTCATAATACTGTTCACCCCCTCCTCTTCTATGGGCAAGGTTAACTATTAGCCAAGTTCTGTTTTACGATAATACATTCAGGGGTCAACTTTGGACAACCTGGAAAAAGAGAACACAAAATCTATTGCCTTAAAAATGATGATATATTAAAACTATGTCATCATGTAGTAACATCTTATAGCAATGTCAAGCCTCTTTTTATATCATCACAACAAAGCCACGAATCAATGAAAGTGTGCTAGACACTACACCTTATAAGCTGAGTGCTTTCACAATGATAGTGGATTATGTTAAGTGAAAGAGAAGCAAGTTTTCAGCCTTTTAGTCTTGATAGTCTTTATAACTTATGAATAAATATGCATGAGTTTCTTAAGAAGAAAACATTTTAAAATGTAGTAACAAGGAGCATTAACAAAATGCTGAGATAACAACTTTCGCAGACAGTCTCATTGATCCATCACACCAAAGAATCACATCACCTAGCTATTACTGAACATGGATCAACTGACCTGCATTATAACAAACGATATTTTTAAAAAGCAAAGATTAATTTAGACGGGTGAAAGCAATTAGATTGATCCAAATATTTCCCTTTTCCTAAGAGATATTTGCCTGACAAATGCAGAGTATAGATATAAAGTTTCAGGCTGTCGGTGTCCCTAGTAGGGAACTCTGTGTCATTCAATGATTACGCAACACCACCTCTGGCACTCACTTTAAAAAGACTGAGAACAAGATGATGCCGAAAGTAAGTCATGGGCACCAGGAGGAATGATCACACGGGAATGTTGAGCAGGCCTGTTTCTGGGGAAATGTGGACAAAGCCCAGGTGTGTTGTACTGAATTTGGACTATCTTTTCTCCTTTAACGTACAGTTAACATTGTGTATTTCATTTTATACCAAAAGCATTGATTCTGAAAGCAGAATTGTTCTACAATACACACTTCAATAATGGAAAAGAGCAGGAAAAGTTAAAGGATGCCCCAACAGATACAGCTGATGAGTTCAGGGGTATGTGTGTGTTTCTCATCACTTACTTATCTATTTGTCAATCAATCAACACCTTTATGAGAATTACTGTGTACAAGGCATTGTTTCAAAAGGATAAAAATAGATGATTAAGTATTCCCACTGTCTTTTGAGTAGAAAGTACTAGACTCTTTGGATAATAAAGGAAACTGAGAGGCACAAAGCTAAAATGAAATAACTGAGGTCAGATAGCTGATAAATGGCAGAGGAATCCATGAGAAAAGGCAGCCAGTAAAGGCAAAGAGCACTAGAGGATTCTTTAACTTTCTGAAAGCACCTTATTTCACATGTTTGTGGCTAGCTAGTTCTCTGAGGATGAGTAAATGTGGGCAGCTCCTTAACTTCACAGTTTTTTTTTTTAATTTATTTTATCCATTTGAGAGGCAGTGAGGCAAAGGGACAAAAATGTCCCATCTGATGTTTGACTCCTCACATGCCTGAAGCATCTGGAACTGGGGCAAGACAAGGCTAGGAGCAGAAAATTCAGTCACTTTATTTTTAATTGCATAAATTTTATTTTTGATAATTTTTACATATTTGATTAGGGTGCAAAGGTCAAGAGCTGGAGGAAAATGGGTGGGACCATTGTGTTGGCATTCTCTTGTTTCCTCCTGCACCTGGGGGCGTGTTGGTCTCCCACTTGGGTGGCAGAGATGCCAGCACTTATGAATGGACTGCTCTCTCCTGGGACATCCAGAACCTGCACTAGGAGCCGACCAAGGCTCTCCAGATACGGAAAGGATGCATTCCACATCCTAGCTTAATGCTACTCCAAAAACCTTCCTAAAACTCCTTACTTTCTGAGCCTCGGATTTGACTTCTAGAAAATTGCCATGGTAATATTTATCTCAAAGCATTGTTGGAAAGGTCTAATAAGGCTTGTTAAAATCAGAATTCACGTGCTGGCATGTACACTGAAGAGCAGATGCTGCCGATATTACTTATTACAGTTGAGCTATATATGTCACATTATTATAGATGTTAAAAGATATATTTGTATATTGTCATAACTAGAGTAATTTGGTTAAATATCTGTTTTAGTTTTTGCTACCTTAACTATGCATTAGTCAAGTATGTAATCCAGCTCACTTTAATACTTACAGTATCTGTCACACTAAAAGTGACAGAAGTTGAAGTCAAATGAAATCTAGCTATTTGTAACATTCTTCCGTCTAAAGGTAAAGGCAGGATATAATCCTCTCTGTCTACACTTCGTCTTTTTTCTTCATCCTCCCATCGCAAAATAGCTATTACTCAACTATTCTTTATTTTTGATATTGACTATTAAGATGAACAGTAACAATCAACTCTTATATAGAAGGTAATCATTTTTGTAGAAATCATTTATATTTTTGAACAAATCCCCGTGGCTTATCATTTGTTTTGTTTTATAAACATTGCACTAAAATGTTTTATTAGAATGGCTTCTTGTTATGCAATGAAGAACCACTCTACCTCCTTTAAGGTTTCCTGATCACAAATGACGAATCTGCGACACAAAACTGAGAGTGGAAAGATACTACAGGAAGGTAAGTTTGCACTCCAACTTTCCCATACCTTAGCTCTGTCAGCAAAAACTAAAACAGAATATGTAACGAAAAGGACACAGTTCAACAGAGTCAGATCCTTTTCGTTTTTATCCTAATCAGAGAAAACCATGGAGGAAGCTACCCAATGGAACACAGAAGAAATACTAAGACATCAAATGTACACTGAACAACTAATGTGATGATAGGCAATGATTATTTCTTGATTACTCTATGCTAGGGAGTATTTTACCTAGTTTTTTATGCATATTTTATATAACAGATGAGTTGTTTTTGTTACCACGGATAAACTGGAAAAAGACTTGGCAATTCTACTTAAACCTGAAAGATGTCCCATTGTGTATGAACTGTGTGACATTTTCAATGGATTTAGTGATATGACATGGGCACTGCACTCTTATATTATTGAACAGATTTTTGCATTTTTGATAAAATATAAGTTCAATTCAGCATTTTATTCCTGTAGGATTTATTGTTCAGGGGAGAAATGGAAAAATACAAAAGTAATTGTTATTTCTGGATCTACCCCATCTCCACCTCTGTGCCCACTCCTCCACCCTGTGCCCCTCCTCCACCTCTGTGCCCACTCCTCCACCCTGTGTCCCCGCCTCTACCCTGTGCCCCCACCTCCACCTCCGTACCCCCTCCTCCACCCTGAACCCCTTTTAGAGCTGTTTGGATAAGCTCTAGCACAATAAAGAGTAAAACGTCTGTCAGTCGGAACAAGAATGTGGTCATAATTCAGAAATGCAAAGCTGAATTTTTGCAGCAATACCTCTGTATGGATGGAACTATATGAACCATTGCAGACTGGCAGTTAAGTAAACCTGGAATACAGGCATCTGAAAAGTCTGTACCTTTGCTAAGCCTGAATAACATAAGTCATTACCTTCATTCAGCATGCAGTGGATCCTAACATTGTAAAATGCAGAGGGTAAATAGTGGTCCACTGATTCTTAAAATGTATTTTAAACCAGTTAATCTGCTACAAAGAAAAGACAACTTTGCCTTATCTGGCTTCTCAGCCTCCCTGTTTTATGCATTAGCCATGCAGAGGGACAATTTATAAAACTCCTGAAGAAATGCATAGATGGTAATTAGCTGTGCCTCGTTTAGTCACAGGCATTAATATGAGCAAGTGAGCTAAATTACTCCATAATTGAAGAGTATCTCTTAGAAAATGAAAATTTAATTTTCTTTTGCTGCCACATTCACTTTCTCAGTGGACAGGACCTGGAGGCCACATTTTCTAGTGAGTATGGTTGAATTAGAATATGTGATGCTTATTAAACATTCATTTGGAATTCAGCTAAAATCCTCCCCCACAGCTACAGCCTAACAGAGGGGGAGCATGTGTAGTCGTGCCTTTAACTCATGGACAGTACACTGAGTTAGTCACATTGCCAAAGGAATCCACTATGAAATGCAAGAGGAATGCAAAATTAATGATAGAAAACAGTTACAGGACTAAATGAACCACTTGGAAAGTTTAGACCTGATTCAAATGATAATTTACATTTGATTATTATGATCCAAAATTAAGTTGTCCCTTGGAGTTGAGACAGATTTTTTATGTGTGTGTGTGTGTGTGTGTGTGTGTGTGTGTGTGTGTGTGTGTATGTAAAAACATGTGAAAGCCAACTATTACTTGGTTCCTTAGGTCTTCAGCGATTGCCTCCGAGAGAACAGACTTAGTGGAATCATTCTTCATAAACATATTTCATGCAAAGATTTGCATGTAAAATATCTTAATAAAAAAGAAAAGAATAATCTGAGCTGAGTACCATGATTTTTGTGTGTAGATTGCAAAAAAATGACTTTATATTTTCATCATTACATATGAGCATAACATATAACAATGCTATTTATAGTATACTGCTGTTGTCTAGTGAATATATTACATAGTATAGAATCATATATTCTCAATGTATAACAGCATTATTTTCTAAACAAAAATACCTACAGTTCCAAACAGATATCCATCATTAGCATAAGCAATCTATGAGTACAGTTTTTGGAAAAACCTTAATTTTGTGATTTAATTTTAGATGACAATTCCTAAAATTAAAATAAATACAATAAGTTTGTAAGTTTTATAACTCGACTTCATTATCAATTATCATTCCTTTGAGCATTCATAGCAATTATATTTCAACAATTTTCTTTATTGGGACTTTGTGTGTGTGTGTGTGTGTGTGTTCACATAGAAAAATATATGTATCTATTTCTTGATAAGCAAATTATACATATGTTTATAAACATGCTGTGTTTCCTGTTTGCTGTTACCTGTGGGTTTCCTCTTCAACTCTAAGGTAAACTAGAACAGAATAAATTCCTTGAGTTGGACTGCATTTGGAACACAGTTATCATGCCCTGTTATAGGCGAGAGAATTAGCTCTGTTGTAGAAAAACTCATAGAGGAAAAGTGTGACCAAGGTGATTGCCCAGCGCAGTAGGTCTGAACAGAGTGTGTGTGACATAACTGTGTGAGCCAACTGCTCCATCAGACATGTGACCTGACCTGAGAGTGAGGGTCAACTGCTCCATCAGACATGTGACCTGACAGTGAGGGCCAACTGCTCCATCAGACATGTGACCTGACACTGAGGGCCACCTGCTCCATCAGACATGTGACCTGACCTGAGAGTGAGGGTCAACTGCTCCATCAGACATGTGACCTGACAGTGAGGGCCACTGCTCCATCAGACATGTGACCTGACCCCGAGGGCCAACTGCTCCATCAGACATGTGACCTGACAGTGAGGGCCAACTGCTCCATCAGACATGTGACCTGACACTGAGGGCCAACTGCTCCATCAGACATGTGACCTGACCTGAGAGTGAGGGTCAACTGCTCCATCAGACATGTGACCTGACAGTGAGGGCCACTGCTCCATCAGACATGTGACCTGACCACGAGGGCCAACTGCTCCATCAGACATGTGACCTGACAGTGAGGGCCAACTGCTCCATCAGACATGTGACCTGACACTGAGGGTCACCTGCTCCATCAGACATGTGACCTGACCTGACACTGAGGGCCACCTGCTCCATCAGACATGTGACCTGACAGTGAGGGCCACTGCTCCATCAGACATGTGACCTGACCACGAGGGCCAACTGCTCCATCAGACATGTGACCTGACAGTGAGGGCCAACTGCTCCATCAGACATGTGACCTGACACTGAGGGCCACCTGCTCCATCAGACATGTGACCTGACCTGAGTGAGGGTCAACTGCTCCATCAGACATGTGACCTGACCTGACAGTGAGGGTCAACTGCTCCATCAGACATGTGACCTGACAGGGCCAACTGCTCCATCAGACATGTGACCTGACAGGGCCAACTGCTCCATCAGACATGTGACCTGACCACGAGGGCCACCTGCTCCATCAGACATGTGACCTGACAGTGAGGGTCAACTGCTCCATCAGACATGTGACCTGACAGGGCCACCTGCTCCATCAGACATGTGACCTGACCTGACAGTGAGGGTCAACTGCTCCATCAGACATGTGACCTGACAGTGAGGGCCAACTGCTCCATCAGACATGTGACCTGACAGTGAGGGCCAACTGCTCCATCAGACATGTGACCTGACCTGACAGTGAGGGTCAACTGCTCCATCAGACATGTGACCTGACAGTGAGGGTCAACTGCTCCATCAGACATGTGACCTGACAGTGAGGGTCAACTGCTCCATCAGACATGTGACCTGACCACGAGGGCCAACTGCTCCATCAGACATGTGACCTGACAGTGAGGGCCAACTGCTCCATCAGACATGTGACCTGACACTGAGGGCCAACTGCTCCATCAGACATGTGACCTGACACTGAGGGCCACCTGCTCCATCAGACAGTTCAAAGAAGCTCTTTCTGTAAGAACTTGTGCAAAGTTGCATTCTAGAATCACAAAAAGGACATTTGGCAAAGAAATGTGACCAAGACATTTTAGGTCAATGCAAGAGCGTAAGTGGAAATGGAGAAGCATGAAAACAACATTATGTATGTGGCGTAATTGCATGTACACAAACAGAACATGCTACAGAAAGTGTGATGTGATGAGTGGCTAGGGAAGAGGACAGTAGCCAGGACATCTGAAGTTTTGAATGGATTTTATGCTTTCAGATCCAGGGAGGATTTAGAGCAGAATCTGTCCTTTCTGCTCATGTATGCTTGAATTTAAGCACTGAACAGAGTAGGTACCTGGCAGTTCTCCCAACAAATCAAGGATAGTTTTATCTTCAGCTACCATCAACTGTACATATTAACAAAACACAGAGCATTGGCAATGCACATAATATGCCTAGACAATCACGGAAAATCCTACTACAACAAGGCTAAATGCACTGAATCATATCTGAAACTAGGTCTCTGTAAATAGTACTGGATGAACCAACAGATGCCTGGGTGTTTCTGGGCAGGATCTTGTGAAGATGAAGGAATACTACAAAAGTACACACATACGAAGACAGAGCAGAAAGACACTAACACAAGACTCAAACTGCAAAAGTGGTTCCTCTGGTCTGGCAGTCGCCGACAGCCCATGCTCGGGCTGTGGGAGGGGTCAGGGGACCTCTCACCTGGGCAGGTAGACTTCCACTTTCTGCTTCTTCACGGAGCTTGCCCACTCATCAATGAGCTGTGCTTTGACCAAAGGCTCCAAAGTGGCCAGTGGAACTTCCTGCCTGGACAGCACCAACATCATGCTTATCTCGTCTCCCTCATATGGTATTTCCAGGACTTGGTAGATACCACCAGCCTCATTGGAGCCATCACTGAATTCCCCTAAAAGAAAAGAAACACTGTGAAATGACATGTCAAAGCTTTTTAAATAGATTTAAATCTGCTAACAATTCCTTTTTTCCAAAATAGTAAACAGAACAGAAAAAGTTCAGGCATCCAAGAAAAAGAAGGTTTATTTGAAAACAGGCTCTGAAATTCAAATGAATTCTCAGCAGCACACACTTCATTTTATTTTAGAATCCCTGGAATTATTTCACATTTGTACTAGGCTGTTTTCTGGACTTACTTCATGTTCAAATGAGATAATCCAATATATTTACAGGATATTATTAGAAACAATGAAATGTCCTGCTAGAAAAACAAAGTGTTATCTGCAAGTTGGATGTAACCAATGCTGTTAACAACAATCACCTGATTTCTAAGAAGAAAATAATTTAATTTAGTCAAACCTGGTATGCTATGATCACCACCGCAAGTTTTGAGGCCTAAGTTGCACATTCAAGATGAAACCTAGGTCTTGTACAACATGTGGTACATATGATTGTTAGGATGTCCAAATTAGGTAATTACATAAACTAAGTAACTGGGCTTATGATGTATATATGTGAGCAAATTAACTAGGCTTGTTTTCTCAAAAATAAATCTTAAGGGCTGGCTTAGTGGTAAAAGGGGAAAACCAACTGCTGGAATGCTGGCATCCTATATGGCTGCTGGTTCCCGTCCTGGCTTTTGATCCAGCTCCCTGTTAAAGTGCCTGAGAAAGCAGTGGGAGAAGGCATGCATGCTGAAACACTGCCACCCATGTGGGACACCCACATGAAGTACCTGGCTGTTGGCTTCAGCCTGCAAGAGTCCTGTCCACTGTGGCCATCCGAGGAGTCGAACAGTGGATAGAAAGTCTCTCTCCCTCTTTTTCTTGATCCCTGTCTCTGTCTCTCTGTAACTCTTCTCAACAAACAGATAGATATTTTTTTAAAAAACTTTAAAATTGTTCTGTCATTAATTTAAAATTTATCAATTTTAAAAGTAAGTGTAATATTTTATTAGAAATATTTTCCTATGGCCAATCTAGGTTCTTAAGACATCAAATTAAACATTTGGTTTGAATATGGATGGGTATTCTGTCTCATCTTTACTGCTAACTTGATCAGCTGTGATTGTAATCCTATTTAATATTACAACATTCTTGGCTTAAAATTACATCTTCGCATGACAAACAATGACTACAGTTCACTATAATGCTTAGGAAGGGCTAATATCCTTAACTTCTGAAGAAATGAAGGAAAATCTTTGAAAATAATTCCAAGGATATTGATTTGTGTAACAAATACAGGCTCAAAATAAATGAAACTATAATTGCACAATTATGCTTGCTTATACATTCAAGTGTACTTCAGAAAGTTCGTGGAATATTGAACTAAAAATAAGTTTAGCTAACTGTATTGTGGAGTGGCAAAGCAGGCTAAGTCATTGCAAACAGCTCTGGCTTTTTCTATTGGAGTGCTAGTTTGAGTCCTGGGCAATTTAACTGTGATCAAGCTCCCTGCTAATGCACCTGGGAAGGCCGAAAAAGACAACCCAAGCACTTGGGTCTGTGCTACCCATCTGGGAGATCTTGATGCAGTTCCTGCCTCCTGACTTCAGCCTGGCCCATACCTGACTGCTGTGGCCATTTGGGAAGTGAATCAGTATATCAAAAATCTCTCTTCATCTCTCCCTCAACCTGTCATTTAAATAAATAAATCTTTTAAATAAAAAGTAGTTTATTTTGGCATACAAAAAGTTGAAATCTAAACATAGCTTAATCATAGTATGCACCTTCCATGAACTTTCTGGAAGCCCCTGTGCACAAGTCTGAGATATTTTAAAGCAGAAAGAAAAGGCCTTTGGGAAGAATTCTATAATTCAAAAACACAGTAAGAACTGCAAATCAAGTGATTGGTACAACATTCGGTCCACTGAGAATGGTCCTAAGGCCAGTGATGTTTTTGTTGTTGTTAAATCAGAATATTCTTGTAAAACGTTATGTACTTTCAAGTGAATGAAGCCATGCTGCAGTGGGTGGTTAACTTTATAAACTGAAGGAACATATCAGCAAACTATCAATCCATAAAATATCCATTCAAGATCTGATCACAGGCTTTTCAAATTGGAGCAAGGGAAGTGGAATTATGACACAAATTCCACTGACAAGCAGTTTGAGCAATGAACATTCCATGTTGTTTTCCTAGACATGTGCTGACATGCTGCAAAGGAGAACTGAAAGTCAGCATGCCTTACCATAATAAAATTCTCCTTGTTGATACATCATTGGGATTTGGACTTCAGTTTCATCATCTTTTGTGAAGGAGAAGGTTCTAGTGTTTTCAGGTCTGAACTGTGATTTCCAGTTACCCTTGAAATAGACAGCATTGATGAGGGCCAGATGAGTCCCAGCATCAAAATCTCTCGGGGATACCACGTCTTTCAACAAATCTATTTACACACACACACACAAAAAGATGAACAGAATAAAAAAAAACAGAAGGTGAAAAAAATCAAGACTGCTAATCCTCCACTGATAAAACGGCTCAGAAAAACTAAACACAAGCTTAGCTACAAAAAGAAACAGTTCCCTACTTTCAAAGGAAGCACACACTACTAAAAATAGTGCGTTCTTTCTAATTCTCCATTTTAACATGGGATTCTTTCAGTTTTAAGTGATTCCTATACAATCTTTATGTTACTAATCAAGTTCTTTATTTCAGAAGCCAACAAACATTTCTAAATTCTGATCTAGCTCTCTTGTTCTATTTTGATTATTTTCTGTTAAAAAGAGCCCAAAACTGCCATTCTGTCTAGAAACTAATTCATTAAATAGTTGGCTCAAGCAAAACTCCATATAGTAGAGGAGACTACCACACAGAGGAAACTCATTAATCAGAGAGTACACATTTCAGACTGTCATGGCCAAAAATCTGCAGACGCGAATAGATTTAAATTCTTCTTTTAAATGCTCATCCATAAATAATGTTTCTATAATAGACCATAGTCAATACAAAATAATTATTTATGTACCAAGCTGAATGGTATTCGGCACAAAGAAAGTGAAGGGACCCACTCTTTCAGCATCAGAGTTAAAAACCAAGCTGTAAGAGAAAGAAAAGCAAGGAACGACTTACTATTGGTGTTATTCTCCACCCATCTATTGATGTGGTTGGCTGCAGCTATATTTTGACTAAAGTCCACATGATTCACTTCTGCATGAAAGTACTTTTTCAACATTTGCAAAAACTCATCATTGATATAAAATCCATTTTGCACAAAGAGAGAATTGGCAATTTTCATCATATACTGGCTCTCTTCAGCCGTTGTCATGTCAGAAAAATCCTTCAAGAAAGAAAATTCTTCACCTGCAAGATGAAATAGGACACTTATTAATGGAACAAGCATGGTGAGAGGTGAAGGAGTGCAGGAGTGATGAGCATGGCAATGGACATTGATAGAACAGGCACTGGAGAATGGCTCCAGGCTTGCTGTTTACATCACAGAGTGAAAGATAGTTTTTATTTGCACTACAACTAGATGCTCACATTAACAACTTTGTACTTTATTATTACCTACGTGACTAAGTTCTGCAAAAAAAAAAAAATTAAAGTTGTTTTCTTTCAAAATATTCAGATTGCTTTCATTATTATTTTGTGATTATCAGGAAGAACTTACTTTAATTATGTAGTAAAAAAACTTTTTTAATGAAAAAGGTATTTCATTACATTTTACTATCATTAGATTTGAAAACCTTTGTAACTAGAAAACTTGTTAGAAATTGTTTTAGTTCTTAACCTTTAAATGAATTAACTTTATATTATGAACATTAATAAAGTATACAAAGCTTCAAAGTTACTACAACATTCTTGGCTAGAGAGTCTCCCTCCAATTGTAACTTTTATAATAACAAGCCATTTTAAAAATGCATGAATCCTACTTAAACAATGATGATACATTTGGCTTTAAGTCAAAATGTCTGATATTCCTGGCAAGCCATATTACCTTTTTATAGCATACAAACAGTGCAATTTTTCTTTCATTTCTGTAATAACTGACAATATGTACTCTTTCCCCTCAGTATTAGGAGAGTCAGAATGATGTCTCTTCCTGTTTATCACAGTGTGCTTTACTTAAGCAATGATAATTTTTAAAAGATATGATTCTCTTAGATCTATTGTGCCATACATGGATCTAGGAATCAACATCTTTCTTAATTTCTAATCTTTCTCCTTGTGACACTGCATCTCAAAGAGATTATTTCCAATTCTTTGTAACTATTGCTGCCCCTGGCATAAGAAAACACAACTGAGTTAAAAGTTAAAGTCCTACTGTGTTGAGCTGTGAAACCTAAGTGCACTAACCATTAGTTAGACCCTCGTATCCCATGGAATGGCGGATCTCTCTGAGGGTAGACCCCTGGGCGCCGAGTTCCATCATGCCCACTGCGAGGGCGATGCTCAGTGGGGAAAAGAGGATATTTTCATCTTCTGCAGTAGCTCGAAGGTGGTTGTACATATTCACCGACAGCTCGGCAATGCCCTCATCAGGGAAGGCAGCCTCCACAGCCACGATCTGCAGAGCCAGCAACAAGAGTCCAAGGCCAGCCATGCTGCTACAGTTTCAAGACTGGAAAACAAACATTTATAAATGGATTGTTCATTATTTCAGAGGAATATAGTGAAAGGTAAAAACAGAAAGAATTAGATATTGATAAAGTTGTAAGGCGAGCTAAAGATTTATAAACATGGAGCTTAAAATGGTAGCATTCACCAAACTGTGTACAGAAAGGTGCTGGTTTTAAAAAGCCAATCAATAACCGAATGAATAAATGACACTGGAAATTTCTGAGGATTAATTAAGAAATAAGATTGCTCCTACCTTCACGAGATGCCAGCTATGCAGAGACATGTATGACCACTGCGTACCACTCAAGTCTGCTGAGGCACATTGATTAGTTTGTCATAGCCTTGGTCCATACATTTTGATCATGATTCAGAACCAACTTACTCTAGATTCCATGAAACTATGTAGACCCAAGCCCACCATGATGAAAATGAAATTTACTAAAAGCAAGCATCTGGCAACACCGTGTTACCAGTTTACTGCATTTTTATAGAACGACTGCACCTTCCAGTTGGGTCAAGGACTGGTCAGAAAACGTCAGACACACACCAGCCCTAACTCCCAGTTAACTCAGCACACAGTGCACAGTCCATGGACATGGCAGCCCAGAGTGGTCACAGCACAGTCCATGGACATGGTAACCTACAGAAGGAGCAGACACAGCACAGTCCATGGACGCGGCAGCCAGAGAAGGAGTGAACACAGCACAGTCCACGAACACGGCAGCCAGAGAAGGAGCAGACACAGCACAGTCCATGGACAGCACAGCCTACAGAAGTAGACACAGCACAGTCCATGGACAGCACAGCCTACAGAAGGAGCAGACACAGCACAGTCCACGGACACGGCAGCCAGAAAAGGAGCGAGCAGAGAAGAGCAGAGCAGAGCCTTGTACATGCTCATTCCTGGCAATGTTGCTGCTGCCTGTGACCAGCAGCCGGTAGGAGCAAGCTGCCTACCCATGATGGGAATGAAGCTGAATTCTTGCCACCACACTGTCCTGTTGTTCTAAGACTTTTGTCATCACATCAAAGGACACTAACAAAAGGGTAATTTCATTTAAATGAACATCTCTAAAAACTCAGGCTTGTCTGGTACTTGAACCAAAGGACAAAGGGACTTAAGGCCACACTTTCCCAAGGAAGGAGAAAATAACATCAGTGTCCAAACATCTTTGAATGCTGTTTTTGCCTCTTGTCTTTCGAACATTCCAGAAACCCCAACTGCACATGCTGTGGACAATACTGCCTCTTTTTATGCTCCTATTCTGTCACCACAGTCAACTAGAGAGCTAAACTCTGTATTCAAACAATTAAATCACTTGCTTATTCTTGATTATTTTTTTAAAAATGCATCATTAAAATCGCATGTAAAATGATATTGAGCAAACACATTTGGAAAATTGTGTTTTAATTAGGAATGCACATTAACAGTCTCCATTACTCAATTAGCAGAGTGCATACACATTTAACTGAAGAGCACTGTGTTTCCAAAAGGCTTTCTACACTAAAAAATTTTAATGAATCCTTTAATATCTGCAATTCCAATTCCAGAAACTGCCTGAAAACATCTTCTAAGCTCGTTCCCATTTTCAGGTTACAAGCATTGTTCTCCTTGTCTAAAAAGTTGCAGGCTCTCCCTGCCAACCTCCCACCCCTGCATTTGGGTTACTGGGATTGTTGCTGCTTTGGATGGTGTCACTGGGCTTCTGTGTAAACACGGACTCCCACCAAGCACTCACTGCTCAAGTGCTGGCTGATGCTGGGCAACAGAGGGTAGCACTGCAGGGCAGCGCTGGTATTCCCGCTGCAATGGGACAGAAGCCAGGGGAAGAACACAGCTGCCATGCCAGCCTGCCAAGTCCAGCTGCAGCATTTCTGCTTCAGACAACCCAGGGCAAGGTGGGTGTGGGGCCCATGCGGCTATATTCTCTGTAGATTCATGTAATCCTTCAACTTGAAGAGAATGTAAGATTCATGCAGCAGTTAATATATAAACTGTAATACTGTTTCATGGAATGTATATCCAAAAGCACCCCCCCATGCTCTTAATCTTTACGCCATAATGTTTGGCATGCTATCTTTCTAGTGCTCTGCCTCTGCCAGTATTTATGAAGTAATTTGAAAGATAGAGGGACAGGGTAAGAGAGGATGAAAGAGAGAAAAGTAAAGAAAGACAATATTGTATCTGCTTCTTCACTTCCCAACTGTGCCAGGCCAAAGCCAGAACCACAGAATTCCACTCGGATCTCTTGGGTGTATCAAGGTGGAATTCCACTTGCGTATCATCTCAGGGCTGTGGCAGAGTGAAATTCCACTCGGGTCTCTCAGAGCTGTGGCAGAGGCTGAGTCACTTAGGCCATCTTGTACTGTTTTCCCAAGGCACATCAGCACATCATCCTTCCTTGGGAATAGAGTGGTCAGCATCCATACATATCCTCCTCTAGGGGAGGCAGGCAGCACTTAGCACACTGGGTCATGACACTGTGCATCTTAACTTCTATGCTGTAGACCCAACCTGGCCCTCACTGCTGATATATAACACTAGCCAGTTTAAGACTAAGAAAATAAATTCCATTTATGGTAGGCATGTCTGATGGTCAGTAACACAGCTACTTGGAAACCATTGCATTTAGTGTGAGTATAAAGATTTTAAGATAAAAAGTAATTTTATTTATACAAGGTAGAAACCAATTTATTGTCAAGCAATACGCATTCCAGAACCTAAAATCAAGTCTATACGATATACAAGTGAATTTACCATGAGACTGCATTAGTAATGGCTAACACTGACTAGTATATTAAAGGATTATATTTTTTAAACTGCTCTGTAAATAAAAACTGTATTGCCACTTTTTATGCATAGAAGTGTACCTTCTGAGACATGAAGAACTGGCTCAAGGTTGTAAGGGAGGTCCTAGAGCCACATGGATCCAAAGACATGTGTAAACAGACTTAACTAGTAAGTTGCTTCTCCAATCCTTGGGTCATTGGGAAGACATGTGACTTCAAGATCAAAGGCTTGGACTGATAACAGCACTGAGAACTTAAGCAAGTCACATACATTCTCTCCACATGCACTTCCTTATTTGTGTAATGAAGCTAAGTCCTAATCCTAATCCACAGCATCATGAGAAAGAATGATAGTGGAACACTCATTTTAGACCACTGGTTTACTCTTAGAAATCATTATTGTGAGAAACCAGGTTTTCTGGCTTTGCATCTGTGCTGTTGGACAAGAAGATGCAGTACATGAGTACTTCATCATTCCCGTTGCTTCACCTAATGCAGCGCCAACGTCCATTCATCTAGCCAAGACTTGAAAAAAGATAGATTCAGACTGTTATCCTCAAAGAATCCCCGTCACTGTGCAAGAACGCACAGCTGTACTAAGTGGCCTTCAACATCTTTTTTTAAAGAAAAGAGAGCCATTTAAATTTAAAGAGAAGGATACACCATTCCTGTCAAAAAGAATTCATGCACTGGCTCGCATATTCACTAGGAACGTCTGGATCCATGGCAGGTGGTCAAGATGCACAAAGAGGAAGTGTTTGATGGAACTGCTGGTCTGCAGGTTTCACTTTATGTGGGAAACTGAGCTGCCAAGCCATAAATGCATCCTTAGCCTGTAGAGGACTCCTGGAAGGAGCACTCCATCTATTTTGGGAGAGGGTTCATCCAGGGAAGGGAAGTGAGCAGCAGGCTGCTGGGTACATATTGTGCCAAGAAATTAGGAGCCGTGTGTTTGAGAATGGTGAGGGCTGATCATGCCAGGAAACTGAACGGATCCACAGCTAAGTAATACTCTCTCTTTTCTGGAAGGCAGACAAAATTTCTTTTGTTGTGCTTGTCCAGCCTTTCTGACCCTCCCTCCCCTGGACCTGAAGCCTTCTAGTTTGTGCCTTGGCTGCAGCTGACGGTGCAGCCTCAGTGGTTTTCCTTACTCCTCTTACTTTATTGTTATTATTATTATTTTTACTGGCAGTGGGGTGCAGACTGCAGGGAGGTATAGTGGCTCATTTCCTTTTCCTGTTTTATCTATTAAGTACCACTGTTATCCATACATCTAGTCCTGATTTCTTCTAAAACACCCCCAATGCCCGCTTACAAATTCTCAAAAGAGAACTAGTTCAATTATTCTCCCTATCCAGTATTTTTCCAATTATTTATTCATTTTTATTTGAAAGGCAAATTTGTAGAGAGAAGTAAAGACAAAGAAAAAGATGTCTTCCATCCACTGTTTTACTCTGCAAATGGCTGTAACAGCAGGAGCTAAGTGCATCTGAAGCCAGGATCCAGGAGCTTCCTCTGGGTCTCCCACAGGGGTGTAGGGGTCTAAGGACTTGAACCATCCTTTTTTTGCCTTCCCAGTTTGTAAGCAGAGAGCTGGATCAGAAACAGAGCAGCTAGGATGAGAACCAGTGTTCATGTGGATTGCTAGCACCTCAGGCAGAGGATTCATTTGTTGACCACCATGCAAACCCTTGGCTTTATTTCGTTATATTTTTATTTTTTTTTAAAGATTTATTTTTATTATTTTTTCATTGGAAAGGCGGATATACAGAGAGGAGAGACAGAGAGGAAGATCTTCCGTCCAATGATTCACTCCCCAAGTGAGCACAACGGGCCGATACTATGCCGATCCGAAGCCAGGAGCCTCTTCCGGGTCTCCCACGCGGGTGCAGGTTCCCAAAGCTTTGGACCGTCCTCGACTGCTTTCCCAGGCCACAGGCAGGGAGCTGGAAGGGAAGCGGGGCCGCCGGGATTAGAACCGGCGCCCATATGGGATCCCGGGCATGCAAGGCGAGGACCTTTAACCACTTGCGCCACCACGCCGGGCCAATTTCGTTATATTTTTAAAGATGTATTTGGGCCCAGTGTGGTAGCCTAAGGGCTAAATTATCACTTTGCATGCGCCAGGATCCCATTTGGGCACCGGTTTGTGTCCTGGCTGCCCTGCTTCCCATCTGGCTCCCCGCTTTGGGCCTGGAAAGGCAATTGAGGACGGTCCAGAGCCTTGGCACCCTGCACCCCAGTGGGAGACCCAGAAGAAGTTCCTGGCTCCTGGCTTTGGATCAGCTCAGCTTTGGCCACTGTGGCCAACTGGGGAGTGAATCAGCCGATGGAAGATCTTTCTGTTTCCTCCTCTCTGATTTTCCAATATATATATATATTTAAATGATATATTTATTTCTGCTATTTTCCCAGACCACAAGTAGAGAGTTGGATGGGAAGTGCAGCAGCTGTGATATGAACTGGAGCCCACATGCTGGCTCAGCATGCTGGCTATCCCATCTTGACCTTCCCAGGCTCTGGTACCGTGAGCCAGTAAATTTGTACTCATCATGCATTACTCAGTCTGTGGTGTTGTGGGCCAGATCATGAGCCCCCAGTATCACACCTGTCTACCATCCCAAGCATGTTTCCACGGCAATGACAGCAGTTGTTAAGGACTTTGGCAAGTTTCCTCTGAGCCCCATGTCACTGCTCTCTTAAGCCCAACACATTCATGACCAAAGATCAACTGTTTTAATGTACTCTACTCTCAGTTTATGTCTATATTTGCAAAAACCCACAAGGGACCCAAAGTCCCTTCAATTGTAGACTGACGTCAAAATCCCTGCTCTTGGACATAACTCTTTGCACTGGGGCCCAGGGAAACCTTCTCCCATTGTTCTCCTTCAGGTATCTGCACTTGTAGGCAGATTGCCCTCTGCAGCTCCTCTCTGTTTTTCTGTGAAGCAACCCCAGGCCAGGAAACACAAGATGCCACAAGGTTCTGCTAATCTTTCCCATCCTTTATGACTATTATCTGCTTCTTCATTCAAACAGTACTTTCGTCCGCATCTGGGAGAAACGCTTATCTTATTTCACCAATAGCACACATCACTGCTTCCATCTTTACTGATAATGTTTTGCTTGCATCATGTCTTTTCCTAGTCTTTTTGAAGCAAAAATGAAAGTATATGCATCTTTGTACTTCTTAAAATAATCAGAATAAAAATCTAATGCATTACACATAGAAAGTGCCAGATGAATATTTATTGAATTAATACTGCATGGGCACAGGCCCACGATGTTGCATCAGAAGGAACAGCAAGGGAAGCTGCCTGAATTCTCATGGCTAATGTAATCTTAGCCCAGAAGCAGACGCTCATTCCCACTCCCCATTTCCTTTGATGAAGTGTTCCTCATGGAGTGTGAGACCATCTTTCCAGTCTGACAAAGTGACGCTGTCACCAGTGCTGGCATAATGCAATGGCCAGGCAAGTGCATCACCTTGAGCAATAGCAAGAGATGATGCACAAATGGGCATGTATTAACATTAGTCTACAAAATGTCGGGGGGGACTACTCATCGTGAAAACCGATACATGCACTGGGGTTACTCTGATACACAACATTACTTCGATGTCTACTATTGGGAAGTTATCACAAGAATAGCTCAATGCAAAGAGAACAGGGGTCTGCTGTATAACATAGTAGCGCTGTGGTGGCAGGAAAGGCACCAGTGGTGAGCATGAATGCAATACCATTAATTCTCGCGTTTCTCCTCCTTGTTGACTGTGATCAGATAGCTGGTGTGCAAGTGTGGATGGAAGCTCTCAAAAAGGTCTTAGGAATTCAGATTAAAAGTTTGGGGAAAACCATGTGGCACAGCGCATAGTTAGGCTGTCGCTTGGGATGCCCACATCTCATTCTGCAGTGCCTGGTTCAAGTCCCAGCCGCTCCATTTCCAATGCAGCTTCATCCTAGGTACCAGCAGACGGTCCCTTAAACAGCACTAGGATTGAGTGCTGAGCTCCCGGCGTCAGCCTGCCCAACACTGGCTATGGCAGACATTTGGGAGCTAACCAGTGGCGGAGATTTCTCTCTGCCTGCCTTTCTGGCACATTTTCAATGAAAATGGAAAATGAATAAAAAAGAAAGCAAACTGCAAAGTAAAAACAAAAGTACTTTTCAAAGAAGGAAACTTTAACTTGGTGCAAAAAGTTCTAAAATCTATGTATCACTTTTATATGTACTTTACATAAACTTGAAGACGTTTTGTATACACAGATATCAAGATTTTTGTACCAAATTAAATTTACTTTTTACTGCCACTTTCCATAAACTTGTCTACCTCTGGGTTCAGATGACATTCGCCATGAAAATGCAGGCAGTTTCCTGAATTCGTGATTCAGTCCCACAGGCTCAGAGATGTATGTACACACCCACCCTCACTTTCTCTCCCCCCTCGCTGTTTTCCCCATATCACTACAATAGTACAGTCCTTCAGCAACAGTCAAAAGAGCAACATTCTGCTATCTGATTATATCATGACATTGTAGGTATAGACAATGGTAGAAATTCCAGCGTCCTATTGTTAAGACATATTTAACAGATTCATCGGGAGACCATCTTTTATTTGGGAGTAGAGATGCATACTGCAATGCATCTTCACATTTTGGTATGCTAGTCTCCATTTACAGTTACTCTAGATAAATATATGTACATATGTGTTTACCTATATATCTCTTGATCTTATATTTTGCATGAAGGTTGCCCTATGTCACAGAGAACATATGATATGCATATCATTTGGGGATTGGCTTACTTTAATGAGCATAACATGTATCTAATACTTCTATAAATACTTATTAAAATGGGTAGCTGAATTTTATAACTGAGGTGTCAGAAATCAGAAAACAGTCAACAGTGCTTTTTAAAAAAAGCTTATCTGAGGTTAAACATATTAAAAGAGATTGAGTATTCATAACTGTATCAGTCTTTACAGACATAATTATAAAATGTTCTTTAAAACAGCTTCATAATTATGAGTATTAGCAGGGGGAAAAGATGATTGAAGAAGGTCCTCTCTGTGAAAAAAAAAAACCAGAGAAATGCCTAAAATTAAGAGCATTGTTTTGAAGTCCTTCAGTCTGCTAGTTTTTAATTTTTAAATTTTGCATGCAAATAAGTGTTAGTTCTTCTTATTAAAGGAATCAACATGGGGTTGCTTGAGTTCCACTTTATCAAGTCAGTAAATTAAGTAGTAATAAGAAAAATAATGAAAATCATTTCTAGAATCATGTAAAAGAATGACTACTTCAAAACAGAAATAAGACATTTAAAGTTTACATAGTCTGTAAGACCTATGTGGTCTTGTGAAGTTTTTTTTTTTTCTTTTCACTTTGCCATAATTTGATAGGAATTTTAGGAAAGATGTTCAAAAAACTGGATGTTTGGTACTACTCTGAAAATGTAAACCACTGCTTTAATTTCAGATAGTACTAGCTCACTTGATAAAATAAGAAACAAGTTACATACTGTATTTTCTTACTTTCTTAAGAGAAAGTTTTTATTTATGTCAGTAATAATGAGGGTGAGAAATCAAGATGTTTTCAAGGAAAAACAAGTCACCATCTTGTGAAACAATATGATCTTTTAAAAAAAGAGTTATTTTATTTTTAATTAAAGATTTATTTACTTTTATTGGAAAGTTGAGAAAGATCTTCTGTCCATTGATTCACTCCCCAAGCAGCTGCAACAAAGCCAACCCAAAGCTAGGAGCCCTGAGTCTCTTCCAGGTCTCCCACACAGGTGCAGGGTCCCAAGGCTTTGGGCCATCCTTGACTGCTTTCCCAGGCCACAAGCAGGGAGGTGAATGGGATTTGCCCCAGCTGGGATTAGAACTGGCACCCAAATGGGATCCTGGCACGTTCAAAGCAAGGACTTTAGCCTTTAGGCTACTTCTCAGGTCCCAAATCTGACCTTAACTAATCTGTGATTTAATAATTTCCTTGGTTGTAAAGTTAAGGGTGCTTCATCCCTCCCTTATGTTTAACTTTCACGAAATTGGAATAAATTTCATTGTCAGTGTCCTGCAGTACGTAGGTTAATCCTCAGGCAGAGGCAAGCTGTGACACAGCTGTCATCTCCTGTGTAAGCGCCACAGCCTGGGCAGGTGTGAGCCTCAGTCTGTCTACCCATGCCCCTTGACGGACTTTCACCTGCAGATGCTGACTGTCACAGTTGCTCTTTCTTGAAACTTGGACCTGGAACTCTCCCACATTAGTACATTCTATGTATATAGAAGAGAACAGAAATGGCAGTAGAGGATGTAAATTTACTTGTAAATGATGCAAATATTCATCACTCAAGAAAGGAGTCAAGCGATTTTATGCAAAACAAAAACCACATATTTTACAAAGGACCCCAGAATAGAAGACATATGCAAATAGAAAAATCTGCGCACAAAGAATTATCTTTTGTCCTTGGGATACACACCAAAAAAATGATGTTTGATGTCAAGCAGTTAAAGACATAAGAATTTGCCAAATCTCTCCGAACAAATCATAATTTTCAAAGTGAGAAAAGGTGAGTGACCCGTGAGAACTATTGCTCCAGTGCTAAACTGTCAGAAGCCTTGTGATAATTTTCCAAATTAGCTGTATAGACTTAGGCGTATAATTATGTTGAAATATGTGTGTAGTGTAGGAGTGTTGGGGTGGACTACACAAATAATCAAATGGAATGTAGTGAATATCCCACTCTTCTTCAAAATGCCTTTGATTACATTTTCAATCACAAAAGCCCTAAAAATATTTCAATCAGAAAACCCATTATGAAAACTTCATGTCATGTGCATGATGGATGGGAAGCTAAGTGAATGAGGAGAATGTTAAGAAGGTTTAAATTTAAACTTTTGCTTACCAAAAGGATAATATACTGTAGCATAAATACATGCCCATGACTTTTTAAAAGAAGTGCAGGTTTTTTTCCTTATGAAATTTTCTTTCTTCCCAAAAACTGTTGTTATATTAAGATGTCTCTTAAAACCAACAGCTCAAAACTAAACAGAAAAAAAATTCACTACAAAAACTGTAATCTTGTAATTAACAACATCAATAAAATTATGATACTGTTGATGCTTAGGATACAGGTCCCCACAATATGGCATCCTGGTGCTCAGTGTTCTAAATGAAAGCTCTTGGAGAAGATTGGTTCCTGGGACACTTCACTACTATTTAATTACCTACTATGAGACCACATCTGCCACAGGGCACACCATTTCCTTTTGTGACACTGCTGTAATTTCACCTTCCATCTCAAGAAAGAAGGCCAAGGAACAAAATCTCAGTTGGCATGACCTTATTCCAAAATACTGTCTGTCTTTGGGGTTTATTCACATTTCATTTTCTGAGCTAATCTGTATCTCCTTCCAGCTATGCATCTCCCCCACATCATTTACTATTTCTTTAAGTCACTCCTCCATTTCTCTCTTCCTGATGAAGAGGTGACACAGGTCTCTAGCTTCCTTCTCTTCTTTGAGGTTCTACATTTTGTTTGGTTCTTCTGCTTATCCACACTGATGAATTTGGTTACAGCGTTTCTCCTGTTAACCTGTCCAGTGTCAGTCTGCTTCTGATGGCACCAGCCAGTGAGACCAACCTTCACAGGCAAATATTGAAAGCCCTTGTATTTTGCATGAAAGTTAGGTAAACATAAGTAAATCTATTCATCGAGAGGAACTGTATAATGGAGACTAGTGAAGATGCATTCCAGTTCCCAGCTCCAGTGAAACCTTGGCAACAGGCTGCTGGACTTTGCACCACTGCCATCCCTACCACGTCATGATACACTGAAATAGCAGAATGAAGCACTTGCCATTGCTGCTGAAGGATTCTACTATTATAACAATATAGAGAAAAGCAGTGAGAGGAAGGGTGGGAGGGCAAATTCCTGATCCTATGGAACTGCATCAAGAAAAATAAAAATTATAAAGAAAGCCCCTGTAGCATGATCTAACCCTTTTGTTTTTCTTTTGCCTGTGTCTCCAGCCACATAGCTCTTGCGCTTTCTATACATACTTAACTTTAAATTTTCAATGGGATACAAATTTATATCATTTTTTTCCTCTGTACTATTGAATTAATCAAAAAGAAATGCCTTTTAGCCATCTCTCAAATGAGTTGTGTTTGGAACTTGCCAGGTAAATCCAGAAGGGTAGAACCAAGGGGAAAAACTGTGAACCAGCAGGCATTCCGATGCAGCAGGCTAATGCAGCTGTCGTAGGCATTTACAGCAAACACGTGAATGGAAGATCTCTCTGTTTCTTTTTTTTTTCATGCTGCCTTTCATATAAATCAATCAAGCATTTTTTAAAATTTACTAATATAAAAAGAACACTTTTTATGTGTTTCAAAGGTAGAGTTCCAAGAAATATTATGGAAAACTTGAAAATATGCCAAGACAATGACTGAGTGTTTTGAATAGAAACTTGCATTGTCTGAAAAACCAGGTTTTTTTTTAATCATTTATTTTATTTGGAAGTCAGAATTCCACACAGAACACGAGAGGCAGAAATAGAGAGAAAGGGAGAAATGGAGCGAGAGGGAGAGAGCGAGCTTCCATTTTCTGGTTCATTCTCTAAATGATCATGATTTATCTTATTTGAAAGGCAGAATTACAGAGAAAGACAAAGAGTCAGAAAGAAACAGAAAGAGACAGACCTTCCATTCTTTGGTAGTTCCTGAAATGGCCAGCATATTGGGGTGTCAGTTTGCTTCCAATGAAGCCAAAAACCAGGAGCTGCACCTGTGTCTCCTGAGGGAGTGACAGTGGCCCATGCTCCTGGGATATCTTTGGTTGTCTCCCCAGGCACATCAGCAGGTCGTGGATTTACGCTCACTTAACTTACGCATCACCTGGGATGTGGGCAGCACCACACACTCGCCCTGGAAAGTGTTCACCACACTGTTTTGAGCTCCCCAGCTTCAAACGAAGCCTAATTGAAGTGAAGAAGAACCATGGCCACAAGAAATTTTCAAAATTAAAAGTTGAAAAACTGAGTAACTGCATCCTTTAAAGAGTTACAATGATGGGCACTGTGGGATAGCAGGTTAAATTGTCACTTGGGATGTCTTCTCCCAGTACCTGAGTGCCAAATCGGATCCTGGCTGCTCTGCTTCCAACCCAGCTTCCTGCTCACACAGGCTGGGAAGCAGTGCATGATGGCTCAAGTGCTTGATTCCCTGACAGCTGGATTTCTGGGTTCCTGGCTTTCAAACAGCCCAGCTGTGTCAATCGCAGATTTTGGAAAGTGCACAAGGAGAGGGAAATTATCTCTCTCTCTCTCACTCTTTGAAAGTAGGTGAAAATAAATACATAAGTAAAAACATTTGAAATAAATAAAATTTAGAATGACACCATTAAAGAAAGCAATTATTCTTGAAATGTATTAAAAGCAGTAAGGAAGACTATTTGAGAGAGGTCCTTGCAATGGGGCAGGGTTTACAGTAGTGGAGAGAGGAGGCTAGATTCAAACACAAGAACAAGTGGGGGTTTATACCCAGGAGTGGGGTGGAGCCAGAGATGGAAAACTATGATGGGGAACCTACAGAAGCAAGGACAATTCTGCCTCCACTGACTTCACAAGCCTCGTGCTGAAGAATGGCCAGAGCATGGGCAATGGGGAATCCAAACAGACAGCAAAATGAGTTTAGATGATCTGGAAGGAGACTCGTGAATATTGGCTGAACAATCGGGTCTAACTGAGAAGAGGGTGTAGAAGGAGCCTGACTCACCTTGGCCTAGCACGGAGTTGCCATTGTTACTGTTCAACAGAACTTTCTGTGATATTGGAAATATTACATATCTTGTCCTCCATGGTTTCCAGTAGCCACTATGACTGTCAGTAATGCATGTGGAGAAGTGAAGTTTTAACATGATCTTGTTTAAATTAATGTAACTAATCACATACCAGCAGTGCCTACTGCATTAAACAGTGCAGTGCTAGAAGCAGGATAAACAGGTCAAGTTTTCATAATGTTAGTTCTTCACTAAAGAGGGTGTAAGGCAAGTGTTTAAAATAAAAGGAAACAAAACCAGTCTCCTAAAGCTCACATAGCATGTTTTTAAAAATGTCCTAAGTTTTCCTCTTTTAAGATAAAAACAAACTTTCTCTGGAGATTTCAAGCAACAGAAGGGCCAGTTTGTATTCCAAAAGCTTTTTAAAGCAGGTGAATACTGGACAAGGTATAATCCAAGCCAAGAAAATTCAGCGAGCTGGCAAGTGCCCCATGCTCTGGGAACGAGGTTTGGCCCCTCACTAAAAATGGTAATGAATACTTCTCAGCACAGCTGGAGGGAATTCACATGTGCCAAGAAATGATTTCCTCTGAATTTGTGTCAGGATAATTAAACAAGTGACTCATAAGGTATAATACAAAATTATTCCAGTAGTTCTGTAGTGATGGATAAAAACTCATCACCAATCAAGGGCACATGTCATCACAGTCATTTGTTCTTAACTGACCCCTTCATGTTTTAAGAATTCCCTACTCTTAAGGTGATGGACTTGGCTGTTTGCAAGACTGTGTCATATTCATGCTGGAAACACTATTCATGTCTCATTTACAAGTGAGAAACTAAGTCAGTTTTGCTGAAAAACTTCTGTGCACAAAAGATATTCAACTGGCTAAAAACATACTAAAACATTAATGCAATGCCCACCGTTTCAATCACTCCATTCATTCATTAATTCAATAAAGACACCTTTGCCAGTTGTAAGCCAGGCTCTGTTCTAGGCGTTATGGATGAAGAAGATAACAGCACAACATACATGGCCCGTCAGTGCGTGTTCACATTGTTAAAAGACATATTCAGTCTTCCATTCAGAATTTTTATGAAGTGGGCATTCTGACTTTTCATAATTAAAATGTTGCCTGCATAATAAAGTTTTAAAATGCTGGATATCTTCCTGAAAATCTAAGCATATTCAGATACGAGGTTGCTTCTCTGTTATTTTGCTGATGGAAGGAGCTTTAGCCTGACTCATCCTGGAGTGTTAAAGTGACACCTGATTGTATCTTGAGGAGAAAAGGAATGGGTAACATTTTCTGAGTATGTAATAGTATAGAAACGTAAAAGGGGAAAAAAATTACAGAAAGTATTTTAGAGCATTCAAAGTCAGTTTTAAACTAGCCAAAATTAAAATTACATAATGGAAATAGAATGGTACTTCAGTAAAGAACAGCAAGGATAGGTCGGTTGGCCATTCACATCCACAGATCCCAGATCGAGGAATTTTAGAGACGCAGGTGCAGCTTCATTCCTGCCGGCCTCCTGCCCTAGTGCCTTCTTCCCTTTCCTCTCTTCTTACGTTTTTCCTTTCCATTTCCCCTCCCTCCCACTTTATCTTCCTTCCTTTCTCCTTCTTCTTCCTCTCTCCCTCTCACCTTTCCTTCCTCCCTTCCTCTGTCTCTTTCAACTACTATGTCAGCTAGTGTTTCTTTGTCATGTCTAAATTCTCCTGAAGTAAATATACAGGCTGGTTTTACTCTGCTCTTTACTGGGGACACATGAAGCTATTTAATTAGCTTGTCTAAAAACTGTAATATTCTGAAACCTGAGCATCCTTTTGGTGAGATGATGTAGAATAAATTGTATGTATCTGGTTAGACAGAGCTCCCATCAAGGATTCACTGTTCAAATGCATGCAGCAGATGGGGCTGGTAGGGCCGAAGCCTGAAGCCATAGTGGCAATCCGGGCGTCTCCCGTGGGTGGCAGGGCCTCAGTTCCTTCTGCCATCACTGCTGCTTCCAGGTCAGCACGAGCAGAAAACTGCTGTGAGGTGCAGGAGCTCCAGTGTGGGCTGCGGGTGTCTTAACCACCAGGCTAAGCACACATCCACTGGTAACTAGTGGGGTTTTCACACCAAATATATAAGAAAGGATTTTCATACTGGCTTGAATATTTCGAGGCTGTCATTTTAATCAGCCAAAGTGGTCAATAACTAGCAACTTGCAGGACCTCAATCTAGTATCAAATGCTTGCTGTGTGCTATACTTCATGTTAGCATCTTCACACATGATTTACTACTTTATATTTCCAATGGTTGTTCTGATAATTTATGCAATGCATTATTCATTTAGAACTCTGGAAAAATTCTTTACTATGATTTCCTCTAAGAATTCTTTTGACTTCACCTGTACTGTAGATGTCAGGACTTGAGAGAAGGAGCTCTCAGATTTATACAGCACACCAGTATAAATTAAATAGTTTTTGCTTAGTCTCTCTCACACACACACACACCCTCATACACACACACACAATAGTTTTGCTTCACAGTTTTTGCTTTTTTTTTTTGTATGGGGAAATTGAATTGTAAACATTGTATTATAGTGGTATTTAGAACTACACACCATAAGGAAAATGAAAGAAAGGTGTGCTGCAAAATGATTTCATGGTTTAGTGAATTAAAACTGCCTGAGATTGACTAATATTACATTACAACTACGTGAAGGTATCTGCCTTCTAGTTCTTTTTATAAACCTGCACACTGTAATAAGGGGATTTCCAAAGAACACTCTGGTTTCCTCCTCCGGCTCACCATGTTGAGGCCTGGAAAGGCAATGTGTGATTTATATTGCAAAGAGGGAGCAAGCAAGCAAAACATTAAGTATACAAGAAGAGTCGATGAAAGTATTCTGGTCCCATTTCGCTGCCTCTGGTTACTGTTCCCTAAATGGGACTGAAAACATGGGAGCAGCTTTAGAAAAGCAGCCATCCAATGTCAACACTACGCAAGTAGAGAACAAGCATGAAGTTGGGCGGGGGAGGTATGCACTTCTCTGAAAGGCACTGTAACTGGCAATTAATCACTCTTACTTTCAGAGATGTGAAGAAAAATGAATGGAAATTAGTACATTTAATTTATGCCTCCAGTATTGCCTATATTTCGAATGGTTGAGTGCTAGAGCATAGGGCTTACTAATATAATTCAAAATAGGATAGAAAAGTCTAAATTTCAAAATGCAGAGAATTTTTCCTATAAAATATGTTCCTTGATCTCAGCTTTCTCCCCACAGATCAGTCGATGGATAGAATTCCAAACTTGGAATAATGCGCTAGGTCCCCCCAAACATCACACAGATCACTTCGAATCTTCATAACAAATCTACAGATAGACTGACGTGATCCCGATGTCTGGATTACCAACCGAGAGCTACCGGACACGGGGCAGCAGAACGCTCACGTGATGCTTCCAAAACCTGTCCCCTGTGACCACGGCAAGCCGCTCCGTGCTTCAGAGCTCAAGTATCCTGCTTCCTCCAATGGAAACAAGGAAAGCCACGGCCAGGCTAACTGCTCTAAAACCATCATGTGATCCAAAGCTGCCCATCTCAGCTTTAGATGGGGTCACTTTCTGGTCCGGTACCCTTGGATGAAATCTTCTTCCAACTAATACTTGTTTCTACTTCTGTTAAATAATTCCACAGCTGACCTTAAATGTAAAATATGTCAATTATGATCTTAACCTACTATCGAATACATTATAATACTGTTTTTTTTTTAATCTGAAGAGTTAAATAGGTAAGACACTGAAAAAGTACAAAATTCAAAAGATATAAACATGCATATAGTGAAGATTTTCTCCTATTCCTTGTCTGTTAGTCTAGTTTCCCCTAGGTGGAACCAACCAGTGTTATCTGCCAAAGATAATATTAACAAACACTTTAAATACACTGGAAGTCTACTTCATATCATTGCATAAAGAACTTCCTCATTCTTTATCAGCTTTACACCAATGTCCTGTATGCATATGTCATAATTTATTAATCTCCTACCAAAGAAGATTCAGATTATTGCAACCTTTTACTATTAAAAAAACACTGCAATGAGTAATTTCATAAACACATCATCTCATGGGTATATCATTATCCCTGCAAGAAACATTCCCAGAAGTTAAACTGCCAGGCCAAAAAATGCATGCACTTAGAATTTTTTATTAGCTACAGCCAAATTACCTCCACAGGGATTATGTCATCAAAATCCTAGGAATGCATGCAATGATAAAGAAGATCTATGGAAAAAGAATTAAAATGCTGCTGAGGAAAGAGTACAATAAAGGCTAGAATATTTCATCGCTTATATAATGTGCTTACCAAAATAAGAAGAGATGAAAATATTAAACAATACCATGAGGGATACAATCAGCAAGTCCCAAATGACGACAAAGTCCAAAGGCTTATTGATCCAATTTCAGAAAACAAAATGAAGAAAAAAAGAAGTCAGAGAGAACGTGGGAAGCAGACGGAAAGACGGCTAACAAGATTTGAAAGACAAATCAACATTAGAATTCGTAGCTTTCACCTGGATACTGGTTGAATAAGACTATGAATGTCACTTACAGTAACTGTGTCCATTCCGAAAGATAAATCGAAATTAACATTTTCTTAGTTATTTTCAATATTGTAAATGTACCCATTGCCCTTGATTTATGGCACATTTAATGCAATCTCAATGAAAACAGTACCTTTCAAAAAATTAGAGGTTTTGTGGCTTAGTGCCTGTGACACCAGCATCCTATAGGAGCAGGATTTGTGGCCCAGCTGCTCCACTAATGGCCTGGGAAAGCAGCAGAAGACAGGCAAAGACTCTGTTTCCCTGCCATCGAGGAGGTGACCACAAGGAGGCTCCCAGCTTCAGCCAGAACCAGCTCTGGCTGTTGTTGCTATCTGAATGAATCGGTGCATGAAAGTTCCGACTCTGCCTCTCCTGTATCTCTTTATTTTTTAAATTTAATTAATTTATTTTTTTTCAACATTGCTTACATAACTGAGAGGGATGCACACCCATGTGGGCCTCTACGCAGGATGGGGAGAATCAAGGCACTGAGGAAGATGAGTGGAGAAATACTTCAATTTTTTTTCCTCCTGTGTCTGCAGGCTGGCTAGAGAAGGCAAGGGGTTGCTTTTTGCTATCAAATTACATCAGTACCTGGGTTTGGGAGGATAATCATTTGATGATGCCTTAGAGATCCTCATGTTGGGAAGGGTGTTCCAAAGGTGTTACTTGAATGGTTTTAATAGTTCTGGTCATGGGTCCACAAGTCCACCTTAGTGTAACCACAGGTCCAGGCAAATACCGTAAAGTTTGGCCAAAAGATTGGTCCAACCTGTTCTGCCCTTCATTCTCTGATGAGGCACTTGACTTCATCTGCTTTCCTAGATAAGCCACTGTCCTGTTCCCTGTGAGCATTTTGGCATGCTGCACTGTACAGGCGATGCAGCTGAAGAGGCCCAGGCCCAACACATGCACTCCAAAATCGGACCACGTATATAGCAATTGTTCCTGTGTCCGGGAGTTCAGTCTGGCCATCTTGTTAGGGAGTACCCCAAGAAGCCTCGTCTTGGGGGTCCTCAGACTTGATTCTTGCGTGCACCAGTTAGTGCAGGCTTGGGTTTGGTCCGCCACCTATACCAGCCAGCAGACCTGTTGGTGGCTGCAGCTGTTGGTCAGTTCCACGCCAGGTCTATCTCTGGCATAAACTAACGGGTACTGTGACCTAGCCCAGCCTACCACAGATCCAGTCCCCATGCACACCAGTGAGTGCCATGGCATAATCTGGGTGACCTCCACGAGGCCTGCTCCCAGCCCTGGTTTTTGTATGCACAAGCAAGTGCTGGAGGTTAGCCCAATCTCCCACATCCCATCTGACTCTCGTGCACACCCATGGGTGTTGCAGCTTAGCTCAGACCAAGCCCACACGCATGCTGATGGATGCTGCTGCCCGGCCAAGCCCACCCCACCACCAGCCCTGGGCCTTATGCCATCTAGAAGCAGAGTGCTCAGTTTCTCTACTGGGTCAGCTTTCAGGCTCAGATCTTGCACTTGCCAGGGGGTATTATGATTCAGCCTAACAACGACTTGCACCCAGTCCCTGAACTTGGTGTTGGTGCTACAGCTTTGTCCAGACTGTCCTGTCCTTAGACCAGCTCACCCCCAGTTCCAGCTTTCATGCTAACCAGTGGAAGCAGTGGCCCAGCAAGAGAGTTCCCCTATCAGGCCTACTCCCAAGCCGAGGTCTTGTGTGTGCCAGTGGGTGTTGTGGCCCAGTCTGAGATGTCCTGCCATCGTATTGTCAATTGCCAGCAGGTGTTACAGCCTGGGTGCAGCAGCCTATTGCAGCCTGGTCCACTCCCAGCTCTCATTTGAACTAGCAGGTATTGCAGTCCAACCTCGACTGACCTATATCATGTCCTGGCTCTCAGTTATGCTAGTGTGTGCTGTGGACTGGTCTGTGGAAGCCCCCAAATAATCCTCTCCTATCAATCATGCCCTCAGCCACTCTCATACATATGTATGTCTTCATACATACCCAAACTGCCCTTCCTTGGGCAATATTATGTCCCTTGCCTGGGGGCCTGGGTTGCATGTCCTGGTCTGGTATTCTCTACCTACCCCAAATACATTTTAAAGCAGAAAAAAAAAGGGAATAGGCAACTAAGCTGACACACTGTTATAGTTAGCACAAATCAGCATTAGCCAGGTCCAGAATGCCCACTACCTTTGGCTAGCTTTTTTCTAGCAGTGTAATATTTGCCTAAGTAAAAGGCAACCTGGGTAGTTGCCTATAGCTGAGGTCTGTATCTTCCAAATAAGTAATTAAACCTCAGAAAACAAAAATAAAAAACTAGGAGCTGATTCTGTGCTACATTGGATCAAGCCTCTGCCTGAGTTGCTGGCATATCATGAGTGGTGCTTGGAGTACTAGCCGTTCTAATTCTGTTTTAGGTCTCTGTGAATAGTCCTGGGAAAAGCAGCAGCAGAAGGTCCAAGAGGATAGGACCCTGGCACCCATATAGGAGATCATGATAGAATTCCCGGCTTCTGGCTGTGCCCTGGCCTCCTCCCCAGCTATTGCAGCCATTTAGAAAATAATCTTTCTAATTCCTCTCTCTCACTCTCTGCTTTTCAAAACAAACAAATCATTTGCTATATACATAGATAAGCAATGCTGATATTCAATAGAATAAAAGAAGCAAAAGCAGCTGGGGAAGATTCTAAGAACACAGAATGCAGGGCATGGATGCTTGCCCTGGTAGTGAAGACACCATATTGGGTGCTCCCATCCACAGTAGAGCACCTGGGTGGAACATCTACTTCCAGCCCCTGATAATGCAGAACCTGGGAGGAAGTGGCAATGACTCCAATAATTTGTTCCTGCCCCCAGGTGGGAAACGTGAATTGAGTTCCCAACTCTGGGCTTCAGGGTGGCCCAGTTCGTGCCATGTAGAGGTCTGAGGAATGAACTAGTGCATAGAGGCTCTCCCCAGGTCCCCGGTAATTGAACCCGATGTGCTGTTTTTGGTCCCCTCCACCCCCTCACCTCCCCCCACCAACATCACACCGGCCCAGCCAGACGCCCTAATAGGTCGACCACCCCACCCAAAAAACCGACACATCGACCCCCACCTTCCAATACAACCAATCGGATGATCCGCGCCATAAGAACCGCCCCCCGCCCTCACCCGTTTCGCACCCCCATACCCTCTCCTTAAGACCCCCCATCCTTTTCCAACCTCGCCCAAACTTAAAACCGCACCCTCCCAACCCTCATGCATGCCCCTCAAACGCCTCACCCCGACACCCCAAAAACCGTTCTCCACAGCCCCAAAACTCCCCACTGAACCTTGATGACCACACAGCCACAAAAACCAAGACCAGAAAAAACGCCAACACCACACCCCCCCCTTACACTTCGCATATCCACACACCAAGAAGATACCAGAGTACATAACGACCCAAATAAAACCCCCACACAAAACCCCCACAAAAAACAAAATCCCTTACCAGGTTCCCGCGTCTAAGTGTCAACCAACCCCCCACCAACGGCGCACGCCTGGCATCGGCTGGCACCCCCCATGCGCGGCAACCCCCCCCCAGGAAACTCCTACCTGGAGGGCAAGGCCCCAAGTACTGGAGATATCATGTGCTCTCTGCCAGGCACACTGGCACCTAGCCGCTTGGACTATCACCTCCCCATCTGCATAATCCCGAGCTGAAGCCAGTTAGCAAACCCAGACACGGAATCTGTGGCACACAGAATCTGAACCACTGGGTTGGATGCCACACTTGGATTGTACAGACTGTTCTTAAACACATACACATGTGGTTAAACTTTTCAAACATCAATAATTAAAGTGAAAATGCACAGAGGTATTGTTAGTTACCTATGTGATTGACAGAAATAATATTAAGGCTTTTTTTAAAAAAGTTTTTTAAAAAAAGTTTTTTTTTTTTTATTTTTTTTTAAATTGCAAAGGCAGATATACAGAGAGGAGGAGAGACAGAGAGGAAGATCTTCCGTCCAATGATTCACTCCCCAAGTGACTGCAAGGGCCAGTGCTATGCTTATTTGAAGCCAGGATCCAGGAACTTCCTCCAGGTCTCCCACGCGGGTGCAGGGTCCCAAGGCTTTGGGCCATCCTCGACTATTTTCCCAGGCTACAGGCAGGGAGCTGGACAGGAAGTGGAGCTGCTGGAATTAGAACTGGCACCCATATGGGATCCTGGCACGTTCAAAGCGAGGACTTTGGCCCCTAGGCCACTGCGCAGGGCCAAGCCTTTCTTTTTACCATTAGAGACAGAGCTTAAGGCTATTGGACTTGTGGGAAAAAATCAGTGGGGTAGAAAAAAGCTGTGATCTCTCAAAGTTATAGAATATCTCTATGGTTTTCTGTGTTACCAGTCTAACTCACTTACGTGAAAGTCACAATCTCAAAGAATTTCTCTCTATAGTTTTTTCACTAAACACTTTAAAACTTTAAAACTAGTATTTCTCTATCTGTTTAAAGGTGTCCTTACCCTATGCAGCTATCTTGATTCTCCCATCTGCCTCTTCTTTTGCTCTTTGTCCTTGTACTTCTGGTTAGCAGATTCTTCATTTTATGGCAGTTTTCTATGCTGTGTCACCCATACATCAACAGTTCAGTTTTTCTTATTGCAGTTCGTACCTGATTTTGTTTGTAGTGTCTTGTGCCATTCCCTCTAGCGAGTTTCATGTCTCTGTTCTTGTATAAGAATCCCACCACATACTCCCTCCATAGCTCCAGCTCCTGGCTCACCAATCTCCTCCTTCTGTGATCCATGCAATGGCTGCAGCATTGTCTGTAGAATGTTTCTCCTACTTCCATTCTGAGCACTTCCCGGGTTTATGGAGACACCAGGTGTCCAAAATAACTAGGTTGTTGGTTTTACTGGTCTTGCCAGAACCTCCTGGTCTTTTGCTACCAGCTCAGTGCATGCACAGCTCACTGTTGCCCCTTCAGTTTTCACCACACTGTACATTAGCGCCTGATGTGCCACTGTAGATCTCACCTGGCTATTAGGTGTGGGGGCTACCTGGACTTATTTTGGGTGAATCTTGCTACATCGGTGCAATGCACTGAGCTGGAAATGAGTTTGCTCCCAGCTTAATGCGTGTGCAGTCCTGTCCCATAACCTTTGCTTCTCTATGCAAAATGGCGTCCAATGTGGCTCTGCTGGGTGTCTGGGCTTTGAAATCCACCCTGTTCCCACATTTCCTGTTTAGGACCTGCTGTTCTGTTGCTGCTTCTAGTCGAATCAAACATATTGAACAGGCTGGTAGTTTTTGTCTGGGTTCACCTACTGAGTTCCCAGTGAACTCTCCTTCCCACCTGTCTGCTGTGTAGCTCCAGCTGTAGGTAGAGCTCAGATTGCCACATGTTTACTGGTGCTGGGATATTTGGTCACTGTAACACCAAACTGTTGTCTCTGCTGCTTTCATATGTTCATCAGTCTCCAGGTGACCCTGTGTCCTCAGCCTGTGCTCTCCTGTTTCCTGGAATGAGCCCTCTCTGCCTCACCCTGACTGACTCTCCATTTAAAAGTGTCATTACCCTATTTCTCCATATTGATTCCCCTGCATCACACTTGCCTCTTTCATTCTGAAATGAGTAATGCCTAACCTAGTATTTACTAAGAAACACTTGTATTGATTTATGACCTTATCGCAAAAACACTATCATATGCTGTACTTCGAAATCTTCCAGCCTGGAGTAATTAGGTTGAAAGTGAAATTGTTTCTGTCTGATCCTGCATGGCTTGGCAACTGCAGCCATCATCTCCATCAGTGCACTGCCTCCCTCCATGCTCTCTGACGTCCATTTTCTTAATGGTCATACTTCTCTTTTCTGTTTCTTACATTTTAACCATTAAGGTTGGTGGCATTTGGAATTCTCCAGTTTTTGGTTTTTTGGTTGTTTTTCTTTCGTTTTGGCAATGAAGTTTCCAGGCAGCAAAAACTGTCCTCAGTGGGCTGAGTTATTTTAAGATTTAGATTAAACTATAAGTATGGTTTTTCAAGGATCAATAACTTGAATATGCAACCAAAGTCCTATTTTAAATGGCTTCTAGGATAGCATGATGTATTCAGAATGGTGTGAGCTTTACAACATTTTTATAACTTACTGTTATACAGTGGGGCAATAGAAGTATTTTTAAATCAACATTTCTCAGTTTGTGGTTGGTGACTGCATCTTGAGGATTTCTTTAGAGGTGATTCGAATACAGTTTTGTGGGCCACAGCACCAAACTCTGGAATCAGAAATTACAGACATCGTCCTTAGTTGCTTGTATGCTTAAGGGATATTTCAGCTGATGTCCAGACAATCAAGTGTGAAAGCACACTGGGAGGGATGCTCTGTGACTAAAACTGCACAGCCAACAGGCAGTGGTGGTCTCAAAGAAATGGCACAAGAAGGGAGTGTCTGAATACTAATTACCAGCCATGTGAAGGAATCAGTTCCTTTATATATGTGGTTACAACATTTACGTTTGTTTCTAGGTTTGTGCTTAAATACCCATTCTCTCTCTAGACAGAAAAGCTCATGAAGGCAGGAATCAGATGTGCCACATGTGGTCCTTCCTCACTTGGAATATGATCCGAGTCTGTACCCAGTACTTGCTGAGTTAATGATTTAAGTGTACCATCCCTACTGACACTTGGATCAATGAGATTTTGAATATATCACCTAGAATCACACAACAAAGAAACAGCTACCAAGTAAGAAACAGAGTCAAGTATGTCTGGCTGCAAAGCCTGTTCCCTTCCTGTAACATCTCACTGGCATGTGGCATTCATGGCGGAGTCCTCTGCTCTGTCAACCAAATCAACCCAATCTTTCAAAGGCTCCTGTAATGAAGCTTATTTAGAAAATAAATCACATCAGAAAGAACATATTGTATGAGACAACCTTCACACAAAACACAATATCAATAGATATATAGGTAAACAGGTGTGTATATACCTTTACCTAGAGGGACTGTTTAATGGAGACCAGCATACTGAGAAGTGAAGGTACATTGCAGTATGAATCTATACTCCTGTTTAAAAGATGGACTCCTAATGAAAATATGAAATTTATCTTGCAGACAGGATGCTGGATTTTCTACTATTGTCTATACCTACAATGTCATGATACATTGAAATATCAGAATGTTGGAATTGTGACTGTTGCTGAAGGATGATACTATTATAATAATAAAGGGGTGGGCCTGGTGTGATAGCATAGCAACTAAAGTCCTCACTTTGAACATTCCAGGATCCCGTATGGGTGCCAGTTCTAGTCCTGGCAGCCCCGCTTCCCATCCATCTCCTTGCTTGTGACCTGGGAAAGGAGTCGAGGATGGCCTAAAGCCTTGGGTTTCTGCAGCCCTATGGGAGAGCCAGAAGAAACTCCTGGCTCCTGGCTTTGGTTCGGCTCAGCTTTGGCTCTTGTGGCCTCTTGGGGAGTGAACCATTAAACAGAAGATCTTCCTTGCTATGTCTCTTCCTCTCTGCATATCTGCATTTCCAATAAAAAATAAACAAATCTTTTAAATAATAATAATAATAAAGGGGAAAACAGTGAAATGGAAGGGGGATTTCAAAGTTGAAAGGGGGAAATATCCCTGAGTCTATAGAACAGTAACTTGAAAAATTTAAATTAAAAAAAAAAAAAGAAAAAAAGAAATCATAGGGGTTAGCATTGTGATGCAGTAGGTTAAGTTGTTGCTTATGATACTAGTTCAAGGTGCTTCTAACATGTCAGAGCACTGGTTAGATTTATGGCTGTTGCATTTCTGATCTGCTTCTGTGCTTATGAGCCTCAGAACCCAGGTATAAACTTAGCTCCAGAGCTACCTAGATGGAGTTCCTAGATCCTAACTTTAGCTTGGTCCCTGAACTAAAGTGGCCTTTTGGAGGGTAAACCAGGGGATGGAAGAGCTCTTTGTCTTTCAACTCTCTTTGTTGCACTTCTACATAAGCACATATTCAAAAAAGCAAGTGATTTATAATAGTATATTAGAATGTAACACATATCCAAAGGGGAAGAAATTCCTCTGAGAAAGGGGACAAAAGAGTGAAGGGGTCATAGGCAAGAATGTAATTTTACGTAGGAAAATTAGGAGATGTGCACTGAAAAGGTGATTTTTGAGTCCTGGTTTCAAGGAAGAAGGTGGAAGAAGTGGCAGGCTGCTGTGGGCTGAGGACTGCAATGCAAATGCTGCCATGCATGTGTCGGGTTGTTCTCATGGGCAGGCAGCAAGATGTTAACCCAGAGGGAATGGAAGGAGTGACAGTCAAGTCCTGAGTGAAGAAAGAACTGGAGGAAGAGATCTCAAAATGCAGCAAAGCCATTTTTTTTTAAAGAATGGAAAAATGAAGCAACAGCTCAATGGAGGAGGTAGTGAAGAGGTTTGTTTAAGATAGAGGCATTGTGGTATAGCTGGCTAAGTCACCTCTGGGGACACTCACATCCGATATCCCAGTATAGGAGTGAAGCTCACCTCCACTTTTCATCCAGCTGTCTGCTAATGTTCTTACACTCTCAGGAGACATTTAGATAAACTTCCTATCTCCCAGGGCCTGCAATGTGTCACTGTAGGGGTAAGATTGCTGTCTACAATGCTGTCTTCCCATATTCGAGCACCAGATTAAACTCCAGTCATAGCTGCTGTTTTTGATCCAGTTCCTTGCCAATGTGTCTGGGAAAGCAGCAAAAAATGGCTCAAGTACTTGGGTCCAGCCCACATGTGAGATATTGATGCAGGTTCTGGTTCCTGACTTTTGGCCTTGTCTAGTAAGCCCTGCTGTTGTAGACAACTGAGGCATTAACTGGTGAACAGTCTCTCCCTTTCCCTCTCTCCTTTCCTCACTGCCTTTTAACTTAATAAATTCTACATAAACAACAAAGTTCCTGGTCCTGGTCCTGGTCCCTGGGTGTTTTGGATATTTGATCTGGGGAGTGAACCATCAGATACAAGATTCTCTGTCTGCTGTGCTGCCTTGCAAAAAACAAAGTAAATAAATAAACAAACCTAAAAAAAACAAAAAAGAAGAAAGTAAGACATTTCTTCCTAGTAGTAATCATTCAGGAGCAGGGCAACTTGTTATTCACAAAAGAGGTATATTGCAGGAGTGGTATTATGAGGAGAGAAGGGATGGGATATGGATCACCAGTAGAATGATGCCCTTAAAAACACAGACAAGGAGCTGCAGAAAAAGAAGAAAAGGCAACTCATATGACTACACATCCTTTTAGGGGAACAGGTTTAGGCGACTGTGGAAATTCTGTGGTGGTTCTCCTTTTCTCCATGAAATAGAAAGTATTTGACCAAGCTAAAAGTGAGCTTGGACTTGTTCTAACACCATTTTTCACAGCACTTTACTTGCACATATGTATCCAACTAAGTATTCCTGCCTAAACATATGGAAATATCAGTGTTTTCCAAGGCAGTGTTACTCGTCTTTGGTTAGAATTAGTTCGAAAGTAAATTACACAAGTAATGAATTTCAAAAAATAAATTAATACAGATTGAAAATCTTCTCTGTTCCCACTTGAGTTGCAAATTTAGTCTCTTAAAATTATTTCATGTTCTGAATGTCACCGGGAAATTTAGTAGATCGCTGAGCTGCACCCCAGAAGTGGGTTTACAACCATAATTTAATTGGAAGGGTCGTAATTAAGTTACACCATATGGGGCTGCCAGATGTAATCAATGCAATATAAGTTTGAAGAAGACATTATTGAGTGTGTCGAAGCACATTTTATAAGCATTGCAAGCTATCATTTATGCAACAGAAATCACTCTAATGTCTGATGAAATTAGGACACTGATGGAATATACAAGTGCAGGAAGGGTAATGCAGAGTTACTAATCATAACAGTATACTATATATAAGTTACACAGTAAAAGTATTACTCAACAGTTCTCCATGCTACCACACCAATCAAATCTGAAAAGCTGGCAGGGCTTTCAACTTTTGCACTGAGATATTTGATAATACAATTAGAAATGGACATAATTGAGAACTTAGGGGCTTCTTTCTAAGCATTTTTTTCCTCCAAGGTTAATTTATTTCTGAAGAAGAAACAGAGGGGCCTTCCCTCCACTGCTTTACTGCTGAAATGGCCACAATTGCCACAGTGGAAATGATCCAATGCCAGGGGCCAGGAATCTCTTTTGGGTCTCACATATGGATACAAAATCCCAAGGATGTGGGCCATCCTCTGCTGCTTTCCCAGGCCATAATCAGATTGCTGGATTAGAAGAGGAGTAGCAAGGCTAAACTGGCACTCATTTGGGATGCTGGCACGACAGAGTGGATTAGGTTACTGCACAATTACATTGGCCCTGAGAATTTAATTTAAATAACAGAGAAGCTGGACAAAGGCATCAACCATTAAAAAGGAGCCTATGAAGTCTTTGACCAACTGAAAATGTCATTGCCATTCTTCAGATTGCTACTTGGACTCTGAACTTCAAAGTTCTTACAACCTTGTGTCTAGTCTCGCAATGGATAAACTTTAAAAACAAAACCAACCCTGTGATCTCAGTGTACTAAGTCTGTGTTCGAATGTCTGAATCAGGCTCATAGCCAGAGATCACAGCTGATTAAACGTGTAACAGGCACTGTTTTCTTCCTCTCCAGGTACAGGTTAAGAGGGTTCTTGAATAAGCAGACTTGATCTGTTCTTATTCATCAGGTATACCTTGTGCACCAGGGTTAAGTCCTGCTCAGTCAGAGGCATTTTACTACATGACAACAAAACTATGGTACTCAAAAGCTAAAGATCCTAGACTACCCACACTGTACAGAATCATCTTCTGGCCTCAGTCTCCCTGAGTCTGCAGAACAGTAATGAATGGACCTTAAATGTAAGGCGGTAAATTCCCATGATGCTGATGTGAATCTGAACAAAGCATGAAACTAATGCTAGAAAGACAAATTCAAATCATTCTAATTTTGTAATCTTGGCCGAATTAGATGAATTCAGAAAAGCCATTCTATTTAATCCAGAGTTTGAGCAGATTAAAGGTTGTAATTTCCCTTTTTTCTTCTTCCCCCAAACACATACCCACAAGAGCTTGGAAACAGGCTCTAAAAGGGTTGAAGATTACACTTTTTTTTTCTGTCAATTAGTTTCTGTTCTCCTTTATGCCAGGGCCATGCATAATGCTCATCATTAGGCAGGTACATTTTCTTCTGACATTAGTTATCCATCTGGGAAGAGCCTTCCTCTTCCCAGAACAACTGCAATGATGGTGAGATCCACTGGTGGCACCAGACAAAACCGTGGATGCCCGTTGGCTGAACCACAGAGATACAAGGATAGGGAGATTCATTCAAGCCAGGTAGCAATGCAGAACTTTACACTGATTCTATAACGAAATACAAAGCAAGTCCCATGTGAAGAAACTAACATTTATTTTCAGTCATCTGTAATTGGTCTTCACTGGTAGAAGAGCACTGCATTTTTTCAAGGAAGTAAGAGGAGACCCTGAGGATACAGGATAATTCTATGTACCTTTCGTTTGGGCCTCCTTTGAAGGCTGAGTTAGCACTACTGTTGCATAGAACAGAGTTCCCAGAATGTCAGTTGACTGAGACTCTAACATTTCAAAACTTACCTCATTGAAAATAACCACTAACTAGTCAGATACACTCTTACATGCACACTACTAGGCGCTATTATGCCGTCATAGAAGATGCCAGATACATGTTTGATGAATAAGAGAAAAACAACTACAATTTTGGAATAAGAAAAAAGAAAATTAGGTTGAGAAACCTTGCTTTGGATTCTAACTCCATCACTCACTAATCCATCTTTCCTATGGCAAATCTCTACCATTTGCTGGACTCCAGCTTTCAGGGACATACAGTATAAAGTCACTGTGAGTACAGCAAAGTGAAGTGAAACACTTTCTGCGATGAGGAAAACAGCATGTGGTAACAGAAGTCCTTGGCGTTGTACATATACGTTATAGGTATGGTTGGTTGGCTTCTCTTACCTGTTTTGAGAATGAATCGTAAGAGTCTTCCTTCTCCTTTGAAAATTCTTTTATGAAGGGTCATTTGCATTTAAGAAATTACTAAGCATTTTAAATTCTAGTTTTAAAGTCATTCTAGACTCCAACAGAAGTTGAAAAAAATAGACTCCATGTATTCTACATTTCTCTAGATGTTAAAATCTTAAACTAATACACAATAATCAAAACCAGTAAATAAATACTGATGCAAGTATAGTAATTAATCTGTCACCCTTGCTGCATTTTCTTGAATTACTCTACTAATGTACTTGCCTGGTCCTGGATTCCACACCGAATTTAGTTGTCATGCATCATTAGTTTCCTCCAGTGCATGAACAGCATTTTTTGGGTGGATATTTTTTGTAAGATTTGTTTTTATTGAAAAGGTGGATTTATGGAGAGGAGATAGAAAAATATCTTTCATCTGGGGATTCTCTCCCCAAGTGGCTGCAATGGCAAGAGCTGAGGCCAGGAGTGGAGTCTCCCTCATATCTCCCACAGGGGTGCAGGGTCCTAAGGCTTTGGCCATCCTCCACTGCTTTCTCAGTCCACAAGAAGGGAGCTGGATGAGAAGTGGAGCAGCCACTGGGACACAAACCAGCACCCACATGGGATACTGGTGCTTGCTGGGGAGGATCAGCCAATAGAGCTATGGTACTGGGCCTTTGAGAGGATGCTCTTATGACTATGTAAAGATCCTGTCTCTCATCAAACTTTTGGTCAGGGATTTTGACACTCATTGATGATTCCAGCGGGTAAACATTGTTAACATGGTGTTTGCCAAATTGTGATTTTCCTCCTTACTTCCTTTTTTCTGTATTCATCAGCTGGAATTCTAGTGTGAAGAATAGCAGCTTTCTCCCTGTCCTATTTACTTATATTTTCAAATAATTTATTTATAGCAGTGTAGATCCATAGCTATGTTTTATTCTGAGAGTTATAGTACATTGTAAACTCTATTTCGTTTTTTTTTTTAATTCTGAAGAGTTAGAATTTTTAGATTGTTTCACTCCTATAGATCACAGCATTGCTAGAAGATAAATCAATCAAAGAAAGCTTTATTTGAAGATGTGGCCTCAAAGAAATTAAAATGCACGTGTAGAGAAGAAAGAAGAATTTTGTAGGCTTATCAGCAACATAAGACACTATTTCCAGGTACTTAAAACTTTATGAATGAAGATAAAGACTCAGAAGTTATAGAAGGTGAGCCTGCTACACATGTGGTGGTCACTGGGCAATTGGCAAGAAGGGCATTTAGACCCAGCCTTCATCAGCAAAAAGTGTGACTGTAAGTTCAAGTATAAATGCATGTGTATGCACATGAAGGGCTAAGGTCCATCCTGGAAGCGGCAGCAGCTGACTGGTTGGGTCCATGCCAGTAAGTTGCAGAAGCACAACTGAGCTGCCAACACCAACTATTGCAAACAGTTTGAGTTGTGGACCAGCAGTTGGAAATATCCTCTTTCTCTGTATCTCTCCAATTAAAACACAAAAACAAAAACAAAAAAATAACCCAAACTGAAATACACATATATAAAGATTTTTTGGAAAACAATAATACTCGGGCCCACTACGATAACCTTGCATCCACTGGGATCCCATATGGGCACTGGTTTGTATCCCAATCAGCCCGGCTTCCCATCTAGCTCCATGCTGGTGGCCTGGGAGAGAGGTGGATAATGGCCTAAAAGCTTGGGACCCTTCACCCCCATAGGAGATCTCAGGGACACGCTTGGCTCCTTGTTTTGGATTGGCTCAGCACTGGTCGTTGTTGCCACTTTGGGAATGAATCAGCGGGCAGAAGATCTTTTTCTCTGTATCTCTTTCTCTCTGTAAATTTGCCTTTCCTATAAAAATAAATAAAATAAAACCTTAAGAAAAACTCTAGTGTGATTTGTATAAAAATAACTCTGGTCAAGTATCAGGACTGCATTAATTTCTTCATTCATGTTGGTTTACTGAATCATTTATTAATTCCTCTAATGGACACAAATGTTGAAGGTGTATTATTTCTTAAGCACTCTGCAAACATTTGGAAATAAATGATAATTAAGACACTGTCTTCATTGACCTTTCAGTCCTTTCAAAAAGCTAGTCTTTGGAAGCAGCTCTGTGGTACAGTGAGTCAACTCCCCAGTTGTGATGCTGTATCATTTATGGGTGCTGGTTCAAGTCCTGGTTGCTCCAGGAACAATTCAGATCCTTGCCAATGTACTTGGGAAAGCAGCATAAGATGGTCGAAACGCTTGGACTCAGACATGCGAGACACCTGGAGAAAGCTCTTGATGTGGGCCTGAATCAGCTCTTGATGTTGAAGCCATTGAGAAGTGACAGATCTCTCTAATTTGGCCTTGTCAGTAAATAAACAAGTCTTTCTTAAAGATTAACAAAACAAAACAAAAAGTACTGTTAGCAAAAGTGCCAGGACTCATAAACAAGATGGTAGGGTTAGGTTATAATCTTTCAGATTCCATCTAGCACACAAGTGGTTTCACAACTGTAATTAACATAACTGATTATTTAAAAGCTGTTATTCATTGTTCATTTTTCTCAAAAATATATAATCAGTGCCAGATGCACTTTTCCCTCTTTAATAAATATTTTGCAGCTGCTGAAACACTAAATCTCAGAGATAGTTCCCCATGGGAGCTAAACCTCACTTAAATAGAGGCATAGACTCTATGACATAATAGCTCAGACTCAAGGCAGTATTTTAAAAATCTAATGAATAAAGATGCTTGCACCATGTAGTTACTAGCTTTTATTTGACTTTATCTAATGGAAACCAGTGAGGTAATCTTCAGTAATTGTAGTGATGGACAAAAACTGCTTTCCTTGCTATTATAAGAAGCATAGCAAATTAGTTACCAGGGATCATTAGCTTACCGAAATCTTTAAAAATAGAAGCAAGATGGTGCAACAGGGGAAGGACAGAGTAAAATAAATGGAGAACTATTAGCCAGTATGAAGCAAAGAGCACATTCCAAGAAACAGGAGAGGAAAGAACAGCAGCAGAGGAGTACCTGGAGACTGATAGACAAGGAAAGCAATGGAGACAATGGTGTAGTGTTGTATTCTGTGTCACCAGGGGGAAGCAAACAAAAGGCTGTATGTTGAGCTGGGTTAGGCTAAAAATAATTATTTTCAAGAATTGAAAGACACAATTAAAAGTCCAAAATATAAGAGTTATGGGAGTCCAAGAAGGTGCATAAAAAGAAACCGGGATTAAAGTTTTATCCCATGAAATAATAAGGGAAAATTTCCTGAACCTAGAGAAATAATTAGGAAACAGCCTCTAGCAGGAGGAGCACAGAACTCCCAATAGGGTTGAACAAAAGCAATCTTCACCAAGACACTTGATAATCAAGCTCTCTTCAATTGAACATAAGGAGATCCTTAAATGTGCATGTGAAAAAATCAACTGACATATATAAAGGAATACCAATTAAACTCACAGGAGGCCTCTCACAGGAATCTCTACAGGCCAGCAGAGAATGGAGCAACATATTCCAGATTTTAGGAGGAGAAAATTGTCAGCCCAGGATAACGTATCCAGCAAAGCTGAACTTTATGCTAGGCATGTGTTTGCAAGCAATGAATCTCAACTGAACTTGAACTATGGTTATGCAACAAGGTGGAGGAATCCACCATGGGGGGAGGGGTATGGGAGGGGTGGGGGGAATCCCCAGCGCCTATAAAACTGTACTACATAATACAATGTAAGCAACAATTAAAAAAAAAAAAGAAAATGAAATAAAATTCTTCCACAGTAAAGCAAATTAAAAGAAGATGCCTCTTCCAAACTTGCTCTCAAATGATACTTAAAGATGTTTTCTTGACACAGGAGTAGTTTCCACCTAAAGCTAAGGCAAATGTGTAGAACATCCCAGTGAAATAACAACAGAAGACTAAATCAATGAACATTCCATTGCTAAAATGACAGAATCAGTTTACCACCCACTCATATTAACCCCTGAATGTAAATGGCTTATACTCATCAATCAAATGTTATAGGTTAATTGAGTGGATTAAAACAACAAAACTTATTTATTGGTTGCCTACAGAAGACATATCTCACCAGCAAAGATCGGCAGAAATTACATATGATGGATTTTAAACTTACTTTCATCTCTTCAAAACACCTTTTCCTCAATAAATTCTTCACTGACTCACAGATCATAGAGTAGCATCATTTTCTTCATGAAGTTTCTTGATTTTCATTTCTTCAATGACATACTGATCATTCAGTAGCATGTTAGTTTAACTTCATGGCATTGTAAATTTCTGTATTTCTTTTGTTGATCTTGTATTTTTGCTTTTCATTTAAGGGGATGTATAGTAACTGTAGTGCAGACTGTCATATCCAGGTGTGAAGATACAATGCAATATGCATCTCTACTTCCAGATCGAACATGGACTCACGATGAAACTGTTAACTATATCTTGACGACAGGATGCTGGACTGGACTCTCTGCCATTGTCCATAATGATGGACATATATCTGTTTATGAAGAACTCTACTATAGTAATAATATAGGGGAGGAAAGGGACTTGGGATAGGGTAAAGGAAATCCCAGGATCTATGGAACTGTATCATAAAATGATAATAATAAAATTTTTAAAAGATCACACCGAAGAAAATACTTAAAAAGTGTTGATGAAAAGATTTAAACTCACACAAGATTTTATCATAATACACACTGTATAAACTTTCTGAAGAACCATAATATACAGATTTTAAATCGTTTGCAATAAAAAGACATCACTTGGTTCCATATTTCCCATGTGGTTTTTGAGCAAGTTTTGTAAATACTGTAGATTATGCACAATGACAATCTTCTGATACACTGTACTCATTTAAGAGTTACATTGAAGCAACATTCATTTCAGGAAAGATTCAACTTTTGCCTTAGAACATGGCATGAATATTGGCTAATCCTATTAAAGACAGACAATGTGTAACAGATAATGAAGAGGTACACACTTAGGCTGTTATAAAAAGGTGCAGCGCAGCGTTGTGCAGGGGATCAAGGCAAGTCTTGTTGTCCACATGACATACTGGTGACTCTAGCTCAAGTACCAGCTTCTTCACTTCTGATTCAGCTTCCAGTCACTGTTCCTGGGAAGGCAGCATGGAACGGAACGGCCCCACATTGAGTCCCTGCAGAGGAACCACATGGACCTCCGAGTTCTGTTGCCTAAACCTTGGCTACTGCAGACTTCTGGGGAGTGAATCATGATGATTTCTGACTGTCTCTGATTTTGTGCCACCTTCTTTCAAATATAGTTCTCGAAAAAAAGGCCACACAGATGACTTTAATTTATCCACCTACTCATTGTTCCTCCCTCCATTTGAGAATTTCCATGGTGGTCCAGGGTTTTTGAGATTCATTGCTGTTATAAAAGTAAGTATTACATTTTCCAAAAAATGGTTTCTACATACACATTGAGTTTACAGAGCTCCAGCTATATTTTCTTTATTTCCCCAAAGTAGTGAGGAAGGAATTTTGTAAAAGAACAAACAGAAGACCACTCACTCAGTAAATATTTATTAAGCTTCCACTATTTACCAATCACTTTTCCCAGCAATGAGATACAGCAGTAAAAACCAAGTACCTACTTTTTAAAAGCTTATAATCTAGGAGCTTAGAAAAACTTAATCATAAATTGAATCCCATTCCATGTGCAGTGTCCCAGATGGAGAAGTCTGTCAGCACAAGTTTTCTGAACACAGCTTCCTCAAGCACCAACCTCAGCACTTTCCTCTTCAAGCATATAGCATGTGTGGTGAACTGGGCACTGGGCAGCAGACAAGGCTCCTCACCTGTGGAGCTCTTAGTGAGCAAATAAACAGATCTTCATATCTAACAGGAAAGTATATTAAGAATAATGAAGCTGAAATAATATCGTGCTGAGTGAAACAATAGGGATGGCACATTTTTGGTTAGTATCTGGGAAGGCCTTTTTCAGCAAGCATAATCTAAACTGAGAGAAGATAAATTAAGAATTAAAGAGAGTAGCAGTACTTCAGAGAGAGGATGAAGGACTGACTTCTAGGGACGAAGATAAAGCAGTGAGCACAAGGCAAAGGATGGCTGAAGTAGTAGGAACCAGGTGAGAGGGGACCCTCTTGTCCCAAAAGATGTTCCCTTTTCTCTGACTGTAATGCAATGTAAGAAATGTATTTATAGAACAGACAACATGGACTCCAGATGAGAGGCCTAAGGACAGATCTGGTGGGTATTCCAACACATGAAGGCAGAGGAGACAGTGGAGTAAAGTGGGTAAAATGAGAGGATTCTAGGTATCTTTTTCTTACAGAGTCAGGACAAAAGCAGCAGAAGGGAAGTATGTCACGACGGAAGGCTATCTCCTGGGTCAATTGAAAGTGGTCATAGCTGCGCTTTGCTGAGATGGAGAAGGCTGCACCATGAGCAGAGGCAAGTAAGAGCAGGGATACACAGCTGTGTTTTCAACAGCTAAATCTTAGCTGCCTAACAGTTAATTGGCCTCCAAGACAGTGTGGAGCTAGGCAAATAGTCTGATAAACAAGGCAAGTATTGGGAGTTCATGACTGGAATAAAGTTATAACTAAACTGGAGACTATCAAGACAAGATATTTCCCAGGAATTACAGAGAAGACAAGAAGGTCTATGGCCAAACTCTGGGAAATTCCAATACATGCAAGATCAAAGAGGATGAAAAAAAGGGGAAAATGATCATTACTCAGATTCTGGCAGAAAATAGGCACACAGCATGTGTTTCTTACTCACCTAGAATCAAACTTGTTCTTTGCGCCTACTGAAAAGTACTTTCCCACTTTGGAAAATACTGCTGGAATCGCCAATACATTCGTTTAAACCGTGTAAGTTTTCTTTTTCTTTTCTGAGTTGAAAAAAAAATCGGCAATTTCATAAAATTCAACTTCACACAACACAATCTGGGGAAAAATGTGTTTATTCCGAGACAGCACAGACCACTAAAATGTTACCCTTAATCTTTTACTATTATGAAGACTTATTACCTTACATACTTAAAACATTTTAGAACAATACATACATGACATTGCTGTATATCACTTATCAATTAATTTTAACTTGAAAATCAAGCTGATAGACAAAGTACACTGACAAGCTGTCATCATGTTCTGTTTATTGATAACTTCAGCATTTTTTAAATCTGTATATTTGGCAGTGCAAACAAGTACAATTTTATACATCTTGAATTTTCACCTGGTTTAAGAAAAATATGATTTTCTACTCCTTCTACAGGGAGAAAACATTTAACGAAAATTAATAGAAATGGTTACTTTATAAATTTAAGTCTAGCTTGTGGAATCTAAGCTTTGATACAGTTTGAGTTACTTTGTATAATTACAGGTCTTTCCATGAAAAAAAAAGCCACTCTCCAAAAATTAATAATTTAGTACTATATTTTAAATTTATCAAAGAGTTTATAATTTAAATTTCAAGAAACTTCAGGCTCACAGTCTTAGCAGCTAACATGAATATGTGAGTTGGGTGAGCATAATACATAGTGTGGTTTGCTTAAATCAAGAGTTTTTCCATTACATTACAAAAATATTTTTTATTTCCAAAATATAAAAGCTGACAAACACAATTCAATTCAGATGAGGTGATGAAGGGGGATGAATCATCACTAGAATTCTCTAGTTCTGAGATTAGCTTTTTACGTCTTTATTGTTTGTTTACATGACTAGGACCTGTAACTGTAGCTGTCCTGACTTTTAAAAATTTCCTCAAGGCAGAATTCACAGTTGTAAAATGCAAGGTGCAATACACAAACACTACCAGTACTGTAGACCATTTCATAACAATACACAGGAGATTCTGGCTTCTTCTGAAGCAGTGGTTATTGTGCAGAACCATGCAAGCTGAAAAACAAACGCAAAGCTGATGGTAGGAGGGGGATGCCTAGGCTGGCACTCCCACCTTTCCTGTCTCTGAAATGGGGATTATAAAAGCACCTGTCTCAAAGCAACACTTCAAACACTAGTGAAGATAAGGTGCATTTGCAGAGCCCAAGTGCTTGGGTCACACAAAAGCCCAGTACCCAAAGTGGTGAAGGAGGCTGCATTTTCCTCTGCAGAGTACCCATGGTCTACATAAAACCTTCTACTTTCTCATCACACATAACATACAAACGTGTCAACAACATATAACTGAAAACTCATTTTCAATGTTGTCTTCTCTGTTTCTTTAATTTGTGTCCAGTGCTCATGTTCCCGTGCTAAAAAACTCCATGGCTGAAATAATGGTTCTTGATGAGCTTCCTAAATTTAACTTAGATAATGGATACTTAATCTGTCATATGCACAGGTCTATAACCACTATTTTAGATTTGGGTCAGAAAAGCTTGTTTCCTAAGTCATGTAAGTTAGTATTTTGTCAATAAATGTGAATTAACTTGTTAGGCATCCAAATTCTTCTTTGTTTCAAACAGCTGCCTATCCTATTCATCTACTAATGCTTACTAGGCATTGCAGGGGTTCTCACGGCATATGGGCCTTGGGACCACAGGTCCCCTGCAGACAAGGTGCTTTCTTAGTTCCACAGCTCCTTTCCCCTCTCAACTTTGGTTTATGTCATGAATTATTGTTAATTTGTCTAAACATAAAAATAAAATAGCATTGAACAGTAAATTAAGCAATTTATATAAAAAAACAGCCTCTGAATAAGGGCTTTGCAGAATACAAAGAACTAGCAGAATAAAATGAATTTTAGAACAAGGGATATGGCTGGATTTGCAGGCTTAGTTCTAGGGTATGTATCAGAGCGAATTCCAGGTCCATTTGATTAATGAGATCTTACTGTTAATGGCTTTCATTTACAAGTCATACTCTAAAGGGAATAAAGAGGAAAACATTACTTAAAATATCTCGGAATGCAGTGCCTATACTGAGACGAGGCTTCTGGTTTCACGTCACTGACAAGTGATTATTACGACAGCAATCACTGCAGCTTCTCATACACACAAACTTTTACAAAAAGTTCATGGAAAATGAAACTTTCTTATAATTCATAGCCTAAAATTTACCCTTTTAAAATGCACAATTCAGTGGTTTTAACATGAGCATAAAATTGTGAAACCATCACCAGTATTAGTAGGGCATCTCATCACCCTAGAGAAAAATCATATAACCATTAGCCATAACTTCTGTTAAATTACTATTCCCCTCTGTCCCTTAGCACTAATCAATGTTTTACGGATTTATCTAATCTGGATATTTTATGTAAAATGTAGTCCATTGTCTCTGGCATTGCAACTTGGAAGCTTTTCAAGGATCATCTATATTGCACCATCTATAAGAACTTCATTTCTTTTAATGGTCATATAATATTTCATTTAATAGACATCTAACATTTTGCTTTCACATTAAGTAGTTGATGTACACTGGGCTGCTTCCACCTTTTGACTATTCTAATTCTGCCATGAACATTCATGTTTATAGCTTCTGGGTGGACATATTCCATTTCCTTGGGCACATGCCTATAGAACTGCTGAGTTACATGCTAACTCTGAAGCTGAACATTTTTTTTAATACCTTTATTTTTTAAATTGTTAATAACATTGTATTATGTGATACAGTTCCATAGGTTCTTGGAATTCCCCTGCCCCTCCCAAAACCCTCCCCCCATGGTGCATAACCACAGTTCAAGTTCAGTTGAGATTCCTTCATTGCAAGCACAGACCCAGCATTGAGTCCAGCATCTTATTGTCCTGATAACTTCAACAGCTTCTTGGGGAGGCCTTTCAGGGTCCAAAGGCAAAGCTAACAGAGTAAAATCCCGGTCAGTTAAAACCCCCAACAAAACATCAGGAATAGTATACAATGTTATGGAATTGATTGAGTAAACAATATGTTAAAAATAATGCAAGTTCAATTCTTCAAAACACACAGGTTGAGACAGTATCAAAGACAGGTTCAAAAAAAAAATACAGGTTAAATTAAGGCAAACATGTGGTATCTAACCTTTTGGGATTCGCTCATTTCCCTTAGCATTATAGTTTCCAGTTGGGCCCATTTAGCCACAAAGAACTGCATTTTGTTTTTCTTTAATAGCTGAGTAGTATTCCATGGAGTAGATGAACCAAAGCTTTCTTATCCAATCTTCTGCTGATGGGCATTTCGGTTGCTTCCATGTTTTTGCAATTACTGATTGTGCTGCTATGAACATAGGGATGCATGTCGGTTTGTCGTGAAACAGGTGCCTTGGTTAATTTCCTAGGAGTGCTATTGCTGGATCATATGGTATGCAGATTTTGAGTTGTTTGAGTGTTCTCCATACTGATTTCCATAAAGGCTGTACCAACCTGCAGTTCCACCAGCAGTGGAGTAGGGTTCCCTTTTCCCCACATCCTTGCCAACAAGTGTCGTTGGTGTTTTTTTTTATATGGGCCAATCTTACTGGTGTTAGGTGGTACCTCTTTGATGTCTTAATTTGGATTTCCCTTATTGCCAGGGAACTGGAGCATTTTTTCATGTTTGTTTGCCATTTGGGCTTGTTCCTTTGTGAAATGTTTGCCCATTTCCTGTGCCCATGTCTCGAGTGTTTTGTTGGTTTTGGTGTTTTGAAGTTCTTTGTATATCCTCTGGAGATTATCCCCCTATCGCCTATGTAGTGTGCAAAGATCTTCTCCCACTCTGTGGGTTGCTTTTTTACTTTGCTGATTGTTTCCTTTGCTGTACAGAAGCTTCTTAGTTTGATGAGGTCCCATTTGTTTATTCTGTTCTCAACTGCTTTTGCTTTTGGTGTCCTTCTTAGAAAGTCGGAACCTACTCCTAGGTCTTGCAGGGTATTTCCTACATTTTCTTCCAAGTGTATGAAGGTTTCTGGATGTAGGTTTAGGTCTTTAACCATGTAGATTGGATCTTAGTGTATGGTGATAGATGTGGGTCTATCTTTTTGTGTCTGCAGGCTATCAGCCAGTTGTCACAACAACATTTACTGAAGAGGCCTTCCCATTTACTTGGACTGTCATTGGTCTTTTTTGCTGGGGTCCGTGCGGTAGGTGTGGATGGCACGAAGGTGTGAAGAGAACAGCTCCCCTGTTTGCAGGGCTCGGGGGAGCTTCCAGCTGTTTGGCAGGGCCCGGCGTATTTCTCTCTGACCACCCTGACGCTGTTTCACCCCCTGGCTGCATGGACACTCAAGCACCCCACTAAGAATTCTGTATTCTTTTGAGGCATTGTTGTTCACCTCTGTGAGACAGTTTTTGCAGGTTTTTGCAACCGATGTGAGCTTGAGAGTCAATGTCACTGATAATGTCTTGGTGAGTGGGCCTTTGACAATTTACACACAGGAGCACAATTAAGCCCGTGCCATTTTTGGACACCTTATTGTGTGCTAATTATTGCCTCAGAATCTGGCCCAGACATATAGCGCACCTTCTGGGAAGGGGCTTGAAAATATCCTAAATATTAATACAGGTGATGGGAGTGAGAGCTGAAACCGCTATGGCAATAGATACAGTTATTGTTATCTCAAAGACTAGCCTGTCTTTGCAATTTTTTTGGAACATAGAAAATGTAATTGTTTTAGCTGCTTTTATAATTTTTAGCTAGAGGAATTAAGGATGCTTTTATTAAAGAAAAATGCTTTTGATTATTGCTTTATTGTTTATGGGGTTGTAGGGGTCTGTAGTTGTAGGGGGATTTAACATTTTAAGTTCTGTTTTAGATTTTAGGTTTTTTTCCTTTATAACCTATTTTCCCATTAAATGATGGGTAAATTGTAGAAGTAAAAATGTGGTGGGAAAGTACTACTGATTAGTAGATAATCACATGTGCCTTGGCCTTGGAGTCCTGGCTGTTGCTCCATGGCTACTGTTGAAGAATAAACAATAGCTTGCTTTGAAGAATATGAATACAGTATTTTGCAAAATTATCTTTAGGAGCACCTGCTTAGCCTTGAAGTGCAGACGGAATGACCAAATGTCTGTACATGTCCCCTTAATTTTGAAAAGAAAAAAATAGAATAGTTGCTTGTGCAGAAGCTTGAGAAGGGTTTTGAATAAATAAAAAGGACAGTTTCTTTCTGAGTTGTGTGAGAATGCACCAAATGCCTGTGTCTGTGTCTTTCTTTATCGCCGACTCCACGCACCCTTCCCGAGCTCCGAACTCGGCTGGAGCTGGACTCCGGCACTTTTTGTCAAAGATTAATTGGCTGTATCTGTGTGGGTTCCCTTTTGGAGTTTCAATTCTATTCTATTCCATTGATCTTCCTATGTTTGTGCCAGTACCAGGCTGTTTTGATAACCATTGTTCTATAGTATGTCCAGAGGTGCGGAATTGTGATTCCCCCTGCTAACTTCTTGTTCTTCAGGATGGTTCTAGCTATTCGTGGTTTTTTGTGTTTCCAGATGAACTTTTGAATCATTGTGTCCAGTTCCGGGAAGAATGTTTTGGGCAATTTGATTGGAATTGCATTGAAAATATATATTGCTTTTGGTAGTATAGACATTTTAATGATATTGATTTTGCCTATCCAGGAGCATGGGATGTTATTCCATCTTTTGAGGTCTTGTTTAGTTTCTTTTTTGAGTAGTCTGTAGTTTTTCGAATAGGTCTCCTACACTTTTGGTTAGATTTATTCCCAGATACTTCATACTTCTCTCTGCTATTTTGAATGGTATCTTGCTGGTTAGATCTTTTTCCATCTTGGGGCCTTTTGCGTACACTATGGCTGTTGATTTTTGTTCATTAATTTTGTACCCTACCACTCTGCCAAACTCTCATATACATTCTAGCAGTTTCTGTATTGAGTCTCCTGGTTTATCTATGTACAGGATTATGTCATCTGCATATAGTGAAAGCTTGACCTCTTCGTTTCCCAATCGTATGCCTTTGATTTCTTTTTCTTGTCTAATGGCCTCTGCAAGTACCTCTAGGACTATGTTGAATAGCAGTGGTGATAGCGGGCATCCTTGTCTTGTTCCAAATCTCAGTGGGAAGGGTTCTAGCTTTTCTCCATTCAGTATGATACTGGCATTGGGTTTTTCATATATTGCTTTGATTATGTTGTGGATTTTTCCATCTATGCCTGCCTTGGCTAGAGTTTTTAGCATGAAGAGGTGTTGGATTTTGTCTAAAGCTTTTTCTGCGTCTATTGATACTATTATGTGGTTCTTCTTTAGCAGTTTTTGGATGTGGTGTATTACATTTATGGATTTCCGAATGTTGAACCATCCTTGTCTTCCAGGGATGAATCCTACTTGATCCAAATGAATGATCTGTCTGATGATTTTTTGAATTCTATTGGCTAGGATTTTGTTGAGAATTTTAGCATCAATGTTCATCAGAGAGATAGGTCTGTAGTTTTCCTCCTGTGATGGTTCTCTGTCCAGTTTTGGGATTAAGGTGATGTTGGCTTCATAGAATTAGTTTGGAAGGGTTGCTTCCTTTTCTATTGTTTTGAAGAGTTTGTAGAGGATTGCGGTTAATTCTGTTCGGAATGTTTTGTAGAATTCTGTAGTGAAGCCATCTGGGCCTGAACTTTTCTTCGTTTGATAGGTCCTTGATGACTGCTTCAATCTCTGCCTCAGTTATGGGTTTATTTAATTCTGTTGCCTCTGGACTAAGTTTTGGTAAGTGGTGGGAGTCCAAGAACTTTTCCATTTCTGGGTGATCCTCAAATTTGTTGGAGTAGTTTTTTGTAGTAATTTCTAATTATTTCCTTAATGGTTGCAGTGTCTGTTGTTAATGGTTGCAGTGTCTGTTGTTATGTTGCCTTTTTCATCTTTAATGCTGTTGATTCTCACTTTCTCATTTTTTTTTGTTTGTTTTTCTTTTTTGTCAGTCGGGCCAGTGGAGTGTCTATTTTGTTTATTTTCTCAAAAAAACAAGTTTTTGATTTGTTGATTTTATGTATAGTTTTTTTTTTTTATTTCTATTTGGTTTATCTCCTCCCTTGTTTTGATGATTTCTTGTTTCCTATTGTGTGTGGGGCTCTTCTGCTGCTGTTTTTCCAGTTCCTGGAGGTGTGTGGTTAATTCCTGTATGTGGCATCTTTCTTGGGCCTTGACATGAGCTCCGATTGCGATGAGTTTACCCCTTAGCACTGCTTTGGCAGTATCCCACAAGTTTTGGAATGTTGTATCGGAGTTTTCATTGGTTTCCATAAATTTTTTGATCTCATCTTTAATTTCTTCTCTGACCCATTGTTCATTTAATAGCATATTGTTCAGCTTCCAAGAGTGTGTATATTTCTTGGGGAGTTTTGAGTTGTTGATTTCCAGTTTCATTCCATGGTGGTCTGAGAGGGTACATGGTATGATTCTAATCTTTTGGAAGTTATTTAGATTCGCTTTGTGTCCTATCATATGGTTGATTCAGGAGAAGGTGCCATGCACCGCTGAGAAGAATGTATAGTCTGTGGCCTTAGGATAAAATGTTCTATAGATGTCTACTAAGTCCAGTTGTTCTATTGTTTGTGTGACTCTGTTGTTTCTTTGCTTAGTTTTTGTTTCGTAGACCTGTCCATTGATGTTAAAGGTGTGTTGACATCACCTACAAATATTGTGTGCATATCTATGTCTTCCCTTAAGTCTGTAAGCATTTATTTCCCATAACTAGGTGTGTTGGAATTTGGTGCATAAACATTAATGATGGTGATTGCTTCTTGATGGATCATTCCTTTCACCAGTATAAAATGGCCTTCCCTGTCTCTTTTGATGTTAGTTAGATTGAAATCTATCTCGTCTGAAATTAGGACAGCTACCCCAGCTTTTTTTTCTCATCCATTGGCATGAAATATCTTTTTCCATCCCTTCACTTTCAGTTTCTTTGCATCTTTTCTGGTTAGATGTGTTTCTTGTAGGCAACAGATAGTTGGGTCTTGTTTGATGATCCATTGCATTAATCTCTGTCTTTTGATTGGTGAGTTTAGACCATTTGTGTTGAGAGTTAAAATTGAGAGGTTGTGATTTTGCCCTGCCATGCGAGTGTGTTTTGCATGTGTTGTTATCTGTGTAATTGCCCCTCCTTGTGTGGGCTTTAGTTTGGAGACCTTCCTGTTTGCCATCTTTGTTTGTGTTTGCCCTCTTTTTTCCTGGGATTAGCGCATTTCTAAGGAGATTTTGCAGAGCTGGTTTTGTGTAAACATATTCTTCTAGTTTTTCTTTGCTATGGAAGTATCTGATTTTGTTTTCATATACAAATGAGATCTTTGCTGGGTACATTATTCTTGGTTGACAGTTGTTTTGTTTCAGGACTTGGAAGATCTTTGTCCATTCTCTCCTTGCTTGTAGGGTCTCTTCGGAGAAGTCAGCAGTGATTCTGATGGGTTTTCCCCTGTATGTGATCTTTTCTCTGCTTCGTACTTGTCTCAGGATTCTTTGTCTTCATTGGAGTAGAACTTGAGCACCATATGTCTGGGTGAAGATCTCTTCGGATCATTTCTGTTGAGAGTTCTCTGTCCGTCCTGTATGTGGGCTGGATTTATATTCCAAGTGTTTTGGTAGTTTTCTTGTATAATTTTGTCGAGCACCATTTGCATTCCTGACTCTCTTTCTACTCCTTTGGGAAGGCCCATGATCCGAATATTTGATTTTCTAAGGTGATCTTTCATTTATTGTATCATTTTGTTAGCTTTGCTGAGGCTTGTCTCCAGCAGTTTAACTAGCTGGGTATCTTCATTTTGCGTGCCTTCAGTTTCAGAGATAATTTCCTCTGCCGTGTTTATTCTGTTGATCATACTTTGAACCTTGGTTTCCAGGTCCTGAAGTTTGTTTTTGACTTGTTGTATTTCTGTGACTGTGTAGTTCGTGAAGTCTTCCCACTTCTTCTCATTGTCTCTGATGAATTTTTGCATTATTTTTTTTTAATTCTTTGTCTGGTAATCTTCCATGTCTTCATCTCACATCTCCGATATTGATAATGGCTTTTGGCCCTTATTTGGTGGGGTGCTGGCTCTTTCATCTGGAGCACAACTTTTTCTGATAGTTCTTCCCATTGCGTTGATGTATTTTTGGAGAGGTCAAGGAACCCATGTGTTGAGGGGTCTTCAAGCACTTTCCTGTAGAGATTGGAGTCTGCATGTGTGGAGTTGCAGGGCGTGGGAATTTTCAAGGCACTTTTGCTGTGTCCTCAGTGCCTGAGAGTGTAGGGCACCACCTCCAGTGCCCTGTGGATTCCAGGCACACTCTGGGCACCTCCTCTAGAGGTGCAGCGCCCCAGGGCACGAAGGGATGACGGCGCTCTCTGGGTGTGGGTGTGCCCCCTGCAGGGGAATCTACAGGATGTGGAAGATTTTATGTGCTGTCTTGGTGCGTCCTCAGTGCCAGGGACTGCAGGGTTTTTCAGAGCCCAGCTGGTGTGTCGCCCACACACGGGACTGTGGGTGAGGCACTTTCTGGGCATGGCTCCTGTGCAGTGGTTCCACCACGTGTGGCATGGCAGTGTTCGGAGCCCTCCTGGTGTGACTCCCTCACACAGGACTGAGGCGGAGGAGTGACCCAGGCGCACTGTTAAAGTGACTTCACGGTGGGTTCGCATAGTGCTAGTGCGGTGCTGGAGTTTTCAGAGCTCTTCTGGTGGGTCTCCCACACTCAGAACTGTGGGGTGGGAGGCGAGGAGTGGGCAAGTCACTCTATGGGAGTGGCTCCTGCGTGGCGGAGTCACACAGCACTGCATGGGTGTGTTCAGAGCCCTCCTGGTGTATCCCCTGTGCACAGAACTGCACAGCAAGGGGTTGGCCAGGCGCTCTGTATAGGCAGCTTCTGTGCGGTGGGACTGCACAGCCTGGGGAGGTGTTCAGAGCTCTCCTTGTGTGTCGCCCACCTACAGGATATCAACGTTTGGGGGGATTCCAGACACTCTCTGGTAGTTTCTGCACACTGAGATGCACTGGCCCACACAGTGTGGGAATATTCAGGGCGCTTTCTTTGTGCCTCTTCAGCACACAGGATCACTGTGCACCACCTCCAAGGCACAGATTTGGCAGTTTCAAGGCACTTGCCCTGTGTCCTCAGAAGCTGGAACCTCTGTGGGAAGGGGGGGTGAGAGGAGCACCCAAGAGGCTTGGGCTTTGTGCCTGCCCCTGGAGGGCAGGCTCCAGAAGCTGTTAACCCTTCCCCGGCTCACCCGAACTTCAGGCTGTTGCAGTCTGCCTCTGCTGCTGTTGAAGACCTTTGCTGGTGACGATCCCTCTAGGCTTCCTTGTCTCTGGCTCGGTTGCGTCTCCTGTTGGCTGCCCTTAAAGGTGACTCAGCAGGTCTGGAGTCGGATGCCATCTTCCCTCCCTTTTGTTTTGTTCTCATTGTTTTTCCGAGTTGTGTGGATCTTTTTGGCTACACACTGTCCAGGGAACTTCACGCACCTCTCCCTGCGGCTCTTTGCTGTTCCTCTTTGCTGCTTCTGTAGCGTTCTATCCCTCTCTCACTGGGCTCTCCTTCACAGCCTTCCTCCTATGTCGGCCATCTTCCTCGTCTTGAAGCTGAACATTTTAAAGAATGGTCAAACCTTTTTTCACAGTGGCAGCACTATTTTGTAAGCCAGCCAAAATTTATTTTTCTGCTTACCCTTGCCAATTCTTGTCATTTTCTTTTAGATTTAGCCATCTTAGTGGATACAAAATAGTACTATTGCTATAATTTTGTGTATCCTTAGTAACTAATTATGTTGCACAGATTTTTGTGGTACTGGTCACTTATACACCTAGTTTGGAAAAAAGGAATACCTACTCAAAGCCTCTGTCTGAGAGCATGTGAACTCCCTCCCACTGGTTCACAACAGTTGAGGCTGCATTGACTCAGCTCTAGTCAGGAACTGTGAGCTCATTCTGGTCCTTCTGGGTGTGTGTGTTGAGGGGTGAGACATGGGCAATGGCTGGGCCCATAATTGCTGCCTCTTACAGTCTGCATTAGTAACAATCTATAATCAAGAGTTGGAACCAAGTGACAAACCCAGGTTAATATAGAATGAAAAGTTCTTCAACTGTACTTCCTGTATTTTATCATTTGTGATTTTTGTGACATATCTAAGAAATCATTGCCTAAAGCAAAGGTAACACTAATTTACACTTGTTTTTGCCTAACAGTTTTGTAGTTTTAGCTCCTGTGTATGGATCTGACATTCAATTAAGTTGCATTTTCTATATGGCTTGTAGTACAGCTGAAGTCCTTTGCATATGAAAATACAGTTGTCCTAATATCATTCACTGGTATTAATATATTCATTAATTATTCCCTCAGTGTGATTTCAGAACACTACTGTAAAATCAATTGATCGTATATATTAAGAACTTGTTTCTGTGCTCTAAGCTCTATTCCTTGACATGTATGAGGGGTCTCACATTTCCTAAACTTCTGAGATCAGCTTCTGATTTCCTCCAAAATAGGCAGCTGATAATCTCTCCCAATGCAGTGATGTCATTTGGCATTTTGGTCTTGACTCCCTTTGTTAAGTTTCTCAGCGTTGTACTATTACAAAGAATGTCAGCATCAGGACTTTGTATGCACCAGACCATCTGTGAATGCGAATTTATTTCTTCCTTTTGTCTGGATGTCTTTCTTGTTTCTTATTTTTGCCTTGTTGCAATAGCTAGAACCTCCAGTGCAAGGCTTAACAGATATGTGGGAGTGAATATCCTTGTCATATTCTTGATCTTAAAGTGGAACATGCAAGTGTTCTCCATTCAATATATTAGCTGTGGCATTTTTGCAGGCATTCTTTAGTAAGCTGTAGAATTTCACTTCAAATCAAAAAGTGTGCTGAATTTTGTCAAATATATGTGTCTTATTCTATTGACATTAGTTCATTGATTTTCATGTTAAACCAATTTTTCATTCTTAGAATAATTTGAACTTTATCATGGTATCATTCTATTTGTTGTCACATTTGATTTGCTACTGTTTTATTGGGAAATCTTGAGACTATATTTAAAATTTCTATTTGTTGTTTCCAAAGTTTTTACCTTTCTAGCAGTTAACCAACCATGGTCATCTAGCTTGTTGACATTTAATTTTTCATGGTATTGCCCAATTCTTTTAATCTATGTAACACTGGTAATGATGACTGCTATATTCATTTTCAAATAGCACTTCCCTTCATTGAAAATGAAGTGCCTTAATTTCTTTAAAATTGGTACGGCTTCCTACAATGTTTAGTGTAATGCTCAGTCTTAATTAACTACTTCAAATTACAGTTTGGCTATTCTATACACTTAGTTTGCTTGGCTCTTTTACGGCTCCCATTGTCCCTATACATTTTTTACCCTATGCAATATTTTGTACAACTCTAAGACAAAATCTAATACTAAATAAACTTACATTTAATAAGTATATACTACATGTCAGGTATGCAATGCACTCCCTGGAAATCTTATTATATCAGCATAAACAGTTTATGAAACAAATTCCATATCACAAAAGCAAAGCTTAGCAAGATTAACACAGGTAGTATTGTGCAGCTACTAATCATGAGACATAAATCAACTGAGTTTTATTTGAAGAATTGAACCAGTGGATGACAAACTTTAATATGGACAGATAGGAACTCTTTCAGGCTTATGGGACATTCATGTTTCATCACAACAACTCGACTTTCCTATGGTAGTGAGGAAGCAATATTAAAAATACGTATAAGAACAGGCAAGTTGTATTCCTATAAAACTTAATTTTCTGCCCATGGCTTGCCATTCCTTGCAATCAACCAATATATTACTGTTCCCCAATTCTTCCTCACAACCTTCACTGAAAGCTTTGCGTAGATCAATTTCTGCTGCTTCTGGAGTTACCAATAATAACTGTTTTGATATCATAGCCTTAAGTCACATATCCTTATTTTTATATAAACCTGCCCTACAATGTTTCTGGATAACTAGATTGACAAAGATTACGCTGAGCAATAACAGATTTCATATATTTTGCAATACTGCCCTACAATACCAAAATTCTTGCTACATATTCTTGCAGGAAAGTTTCAAGGTTTACATGTGACTGTGTATGAAGAGTTTTGTCCCATAAAGCCACTTACCAAAGGTAAAACATGAAAGTGTCAATATGGAATTGTAAAGGCAAGTACAAGGTAGCCAGGCTACTAGAACTAACATCCTTGATTCTTAGGTTTCTATGCAGGGCAAACGATAATGAATATATCATTACAGTTTTGCCTTCTGGTTTTCCTATCACAAGAAGTCACAATGCATTAAAATTTTAAGTCCAAAATGTGTCATGGTATGAATAAATCATACTTTAGGTGTACATGTTGACAACATTTTTACACATTTTATTATTGGATAAAGACACTACTTTCCCTTTCAACTAATTTTTAGTTGAGTTTTGCTTTAGGGAACAACTGATGACTCTCTTTTGCCAGGAAAGAAACTAACCAAATCTTAATAGGCTTTGATTTGTATTATATTCATATTTTAACTGAATATATACAAATAGCTTCTTGAGTATGCTTAGGTTTAAAGCACATTTATAACAGATTCATCAGAGAGAATCAAGATGGCGGAATAGGGTAAAGACACATTTAAACAGATGGAGAAACTTTCGATCAGGATGAAGCAGAGAGGACATATTTCAGGAAATCAGAGAGGACAGAACAACAGCAGAGGAGTACCTGGAGACTGATAGACACAGGAAAGCAGTGGGCACAGCACTGTGGTATTGCAGTGACTGATACTCCAGCACAATGATCTGGACTCCACCAGCAACCAGGTAGAAAGGGACTTTCACAGGGAGCTTGGGAGGTGAATTCAGACAAAGAACTGTCCATCCTGTTGGTCTGTTTGACAGAGCAGCAGATCTCCAACGGGCAGTGCGAGACAGGGTGGATTTCATAGCCCAGTCAGCCCCCTATAGCTGAATTGGGTGTCATTTTGCGTAAGGAAGAAATGGCAAAGGAAAGGACTGAGCATGCGTTGATCTGGGAGTGAGCTAATTTCTGACTCAATGAACTGCAAAGATGTGGCATTCTATGGGTTCCACCCTGTCAGGTTTGTGTAGCCCTCGGATCTGACGGCCAGCAGAACTGTAGTGGTACGTCGGGCACCATTTTGCGCACTGTGGCAATAGCTTTGGGACTGCAGGGGACAACAGTGAACTGCGCATGTGCTGAGCTTGTGAGAGCTCGCTGAGGTTCATGGATTGCACTGGTCCCGCAGGAAAATAATACTGACTATGGCATCGTACAGGTCAAAATAGGCCCGTGTGGCACCCAGACCTAACGTCCAACAGGTTCTGACAAGATAAGCACCACCAACAACCTAATTATATAGGACACCTGGGTGTCTCTCTAATCTTGGGAACCACTCTAACCAAAAGTGGGAGAAAGGTTGCAGAGACAATGGTGCAGCCTCAGCACGGTATCACAGGAGGTAGAGAGTGGTGAGCCAGGAACTGGGGCTGTGGAGACCACGGTGGAAATCTAACATAAGAACCCAGACCTGGAACTCGTTGGAGGTTGTGGCACAAGTGGCTGCAAGCAAAAAGTTGTATGCCAACTGCAATAAGTAAAATCGCATTGTAGACTTGTGGGTGACACAGCTTAGGTCCCAAGGAGAAAACTCTGCTAACCAGAAGTACAATGACCAAGAGCAAAAAAAGAGCAAAAGGCACAGTGAATACTACTGAAAACTCCCCTGCAGAGGAGCAAAACCCCATGCCAATCCCAGAGTTAACTGAGGAACACATTGAGAAAATGGGGAATACAGAATCCATCAGACTCATTTTAAAGATTCTGATAAAAAATCAGAAGCTCATGCAAGAGTTCAAAAAATTTAAGGAAGCAATAAAGCAAATCAAGGCTGATATATCAGAAATTAAGAACACAGTGGAGCAAATTACAGAGGAGAGACTCCAAAATAGAATGAAGCAAGCAGAAGAAAAAAAATCTCAGAATTGGAAGATATTTCTTGTCATCAGGGGGAAGCAAACAAAAAGCTGGAAGCAGAGCTGGATCAGGCCAAAAAAAGTATTTAAGAATTGAAAGGCACTATTAAGAGGTCAAATATAAGAGTTATGGGAATCCCAGAAGGTGCACAAAGAGAAGCTGAGTTTGCAAGTGTATTCAATAAAAAATCAAGGAAAATCTCCCTAATCTGGAGAAAGAATTGGGAAACAAGATCCAGGAGGGACACAGAACTCCCAACAGATTGATCCAAAGCGATTTTCACCAAGACACATGATTATCAAGCTCTCTTCAATTGAACATAAGGAAAAGATCCTTAAATGTGCACGTGAAAAACATCAATTGACATATAAAGGAATGCCCATTAAACTCACAGATCTCTCAAAGGAAACTCTACAGGCCAGAAGAGAATGGAGTGACATATTCCAGATTCTAAAAGAAAAAATAAAATTGTCGGCCTAGGATAACATATCCAGCATAGCTTTCTTTTGTCTTTGAAAACGAAATAAAATTCTCCCACAGTAAAGGAAAGTTAAAAGAATTTGCCTTTTTCAAACCTGCCCTATAAATGATACTTCATGATGTTCTCTTCACAGAGAAGAGGAATAGCACCTATCAAAACCAAAGGCAAACAGAAAGAACATTCCAGAAAAATGACAACAGAAGACTAAACCAATGAATAACTCATTCCTAAAATGACAGGACCAAAGTACCACCCATACATATGAAACTCTGAATGTAAACGGCTTAAGCTCAATCAAACGTCATAGATTAGATAGACTTCAACAAAGATCAGGGGAAACTATATCACATGGGTTTTGTTGTTTTCTGTTGGTTTCATCCCTTCAAAACACTTTCTTCTGATTAAATCATTCAATGACTATATTCATGCAGTGCCATCATTTTCTTCAAGAAGGTTCTTGATTTTCATTTCTTCAGCTACACATTAGTCATTTAATAGCATGTCATTTAATTTCTTGGTGTTGTTAATTTCTTTTTTCTCCCTAATGTTGATTTTGTTTTGTGGCTTTTCATTTAAGGGCATGTATAGTAGCTGTGTAATGGAGACTCTCATATCTAATAACATGTCATTTAACTTAATGGCATTGTAAATTTCTATTTTTTTTTTCTATCGTTGATTTTGTATCATGACTTTTCATTTAAGGGGATGTACAGTAGCTGTGAAAGGGAGACTAACATCCCAGATGTGAGGATGCAGTGTAGTATGCATTTAGGCTTCCAGACAAAGATGAACTTACAATGAAAGTGTTTACTATATCTTGACAATAGGATTCTGGACTCTGCCATTTTGCATGCCCGCAATGATGGACATATGGTTGAGTATGAAGAACTATATGTTAGTAATGATATAAAGGAACTAGGTGGGGGGAGGGAATTGGGGAGGAGATAAGGGAATATGGAACTGTATCATAAAATGATAATAATATAAAATGTGAAAAAAAAGTGTATAGCAGCCATTTCTGTGTATAAACTAAAGTTGAAATGTCAATGAAGTAGTCACAGGATGTGTTTAAGAACCTGCATTTTTTTTTAACATATTGGCTACTCAATACCATGTCAATTAATTCCATAATGTTGTAAATTGTCGCTGATGCTATGTTAGGGCTTTAAATTGATCGGGATGATATTCTGCCAGCTCTGCCTTCAGACCAGAGATGTTTCCCCAAGAAACTGTTGAATTTACCTGGACAATAAGATGCTGGACTTTATCCTTGGTATACTCTTGAAATGAAAGAATCTTGACTGAATTTGAAATGTAATACAGCAACAAGATGGAGGAAACCACCACGGGGGAAGGGTACGGGGAAGGGTTGGGGGATCCCCAGAGCCTATGAAACTGTGTCACATAATGCAATGTAATTAATAAAATATATATATATATATATACATATATTAAAAAATAATAGATTCATCAGGTTTTACAGAAAATAATAACAGAAAGAACAGGAAAAGTACTAGACAGTATCTGACTAGACACCCTTTTAACCAAAGAAAACTTTGGTCTCTAAGGAATGCTTCTGACCAGAGTTGAAATTTGGTAATCATATACATAAGAAGTGGTATTTTCAACCAATAAAAACAAAACAAAAGCCCCAAACCCTAAACAATAAATACACACAAAAATCCAATAATTTTAGAATGAGACAAAATAAAACTGAATGTTACAAAGGTTTTCATCTGACTCCAGCAGAGTCTACCTACACCCAGAAGTCACTATCAAGTTGGTGATCCCTGCTCTATCTAACCACACAGGCACAAAGTCCTTCCTAACTCAAAAGGCCTTAAAGCAGCAGGAAGCTGTAAGACACAGACCAGGAAGTGCTCAGAGGACATTTGCTGGAAGTCTTTGGGAAAGCATTTAATTCCTGGCTAAAAGAGAGAAATGCTCAATAGGCATACCCTTTCTTTATTCTTTTCATTGAAATGAAATGTGATATCCAGAACAGCAGAAGCAACTATCTTACAGAAAGCACAGGAAAAATCATGAGGATAAAACCTTAACAAGCCCAAGTCTGTAAATTCCATAATTCAGAATTCTTGCTCTCTAAAAATAAAGCCTTACTGTTTTATGTTATTGCACCTAAAACCTGCAGCTAAAAGCACTAAGTGATGCACTCTTTAAAGCTATTTTTTAAATTGTTATTCACCTTGGGGTCATACAACGTGAGGGAAAAAAAGTTGTTGTTTCTTTTTTTTATTATTATTGGAAAGGCGTATATACAGAGAGGAAGATCTTCCGTCCGATGATTCACTCCCCAAGTGAGTGCAATGGCCGATGCTATGCCAATCCGAAGCCAGGAGCCTCTTCCGCGGGGGTCTCCCATGCGGGTGCAGGGTCCCAAAGCTTTGGGCCGTCCTTGACTGCCTTCCTGGGCCACAGGCAGGGAGCTGGATGGGAAGCAGGGCCGCCGGGATTAGAACCAGCGCCCATATGGGATCCCGGGCGTGCAAAGCGAGGACCTTAACCACTGTGCCAATGCACTGGGCCCGAAAAAAAGTTCTTAAGATAATCTTGAAAACTTCCCAAACCTTCGAAATGTTCAATTTTATTAACAAATTTGCTTGCTATTAAATATAAATAACTACTATTAGGGCTTCATAAACCAGAAACTTTAAAACACAGAAGAAATGACTTCTGTGGGATATTCGGCAGAGGGTTCTTAATTGGAAGAGTGCCTGCTTCAATGATCTTAAAAATGCTTTGGGAAATAGACAAAAACTAAATGATCTAATAACTGTCTTAAGTATTTGTAAAATTATACATCATAGCATATTACTGAAAACTAAGAAGAAAAAAACAATCAAATTAGTTCTTTTTGTTAAATAAGGTTAAAATACCTACAAGCAAAAACCAAAATTTAGGTAATCTAGAAATGACAAAAGTACCCAATATGGGTAAAACATCTGAAGTGTTCCAGAGAGCTCTTCCAGGACCACTGAAAAAAACTCAAGACGCTGTGCAAAAAGCAGAAAAGTTTCTAGGTACTCATTGAACTGCTGGGTTGTGCTGTATAACACACGTGTGATTCCTGTGCTTTCGCTACTGGGAACTTTGGTGTGAATGCTGTCTGGAAAAGCAATACTCTTAGGAAAATGAGTTTATTAAATCAAAACAAATCCCATCTGCTTCCTTTCACACACTAAATTTAAAAGCTATGAGGTGCTCAGAAGGCCTTTTCCTAGGTTGAACCAGAAGGGGGCCTCCACCAAGTGGCTGGAGTTGCATGAACCACGCAAGCAGCAGTTTAGCTGTGTGGAAGGTCAGCAGTGAGAGAATTTATCATCTGGTCTTAAAACGTATCCCTTCCCTACAAAGGCTTAAATATGGAAAAAACCTATGGGACTCTCACATACCATGCCACTGAAAGCAGATTTCATTATCAACTGATTTTAGTTTAGATACAGCCTCATTCTATTTTTGTTTTTGTTTCTCTATTTGCACGGGTTAAGAAAAATTTTAAAAAAAGTTTAAAAAAGCATGCTGTGGCAGGGGATGTTACATTTTAAACTCAGGACATGTTAAAATCGGTATAATCCTAGAGGAAAAGAGATACTGGACTACCAGAATTCCAACTGGAATATAATGAATGAATCCATATTTAGAGCACATGTACAGAGGCAAATTGCGGTTAACAGCACCATTTGTTTTATTCATTCAGAAATCCATCGTGTGTGCGCGTGCACACACACACACACAGAGCAGTAGTTATACTGAGCTTTAATACAAGCACGTGTTCTGGGCAGAGATATAAGTCAGGTGTCTGAGAAAAATTCAGTTTTCTAGTTGTACTTGTTTATAAAATGATGCTTCACTGCAAATGATGCCAAATAATTAACCTGTCACAACCTAGCGACTTTGCACCCTGCCTAAGCATTCAGGTAAGTAGAGCTCGAGCTCCATTTGAAGGAGTCTACACATCTGCTGAAAAAAATAGCTATGCACTAGCTAGCTCTACACAAGGCACAGTGCTGAGCGTGAGAATAAAGCCAAAGGAAGACTAACCGTCAGTTCCAAACCAATGTATAACAAGCAGCATGCTGCATAATGCATGTGAAACAGCAAGCAAAAGACAGTATCTGTTTCTAGTCATTTCACCAGAGTGAACTAAATAGTGAATTAGAATGCTCAGGTCTTACAATCATAAGAAAATATACTGAAATCTTCAGTTTATCACTACTCAGATCAATTTCTCGTGGAAGATCAAATGCAAAAACTAGTAAATGCCCAATTCCACATTTGATTAAAATCATTCTGACATCTTTCCTTATAGGGTGGGGAGAAGTGAGTAGAGAAAAGGAAGGGCAAACTCGGTTCTATTATGATGAAGTCTGCTTTCTGAAGGTAACCTTTGCGACAGGTAGCAGCTGCAGCAACCTGGGCTTCCCCAGCCAGATCCTGCAGCCCTAGGGTGTTGCGAGTGTCAGAGCTCTTTCCTCTCACCCAAGCTCAGAGATGAAGTTAGGGTTACTGACATGCAGAGCTGTGTTAAGTCCTCCCAGTCCCCACATCCTGAATATAATTTTGCTCAATCAATATTTTTACAAAAGCTACATGGAACAGGACATTCTCAGACGGACTAATGCACAGTAATCTTTCTATGAGGTCAACTGATTCTGGTACATCAAAGCGCAAAACATATCCAGGTGAACATGAGCAACTGCTGGCTACTAATTCAGCCAGTCATTACCCCCAGTGTGACATAAAATGCTCAAGAGCAGCCAGAGAGAAGACTCACATGGTCTCTCAGCAGTTAATAACTTCCCTATGGAAAATGAAGTTCCCAAACTTTAAGCATTAATTTCTGTAAATAATAAAGATTAAGACAAAACAAAGCTCTTCTCTGTGTATAACAGGTCATCTTGCATCCTATAATCAAGGAAGAGAGGGAAAAAAGAAAAGGCAAGGAAACCGACAAAACAGAAAAGGAAGCAACTTCGGCTTTCACTGTTTGGTTCAAGTATCTCTGTTCCTAAGGAGGAAAACATCACTTCGGCCTCTTTTCTATTTTCTAAATAATGTTTAAATTAGCAGTAAATAGAAGCAATCAGGATCCTTAAGACTGTAATAGCCTACAGTTACTCAAAATCAAAGGAATTAATATTAGCCTGCATACAGCTAAACTGAAAAGGTAGGATAATGTCTGCAACTATGGGATTTAGTCTCCGGAATGAAGAGGGTGCGGACTCACTGCCTACATTTCACAGAGAATATCACATCTTGTTTCCTTCTTGTTGCAGGTCTATTTCTCAGCTTTCCTCACATCTACCCTCCTGTCTCCTCTTACAAAAACCATATGAATTTGAACCCTTCTATCTCCTTCCTTTCTGCTGCCTGCATCAGTGAGTCCTCCTGCTAGAAACCTATACCACCCGGTTATTATTACTCCTTCAGTTTGGAGTGAGAATTTTAAACTGAAAGCCAAATCCAAGGTACAACGCAATTTCAAATTAACCAAGACTTGGCTAAAGAGCATCCAAGCAATTTCTGTACTTTGCTGCATCTCTTTCTCAACATATCATATATTCATTGATACCAAATACAACAGCAAAAATGAACAGATATGTAAACATGCTTTGAACATAGGTAGTATTTTATATTACAAACTGGCATGTCAGGAGCTTCTCAAAGGCAACCAAGAGAAGCTAAAAATGAATGGGAACATCAAATAAAATCAGTCAAGAGTTTAAAATAATAAACAAATGCCCAAGCACCACAAGCTGCCACTTTAAGTCTCACATTCAAACAGGATGATCTATTCTCCAAAATGATACAAACCCACTGTCTCTGACACACTAAACAGTACCAAAACTTCAGGAACAGGTGAAAAATTCAGTGCTCTGTTACCACAAACCGACTCCTTTCTGAGGAGCTACTGCTCTTTCGGGTAGCTCAGAGCAGAAGACTTATAAATAATGGGGATTCAAAGTCCACCTCAGTCTCAGCATTTCTGATACATTCTATCCATTTGCAGGCTTATTAATTAATTCTCAGCACAACTCTTTGAAAGGTGTCTTTTAACAAAGGCTCTGAAAGAACTCCAGTGCTAGTGTTCATCATTATCATTATCAAATGAAGGTAATAAGCTGGTGCCAATCTATACTCAATTTTGCAAAATGAATCAGTGTAGACAGGGAAAAAAGCCAGACTCTGAACCAGGACATTCCACTGGATTAGGACTAACTAGGGCAGACCCAATCCTTTCCAAGCCTCATTACACCCTGGGACCCAAATGTGCCTAGCAAAATCATCTCAGACTCACACCAGCTGTGCGTATTGGAAAGCTTTTCTAGTGATGCAGCAAAGATGAAGCCCGATTCCTAGCATGGCTGCTAAGTGTAGTGGCTAGTGTTGCTTTTTGCCTTCTAAGCACTTGGCTGCTTCTAACACTGGCCCTGCGCGCTGCGGACAATCTTGGAGCAGCTACCTTGTGAAGAGCTGCTTGCCTGCGGGAGGGCTGAAGGGACTCAGCTAGTCAAGAGTAGCACCAAGAGGGGCTGAACTTCACACGATGCAGACAATTCGGATGAGTCAGTTCTTTCTAAAAAGGAATTTCGTGTACATCACAAAAATACTATTAAAAATCCTGAGTAAAGGAGGAAAACACGAAAAGAGAAGATCATTACTCCATTATATCGACTATATGAAAGCACGTCCAGACAAATGCCCACGGAGCCCGTGAAGGCATTTCAGTGCTGGGCACTGCGCTGCGCTAGCTCGCCTGCTCCAGAGCTGCCTTAGCTGGGGGCTCTGCAGCAGAAGCCAGGCGGAAACGAGTCCAGGACGGACCCTAGGAGCTTGCCCTTGCTGCAACGCCCAGGGCCGGGGCACTTTTCATCCTTACCTAGTATCCTTACAACGTATTTCCATCCGGAGGTACCAGGACCACATTCCAGCGAAGACACGCACTGGTTAATAGCAAGAATAAACTCCTCTTTCACAGCACAAGCTGTGCTCTAACCCTGTACCCATCGTTTAACACGTCCAGCGCATACTCACTGAACAGAGAAGCCCCTCCGACGGCTTCCCCGTCCTCCAGTGTTTGAAACCCGCACACACTTCAGCAGGCACAGAGGGGCAAACCAGGGCAGCACAGCCCGTCCCTGCTGGAGGCCCACTCCAGCTCTTTGTTCCCCCAGCCCAGACGCGCTGCAAGGAAGACTGAGGACCCATCCATGGAACCCATCCTTCACGCTATCGCTGGCCGCAGTTCCACTTGCGCCAGGCGCGGGACCCAGCACCTGCCGGCGGCCCTGGCCAGGTCGCGGGACAGCCGCACCCGCAGCGGAGCCGCGGGCAGCGGAGGAACGCAAAGTTATTTGCCAGCCAGGCAGTTCCGAAGTGACTCGCCTGGCGACAGGTTTTTTTTTTCCTTTCCCCAGCCGCGCAGCGGGCGGAACCAGCGCCCTCATCAGCAGGCTTCCCTGCGGCTGGAGCCCCCCGCCCCCAAGCACATTTCAGTTTCCAGCATCCAACTCAAACCCCGAAGCCGAGCCACGCCTCTCCCGGCGGGGTCCAGCCACCGCCGGCTTTTTCTCCGCACTCTCCGACGGTGCACCTCTCGGCCCGGACAGCGTCCCTGCGGAAGGCGGCCGAGCCGTGCCCGGCGCCAGGGCCGGGAGACACGCCGCGTCCCCGGCGGGGCCCCGCGCTTACCTCCCGCACACCTGCAGCCGCGGCGGACGGCGGGCACGGAGCTCCGCTCGCTCGCTCGGCCCTGCCGGGAAGCGACGGCGCAGGCGACACCGGGCCTCCCCGGCCGCCCAGGCCCCGCCCCTGCCCGGCGCCGGCCAATGGGGCGGCCGCTGCCGGAGCTGGGGGCGGGACCGCCGCCGAGGGAGCTGCTGCCCTCTCCCCGCGCGGCCCGGCCTGAGGGGGCCGTCAGATAAGGGGCCCCGGGCTGAGGGGGCCGTCAGATAAGGGGCGCCCGGGGCTGAGGGGGCCGCTCCTCTGCCCCGGTACTGAGGTGTACGCCCGGCCGGGGCGTCCCGTTCTGAGGAAGCCGCTCCCCTCTCCCCTGGTACTGAGGTGAACGCCCGGCCGGCGCCCCCCGGCCTGAGGAAGCCGCTCCCCTCTCCCCGCGCGGCCCGACCTGAGGAGGCCGTCAGATAAGGGGCGCCCGGGGCTGAGGGAGCCGCTCCCCTCTCCCCTGGTACTGAGGTGAACGCCCGGCCGGGGCCCCCCCGGCCTGAGGAAGCCGCTCCCCTCTCCCCGCGCGGCCCTGCCTGAGGAGGCCGTCAGACCAGAGACGCCCCGGCCTGAGGAAGCCGCTCCCCTCTCCCCGCGCGCTCCGGCCTCAGGGGGCCCTCAGATAAGGGGCGCTCCGCGCTGAGGAGGCCGTCAGACCAGAGACGCCCCGGCCTGAGGAAGCCGCTCCCCTCTCCCGCGCGCTCCGGCCTCAGGGGGCCCTCAGATAAGGGGCGCTCCGCGCTGAGGAGGCCGTCAGACCAGGGGCGCCCCGGCCTGAGGAAGCCGCTCCCCTCTCCTGCTACTGAGGGGACCGTCAGGCCGGGGCCGCCCCGTTCTGAGGAAGCCGCTCCCGCCGCGGGGCGCCCGGCTCTGAGGAAGCCACTGGGTCTCTTCCTCATCTACGGGCGCCCCTCGCTCAGCTCCGCCTCACACCTGCACTTGCGTCCCGCCCCGCCGGCTGCCTGGGCGCCCGCACGCCCCCGCCTTCGCCTCTCCCGCGAGGCACACCCATCCTGGCCGCCTCAGCCCGGGCCCCCGCCCGCTTCCGCCCGCCCGGCCGGCTCTGCGCGCTGATTGGCGCAGGTGAGCGCTGGCCCCGCCCTTCCTCCCCGCTGCGCGCCCCTCGCTCCCCGCCCCACCGCCTCCCCCAGAGGCCCGAGCGGCCCCTGCCATTGGCTGCAAGAGTCCCCGCCTATCGCCTCAGGCCGCCCCGCGCGGCCTACCGGGAAGTGTAGTCCGCCGGGCGCGGGCACAGCCGACGACGCCTGCGAGCGAGACTACGAGCGCCCACAGGCCCTTGCGCCGCTCCGGCTGGGCAGGATTCCGGACAACGCCTGGTTCCTCTCGGGTCCTTCCGGCGTCGCCGGAGTGAATTGATCCGGGAGTTGGAGAGGGCTCCGGAGGTGGGAAGTGAAGGCAGCGGCTGAGGTGCCGGTAAGCCGCGGGCTGCGCGTGGGGCCGGCGAGGCTGGGGGCGCCCTGGGGCCGCGGCCGGGCGGCTCGGGCCCTCCTCTGCCCGGCGGGGCGGCGGGGCGGCCGGGGCGGCGAGCGGGGCCCTGTGGGCGTCCGCGGGCTGACCCCGCGCGGGCGGCGTGAGGCGGCTGTGTGGACGCCGCGCGCCTCCCGGGGGTCTGCCCTGGGTGGGCGCGCGGGGCGAGGGCGGCCCGGCCCGTGGGTCCCTTCCCGGCCCCGGGAGGGCCGAGGGCGGATGTGTGTGGGGTGGGGTCCCCCGGGCCGCGGCGGGGGAGGCGGAGGGGTCAGGCCCAGGGCGGTGGTGACACCTCTGTGGAGACGGGGCGGGAGCCTGGGCCGGAGGGGCTGCCCAGGGTGTGTTTACTGCTGCGCTGGTCTCAAAGTGCTTCCACGTCAGGATGCTGATGAAGACATCGAGAAAATGCGCGACGGGCCAAGGTCACACAGGTGCGGACCTGGAGGCCGGCTCGTGCATCTCGGGACGGGGCAGGAAGTGGCCGAGTCATAGGGCTCGATGTGCTTGTGGCTGCGGGAAGGGTGGCCAGCAAGCCTGGGCTGCGATTGCTTTGTGGAGCAGCCCCTGTGCCCCTCGGGAGAGGAAGGATCCCTCCGTGGACGGAGGGTGTGCACGACAGCCGCGTTTCCCGGCGCCCCCGGCCGGCCGTCCCCTTCTGCCCGGGTGCTTGTGGGCTCTCCTGTTGGGACAGTAGGCAGGGCTGCCCTTCACGGGAGCTCCGGCTTCCCCCACATACCGCAGCGTCAGGGAGAGGTCAGTGTGCCTGCTACTGGGCAAGAACCACTGCCTTTTCTTGCAGGTAACATTTTTTTTTGTTTGAAATCCATTTCCTTTTCATTATTTGATTCTCCTATGTGTGTGTGCTTATAAATAGTAAAGTCAGGATCCTACATATTTTAAGTTTCTGTCAACAACATTATCTGTGACTTTTAAATTATTCCTATTTACGTTACAAATGATAAATACGTAATATATTATTCAGAGCCGAAAACGCTATACTGCTTCTAGGCTCAGCTTCTGGAAACTTTTGGTTATGACTGGATACGTAGCTCATCAGAATTACTACTGAACAACTTTTTTTTAAATGGAAACATAGCAGTGTGTACATTCATGTTTTAACATTAAGTTTACATCCATAAAGATAGCTAATTGTAGTTATTAGATGACCTGTTATATGAGTTGATCATTCAAATGCATTGTATTTTAAATGCCGTAATTATTAATATGCGTAATTTCTAAGTGCAGAAACACTTTCTGGAATCAAAGGTATGGCAGTCCCATGTAAGGGAAGTTCAGGTACTCTGGAAATGGACAAAACTTGTATTAATGAATAGAGAGGGAAGTCTGATGTTACAAACTGAACTAAAATCTGGAGTAACTAGTACTGTGAGCCACCCAGTCCTTGAGCAAAGCAGTTGAGCTGCCAGGCTGTGACAGCGCAAACAGTGGCAGAGTGCGTGGCGTCCAGTGGTGCTAAGCTAATAGAGTGACAGTTTTTGGTAGCCCTGCGCAGCAGCAGGGAGTGCTGGTAGAGAAGGAGCAGCGCTGTGCTTGGTAGGCGGCAGTGCAGGTGTGTGCTGTGTTGGGGACGGGCCGAGTGGGTTCTTCAGACTTGTGCCGGGCATTGTGTGCTGATGTGCATTGTGGAAGGCAGGGGCTGAATGGAGTGTGCTGCGTCTGTGCGTGTGGTTTGCTTTACCGTGAACTTTCCTTTACTGCTGAGGTTTATTTGCGTTTGATAATTCACCGCTGCAGGAGTGTCCTGATGGCGTTTGTCTTCCCTTGGTTGTCTTGTAGCCATCTGCAGGAGGGCTCAGATCGCTTACGAATCTGCACGTTGGAGACTTGGAAGAGTTCACAGAGGGATGTGTCCACATTTGCCATCATTTAGGGGTTTACAGGAGCCTTTGTCAGCTCGGAATGTCATCTCTCAGAGGACGTGGGGTGACTTTGAGCTGTGCCTCTCTTAAGGACTATCCTGTGTAAGAAGAGAGGCTGTCTTACGTTTGTCCTTGTAGTCTTCCGTAGCTGGCATAGTTGGAGTGCCTTTTTAAAGAGAGAATAGGCTCAGTTGGGTTGACTTGTTCAAGGTCATGGGGTTAGTAACTGCATGACACAGGTCTTCTCGCTGGGCAGCTTTAATATTGTGGAACGAGACTGAGTTTCTTTAAATTGTTTCATGTATGTGAGAGAGAGGGAGAGAGAAGACAGCATAACAATGCAATTGGCATCTCTGCTCGCAGTGATGCTCCCTGTCCTGTGGCTGCCCAAGCCTTTCCCTTACTGGCTGCCTTGGGTCTTCACTGACCAGCTTTGCACATGCTTTGCCTCCTGGTGGTCTGAATTTTGCTCTTTTCAAATCTTGACTGAGCCATGGGCCATTTTTACCTTGTGCCTTAGAAGTTACTCTTCAAGGAGTTTTCCTTGACCTCTGGCCACTCCTCTCCAAATGCGCAGGCGGTCTCCCTGGTATCCATGCTGTTTTTTATGCTCCTTTGTGGCTTCATTACAAGAGGAATTGAATTATTGCTGCATTTCTTTGGTAAATGTTTGTCTCACTTACTAGTGTATGAACTGAGCAGGCCTCTCTTCATTTGTTGTGTATCTTACTCCACTACCTACGTGGTACCTGGCTCAGGGTAAGTGTTCAGTCAATATTTGCTGAGTGAAGGAGTGTATTCATTCACAGTGGTTCTGTCACTTTAGCAGGAACAGGAATTCAGAAGAGAAAAGGCTCATTGGCGTCCTACCTACAGGAAGGCCTGAGGAACACGCGAGCGCCTGAACCAAAGCTTGAGAAAGTTAGGAGAGATACAAAGGAGTCTTGATATTTAATATGAACTGTAGAAAGATGCTTATTTTTTGGAGGTTTGTGGTAGGATAAGGAACTTTCTGTGTGGAAATGATGATGCTTCCCCTCCCCCCCCCTTTTTTTAAAGGTTTATTTATTTTTTTGGAAAGTCAGAAATATATAGAGAGGAGGAGAGACAGAGAGGAAGATCTTCCGTCCGATGATTCACTCCCCAAGTGAGCGCAACGGCCGATGCTATGCCGATCCGAAGCCAGGATCCAGGAACTTCTTCCTGGTATCCCACACAGGTGCAGGGTCCTAAAGTTTTGGGCCGTCCTCAACTGCTTTCCCAGGCCACAAGCAGGGAGCTGGATGGAAAGTGGGGCTGCTGGAATTAGAACCGGCACCCATGTGGGATCCTGGCGTGTTCAAGGCGAGGACTTTAGCCACGATGGTTTTCCCCTTATTTCTTCATGATTTTGCTTTGTTTTTAGCCATACTCTCTTTGTGTTAGTTGTACCTTTAACATCACTTGCTTGCTTTTCTAAGAAGACTTTGTAAAATCGAATAATTCTTGTTTCAGACAAAGTTATGCTTTTGAAAATTGCATAAACATCCAGTAAATTTTAAGATAGTGTATTATTCATATGAAATCAAGAGGTTTGGATGGCAAAAAGAACATGATTCTAGAAACATACAAACTCAATTTCAAGATGAAGTTTTGCCTGGCTCTGGCTTGGAGAGCAGATTTCGTCTGTTGCCTTAGCACAGTCGTGACGTGGGAGAACCTCAGAAGCCCTGAGTGACTCTGGCCTTCTGTACGCCGAGGGGTTCTCTGATTGACTTTTATACAGCGTCCTCCAAAAGTGATGGTTGGTGTTTGGCTTTAAAAGTTGATTCTGATGCTAGATTTTGCTACTGAATGTTAGTCTTTACCAAGTCTTAAACTTATTTTTTTTTCTAATAAACAAAATTGTATTTACTTAGAAGCGTTGAGAATGTGAACAGAGCAGTTGCAAGTTTGTGCTTTGCAATTACAGAGTGGTACTCAGTTAACAGAACAACAATTATTTTGTGTAAGCTGCATCAGAGACAACTGAAGATGAAAAACTACCATCCCCATGTAGAACTAATTTGTGCTGTGCACCAGCAAGAACCTGCTTTACATTTCCATGCCAGTTTACAGCCCGCCTACTGTACCAGGCAAGGTTAGTGGCTATTGAAAATACCACCAGAACAGGGCTATCTAAAGACACATTCGGTAGTGTGTTGTCTATACAAAAAAAGACACTGTGAGGTTTAAAAACAAATTTTACACAGCCTTACATTTCATTTTTTTTTTTCTTTAAAAGGAATGAGTTGTGTACAGGGGGGGTTAAATGCTTTATACACTTGGACTTAGCCAAAAGGCCGAGAAGCAATGGTTAAATGCTTTATAGAGAAGGAAAAAACTGCACTAGAACCAACTTATCATCACCATTATCTTCATCTTCCTCCTTTTCCTTCTTTTTCTTGCTCTTTCAGCCGTGACAACTTCCTTTTCGGCTGCATCAGGTTTTCCTTTAGTTCGGTATGTGGCAATACCCTTCTCGTACTCCTTCAGCTTGGCAGCCTTCTTGTAAGCCTGCTTGGCGGCGGCGGCAGTGTTATTCCACATCTCTCCCAGCTTTTTGCAACATCACCAATGGAGAGGTCAGGGAGCTGCCCTTTGATTTTTGGACGATACTCAGAACAGAACAAGAAAAAGAACGAAGGAAGCCTCTTGGGTGCATCGGGATCCTTGAACTTCTTTTTTTGTCTCCCCTTTAGGAGGGATATAGGTTTTCATTTCTCATAACAAGCTTTGTCTGCCTTTGCCATGTCTTCAAATTTCCCCTCTCCTTATCAGACATGGTCTTCCACCTCTTTCAGTACTGCTTCGAAAACTCAGAAGTTGACAGAAGCATCTGGGTTCTGCTTCTTGGGATCCTCCAGGCAAGTTTGCACGAAGAATGCATATGATGACATTTGCCTCTCGGCTTTTAGGATCTCTTTTTCCCGTGGGTAGTTGTTGTTCCTCTGCGAGGCACAGAGTTGCCCAGTGTCCGTCCAGCACTCACTTGCCCTGGCGCTGTCTCTGTGGAGCTCAATGTACTACCAAACTTCAACTTTCTTAAAAGTCAGTTCTGCTATCTGGGTCATGTTTACAAACTTCATGTTTTTATATTATAACCAGTCTGTGGAAGATAGAACTAACCTTTATATACATACGTGTTTGGATTATTAAGATGAATATGCTGGATAATGTCCCTAAGGATTTTAAACCAGTTCACTGATAGATAATTGCTTTCCTGTAATAGAAACGAAAACTGAGATCGAAGTTCAGTCTTGTGATTGATTGTATCATAAGTGCCTTTTTAATGTTGAAGTTGTAACCAGAAGGCTTTTGCTTTAGGGCTTTATATTCTTGCATGAACACACAATATAAAAAAGAAACCAAAGCACCTTTATTTTAGCAGTTAGAAGAAAATATATTTCATGGGGTAAACTGTGGTTGGTGTTGTGTTTTTGTCTCTCTGAAGATATTTTCTCAGTTAATCTTCAGAATTACATATAACAGGATGCATTTGTGACACTAATATATTTTTCAGTATCACCCTTCCATTTTTTTTAAAGATGTATTTATTTATTGTTGGAAAGGCAGATATACAGAGAGGAGGAGAGATACAGAAGATGATCTTCTGTCTGATGAGTCACTCCCCAAGTGACCACAATGGCCAGTGCTACGCCGATCTGAAGCCAGGAGCTTTCTGGCTCTCCCACGTGGGTGCAGGGTCCCAAGGCCTTGGGCTGCCCTCAACTGCCCTCCCAGGCCACAAGCAGGGAGCTGGATGGGAAATGGAGCTGCTGGGGTTAGAACCAGCGTCCACATGGGTTCCTGGTGTGTTCAAGGCAAGTACTTAACTGCTACGCTATCACGCTGGGCCCCACCCTTCCATTTTTAATCTGAATAACCATGTTCTTACGTACCTAAAAAGGACTCAATTTCATTTTTGTACAATTGCCTAGAATCAAATGTTGCTACAGGGATTAACAGAGAGAGGACAGGGGAATGAAGGAAGGAAACAGAGGATTTTGTTAGCGAACTGAGAAGTTACTGGGTAAAAGGAGGAGAAAATATTCAGTAGTCATCACTGCCACTTGGCTGCGTTGAGTTTCAGTTGCGTAGTGCTAATCCTTTGGTTTGCTCACTTGCTGAGTGTATAGTATGTGGGAAATTGTCGTAACTGCGCCAGAAAGCTCTGCAGGCCGGTCTGATTCTTGCTGCACGCCAGGCCTGATGCTGAGGATCATAAATGATGTCATGAATTCTTGCAACAGTCCTGTGAGGTAGAGCATGATGGTCCCCGCCCGGTCTGTTATGAGGAAGCTACGAAGAGGTTAAGGGACTTGGCCAAGGTCACAAGACCAGAAATTGCTTGGGTTAGGACTTGTTTGGGCTGCTAACTCAGGAGAGCACGGTTTTAGTTATTATAGTGAAAATGATGTCAGTGATTGAATTCCTTTGGAAGCCAGTTAACTTTAGTGCTGCAACCGCTGTTGACAAACAATTGTAACGTAGATAATTTTTCTTTAGTATCGAAATAGGTTAGTCTTTTAATGCTATGTGAAATATTTGGCTTGTTGCTCATAACGTATACCAATTGCAGTTGGAGTCGTGGCCTCTGGTGTCAGCTGTTAACAGTCACGGGCTGTCCTCCTGGGCAGTGAGAGGAAGTAGGTCCACGGGCCTTACCTTTCTCATTCTAGAACTGGTGCGATGTAGCATCACTTATCTACTTCATTATTTTTCCTTTTTGTCTTCTACAAAAACATACATCTGTTGAAGTTGTAGAAGTTAGGTGAGTGTATGATGTGACACGGAATCTTACACAACACAGCATCCTGACGTGCCACTCCATGTCTTTGCTGGCTGTTCACTGCAAGGCTGCACATCCTCCAGGGCCTAGACTACAAATGACTTTTCATCATTGCATCTTCAGCTGACATCATCACTATGCTACATGCTAAGAAATAAAGAAATGGAAAAGTATTGCTCTTGATGGAATTTATTTCTTACTAGAGACAAAAAGAAGGGGATGAAAATCCGTTGAATGGCAGTTAACCATTCTCATTTGGTGATTTGGGGCCATAGCTCATGAAAAATTTGCATTCTGGTCCCACTTTGAAATACTTCTCTTTCTGACTCAGCCATTGGCTCTTGGGTTGGAATAACCTGGAACCCAACTGACGTAGAAATCAAGGAATGCTAAACTCCTATGCTGTTAGACTCTTGCAGCGTCTCAGACTTAGAGGTTACTGCCACAGAAGCCAGTAGGCAAAGGTAAATGAGTCAGACACAGCCTCTGGTCAATAACTGCTCCTTATACCACTTCAGATGGTCACGGATTGTCTTAATTCCAGAAAACTGTGAGAAAGTTGGAGTCCCTGATTCAAAATACATGTGCATTGTGATTTATCCATATTAAAATTAGCATTCTGATATTATCAAAATAAAACAGAAGAGCTCCCAGGGTTTACCTTAGTTTTGAATATACTTCCTCAGAAAATGTGTTAGACTTTTTACTAAATGAAGATTGTGGAAGGACATGTACGTACACTAGTGACATATCTCAGTTTTGGTGACTGACTGCATTTGTGTTTGAGATCATTTGGGAGCTGAAGGTGAAATTAAAGATACCATAAGACAATCTTTGCTTCACTAGCACTAAGAGTCAAATACTTGAGCTAGAGGCAGTTTTGTTATTTGGGCTCATATTTTAGCCAACATTTGAGTGCCTTGTGGTAATATATTTTTGTGCAAAAAGCATTTAATCCAGCAGTTGATGTCATGGCTCAACAGGCTAATCCACCTTCACGCGTTAGTACTCTGTGTAGGTGCTGGTTCGTGTTCCGGCTGCTCCACTTCCCATGCAACTCCCTACTTGGGACCTGAGAAAGCGGTGAAGAGTGGCTCAAGTGTTTGGGACCCTGAACCTGCATGGGGGATCTGGAGAAAGCCCTTGGCTCCATGTTTTGGAGCAGCTTAGCTCCAGCTGTTTGGGCAGTGAACCAGCAGGTAGAAGATCTTTCTGTCTCTGTCTCTCCTTTTCCTGCTAAATCTGTCCTTCAAGTAAAAATAAATTAAAAAGAAAACTTTGGAGGAAAGGGGATGTATGTTTCATATGCTAGATCTTAGGCAGTTAGTCAGTTAGTTGTGAAGTCAAGGAGTAGCTGTCTACTATCCAGAGCAAGTGCATGAGCTCCAGGTTGGACAGATTCCATCCGCTTTTCTTACAAGTGTGAAGAACTTAGAAATACTCCAAGGATTCAGGATTTTGTGTTTGCTGTTTGCTTCTAGGGGGTTTTAAAGGAAAGCTGTAGCATTATTGTGGAAAACTAACATAAGAAGTTGCAAAAGCTGATAAAGCAAACCTTCATTTCAAATACTGTTAGCATTATTTTACTTATGAGCTACTGAAGATTGGCAATTGTATGCACAAAGGATGAACATGTGGAAAGGAACAAATGTATATCTAACCTCGCAACTATTTTCCTCAAAATTTTGTTCAGACCAGGATTTTTAAAAATCTAGGCATACACATGCCGAAATCCCATATGGGCACTGGTTCTAACCCCAACAGCCCTGCTTCCCACCCAGCTCCCTGCCTGTGGCCTGGAAAAGCAGTAGAGGATGGCCCAAAGCCTCGGGACCCTGCACCCACGAGGGAGACCTGGAAGAGGCTCTGGGCTCCAGGCTTCAGATCAGTGCAGCTCTGGCCATTGTGGTCACTTGGGGAGTGACTCATCGGACAGAAGATCATCTTCTGTATCTCTCCTCCTCTCTGTATGTATCTAACTTTGTAATAAAAATACATCTTTAAAAATAAAAAAGCTAGCCATTGGAATAGGAAAAAATTGTGAGGATTGGCCCAGCTAGAGAGATGTGTGATCTTAAAGGTGCAGTTTCACACTATTTGAGGAGCTGTTACTACTTTGATTATTGTTGCTGATAATTGTTATTGCTGATCCTACTTCCTGTCAGCTAGTCCAGGGGTAATGAGCCCTTTGATTATCCTGTAGAGATTATCTCCTTTTACAAATTATCTCAAGAAGGTCATTGATCAGCTCTTGATTTTCTTCTGCTGACTGCTTCTGCGTCACAGCTGTCTTAAGGAAGTTGACGCATGTACATTTAGAGAATAAAGTGATTTTAATGGAGCCTGGCAAATAGTCATAAAATACATCTAATCTTCAAGTTCCTTTATATATTCTGAAACATAATTTGCTTTCAGTGATACAGATATATGTAACTTCTAGTGTGTCAAGTACTGTATGTACTATTTTTACAAATAGGGAAGAAAAGCTTCTGAGAAATATGTATGTGACCTTTATGACACTATGATAGCAATATTAGGCTATAATTGTATGTGTCATGCAGGGGCAGGTGGAAGTGAGACGAGAGAGATGGAGGGCACGATGTGTAAGGAAACACTCACTCAGCATGTTGTGTCAGAGTCGGTGCCCTAGCTTTGCTCCCCTAGTTTACAGCACATTTATCATGTCATTTTCTTAGAATTTTGGATAAAATGTCAATAGCATAATGAATTAAAGTAATAATGAAGTTTAGCAACTACTGTATTGCTTTATATACAACTTTTAACCTTGTGAGGTGAGTATTTACATTACAGTAATTTCTGGTTATATTCAAAGGACTTATGTTATTTAAGTGGTATCACATAGCTGAGCAAAAAAAAATAATTAAAATTGGTTCTTTCTGCTCCAAATTTGAGCATTCATCCTGTTCTATATTACTAGTTTGTGTGTGGAAAAATGTATCAATTCTATAGAGCTCTATATTGTGAAACAATATCATGCACTTTATGTGATGGGGGTAAATTTTTTAAAAAAGATTTGTTTGTATTTATTGGAAAGGCAGATTTATAGAGAGAAGGGGAGGAAGAGAGAAAGGTCTTCCGTCCACTCCCCAAATGGCCACAATGGCCGGAGCTGACTTGATCCAAAGCCAGGAGCCAGGAATCTCTTCTGGGTCTCCTATACAGGTGCAGGTGCCAAGGCTTTGGGCCATCCTTTACTGCTTTTCCCAGACCACAGACAGGGAGCTGGAAGGCAAGTGCAGTAGCTGGGACTTGGAACTGGTGCCCACATGGGATCCGGGTATGTGCAAGTCAGGGATGTAACCACTGAACTATCATGCTGGGCCTTAGGATGTCAAGTTTTAGCAGAGCAAACTGGTGCTTCTGTGGAAAAGTTACATACCCTCTCTGTCTCTGAGACACCAGGTGCCCAGCTCATGGGGCTGTGGGTGAGATGCTGGTTGCTCTGTGGATGACACAGGTGGTGGGATCTTCGACCAGCAGTGCAGTCTGCTTGTCCGAAGTGACTAGGTGTGATTGTCGAGAACACCTGTCATCATTCTGTTTCTCTTCTTTTTCCAAAAAAGGGTTCTTTATGTTTGAACAGCGGAGTGATGATCCTTGCACCCAGCTATCCGTGCATTCACTGTTCACTCCCCAGATCCATGCGTGTAAGAGCTGGGCCTGGGCCTGGCCCCCCAGGCGTGGGGCCATCATTTGCTGCTTGCCAGGATCAGCACTGCAGAGTTCCTGAGACTTGAAGTAATCCCCTTCAGATAGGATGGGCATCCCCAGTGGCAGCTGACCCCAATGCAGTGCAGTGCCCACCCTGGTTCTGTGCTAGGAATCTTTTTGGATATTTCTCTCTAGATTATAGAACTTAGGGATTGAACGAGAAAGTATGTAGTGTCCATGGCAGACATACTGCGATGGACAGTGAGGTGTGGCACACGTGGAGTCGCATCATGGCACTGTGCCGTCCTGGGACGTTGTGTTTTCATTTGCCAGCGTGTATTATTTCAAAGACATTTTAACTCATATTTCATATGATGTTTTTATTAGAACTTGTTACATTTAAAAAAAAAATTTTTTTTAGGATTTATTTATTGGAAAGTCAGGTATACAGAGAGGAAGATCTTTCATCTGTTGCTTCACTCCCCAAGTGGCCTCAATGGCTGGAGCTGAGCTGATTTGAAGCCAGGAGCCAGCAGCCTCATATAGTTCTCCCACATGGGTGCAGGGTCCCAATGCTTTGGGCCGTCCTCTGCTGCTTTCTCAGGCCACAAGCAGGGAGCTAGGTGGGAAGCAGGGCCGCCAGGATTAGAAATGATGACCATATGGGATCCCGGCGTGTACAAGGTGAGAACTTTAACCACTGTGTTATTGCGCCAGGCTCTAAATAACTATTTTTAATAGGGACTGAAATTTACATTTAGGAACTGAAGCATTTGTGTCCTCTTTACCTTGACCTTGAGTTTTACTTGATTTCTCTGTAAATTTCTTTCTTTTTTTTAAATTCTCATTTTGTTTGTAGTCATCTGAGTTACATCCTCTCAGTTCACTATTGTGGGAAGAGCTTGGGGTAGCTAAGAGTAAGGACAAGCGTTGCCTTAGCAGTAACAGCACTTTGGATAAGGTATCTGTGTGTGGTATACAAGGGACTGGGTTTGAGACCTGGCTCACCTGTTGCCTCCTAGGCCATAGCTGTGATGGCCTGAGTGATGGGGTTCCTGCCACTCTTGGGGGAGATGAGAAGAATCCAGCTCACCTTAAACCCTGCCTCTGCCTAGAGCCCTTGGGCGCATTTTTAAAGTGAGCTAGCCTATCAGCTTGGTTTGTCTGCCTCTGAAATGGATGGAGAGTTTCTGTATTTGTATGTTTATTTTGCTAAGCTTATAGCGAGACTGTTCAGTGTATAAATTGTGTGTCCCTGTCTCATTCACTTGTTGATTTAGCAGAGATTGGGTATGTGCTGTGTGCCTGCTGTGCTGGCTCAACAGTTCTTCCAAGAACGGACATGAACCTGTGAGTGGAAGCACAGTGCATGCTTTCTCCTCAGTGCTGTAGAGAATCAGCTTTTCTTCACTGAGTGTTCAGACATTGTGTTGAAACTATAACGTCAACTTATTAGTGTCCTTTGTTGAGGACATTGAAAGAGCAAGGGCTAAATTCTGGGTTTAACCTGTAGAACAAAATGAAGCAAAAATATCTGTGTAATTGTAGTGTAGAATTAATTTAGGAATCTTTCTTCCTGCCCCAAAACTGCATATATCACCGATAGGAACTTAAGAACTTCTGTTTGGCCACTCCTTTTGTTTGAAAGTCAAACAGCTTTGGTGGTAGAGTTATCTCAGACCCCAGCTGGAGCACAGGGAGGCTGTTTCAGGAAGTGCTGACTGAGCCTGCGGTGGGCCGGAGGTCTCCACAGGAGCAGGTTGGCTGTGGAGTGGCAGGGAATTCTGGGCTGTCTTGCCTCTACTCTAAGGAAGCCATGATAGTCTTTGTCCCAGGAGATTTTTTTTTTTTAATTTTTTAATTATATTTTTGACAATCTTTACATAGTTAATTGGGGTAAAAAGGTTCAAGGGCTATAGGAAAGTGGGTAAGACTATTATTTCCATATTGTTTCCTTCATGTTTAAAAGGGGGGTATTAAGGGAGAAGGCCCACCCAATTTCCCACCCTCCCCAGATCCCGCATGTAGGGTATGCTACGAGGTTCTTGCTCAAGTGGTTTTGATAGTTCACCAGTTATAAATTGCTGCCAATCTTGCCACTCCAAGCACTATGAGGTCTTTGAAGAATCCACCGATTGATATAGTCTCTCATAGAGTCTCCGTTTGCCCCGTATTTCGCTGCCAACATGTAGCTGAGATGGTTGATTGACCTGTTCCTTCTTTTCTCTTTTCTTGGTTAGGGTTCTAAGTCCAGCATTTCGATTGGGGAGTTCACAAACAAACTTTGTCTGAGGTGTTCTCGGACCAGATTCTTGTATGTACTAACAGGTACAGGGTCCGGCTCAGTCCATGGCCCTGATCAGCTGGTGGTTGCAATCACTGATTTGATTGTTTTCAGCCCCGACTTCCACTGGAACTAATGGGTGTTGCAGTCCAGCCTGGTGCTGCTCAGCACGTTCTCGGCCCTCACATAAACCAGTGGGAGCTGCAGCCTAGTTGGAGCGACCCACAATAACCCCCACCAGGCCCGCCCCCTACCCTGGTTTGCCAGTATGTGTAGCAGTAGTCCAGTCTGTCCCACACCCCATTCCACCCCAGCCCCAAGAGGAGATTTAAAAGCTGGCTCATCTATGTTAGCAGTGTTCTTCTGAGGAATTTTTAACGAGATAGAAGATGGAAAATGAGAAGCTTGTTTGTAGTTTGAGTTTCCGAGATCACAAATGATATTTTGAGGAAAATTTTGCCTGAAAGTTTATGTTTTTTTTATTATTTTAAATTTCCTGGGTGTTAGTTACCCATACACAAATCTTGCCTTGAACTTAAAAATTTTCTCCCAAACCAGCACATCTGAAATGAAGATAAGTAGTTCTTCCCAACCTTAAGTTTCCATTGTTTTATTATTGGCTGGAAATTGACCCTGAGAAATCACTGCTGCCCTTTGTTCTTCGGTTTCTGAAGTCAGTAGGATACAGAGAGAGATCACCTTCATGCCCATGCAAGCGGTAATCCTCAGCTGTCTATCTACATGGCCAGCACTCACCCTAGCACCAGTGTACTGAGAGGGTGATCCTTTAAGGCACCTGGACTGCAAGGAAGGGATGCTCTTCAGGGACGTGGCGTGTTGGCGTCATCTGAGTGCTGTCTGAGGGAGAGGTGCCTCCCTCTGTGCTGGTGATCTGAGCTCTGGATTGACTGCTGGGAGCGTCTTCTATAGGAACAGTGTTAGAAGATGGTTGTATCTTGGGTAGACCAGCTACCTGCTTAGCTCCTAATGTTGCCAACATACATAACATTTTTGATGACAAGTAAGAGCTGATAGTGCTATAAAGTTAAGCCTTAGAGGACAAACTGTTAACACTAGTTTTTTTTTTTTAGTGTATTTCCAGTAGGTAAAAAATAAGTTTTTGAGTAAGTTTATTGGAATAGCAGTGTAAAGGTGTCAGCAAAAGTTCTCGAAGTGTCTCTTTGTCAGAGATCAGATCTAGAGTGAGCTGCACCACGGCACTGTCCCCATCACTGAGCTCTTCACTCTTCAGAGCCCACCCCAGAATATAGTCAGTGTGCACTGTGATTTGAAGAATGCCTGTCTCAAGAAATTAGTCACGTGTGTTTTTAATACATAGGTATGCTTGATAAATGAATTTAATTGGCCTGCATGTTTAACAGCATTTAAAACTTGGCCACCTTCTCAGATTTCCTGCTTTTTGTGATGTTGCTTCTCTTATCCAGTTCTTTCTCAGCAGACTTGAGTGTTGTTCAGAATTGTCCATTTTTTGGTCTTCCTTTTAATATAAACTACATGGAATCAGAGAATGTTCTGGTAGAAGTGTTTGTTGCTTGTATTTAGATCCATGGTATGTTTTCTGTAGTTGAACAGGGAGGCTCTTCAGGTTCTGTTTGGTGTTGGTCCTTGTTTTGCTGCATCTAACTTCCTTTTTCCTGGATACTAGGCCTTCTGCCCTTCATACTCTGAGTCATTCCACCCATTTCATTGTGACTAGCCTCACTGCATTTGAAGCTCCAACTTGAGTTCCTATGACAAGTGTTTGCAGTTTATTTCTGGATGAAGCAGTGGACCGCCATGTGAAGCAGTAAAACAGGAAGAGCAGGGCAGCAATTGGGTGGAGTGTTTGCTTCCTCTTGATTATTATTCCAGCCCTGCCTTGCTTTTAAGTAGCTACACCACTTCTGATGTCTGCCTTGCCTTCAGCTTCTGGTCTTCATCCTTCTTTTAACCAAAGCATCTGCTCACTTCTGATCAGATAGGGATTTCCTCTTGCCCTATAAATAAATCTAAATATAAAATCTTTTTTAAATGCCCCCCCCCCCTTTTTTTTTTTTTACTGTTTTGGGAAGTCTGGGATCAACTTTCAGCTCAGAAACTGACCAGCCAACACAAGAACTCTCTAGTGAGGGGGTGGAAACAAGTGAGCAGAGGGGGCCTTCTGTCTGATAGCGCACTCCCCAAGTGACCATGGCAGCCAGGACTAGGCTAGGCCAAGGCCTGGAGCCACGGCCCTCTGACCTGTTCCCCGCCTAGGTGAGAGGGCCCAGAACTTGGGCCATCATCCATTGCCTTCCACAGCTGTTAGCTAGAAGCTGGACAGGAACCTGAGAAAGTCCTCTATGCTATGCTAGCTCACTGACTACACCACAGCACTGGCCTCCTAAGTTTACTAAGTGAAAAAATAACTTCTGAGTACTTCATTGAGCATGTGGTTGGTGGGAGAGGGGACTTGCTTTTATGCTCTGAGGATGTCATATATAGATGTAGTCCTGAGATCAAGTTTTGGATCTCAGAATGTGATTTGGGGCAAGTTTTTATAATTGAAACCTACTTTTAAACCTGTAAAATTTGGAATTACGAGGTAAGTTATTATGTGGACTAAGTACATGTAAAAATATTTTATATACAGAAATGCCTTGTAAGTAGTATAAGGTTTTCAGAATTAATGAATTTAACATAAATGTGTCGTTGCAGTTTCACTTTATGATTGAGGTTTTTAATCCTAGCAAAGGAAATGTGTATGTGTAATCTTTTGAAAAGGAACATATTTCTTCAGTTCTCAAGGCAGAAGGTTTTTATGTTGTTGAATTCCTGATTCGAACCCAAAACTTTGAGCATCTCTAGGCTTCTCTTTCTTTTTGTGTCTTATGTAGACGAAGATTCCTAAAGTTCTTCTAAATAACAAAAAGCATTGCACAGTTAAATAACATATGTTTTCTCAAATGATTAATGCCTGCTAGATTTTTCTCAATTTTAAGATTTGTGTAAGTATTTTGTGCTTGCTCTTTTTAAAATTATCAAGTCACAGAAACAGTAAACTGCTAGATTTGTGTGAGCCTTTAACACATTCTTAATTCTTTTAATTTAGTTTACGATACATGCTTACACCATAAATGTGTTATAATTGTATTACATATAAATCATTTAGTCATGGATCTCATATTTTTCCCTGTATTGTATATGATAAATTAGATGCATTGTTGTTTCATGGTGCTTCAGAGACCTTTGAGAGTTCAAGTTAGGCCAGGTCTTCCCCCAACCCTCTAAAAATTTATTTATTTCTATTTGAAAGGCAGATTTACAGAGAGGGGAGACGAAGAGATTTCCATCTGCTGATTGACTCCCCAGTCACAGTGGCTAGAGCTGAGCTGAGCTGAGGCCAGAAACCAGGAGCTTCTTCCGGATCTCCCATATGCAAGCAGGTTCCCAAGGACTTAAGTCATGCTTTGCTGCTTCCCCCATCCTTAAGCAGGGAACCAAATTGGAATGGAGCAGCTGGTGCATAAACTGGCACTCAAGGGAGACCAGTGCTGCCAGTAGAGAATTAACATGCTGAGCCGTTGCACTGACCCCAAAGCCAGTTTTTGACTCACTGTTTTATGATGGAGTGGAGTACCACCCAGTTACATGATCAGTAGGGAAGGGCAGGATTTGAGCTGCTGGAAGAAAAGATATACGTGTTAATGAGCAAGGTTACTTTTAACAAATCGGTTTTTCATAAGTTATGAATTCGATCATTTGGAGAGGAAAATTTCTGATTTTTGTAGTAAATTGCTGTGTTTTGCCTCTCACCAGGTCAGTGTGTGTTTGGACCCCTTCTATCATAGCAAAAAAGAGAAGAAACACTGCAGTGAATGAAGATTCCCCTGCATTTGAGCACTTCGTTTTCTGCTGTAGTTGGCTTTTGAATGAGGATGACAATGGAAGAGATGAAGAATGAAGCGGAGACCACTTCCATGGTTTCTATGCCTCTCTATGCAGTCATGTATCCTGTGTTTAATGAGGTAAGTGATTAAATGCTTCCACATGTGAGCAGTGCAGTGCCGGAGTGTCTAGTTCATGTGTCACTTGTTTGTTCTTTTATATACAAAATACTTGGGTAAATAAGCTACATCTCTGTGTTTGGTGTTATGCCAGGGCGTGAGCTAGTGAAAGCTGCACCGGACGGACACACCTGGCTCCCCTCTGAAGGTCACATTATAGTGAGAGGCTTGGTTATGGAGAAAAGCATATACATCTCGGTAAAAATTATGAAAAGTACATGTAGGGCACAGATATCAATAGAGAAGAGTGGGGCATGTTGTGAATCAGGACAGGGCGCACGGAAGCAGAGATGTGCATGCTAGGAGCTGAGGGAGATGACTGGGCCAGTTGAGTGGAGCTTATCACATTCAAGTAGAGAGCAGAGCAGGCAAAAATCCCGGACCACTTGGCGGTGGGGCTCGTTGCTTTGTTGAAAAGATGCCGCTGCTTTAAAGGTGTGGTCACTCTTTGATGGAAGAATCGTATTAGACTTAAATGTCAATATGTTTTTAGTTTTTCTTTTAAATGAATGTGTTAATGTATGTAGAGACATTTGCAGTTGCAAATCCCTTGGAGAGCTTGTGAATAATCCCCCTCTTTCTGATGGTGAACTGGAACCTTGAAATCGAAATTATTTCCTAAAATTTTCTAATCTGAAATTAACTAGAAATCTTTTGACTCCAACTTCAGTAGCCTCAGCCTTTGTTATTCAGTAGTACTTTTTTTTTTGCTACTTTTTAATTTTTTTTTTTTAACATTTGTTTGTTTACTTGAAAGACAGAATTAGAGCAAGGAGGAAGAGAAGGACAAAATGAGATCTTCCAAGAGCTAATTCACTCTCCAATTGGCCACAGTGGCCAGAGCTGGGCCGGTACAAAGCCAGGAGCTTTATCTGGGTCTCTCATGGGTACAGGACCCAAGCACTGGGCCATTCTTTGCTGCTTTCCCTGGCACATTAGCAGGGAGCTAGACTGGAAGTGGAGCAGCTGAGACTTGAACTGGGACCCATAAAAAAGGCCAGCACTGCAGGATACAGCTTCACCCATTAAGCCCCAGCACCAGTTAGTTCATTTCCCTCACTGAGAATCTCCTGCATCCGATGCACACGCTGCTGAGCTAGATTCGGCAAATTGAGCATCATAGTGTCCATGTTCCTGGCACAGTCTTCGCCAGCACTGTCTCACTGCCAGCTCCAGCTGCAGATCCCTGCTACTTTGTGATAATTCGCTTGCAGCATCATTGATATAATTCCTGTTATGGCTCTAAACTCAGCATTTCCAGGAATTTTTTTACTGTCTTTTGTAAAATATTTTTATCAGCAGGGTTTGAGATTTCAGAACCACTTTTCCCACATAATTGTCCCCACTATCCAGTCCATACTGGTGCCAGGGGGTGACACCATCTGTCTAAACCATGCCTGTGCCTAACAGAATGTGGCCTCCGTGCCAGCATCTGCCAGCTGATGCTGTGGCAAAGCCTAATCAATCCACACTGACATTGGCTTATGAATGTACCACAAAGTAGTCAGCCCAGTTGATGCAGTTGATGCTGATCATGATCCTAAGCCTTGGCATCAGAAAGATACATATTTCTGCTTTACTGTGAAAACTACAAATTTTGTTGCCAATTTAGACAAGAATTTTGTAATGATCACAAAGGAAAATCCAAAATGATGGCTGGGTAAAAGTTTTTGTGTCCCATAACAAGGAGAAATCTGGAACCCAGTGGTCCAGGGCTAGTATTACTATGACTACGTAGCATCAGAAATCAGGTTCTTTTTTGTTCTACCTGCTGGTTTTTTTTTTTTTTAATTATTTATTTGTTTGTTTGTTTATTTATTTTTATTTCCCCTGCTCCCTCCCCAAATCACCTTCCTCTACTGAATTCTCCTATATTATTATAAAATAGCTCTTCATAAACAGTCACATGTTCATCATTGTGAGCATGGACAATGGCAGAGTGTCTAGCCTCCCATTGTCAAGATACAGCTAACGGTTTCATTAGTTGTCCACCTTCGATCTGGGAGTAGAGATGAACACTGCACTGCAGCCTCACATCTGGACATGATAATCTCCATTATACAGTTACCACACATCCCTCTAAAGTGAAAAGCCACAATACAAAATCAGCAGCAGGAAGAAAAATGGAAATTTACAACACCATGAATTTCTCAAGGGGTTTTGATAGTTCAGCAGTCGTGAATTACTGGTAAACTCGCCACTCCAATCACGATGAAATCTCTCCCGAATCCCCTGGCTGCTATAGTCCACCTTAGTGTTGCCCTCTGCCCAGATCTGCACTGCCAGTGATTGGCTGGGTTAGTTGATCAATTTGTTTTGTCTTCTGTCCTCTGCCATGGTACCAGGTGTCCTCTGGAGGCTTCGATGTACTGTTGTATCCTACATATGCATTTGGATATGCTGTCCTCTGCTCCTTCTGAGCCACTGAGGAGACCCAGCTCTGACACATTCACTCCCTAGTCAGCCCATGGAACCTGCAGTTCTCTCCATGGTTAGGGTTCTGAGTCCAGTGGTTCAGTTGGTAGGGAATCACCCAAGACACCTCATCTGAGGCTATCCCAGACCTGATTTTTATGTGTATTTGCCAATATAGAGTGCAGCACAGTCCATCCCCCAAATCAGCCTATGCACACACTGGTAGTCGCAATTGCTGAATTAGTTTTGTCTCCAGCCCCTTGTTTTATGAAATTCGTTGGGTGTTGGAGCCCAGCCTGATCCTGCCCACCACATACTCAGCCTTCACGTAAACCAATGGGAGCTGCAGTCTAGTCGGAGCCACCCACAAAAACCCCCACCAGGTCCATCCTTGCCCTGGTTCTTGTGCTTGCCAGTGTGTACAGCAGACTAATCTGGTCTGTTCCACATCCCATTCAGCTCTCATACATGTTGATGGGTATTGAAGCCCAGTTCGTCCCAACCAGCCTGGCTTTTCCCTAATTCAGCTCACATGCAGGCCATCAGATATATCCCTGCCTGTCCTGATCTGCCCCCATCCCAGCTTTCACGCTCACCAGTGGGAGTAGTGGCCCAGTAGAGGGGCCTTCGCAGGCCCCTCACTGGGGCCATCCCCATCATGGTTGGGTGCTGTGGCCTAGTCTGGAACAGCCCCCTCACCTCTGCATTGCCAGTGGGTCCTGTAGCCTGGCCAGGCCAGGCCCACCCCTATTCCAACTCATGCTAGTGGGGGCTACAGCCTGGCCCAGTCCTGCCAGCTCCCAGTTCCAGCCCTCATGTGGACTGGCTGGTGTTGCGCCCTGACCTGGCCTGACCCACACTCAGTCCTGGTACTCGGATTTGCCAGTTGATGATATGGACTGACCCGGTCTGGCCTGCCCCTGACCTGCACCAAATGTATGCAGGTGGGTACCATATTTTGGCCTGGTCTGGGTTGCTCCCCTTCTTGGTTCTTGCATTCACCTGCAGGGATTGTGTTCTGACAGGACAGGAGTTCCCCAGGCTCCTCCATCTGGATCTCTCCAAATGCCAGATCTTGCGCACACCAGCGAGTCCGTGGGTCAGCCCTGCTTAGTCCACCTCCTGTCCTAGCAGGAACAGTGGCCTTTCCTCACCAGCCCTCACCCATTCCATTCTTCTTGTTGGATGCTACAGCTCAGCCAAGTCTGGTCCATGCCAAAACATAGCTCAAACATAGCTCAGTGGGGGCAGAGACCTGGCCTAGCCCATCCTATACCTACCCTGGTTCTCACGAGTATCAGTGGGTGCTGGATTCTAGCCCAGTCTGGTGCATCCCATACCTAGCCCACACATGTGCTGAGGGATTCAGCAGCTATATCCAGACCACAGCCCCCACCTTTTCCCTCGCGCTCTCCAGTGGGGATCACAACCCGGCCAGGATGTCCCCTTTGCTTTCCAGCCAGGCCTGCTCTGACCTGTCTTAACATTTGCCTTCAGATGCTGTAGCCTGGGCTAAACTAGCCAGCCCCCAATCCCAACTCTCGCTGGCAGTCTGCTCCCATCTCCAGCTCAAGTGAACCGGTAGGTATGATACCCTAGCCCGGCATGACCTGCACTCCAGCCTGGTTTCTGCACTCACCAGTGGGCTAAGATCTGCTCGGCCCTGCCCAGTTCGCCCCCTTCCAAACCCAACCGATACCTTTGCCAATGGGTGGAGCTACCTTGCCCAACTTGCCTGACCTCTAGGTCTGGAACACATGCTCACCAGTGGGAGCTATAGCCCAGTAGGGAAGGCTCCGAGTTTTCCCACTCAGCCCACTCCCAGACTCAGATCTCACATCCTCCAGCAGGTGCTTGGCCCTTGCCCAGCATAGCCTGCCCCTCCATCTTGGCCTTTGTATGAAGTGGTGGATTTTGTGGGCTAGCCCACCCACACCCTGTTTTAAGATGCACATGCAGGTGCTGCAGCTTGGACCTGCCCAGCCTGTTCTCAGCACCAGTACTCATGAGTGTTGGTAGGTTCCATGTTCACCCTAGCTCAGCCCATCACCACCCCAACTCTTGGGCTAACCAGCGGGACTTTTATTTCTATAGGGTTGGGTCCACTTATTCCCCACAGAATCTACCCCAACACCTGGTTCTTTCACGTGCTGGTTAGTGTCATGGCCCAACCTAATGTGACCTGTCCCCTTTTCCAATATTGAATCAGTACTGGGATCTAGCTCTGCTAGGCCCCCAGCCATATGTTTCGTGTGGTATGGCGTGTGGCAGTCAGTGATGCTCTGTGCTGACAAGCTCATCTCAGGACTCCCATGTGGGCTGATGAGTGAGTCTGACACATATTGATATCCCAGTCTCTCTCCTCCATACCACTAGGTCTCAGCGCCCTCACTTACCAGCCAGTACAGTGGCCCTGTTGTTAGGTATCCCTCAGGATTCATTCCTCACTACACATATGGTGTTTGTATCCATGAATATCCCTAGGCAATATTCATCACCCCCAAGTCCCCAGAGCCCTTTGGCGATGGGTGGCCAGCAGGCCAAGCTCGGTACCCCAGGCACATTGGCTGTGACAGAATAAAGATGGTGCTGGCTACTTAAAAAGCAGCAGGGAGCGGGGTGAATGCTTCTTCCTCTGCTCCAAACAGCTGGACCCGCCCCACCAGCTGTTTTTAGACTTCTGCTCTCAAGGTCACCTCACCACACAGAATGGTTGCTGAGGCCCTGTCTAGCAGGAAAGCAGTGTGTGCATCCTTAGCATACCCCTTCTGTAAGGCCTACCAACACTCCACTTGCTATCATCAGCATGACTAACCATAGCTGGACTTTTAAAGAGGCAGGGAAATTTAGGAGTGTTGTAGCATCTTGTGAAAACCTCAATCTTGTGTGGCTACCAATTAAATATTGGAGGCCTTCCTTTAAGGATGGTTAAGACCTTCCTTTAAGGAGGCCATCTGTGGCAGCTGTCACCAATCTCTAGTGATTAATTCCCATCTGTGGCGGTTGTAGCCAGTACTCTGGTGACTAACTCCCCCATTTTGTTGTGCTTTATCTGTGTATTGCAAGTAGCTGAACGGCAAGCAGGTGCTTCATCTCAGGCTGGAGATAGGAGAAGAAAAACCCAGCATGCCTCTTCTCATGTGTCAGAAAACACAGAGTTGTTCAAGCAGATAAGTGATTCAGCTGCTTCCTTGCAGCAGTGATGAGGGAAGGAGGTGAACAGCCTACCTTGTTGCAGTTAGAGTGAACTTCCTAGTGTTGCCGTAACCACTGCCATAGTTCTACCACGAGATACTCCCATCTTTCGAGTCTGTGTACCTGACTTGGGCTGTCGGACAAAATTATTGGGAAAATTTTCCGTAACTATATCATATTTTGAGTCTTTACTTGGAAGGCAGAAAATTTACATGTAGACCTTCACACTGAACTTAACTGTTTAGTGATAAAAATGGTTATTCTAGCAAGTTTTATAGCCATAAAAAAAAATGGCTATAATTTGAATCTTGACTTCTGATAAACTGAACTGTCGGGTTAATACTAATAAATGCTTTCTTGTTTTATTCAAGTATAGGGGACGTTGACTTGAAATAATACTAAGTTGCCATGGGGGTAGGGTTGTGGGAGGGGTAGGGGGAATCCCAGTGCCTATAAAACTGTATCACATAATACAATGTGATTAACAATTAAAAAAAAAAGAAATAATACTAAGTTGTTGTAAATGGACCAGTGAATCTCTTCTAGAAATACAGGCAGTCATTCTCAGCAAACATGATTTGAAACAAGATAGTTGGCCTTCGAGTGTGAAGTGTTTATTTGAAAAAGTACTTCATTTAATTTTAGTATTATTCTCTGGTGTTCCAGGGTGTTAGTATTTATGCAAATAATATGCGTGTTGAATTAAACAGTATTATTTAACTGTGATTCATCCATGAGTTTCTTTGTAGATGTGTTAATGGGAAAATTGTAGCTTAGGTTGACTGTACTGTGCTGTACAGATTTAAAGATGAAAATGATTGTCAAATTAACCTTCCAGAAAATAGTATCTTAGTAAGGAAGAATGTATTTTGATGCTAAATGATACACTATATCTTCTCCATAATGTATTGAAAGAGTTAGATTGCTTATTCTTTGTCTTTAGATCTATAATACCTGTAATGGTGGCATTTTGAAAAGGCTTAGCGAGTAAGACATCTTTACAATGGTAAAGTTTAGTATTGTTATTTCAACTTAGAAGGCAAACTGGCTTGTGAATTTCTGGGATCTTGGTGCTTGCTACGTTTAATGAAGCTATTGCAGACAGCTGAGGAGGAGTGGGCTTCTGCCTAGCTGCTATCAAGTCTGGAGTCCCAGTACACCGTGTGTGCCACGGACTGGTCCGGAGTCCCGGTACACTGTGTATGCTGCAGACGACTGAAGCGCTCTTCTTGCACAAAGGGTTGGAGGCTTTCTAGAAGCGTGCCGAGGCTTGGATCACATGCTGGTGGTGTAGCTGTGGCTTACTGATGCTGTGTGTTCAGGAGACCTGTGATTCAGTTCTTTATTCCATGGAAAGTTAAGGTCTAACTCTTGTCCTGTGACCTTTTATAGGAATTGTTTTAAAATGAAATGTAGTTTATGAAGCAGGATGCGTCACATTTTCAGAGATAAATAACTTGGGAACTAAACATGAATTTTAGGTCACACAAAAATAACACTTCTGAATCAATGATACCATTCATTTCAGAAACATCTAATGAAATCTGTCAACTCCTATCTGAGATGCAGCTGTAATTATTCTTAGCAAGCAAATAATAACACTTGCGCAGCTTAATTTAGTGAACTTTTTAATTTTTTCTGTTGAAAAGCAGTTAGACATCTAACTTTGAACATGTGTGCTTCTCCACAGTGTAGTCCAGATCCAGAGGTGATCATAGTGTGAATGCTAATTTGAATAACTGCTCTACACCTGCTACACTGTATAATCTTGTTCCAGTTCACTCTGTAAAATGGGCATAAACCATGGTATACTAATTTTCACAACTCAAGTACATGAGTTCAAGTATTATAAAGCATTCAGCGTAATACCATCTACACAGTCAGTGTTGGAGTCTTTCACATATTCTTCTGACACATTGTGATGAGCCAGACTAAGCAGGTGGCTCTGCTCTTTTTTTTTTTTTTTTTTTTTTTGCCATGCATTTTTTGGCAGTCACAAAACTGAGTCTTTGAGAAACATTTAAAGAACGAGTGTGTTCACGAGTCGGCCGGTCACATTGGCTTCTGTGTGGCAGTTCAGAGGCTAGGGAATGCCCTTTCCTCGCTCCGTTCTTCTGCTTGACTGACCTGTTCTTGCTAGACTCCTAGGTGCCTGGTGGGAGGTCACAGGCACTTTTCTCTCAGGAAGCTCCATCGTTAAGCTCTGTGAAGTGGGTAAAGAGTATAGCAGATAGGGAAAGCACATCTTACCTGATTTTGAGAAAACCAATTTTTTTGACATTTCAGAACCAATTAACCTATTTATTTTGACCTGTAACACACACACACACACACACACACACACACACATGATTTTCTGCAATATTTTTTAAACTTGAACCCAATACCATAGCCTAGTCGCTAAAGTCCTCACCTTGCATGCACTGAGTTCCCATATGGGCAGGCAGTGGTTCGTATCCCAGCTGCCCTACTTCCCATCTAGCTTTCTTCTTGTGGCCTGGGAAACCAGTTGAGGATGGCCCAAAGCTTTGGGACTCTGCACTCATGTGGGAGACCTGGAAGGGAGTTCCTGGCTCCTGGCTTTGAATTGGCTAGGTTGTTGGGGAACAAATCGGTGGAGGGAAGATCTTCTTCTCTGTCTCTCCTCTCTGTATATCTGAGTTTCCAATAAAACAAGTAAATCTTAAAAAAAAAAAAAAAAAAACTTTAAAACTTGGGCAAATGTCTAGATTTTCTTTAAATTATGGATTTAGGAAATGAGCTTGATGCTAGAAAAGTCTGAAGATGAACTGATATTTTTAGAGAATATGATATAATAAGTTGTGAAATTGAAATGTGTAAGTGAGCTTTTAGAATATGTTTACTGTTTACAAGAGAAGCAGAGTGTAAGTTGGACAGTTGGGGTGCTCTGAAGAACTAGGAAACAGGAGGAGCTGAGAAGCACATACAGCAGAGCAGTGCGTGGTGTTGAGGTAAAGCCTGGTGCTCCTCTTGCCTGGCCACTCTTTGCGGCTGTGTGTCCGCAGTGTCCACAGGCCCTTGGCCTCTGCTTCACATTCTGATTGGATTTTCTTTGGCTGCAAGGAAGTCCAGCGGTGGCTATAGCCCAAGCATCGTCTTTCCCTGTTTTGACATCCATTCATGTAAAATGCAGTTGTATCTTCTTCCTCACTTAAACCCATAATATGCTGTATAAATGATGGAAGTTATTGGTTGGTCCTTTAAAGTATTTTAGCCAAAGACCATTACTCCAAAAATGCAAAAAAATTCTATTCATTTGAAAATATTGTAAACCAATTCTTGCATGTCCCAAATTAATATAAAATCATTATATGCCCGCGTGTTATGGAGCCCAGAAAAACTTCAAAAACAAGACAGATTCTAAGGAAGGTATTCCAGGATGTAGGCCACATCTCTTCTTTATGAAGAATTCGTACTTTGGTTGATTGTGATCTGTGAGAAGTCTTCAAAACTATCAAGGGAATTACATAGTATTTAAAAGTGGCAAAAACATTTTGCTCCAAAATGAACTTTTTGTTGTTGTTTTGTTTCTGTTGACTCCGGAAGTTCCCACTTCTTTGGAAGTCAGGGTAGAGTTGGTGACTTCGTGTGTAGGTTTGGTCTGAATCCTGATGTTGCTGTCCGACTGTTTAACGTTAGATGTTTTTATACACACTGAAATGAAGATGATAAAAGTTGGGTACAGACTTAGTGGGAGGATTTGAGCTCTTACATGTAAGCTGAAATCCTTTATAAGTGCTTAGTGAATCATAATTGTTAAAATGTTATCAGAACTCGATACTATCATAAAAGGCACTTGTAGGAATACCCCTGAAAGCCCTGATACAGGAGACAGCACATGCATCCCAGTGTTCATTGCAGCACAGTCAGTAACTGCAGAAACATGGAAGCAACAGAGGGCTGGATAAAGACATCAGCTCATCTACTCCATGGAATGCTACGCAGCTATTTAAAAAAATGAAATACAATTGCTTATGGCCAAATTGGCCTAACTGGAGACCATTATGCTAAGGGAAATGAGCCAATCCCAAAAGGTCAGATATCATATGTTTGCTCTAATATAACAGGCATTAAAATACAACAACAACAACAAAAGGAGAACAAATAAGCACATAGAACCCCACAATTGAAGGATGTAACAGAGAAGAGAATGCCAGGAGTAAAGGAAAATCAACGGAATGCATTTCTGCAAAAGAACACAGGTAGACATGTATCTAATTGTAAGAGATTGTGCTTGGATGAGGCTCGATGTTAGCATGGCCAGGGGAAGTTTAGCACATCATCCCAGGGAATGGTTCTTTCCTGTTCCAACTCACAGTAATATGATGTAACAGCCAAGGATTTTACTTGTGAATTTTTACCATTTTGCACTTCTTAGTTATTTGTATGTATTGTAAGATAATTCATTAGTTATCCATAAGACATTGATTGATTGTAATCACCTAAGATTGTTAATGTCCCTTTGATCACTGTTATTGCTATGCTCAGAAGTAGTGATAATTTAGTCCTTATTATACTTTCATTAGTGCCACATGAGACATACGCTGGCGTCTATTTCTATGTGAGGATTCTTGACTCTTTCTACGATTCTTGACTTTTTCATGACCCTAGGGTCACACCGATTCCTTTGTTACATGTTCATTACCTTCATGTGAATGAAGGCTCACTGCTGGTCTCCCCATGGTGGACTGTGCACACTGACTCCATATCTAAGGGCATTTATAATGGAAGTGTAGCAGAAGTTAATACATGCATAGGGGAAACCGAATGTGTCCATGCATGCTGTTCAAGGATGGAATCTCAGCAAAATGATAATGTCCTGACAGTTGGGTGTTGGACCCCCAACATTGTCCACACCTGCATTGTTGGGAGACACCTCAGGGGCAGCATGCTGAACTAGTGAGCGCTCGCAACAGACCCCCATTAGAAAGCTGAAGGGAAATCAGTGGAGAGGGGGAGGGGAAGGCTCAGTGCCTATTAAACTGTGTCATAAAACAAAATAATAATAATGGTTAAAAAGGTATTATTGATAAGATGGACATAACTGTTTTTTTTTCCCAAGCCATTCATTACAGGTTGAAATTATATGTTAATATCAGTGACTTACATAATTTTATAAATGAGGTATCTACTTCAGTTTAACAACAGCTGTGTGCCGGTGTACCTGGCATTGGTGTGGGCAGAGTGGGTACTGTGTATTAGGAGAGCCTGTGGGTTTATACAGAATGTATCTAATACCCCTGGGATGAGGCCCAGCACAGCTTTGCAGGGCCTTCCCAGTGGGAAGACTTGATCTTAACACACATCTAACCTTACTGTCGGTTCTTCTCTTTCTAAAAGTGCATAAATAGAAACTTAGTCTGGAAGTCTACAAACACTGATACCTGTCTTGGATCATTTTGTTAGTTCGTTAACTTTTCTGCACCTCTTTAATTTGTCTTTGCTCTTTTACATGCCAGTCAGGGCAGTACGAAATGAATTAACGATGCATATATAGGTCTGACTCAGACCTTTAACTTGTGTAAGAGGTCGTTGTGGTGTAGAGCCCAAGGAGATGGTTTCCTTTGACAGTGAACACTCATCTCTGCCTGCCAAGGATAGGTTCTTTTCGTCTTTCTGTCTAGTTTAAAAAATAAATTGGTTTAAAGTGTTGGTGAAGTCCTGTGTGTGTGTGCCTGTGTGTATTTGAAATTTATAAACGGAAACCCACACTTCTATCGTTGATGAATTAAAAGGGCAGATCTTATCAGCCTTATTGTTATTTTATCTTAAATAGTAGCCATTATAATTGCAAGAATTATGTAGAAGTAGAAAACCTTCTTCATTTTTCAAAGCTTACTTTTATTTATTAAGAAAGGAGGGTTTTACAGAAAGAAAGGGAGAGACACAGAGATCTCCATTTCCTGGTTCACTCCCCAATAGGCCACAACAGCTAGAGCTGAGCTGCTGTGAAGCTGGGAACCAGGAGCTTCTTCCCAATCTCCGACACAGGTGCAGGAGCTGGAGGATTTAGGCTGGTCTCCACTGGCTTGGGCCATTCCCCATTGGTTTTTCAGGCTGTAAGCAGAGTGCTGGATGGGAAGACAGGAACAGGAATCACTGCCCATATTGAATGCCAGCTCCCGTATATTTGTTTGAAATGTAGAGTGACAGAGAGATCCAGAAGCTACTTGTTCATTCCTTAGTTGGCCTCAGTGATCTGCCAGAGCTGGGCCAAGCTGATGCCAGGACTGGAGTTGTGGCCAGGCCTCCCACATGGTGGCAAGGACTGGAACGCCTGGACCAGGTGTGCTAGCACCAGTATGTAGTGCTGGTGTCACAGCCTGCCTCACCTGCAGATGCCCGCCATGCCATGCCTGGTTAGTTTTATGAAGTATGTAGCTATAAATTTGCTGTCACATCTCTGTGCCATCTCGGTACCAAATGAGGCAGTACTAGAGTTTGTATGATTTGTAGGAGCCTTATTAGATGCTAACCTGCATGGTTGTTTGGGGGAAAGTTAATTCTTTATTTTGGCAGATTTTGTTGCTCTTGTTTGTGTTTAGTTTATAGGGAAATATGGCTGTTGGTCTTTCTATCTTGTTTAGAAAATAGATTAAGCTGTTGGTGAAGTCCTGTGTGTATTTGAAATTTATAAAGAGAAACCCACACTTCCATCATCGATGGAATCGAAAGGGTTTTACTTATTACACAGTATATTAATGTTCATAAAGTTTTTGTAGAATTATTCCAGTTACATAAAATTTTCAAAAATTATATTGTCTTCCAATATTTCATACTGCCCTAAATTAAATATATGTGTGTGTGTGTGTGTGTGTGTGTGTGTGTGTGTGTGTGTATTGAGCTAACTAGCCCAAGCCTTTGACACTGTGGAAATTAAATAACTAGAGCTAGGATTCTAATAATTAACTCTTTAACAAATAAATTATTTTTATGAATTCTGTATGTCCTCTAATTCACTGGAAAATGAATTATATAAAGTATGTTCTGTAAGATCATATGTCCATTTGAAACTGTAGTCCTCACACACTTGTAACAGACATGCAGAGTGTGGGTTGATGTCTGGGTCGGCACTTTGGGGGACTTTGTCCTGTGAAATGCGGGGCGGAGAGGAGCTTCTCCACACTCCAGATGACACATGTGCTGACACAGCACTGCTTGCTGATCAGTCAGATGGACTAAGGTGCATCCCTGCTAGAGAGATGGGAACAATCTGTGTAATAAGTGTTTTCGTGGAGGTGATGATTTCAGATGGTTTGTGTGTGCACGGGCAGGCATGCACGCTCACACACTTGCCATGTGTTTGCCCAACAGAACTAGCTGTATGCAGTAAGTCGAGTAAATACTGTTGTTATTTATAAAGACTTATGATAATCTTTATTCTGTACTTAGATATAATTGTGAGAATGTATTTAAAGAATAAAATACTGAACACTATAGGTAAGTTTTTATGGCTTCCATTGAAAATTTAGCTAGCTTCTTTGTGGGATTATTGGTGATTTACCATCATTTGTAGGCTTTTTGGCTCATTGAATGATAGATCTAACATGAGGATTACTACAATAGAGTATGACATTTTTGCTTTCATCAAACCTTGTATTAATAATTTACAATTTTTATTGCAGCTAGAACGAGTAAATCTGTCTGCAGCTCAGACTCTGAGAGCTGCTTTCATTAAGGTAAGATGCAAATAACTTATTATCATGATTTAAATGTATATTATACATAAGCCTAAGTACGTTATGGTGATTGGAAACTTCTTTCAATGAAAAACGTTTTAGCCTCCTTTTTCTGTAAAGCTTAAAATACTTCCAGAAGGGGAGCTAGAACAATAATTCCTGGGCATTCATATTCTCAGCCCTGTGTGTGCTTTTGAAAATGACCTCTTCAGATTGTAGCTCTCTTATTAACTGTAGGGCATATTTTTTAATCCTTTTTACCAATTAATTTGTTAAAAATTTACATGTAGGACCCCAGTTCAGTAGCATAGTGACTATAGTCCTCACCTTCCATGTGCCGGGATCCCATATGGGTGCCGGTTCTATCCTGGCTGCTCTACTTCCCATTCAGCTCCCTGCTTGTGATCTGGGAATGCCGTCAAGCACGGCTCAAAGCCCTGGGAACCTGCACCTGCGTGGGAGACCCGGGAGAAGTTCCTGGCTTCGGATCTGCTCAGCTCTGGCCATTGTGACCACTTGGGGATTGGACTCTAGTGGACAGAAGATCCTCCATTCTGTCTCTCCTTCTCTGTAAATCTGTCTTCCCAATATAAATAAATAGTTTTTTTAAAAAGAAAAATTACGTGTAAACTTACAGCTTGAAGAGATATTCTTCATACTGTTTAGTTATTGAATGTAAGTTAAGGTTTTAAGTGGGAAAATAATATCCCCATATGCGAATGACACTAGGCACCTGTCGTATAGCAACACAATGATTTAAATGATATACATTATAATAAAGCTATTTTGATATTCTAATAACTTGCAGTGCAGTGCATTTGTACATATACACATTAACCATTAGCTTTCTTACAAAACTTCTCGAAGAATAGGGTCATTTTTATCAGAGGCGGAGAAGAAGGGAGAAAGCTAGAGGCTGGCTAATAGATATAGGGGCTTAGATAGGGGAAGTGACTTCTTATGTCCTGTAGCACGGAAGCTTAACTCCGAGTGACAATTAGTTAAATAATTTAGAATAGTATAGAGGAGTTTGTTTCTAACAGAACCAAGAAACAATAAAGATTTGAAGTGATGACTATATCAGTTACACTGATCTGATTATTAAAAGTGCATTTATGTATTAAAATATGACGCTGCCCCATAATTACATACTATTATTACGTGTCAATTAAAAATTAAAGGGAAATAATGTTCTGCTGAATCATTGGACTGACAGAGAGAACTAAGATGACACTGCAGTGACCTTGTGCTTTTCCTTTGGGTTTTCCATGTGAGATTCCAATGACACATGGGGTTAGTAGGGAAACATGGTAGTGCCATGCCGTAAGCAGTGCTGTGGCATGGGAAGGTCACGTTACCTTTTACACGCTGCTGTGTTGGTAAGGCAGGTGCCAGTTTCACAGCTTTGCTGGTACCAGGAACAGAAAGAAATTTATCCTCTGAACATTCATAAACAGCATCCCGTTGAGGCCCCAGTCTGTGTGATGATACTCCTAAGTGGTAAAATAGTGAGGCTTGTTATCACCAGCAGCACTGCTACTGTCCTAGCATATAAGCTGATGTGCAGTTGTCTGGGAAAGATCGAATTGGAACGTAGGTGAGGGTTTGTGTGGTGTTTTTGTTCTGTTTTTTTGGAAGAAGACAAATTAGTCAGTTTGGGTTGGTTTGTTTTTCACTATCGTGAGATTTCAAATGATTGTGTGAGAGGGCATAGCACTGAAAAGCTGAAGGTTTTTAGTTATTTTAACTGTAAATTATTTAAAATGATAAAGTTCATACAGCTACAAGCTCTTGTCTTTCCAGTTCTTGGGCCATCACATCAGTGATTTGTATCCAACTTTACTTTGTTAGGTAGAGAAATTAATGCCGCGAATAATTTTTCCCAAGGGAAAAACAAAGCAACACTGTGATTATATCCTTGTAGATCTATTTCCTTCTTCACTCCTTGCCACCGTCACCCCTCGAGCATCCCTCTGACTGGTCCTATTTCTTGAGACACTGATTCTTAACAGTGGGTGCTGCTGCTGCTGCCCTTTGGGGTCTTTTTTCTCTTACAACTGGAGATTCGTAAGAGTTAGATACCCATCGAGGTCAAGGTTGTGTTCTGAGAGAAGATCAGGAGGTGCGAGTGCATATGATTAGAGTCTGATTTAAGAACAGATCTAATTTTCGGGCAGAGATACTGAGTTGATTTGAGCTTTTAAACTAAGAAGTAGCTTAACCAGAACTTGTGCCACAAGATACTAAGACTGCTCTGTGTAAACTGTGTACTCGGGCTCAAGCTGGCATCCAGAGACACTTTAGAATTTGTAGTCATACAGCCAGTGCTCCTTGGCTTTTGTTTGACGCTGCGTGAGCTGCTAGCTTGAAGTGATTAGTGATTTTCTCTGAAGCTGGACTTTGGATCCCAGCAGTGATGAAAAAGAAGTGCCACAGGAAGATCATTGTGTAAGAGGAAATGAACGTGCCAGGGACCAATCTAAGTTCAACATTTGGAAAATTGTACAGTGCCTGGTAGATACATATTCTATTAATAAGTAATTGTTTTGCCTCTTGAAAATGAAATGAAATTCTTTCCAATGTGTGTGTGTGTATTTCCTTCTAGGACTTTTCTTTGGTTTGACACTGTCTGCTTACTAACAGCGCTGTTAGGTTCACTGTCTTCTTCATTGTTGTTTGTTTTTTGTCTTTTTTTTTTTCTAAGATCTATTTTTATTGGAAAGACAGATATATAGAGAGGAGGAGAGACAGAGAGGAAGATCTTCCGTCCGATGATTCACTCCCCAAGCGGCCACAATGACTAGAGCTGAGCCAATCCGAAGCCAGGAGCCAGGAACTTCTTCCAGGTCTCCCACGCTGGTGCAGGGTCCCAAGGGTTTGGGCCATCCTTGACTACTTTCCCAGGCTGCAGGCGGGGAGCTGGATGGGAAGCAGGGCCTCTGGAATTAGAACCAGTGCCCATATGGGATTCCGGTGCGTTCAAGGTGAGAGCTTTAACTGCTAGGCTACCACACTTGGCTCATTGTTGTTTTGTTTTACCTTTGAGCCAAACTCTGGCATTTCCTACAAAGAGTGCTCCTCTGCTTCCAGGGTAATTAACCACTTAGGTAGCTTGAATGCAGCCTATGCAAGAGAAACATGGTCATGAAAGGCCACATTGTATGTGATTTATGGCATTTCACCAATTTTCTACTCCTGCATCTTAGTCCACATTTGGCTAACATTCTTTAAAAGACCCTTTTTATTTGTTTTTAAGATAGATTTTATCTTAAATGTACCCTTAGATGGAAAAATGAGAGAGCTCTTGAAAGGCGATCACCCATCAGAATACTTCCCTTAGCAGCACCTCACAGCAGTTACAGTGGCTGGAGACTGAGATAGGTGTGTGCATTTGCCTTCCCCATTTCATTCCATAACCTTCAGTTTTTCGTACTTAGATTTAATGAGAAACAGGGTGTTACAATGGAAAGAGCAACAGTACAGGAAGCCTGTGTCAGCCATGATCGTGAGTGAGTCGGAGAGGAAGCAGATTGACCATGCTTGACACAGAAAGAAGCAACAAAGATTACTCTCTGATTAAAAGCATAAGTCGTGTTTCTATGTGCTAATTGACTAGGATGAAGAAAAAATGGAAATTATCAGGATAATGGTTAAAGCTGAAAACCTATCAAACGATAATCTTGTCTGGTTACAAATTTTAAAAGACAGTAACAAAGTAGACCAGAATTAGTGAAGAAAAAGGGAAACTGAAAATCAACTTTTGTCAAATCAGAACTCTTCGCTTTCAGTCTTAAAGGGCTTAAAGAGTGTAGCGTCCCAGGAAGTCTGAATCACAGTTGAGCCAGTGCAAGCTCAGCCCAGAAAAAGAAACAGAAACAGCCCAGAAAATAGTAGAAGGGTTAATGAGCATTCTGCAAGCAAATGAAGGAAGCAATCTATGAAAATAAAACAAGAAATGAAAATGATTGTGTGAAGAAACAGTTAAAGGATTGCATCGTACCAATCAAATCTGTAGAAAAATGCCAAGTTTTGAGTTCTCTCGTACGAGACAGAGAGAGAACTATATCTCTTACTATTGCCAGCACTGGCTCAGAAGCCTCCTGGTCTTTTCCAAAGTTGGCCGAAGCTGTATTTGGACTGTTGTCTGCTGCTTTCCCAGGCCTTCAGCAAGGAGCCGGATCTGACCTGGCACCTCACCCACCTGAGATGCTGGTGGGATAGGTGGGGCAGCACCTTCAGCCCTACACCATTCTGGCCCCTGAAAAGAGCACTTTGTGGTTGTGGATTGCCAAGATACATATATGATCTTTATTTCTGTCTTTGTAGCTAGTTCAAGTGCATTAAATCTACTAGGAAAAATAAATACTAAATATTTTCTCTTGAAATAGACAATGGAACCAAGGTCATAGTAGAAGCTAAGTGAGTATGTGAGCTCTAGCAGAGCATGTGTGGATGCCATTTATGACGGCTGCTGTCCAGTGTCTGTCCTCGCAGTGGTCCACAAGTCCCTGACAGTTTCTAAATGTTCACATTGGACATGCAGCTATATGTCTATTTCAGAACTAACTTTCTCCTTCTCATAGGCTGAAAAGGAAAATCCGGGTCTCACACAAGATATCATTATGAAGATTTTAGAGAAGAAAAGCATAGATGTTAACTTCACCGAGTCCCTTCTTCGGATGGCAGCTGACGACGTAGAAGGTATCATCAAGGAGAGCCTTGCTTGTGTGTGCAGTTGTTGAAGGTCACCTCTGTCTTCCCTTCCCTGCTCACCTTCCACCTTTCCACTCACACTTTTTAAGGTAGAAAAAAAAGCTGGTATTTCAGCCAAGTCTAGGATTTATTAAAAAAAAAAAAAGGCCCTCATAGTGACTTAGACTGTTAGATCGTAGCCTTAATGAATTGGTAGAGTTGTCTGTGCCTTGCCTGAGCAAGCCTCTTCCCAAGATTGCCTGCTGGGATCCCAGCCATTCTGTTAGCTATGTAGTGACCTTTTCAAAGTTGAACTAGTTATTGAAGAGCCAGAACAAGAGCCTTCCCTCTGCGGCTGCACTTGAGCTGCCTGCCATGTTCAGCTGCAAAGGGGTCTGCATCAGCAGAAGGTAGAATCAGGAACCGAGCATTAAACCCAGCTATTCATTCAGTGTGGGAGATGGCCTTCTGAGGCTCCATCCCTCCCTATTAGGAAACGAGATTTCAAGAATATGCTACTTCAACTTGTTTATGGAAAATGGAATGAAAATGCATGTTCATTTTGATACAGAACAGTGTTTTGATACACAGTAATTTTTTATCATAATATATGAGAAGTGTACATGCATTTCAGAAATTTTTAACACCAAAATAAATTCATATTTTAAATTTCAGTTTTCCATAAACTTTTTGAATTGTGTTTGTATGTTGCCTTTGCCTAATTTATGAGTAGCCCTCCATTTGTGAAATGCTGTCTCAGCACACTGCTGTATGTATTAAGGCTCCCTTTCTAATAATTTTTTAAGAATATTGTGAACTTTACATTTATTTCAAGGTGAAAGTGCTTAGTTTGTGATCAGTGCAGCTAGGGCAAGCACTGATGTTTCTAGACTAAGGTGATTTCTCATAAATTTTACTTTTAACAACTTTGTGTTTGCCAATGCTCTCACCTCTCCCCTTCTTGTTCCCTTATGACCATGCATTGAGGATTCTTACACTTGAACTTAGTTGGGAATCCTGGTGATTTCTGTTTCTTTGTTTGTTTTGTCAGAGTATATGATTGAACGGCCAGAGCCAGAATTCCAGGACCTAAATGAAAAGGCACGGGCACTGAAACAGATTCTCAGTAAGATCCCAGACGAGATCAACGACAGAGTGAGGTTTCTGCAGACAATCAAGTGAGTGATTTGTTTGTTGTTGTTCATAAAAGTACACCAAGAGATCCACTGATTTTAGATGCTTTTCATTAAGTGAATGTAGTCTGAACTAAAAGAAATGGAAAAATCATAAAATTAAAATGAGAAGTAAATCAGGTTGATAACAAGATAACAAAGTTTTATTTCAGAAATGGCATAAGTTAAGTAGTGTAATCTAACTTTGGACCTCCAAATCCTTGTCTTTGACGTGACTTTGGGATGTGCCTGGAGCCAGGAGGCTGGCTGTTAAACAGTAAGGAAGGCTCGTCCCGGTGCAGGTGCAGTGGTTGTCAGAAATTCCTATAAAGGAAAAATAGGTCTTTTCCTAGACAAGACTGCATTGTATGTGTTAACTTGCAGAAACCTAAGGAAACTCTTTTGGGGACCAGAAACCTAACAGCTGTTTTCTAGAAATAGAATGCTTTGAAATTCACCCTGGGGAATAGCCCTCCTTCACAGCCCAGAAGCAGGAGCATGGAAAGCCTAACAGCCAGGCCTACACTGTGAGGGACAGGTACTTAGGGTGTTCAGTTCACTCCTATAAGAAGACTCCAGCTTTCCTGAGTGCTTTCAGGACATACTGCTGGGACAGTTTTCTTACTCATCTTGTGATGCTTAAGTAGACCTGTTTGGCCCATGGAAGGATGAATTGTCAGTGATCCCACTTGGTTGTTCAGACAGTGTATGTGAAGATGTGACATTTGGAGTGAACCTCTGGGGCAGTGCCCGCACACTCGGTTGGAGTGCCTGGGCTCTCATTCCAGTTTCATCCTGACGCATACCCTGGGAGATAGCAATGGCTGGCTCCACTACAGAGCTCTGGCCTGGACCAGCCCCTGCTCCTTGCACGTTTGCAATCTCTCCATCTCTCCCTTTCAAATATATTATGATTTTCAACAGATTTTGCTCCAGGTCACTGAAGCAGAGCTTTATAGAACCAGTATGAAGTTAATGATTACAGCAGTCAGTTAAAGAAACATACATGCTAAGCATTCTTTTTGATACTTTATGTGAGTTTCTGTAAGAAAATTAGGAAATTAGATAACTTTGTTGGGATCACAAAACTGACTAATGACGGAGTTGGATTTGATCCCCAGGATTCTTGTGCCTTGCTGCTCTTTCCAGTCACAGATTCATAACGTTGATTATGTCTGATGGTTGAAAGAGTGGCTAAGTCCTTTTTCTTTTTTCTTTTTAAATAGCACAGTGCTGTTTATGTAAGAGAGATGAGTCAGCCAAACCTACCTTTCTCTCAGTGACTCTCTGGGCATTTCCATTGAACCTTCTGGTTTTTTGTTTGTTTGTTTGTTTGTTTCTTTTATAAAAGCTTTGTTCTTAACAGCCGCATAAACATCAAGGGCTTTATGGGAGTCTTCTCTCATTTCTAAGGAAATGTCAGTAATATGTCAGTTGTACTTTCTGGAGTCAGCACAAATGGACAGGGTAATGGTGAAGAAAATTTATTAAGAGGGCTAATTTGCTAAGGGTGTTGATGTGTATTTTATTCCTGAGATTAAAATTCATCCATGTATAAATAATAAAAACAGCTAAGGTGTAATTTTGTTGTGATATGTTAGTGTCTTCATACATGTTTTTATCACTGTTTAATCTTCACAAAGTAATGGATAAAATTGTACCAGAATACAAAATGGCTGTCCTTAGGCACATACTTAAGAAAGTTCATGGAAAACAGAAACTAGGTCAGCTTAAAGCTCAGCACTCAGTGAAGCAGTTAAATTGCTTCTTTTTTCCCGGGGTTTCTGGGTTCTGGTCCCAGCTCTGCTTCCGCTCCAGCTCCCTGCAGCTGTGCGTGGCCCCTGAGGTTCCTGAGCAGTTGGAGGCCACCTGGCCCACTCCGCACTGTCCAGGGCGTTTGGGGCGTGAACCAGTACGTAGAAAATCTAGTGTGTCCATACGTATTCACTTAGATTCCTGTCTCTCCATTTCAAGTAAATAGAAAATTCCTCTTCAACGTTTATTTTCGTGCCATAAATTTTGAATTCTATGCAGGGTTTTTTTCATATATTCATTTCTCTTTAATTGTTTTAGATCTCTTATATGTAGATTTCAAAATGTTTTGCATAAAAGTAAATTTTTTATGAATTTTTTTGAAGTTTCCTCATACTTAGTTTCTTCATTTATTTTAGCAACATTTTTAAATGAGTAAATTTTTAAATAAGTAAACATTTTTAAATAAATTAAAAAAAAATCACACATCTTCTACCCCAGGTATTTTTTACACAGGTAACGCTAATGGATAATAAATATTCATACTTATTTTGATATTTTGTCAGACTTAAATTTGAATTTTCATTCCAGTGTTTAATTATGTGAGATTGGGTTAATTTGCTTTGCTTCTGACATTCTGTGTGCCTCTGAAAATGAGAGACAGTATTTGTGAGGATTGAAGTGATGTGCTAAGCCTGCACTGGAGTTAGCAGTATGACAACTCCTGCAGCACTGTGGGTTAGTAGATTGTGTAGTGGATATTTCTGTTCACAGCTGAGCTATGTGCATGTGTTATTAAATTGATTTTTCTTAAGTCTGTATGTCTCAATTTGTGGTAACTGGTGAACACTGGTGGTTTATTAATAGTAAAAGCCCCGTATTTATGTATTTACACTTTGCAGTCTACTTTTGTCTGTTTTGTGAAATATCCCCGGGGTTTATTTGTTTCAAGTTGGTCCTTTTCATGATGGCTTCAGAGCATCCTTTCCAGAACTGCACGGTCTAGATCAGGTTACACGGAAAAGAAACAGTACATCGTACAGAGTCACTTCAGCTTTCCTCTTCTTGGTCCCAGTTTGTCCTAAGATGAATGGTTGCATTTTGTCTGATACGTGTTTTCAGTGTGTTTTTTCTAAAAGTTGCCCTACTGTATAGCTGCATATCACCAGGCTCCTTTCCATTCTAGTCATATTGTCTGTCCCTTATCACAGAACCCTACTGATCCAAAGTGCGTGCATAATTCCATGATCGCTATTTTATCTAAACTTTCTCTGCTTAATGTACTTTTTGTTGTTGTCCTGAAATGTTATCTTATAGGACGTAAACTCAGGTAATTAACAGAATTTAGCTTTGCTTGTCTAGATGTTCGTGCCATAAGCAAACATTTCTCTATACATACAAATGACATAAATTATTTTTAGAGAACATTTCTCAGTGGCTTAATGTGTCATTAAGAGTGCAAGCAGAAGGCCGGACTTAGGGGTAAATGGCCTTGATCAGTACAGAATTCATTTAAAATCCTTTGCTGAGAAGATATCCGATCTTAGCTCCAGGTTCCCAAGCAACAGTAGCTTTCAAACTTGGCTGATCAGCACAGTCACTTGCAGAGTTGTTTTCTGTTTTGTTTCTCCCTCCCCTTTTATTAATAGCTAGAGGCAGCTGTGGGGCCTGCAGTGCCTTCCTCTGCTCCCACGGCCTGTAGGATCCGGCCGTCCCCACTGTGCGCACAGCGCGTGCTTCACTCCTCAGGCAGGCCTGCAGCAGCTCTGTGAGATCGTTTGTACCAGGATTTAAAAATGTGCTTTAGTGTGAAGCCTAGGGAGCTTGCTTTGCTGGTGACTGATTTTTCTTCCATTATATTCTATTTTGCATAGCTCAAGTCACAGTTTTTCTCAAACAGGAGGATGGTCATATTGACACCGTTATATTAAGCAGTAATGAGTTTGTAACTGTAGCAATGCAGAGGATTCCACTTGATGAAAATGAAAGGAACAGTATGTAACTTGCAGGTGCTGCTACCAAGCTAAATATAAATGAAAACAAAACGGAGTGGACAAGGTGGCATGTTTATATGAAATTGATTGTACCGATTCAATATGTAAACTATTTTAGTCTAATATCAGTGTTTGATTTGGTAAAATCACTAGGCTACTAAGAAAATATTTATTGAAATAATTAATGAAATTGTCACTACTTCATGGTAGACCAAACTGTTGTTTAATACCAATTGTTAAAGGCCTGCAGTTTGTAGAATTGTATACATTTATTAACTGGGAGGTTGCCAGGAAACATGCAAAAGCACACAGATATCTTGACATTGCGCTGTTTGTGTTTTGTGAGTATGTGTTTAAATAAAATGGAATCTTTTTGGTCTGGGATTATTGCAACCTGACATTTGTCATTAAAATATCAGTAATGGAAGGTTATACTTGAGATGGCCTCTGTCCAGCTCTGTCATGTCCTTACCCTTAACACTGCAGTGGAATAGTACGAGTTTCTGTAATGACTTAATGACTAGAAGAGATGTGAACAAAGAGAAGACTTAATTTAGACTAAAGGTAGAGAATTTAGGTTTATATAAAGTTCACTTCGATGGAAAAAAAACAGTTACTGTGACATTAAGATGTGAAAATTCAGAAGGGTGTAATAGGAAAGACAGCTTCAGGAAGTAGTGCGTGGATGGGAAGAACATCAAGCTGAAATAAAGAAATGGTTCCTGTCTTTAGAAAGGAGAAGAATGGATGGATGGATTTATAGACAAAGGGTCGTGCTTGAAAGGTTCTGTGGGACATTCTGTTGAGTACTGTCCAGAGAATTTAAAGATCATTTTTAAAGGAAGTGCTAACAGCAATGGGCTAGATTTGGCAGATAGTTACCACATAAAGAATAAACATGTCTAAAAAGGATGAAAAGGAGAAGGAATGTTGGCTTAAAAACGCAGGATATTTCTGGAGAAAGTGTTTTTAACTTCAGAACTATTAGGCATGTAACATGACATATTGGCAAATGAAAATTACTTAATATGTAATAGGAAGTGTCATAAACATTGTTCATGACACAGAGTAGCTTGCATTCACTTAACATTAGCCCAAGAAAAGAAAGGTGAATAACCCTGCGTTCACCATTGCTAATTTAGTGTTGGTTGGCATTGTCTCGTCAGCAGTGCAAGCGAGTTGGGATCCGGGCATGCAGCTGCAGCTCCCTTCCCTCCTGGCAGCGAGCGTCATCTCGGTGCAGTGGACAGAAGATAATCAAGAGCGTGTATTATGATTAGTAGATCCTGTATGCATGCAAGCACGTTCAAGTTTAATATCAAACTGGTATTAAAAATTCTGTTTTCCTTTTTTCAACAGAGACATAGCTAGTGCAATAAAAGAACTTCTTGATACAGTGAATAATGTCTTCAAGAAATATCAGTACCAGAACCGCAGGGTAAGTTTGGTAGAAATCTTGCTAGTTGCTTCTGTAGCTGATGGTTTAGATTTCGTGTTTGTGTGTTTGTTTGTTTGTTTTTTTAAGCACTAACGGGGTTTGATTATTGCAGATAATTTTGTGTTACTAACTGTTGGATTTGTTCTTGCATTTAAGCATGCTATGGTTCATGTGTTGAAAGAGATACTCTTAAAAATGCTTACCTATAATAAAAAGACCATTCTGTATTCTTTGTAATTTGCTGTGTTTGACTCTGTCTTTTGTGGAGTTTTTTTCCTACTTAGTATTTTTTTATTGTTATTTTTCATGTCTGTAGGCACTTGAACACCAAAAGAAAGAATTTGTAAAATACTCCAAAAGTTTCAGTGATACTCTGAAAACATATTTTAAAGATGGCAAGTAAGTAACGTCCTTTATCCTTTTCTTTTAAAATTAGAGGATGCGACTCTCCGTGATTCTAAAACCATATAAATGAAACCCTTTCACTGTATTACTAATACTCAAGGCAATTAATGACAAGAGCCAAGTGTTATGCATAGAAAATGCTGGTTGCTGATCCAGTTGTGACTGGTGTGAGAGTTGTTGGACTTTTCCTGAGAAGTGTCACAGAATGACAGTTCCAGCTGCGGCGGCTCTTGGTCTCCCTACACCCTGCTTCCAGAGGGGGAAGCGACTGCAGGCATTGTGGAACCAAATGTGTATGACTTTCTTCTAATAAAACTCTCTGTGTAGTCAATGGAGCATCATGTTGTGTGATTTGCACCTATCACATAACATCTTTTGTAAATCGTTTGGTAACCAACTAAAATTTTAAGAACCTTTTTTTTCTGTCCTTCCTTACCAATCCCTGATTTTCAGAGTTAATTGGCATCCAATTTGGGTTCATTTCAAAGAAGTTTCAGTGCTACTGAATTGTAGGTCTCTGTTGGGAACACTACACTGGTGTTACAGGCAGAAGTTCTCGATTCTTGTCTGGATGTTTAGTTACTTTGGATCAGTTTTGAAAATCACTTCCTAAGCTCCACTCTGACAGATTCTGATTGCATGAGCTTGTGTGGCACGTCAGGAGGTGAGTGAGGGTTTGGTGCCTCAGCAGTGGTGATCCACCGTCTTGGCAGGTGTAATTGGGCATGGAGTTTAGCCTTTAAGTGCAGTTATATGAAGGCGTTATAGAAAAATCAGGGTATTTTATGTGTTTCCATACATACTTTTGCATATGTATAAAGGATGTATTGATGAAAAAAACATGGCATGTCACCTGAAGTATTTTACCACAGGGTGTGATTTGTACTTGAGAAGGAATGCTGCAGATCTGTGCACAGCACCAACTGCTTAGAGTAGCAGAATAATCTGGATAAGCGGCTCAAACATCTACCTGCCAGCAGCGTTTCACATTCCCTCGAACATTTCCACTGTTACAGTACTCTAATAAAACATTTAAAAAGAATGCTGAATTCAGTTCATCTTCAGAGTAAATTTTAATAGTTAAAAGACATTGAAAAATAGTTGTTATGTATGCACTTATAAATTAACGATACTGAGATTTTGTCAGTGACTTTTTTTATTTGAATATATAAGGAAAATGTTCCAGTGGCCAAGCTTAGTAAGCTAGCAGTTGTGTTCTGAAAATGAATTTTTTTCTGTTTCTTGTTCTCTTAAGTCTATATAACCAACAACAAGTTAAAATTATAATTTCTAGTTTAGAATCAATATTTCTCATTCCTGAACTAATTCAGATTTATTGTGGATTAAGTACATTGAAAGGCAGAGTCAGTTTAAAGCCTAATTTTCATGAAACACAAATTATCCCCGCGGACTATTCAGGTTCCTTTGCTACTTTTCTCCATTTGGCAGCTTCTTCCTCGATTTGTGAATAATGTGTCATGAGAAAGTTACCTTTAAGCCATCATGCAATAGAGGGATGAAATTGCATCAATTCTCTAATTTTTCCTGGTCCCTCCTTTTTTTGAGAGCTGTGGATGAGGAAGAGACAAGTGCTGGAGAGGCACAGTAGGGCTGGGGTGGGTCTGTGCTCTGAGGAAGCTGGCGTGTATCAGGCCGACTCTTGAGTGTGGGAGCCACGTGATTGCCCTTGTCCAAGGTGCATTAATTCTTAAGGCAGCTTACAGTTTTCATGTTTTTTAAAACACAGTAGCATTCTAATGAATCATATTGGATTTAATTTTGCTCAAAACTTTGAGTAAAATTTTTTTATCAAATTTTACCTTAAGTGTCTAAGAAACCAGCTTGAGACCACTTCTGAATCTTCTTCTTTGCTATCTGAGATCCTTTATTTCATTAACTTCTATGAGGCTCTTCTCTTTGGCCATGCCCGGTACTCTTGTAACCATGTCCCAGCCTCCTGGTGGTCGCCCTGGGCCCCTGTGAGCTGTCCACCCACCTGCAGGCCTCAGAGGGCTGGTTCCCAGACAGAAGAACCACCAGGGGGCAGTCATCTCTACATGCTTAGCTTGTAAATGCTGCAAAATCATTAAATCCAACGTGAAATAAAAGTGATAAAGTCATTGCTAGCATACATCTTGCCTTATTTGGTTTAATCACTGCCATTGAAACATGGCATTAAGTAGAAATGTTTTAAAGGGATGGAATTTTAGGATGAAATTAACACATTTCTTTTCTTTTTAACAGGGCAATAAATGTGTTCATAAGTGCCAACCGACTAATTCATCAAACCAATTTGATACTTCAGACCTTCAAAACTGTGGCCTGAAAGTTGTGTATGTTACGAGATGTACTTCTCAGTGGCAGTGTTGAACTGCTTTATCTGTAAATTTTAAAGTTTGACTGTATAAATTATCAGTCCCTGCCAAGGGATGGAATCCAGGATGTTGAATGGGATTATTGCCATCTTACACCATATTTTTGTAAAATGTAGCTTAACCATAATCTCACACTGAAGATTTTGCATCACTTTTGCTATTATCATTCTTTTAAGAATTATAAGCCAAAAGAATTTACGCCTTAATGTGTCATTATATAACATTCCTTAAGAGAATTGTAAATATTGGTGTTTGTTTCTGACATTTTAACTTGAAAGCGATATGCTGCAAGATAATGTATTTAACAATATTTGGTGGCAAATATCCAATAAATAGTTTACATCTGTTAAACATTTCTTTACTTGAAAAAAATGCATGTGTGTGTGCGTGTGTGTGTATTTATATGAGATCAAAAGGCTACGAGATCTTGGTGTAATGTCTGAAGAACTTTTAACGGGAACTTACTAGCAATTTATCAAATAATATAGCAACAAGAATTTCTATTTTTGTCCCTTAATCATTTTGGGCAAAAAGTATTCATGGAAGTATTTTTGTTAGTAATTACATATGAACTACTCAGTATTTTTCCATTGTTTTCAATCTATTTTAAGAAACTTCTGAGAAAGAGGTGGCAGTGTATAGTATGTCCACACTATAACGTCACTTTTTTAGCTCTGGCAATATGGATTTGATTTTTTGAACTCTGACAATGTAGGTTTAAGTCTTGGTATACTGGGCCCTAACAAGTATGCACATTTTTTTAACTAACAACAGTTAATAGTATTTTGAAGTTACACCTGTAGTTGTTTTGAAATTGTTGTGAGTGTTACTCCTATATACACTCTGTAAAATGTACAATTTGTTTTGCCATAGAGAGGATCAAGGAAATTATGTATGAAGTATTCGTGTTAAGTGATTGCATTTTTAATTATAAAAATAAAATTCGCAATTTGTTTATCTTTGATAAAGATTTTAAATGTAAAACTAAATCTGCTGGCAATGATTTTCCTTTTGCTGTAATGCAATATTTTAAGTTCTCCATTTTTAAACAGTGGATTTTTATAGAATTACTATCATTGGCAACATAAAAATGAGTCAAAATTATATATGAACAAGAAATGGGGAAAGGATCAGAAAAATATACAATTGGGTAAAATCTTTTATTGGGCATTTTATTGAATTGCTTTCATTTCTTCCAAGACAGAAAAACTTTACAGCACAGAATAATGTTCTTTAGTATTCCTTTTTAGCATGAACTGTCATTCCCTCTCGGAACTACATGGACTAGATGGATGATTTTTTGCAAAACAGACTTGTAAACATATGGGAAAAAAAAGGTAGTGTTTGATTTGCAGCAGACTTCTCTGACGTAAAACAAAGCCTGTCATGATTCCTCCTGTTGTACTGACTCCCTTAGCAGAACTGACCAGTGGGCAGGCTGGCCCCAGTGCTCTGACTCCTGCTCCCTGGCTGTAGCTTCGGGGAAGGGCCGAGGCTCCAAGGCAAGTGACGCCCTCAGAGTAAAGGAAGAAAATACTGCTGTATTTACATTTATTTACTTATCCTTAGCTGTCCCTCCTATGATTGAAGTAGCCAGAAGAACTTAGGTTACCCATTAGAACTGCTGGGACTGTGCAGACTTCATGAACACGGGCTCTCCCACTGCTGGAAATGTAGGATACTGGTTCCCACAGGCCAGTATGACACGCCTCTGCCTGGTCCACAGTAAGCTGAACAACATCAGGATAATGTATTTTTCATAAATGTGAATGTGTGCATTTTGAAGGATCATTGTTTGCACAGGATTGCTACTTAAATTTACTCATTTTTATTATTTTTTTCTTTTTCCGCCTCATTTTTATTCTTTATTACTATAGAAGGTACCTCTCCACTTGTTTTGAAATAAAGAAAGGATGTGATAATGAATAATAGGATTCCTTTTTAATGATTGGATTCTAATAACCCTTATTGGGCAGACATGAGGTTCTTTAGCTTTGTATAAGAATGCATTTTCAGAGCTGCCAAACATTTAGAGTAGAAAGAACAGTGCAGAGAACATGCACGTGACCTTGTACCCAGATTCACCTGTTAAACCTGTAGCCCGTGTTTACTCACTTGTTAGTCTGCTCTCTATCAGCACTTACATCTTTTCTGTGGTTCATTTCCACGGCCACTCTTGTCTTAAATGGCATTAACAGGCTTTTGAAGAATACATTCCTGTTCCCCCTTCCAAACTTTCAGTAAATTTTTCCTGTTTGGATTTTCTAATGGTTGTGTTGTAAGTGGTGGGCACGGTATGGATCCTCACAGGGTTAGACCAGTCTTGACCCTGGGATGTTAGTTTGGGTCAGCTGGTCAATACAGTGTTTAGTTTCTCCAATGTGTAGTTACCATTCCCCCCCGCCCCGAGATTCCCTTGTTTCGAAGGCTGAGTTAGGGAGAGAGATCTGACGTCCACCAGTTCTCTCCCCAGATGGCCACAATGGCCAGAGCAGAGCCAGCACTCCTCATCTCCCATGTGGGAGGCAGAGGCTCAGGCACATCACACATATTTGCTTTTTCAGGCAGGGACTTCCCATTAAATTACAAGGCTGCGTGGTAACTTATTTTACAAGCAATAAGCAGGATGTTTTGATTTTTCTTTTTAAAGAATTTTTTTTGGTGTTGCAAGGTCTTACAGAGAGAAGGAGAGACAGAAATAACATCCCCAAGTGGCTACAAGGACCAGAGCTGAGCTGATCCAAAGCTAAGAGCCAGGAGCTCTTCCAGGTCTCCGACATGAGTGCAGGGTCCCAAGGCTTCTGGCCATCTTGGACTGCTTTCCCAGGCCACAAGCAGGGAGCTGAATGGGAAGTGGAGCAGCTGCTGACAATAGAACTGGCGCCCAAATGGGATCCTGGCACATGCAAGGCGAGTACTTTAGCCAGTAAGCCATCATGCCAGGCCCGCAATAAGCAGTTTTGAAAACTTGCAAGACAAATCTCCCATTTTCTGGCTTACTCCTCAAGTGCCCGCAGCACCCTCAACTAATCAAAGAACAGGAGCCAGGAACTTGAAGCTTCCACATGAGTGAAGCTATGCCTGCTGTCCACTGAGTGCATCTTGGCAGGAAGCTGTGGGGTGTGGCCGTCTTACTAGGCCTTTTTAAAGCTATGCTAAAGTCCTTCAGAGATGAACCATCTGGGTGCAGGCTAGCAACGTTCTTCCCTCGCTTCAATTGCAGTTTACCATTCTTGCTTAGTCTTAGCTTGCTGTTCACGAGATGGCTTTGCAGCTGCAGCACTGTGTCTCAGGCACACAAGAGCCCGTGCTTGCCCGCCATTCACCCACCTATACTCACAAGAGTGCTCGCATCTTACTGCAGTAGACTCGGTTTTCTGCTTGCATGCCTACCCGCAGTGCTTCATAATTCATCACTCTTGCAATAGGAGCTCATTGAGGCAGCAACCCCTGTCCTTGCATCATCTTTTTTACAACAGGTATTATGTAAAAGATGTTCCAGAACCTGGGATCAGCAATCTCTCTATAAAGAACTGGGGAGAGGGGTTTTGTTGGGTACATAGATTTGGATTGTGGTTGTACCTTCTCCAATGGGGTGTCTTCCTCTAAGCCATTTGGCAAACTCGGCCAAAGACCTGGAGACACTGGACTGATGGCAATGATGCTAGCATCACCATTAATAAAATACAACTAATGTCATGTATGAACGAACTTCAAAACATTGCTTGAGTGCCCGGTATGGTAGCCTAGCAGCTAAAGCCCTCGGCTTGAACACGCCAGGATCCTATATGGGTGCTGGTTATAATCCCGGTGACCCTGCTTCCCACCCAGCTTCCTGCTTGTGGCCTGGGAAACCTGTCAAGGATGGCCCAAGGCCTTGGAACCCTGCACTGGTGTGGGAGACATGGAGGAAGTTCCAGGATTCTGGCTTCAGATCAGTGCAGCACTGGCCATTGCGGTCACTTGGGGAGTGAATCATTATAGGGAAGATCTTCCTCTCTGTCTCTCCTCTCTGTATATCTGATTTTGCAATAAAAATAAAATTTTTTTTAAAGTTGCTTGGAAAAAGAAGTAAAAATTTTAAAAATGTGAACTTTCTCAGCGTAAGCTCCATATGGCTCAAGACACTTGTGATGCCAGCCGTTCGGCACATGCCAGAGGAAGTGAGATTTGTGAGATCATATTCATGCAAATGCAGTCTTTTTCACATTGTCACCTGAAGGAAAAGGTAAGATGAGGAAAGAAGTCAGAGGGGCCAGTGTGTTGAGGGGCTTTTGTTTGTTTGATGTGGTACAGTTCCATAGGCTCAGGGACATCCCCTCCCACCTTCCCCAATGGTCCTCACCCCCACAGTCTTCCCTTCTGTTACAGCGATGTAGTCCAGAGGCAGCAACCGCAGCTGCATCGTTCTGGCAGTGTATCACCCCACTAGGTATAGCCATGGGTACAAGTTCCAGCATCCTGCTGTCAGGATCCCTTCAGAGATGCACACTGCACTGGGTCTTTGCTCCTTGGGATGCTAGTAGGAGCCAGTTTTTGTCTTGGCTTAGTCATGCACTGAACTGTTTCAGGTTCTGCTGCTTCGTTTCTGACCCAGCTTCCTCCAGCCTGGGAAAGCAGTGGATGGTAACTCACGTATCATCTTCCACACAGGAGACAGATGGAGTCGGCAGTTCCTGACGAGCTCAGACAGGCCTGGGCATTGTTGCTGTTGGGACGGGAAGCAGCAGACGCAGGGTCAGATTCTCTTTCCACACTGGCTCCCTCCTCCGTTTTTGCCTTTCACATAAATACTTCAGAAGTCAGAAATAACCAGCTCAAAACTACACCACTGCCTGCACACACAAAGTTAAATGTGCTTGTTCACACGTGAGAATGAATTCACAGTGCTGCTTCCACACCATCCCCCCTGGATTCTTTCTATTGCCTTCATGATGCTGTGCCTCTACCCCAAATCCATCTCCTCATTTACTCCAGTAGATGCCTGTAATACTCTCACATCAAGTAATTGTGTGTTTTTTTTGTTGTTTTGTTTTGTTTTGTTTTTTGCGTTAAGTTTTTATTGGTTTCAATGAGCCTTTAAGTGTGTTTTTTTAAATGTACCTTTTAAACATTTCCCCAAAATTTATAGGAGCATGAAAGTTATGCTTGACAGAATTATTTAGATCTATCCAATGTCTGCGATTAGCTATTAGCAGACATAAATCAGTGTTACGTTTTTGGTGATAGCATTTTTTGTTTTTGTTTTTGTTTTTTTAATTGTTATTAACATTGTATTATGTGATACAGTTTTATAGGCACTGGGATCCCCCTCCCACTCCTCCCACAACCCTCCCCCCCCATGGTGGATTCCTCCATCTTGCTGCATAACCACAGTTCAAGTTTAGTTGAGATTCCTTCATTGCAAGCATATACCTAGCATAGAGTCCAGCATCTTATGGTCCAGATAAGTTCAGCGGCCTCTTGGGGAGACCTTCTCTGGTCTGAAGGTAGAGCTAACAGAGTAAAGTCCCGGTCAGTTAAAACCTCCAACAAAACATCAGCAACAATATACAATGTTATGGAATTAATTGACATAGTATTGAGTAAACAACATGTTAAAAATAATGCAAGTTCAATTCTTCAAAACACACAGGTTGAGACAGTATCAATGACAGGTTCAAAAACAAACAAAAATTACAGGTTAAATCAAGGCAAACATGGTATCTAACCTTTTGGGATTCTCTCATTTCCCTTAGCATTATAATTTCCAGTTGGGCCCATTTAGCCACAAAGAACTGCATTTTGTTTTTCTTTAATAGCTGAGTAGTATTCCATGGAGTAGATGAACCAAAGCTTTCTTATCCAATCTTCTGCTGATGGGCATTTCGGTTGCTTCCATGTTTTGGCAATTACTGATTGTGCTGCTATGAACATAGGGATGCATGTTGGTTTGTCGTGAAACAGGTGTTTTGGATATACTCTTAGGAGTTCTGTTGCTGGGTCATGTGGTATGCAGATTTTGAGTTGTTTGAGAGTTCTCCATACTGATTTCCATAAAGGCTGTACCAAACTGCAGTTCCACCAGCAGTGGAGTAGGGTTCCCTTTTCCCCACATCCTTGCCAACAAGCGTCGTTGGTGTTCTTGTTTATGTGGGCCAATCTTACTGGTGTTAGGTGGTACCTCTTTGATGTCTTAATTTGGATTTCCCTTATTGCCAGGGAACTTGATCATTTTTTCATATGTTTGTTTGCCATTTTGGTTTGTTCCTTTGTGAAATGTTTGCCCATTTCCCGTGCCCATTTCTTGAGTGGCTTGTTTGTTTTGGTTTTTTGGTTGTTTTGGAGTTCTTTGTATACTCTGCAGATTAGCCCTCTATCTCCTACATAGTGCACAAAGGTCTTCTCCCATTCTGTGGGTTGCTTTTTTTTACTTTGCTGATTGTTTTCCTTGCTGTACAGAAGCTTCTTAGTTTGATGAGGTCCCATTTGTTTATTCTGTTCTTAACTGCTATTGATTTTGGCATCCTTCTTGGAAAGTCAGGACCTACTCCTAGGTCTTGCAGGGTATTTCCTACATTTTCTTGCAAGAGTTTGAAGGTTTCTGGATGTAGATTTAGGTCTTTTATCCATGTAGATTGGATCTTAGTGTATGGTGATAGATGTGGGTCTATCCTTTTGTTTCTGCAGGCTATCAGCCAGTTGTCCCAACATTTACTGAAGAGGCCTTCCCATTTGCTTGGACTGTCATTGGTCTTTTTGTCAAAGATTAATTGGCTGTATTTGTGTGGGTTCCCTTTTGGTGTTTCAATTCTGTTCCATTGATCTTCCTCTCTATGTTTGTGCCAGTACCAGGCTGTTTTGATAATCACTGCTCTATAGAATGTCCAGAGGTCTGGAACTATGATTCCCCCTGCTAACTTCTTGTTCTTCAGGATGGTTCTAGCTATTCATGGTTTTTTTGTGTTTCCAGATGAACTCTTGAATCATTGTGTCCAGTTCCGGGAAGAATGTTTTGGGCAATTTGATTGGAATTGCATTGAAAATATATATTGCTTTTGGTAGTATAGACATTTCATTGATATTGATTTTACCCATCCAGGAGCATGGGATGTTATTCCATCTTTTGAGGTCTTGTTCAATTTCTTTTTTGAGTAGTTTGTAGTTTTCTTCGAATAGGTCTCCTACACTTTTGGTTAGATTTATTCCCAGATACTTCATACTTCTCTCTGCTATTTTGAATGGTATCTTGCTGGTTAGATCTTTTTCCATCTTGGGGCTTTTTGCGTACACTATGGCTGTTGATTTTTGTTCATTGTAGTTCCAGCACCCAGTATGGGGACCGCTTCAAGCTCCAGAGACTCCAGTCCGCTCCACCGCATTGCTGATGGCACAGGAAGCTGCTGCGAATGGCCCAAGTGCTTGGGAGCAACACCCACCTGGGTGATTCAGAAGATCTTGGCTCTTGGTCTCACCCTGGTCTTGCTTTTCCATTGCAGTCACTTAGGGAGTGAATCAGTGGAAGGAAGATACCTCTCTGTCTCTCCTTCTTTCCCTAACTGAGCCTCTCCAGTAAGATAAAATAAAACTTCTTAAAACAGAAAGTACAGTTAGTTTGAACATTGTTCAGCAGATCAAAAATACAGGCGAATGTAAAACTCCCTAGTATTAGTAGGGAATCTGCTTTCTCAAAAGACCGCAGGATTATTTTCACCATTACAGGTGTCTCAGCCGTGGTGGGAAGGGAAGAGTGGGCTGCACCAATTCCTGCCTCCCTCTTCTCTGCTTTTCTGAGGTCCTGGGTCAGAACTGGGGACAGAGTGATGCTCTCACACATGTTGATGAAATTCGTCACAATTGCACATATGAAAGTAAAAGATTTGTTTTGCAAAGTTATTGAGAAATTTGCTTTAATAAGTGGCTTGGAGAGAATTGAAGATAATCTCAAATTTCACTTATGTCATTAATTGTATCTTTTCACAGATTTCTATGTCTTCTATCAATGCTATCCATGTGCAGGGACTTTCCCGGGTAACTCAAGATGACAGGTGAATGTCCCTTTCACCCATGTAATTTTTCAAATGAACATTCATTACTAAACTGTTGTTTCCTGTTGCTTAAGGCTCTGTGCTGGGTAGAATACAGCTGAAGGCATCACTGAGGCATCGTTATCATTCCTTAGCCGTTAATCTAGTGGGAGAGAGAGCTGTAGACAAATAATGTATTACAGAGCAGAGAGAAAAAGTGCCAGGGTTATCAACAGAGCACAATGACTGCAGTGTGGAAGGAGTGATTAGTTTGAACTGAATAATAATAATAATAATAATAATAATAATAAAAGATGCAAGAGGAGGGGAATAAACTGTTTATTGAAGGCTTCCAGGTGCTGTAGGCTTGAGGTTTCCTTTGAAGTGTATGGTGTTGGGTCACTGGGGCCTCAGGGAAGCCCAGTATTCCAGAAGCAGGAAGCCAGTGGGAACACACCTTTCTCCTGCTTGACCAAGTGGGAACTGGACATGAAGCATCCTGGCCCTGAGATGGGTTGATGGGCAATGGGTTGGTAAGAGGAACCTGGAGCCTTTGTCTATGTGAGTAACTTTAAAAAAATGCTGCTTATAAATTGAACATGCACATCTTTATGGGGCACTCAGTGATGGTTCAGTATATGTGTACACTCACCAATCAGGGCTCTAGTTTTTGTTTTGTTAAAACGAAGAAATATGTTATCTTCACCCTGCTGTGCAATATAACCACTGAACTCCTTTCTTCCTTCTGTTTGCTGGTAATCTAGTGGCAGTCAGTCTTAAAACTTGTTTCAATTCAAGTGATGAAGTGGCTTGAGAATTGTAAGCAAAGATTCACAATGTTAGTCCGACTAGGTCTTAGTGTGAATAAAAGTCAAAGGGAAGAGAAGTCAAGGCAAGAAGAGATGTATATTTAGGTTGGTGGGAATAAATAATGGGGGAGAAAACAAGTAAGAATTTTGGTGTGGAATGGTGAGTTATGATAAAAACACAGATGGAAATTATTCAGTACTGAGTCTCCAGAGAGTTCAAAGGCAGTGGATGTATGAGCTTACTCTGCCCCTGTGGTGCCAGTGCTCCACTAAGCCATGCCCTCAGCAGGGTCATTGTCAGCCTTCTGCCCTGACTGCCAGTTCGCTGGAGGTAAAGATTGTGTTCATTTTTTAAAACAGTCCCTAAGGAGTCTAGGATGGGCCTGAGCTGGTGGCAAATTTTCGTAAAGCCATAATTGATTCATGGTAAACAAGCAGGTGAATTTCAGCAGTCAAGGGACTGCTTATAGATTTTACAGGGCTGTAGAAATTTACCCTGAAAATGAGCAAAACTGTCGCAAAGAAGATCAGAGCCATTTATGACTATATGATAAAGATTTATTTTTAAAGTCATACATTTCCAGAAAGAAACTATGTCAATTGATTAACTACTAGCTGCTCATTATACTTTTGACTAACAAGAACATTTAGAGCTATGTCTGTGAAAGCTAAATAGGCAGAGCAGCTTGATCGTCTGAGAATAATTAGAAAATTTTGCATCTTCAGCCAGTGGGATGCTTACCTCTCCTGGAGCAGCCTTAAAGGATATTTCTTCTATTTCCCTGTTTCTTCCCTCATTAGTGCCTGCTACTAAACTAAGCAAAGATCTCTAGAATACCACTATAAAATGTTTTATAACATGTATGTGACTAATCCAGGTGATCTATGCTATTATTTACTTGCTAACTAGCATAGCAAAGACAATTTTGTTCTCATGTGAAAGAACCCTAGGGGAAATTGATCATCCTTGGACTTAAAAAATATTTTTCTGATTGACCTTAAGGGATAAGGCAGGAAAGGCACAGGTGTGTCAGTACATCTCTCTGTGCTGTGCCCGGAACCCAGGCCGTGACTGCTGCACATCGCTAGCTGACTCACAGCGTCTGGCTCCCCAACACAGCATGGCTTGGAGCACATTTTGGAGTTATCACAGAAGGTAACTAGGCAGGTAACAGCTCCCACTTAATTGTACAATGCCCTTAGGAAGTGGATCCAAGTCCGCTTCAGAGTTAACAAACACATGCATTTTACTAAGTGACCTTAACGAATGAATAGAGGCCCATGGTGGATACATGAAGTGAATCCTATTTTTTTTAACATTGCTGCAGGAATGCCCACAGGATGCTCCCTTCTTTGTGTTGTGCATCCTTCATGATGAACCTGCCACAAGCCACAGCTTGTAAGATGTTGGCGTTGGATGAACCCTTACAGAGGTTCCAGTGACAATCTGTCAGCACCATGAGGGGTTCTGGCTCCAGCACAGGCTCGGGAGCTCCTGCAGGTGTCGTGCTCTGTTCTGTATCTCTGGTATGTTCATGGTCTCTCGAGATGGTGAGTCTACCTGCTTTCTAGACCTGTGAAGCTTAAACAAGATAAGGAGGATAAAAGCTAGCATATTGCCTAAAACAATCATAAATTCTCAAAAACTTGATTTTCTCTGACTTCTCTGATTTGTAAGTGATTTTATTGTTAGATTTATGATTGTGCTATGCAGTAGTTCCCCCTTCAATTGCAAGGGTTGAAAATTTTTTGAACCATTTCTGTTTTATGTATGAGAGTATTTTTAAAAGTTTACAGAAAATAGAATTCAAATAAGCTTGTTTTTTGGTGGAAATCCATGAGTATGAGGGGTCTTAGAAAAGTTTATGAATTGTGTGTTCTAAAGCAACTACGTGTGAATTTCAGAAAGTTTTGCACTAAAATAAATGGTTTTAAATTTTGTGTTTCCATGAACTTTTTGAACTCATACTAGTAATTCAAATAAAAAGAACATAGAGAATGGATCTTGTTAAAATGCTGAATTTTACACAACACTGTGTTTGCTTCAGCAGCACACATGCTGGAATAAAATACTGTGCAGAAAATAAGTAACTTCAAGATGTTCTGCTATTTTCTTGGAAAATGCTTCATAAAATAGAGCACTTTGTTTAGAAAACATGCTTGTGAAAGTTTTGGTTATGGGCCAGCACTGCAATAGAGTGGGTTAAGCTGCTCCCTGCATTGCTGATATCTCACATGGGTGGTGATTCTTGTTTAGGCTGCTCCACTTGCAATCCAGTTCCCCATTCATGTACCTGGGAAAGCAGGAGGCGATAGCCTAAGTGCCTGGATTCCCTATACCCCTGGGAGGCCTGGAGGAAGCTCTGACTCCTGGCTTCATCCCAGCTCTGTCCATCTGGGGGTGAGCCAGTGAATGGAAGCACTCTATTTCCATGGTCTCTGTAACTTTGCCTTACTAACTACCTAAGTACGTGAAGTTTTTTTCGAAGTAGCCGAGTAAGTGGACAGGCATCTGGCACAGTGGTAAGATGCTGTTTTGGATCTCACATCAGAGTGCATGGGCTGTAGTTCCATCTGCATCACCAGTGCTGCAGGAGATGGCTGCAAAGCTTGGGGCCCAGCTGCCCATGTGGGAGACCTTGAAGGAGCTGTTGAGCTCTGGGCGCCTGCCTCAGCTGCAGCTGTTGTAGACAGTTAGGGAATGAACCAGCAGGCAAGGGATTTCTCTCTGTCTTTCAAATAAATGTAAATAAATATATGCAAAAACCCCTATGCATGATGTGGTTTAATTAAAAATGACTGTCTGAACTGCCTTGAATTCAGCATTTACATTACATATTCAGAGCTTCAGTTCAGTCATTAGTTAGGGAGAAGGAGGGGAAAGGAAAGTTTTGCTTGGTTTCATGCTGGTTGCCTGGAAACATACCAAGACAGCAGGAGCAGATGAAACAAACAGCTCCAGGTTGCTGGGAAGGAGGGTGGCCTTCAAAGGCAGGCCTTTCCTTGGGAAGGGATCCCCACAGCTGCTCCTTCCAACCAACGCCTCCGGACTAGAACATCTTCCTGTCGATGGAAGCCAGGTTAGCCAGAGATCTTTGGAAGTTGCTTTTCTAATGCATTTGAAAGAAGATTAGCAGCTGCTTTCTGTGCCAGTTGTTATAAATATTACACATTTAGAGTCAAGCCCCGTCCAACAGAGTTTAAGGAGGGGGTGTTTTAAAGCCCTTAACTGTGAATTTTGATAAAATACACTGTAGAATCAAGTAAGTGAGGGGGCTGAAGCTTTCATTTCGGGCTTGAACTTATGCACTTTTGCCTTCTAATTGCATCCCTTGAAAGGCTGGTGCTTTCATTTTGAAATTCTATGGTTTAATCGGATTTCTTTTCAAAGGCACCTGTTGGAGGAAAAGAAAAAATATATATAAGCATAGTTGAAGGCTGCAGAAAAGAAGTGAAACCATTATGAGTTACCACAACCCTGTACTTGAGTTAAACACAAGGTCACAGCCTGGGCCAAGGAGTCCTGAAAGAGCAGAAGCTGTAACTGCAGGTGAAGACTATGGCACACACTTACTTGAAAACCAGCTCTGTGTGGGTGACTTTGTGAAAATACAGAGAGCTTTTGAGGTAAGTGCAAGCTTACTGTCTGAACAGTTTGAACCATTCCTCAAGGACAGTAGAATAAAACAGGAAGCTCTTTCTCTCTTTCTCCCTTTGGAATTGAAATTCATTGGTCAAGCCTGTATTCTATACCATGTACTTGGTGAATGTGCAGCTCATTTCATTCAGCCGAATACTTGGTATGGGATTGCTGTACTTGGATAGCATTGCTGTCAACTTTTGACTATTTGTGCACAATATTTTTCTTAGAGATCAACACCTTTTTAGGAAACCAAACCCTAAGAGTTGTGAGAAAAGCTGAATCTGTCAGTATCTACTGGTAATGACCGTTGGTGGCATGTAACATGGCTGCAGGCATAGGGAGCTACAAGTCTGTCCCTCCAAGACTCTTGCCTCACTCTGAAGGCACAGCCGCTCTCCACAATGACCACGGTGCTCTCTTTGTCCTGGTGGCCAAGGTGCAAGCTCAGTCTCCAGCTTTCTCACAGGTTCTGGAGTACAGCCAATGAAAACAAGATTAGAAGTTTTCATTTTGATTTTACGTAGACAATAAGCCAGAGTCATTTAACTGTAACTGAATCACTTCCTTCTCGCCATCCCTTAGTCAATTAATTTAGAATTCTGCAGCATGCATAATGACAGCACATAGCAAAATGCTTTTTAATTTCAAGTGCAAGTAGGAAGAAGAGCTGTTCCAGCCTGTAGAATTCAGTCATGCAGAAACTTCCAACCTTTCTTTGTCATTGCCCATGGCACAAGGTGGTCTCAGGGAGCCATTCTGTCCTCCAATGGTACCCATGTTCATGTAAGATAACATACACTATTTTGCAATGACACTTTTGAATTAACAAAACATGATGACATCTAATGATTATTATGGCCAAAAGCTGGCACAATTTTAATCATTAGCTATTCTCCAAAGATGTTGCTGGCACTGAAATTCCACCATACTCTCTGCTATATAATAATTAGATTCTGCCTGTACTAATAAGCTAAGCTTCTACTTGTATTAACTGCTTCATTGTAATAAAATCTATCATATTTAATAGTGAAGACACACTCTGTCCTACATTTTTTCTCTCATTTTAATCTTTATATGTGTGCTATTTATCTAACCTCTTTTGTCTTAAAGATTTCAGTGCTGTTCATGCCCAACGCCCCAAATGGGCTTGGCATATTTTGATAGATGCAGTAAACATTTTGACAGCTTGAGGACATTGAGAAAAAAAAGTAACAACAGATGATGACAGCTTTGACTCTGGAATGAACAAAAATGTGGCAGTTTTGTGCTGGTGCTAAGAGCCCAAGGTAGCTGGATGCTCGAGACGAATTGGCGGGTCCACACGATAAAAAGGATCTGTTGGAGCATCTGCTATGAGGGCTGGCGTTGGTGTGCGTTCTTGGGACAGACTAAGCCTGCTTTTTCTCTGACAATACCTATTTATTTACCTGTGAAACAGTGAGGAGGAGGAAAGAGAGAGTAAAATGCCTATGTACTATTCATTTCCACAAAAACTCATAATGGCCAGGGCTGGGCCAGGTGGAAGGCAAGAACTGTAACTTAGTCAAGGCCTCCCATGTGCTGGCAAGAACTCATGTGTAACAGCTGACAATGCCGACTTCCGGGTTTGTACACCTCTAGTTAGGAGCCGCAGGTGGAGAGCAAATCAGGTATTTTCGGACGTGGAACTCAGGCACCTTCTGGCAGCTTTCTTGCTAGGCCACAAGCCTGCCCCTGCAGATGAATCATTAATGAATTCAAATAATGCTTAGAAATTCAGCCCCAAGTAGTATGTCTGTACTTTAAATATTCCAAAGGTTGGCCCAGTTGTTTTGAAATTACCAGTTGGAAAAACTAGTACTGTAGGAACCAAATGGTGACACGAACATGAGTCTGAGCTAACTTGCACAAACGTGGAGAATCTGTAATTTTTTGCTTAGAGTGTGATTTTAAGAAAAAATGAACTGTATTTACTGTTAATACTCTTGGTAGAGGTAGGCTTGAGTAATCCAATGGCAAATGTCAAAGCAGTGTTGGGACTTTGAGCCACCATGAATATCAACCACAGTGTGGACATGAAGAGATGCCATGATATCAGCAGAATCCAGTCCACCTTTCACGAGCATCAAGCCTCCAGGCCCAGGTGCAGGTGCATGTGAAGGGAAGCAGTGTCCTCAAGTAGCTGTCTGCAAGGAAGGATTTTAAAAGCAATGGTTTTGAGGTTCAGTCCCTGAAAGTGTGTTTTTATAAATGCCGAGTTTCCATCAACAGTTCTCCCATCTTACAGTGTTTCGTTTAAGTCCATGAATTGTTTAGAACTGATAGAGTTGTTCAGTGTTAGGTAAAGGCCATCTCCTTAAACTGCAGCAGCAAGAAGTGAAAAATAGGAAGCTGGGCATTTGAATTGTGCAGTAGGTATTTTATATATGTTGCCAATGAAATAGTATGTGCAATATTGGTAGCAACATTTAGGAATAAAGCAAGTGACACATAAGCTCTTTGTACAATGCAACAAACAAGTCACATTTACTTTGGGTTTAAGAGCCAAAAAAAAAAAAATCTGGCTTCCTGCATTTTGAATTTCAGACTTGTCACCTAAAATTTTACTTTTGCAAACTACTAAACACCTTCCTCTTTTCTTTATTGCTGACAACTAGAGACTCCGTTGCTTTGAGTTCTAACACGGGGAGCATAAGGTGGTGTAAGGATTGAAAGAGGTGTTTTCTGGAGAACACTTTGAAGAGTACTTGCCACACGGAGTATGCATTCTGTTACTATCAGGTATTATTTATTAAGTAGAAGTTGAGCTAGAGGACCCCTGACATTTGCTTTATTCTCATTCATATAGTTCCTAAAGGAAGTGTGGCTTCAAGCAACGCAAGCCAGAATATTCCTACATTGCTTTCCATTGAGTAAGAAAGAATAATGTCTTCGCCTTCTATTTTTCATTTTATGAACAGGCAAAAATCCTAATCGATGTCTTACTTTTCTTCTTGGCAATGAAGAAGTTATATTGGTAGAAGAACTAGAAAAGTAACTTATTATTTCATTTTCTTCCAAGTGTTAGTATCAAAAAGCCACCTGTCAGCCTTTGGAGAATGCACCTTGTATTATTCATGGAACTATAAAATGGTATTGCTCAAACTTTGCCCTAGCACTTGGAGTGCTGTGACAAATGGGGTTACTGAGTATTCGTATCATTTTGATCCCAACCATATTTTACATTTTCTTAGCAGCTTCAAAGGACAGCTGTTCAGTGAGGCAAACTGGCTATGGTTGCTGATTTTATAGGTGAGGAGTAAAAACAAAATTATGGCCTAAGGAAAATGGACTTTTGGACAGCTCCAATGGGGCTAGACACACATGAGTTTCTTCTGAGTCTCTGGCTGTGTTAATGTCTTTTTTTTTCTCTCACATTCTGTATCATCGTGTGTCAGGACATTCTGCTTGGATCCTGATGCTCTGCCGTTGGTTTGATCCGGAGCTATAGCTGCTCTGCACTGCAGAGTCTCTGGATTGGGTCCTGAGTTTGTCAGTAACTGGGCAGGCATCCTCTCTGGCTGTCAGCTCTGACACATGCAGTGGACCGGGAGAGGGAGGCTGGCTCTATCTGCTCTGTGCTCTGATAAGTCCTTACCTCCAACTGTGGTTAGAAACAAACCACCTAAAGCCATGTGTGAAAGAGCAGGTGGCTGTACGCTGTGTAGGAAGCTCTAATAGTTGAGCCCAGCAGGAAGTCCCCTGAAGACTGTGCAGTGAGAACACTGGGAACAAACCTAAGCTGGTGAATGGAACCCAGGCACGATGCACTTTGGTTAACCTAATATCAAAGATAACCAGAGAAGCTCAGGAGGCTGTTCTGCAAGTTTTAAAATTGTAATGGAGGAGCTATAAGTCCATTAAATCTGAAGAACTCATGCTGTTATTACTAACGATTGCTGTGAAATCTCCAGTGTGCCAGCACACCCATTCTGCACGAGGTGCGGAGAACATACGCTTCTGCTTTAGCAGGGTGAGGCTACATGGTCTGATTCTCTATTATACAGTCTGTGATCCAAGGAACACAGCAGGTGAGGGCCGGCCCATTGCTGCCTTTGCAAGATTAGCCCTTCTCTGCAGACTCCACCCTGATGCTGAAGATCCTGTCATTTTTTGGCTCTTTAATTTCAGTGTTAAGGTACTCAAGTGAACAGTTTTTTTTTTTTTTTTACTAAGTATAACTCATGTTTTATATTCTTTTCTAAGACTTATTTATTTTGCTTGAAAGTCAGGGTTGCATTAGGAGAGAGAGAGGGAAAGACACAAAAATCTTCCATCTGTGGATTTGCTCCTTAAATGCTTGCAGAGGCCAGAGCTGTGCTTGTCTGATGCTGAGAACCAGGAGCTTCTTCTGGGTCTCCCACGTGTGTGCAGCGACCCAAGGCCTTGGACCATCTGTTGCTGCTTTCCCAGACTATTAACAGGGAGCCGCATCAGAAGTCGAGCAGCTGAGATGTGCACTGGTGTCTGTATTGGGTGATTAGCCAAATACGCTGCCAAGCAGCCCGTCAGGTCCCATGTTCTCATTGCTTCCTTCCTTGTTTCCGCACTGTGAGTCACCATCAACACGAGGGCATGGTGAGTCACTGTAGGCATGTTTTTGTCCCTTTGCTCAGAACCTGTAGACTTTGCTCATCTCTGATAAAACGTGAAATGGCCCAGGAAGGTCATTAATTTTTTTTTCTTAGGAAAAACTGATAGTTCCAATTTAAAATGATTAAAACTACTTTATAGGTTGAAAAGCTGTGTAAATTAGTCATGTGCTATATAAGGAAGTTGACATAATTTGAGAAATGTGTCTACTTGGTGATTTTGTCGTGTGAGAACATCATAAATGCTAAGATGGTTACATCACTAGGCAATACAATTTAATGGGCCACTTTGGTATACACAATCTTGTTGACTGAAATGACATGTGGTACAGGGTGCTAGGTAATAGCTCAAGCACGTCAGAGGTCTGTTTCTTGTCCATGTAAGACAGAAGCAGACATTTTAACTGCTGAGCATCTTCAGGTCTGATTTAGGCCTTCACAGACTTCTGTTCTTGTCTTCCAAGCTTGGTGTCCATCAACCTGGTAGTGGAGCAAGAGCATGAAGAAAGAGGAAGGTTTTGTTGACTCAGGTTCACATTAAATGCTTAGGATTCAGTTGCATGAGCCACTTAACTGCAAGGAAAGCTGGGAATTCGATAGGTGTACAGCCAGAAAGCAACCTCCCATAATTCCTTTCCAAGTTCAGTGGTAGAAAAAACACCTTATCCCCCAGATACCAGCAGCCTTCATGTGTAGATTTAGAAGGCTCATGGGCCTAATGTGTTTTGTTTTGGCTGCCAGAAAGTCCAGAGCGAAATGTAGTGCTTAGTTGATACAATGATATTTTTTAGGTTTTTCTGTAATAATTATCTATTCCCTTTCTTATAGGGCTCTTTTATCTTCATGGTGATAGCCCTACTGCCTGTGTACTCTCTGTTATAAATGAAGTCAAGCTTTCTGGCAATCAGTGGAAATAGAATAAAAATCTAATGACTTTCAAATGTGGTAAGATTTTATGAAGCACTTTTGTAGGCATGATGTATTTGATCTGACCAGCTTGAATTGTTAATGGTGCACACATTTTATTCCCTGTTTACACATAAGAATAGAGTGACCCCTAAATATTTGAATTCTGTGGGGCTGAGTCAGGACTCCAGCCCGTCACGTGGTATAACCAGCCACAAGGCAGCTTTGCTCTGGGATGTTGCTCTAGGAATAGGAATCCCGCCTGGGAAGCACTGCATTGCCAAAACAGGTGTGTTCAGTGTGCAGCACCTTGGCTCTGCACTAAGTCAGAATTGTCGCCTAATCCGCAAATAACCAGGAATCCTTATAATAAAAACAATCAGGAGACAAAGACTTAAAGAATACGAAGAAATGCCAAGAACCTCATGGCTTTTTTTTTTTTTCCAGTAGTATTTTCCCCTTAGAATGGCAGCTTAAGGGAGAAGTGTGAGAAGGTAAACAGACAAGGCTTAATGTGTGCAGGACCATGGTCACGGGTCTGCCCTCAGCTTCTGATACCTCTGGAAAGCCATTGCACTGTTCATGCCTTGGAGCGCCGGCCACACTGATTCTTGGTCCTGGAGATGCACAGAATCTTTTCCTTCACTCTGACTCAGACTTCCAGGATCCCTTTTTAGGACTATGAGGAATGGGACTGTATATTCCTTTCAAAGGGATCCTTTTGTTCCAATCCAATTTCCATACTCTCAACACACATACAGGTAGATTTATAGATCCATAAGTTAGTCATGAGATTATCCAACATTGAAGCATTACCTAAAGTGTTTGAGTTGCATGGTCAGTCATATTTCTTTTATTTGAGTAATGTCCTCTTTGGGGGCCAGTTAGATGCTGGCATCTTAATTTAGAGTGGTCCTCCCCAAACCCCTGAACAATTTCCTTGCTAATCCCTATTCCTACTTTACATGTAATAAGCAGTGCTTGTGGAAACCCTTCTACCACCACCCAGCCGGATTTGCATATTGCATGATGCAGTTCTAGTGGCTTACTGCAGGTGCCTATTGTCCTCCCACCACAGACACTCTGATGAAGCACAGTGTTTATTCTGCTATAGTGCAGCTTCCACATGAAGACCAGTGAGAGGTCCTGTGGCTACGCCACTTTATGCTCATTTTACCTTATTTCCCAGGTCACCAGCTTAGGCAAAGTCAGAAGAGAGTGAAAAAGAAAATCTTGAAAATTGAAGAGGTCTATTGATTTAGAGAAAAATAATCAGAACAACTACAATTGTTAGGGATTATTGTTAGGGATTATTTAAAAGAGAAAGAGAAAATGGATCCCCGACCCTCTCACCGGCAGCTCCAATTGACTTCTAATCCACGCGGGATAGGAAGTCTTGTTGATTTTGGGGGGAGCTTGGTTACAAACATTCAGTTCAGCACAGGGATTGGTCGTTACAAAACTTTAACTTCATTAGAATTACTGAGCTCTTAAAAACTGATATCTCAGTGTAAATGCAGATTATTGCCAACTGAAATCCATAGAAGCAGGTAAAAAAGAAAGGAGGGGCACTGGGAACCTTCATTAGCAAGGAGTCTGCTAAGGCACAGACCCAGGAATATTTGCTGGTAGGTGCAAATTGCAGGGAATGACATGAATGGATGCATCTGCGTTGAAATCACACGTCTAATCTTCTGCCTCAGTAGACATTCACAGGTTTTGACAGCAAGCCCTGATACATATTCATAACCAATGTGCTGTTGAGCCAAGGGAAATTGAGGCAAGTACAACAGAATGAAGCGTAAGGAGGCAGCATGTTAATTTTGAATTTAATTACAGAGATGGTGGAAAGGATGTATTTTGATAATGTATGCTCATTCAGGAGATATGGGACATTAGTCCAAAACCTCCCCAAATGTCTTACAAAGGGAATATTAATTTTGATGAAAGGAGTTGAAGAAACTGACAGGTTTAGGAGAAAACAGGTTTCTGAAATACTATTGTACATTGATCTTGCTATAGACAAAAAGACACATTGCAGAATTCTAGTGATTTTGTGTAAGAGTAAGCCAACTGAGAAGAAGTTTTCTGTTTTGTGTGATGCCTGCTTGTGGCAGGTGTGGATGCACTGGCAGGCAGCAGCATTCCGTTCATCAGCTGCTGGGGATCTGACTTTCTGTAACCTAGAGTTGCACATCACGCATCCTGATTACACTAGATGGGCAATGACCTGAAGTGGAAGTTCTTGAAAAGCATTGGTCTTGTCTGTCCTGCTCAAAGTTACTGCCGAATGCTGACAATAGCATTTAACGTGGAACAGAATCTTAAGCAGTATTTGTTGAATGAATAAATGAACAAGTAAATAATCTACCCCATATGTCTTCAATGGGGTATATGCACATTAAATGGCATACCCAGTAACTAATACAGCAGTGAATACAGAGATTGATGGAGACATTTCTCCAAGTAGCTTGCAAATCACTATTTAAAATTACTTGCACGGTTGGACAGTATCATCAATGAATGAAGGCAGTGAACTTTGGATCCATGATCTGCCAGGTTGCTTCTGGAGTTTGATAGAACACAAAATGCCCATGTTTCCAGCTAAGTTGAATTTTATCACCTCTGTTAATTCTCAACTGGGTCTTGCCTTGCCTTGATAAGTCATTATCTACAAATTGGAGAAGAAAGGTTTCATTTTGTTCATTATTAAATATTTCCATGGGAAAGAGTCTAAAAAATATAAACATTTCTAAGGTTTGGCAAATTTTAGAGCATAGAATTTTGTATCATCTTGGGACGTATTATTTATTTATTTATTTATTTTTGCCACAGAGTTTTTACATGTTTAGGCTTGCTAGAATCATCGATGACTAGTAAGCATTATCATGACTTGATGATGGTCCAGGGCATAGGTAGTCATTCTTTGTTAATGGCAATGTAAATTTGTTCAACAGTTTTGAGGAAGACCAAGTCTTATCAACCACTTAAAGAATGTGGAGATTCTGTGATGAACAATACTGTTATAGATTTCCTTAAGAATTAATTTGACAACTGACTAAAGCTGTGTGTATGGCAATGTGTTGGAGGGTTGTTTTTATTTTTATTTACTTTTTTTTCGATTTTATTTATTTATCTAAGGTAAAGGAAATATTGAGGGAGAAGCCCCACCCAGTCTCCCACCCTTCCCAGGACCCCTATGTAGGGCATGCTCTGAGATCCTTGTTCAAGTGGCCTTGATAGTTCGCCAGTTATGAATCGCTGCCATTCTCGCCACACCAGGCAGATGAGGTTGCTGAAGGTTCCACTGATTGACATAGTCCATCATAGTGTCTCCATCTGTCCAGCATTTCGCTGCCAACATATAGCTGAGGTGGTTGATTGACCTGTTCTGTCCAGCTGGTAGTTGCCATTGCTGGGCTGGTTTTGTTTTCAGCCCTGACTTCCACTGGAACCAATAGGTGTTGCAGCCCAGCCCGGTTCTGCCCGGCACACACTCGGTCCTCACACAAACCAGTGGGAGCTGCAACCCCGTCAGAGCAACCCACAATAACCCCCACCAGGCCTGCCCCTGCCCTGGTTTGCCAGTATGTGTAGCAGACTAGTCCAGTCTGCCCCATATCCCATTTGGCTCTCCTATATGTCAAAGGGTATTGAAGCGTAGTTTCATCTAACCAGCTGAACTGTCCAGTCCTCACGGATGCTGCCGAGTGCCTCTCTATCCAGCCACCCCAGTTCCTGTCCTAGTTTTTTCCTTCCCATGGGAGTGGTAACCCAGGAGGGAGGAATCCACTATTTCCCTCACAGGTCTCTCTCACTCCCAGACTATGCACTCTCCATGTGGTTCTGTGGTTAGACTTGACAGTATCAGCCCCTCAGTGCCAGCTTCTGCTGTGGTTAAGCCCCAACGACCCTCACCCACTCCAATTGTGTTTGCACCCGTAGGAATAATCCGCCCTTCCTGGCTTTTCCATGATCTGGTCCACATGAGGCGCACAGGTGTTGCAGCCCTGCCTAGTCTGGTGTATCCCCATCCCAGCTCATGCTCTCCAGTGGGAGTAGCTATCCAGCACGGGAACCACCCCTTATTCCCCTGCCGGCTCTGCCCCTCCCTTCCTGGTTCTCACGTGTGCTCGTTGGGTGCTGCAGTCACATCTGGCACAGGCAGCCTCACCTTGGCATTCTGTGTTGTGTACTGCTTTCGTCGCGACCAAACCTGGCTTGACTCACACTCTGCTCCGACGTTCGATTTGCCAGTGGATGATGGGAACTGATTCAGCCTGGTCCGCCCCCGACCCACGCCAAATGTATGCCAGTGGGACACTTTCCATGAACTCTTCTGGCCTGTTTCCTTCCATGCTTCTTGTGCTTATTTGTAGGGTCTGTATCCTGTCAGAGGAGTTGCTCAGGCTACTCCATCAGAACCCTGGAGGGTTGTTTTTATAAAAGATTAATGCATGTGGGATAGGTGAAAAATTTAATAATAGACATTAGAAATAATTGTATGTTTTCTCTATGATGGGATATTGTACAGTTATTGGAGATGGTGGTAGAGATCACTGGATGTTGTAAGAGCTGGAGCTTCACTGGAGCAACATAGAAGGATATGCAAACCACGGCACTATTGGATAAATATTAGTCATTTATATTTCTGCTATTAATCTGAAAGGCTGATGGGTGTATGGAGGATTTAAAATGCTTAGTTTATCTATATTTTCTGTACATTGATTATTTTGTGTGGAAAGCAAATAATTTTAAGTTGTGTTGGCACATTCACATGTAACCATCTCAAAAACATGGCCTTTTTAACAGCAAAGGCTATCTAGTTTCTTGCAAATGCAATCTTTTTGGATTTTTACAGCTATGTTTAGAACTCAGTTTTTGTCTAAGTTATGGTTAAATCCAGATCTCACAAAGCTCTCAGGTGGAAGGGAATGTATGGAGTGTAGGCTTTTCAAAACAGAAGACAGACACCTCGCGGGAGCTGAGTGGAGTGGGAGCAGTGCGTTCCAGGCCACCGGAAATCACTTCAGTAGTGTTCTTTGAAAGGAACTCAGAGAGAAGGAGGATTTTCTCAGGGTTTCAAATGTGTCTACTGAGATACTCAACCAAATTTTCTGAGTAAACTTGCTTTCTGATCCCTTGAAGAACAACTGGGGCAATAACTGTGTTTATTAGTACATGGAGTTACAGAGAAGTCTTATTAAATCTTTTTAAATAGCTGATCAAGAATATGTTCTCTAGCGGCTCATGTACCTTGCACCGTTACTGCCAAATATATTCTAAGAAGAGCAGAGGGCCAATATTTCGCCTCAGAACCAGAAGCTATTGATCAATATAAGTAAAAGATATATCTTTTTAAAAAGGTTGATAATTTTTCTTTGGCATGCTTACATTGAGATGGAAACAAATTATAGACTATCAAGAAGGTTTTGTTGGAATCATATTAAATTTTTATTGTAAGGAAGTAAGAATTATTTTGTTCTTTCCAAAATCGCTTCAAAAAGGTTATGGAATATAGAATCAAACGATAATTTTTGTGCAAAAACAACAACAACAACAACAAAACACTTTGAAACAGATCACGTGAGAGGTCTTGCAATTGCTCATGAAATAGGCATTGTGGGCCCAGCACAGTGAACTAGTGGTTACATCCTTGCTTTACACACCCCAGGATGTCACCTGGGTATTGGTTCATGTCCAGGGTGTTCCACTTTCTGGGAAGACAGTGGAGGATGGTCCAAGTATTTGGGACCCTGCATAGGAGACTCAGAAGAGGCTCTGGATGTTGTGGCCACTTAAGAAGTGAACAAATAGGTGGAAGATCTTCCTCTCTGTCTTCTATTCTCTCTGTAGATCTGCCATTCTAATAATGAATAAATAAATATTTTTAAAATATAGACATTGTGGAAAATTTTGTGTACATTTCAAAAACATTTTCAGCAAAAATAAATTTCTATTTTCCACCAATTTTTGAAGCCTTCGTATTTGTCTTATAACGAAATTGAGTTTCCTAAGATCTTAGAATTTCCTTAGCTATATTAAATATGTGCTTATCAATTTAGTATGATGTGTCTGTGTTATTAACAATTATAACTGGTCCTTGAGTTGTTCAAGGCAAAGGAACCCTTCACTACACATTAGGATACTGGAGCTTGGTAAGTCAGTCTTCACACAGAGGTAATGTCTGGTCTGAGGCCACACAAACATGAGATAGTAAATTCAGATACAGGATTCAGATTCACTAATCTAAACATTTATGCACACACGTGTGTATGTGTGTGCATGTGTGTGTCTTCAAAGATGGCTCAAAGATGAATTATGTTGCTAATCAGAACTGAGTCTAAAATAGAGAATTTGTAATAACTAAATCACAGTATATTCAAGCTCATTTTTAGATTAAATAGTTAGCTGAGCTTCCTTTTCTGTGGGGCTAACTTCTGCCAGTCTGGACCGGGACCTGGAGCTCGCCAGAGTCACAGGCCGTGAATGAACACAAGCTAAAAGCTATAATTACTCGCATCGGCAAAATGTTGACATTTTAGATCTTCACTGTGTAGATGTGAAATAATCATGATTTCTGGAAATAGATAAGCTTTATTTTCACCAAGCCCAATTAAGACAGTGTTGTATTTATGACTCCAATAAAGAACAGAAGTAATAATGTATATTGCTGCTTTATTTCAAGGTGAAAACTAACATCTACTCCGACGCTGGTCATCGAGGTCCTGGAAGCAGAGGGCTTCAGGTAGTAGTCAGGCGGCTACACACGGTGTGACCCATGAGCATTCACTGCGACTCATCTGATTAATAACTGGTCTCTCGTGAGGAAGGTAGATTCATTCAGATTGGCAATTACACCCAAAGCCTCACACACACACACACACACACACACACACACATACACATGCACACACACATGCACACATACACACACGCACACATACACACATGCACACGCACACGCACACACGCACACATACACACATGCACATGCACACGCACACACACAGGCACACACACAGGCAAACACACACACACATACACATGCACACAGGCACGCGCAGACATGCACAGGCATGCACTCAGCAAACATCATTATTGGATGATGTATCAATTTAGATTTATTCATTTTTTTAAATGGTTTAGCAGAAAATTAACATATCTTGGGCATAACTGTGCATATACATTGAATTTCCAATCAATCCTGATGACAGCTGTCATTAGTCATTATTGTTCCTGTTGAGAAGTGCAATAAATCAGGCTGAGATCTGAAGCTTCGTCCACACAATTTCCCTGCCCCTGCCAGAGAAATCATACAATCATGCGCTGCTTTGATTAAATGCTGTAATTGGGAAGCCTTGCTCATCTCTTACTCCAGTGCCCATAAATATGAGTGTACTTTATTGCTTATATTACTTTGGGGCAAGATAATTTGTTATTTAATGTTTATTGGCAACTTTGCATTCTTGAATGTAAAAATATATTTTTTTTTGGTATTTGTTACAGCATTTTCTTGTTCTTAAAAGTAAAGATGAATTATCAGCCTGTGGAAAATGCAGAGAAACTGCTTTACAGTATTTTGCTGTAAAGACGATAACATATTTATGATCTTGATTGATGTCATTTTGTAATACCTTAAAGTGGAAGATCAACATTGGATTAGTTTTCAGAAACAGTTTGTAGTTTTGGCTCAGATAAAGTATTTCTTGGGACCATATTTCTTTCCCTGCATTTGAAATCTGCATCACTAAAAATTTCCATGTATGCAAACTTTTTAGACTAATGATACTTTTCAAAGATCTTTACTTGAAAGGTGGAGTTACACAGAGAGAAGGAGAGAAGAGACGGAGAGAGAGAGAAGAGATCTTCCATCTGCTGGTTCACTCCACAAATGGCTGCAAAGACCAGGGCGGGACTGGAGAAGTCTGGATCTGGGAGCTTCTTTTGTTTCTCCCACATGGGTGCAGGGGTCCAGGACTGGGCTATTCTCTGCATTCTCAGCTACATTAGCAGGGAGCTGGATGGGATCTGGAGCAGCCAGGACTTGAACTGGGGCGCATATGGGATGCTGATATAATGGGCAGCAGCTTTACCCACTATGCTAAGTGCTGACCCCTAAAATGATTTAACAAGGATGAGAATGATGGACATTTTGACTTATTCAAAGAGCTTGATATGTATTATTCCCTTGGAAACTAAGTTCCTGAATTAAGTTTTAATATCTGACTGCTGAATTCTTACACAAATATATCTCAGACTTTCTCTTAAAAAAGAAAATGTATATATATTTAAAAGACAGATACAGACAGAGAGAGAAAATGGAGAGAGCAGAGTCGTGCAGTCTAGGCTGAAGTCAGGAGTCCAGGACTCAGCCTTGGTTGCTCTTGTGGGTGGCAGGAAGCTAAGTGGCTCTTAGGGCTGGCATTAACAAGACCCTCGGATTGGAAACAGCTGGGACTCCAGGCTAGGGTCTCAATATGGGATGTGGGCACGCCCCGCCTCGACCATGTGTACACACACCTGACCCTCAGTCTGCTCAGCTTTCTTCAGAGTTGATGTTGATATATTAACTTCACAAATAAATGACTTGCCAGTAGGTATACAGGATGAAGCCTTCGGTATTTTTCTGATGGGTTCTGTCATGTGTTGCCCAGTGCTCACTTTAGACACTGACTGACACAGTAGGAAAAGTTGACTCATGATCTCACTGAACTAAACACTTTACTGACATGGAGCTGTACACATATCTGAAACACAGCCAGTCTTCATTACTTATGGATTTTGCATTTGTGGAATTACCTGCCTCCTAAAATTTATGGCTAATCACAAAACCAATGCTCATAGCACCTTCTTGGACTGTTCTAGATGCTCGCAGGACATAATGGAAAAATTATCTACCAATGTGTGCCTTCCCGGCTGAGCTCAAATGAGCAACAACATTCTGTCTTTTTATGGCAGCTCTGATGTGTGAACAAGCATCCTATTTGCCATCTACTTTGTGCTTTTTGGTGATGATTTCGCTGTGGAACATGCCCTCTTCTGTAATGTGTCATGGTGAAGTGCTGTACGGTGTTTTTAAGCACAGAAAGTCTACGACACTCTTTCCCGAGGAAACATGTCTGTTAGCTTCACTCAGATATGCGTCAGCATGCTGTTAGCCAGCCTTGAGTTCAATTTTGAGAAACTACCAATAATATTCTAAATAAATTTTCTTCCAACAGAAACACATAAAATTAACATTTGAACTGAGCAGTTGACAAAGCTGTTGTGGCCAGAGGTTGCAGCAGCTGAGCCCGTGCTGCCTCTAGAGCTGGCAGAGGCTTTCTGTGGTCTAGTGACCATGAGAAATGACTCCATGCTTCTCATTCCATTGTTCCTTATAACTATGTGTTTAAAGAACAGGACCTCTCACCCATGTATCCAAATTACAAAATGGTGTAATTTTACTGTCTGAATTGAACTCTGTTTTGGATCACACCTCTTTTTCTATAAACCACTCTACTTGCTTCCAATGGCTGCTATAACTAACAACAACAAACTTAGTATTATGAACTACACATGTTTATTTTTTAGCTTTTCTTTAAAGATTTATTTATTTTTCTTGGAAATACAGATTTACAGACAGAAGGAGAGACAGAGAGAAAGGTCTTCTGTCTGCTGGTTCATTCCCCAGATGGCAACAATGGCCATTTATACTGTGTTGTCTAATGTGCTTTGGAGCTGACCTGATTCAAAGCCAAGAGCTTTCCCCAGGTTGCAAGCAGGGAGCTATATAGGAAGTAGACCAGCCGGGACATGAACCAGTGCTCAGATGGGATCCCAGTGAGTGCAAGGCAAGGATTTAGCCACTAGGCTATCACGCTGGGCTCCGAACACATGCTTATTAAGGTGTATTCTGGAGATCAGAAGCCCAGAATGAATCTCAGTGGATGAAAATGAAGGTTGTGTCACAACTGATTGCTTTCTCCTGTTTTAGAGGCAATCTATAACCATTGCTTCACGGCCACACATCACTCCAACCACTGCCTCTGTCCTCGTTTCCTCAGTTTTAAGATGTGTGTAATGAGAGATGTCAACTGTTAGCCCTGTCAGTTATTGCCTTGCTTACTACCCCAAGTTCATTTAAATGAAGTGCCGTTGTGAAAGAGATTTTTCTTTGCTTCTTGGAAGGACTGCTGATGAACTCAACTGTTGGGAGACTTCCATCTCTGATGATTTCACTGTTGTCTTATTTTCTCTTGTTTTTTAGCCCCCAGAGCCAAGCAAAATCACTTGTATGTCCAGAGATGAGTTCATGCAACGGATGCCAGAGGTTGTTGGTTGGGGCTCCAAGGAAGACTATGGGGAGCTCTTTGACAGGGTGGATGTGACCCGGGATGGTTTCATTAACTGGGACAAGCTGACCACTTTTATGCTGCTATCCCTTTATGAGAAAGATGAACACATGAAGGCAACTGTGGTACCCCAGTGGAAGGCTCTTGAATTCCTCCCGGGAAAACATAAGGACACCATTCAAAATGTTGTTTTCTTAAGAAGTTTAAGTCGTTACTTGACGATTAGCAAGGAAGGTTTAATAGGATTCTGGGACGAGAATTTGAAGCTGCAAGAAACATTTCCCATCACTTCAGATGTCATGAAGCTCAAACACCTGTGGGTGACAAGCCTGGTTTCTCTGGAAAATGTAAACAAGGTATAAAGCCTTTATTAATAAACTGCCTATAAGAGAGGTCAAACAATGAGACAGGGCTTCTGATTGACATCAAACACAACACTAGCAGTAACAGACAACTACAGCACACATTGGGTGCCTTCCGTTGACCTGTAGGGAACTAAATAGACAAGAGGACCTTCGATCCTCTGGAGTCTGCAGCAGGGTCATGTGTCTATATGCCAAGCTGAGAGCTTTAGCGTGCCTGGCAGAGCTCAGTGGAGCGACAAACAACTACTTCTCTGATTTTATAGGCTGCACCATTGGGTTCCATAACTCTGATCATGCTGCTCAGTCTATTATCTTCATGTGATGACCTGTGAGCAAGGTAATATATTGCAAGGAGGGTAATTTTCGAGAACAGGTTACCATTTAAATAATACACATTCTAAAGATTTTTTACTGAGCAAATTTTATTATGAAACATTTTGAATGCAGGTGGAAGCAGAGAGAATCTGGTATCTGTTCTTATATTCCATCTACCCTTAATCATTTTGCTTTCCCAGTCTTTATTCTTCATGTATTCTTCATCCCTTGTTAAGATCCAAAACACAAAATGGTTTCAAATACAGCACTTAATGATGCACTTAAATGATGTCTCATTTTAAGTGTAATTTGAAGACTACTGTCTCATTGGCCATCAGTAACATTAACCCTGTAATAACATAAAGTACCCTGTAACAAAAAGACTCGTAGTTGTCACATTTACTAGCTTGTTTAAACGAATGTCTAAGACCCAAGTCCCGTGTTGTGGATGGTTGATATGTCTGTTTTCATCTATATATTTTCTTTGATCTTGTTTTTCCACTGCAGTTCTTGGCTGTTATTGCTGATTTTTTTTTTAAAGAAAGCCGAGTGCTTTTCTTTAGTGTCCTATAATCTAGACAGTGTATCTTGCTTCTGTTTGGGGTTGTGTGACATCTCTGCTTGTCCCCTGAATTTCCAGTAAATCGGTGGTCAAGTTTAAAGTCCTCCCCTGTTTTTTTTTTTTTTTTTTTGCTTGCACTAGGAGGTTAACTGTTCTTCACTCAGGAGATACAAAATGCCAGGTTCTTTCCGTGGGATATTAGCAGTTATTCTTTGACCCACCCATTACTATGGGTACCAGATAATATTCTAACTTCATCATTTCTTCTTCTTTTATAAGCTGGAACACCTCTCTGAAAACAAATTTCCCTCACTAATTATTTAATTATTAGGAGGTGCCAATTATTGAACAAAAGCAAGATAATTGCTAATCCTTCACTTTAATTTGCAAGTTTTCAAGGAAAATGACTGTTTTCTAATGTCTTCCCACAATAAACAATGATTAATATCATTGTTGTCAATAGAAACGAAAACTCCTGGGTCTTGAAAAAAAACATGTCATTTGTTTTCGTCGCTGACTGATTACTTCATGTCCTGAAACTGCACCGTGTTCAGGCGGGAGGAAGAACGCAGATCGGCTCCCGAGTCTCTATGAAACCCTACAAGTCTTGGGAGGTTTCTCAGCTTTCTGGTCTGACATGTTCCAGAATTATCTTGTCTATTTCTTACGCATTCTAGAATCATCTGCTTTTCCTTATTTTTGGTGAGAAATAGCATGCTGTACTACTGCCTGGAAACCAAAGGATCACCCTGGTCACCAGCCCCCTAAGTGGTCCACCTTGTTGCACTGATCCGCCCAACCAAGAAGACAGTTTTTTTTTTCCACTTTCAGAATGTGAGAATGAGCCAGGGAGCCCCAGGCTCTCGGCATATAATCAGTGCTGCTCAGCTTCAAAACCTGAGCCCGTGCTTTGTCTCTGCGTCCTGCACAGTGATATTAATGATGTGCCATTCGTTCTTGTTAAGAATCTGCTGCTAATGCTTAGTACCTAACTTGCATTGATTAAAAACAGCTCTCGCCCAGGGTATGGTGTTTCATATTTCAGCTCAGCATTCTGTTGTTAGCAAATAGTGTTTGTGGTGAACTCTTTCAGAGGACTGACTGATGAACTAAATTTTAGCTTTCCTTTATGCTTATTCAACGTAGAATAATAATGTTACTATTCTTTTTAAAAGAGCTTTAATGAGGTAAAATTACACAAACTATGGAACACATATTAAAAATGTCCCATTTTTATTTTAATACACATGTGTAGCTATGAAAACTCAACAATGAGATATAGATAACGAACGTATTCATCACCCTCAAAAGTTTTCTTGCACCCATCCAGAGCTTCCTCTCCCACCCCACTCCCTTCTGGTGGGCAATTACTATTCTATTGTTTGTCAGTGTAGCTTAGTGTGCATTTGCTAGAATTTTATGTAATTTTCATGAAAGTGTGCGCTCTTTTCTTTTGGTCTCAGTTCTTGGCATAATTATTTTGAAATGTATTCACATTGCTAAGTACAACAGTTTATTCATTTATTGCCAAATGGCATTCCATCACGTGTATACAGTACATCCTCACCAATACTTCACGTGGTCAGTTAGCTTTCTCTGAACTTCAACCATTTGAAAGTTGTTGTCAGTATCTTATTGTTGTGTGGTGGTTTAAATTCATGTTTTCTTAATGCCCATATTGTAAATGTTTTCCAGCATTGATGTGCTACCTGGAGTTTTTACAGCTAGAATTTTCACTTCAGGCAATGCTTTTCTTGTTGGTGTTCAGTCCGGTAGCTCCATCTGCTATTGAAATTAGAGGGCTAGAATCTCCAACTGCTTTGGTTGACTGCATTTTTCTCTCTTCAACTCTAAGTTTTTTGTGGCATGCATTTTGCAGTTGTTTTGGAAGACAATGGTTAATATTAAATCTGAATGGTCTCAACACTCTAGTTCAAAAGTATATTTGGGAGGTTGGTGTTTTATGTTGATAATTTTTATGCATCTCCTGAAATTCTCTTTACAGAGACATCATTTTCATGCTTTTAGTTCCTTGGAAATGTTTGTAAAAGCCAAGTTAAGCTCTTTGTCTAGTAAATTCAGTTTGTGGGTTTTCTGGTTATAGTTTCCACTATTTAATCAATTGACTTTTGTGAAAACACCGCTTGCCTTTTGAAACACGCACTGTCAGGTTTCTGGTGTGACTGAGTGGTGCTGTGGCTATCTATGTCTTGCTGTGACTGGCTGCTTAGCCATGAGTAGAGTGTGTTGATGGGGTGTGGAGTGGAGGATAGGGCAGAAAGATGCCAGATGCATTTCATGGAGAAAGATTTCTTCTTGACTGTAGCTCAAAGTCAGAATAAAGTAGATTTGTGCCATCATTCTTTACTTCTGGAATAGTACAAAGGGCACAATGTCTGACTTAGCAAGTACAGCTGTCTTGCATGCTGGTTTCATTAAACTCGTCAGAAATCCCTTTGGACCTCTCCTCTGTGTTCCTTAGGTAGCAGTGGCGCTCACAAGTAAAGAGATTTGTTTCTATGACCTGCTGTCCAGTGAAGAGTTTTCTTGTCAATATAAACTGCAAGGCCTGAAGGCAGCACCGATTTGTATGCATTATTGGTATGACCCTGGAGACGCCAATACAGCTGTCCTTTCTTTTGGGGACGTAACTGGAAAGGTAAGTGAAAAATTGCTGCATTGAACACTATTGATGTGATCATCAAAATATAGCTTCTAATAGAAATTAGAATGCAAGGAGCTCGCCCTCTTAGTTGAACCGTACTATAGCTTTTAAGGTCACACGGAAAGGGAAGAAAAAAATTGTGTTCCTTATTTTGCTTTTTAAATAAAAGTTTTATGGTATTTAGGGAGAAGTTTTTTTTGGGGGGTTGGTGTATGTAGTGTCATTTTCCACATTTAGTAAAAAAAAGAAAAGCTTGCCTTTTGCAGTAAGTTGTTTAATCTACTAGGTTCCCGTATCAATTTTATTTAACACTAAATGGCTCATTTCCCCTACAAATCTTTCAAATTAATTTGTCAAGCTCTGTGTTTCTCAGTACGAGCCTCATTGGGTGCATTCTTTTCTGCATCATGTCATAGAGATATAGATGTATTATCACTAGCAAGGGTAACATTGAAACCTGAACACTGAACAATGATTCCTGCCTTTCTATCACATTTCACTTGCCTGATGAAACCTTGTTACATACTGAAAGACAGTGAGGCCTGAATTTTCTGGAGTAGCCTCATTTGAATTATTTCTCTTCATAATTATGGAAGCTTTTCATTCCAACTGGTCTTAATGACACATGTATCCTAACAGTAAGTGATAAGCTGTCTTTGATAATTGCTTTTCCAACCTCTTAGTGTGTCCTTTAATACAAAAGGGCTTGTATCCTTTTGGAATATTAAAGAAATTCAATATATATATTTTGTTAATTGTAAGGATCCTAGGATCTCCTTTCTAGCAATTATCCTGCCCTTGTTTATCTTTCCTTCAATGACTCTCCCAAGGTGCAAGCAATTGTTTTTACAGCAGCCTCGATTTCTCTGTTTGAAAGTCCTGGGAGCATGTGTGAGGATGAAGAAGCCACAATGATCATCAACTGGGCAGAGCTGCTCTCTGGAAATCACAAATGTTGCCACGTATTACAGCACAAGCTTCATCGTGGAGACTGGGTCAGGCAAGGTACTGAATCTAGATAGTAACAAAAGAAAACAGTCCTCATCAACCAGTACATTTATGGTTTTGATGAAAATGTGTCAAGTAAAACTTTTGACTTTGGAAGCCAATAATTGGTTCTCAGGAGATTTTGACTCGGAGTCTCTGCTGCCCTCGGAACTTGGGCAGGAAGTCATTCTCTTCTTTCCTTTAAAGACTGAGGCTTTAAAAAATCATGCCAGGTGATCTATACACGCTGGAACTCTGTAGAGGTGGGAGAACACAATGTTACGTGTCATTGTACATAGAAAATCATAAATTTCTTAAAATGTGCTAATGAATGAATTAGTCTTATAATATGCCACAACTTTATAAAATTTTGATCTGATAGTCCATGATCAGATCAAATATGGAATATCTGCCTTGATATCTTGCTCCACTACTACAGACAACATTAATTTTCTCACCTCTAAATTGCCCACCAAAAAGGATAGATATTAACAATTTCAGTGACTAAATGCAGCCTATTTCTAATACAGTTAGAAGCAAAGACAATTCAAATCGACCCAGCCTCTGTTTTACCTTCCTTGCATTTTAGAAAGTTAGAGCTGATTAATTAACGCATGACTACAATATTGTAATGCTTTACACAAGACAGTGTATATTCTGCACACAATACTAACCATATACCATGCCATTGATACCTTCTATGCATCCGTTAATTCCATGATGAGGTAATTGTGGGGAGAACAAAATACATGTTCTTTTAATCATTTGCTAAATATAAAAGGCACAAGATTATATATAATATATTTAAGTTTTCAACACAAACATGGAAATAGAATGAATATAACTATTATGAGTATTTCCAAGAAAGAGTTATGATGGGACTCAGTTATGATTGTCTCTTAATCTGTTCTCTAAGTCAGTGTGAGTTTGCTATTCATTATGATTCCATCAGGCCGTTCTGCTGCTTTGTTTCCTCGTCTACTGAAAAAGCAAAGACTATGAAAACAGTCCAGCATTAGCAGGACATATTCATGATTATAACCTATAGAATTCAGTGTCAGAGTCTGACTTCCAACCTACCACAAATTACAGCATGGTTACAGAACAGGCAGCAGAGAGCTTTGAGAAAGCTCTGGCAGAAAACACGCAGGAAGCTTTTCCCACAGGGTTCTCTACCATAACGACTCTCCCGCCCATTCCTCACTACCAACAAGGAGAATTTTATAATTGTTTTGATCATAAGTCATCAGGCATCCACCCTACCTCTCTGATTGGGCTTCTTTGCGCTCTTTGTTTTTGCCACAAATGTTAAGAAAACCTTGAAATAGATGACATTTTTTTTTTTTTCCCAGTCAATAGCGTAAAAAGACTCCTTTGACTTGGTCAATATGCCAGACCTTTAGGAATGAACATAAATGGCTCATGTCGTTACTTCCCAAAGTGCCTTGAATTTGGTGGGGCTCATGTTACATTTTCTATTAAAACCTTTTAATTACACATTAATTAAAATGTTTCTGAAATCACCCTATAATCATGTTATCCTTTGGGTCTCCAGAACGTCATCAAGCTAGTGAGCTTTCAAAAAGGTGTTGCAATTTTCTCTGCCCTTCATTGCTCTCATCATGTCTTCAGAAATGTACTGGGAAAGCTATATTTTATCTCCTGTTGTATTGCTTCCAAAACATGTTCCAGGCTCCATATGCTACTTATTTATAAAATTTCCAATGAAAAACACTTTCTTGGCTGTTTCTGATCTGTACATGAAAGTTCAGCACTAATCAAGAAGAAAGTTTTCTGCACTCTACTTTCTGCTTAATCTGATTCAAATGTTTAATTGGAATCAATAGAGGTGTCTAAATTTTAACTATCGGGCCTAATGTTAACCATCAAAATTATTTTTTTTCTTGAACATTTATGTGACTAGTTTGAGGCTTAAACATCATATCAGTCTTTATTTAAGGGCCATCTATTTGCAACCTTCTGAGGTCCTTAGCACATTCACCCATATTCTATGGGTAAAACACCAATGATTTTCTATTCTTCTGCACAGGTTCCACAATAAATTTGATATTTGTTATTTTAGTTTTTCCAGGACTTATGTAGCTATGGTAAAGGGCTCTTTTCAAACTTCTATCTTGTTTTTGATACCTCAAATTATGTGCTATACAGATGTATTATAAAAGTTAGTATGAGTTTATTCTGATGGAAAAGATTTTGAAATACATACATAATGTTTCATATAATGCATTTCCATTAATTTTAGAGATACCTTTTCATGCTTTTACTTTAGCTTGTTTATTTAAATTTTGGACTTGAAGTTTCAATCAATTGATTATTAAGCATTGATCTTCTATGAATTAAAACTCTTCTAGGCATTTGAAGTTGTATAATACAGATTAACTATAGGGCAAACCTCCAAGATACTTAGTATCCAAAAGAAAATTAATAAATAGCATAAAGGGATTTATTAGAATATTTTGCAATGCTTTTAAAATCTGGCCACTGAACCCTATAAACAGGATTTTGAATCTTATAATGGTTCTTATGTAGAAAACCATGGCCACAAGCATCAGAGTGAGTGATGGGACCGAAAGTTGGAGAGGTAAAGGGAAAATAGAGAACATGATGAAAATGATTGAAGGTAGAAAAACAATATAATAACAACAGACAGCACAAATGGACGGATCAGAGACAGAATACTGCAAAACAAGACTAGATCAAAGGGATAGTTACGTTGGAATTTCTTGGCAACCAAGTCAATATACAAAATGAAATAATAAAACACTAAGTGGTTCTCAGGATATTGGACAAGGCTGGTACAAAACATTTAAAGTAGATTTATTTGGTGGTTATTTTGAGTGTAAATTAGAGAAGAACTTATAAGCAGACTAGCTAATTAGAAGGTTTTTGATAATGCAGAAATAGAAATGAGAAAAACAAGAATGCAAGAAAACAATATTTGGAAGCAGAAAACTTGAGAATTCAAGGTTTGAAAGTGTGGAAATGTGAATGAGCTTATAACAGCTTACTGAAATTCTTGGATTGATTTTTATTAACTTTGAAAACATTTTTTCAAATTAGTCTTTAGTATTTTTCTGTCATTCTAACTGCGACAGAACCCAGCTCAGAATTTTAAGCTGCCTCATCCACACCAAACTCCTGTATTCAGCCCAAAAGTTTGCTGGACTTGGCACAGTCGCTCTCCAGGCACCCGGAGTTTGGAAATGGCTCTCAGTGAGTTGAGGGTGACTGCAACACTCACCTCATTTGTGTTTTTCTTTCTCAGATTTCAGAGTTCTCTATTACCTATCATCAGAAAACCTTGTTCCTAATATTTGCCCAATTTTTAAAACTTATTTGGTGGGAAATTAAATTCAGTCCCTGTTACACCATCTAGGCTGGCGATAGAGAGATAACCCCAGATGACCGTTGCAACCAGAACTGAGTTGATCTGAAACCAGGAGCTAGCAGCTCCCCCCAGGTCTCCCACATGGAAACCGGGGCTCCAGGATTAGGTCCATACTCTGATGTTCTTCCAGCTGCATCATATCTGGATCAGATATGGAGCAGCTGGGACTCAACTTAGCTCCATAATGGGATGCCGGCATCTCAGGCTGCAGCTTTACTCACTACACTAAGGCACCATCCCAGAACCAAAAAAAAAAAAAAAAGTTATAGAACTATTTCATAAGAGGCAGCTTATTTGTCGAGGATGCTGAGTGTGAGAGAATGTCCTGCTGACTTTGGCTCACAACAGAGAAGAAGGGGCAGCTTCTGTATTCATTGCTAAGAAAGTAAGTTGTATTTTAACACCAGGGGCTGCCAAATAGTTTGTATGCTGAATCGCATAACACTAATTTATCTCTTTTATTTCTAAATAATTTACTTAAATGAATTTGTAATGATTCTCATTAATTGCTTGCATAAGATTTTATATTTTGATTTTGGGGGAAAGTCATTTTACAATTTGACTTTAAGGGTGAATGTTATTTAAAAATGTTCAACAGAGAAGAGAGAAACTGAACAAATCATGCTTAATAATATAGAATTAATGTAGGTTTAAAAAATAAGGAGCGATTTGTGGTTAAAAGAAAGTGATTGCATTAAGAACAACAAATTTAGAAATCATATATGAGTGGATGTGGGAAAAATGCAATACAAGAGAAGATTGTTGAAAAGGAAGAAAGCAAAGAACTATCTGGAAGGCTCATGGACCACTGAAAGATGCTCCCACTAACAAATGAACGGGTGCCTAGTTTTAGAATTAACAACAGAGATTAGAAGTTTAACGACAGCCTTTCACTGCTGTTTCAAGATCAGTAATTGCAGTATAAGAAGTGAAGAAGCTTAAAGTGATGAGAAGGGAAAGGTCAAACAGACCAGGGATCCAGCGGGCTACAAGGTGGTTATGGAGGGTGCTCCTTGTGGGGTAGAGTTGCGCTATCAGGGCAAGTGATGCATGGCTGCTTCTCCAGTAACACTCTTGTTACTCCTGCAATATGAGCTGAGGTTCTTTCGAATCCCGCAGGAATTGCTGCTTGGTGGTTTTCTTCTCCGTCAGAGAAGGAAATGTACTATTAAGTAGAGACATGAAAGTGAAAACAAGCATTGCAATTTTCTTTAACTGAAGCCAAGGATAAAATACCCATAAAAATGAATGTCAAAGGAAGTATTCAGTTTCAAATTTAAGGGTATTAGGACACTGCATTAAGATAAGGTTCACCCTTCTTATTTGAAACGTTAGAGGAAAACAGTGCTTTCATCTTGCCAGAGTGGCTCTGGTCACATTTTAATGGAAAAATAATTACTGTCTGAAACACCCAGAGTGTAAGTGCAGGGATTTTGAGCAACAGCAGCATGGCACAGATATCTTGAAGCTTAGAGTTTTCCTTTTCAAAAATTTCCTTCTTTTATAGTAATGTCTTTGGAAAATTTGCAAGCCATAGGCTGGGGTGTAGCTATTAAAGAATGAGCATGAAATTATAACAAAAAAATCACATTTTATTACATTATAAGGTATTTCCCCACCTTTGTTAGATTGGGTCTGGTGGAAGACATCACCATTAAACTGATGTTAACAAAACAACTTAGCACTGGTTAACTCATGGGGTGGGCGCCAGGGAAGTCGGAGGACACTGAGGATTGGTTAAACCATGGGGTGGGTGGCAGAGAAGTCATAGGTTAAACCATGGGGTGGGCGCCAGGGAAGTCAGGATGTAAGCACTGGTTAAACCATGGAGTAGGAACCGGGGAAACTGCAGGGCACTACGCATTGGTTAAACAGTAGAGACCGTCCCAGAGAAGCTGGAAGACAAACATCAGGTTGTCTGTCCTTAGGGAGACTTGGTAATTGATAGGAACTAATCTGAATGATAACACAGGTGTGTCCTGCTTGCGTGTTGCTCCATTTCCTTGGACCTAAATTAGTGCCACAGATACAATGAGGTTACACCAGAGTTGAGACCACATTGCCTTTCCTGCCAGTTTCCTTGCTGTATTGAAGGCAGTTGGTGTCAGCCACAAGCCTGTCACACAGGTTGTTCTAATGTGATGGAAGAGCAAAATACATTCATATCACTCACATGAGTCGGCTTGATATTTTTGGGAAGTCCTTCAACTAGTTGTAAAATTCTTTGTAATGTTGAATTTTGATTTTTTAGAAATTAAGTTTGACTTTTAAAGATGGAAGGGAAACGATTAGGCTTTCTTTTCTTTTTTCCTCAGAAGTGTGACTGCTTAGAATACCGAGGGTCCTACTGTGAGCTCAGGCAATGGGATTCCACATCTCAGCTGAAAAGTAAGACCAAAATGAACCCCCTCAAACAAGAGGACATCAAAGAAAGCTCAAAGTTGGGTTTTTTCTAGGTTACATGACTGATAATGCGAAAGCTTGAAAAATGATAGAAATTCCAGTTATACTCAGCCTAATTTTCTACTCAGCTGTAGCCCCGATCTTTTGGCAAATGCTGTACGGTAGTGTTATTCTGTTATTTCAAGTACTTAATGGCATAACCACTTGAATTGTCCTTTTTTCTTTTTAAAATATTATGTAAACATAACTTAAAAAAATACATTCCTCTTGCATTACCCAAAACAAATAATTGATTTTACCAGCTCGTTCCATTACCTAGCTTCATTAAACAAAAGAAAGAAACAACTTTTCCAGCAGAATCTATGATTTTCTTTCTTCAGTAAGAAATGAGGAAACTAATTTAGAAATCCCATCATATAATTACAATACAATCAAAATTTAAAAATTTCTACCAATAAAATTATTTTGTCATTTGTTCCCTCATTATACCCTGATGTCATCTTTCCTTCTGAGGCTCAAAGAAAGTGATCTAAAGCAGTACATTCTCTTCTGGTACTCAGAGTGTTGCTCTAAGATTTAAATCTGCAAGCTACCCAATGACATTTATAGGCCTGCAGTGTCACATATTAAAGGCTCAACAACTCACATTTTATTTCAAAACCAAGATATGACTTGTTTCTGATGGAATTATAGAATGCAAGAACATCTGAGTAAAACATGAGAGAAAAATCTATTCCCTTCATATTAAGCTATCTGATGAGGCTGGTAACATAACGATCCTGCTTTGGGCGTAGCAGGTACCTGGCAGTGGGGCATGGTAGAACAGAAGGCTGGAATGGCACAGAAAAAAAGTGAACTCACAGCCAAACTTCACTGGGTTCAATTTCATCTCCATTTCTAATTAGCTGAATATCCTTAAGCATGTTAGCTTTCAGGCGCTTTATCTCATCATCAGTAAATCTGGGATAATTTTCTCAATGCTGACAATGACTATTACAAAATGACAATGCCAAGCATAACGCCTGGCATATAGGAGGGACCTATGAATTATTCTAATAATTCTTAAGAGCAATCCAGGGGTAGAGAGGAAGGGACATTACAGAAAGGGGGTTGAACGAGCAACACACCATGCAGGCAAGCTGTGCAGATTTTCCCTTGAGCAGTATTTCTGTGTTTCACGACACACATCAATCACCTTGAGTTATTTGTGAGTCTGATGCTCTGTGTGGCAGTGGTTCTCTAGTCCTCTTCTTTGCATCTCAGCCCTCCCCACTTTCTCTTGGAAATTATAGTTTGTAATTAAGAGAAGCCCGACATTGAAAAGCTAGTTAAACTTATTTCCTTAAAGCAGTACAAGCTAAGAATAGAACTTAAATGTGTTATTGGTACCAATCAGATAGAAAAGCAAGTGGGGGAATTTTTCCCAATCCAAAATATCATATATTCAACGGGGCCTTCCCTGAATAGCTTTGTCATGGTTGAGATGTATGAATGGAAGTGATTCTTAAAATTCTGACATTCTGCAAATTCGTGTGTGTGTGTGTGTGTGTGTGTGTGTGTGTGTATGTGTGTCTGTGCACGCACATAAACACACGCATATGTGTGCTGGCAAAGGTTTATATTTTTCAACATATTCACAAAGGAATATTTGGCTTCCCAAGTTTTAAGAACTACAAATTAGTGTTACAACTCTAGAGATAATAATAAACTCTATGGCGGTTTATAACCCCAAGTGTGGTCCTTGGAGTGCCAGCATATGTCTGATCACACCTAAGAACAGTGGAATCTCAGGTTTACTGAGTGAGGACCTTCTTTCTGACAGTTTTCAGCTCGTTATTAGGCATATTAAAGTTGGAAGAGTCCTATTTCCCCAAGTAGTCAAGGAATCAGGTTCAGTATTTTGAACTTGCCCTCTGGCTCTGACAAACACAAATGTTCTGAATGAGGATTTGCAAACTTGTAGGGTACACCGAGTCAAATCAATTTTAGTAATCTGAGTCTGGGTTTGGCAACAACCTGCTTCTGACTGACAGAATCGTTAAGCTTGTCTACGTGGTTCTCTGTTTCGCTATCTGCAGGGCAGATAAGTATACTGATGGTCATTTGTGGAGTCTTTCTTTTCCCACACAGATATTTTGTAATTTTCTCTTGTCTATTGAAAAGTTATCTATTTGTCAATATTTATCAAATATCTTCTGAATTCTGAGACCGATTTCATTCTTTGAACTTCTGTTACGGTTTCTATACGATTGAATTTACCACTTTATCATATGCTCAAGCTCTGTTTCTTTATCTAACTATTGTTCATAAAATTTGGATCCAGACCCTGCTGAGTTTTTCTCTTGTTATCACCATAACACAGGGTACCTTGTTGATGCCAAGGAAATCTTCAGAGCTATGATACAATATTTGGTGAGATAATATCTATGCATGATATGCTGGTTAGTCTCAATATTATGCATTTAATTATAGATTGTTTGTTACTCACATATTTCCTAGGGATATATCCAGGAAATTTTCTATATTAAGTTATTCACAAGTCAAAATGAGTTCTTGAATGAGTCTTTCTGAATAGTTACTAAGGGCAAGAAAATTGTCAGCCCATTTTATTTTTTCTAATCTCATCAATCACTCTATTGAACAACTCAATAGTCAGTATTGATTAGGTAGTGGCCACTTTTTACATCTATCAGTTTTCCCTTCACACAGGTTGATGTTACAAAATACCATGTGTGGAAATATACATACGTATATCCATAGGCTTACACAGATGCATCAACTTAAGTTCTTTCAATAAAGCACTAAAATGAGGTATTTCATAACTCTTGAACAAAGGATAGCTTCAATGAAATCACAAGTACTTCTGTACAAAGATTCCTATATTAATCAGTTTTTCACTACTACAATGAAATATATAAAACGATTTACTTCTTAAAGAAAAGAGCTTTATTTAGCTCACTGTTGTAATGGATTTTCACAATGAAGTAGCCTTTATTGACTTTGCATCTGATGAGAATGGCAATGGCAGACTGGGTACAAAAGATTACATAGTAAGCCAAGAAGGAAAGCCGGCACTTGAACCCAATTTGGCTGCTATAACCAACCCTCTCACAAGAATCACCTTTCCAGGGCCCATTCCTAATGAGCCAAGCATCTACCATTGCCCATCTCCTGAACGCTACAGATACAATTCTGTGAGATTAGTCGCAACATGTAAATCCTAGGAACATGGCGGATATAAACATTCAGATCATAGCTGTGCCTATTGGGAAATTTGAAGACCCTGAGCTTTTATGCTGTTTTCAAGTTTTAGCAATCAACAAAGTAGCTTTCCATTTCCAGTACAACTAACAATGCTAATGTTATAGTGCCCACTTGAGAATAGAAATTTAAAAAAAGTGAAAGGGGACATAAGAATCTTGTTTTCTAGAAAAACAGCTTCATTGTTCACAGTTATGATTTATATGTGTATATATATTTATATTTATATTACACATAAAGTATACTGTACTACAGGGGAGGGACCCCAAGTGGAGGGTCTCTGGCCCTTTCCAAGTGGACAGCTTAGATATCTGTCTTTTGATCCAGAGGCAGATGCTCTTTATTGTTGACGGCAGTTCTTATGCAAGCTGACTGCTCCAAAGGAAGACATCATCCCTTTATTTTAAAGTTGCTTGCTCTGCAAATATCCTCAGAAAGGTAATCCGGAATGAAGGGCAGTCGAGGCTAAGTTTCAAAGAAGTGCAGAAGTGCTGGTGATCATTCCAGAATTGTCTTCTCAGAGTGTGATGTTTATTCTATGTTATACATGAGTCAGAAATATGTCTAGCACATATAGTTTTTATAACAAAATAGAAAAATATATAAAAATATATTAAATATATATAAATATAAAAATATTTATAACAAAATAACAAAATCACCCTTTGTATGAGGGAGGAGTTTCACCCTGAGATCAAATGAGAAATCTTTCATCTTGGCCACAAGTGATTGAGTAAAACACCTAACGGGAACTTGCGCCTAACCCTGAAGGCACTGTGCTGTGTGGGTGTTCAAGGAGCAGTGGTGGCTGTTGGACATGTGGAACTCATGGGTGTGACTGCAATGGAAAACATTCCCAATAAAACGGAGCATTTATCACTTCTGATAAAATGGTTATTATCCTTGGGTAAGACGTCAAAGAAGATCTGTCCCTGAGTTGTCAGGAGCACAGGAACAACTATTTTGAACCCAACTCTCAGTTGGATTTGTGTATCTTGGCAGGAAGTTGAGTCCCAGGAAGTTACCTTAAGTTTTGACTGGTAACGGCTGTGACTAGAATGGCTGGATCTTTCAGAGCAACACGCCATGGGCTAATTCCTGCTTAGTTGCCCTGGACCAGAGGAAGGACACAGGAATTTACCCAATTCCTTACCTTATGTCTCTAGAATCCCACATGATCATTGGGATGAACATTCCTGCTTTGTGTTGTCCGTCACTCAAAAAAGAAAAATAAAAGCAATCCAAACCTGTCAATGTATTGTTGGAGTAGGAGCTTTTTCTCTAAGTGCTGAGTTTACTGTAACCTCTAATGAGGCGTTTTCTGAATATTGGGGTTGTATCATTATAACCTTTGTTTAATTTTAACTTCATATTAAAATTGTTGTATTTTGCTAAGATCTTGTGAATAACTAAACATCATTTTCATCTTTTTAATTTTGGGGTATCAGTCATGTACAGTGCGTCTTTGGAAGCTATCATTTCCAGTACAACCAGCAATGCAAGTACTGTGGTGTTGGCTTGGCGAGAGAAACCAAAAACGGGTCTGAAAATGACATCCTTCAACATTGACCAGGGCATTCACGCTTTTGATTACCACTCGCGGCTCAATTTAATTGGTATGTAAAATAAATCATGGTAACTATGATGGCCTCATAAATAGTCGAGGTTGCACATTCATATGCAAGGAGCCTCTCCACCTTGCTGCTTTATTGCCGGAGAGACCACCTTGAGCAGCTCATAGTTTATTGCCTGAGAATGCCCGAAAATGATGCACTGTGATGTGTGGTGTGTGTGGGCTACACTGGGCTGAAAACATGAGAAGCACTGTCGTTGGCGTGTGGTGCACGATGACAGAGGAGAAAGGAATTTGTGCAGCACCTGTCATTTCCCTAAAACCACCACGTGCTCCACGAAAACAAGTAGATTATTTGTCCATCTGCAAATACTACTGCTACTACTATTAATATTATTGCACATACACACCACACTAGAGTATGGCAAAATGTAGAATGTTTTTCAGTTACCTTTTTAGAACATGATTGAAATAATTTCTTTAAGATCGGTTTTATTTTTATTTGAAAGACAAATTTACAGAGAAGGAAAGATGGAGAAGGTTTTCCACCTGCTGTTTTATTCTTCATTGGCCAAAATGACCAGTGTTTAACTGATACGAAGACAGAAGCCTAGAGCCTCTTCTGGGTCTAAAACATGGGTGCAGATGCCCAAAAGACTTGAGAGGCATCCTCTGCTGTTTCTCCAGGCCATAAGCAGGGTCAGAAGTGGAGCATCCAGGACACAAACTGGTATCTGTATGGAATGCTGGCACCTCAGGGTAGAGGATTAGCCTGTTGAGCCATGGCACTGGCCCATTCTAAATAATTTCTGAAAAAATTTCAAATTAGACTAGCTTTAGTTTACTAAGGGAGGACTCCTTTGCTGTAGAAAGTAAAATTTCCCTGGCAAGACGTAAAGATTTTCACCAATTAACTATTTAAGTAAAATACGTGGGCATTCTGACAGCTTGGAAATTGACACATGCTAGTTCAAGCAGTGCTTAAAAGGTGAAGTGTACACATGTGTTGAAAATTAGTGGGATAATTGTAGAGAATGCACTTGACTTACAGAGTGGGTAATGACGCTCTTCATTGAACAATGATTCCTCATATGAAGGATCCTGATAGTTACTTAGTGGTTAGCTCCTCAGCATTTCCTACAATATCTAACAATACTAGATGAAGAAACCTTGAGTATCAATTCAGAAAAATGCCAACATCAAATGTTGAAAGAGTGGAGAAGGCTGGAAAGGGTGAATCTTCCTGAGAAGGATCCAGATATAATGCATTAATCCATTGACTGTTTCATTCCTACTATCTGATAACTATTCCATCCCTGTCACTGTGCAGAAAATAAGGCTGAACAATTTCAGCTCCAAAGTTGGTTCTAAACAAAAGAATAATAGAATGTGATGCTGAATTTCCACAGATCTGAACATGCAGTATAATGTCTGTTCTTTGAATACGTATGGCAAACTCAAGATCAAAACAACATGATCCTATCAGTAAAGCAGAACGAAAGTAGATTTGTGCTGCTTGTTTGTTTGTTCATACTTGATTAATTACGTGGCTGTGAAAATAGTGTTTCCTCCTGGTGGAGCTACTGGTAGGTTTATAACTTCCTCCCACCTCACATTTCTTTTTCCCACTAATGTAACCCCTTTAGTCTCTACTGCATCTGCTTCAACATTTGCTAGAACTCATGCCTGTTTGGCCAACTCTAGCTTGATGTGGCAAGATTTTGCCTCCTTCAATGGAGGATGCATCAGTGTTCAACGAAAGGCCCTTATCCTCCAAGATCATTTCAGAGAGAAAATTCTGACAATAATTTTCATGCTATTAAAAGAATTTTCTTCCCATTTGGTTCTATTTAGCAACTGCTGGCATTAACAATAAAGTTTGCCTCTGGAATCCCTATGTTGTTTCCAAGCCAGCGGGTGTCCTTTGGGGTCACTCTGCCAGCGTCATAGCTGTACAATTCTTTATTGAAAGAAAACAACTTTTCAGCTTCTCTCAAGACAAAGTAAGTAACGCATGTTTATTTATTTAACTTTACCTTCCTAATCGATACTCACATCTGCCCCGCGTTTTGAGTTTCTCTTAGAGATGCTAAAAGTGGTGTTGTAGTGCAACAGATTAAGTGGTCATTTGGGACACCACATTCCAAAGTTTCAGGAGTAGATATGGAATGCTGCCACATGGAGTCCTGGCTCTGCTTCTGTTCCAGCTTCCAGTTGATGTGCATACTTGGAGAGGAGCAGATGGCAGCTCAGCTACTGGCACTAGTCATCCAAATGGATGGAGCTCCTGATTCCTGGCTTCAGCCTGGCCCAGCCTGCACTATTGTAGGCATTTGGAAACTGAACCAGTAGACAAAAACCCTCTCTCTGTTGTTCTGTCTTTCAAATATTTCTCTGCCTCCATCTGTACCATCTCTATCCATGTCGATAAGCTTAACATTTTACTATCTACTACACCTTTGAAAATAATTAGGAAAGGAATTGATAGTCATCTCACAATGGTCTTGAACAAATGGACAAAGTGCTTTCTTAAAATTTCATCCCACTAATATCTTCCAGGATTAAATCCTTACTCCTGGGTTTTCAAAGCATGTTTGCTAAGCCAATACGTGAAACAGAAGTGGGGACTTCTGGGAAGATAAAGACTAGGTACAGTCAGTTAGCTATTTTTTTTTTCTAATTTTGATATTGAAGAGACTCAGTAAATTAAAAATTGAGGATAATCTGAAGATTATCAGACACATTGAAAGTTCAATTGAACACACAGTCTGTTGCTTTTGGTGACATTAATGGCATATTTTGAGTATGGCGGGAAAAATGTGACAATATGGTTATAGCATCAGATCCTGACCACCCTATTTACTACTTGTGTCCACGTGGGCCTGTTTCTTACTCCCTGGGAATCTTCTCATTTATTCCTTCATAAATCTTCCCAGTGATCCATGTCCAGTTGCTTGGTTGTGCAGGGAAGGGTGTTTCTGAGACTGTCAGAGAGCCTGGATTTTCATTCTGTGATAACATGCTGTCCACACACAAGGAAGGTAGAATTGAAAAGTAGGTTCATTTGTGCAAAATTTTCAAAATTAATAGCTACGTGATATCTTCAAATGTTGTAGAAATGCATACTATAAAAGTTACGCATTAATTGAAAAGCACACTCAAACATAGGGAAAGCGAGAGAGTGAATGAGCAGTGGTGTCCACTGGTTCACTTCCCAGATGCTTGCAATGACTCGGGCAAGCCAACGTTGGAACCAGGGACTTGTTTTGGTTTCCTACATGGGTAGTGCTAACTCATGCCGGAGCTCTGGGTATTGTCTGCATAGATTCATCAGAGGAAACTTGAAGTTAGATGCCGGAGCCAGTTACCTACTCAGGTGTGGGATTCCGAGGGGTTAATCAGAGTCTCACAGCTCTATCAAATGCTCAACTCCCACAGACTTTGAAATATTGTCATGCTTGACAAAGATCTCCAACGCACTCTATGTCCTTACATACTTTACTATATTAGTTACAATGTAAAACTGCCTTTCCCCTAAATTTCACCATCAACTGCCAATTCATGTTGATTATACCATAAAAATATGATTATTCTCCATCTCAGCTACCATTGACCTAATTTAAAATTTTATCTTTTTTTCCCTCCTTCGCCACTATTTCTAAGGTTTTCTAGTGTCTCATATTAGTATTAAAGTTTTTAATACTAATCTGACTCAAATTTGTACTCTGTTCTTTTCATTAAATAGTTTTTAAAAAAAGCTTCCTTCCCCATCTCTGTCCTCTGTTTAACCATGAATGCCAACGATCTTAGACCCACACAAAGCCCTTGACCAATCTACCAGCCACTTCGCACTTGCACTGTTCCCTTTCAGTCATTCAAGCTGTAGTTGGATAAAACTGTTGGCTGTTGCCACTATGCATGTCACAGCTTTACAACATGCTCTTCCTTTATCCTTCAGCTCATTAGCGGATGCCTAGTTATGCTCCAGGTTTCAGACTTTGTGGAGTCTTTCATGCAGCTGGTGTTTTGTTTTTGCATGATCTGCTTGCACATTGGTGTTAGATCCTGTGTTCTGCTGTACTGAATTTGGGAGTTCACTTCTTTAGGATTTGTTGTCTTCAGCTGGTGACCTTGTATTTATCATAGCATTTGGCATCTTGTAGTGCTTCATGAATGATTGCTGAAAGATTGAAATAAAAACACATAAAATGAGGGAGCAGTATCAAGGAAACTCTGAACATTTTTATGAGGTTAATTTAGTTGTTCTGTATGAGATTTATCGGCATCTTGTTCTAACGTCCATTACTGAATTTATATTGTTATTTGTGTTCTAGAGTGCAGAATCAGTACACTGTGTCTTTCACTGAAGTGTGCCTGAAGGCACAGAATATGTGACCAATTTATTTTTGTTTTCCTAGTGTCCAGCAGATAAAGAGTATGCCAAAATCTCCATCAAATGGTAAATTATAGGATAAACTTACATTGGTGTAAAAATCAATTTTGAATTCCTACATAAGGGTCTCCTCAAAACGTTGGTGGGTAATAGAGATTATGAGAAGACTCTTCATGGGTGCTGCTCCCATCAGCCAAGTGTAGCGTTCAAATGAGATGGGGCTCCTTAAGGCTCTGTCTCTTGAATTGTGGTATTTGTATATCAGATTGTCAGTAAGAGGTTGTTAAGTGAATGAGTGCTTATCGCACAGGTGCTTTCAGCAGAGCCAATGCCCTCAGCCCTGTTACCCTGTTATCCGAAGGCAAGGTCTCCATCTGTATGGGTTGCTCCTGCAGGGAACAGTCACTGCACTGATGTTCTGACACACACACACAGTCACACAATTCTCTCTGTCACACACACACTCACACACACTCACACTCACACACACACATACACTCACACACACACTCACACAATTCTCTCTCACTCACACACACTCACACACACACTCACACAATTCTCTCACACACACACACTCACTCACACACGTTCTCACTTTCCACACATTCTCACACATACCCAGACATAACTTACACACACGCACTTCACATGCTCACACACACTCTCATAACCCTCACATATACACACTCACACACACTTCACACACCCACACATATACATATACTCTCACATACTCACACTCTCTCATACACACTCACACTCAGACAATTCTCTCTCACACACACACTCACACACATACACACACTCACACAATTCCCTCCCTCTCACACACACTCACACTCACACAAACACAAGCACACACTCACACACACACCCTTTCTTTGCTTGTTGTAATTTTGTATCTATTCTGTGCAGTGTCAGCAGTTAGTCATGCTTGAAGAAGCCTAGCAAATCTTCCATAGAATCACTAAGTCTTTCTATTTCTCATTTCTCTATCAGGAAACTATGAATGTTTCTGTCTTCTAACTATTATTTTCTAACTAGTTCATTTTACCATATAGCCAACACATATATAATGCTGCCTTGGTTTAAAAAGGCATACTGACAATTAACTCAACCCATTCATGGAAATGCATGCACATTTACCTACTTCTATAGCAGTAATTTTGTAGTACCAGAGAAGTGTTATTTGTTAGTTGCAATTTTATCATGTCTGTGTGAACAGCAGGGTTTTATTTCTCTCAGGAGGAGAGCCTTCTTGAGCAAAGCTAGGCTAGAAACATCGGATGGCCTATATTTCTTTAAAATTTGCTTGAATTATTGTTATCTGGAATATTTAGAAAATAGAGATTGAGCAATTTTATCGTATTTTCAACAGAACTGACAGAATTGCAGAGCTGGCAGTGGGTCCTTCATCCAAAGAGGAAGATGAAAATAGCATACTTGGTGGAGAGAGCTCCATGCTGGTTCTCCTGCTGGGTGTCCGATGTGCTGACCCCCTGGTCCCTGGTTCTCAAATAGACGTATGCGGGATACAATATTAGCTGACAATTCTGTATTACAGAAAGGTTAGCTACTGAGAAAATGCCATGCAGGAAAATGTCATCACTCCTATATAAAAAGCTGAATTTTGCCTTTAAAATCATAACCTTAAGCACAGACTCCTGCAAATAAAATTAATGAAGATGGGCCCCGGTGCGGTAGCCTAGTGGCCAAAGTCCTCGCCTTGAATGCACCAGGATCCCACATGGGTGCTGGTTCTAATCCCAGCAGCTCCATTTCCCACCCAACTCCCTGCTTGTGGCCTGGGAAACCAGTCGAGGATGGCACAAAGCCTTGGGACCCTGCACTCATGTGGGAGACCCGGAAGAGCTCCTGGCTCCTGGCTTTGGATCTGCTCAGCTCCTGCTGTTACAACCACTTGGGGAGTGAATCAGTAGATGGAAGATCTTTCTCTCTGTCTCTCCTCCTCCCTGTATATATGACTTTCCAATAAAAAAATAAGTATTTTTAAAAATTAGTGAACATGAAACAAAGTCCGCAACCCTACCCTCTGATGCTTTCAGGTGCTCTGAGTAGGCGAGGAATGGATCCTCCAATCTCACGATATAAGTAGATGCTGAACTTTAATGAAAATTTGTGGAAAATAAATGGAATGATTTTAAAATTATTTCAATCCAACATGAGCTTCTCTTTTCATTCTATTTTACAGGAACTTTTTGATGTGACCGCATATAAATATAAGGGAAACAATTATTCAATTATAATTTTCAAGAGTTTGTCCTACTGGTTTTTCTACTAAAAATAATAAAAATTTCCGAAGTGTGTGAAAGGAAAATTAATTTTAAATATATTCCTTCATAAGTTGTGGTCTCATTCTATCCCCAGAAATCAACTTTAATATAACGAAAGGGTTCTCAAATAGCAACTAGATAATTAAATGTCACTTTGTTCAAGGATTTGAAACAATATGAAATTTTTTAAGGTTTAAAGGCTTTAGACTGATTAGGAAAAATGAGAAATAAAGTTATCTGACTTAAAACTAGGTTATACCATATTATTAATTAAGCTGCATGAGATTTCTTGCACAGGAAGATTAGCATTGACCTTGAAACCAAGTGAAGCAGTTATGATTTAATACAAAGGGAGTACTTGGGAACATTAAAAAATTACTGATGTCTGAACCTTAGAGAGATTCTGATTTAATCATTCTAAGAAAAATGCTCTACCATTGGTGATTTCTAAAACATCACGGCTGTTTCTGATGTTAAATTTAACAACCACTGTGCTATAATATGTAGCACAGAAGGGCTGAAAAGCACCTGGGAGACCTCGTGTGGCCACACAGCTGCTGGGAGCATACTAGAACACTGCTTCAGGCTGGGATGGCAGCATATCACACGGCTGCTTGAGTCTCAACAGAGAGAAAAAGCAAGATTGAAGATAGAAGGTAGACTTATTCATTTAGCGAGTTTAGGGTCCCCAAAGAAGTAAAATAGTAAAAATTAATTTTAAGATAAATTAATAAATGCACATATTCTGATAAAATATTTCTAGGCATAATTGTTCATAATGAAACTTAACCAGTTGTAGACTAGCAGGGTTATAGTGCATCTATTTTTAATTTTTCATTTAATTTATGAGACCAAATGTCAGCCAACATAAATTACTTGAACACAATACAAAATGATTTGGAAAAGTTAGAGTGAGTAGTAGTACTAAGTTCATGTTCCGATCTATGCACTAGATATTATTTTGACACAAAGTTAGCTTCCATTTCTGACAATGGAATCCACAGTAAGCAAGACAACATTTTGAGCAATAAGGACACGTCAATGAGTGCCATGTGAGCATTTACCCAGAATCTGGATGGAGTAAGTCTGATGCCTGAAACATTCCTTTATAAGGCTTATCAATTCCATTCCTATACAGAACACACTGAACTACGTGTGTGAAGCCTTACTTTTGCTGGGATTTATTTACATTCTTGAAGGTAAACATCTCTGGGAGAGCTGCCACAACTTTGGAAGTGAAATTTTGTTTTTCAAGTAGTGATTAAGGATGGGGGCTGGCACGAAAGCTCAGCTGACTGATCCTCTGCCTGCAGGTAACAGCATCCTATCTGGTGCAGATTCATGTCCCAGGTGGCCCACTTATCATGCAGCCACCTGCTTATGGCCTGAGGAAGCAACAGAGGACGCCCAAAGCCTTGGGACCTTGCATCCATGTGGGAGAGCCAGAAGAAGTTCCTGGCTTTGGGCTTTGGATTGGCCCAATTCAGTGTTGTGGCCACTTGGGGAGTGAATCAGCGGAGGAAAGATCTTTCTGTATCTCATTCTTTCTGTAAATATGCCTTTGAAATAAAAATAAGTAATTCAAGTGATGATTAAGGATGATTCTCCAATAAAACATTCTTACCAACAAAACTCAATTTTTTTTTAATAAATATTTAGCATTGAGGTTAGAGCACTGGTCATGGGGTTGATGTGGTAGGGAGTGGCAGGGTCAGACCCCACTTTCTCCATGGTTGGTAGATGAAGAGGTTACTATAGATCAAGCAGAATTATTTCTACAATATGTTTTTAAAAATTGCACAATTTTTTTTGTTGTTGTTGTTGTGCATGTGGACATCCTAAGAGGCAAAATTATTGCCCCTCCTCTGAAAGTTTTTGAAGCCTCTCTCTCTCTCACTGTGTGTGTGTGTGTGTGTGTGTGTGTGTGTGTGTGAAGAGAATTGAAAACAGGTAATTTTGTAAGTTTTCTATTGATAGTGTCACAAATCAACACAGAGTTAGAGATTTGAAAGAGCACTATTTGTGATGGTTTGTGTCTGGCTTCTCATTTGAACAAATCAAGGTGCTGGCAAGGCTTTGATCATTTTAGTAAGTTATGGAGGAAAATCCACTTCCTTGCTTTTTCTGGCCTCCTTGTCTCAGGTCCCTTCCTCCATGCTCCAAGCCAATAAGCCTAGGACAGAAGCTTTGTGCCGTCCTCGACTGGTTTCCCAGGCCACAAACAGGGAACTGGATGGCAAGTGGAGCGGCCAGGATTAGAACTGGCACCTGTATGAGGTCCCAGTGCATTGAAGGCGAGGACTTTGGCCACCATGCCACCGTGCCAGGCCCAGAAAAAATCTTCATATGGCAACACTCTCAATCTGATCTTCAATGTTTAAAGACTCCCGTGATTGCCTTGAACTCAACCAAAAAAACCAGGATGATTTTCCATTTCAAAGTTCTTCATTTTATCACATCTGGAAACTTATGGTTTGTAACATAGCGTATTTGCAGTTTCCATGGACTTGGATCTGGCCGTGTGGGTAGACCATTACTCTGTCTATTCAAAGCACATTCTAAAGGCCAAAGTTTTCCCCAAGGACCGACATGAGCCTCAAACGCCCTTCTAGAGATGCTTGCAACTTAGAAGAAACTTAAACAGGCAACTGAATACAAAATAATATGTGCTGTGACAGCAATGCAACCAATGTTAGTGCTGTGGAGGAAACAATGGTTTCCTGGGGTTGAGGAGGAGCAGAAAAGAACAATTGACATAAAAATATTAGAATTATCGTTGACATATTTATGTGATTTTTATCACTTTTCATTCAGGTTTTGAGACTCTGGGATGTTCAACACCAGCTGTCCATCCAGAGAATAGCTTGTTCATTCCCCAAGATTCAGGACTTCAGGTGCCTTTTTCACTTTGATGAAGCCCACAGACGCCTTTTCATCTCGTGTAATAACCAGCTGGCATTGCTGGCAATGCAGAGTGAAATCAGCAGGAGGGTGAGAAGCCATGAGAAGGCAGTCACCTGCGTTCTGTACAGTTCACTCCTGAGACAGGTAATGATGTCTGCTTGTCTCTCTCCTAACACATGTCTGAGTCCAGAGCCTCATTGCCTTAATCCAGTCCAAGGTGACACTGAAGACAAACCTTGGAAAACACGCGTGCCGAAGAAACAATTTAACAACCATGTGCTTCTCTGTCATAATGAGTGTTGGTGATTTCACTTGCATCCAGTGACCACAGCAGCACCGACAGAGTTATAAGGAATGACAACCTTTGAGGTAAAGCTAACACAACATGGGATGCTATTGCACTTATTATCTTTGTTAAACACTAATTTGGATCTTGAGCCAAAAATGCAGGTGAAGCTGGTTGCAAAGCTTCCTCTTATGAACGCCTTCCTCTTGTATCCCTGAGGATCGTTCTGAAATATGCATGAAACATAATTAGCAGAGACCCATTCTGCCAGCATATTTTACACCAATGGCTCACGATGGCAGCCTGGAATGTATTCATAATAAAATGATTCACTTGGTATGCAGCATGAGCGTTGTTTGCCTCCCCGTCACTTTAACGATGCTCTGCATCCTCTGCTTACGGGAGCACTACCTGCATTTCAATGAAAGAAGTGCTGTTCTCTGGCACACAGAGGCCATGGGGACCACACTCCTTTGTGGAGGCCGTGGCAACTTCTAGGCATCATGGAGAGAGCTGACCCCATTGGAGTTTGGCCTCTGTGATGATCACCTCCTGACTGGTTAGAACAGCGCAGCAGGAGCTGGACGGAAAGCCTGAGCCCAATTAGACAGTTATACCAGCCCTGATGGCTCTTTCCCTATGCAGAGCGCCCACATTCATGCACAAATGAGCAGTTCAGACTCTGTGCAAGGGGTGGGACGCCCTTTGCTAGTAATGAGCAGTGTGTCATGTCACCACTTCAAGCACTCCGCTTTCTGGTTATTCTTAGAGATAAAATCCTTTACAAAACAATCCCTTTTGAATTCCATCTGCAGAGAAACATTCCCCTGCAAATGTTTTACTGAACTTTATGAAGGCAACCAGTTAATTCGACTCCCTGGGGGCCACTGGCAAATGTGTTTGTTTCTAAGAGAACATTCTTCTGCTGATTGACCTGCAAAACTAAAGATCTAGGTTTTGTGCATAGAATTTGAGTCACTGTTGCCTAACCATAAAATGAGCAGTATTCCATGAGGAATTCAGGGAATGGGACACAAAGATCTAGAATATTCCACTTGGGACACAAAAATAAAGCCAAGGCAGCACAAATACGTGCAAATTATGGGCAACAATAGAACAGGTGCACATGGTCTACAATGTAGGAACTACCACTGAGCAATCACCTCTGATTGTCATGTCCTTATCGCTGCTAGTTGAAAAATCATCAAAAGCATTGGTGGGTTTGTGAAGTGCATAGAACCCATATCACACACATGAATGTTTCCTTTAGCTGATAAGCTGCGTCTTTCAATGTTGTGTTACCGTTGTAATTAAAATAAAACTGTATTACAGAAAAACAATATTAGTATTTCCCATGGTTCCAACAACTAGTAACGATTTACTTCTTAAAGTACTTAAATAGAAAATTCTTGAATAACCATCAGATGCTAAGAATGAAGAACAAAAGATAAAGAAAATATGATTTCTTCCCCAGCTGCTCTAGAGATCCAACTTGTCTCAGGCAGGATCACGACCTGCCTCCATGGCTCTGGGCTGCCCAGTTACTCAAGACCAGAATGTGGAACTACAGGAAGGGAGGAGACCAATTTCCTCTACTTTTGAAAAAAAATATTTATTGATTTTATTGGAAAGACAGATTAACAGAAAGAATGAGAGACAGAGAGAAAGCTATTCTAACCACTGGTTTACATCCCAAGCTGAGCTGATCCACAGCCAGGAGCCAGAAGATTCTTCTGGGTGTCCCATGCAGGTGCAAGGTCCCAGGGGTTTGGGCCATCTTCTACTGCTTTCCCAGGCCACAGGAAGGGAGCTGGATAGGAAGTGGAGCAGCCGGGACATAAACTTGCAAGGGGAGGATTTACACGGAGCCATTGCACCTGGCTTGGGAGATCCATTTTTTTCTTTTTATTTTTTTTAACCTTTTATGGTACAATTTCATAGGCTTTGGGATTTCCTTCACCTCCTCTCCATATTCCTTTTCCCTAACTTATTTCTCCCGTATTATCACAATAGTGTAGTACTTCATAACCAGTCATAAGTCCATCATTCTGTTACTTAAGTTTGTCCTGACATTGCTGGTGCACACAATGCCAGACAGTCCAGCATCTATCTTTGATTTGGAAGTAGAGATGCATACTGCATTGGATCTTCACAACTGGTCATGACTCTGTATTATGCACTTCTATACATTCCCTTAATTGAGAAGCCATGAAACAAAACCAACAACAGGAATAAAGACAAAATTAAACATTCACAGCACCATTGAGTTAAGTAAGATGCCACTGAATATCCAGTGTTGGGAGACCCATTTATAATTCACAAGCAAGCACTGGATGTGGTCAACGGAAGTAGAAGCAAAAGCAAAGGGCTTTCTTTGAGAAATGATCAGTTAGGTCTTGGGCTGGAGGGCTGTCCAGGAAAGACAAAATGGAAATCTAGAAGGAGGAAGGGGATCTAGACAGAAGGTCCCAATTGGCACCTGCTAAGTGACTTGATGCATTCACAGGGCGAAGGTTGATTCTTGGATGGCTAGTCCTTGACAAAACCATGGGTTGAGGCAGCGCTGAGGCAGTTTCAAGGTCATGACTGAATGGTCTGTTCTTGGACAAAAGAGTACAGGTGTGGGGTTACAGTGGCGGTTTTCCTGCAGCTCTCTCGTATCCCAGGAGCCTAGGTGCTCTCACGGAATCTGAAATGCCAAGACTATTTTCAACACTACATCCATTTGTTTGCTTCGGAAACTCCTTGTCTTGTGAGTGTTTGTGGAGTTTGCTAGAAGCTACGTGATGTGTAATAACATCATTCCTCCATTTAGCAGAGTTCATTCTTACAATCCTCTTACAAATCCTCCATTTTCACTTTAATATAGTAAATACACATACCATACACATTTGTGTGTGTGTGATTCTCTGTGTATATTCGACACATACATATTTTACATAAATAATTCTGTCTAATATGTCTCTGAAATCAGCATGTTAGCTCCACTTAGAACTTCTGAAAGAGAGGCAATTGTTCCCAAGAAACACTCTGGGTGTTTAGAAAAGTCAGCTCTTGTGCCTACTGCTGTTGGAATAACAAGACAAATATGCGACGCAGACACAGCCTCATGTCTCTTAAAAATTCTGATTTGCTGTGACAGTTTCAGATGAGAGAGGCAAAAAGGCCACATGCATTCCTGAACGGTTATTAACCCATTAGAGCAAGAATCTGTTCAGCAGTCACATATTCCCTAAAATGCAGTCATTGGCCAGTGACAGTTCTGCTTCACGCACTGTCTGTACCCTGTCTTCATCATTACCATTGGCTAAGATCTGGTCTGAAAGACACAGCTAAGAGTGAATTGCACATTGGCAGGGACCCGGCATCATCAAAACATGGCTTATAATGGTGACCCTCATGGTAATTCCTGGGTTTTATTTCTGACTGAAACAAAACAAGTTTGCTAAAAATAGTCTTGGGTGCTGTGGTCAAACCAGTTTCCTCCTCTGAAAGAGATGTTACATGGAGCCCTTTCTCACTGAACTCTGGCCAACACTGGTTGGAGGGTGATGACAGAGAATGTACTATTCATGGCTTCCCCAGGGACTGCCGTGTAAGGCAGCTTGCCATAAAAAATCAGCTGGACTCTAGGCTGTTGCCACTGTTGGTCTAGATTTCCTGAGAAATTGTTCAGTGGGCTGAGGAAGGGGATGAAGAGCAATGAGCAGTGTGTTGGGGCACAGCCAGACAGCTGGGGAGAGAACATGCAAGCTGGGAACAGGGACTGTTAGTGATTTCATGTTGTGTGTGTGTTAGACACAAGGCAGATGATGCATGAGGCCCCTTGTAACATGGGTGACACCGGTCTTTGAACAAGTAAGCAGATCTTTCCTTTAAATACAGCCTTATTTTATTTTATTTCTGTCTTCTTGATTTCTGTTAGGGAAATCTTTTAGTGTTGAAATACCTAGTTCATGATAGTTGCACAACCAATATTTTTTTTAACTGAAAAATAAAATCTTTCATAACTTTTAAACTTTTCTTAGGAGACACTATCAAGATTTTAAAACATGCTTCGAAAATTATGCATTTTCATGGTTCTGTTTCCTAATGAATATAATCAAAATTGCCAAACAGTTACGTGAAAAATTCACAGGTATAATTTGGAAATTCAAAGAATATCTGGAATTTATTTTCTAGAGCTATAATTATTTACATTCTCTGTCATGGTTGGAAGAATGCAAGATTATTACTTTTCTTAAATTGATTTTAATCATTTGAATCTGAAAATCAGTCATGATCCAGACAGGAAGTCAGACAAATAAAGCAGAAGAATAACATCAGCTGACTCTGGAGGCTTACTTAGGGCTTTGCCACACACTGTGCTAAGTGCCCTACAACTGCCGGCTTGTAAGAGTGGGGGAAGGCAGTTGGGATGATTACCTCTGGCTCACAGGTGAAGAAATTGATGCTTAGAGTAGCTAAGCCCTGACTTCAGGGACCAAGGCCAGGAACTGGTCGGTAAAGAGCGTGCCCTTCAACCCAGGTGTACTGCTGCCGCGTTTCCATACCCTCCACCACCATCTGTGCCACACCAACAAAACCACAGACACGCAGTGATATTTAAAGTACAACATCACTTTAATGAAAAGCTTCAGGTCACTTGTCTTAGAAATTATATCATAGCTTAACCATAATAATAAAATATTGATTTCACTGATAGAAAATGTGTAGCATAAATATAGTTTTGTATTATCTATGAAATTGTTTCACCAGGACTGCTAAATTCAGGATAAAATAGGAGTTTCCACAGCTTACATGCTTGCGAGTAGTTCTGTCTGAGACACAAATATTACTAGGGCATAACTTTTTCAATCTTTTTCCTTTTTACATTGAAACCGCTGTGTCAGATGAGAATAATCTACCAGGATTATTATAGCAACCTCCATCTGGCCTTCCCCATGCCTATTTGTCCTCCACACTGGTGCTAGAGGTGTCTTTAAAAACCAACCACATTAGCAGCGAGATCAGAAGTGGAGCAGCCAGGACTCGAACCAGCACCCCTACATCATGTTGGCATGAGAAGCAGTTGCTTAGTCCACTGCACCACAATGCTAGCTCCTCAGGTTGTTTTAATGTGTAGGTCTAGATCATAGGCTCTTGGAAATCAAAGGTTGCTTGGTGTGCCATTCCAGAGCCTGGCACAGAGTGAGCATTCAATGTGGCTGTAGAGTAGATGAGTGAATGACTCTATGTCAGTTGAGGATGTCTGATGTCAACCTGTTGCATTAAGAAAATGCTGCACTCAAACGCAACACATTCCTATAGAAAATTAAGTTATGCAATGAAGGTCAGTTCTTACATAGAAAACGAAATGTTTGAAGATTACCTATTGTCTATTATTTCTCTCCCATTGTTTTGGTCTCTGAAGTGATAATAGCCAGGGGCTTTACATCTATAAATCCCTTAAAGGACTCCTAATCATTTAAAGCTGAAATCAGTAATCTACTTGTTGGTATAAAATGTCTCATTTTCAGACTGTGGTATGTAATCCTAGCCCTTCTGGCATCTGTTTTGTTGCCTTTCCTTGAAGTGATTTGTGGAGTTATATTTAAACTGCAATCTTTGTCTTTAGAGACCCATCAATAATTACGTTAAGCTGTAAAATTATGCATAGCACCTTGAGAAAAGGGAAAGTGAGAGACTAATGGCTTTAAAAGCAATGACTTTAGTAATTTGTTGAAATTAACTTTTTCTCATAATGGCTGGCAGTACTCCTTTCTGAGTGCTAAATGGAAGCTTCTTCAAGTAGTGTCAGCACAATGCAATAGGAAAATCAGCTTTCTTACCTAAATGTGAAAGATTTATATGTTTGCTGGCAGTAGGACTCGATTTCAGGATGGCCTCTGGATGCTAAACTGAATAGTGGAGAAGGCAAGCAAATTCCATCTTTTCTGATAAACAGGATCATGGCTTAGAAATTGAAATGGTTTTGACTTAACAAAAGGGAACAAAATACATTGCAAAAATGTCACTCACTACTGGGGGAATCTGGGTAACAGAGAGGCACAGGTTAGATATTTTTGTTAAAATAAAAATAGCTGATCCTAAGACTGTATTTCTTGTCTCTATCATGTCATTTTCTCTTAGGTAATCAGCTCTGATGCGGGGTCCACCGTTTCCTTCTGGATGATAGACACTGGGCAGAAAATCAAACAGTTTACCAGTTGCCATGGCAATGCAGAAATCAGCTCTATGGCCCTTGATGCAAATGAGACCCGGCTTTTGACTGGCAGCACAGATGGGACTGTGAAGGTGCGAATATAGTAATGCTTTTCCCATCCAGAGATGTGGAGGCTGAACGCCTGCGTGCGTTGTCGCAGCCAGAGAGGCACATGTTCTGCCTTTTTGGCCTTACGAGATGCAGATGAGAAGAGATACGGCTCAAATAACTTCAACTATCTCATAACAAAGCTGCCAGGAAAGTAAAGCTCTATGGAAAATGAATACATGATTTTTCTGAATAAATTATTCAGGACAAAAGCATAACTTGGCTGACTTATTTTAGAAAGCCCTTTCCACATGCTGAATAGGGGACTCCTTCAGGGAACAGGAGGCTTCAGCTAATGTCTCTAGTTTTCTTTTTTCTAAATTTATGACATGAGAACTCGGGACAACTTATAGAAACTAAAGAAGGTGTAGATGCATTTTTTTTTTCAGAAAATGAGTGTTTAAAAGCAAGTTGCTTTGATAACTGGCATTTTTGTTTTGTGAAATCATGTGGGGGAAGAAGAATGGTGGAAGGAACAACCACAACTTTATTTCTTCTTCATCCTAGACTAGCACTGCTTCTTGCTCCCAGTTTCTTATTTTGAACTGTTATTCATCTATTCTGGTTGGAGAGTGATTGCATTTTCAAGCATAGCCTGATGCTTACCTGTGACTCTTCTGCCAACACCCAGCCGTCATGAACATCTCTGTCTGGGGAGATGACAGGAGACACTTTGAGGCAGCACAGGTAGTTTGTTGCGTATGTTCTGGATGGTTCTCAAGTCTATTCACTGGCATCGGAGAGGTATCTGACTGTCTTCCGTGAAAGGGTACATGTTGTGTTCTGGACAGGATCACAGTGGGACCTCCTGAGGTAGTTAGTTAGAACATTATGGGCGTTCAGAGGGAGTCCCAATGGGCGGCCATCATGCTGTAACAGCTGCCAGAGTGGGATGAGGTCAGAATTCTCCAATCAGCAGAGTTTGGCCTCTGCTAACAGAGTGACTTATGGACTGTCAACTTGGGGTTAAACAAACTGGTTTAGAGGAGAGCTGGCTAGATGGGTGGAGAGTCCCCAATGACCCCAATCCCAGTAGTACAGATGAAATAAAAAGAAAACTGGCCTGGAGTATCTAACACTGATTTAGACAAATTGAGGAAGTCCGCCTCAGCCAGCGATCCCACAGTAAGAGACTGAATTGAGCAATGCAGCCTCAATCAAGGGCCACTTAGCTCTTTCTTGGAAAGTGACCAGTTACAGAGTTTAGGCTCAGGCAGACTTATAGATATTGCCAAAATGGTCCCAACTCAGTGACTTGGCAGGACCTTCAGGTCTACTGGAGCACATAGCTTCAGTAAGACATTAGCTGTAGCACATGAAAGATATTCAGACCACTTATTCCCCAAACCAGAGGCCATCAAAAGTCAGGTCTTTAAAGATGTAAGTTCTCTTGGTAAGAGGGGTATTTAGGGGAGAACAGTGACTCGGGTGACAAGCACATGCACTGCCATGATATCTTAGAAGTTGTGTGGGTTTAATAGTGAATCACCACTCCTAAAGGTACGCTTAGCTTTATCACAGCAGCACAACACAAACCTGCAATCCGGCCAGCTCTGCGTAAGAGGTAAGTCAGGGCTCAGCTGCTCTGACTTTGTTCTGTTGGAAACAAGAAGACTGATATTTTCCAACATGATTTATAATTCTGCATCCAGAATAAGTACCTATGTAATCAAAGACTTAAAAATTATTGCTCTATTTATCATGGTTATGAGGATTCTGCTTTCAGATGAGTATTTTAAATAATTAATATGCATACCATAAAATTATGAAATAAAAAAGAGAGAAATGCAGTGAGAAGGAAATCTCTTTCTCATCCCTGTTCCTGGCTCCCCGTCTGAGACTCTCAGTAGTGCCGCTTTCTTTTGCACCATTCTAGCCTATCAATGTGGTTTATTTCTTACTGGCCATCCACTCTATGTTCTGTTCTATATATTGCATTTTTATGCCTTGGGCATTGCTTCCTATGAAAATATAAAAAAAATAATAAGACTAAATTTATCTAACTTTATTGTACCTTTCCATCATCCAAACATTATTGAACGTGCCTTACACACACACACACACACACACACACACTCACACTTATGCACACATGCACATACATACACACACATTTACCACTTATGAGGTTAGAGGTTGGTACTTTAAAAATATGTTTATTTAGTTTATTTGAGAAGCAGAAAGATGGGGGAGGGATGGAGAGAGACAGAAAAAATAGAGACACAAAGACACACAGAGAGAAAGCATCCATCTAATGGTTTATTCTGCAAATGTCCGCACCCCATGGAGGTGACCAGCCTGACCCAGGAGCGGGGGATTGAACCCAGGTCACTTACGTGGTGGCAAGGAGTCCAGTATGTGTGTCATCCTTCACTGCCTGGCAGGGCACACTCCAGCAGGAATCTGCAACTTGGAACACAGTGGGGGTTTGAATTCAAACACTTGGATGAGGGATGAATGACAAGTGAGACTTCTATTTTTAAGATTTGAACATCAGAGTTAGAGAGTGAGGGAGAAAAACACACACAGAAAGAGAGTGAGGGAGAGAGAATGAGAGAGAGGGAGAAAAAATGAAAGAGAGAGAGAGAGAGACAGAGACAGAGAAGAAAGATTTTCCATCTACTGGTTTTCACCACAGATGGCTGCCACAACCACGCCTGAGCCAGACCAAAGACAGAAGCCAGGGTCCAGGGGCTTCATCCCCATCTCCCAGGGGTCCAAACACTTGGACCGTCTTTCGTTGCTTTTCCCAGGCTGTTTGTGGGGAACTGGATTGGAAGTGGAGCAGCCAGAACACAAACAAGGGATGCTGACATTGCAAGCACAGGCTCTCCCCACCAAGCCACAGCACAGGCTTCTGGCAAGTGCATATGTATGCATAAACCAAATATGTTTTCCCAAATTGGCGCTTGTAATATCTTGTTTTTGCAGACGAGGAAATTGAATCCTAAAGATGTAAAGCAATTGACTCAAGGTTTCATACTTGTTGGAATTTGGAAATAGTCTAGAAGCTTGAAAATAATTCATTTTTTAAGTGTCTACAATCTGTGCTACTGCATGGATATTACTATCATTATGCTCAGTTCTTTACTAATGGAAAATTAGGATTGTACAAATTTATAACATTTACAGACAATGCATATAAATTTAAATTTTTTTATTTTAAATTCTTTATTTTATGACACAGTTTAACAGGCATTGGGGCTTCCCCTCGCATGCATAATTTTAATCACATAAGTGTTTTTGTAGGATGATTTTCTAGATGCCAATTTTTGCAGTAAAAAGTGTGTGCATTTTACTGTTGGTGTAGCGCCAACTTGGCCTTTCTACATAATGTGTGAACAATATTTCCTAGAAGCGAGTAGGGTTAACTGGTAGTAATCCTTTGATACATCCTCTCAAAGTGAACTCGTCATGCCCCATGCGTTTCCCACTGCCTGAGTAACTTAGAACTGTGTCTCTTTCAGGTCTAGTTCTGCATCCACCACCCGCAGGAGGTTTTATTAGCACATTATGGGAAACCTCATTGGTGAAAACTATGTCACATGCTTTATGAGATTCTCAGGATAAGATTCTTATGTCATGAATAGAGGAACCCACAAATAGAAAATCAGTGTTTCAAAGTGCCTTGTAGTGTGGCTCTTTATGATGTTACCTCTTCTCTTCTAAACACAAAGTTTCCCATGCTCCCAAAGCAAGCTATAGATTTATTGTGATCTTCACCAAATTATCAGTGACATTGTTTATAGAAACAGAAAATTAGATATGCATGAAAAAACAGATTATTTTGTATTACATAAGCAACCTTGAGTATAAAGAACAAAGCTGAAGGAGTCACAACAGCACTTTTAAAAACATTCCACAAAGTAGCATGGCACTGGCATACAAACTTGCAAATAAATGACCAGAGAATCCACAAAGAAGTCAGATCTCTATATTCAAAAGTCAACTGAAAATAGACCCAAAGATGCACTGAAAATAAACCCAAAGATGCACATGTAACTCTCAAAACTGTGAAACCACTAAAGAAACTTTAAGAAAAACTCTTGATTAAACTGGCCTGAGAAAGTGGTTTTTTAGATCCAACGCTGGAAAAACTAAAAACCAAAAAATGATGAATGGAACTGTAAGAAATGGAATGCCGTCTGCACAGCCAGGAGGTCAAGGGCTTAGGAGTCTCCAAGTACGAGCACGTATTTGGGTACTTTTACAGGTTCATGGAAAAATAGAATTTAAAGCAAGAAACTTTTGGTGAAAACTATGAAATTCATACACATAACAGTCCTCAAAAGATTCATGAAAAAGGAGTTGTTTGAAAAAGCTGTGTATGGATTTCAAGCTTTTGGCAGAAAGATGAACTTCTTTTTGCATTTCATTTTCCATGAAGCTTTTGAAATACCCTTAAAATGTGTTTCATGATGTTAGAAGAGTAATAAATGTGGCAGTCGAATTCAAATTGCCAGAGGATTTTCTTTCATTTTATGTCTTGAGTGAATCTATCTATCCCAGATCAGACTATGAACATGGGTGATTACAACAGGCCTATTTTATCTTGCTCATTTTGAAGCATTGAAAAGGTATTTTCATTCTTAATCTCAAAGGTGGTTTTAACTCTTTTCTCCAAGGTGTGGGACTTCAATGGGTTTTGTCATCACACACTCACTGTTGGGCAAGATGGAGCTGTGGATATTTCGCAGATCCTTGTTCTAAAGAAGACAATACTGGTTACAGGCTGGCAGAGGTATGGATGTTTTATGTAAAATGTACAAAGGTACAAAGAATATTTCACATTAGAATTATAAAGGAGTATAGAAATGTTGACTGATTCTAAATCATTAGCTTGTTGATGAGCTTGGAGAGTGAAACTCTGGTTGGAATTGACTGAATGCTTAGTGAATAAAACATTGTAAGATCATATAGATGAACGGTTTTGAAAAATGCCATAGGACTTTTTCCTGGCTTTGGGAATTAGACCCTTTTGCTCTCACCATTCAATATGGAGACTTAATAGAAGTTTTTGGATTCCAAGAGTCCTAAAATTTATAATCCATGCATTTTTAAAGAGTAAATTACATTCCTCCAACTATAAAGGAATCTCATTCTGTCTTCTCTTCTGCTTATTTTCAACTACAGTCCTAGAAGGAAAGAGTACATTGCTGCTGTTGGTACCTCCTAGCTAACAGTGTAGAAAGACCCTTTCACGGCCCAGTCAATCTTGAGGAGCAATTCTTCCCCTTTGATATAAGCAAAATGAGTTTTTATTTCCTTTTTTTTTCCTGGAAGAACTAAGGGATCATAAACAGGAATTTTTCTATGGCATTTTTAAGCACTAGGAAAATTAAACTGTGATATGTTTTGAAAATATGCTGGTCATAAATTCAACAGTTCACAAAATATTGCTGTAATAGTAATTTGCTTGACATTATTTACTATAGAGTTATGATCTTAATGACTTCAAGCTGGAAGTAAATCAGTTTCTGTATCTGAAACGCCAATAGCACGTCTTTGGGGATTTTTGTCTATCACAGGAAATCTTTTTCTTCCAATGCAAAAAGTGTACATATAGACTAGGATACAATGCCACACATAGCTACATTTTCAAGGGTTGTTTGATATCACAGAAAACATTATTCTACTGGATATTGAGAAATAATTCAATTTTGCCTAACATTGAAAGAGAAGAGTTCTCACACTCTTGGAAACAGGCATGATCCATCATCAACATAGAGTGTATGGTCTAATGATCTCTGTAATTAGAGCAAGAAAATGAATATGTTTAATTCTCTAATATCGTAGCAGCACAGATTTATGAATCTGTTGATTCAACTTAAATTCTTAACATAATGAAAAAGAATATATAGTGTAAGCCAGAAGCAGAAATGTGCATCAATTATTAGCTTTTTCAGTTAGCTTACAGAAGAAAACTGAAAGGATCATATTATAAAATCGCCCGTGAGTGTCCTCTGTTGGTGAGTGTTGCTTTCCACAATCTTGGGGAGGAAGCTTTGGGGAAATCGCAGTCGGAATAGGAAAAGATGTCACTCCCCACATTTCCTTTCCCTCCTCCTAACGCTGTCAGGACTTGAATTTCTCAGTCAGAATTGAAACTTGAGTAATTGCCTTCTCGGTCACATTACATTTTACTTTTGCAACGGTCAATTCAAGAATTATAAATTCTAAATCAAAGGCTTTATGTTAGAATGAATTCAAGGAAGGATTCTTTTTATCAAGAGGCATTTAATAAAAGTGGCAAGATGACAGACTGGTTACAGCTGGCAAAGGATGGACTGTTGAACCAACCCATTCATAGTTTGGTGATTAGAAAAGAAATAGCTGGAAGAATGAGAGTCAGCTTATAAGCTGGAAGAAGCTCCCGGCTCCAGCTTTGGCCTTGCTCAGCAGGGCTTTTATAGCCATTTGGGCAGTGAACCAGTAGATGGAAGACCTTTTCTCTGTTTCTCCCTCTCCCCTTCATGTTATTTATATGATCTCGTTTTTTATGCCTCATTAATAATATTGAATTATATTATTACCTTTTATTAGCAAAGGATATTTATACAACATTGATTGAGCACATTTTTCTTAATTGCTTATTTTGTTTTTGGTAGAAATTTAAAGGATACTTAAAGAGCCAAAAGAATATTGTTTGGTTTGGGCAAGAAAATGTGTTTCACTTAGTTCCTTATTACCTTTAAAGGTTAGGAATATTTGCTGAAAGAAAAACATTATCTTGAAATCTTGTATCACTTGAATCCAGGCCAATTTTACCAATCAACAATATTCCAACTATCTTTATGTCAACAGTGAACTACTTTTTTCCCCAATCTCCAAAAAAATATTTTTTTTATAAAGATGTGCCTTATTTGATCTGTGCTTTCATGGACCACTCCCATATTCAGATACTTCAAAAGTTTGTTTAAAACAGGGTTAAAATAGAGGTTTATTTTGATGAAAGATACTGTGAAATTCTCACATATGAGGGGATCTTCAAACACGAATGGACATGTTAGTTATGAGAAATGCACATGTGCATTTTGATTGTAGGGAAGCCGCACAGATGTCTGCTGTAATCCTGTCTCCTTCAATTGTACTGTGTCCTCATATAACTGAGACGCAGGGACAGAATCAAAGAGAAAAACTATTTCCCAACAAGTAGCACGACAGCCACATTTCACACTGCAGTGTCTGGGTTGAAGCCCACTTCTCTTCCCGACCGCATCTTCCCAATAATGTTCACACTGAGAGGCCCACGTGGCTGCCCGCATAACTGGGCCCCTGCCACTCTACAGCGAACCTGTGAGTTCTGACACCCAACATTGGGCTGCCCCCACCTGGGTGTTGTGGGCATTTGAGCAGTGAACTGGCATGTGGAACCTCTCCCTATTTCTGCGCTGGTCTGCCTGTCAAATAAATGTAAGTTTTTGGAAAGTATGCTGGATTCATGAACAATAGCTTTCCACATCTGTATTTTTTCAGTAAATGTGTTGAAACCATGGCATTAACACCTATCTTTCATTGTGCTGTTTTTTTATAAATGGTGTATGGTCATCTTTAAAATTCTATCAAATTTTTTTTTTTATTGGAAGGTCAGATTTAGAAAGGAGAGACAGAGAGAAAGATCTTCTATCATCTGGTTCACTCTCCAAGTGGCCGCAATGGCTGGAGCTGAGCCTAGCTGAAGCCAGGAGCCAGGAGCTTCTTCCTGGTCTTTGACACGGGTTCAGGGTTGCAAGGCTTTGGACCATCTTCCACTGCTTCGCAGGCCACAAGCAGGGAACCAGAAGGGAAGTAGAGCAGCCGAGATAGGAACCAGTACCAATATGGGATCCTAGCATGTGCAAAACAAGGACTTAGCCACTAGGCCACAGTGCCAGGCCCACACTTCTATCCATTTTTATGCTCCAATTCCAATGTCCGTTCTCAACTCAGCCTTCACGATTACTGCTGTTTCGTGACGATTGTTCTGCACTTGTTTGGTGTTTATAATATGTCACTTGTAATTTAGTCATCTCTGCTCTTGGCTCTCTACCCTCTTATGTACCGTGAGTAGGAACTTTCACACAGAAAACAAGTAATTCTTATAGAATCAGTGGATATTAACAGGATGAAGCCAGAGAAAGTGAACTTGGCTAGCAGAGTGTCACAGTTGTTCAAGTACGGGTTGTAATGCTTAACTCGGTCACTGTCACAGAGCGTTTATATCAAAAGTGGAGGAATGAGTCTGTAGCACACGGTAAAAGTAGAATTTAAGTACTTGATTTGATCAGTGAAGAGAAGTGCATCAGGGGTTGGAGGGCTGGTTCGCTACCCAAAGTTGGAATTCAAGACAGTGGGCTGTGTGGAGGCAAAAGAGCCCATTTGAATTTCTGGTATGTTAAAAATCTATTGCCGATGGAGGAATTTATATAGAACTGTTAACAGGCACATGGAACTTACACAACACTGGGAAACGTTATGACAGAGGATCATTTTTTGCATTGTTTTTGTGGAAATGACATTGACACCAACAGTGGTACAGAGTGTCTCATTCAGTCAATTTGAGTGGGTAGAGATGAGCAGAGGAAGGACAACATATGTATTGAACAAGACATGAGAACATATTGGAGGGAAAGTAGACTAAAGAATGACAGGTCATAGGCAGGAAGGGAAGCAGTGGGAATAGGAGTTGAGGGAAATGGGAAGTGGAGTTGAGGGGAAGAATGGTAAAATACTGCTAGCACAGTTAGGAAGACTTCAGAGAGAAGGGATAGAAGTAAGATTGCAGGGAAATGAGGTGAGTGTAAGCAGAAAGGCAACAAACAATTGGTTACAGGTGCTCATTTGAGATGTGAGTCATCCTAAAAAGAGAGACAGGGTTATCACATCCTGGAAGACAAGGCTTGAAATTTCAACTGGAAACGTGTTGGCATTTATGCCTGGCACAATTTAATATCTGTTCTTCCCTTTCCCACCAAACCCCAGGAATTTCATTTTCTATCCATCCTGGCCTATCCTCTAATTCATCATCAGTGCCCCAAGGCACTGACCTCTCTCAAATCATTTTTTTTCTGCTTAAAATGTTCGTATATTGTGTCTTATGTCTTTAGAGCAGTGCTTGCCAAGTGTCTGACACAAATTTCCTTCTGTAAGATGCTGCAGACACCAACAGGTTAAACTCTGTAGTTTTAATTAAGCCAGGGCAGTAACACAGGGAATGTTGATGTGTTAAATGTTTTGAAAACTTAATGTTTGTTTTAACTCCAAAGCATTATTTGTTCACAGACCATCCCCACCTTTCCACCAGCGATTTTAACTATGCCAAAAGTCTTAGTGGTTGCAGAGTTTCATGTTAGGACTTTGCTTTATAGTGTTGGTGTTGAAGAATTCATCTATGTTTGATGAATATATGTTGATATCAGTGACTGTGAAAAGGTAAATTTCTATTGTTAAATACTCATGATTTACCAAGGAATCAAACAAGAGAATTTCAAAGACATCTCATACAGACATTCTCTGTATGAGAAGCTCAGTATTACTGCTGACAGGTCAGATAACATCGGACAGGTTACACCACCCAAACGGGCAATGGCCACTCAATACCTGCAGCACTTCTAGTGTAACAGTTAAACTCCATATTCTTTTGCACTAGAGCTATTACTGTGTTTCGCCAGAACTTCAAGCAATTTTTCATCGAGCCAGAAGAATGGAAAGGAGGAGTACAACATCAGGGTGACATTCTTTGTGCTGCGTTTTCACCCCCACAAATCCTGGCTACAGGTGAACGGGACCTCCATGTGAACATTGGAGTGTGGGGGAGGGAAGCTGTTTCACTGAGTTCATCACCCTTTACAAAAGCCTTTGCTCAACTGAAAAAAATGAGTATATTTTTGTAAAAACCAGTTATGGTACCTACTGCTCCTTGGATCCTGGGGCAAGGCATTAGTGGTTATTACGATCATCTGTCTGATTCTTTGGTTCGAATCACTCCTGGTTCGACTACTTGTCACTGCGCAATACTGGGCAGGTTTTCTAAACTCTGAATCATATTTTTCTCCGACAAAACATAATGCATCTAAATTTTGGTTTTCAATGCAGCTTGTCTGTGTAAAGCCTTCACACAGTGCTGGGCAAGCGGTATGCGCCTCAACAACCATTAAGTTTTGGGTATGACCCATTTTCAGGGTCACTATTTGCATGGTTTGCTGGCAGTGACACCTTGGTATTACTCAGACATTTCATATTGGGAGTCTGGGAATCCTTTGTGTAGTTTTGTCCTGACAGTATGGGTTAAAGAGTATCCTCACAAACTCAGAAAAATAAGGCCCTCCAAATGATTCATCAGCATGCTTTGATGTGACATAACTTTAAAATATAATAACTTTAAAAATATAACTTTAAAATATAATAACTTTAAAAATTGCTATATTATTTCTGGTCAAAGAAATAAATTCATAAAACAGATTGCAGAATTCTATGAAAGTGTAGAGTCTGAGTTTTGACAGGCTGATTCCTTTTATATATAAGAATGAAAAATGTTATCATCAGGACATCTATCCAGTATTAATTGTGTGAGGTTGGCCCATCTAGCAAGTTTACTATTTTCTAGGATCTCCATGATTTCTTTATGAAAGGGTCTATTCTGTAGCTGAATTTCCTTCACAGCCGCTGTAGGCCCGTCACTGCTGGAAGGATCACAAGCTATGTGGTTGATATTGTGAAAATGTAAAACACCATTGCATAGATGGATAGATAATTTTTTCATTAATTTTCATCAATCCTATGTGAAAATGTTTGGTCAATCACATTGCAAAGAAACATCTTGAATTCATAAGGAGGAGAAGATGGGGACCCCAAGAGTAGACAGCTGACTTGCACCAATGTCTGCTGAGTTGTGAGCTAAACAGGTTGCTTTCTCCAAGATATTCTGTAGTCTAGAATGCGTTTTTTTCCTTTCCAAATTCCAAGAATGTCACTGTGTGCACATCCCACTGACAGCCAGGTCTTCCTTACTTTGCGTTTGTTATTGCTTGAGCATGGTAGCAAGCTGCACCCACTGAGCCGCTGGGAACAGAACTCTGGGCATTGGCATTGCTGCTCTCAGGACCGGCTTCCCCAGTGGGAATTATTTCTGTTCTGCAAAGAGCAATAACAAAGGACTTTCTGTGGGGGATTTTTAGGATTGTAGAAATCATTAATCAATAAAGAATATAGGGTGAAGGATTTGAGAGAAAATACACACACACACACACACACACACACACACACACACACTTCACACACTTACAGAGATTCCAGGAACAGAAACCTAGAGCTTGATTTACTTGTTCTCATTAAGTAAAAATATAGTATGGTGATTATTAAACATTCTTTCAGGGCTTATGCTAGTACTATTCCAAGTGCTTTTCATTCTTTCAAGTAATCCTATGAGACAGAGTTTTCCACTCTGCTATAGAAATGAGGAAATCAATGCAGCCAATACTTTTAAAGATCATGTCCAAGGTTGCAGAGCTAATAATGGCAGAACCAGGACTCAAAATCAAGTGTCTAATTGCAAAACCTTTATTCCAAATGCTTTTCTTAAAACTATGAAATAAAAGGGGAACACGGTAATTTATACACATGTACATAAATTATTCTGTGAAGATTATAAAACTCTGAAACAAAAAGCCTAGTTATTGGGCCTGGTGCAATAGCTCAATCGGCTAATTCTCCACCTCTAAGTGTGGAATCCCATATGGGTGCTGGTTCATGTCCCGGCTGATGCATTTCCCATCCAGCTCACTGCTTGTGGCCTGGGAAAGTAGTCGAGGACTGCCCAAAACCTTGGAGCTCTTCCCCCTTGTGGGAGACCTGGAAGAGCTCCTGGCTCCAGGCTTTGGATCGCATCAGCTCCTGCTGTTGTGGCCATTAGGGGAATGAACCAGTTGATGGAACATCTTTCTGTCTCTCCTTCTCTACACAAATCTGCCTTGCCAATAATATACATATGCATATATTTAAACCTAGTTTATTACCCATGTCTCCCAAAGTATTAAAAGAGTGCCTATTACATGTGAGATTCTAGTTAAGATACATTTATACTGACATTTTTCTAATTATTGTTGCATGTATTTGCTGTTTACATCCTGCATCCTGGCACATGTAGGAAGTTATGATGGAGAAATTGTTCTGTGGAACAATAGCACTGAGAATGCTCGCCATGTCCTCCACCCAGAGTACCAGACGCTGGTCAAATCACAGTCAGGTGAGTGCAAGTTTGAAATTGAGATAGCACAGCCCAGTCAGACGTCAGGAGACCTCTTTTATGCATATGTCTGGTGGATCCGGCTCCTAAATTATAGATGATTGGCAATAAGCGCAAAGGGTTAGGATGTTGTTGTCTCGTCAAAGTGACTAACAAGGAGCTTGAGATCTATTCAGCTTGGTAAATTCTCTGTCTTGTGCCACTGCTTCTCTTTCTGCAGCATCAGCATTTCTGGGTTACTGAGAGCAAAAGCCAGTCCCTCATTTTTATCTAGTTTAGATTTTGCCAACAAATCTTGCCAAATTGCTTTTAAGGGAACCTTGGATACCCCTCAGTAGGAAAATGGGTTACTTCTGGTCACTTAATAGGCTATTCAGGCTCAAACTAGAGCATGCAGTAAATACTATGCCACCTGGATATCTTAAATTATTCCTTGCCTCAGAAAGTTGCAAGGAGCATTAGATGTGCGTATATTTATAGATGTGAGTGTATTGTATTTTATGGGTTTAGCAGAGCTTGTGAATATTTTATACTTAAGCAAAATGCTTTGACTTCTATAATTTATTTTAGTTTCCTTAGATTCTAAAGTTTTTTTTTCTTATACTATTTATGCGGGTAATGAATATGCCATTCCTTCTGCTCTAGCAAGATACTATTGTCTCAATTGCACATACCCAAAGAGACTTGATTTGACGTTAATTTTGTGAAAAGTTAAGGAAACCACTGGATTGCTTAACTGCCAATTCTTCAAGCGAGAGGGCTGATGTCTATTGCATGTACACTGACCCTCAGAAGAGTTCCATCTTGTTCTTCCCATGATTAAACTGTGGTTTCCATGAAATGCAAAGAGACACGAGGGAGAAAAGTTGATAACAGCAATTCTTTGAAGGACGTGAAAGATGTTGCTATAAATTTTTCACTTGAGATTTTGAAGATATCTCTGTAAGATTTTTCCACAACTTTATACAATCTATTAATTCATTCAAGAATAATAATCCCAATATTTGCTAATAAATTCTGTAGATTATGTAATCAGACAATTGAAGTACAATTGAAAGCATCTTCTCCACAGCAATTCTAACCAATACTATTACTAAAAATGACCCTTAAAATATATGTAAGCAGTCATTACATTTCAAGTTCATCACAATATTTTCAGGACTGATATTAATCATTAATAGGCTGAAAATGCAGTGATATTAGACTCACATTTCACTTACAAATGAGGGAAGTATGTAAAGAGTATGAGAAACAAAATGTAACCGAACAGCCCAAGCAGGGGTTGAACAAATGGTGGCAGCCTTATGGATGCACAGCAGAAGTCTGAGACTTGTTGGTGGTGGCCCCGTTGTTCCTCCCAGATGCTAGTTTTAAACTAGATGTTCACATTTCTTGGGAAACCTGGCTTTGCCTTCCTAACAGATTCAAAGCCTCAGAGTTGCCTCAGTGCTGGGAAGAGCTGCTCCGTCCATCTCCAGGCAGATCAGGCTTGCCGAGGAGCCTGCTCTATTCAGGTTGACACCGAGGGCAATAATGCTGTCATGAGGCTCTGCTTTCTTGAAGCAAGAAAAAACATCGCGGCAACAGGTAAACATATGCTTACGTATTTTGTATATAGGTGAGTAGAGAGCAATCAAGTCCAATCTACTTCCAAGACTTGTGGAGTTTAACCACATGCAATTTACAACTCAGGACTAGGTCATGGGACTCTATGATACATGACAAGGGAAGATGGGGTTGAGTAGAGGCCACTGTTAATTTATCCTGTGTTAAATAAACCATGATCAAGGTGAGAAAAATTCTGCCAAGCCATCAACATGAGCATCAATTAAAAATGACATTCCAGGCATGGAAGATGGTTGCCTTAGTAGAATAGAGGTGCAACAAGACAGACGCTCTAAATACAGGATTTAGGTCTAGGACAACAGAAAAGGAGATCCTGACACTGACTTCAGACACGTGTTATGAAAATGGACTAAAAAGAAGTAGGGAGGATCTTGGAGACTGAGATCAGAGTAAAATTTGGAATTACCTTTGACATAAAAATAACTTTTTTAGGGGAGGAGGTGATGTAATGAGCTGAGCGTTTCTACCAGTGGTGTGTGGTTCTCAGAGTACATCAGAGTTCCAAGAAAATAGTTTGCTGACATGTATGGCAAACCGGAGTGGTCCAATATGATTTTTCCCCTTAGCATTAGGGTAATATGGGTTACAAGATTGAAAAATTAACATATTTGAATCATATTTTTCTCTATTCCCTTTATCACATTTAAATCAGAAATTAAAAATCTGCATGATTTTCACATAAAGGTTTTCTGTGTTGATTAGTAATCATGGTTTATGCTTAAAGGTTAGCAACATTGTGGCTTGCACTCACACTATGAGCTATTATTCTGAAATTGTTCTTATATTCTCAACACCGACTGTTTTTAATGTTATCACCATCCCCAAACGGTTTCTGCTAATTTAGTTCCATGCCATTGTTTCTACCTTAAACAGAGATGATTGTCAGTCAGCAGTAAAATTGGAAGCCATCTGCAAATTTACTAAATAATAGGAACTGTTTTACCTATAAAAGTATTGTAGACAAAGCACTTCAACAAAGCATATAAAAATAGGAAAAGAAAGGCTAATTCTAGACCTTTTAACAGAAACATGATTCCGTAACAGCCTACAAGCAATTCTTGATGAAAAAAAATGTAAAATAAACTCATAAATAGAATCCCAAGTATGCGGTTCAACAGAGAAATCAGAGTAAACTGCTGTCAGTAAATATCATGTATCCACATGCGTGTGAGGACCTTTTCCTTCACTGGGCTGTTGGGGACGATGGCTTTTAGGTAGTCAGAGTATTAGATGAATGTTGAAATTAATATTTTGTAAATTTACTTGAAGAGACTACTTGCAGCTAGCTTCCACAACAGGACATTGAATGCAGGAAGGCACACGAGCTGTAACGAAGCACCTTCCACATGTGATGCCATTTAACACAACAATTAGTGAGCGCCTTCTAGGGCTTTATTCCTGTCATAGAGAATGGGAGTCATGCTGAGAACTGATCTGAAGGCCCCTCATCTCTGCAACCCACGGACAGCTCCACCAAGTAAGACAGTGAAGGTGCTAGAGACACTGTTCCTTGCATAATCGAGTTTTCTCTTACACGTCAGGAGGATCCAACCTGGTATCATGTGGAGGATCTGGTTATGTTAGATTCTGGGACACATTTAAGAAGCAACTTCTGGCTGAATTTGTGGCTCATGATGGAGTTGGACCCATTATTATGTGTACTGATAAACTAAATCGCTACCTCACCACAGGAGATCTGGATGGGAGACTGAAGATCTGGAATATAGAGGTAGATCAAAATTAGAATCACATCATCTTTATTGTTTTTGAGTTTCACACTTTTTGTAAATTTCAAATGAGAAGACAGAGATAGGAAGGGAGAGAGAGGGAGAGCGCGAGAGACTCTCAATCTCTTGCAGTATCTGGTGCTATGCCACGATGAAGTCAGAGATCGGGAACTCCAGCCGTACATCCTGTGTGATTGGCAGTAATCGAAGTGCTTGAGCAATAATCTGCTGCCTTCCGGATTCACATTGCCAGGAAGCTGGGATCCAGAACGTGGCCGGAATTTAATCCCCTAATCCCCCATGTGAGGTGTAAAAGTCCAAAGTGATGTCCTAACCACTAAACCAACGGCAAAATCCTGATCTGAATGTTTTAAAGAAAAGCTTTGCTTATATTTAGCAGAAATTTCTTTGAAGTAATAGGTGGAGAGAACCAATGTTTTTCTCAAGTCAATAACCCAATTCAGGAATGCGACATTTCCAGCATGGTGATGCAATAGCGTCATATGAGTATAAAGAATTAGGATATATCATATTTAAAATGAAATTGTAACCCTAATTTCAGTACAGTTACCAGCTCATTGTCCAACATGACTACCATTTTGAATTAGTGGATAATTTGTTTCCCAATTTAATAGTAATATTAAAAAGCATGTAATATGTGAGCACCTGTAGCATGGTCAAAATTATCTCCAACAAACCACTGACTTGACTTCTCATTTTTCTTTTTAGTCCTCCCCCTCTTGCTCCTTAATTTTTTTGCACACTTTCCAAGTGAGTCAATACAGTTATGCAATTTTTGTATCAGGTATTTTAAACATATACTGTGTGTGGATGCTGCAGAGACCTGGCGTGTGTTTTCTCTCAGGAGTACTGTCTGAACTCCAGCGAGAGCAGAATTGCAGAGGCCCCACCTCTGCTGAGATCCTTCCAGCCACATGAGGACCGGATTAGTTCCCTGGCCATGTGCGAGGTGGGAGGCTGTGTGCTCGTCCTCTCGTCCTCTGCAGACTGCAGTGTTTGTGTGACTGGCATCTGTGACACGCCTGTTTGCATCTTTGGCCAGGTACAAATACTGCTTCTATATTACTCCATGATTTACTTGACATTTAGCAAGGACTCAGGATGCCATTAGATCCTGTCAGCTATTTAAGTTTATTTATTATGAAAAGGCTTATATTCTATAGCTATAACTCGAGGCATTCTGTCCTGTTCAGTGCAAACCATGACAATTCCAAAGCAGATGGCGTCAGAGAGGTGGGACGGTGGCAGTTCTGTGCAGTTCAGCATGGCCTGGGATTTCTGAGGAACTTTCTCCGATGAACTACCTTCATCTTTGAATACTAGTGAGAATACAGTGTGGATGATACTCAACTTAGCCTAGACAGAGGGTATGACTGTCAAACAGTGAGCAGGGATACACTCCGACTCCTGCAAAATACGAAGAACTGATGTTTGTTAAGGTTTTCCTGAGTTCTGTGAGTTTTATATGAATTAATTCTACCCTGTGAGGGAAGAACTCTTATTCGTTCCTTTTTATGAATGAGGAAATAGAGGAACAGAGAATTTGAGACAATTACATTCGCTCACAGAAAATGATCAATGGTAGAGTTGGCTTTTAACTCAAACTGCCTCATATCAGAAATGCTTTCCGTCCTTTTGTCCATGTAACTAAGTAACCTATAAGTTGTACTTGTCTTTTTTTAAAAAAAATGCATGGGAGATAAATATTCTTCATCCAAAATTTCATTTCTTTCTTCTTCTGCCTGCATGGGGACGCTGTTCCTGTTCCTTTCTCACTCTGAAGGACAATAAGCATCTGATTGATGCCAACTAGTGTTATTCAGACATGGTGATGTAAGTGGAAGCCTGAGCTTCAATTTCTGTTTGGCCAAGTAATGTCATGTGCAATCTTATACATGAGAATGTGAAATTTTGTTAGTGTTACAAGATAAGTTTTGTTGCAGTATTTGTGAAACCAGTTTGATTGGCATCATCCTGTGCAGCAAGAATTCTATGCAGTCAATACAAAGGAAAGGCAGAACAGAAAATAATTTGGGGAGGAGACACATGTCTGGCTGAGCAATGTGAGAGTTGGAGTGTAACAGGGCTGCATCCATGTCTTCTGCTCTATGAAGAAGGTGAGGGCTAGACTCTCCTTATTCAGAGAAAGCAGTGGCTGGCAGTGCAGGTAGCTGTGTGCTGCATGAGACAGGGTGGGGCATAGCTGGCAGCCTGAACAGGTGAAAAGTTGCAAGTTTTCTCTAGCAGCTGGCAACAACTGTGCAGTGCTAACCTGATTGTGCAGCTGCTTGGGCTCTGCTGGGGCTACAGTGTTTAACAAATATATTTCCTGTTCAACATTTGAAGGTGATAATGACAATATTTTATATTGAATTATTACTTCTTCAGACCATTTTTGTTTCTTAGTATGCTGCCCAATTTTTACCTTGACTGCAGTTATGTGAATGAGTTTCCACTCCATCCCATGAGATTGTCGGGTTCTTGTGGATAAAAGTCATGTCTTTCTCATTTGCATGTGTGTGCTCAAAAGACTACAATTAGCAATGTGTCATCAGGTCAACAGACAAAAATGAACCAAAGACATTTCATTAAATTAAAGCAGATTTCCTTTTTTTTTTTCTCCAGGCAAAACATTGGAATATTGAAAACTATCTTTTTCTTCCTAAAAGAAATACTGATTTAGAGGAAGGTGAAATTCAAAAGAAAGAAGTGAGAGCAATTCCTGTGTTTTCTAAGGAAAAGTCAAGTTTAGAGCCAAAAGAACATTCTCCGCTTAGTAAGGAAATTAAAGATGACTCAACACACCAGTGAGTAATTTTAAGCCTTGTGTGGGTGTCCTGTGTCCTGAGCAGTCTCAGCACCCAGACAAGATTGTTACCAAGCTTCCTTGTGGGTTTTGTGGAGTGTCCAATGACTGCCTCAAGATGTCTGTAGAATTTAGGCTATTGGTAGGGGTCTATGTGGGTCACATGAGGCTTATCTGCTCAGGATTAGGTTGGGTTCCTTCCTTCCTTCCTTCCTTCCTTCCTTCCTTCCTTCCTTCCTTCCTTCCTTCCTTCCTTCCTCCCTCCCTCCCTCCCTCCCTCCCTCCTTCCTTCCTTCCTTCCTTCTTTCCTTCCTTCTTTCCTCCCTCCCTCTCTGCTTCCTTCCTCCCTCCCTCCCTTTCTTCCTTCCTTCCTTCCTGCCTCCCTCCCTCCCTCCTTCCTTCCTTTCTGCCTTCTTTCCTCCCTTCCTCCCTCCCTCCTTCCTTCCTTTCTTCCTCCCTCCTTCCTCTCTCCCTTTTTCTTTCTTTCTTTCTTTCTTTCTTTCTTTCTTTCTTTCTTTCTTTCTTTCTTTCTTTCTTTCTTTCTTTCTTTCTTTCTTTCTTTCTTTCTTTCCTTCCTTCCTTCCTTCCTTCCTTCCTTCCTTCCTTCCTTCCTTCCTTCCTTCAAGTTAGAGAGAGAGAAAGAGAAGGTCATGTTTTCATTGGTTCACTTCCAAAATGACCATAATGGCCAGAACTGGGCCAGAAGCCAGCCAAGAGTAAGCTTCAGGTCTCCCACATGCGTGCAGGGGCCCACAGATTTGGGAAATCTCTCACTGCCTTCCCAGGTACCTGAGAAGGGGGCTGGATCTGAAGTAAAGCAGACAGAAGACAGACCATATGGGATACCAGCATTGCAGGTGTTAACTTTACCAGTTAAACCACAATGCTGGCTTTGGATTATTTTTGTTTTGTTGTTGTTGTGCTTGTGTGGAATGACTAATATCAATTCAGAACCTTTCAGCATTTTATTTATACTCTGTCATTAACCTGATTGTGAAAATCAGCCGCTTTCTTCAAGAATGTGTTTTGTCAGACTCAGATTTGTACTCAGTTTTGGCAAGGTTCACGGGGGACAGTGTGCCACAAAATCACAGCTGCCTTTGAGTGTTCAGCATCACTCTCTTGCATAAACACAGCCTTTCCCTGTGGCTCAGTATTTCTTCTCTTTACACCACTTTGCTAGATTCCATCCTGACATACACTTCATTATTTTTCTTTGTTTTTTACCCTCTTACCAACATGGTCTCATAATTTCACATTTCTTTGATTTCAAACAATTATTTTTAAAAATTGTTTTTTGTTGTATTTTCTTTCATACAATTAATTTTTTTTATCATCTGCATTTGCTACTTCTAAGGCATTTGCTGGAAAAATTGCATAGAATATTTATTTCCATATACCTTTCCTACAGAAGCCTCACGCTGATCACCCAGTCACCGAAATTAATATTACATTTATTACAAATGATGAATAAATATTGCTATCTTATTATTAACCCAGGTCCGTAGTTTCCATTGAGTTCTAGCATTTGTTATTTAGTTCCACTGGTTTTAACAGAAACGTTATGTGTGTATTCACCTTTACAATATCCTAACAGAACTTTTTTTTCCTTCTCTAAAACCGCCTTGTGCTCAGCTTGATCTTTCTGCTCCACTTCCCCCGAGCGTGGGCACAAATGGATGCTTCACTGCCGTCGTTGTTTTGTCTTTTTCAGAATGTCGTAGAGTTGGAATCGTGTAGTGTGCAGCCCTTTACAGTTAGTGTCTTTCTCCAAGCAATATGCAACCAGATTTCTTCAGTGTTTTCCCATGACTTGATAATTCATTTATTGTTGAATGATATTCCATTATACTGCTGTATCATAGTTTACTTATTCATTTGTCAGATGATATGTATCTCAATTTATTTCTTTGATTTTTAAAATCAGTATGGCATTTTTACTAACACAGATATTTCTGTATTTTGTTCTGTTAAATCTGAATATTTCAAAGTGCTTCAAATTTAATTTTTTGTTAGTGATATTTGATAACAAAATAGATTTTTGTGCATTATCCTTCACTCAAAATTTGCTATACTTGCTTCGTATTTCCAGGTCTTTGTTGTTATCAATCCTTTGGGATTTTGTACATAATTGTGTCACCTTCAAGGGGAGACAGTTTTTACATTTTTTAGTTTTTCTCCTCAATGTGTGTTAGTTATTTTCTCTTTAATCTTATCGTGTTCAGACTTTTAGTACAACGCCGACTTGGGTGCACTCCATAACTTTGCTTCAATGAGGCTTGGGCGGCTTGAGCAGTGAGAAGCTAAGTTGTCTCTCTCATTCAGCATCTTCTCCAAGTGAAAACATTTTGTACCAAAATGTACACACGAGCTTTTATATTTCTATGACTGAATTCAGGTGACTGAATTCAAATAGTTTAAAGATGCCTCGATTATAAGCCGCGGACTGATGCTGTTTAGAGATTACTAAACTAATTGAGAGAGAACGGCGCCAGTCATAGTTTCTGAATTGACTTGTCAGTGACATCCCTCACGCTTCCTGGGAACATGACCAGGAATGTTCTGTGGAAAACGCAATTATCCGCTGTAAAATGTCCTCTGTGTTGTTCACCCAGTATTGAAGGTGTCATAGGTCCTTTCTTCCCTACGAAAATGCTGTTCTGAAGAACGTACCCTTTATCTTATCAGATTAGTGAATTCAAACAGAGAATTACATCAGTTGTTGATCTTGTCCAAAACCAAGTAGGGATGGTAAATGTGTGAACGAGTTTAGACAGGTGGAAATGGAAGAAGCTCATTTGGTGGCTGTGCACGCAGGGTGGGTGTGTTTAGCTGCACATTTGGTCACTGTGCATACAAGTGGGTATGTTTAGCTGGAGGGAGACACAGAAAGATGGAGAAAGGGAAAGACATGAGTTATTGAAAATGCAAAGAGAAAAAAAGGAAAATAGCAAATGATTTAAAGCTATATTATTTGTGAAAGTATACTTTTCCTGAACTTAGTAGCCTCTAAAAATTCAGTAATTAAGTTGAAAGATTAATTTGTGACACCCAGCTTCTTTCTGCCTAATTTCTGTGTGAAGTGTTCACCCAGCATTTAACAGAAAGCTTTTCCTAGGATTGAATCACTCTTCATTGTAGAATTCAAGCAGATTCATCCTTTTGCTGCACTCTCACTCACCAACCTTCGTTCTTAGTCCAGAGCGATGAAGAGACACTGTTCCCCTCCTGGTGTCTGCCACGTCTCTTTGGTCACCATTCCTAAAGCTGCAGATGAGGTAGGAATGGATCATTAGAAACCAAGAGAAAGAATCAAATCAGAAGCCTAATAAGAATTCCCATTAATTCCCCAACAATCTTATATAAACTAAAAGGCATGCCTAAAATCAGTGTTTCGTGAACATGTGAAGTAACTACAGTATTTTAAATTCTATATTATTCTTAGGAGGGAACTCAGATTTAATATTATTTGTATGTTGCTGATTGCCTAATTATTCTGCCGGTAGATTTCAAAGGAAAAATTGAATTAGAAAGTACATGACAAATATCAGAAAAACACACAAAGCAATACAATTTCATTGAAAATTATGCCTTGTAGGATGTAAGACACTTGAGGAATTGACACTATACTGCCGTCAACAGTCTTCGGCAGTAACTCTCCTATGTCATCTTTGACAAATGAAAGTCAATTAAAATCTACTCAATTTTTGAAATATGAGTCTTCGAAATGCTAGTGCAGCACGATATTTTGATGTTCATTATATCTCCTTACATTTTGATTAATTATTTTGCCAGTTCCCAAGAACAGTAGCAAAAATGGCTGAGGAGGGTCTAGGAGCCCTCTACTTGGAGTGACAAATATTACCTCATTCTTGCTTAAAGTTCTAGTTGGCAGCTGTCAGTGAGCTGTTGGCATATCCCAGGCACAGTCTAAGATCTTCATGAATGAGCCCAACACAGTGGCCTAGTGGCTCAATCCTCACTTTGTATGCTAGGGGATCCCACATGACTGTCAGTTCAAGCCCTGGTTGCTCCACTTCCCATCCAGCTCCCTGCTTGCGGCCTGGGAAAGCAGTAGAGGATGGCCCAAAGCCTTGGAGCACTGCACCCACGTGGGAGACATGGAAGAAGTTTCTGGCTCCTGGCCCTTAGCTTTGGATCGGCTCAGCTCTAGCCACTGCAGCCACTGGGGGAGTTAACCAGTGGATGGAAGATCTTTCTTTATCTTTATTTCGTTATCTCTCTAAATCTGCCTTTCCAATAAAATAAATAAGGAAATCTTAAAAAAAAAATCTTCACAAATTTAGCTCATTTAATTCTCCCCTAATTCTGAGAAATGACCATTATTATCATCTCCTTTGCACATGTGAGGGAGATGAGGCAGAGAGAAGTTAAGTGATTCTTTCAAGGTCAACCAAGCAACAAGAAGATAGTCAGAATCCAAACATGAGCAATCCTCTGTCCATATCTCACCACTATTTTATAAGTCATTACAAATGTTGTCCAGTATCTGCTGTATGGATGCCACGAGCCTAGGCGTCTTTTCTTTTAATGTCTCATAGGATACTAACACTTAGACATTCCTCACACCTCCTCTTCACAGTGAGAGCTATGAGAGAGGAGATTAGATCATTTCCTTCTCATGGAATTAATGCCAAAGCTGTTGTCACCTTCACTTTGCTATTTTCCTGGATCGTGTTCATTCTCCCAAAAGCTTTAAGTCTATGCCTGAGCTTCTCATTAAACTCTTCTCCCATTTTATCTCCATTCATCATCTCTTCTTTTGGGGATATTTTCCTCTTTTTCGCTCCTTGTACATTTCCATAGAAACTTCACTGACTAATATCGGATATCTACAAAAAAAGAAGCAATAGGGTTTTGTCCTTTGAACGTGCCGATGATTATATGAGCATGTAGCACACACAGCATCCCTTTGTTTAGAATTTTGGCAACTAGCCACACCGATAGGAAACAATACGAGCAAATAGTGTGAGTTGTTGCAGTTCTAAGATGCATTTTTTAATCTCTTAGTAATTTTCTAGTTCGTGGATAAAAAATCTTTAGTTAAGATGGGAACAAAGGTTTTTTTTTCCTTTTCTTAATTCAAAAGCTATTTTATTTAAATTCCATTGGATGAAACAGTCAGAAAACAAATGACCCCAAAGTAAGGAAAAGCTAGAGCATTTTGAAAAAATGAAGATCTGAAATTAGCCACTCGAGTTCTTCTTTCCCTTTCCTTCCTTTCACTTCCCATCCATTCCATTTCTCTTCCCTTTGCTTCCACGCCATGCCCTGCCCTTCCTTGCCCTGCCCTTCCTTGCCCTGCCCTTCCTTGCCCTGCCCTTCCTTGCCCTGCCCTTCCTTGCCCTGCCCTTCCTTGCCCTGCCCTGCCCTCTGCTTTCCTCTCTGACCATTGCCCTCTCATCTTCTCCCCTCCACTTTCTTTTTTTTTTCTTTTTTCCTGCTTGTCTTTTTTTGTTTGAAGGGGAGGAAGGCGGAAAGATTAGTGGAGAGTACTCCTGTCCGTTGGTCCATTTTTCAAATGCATGGCACACATATCTGTATTAGTTGAGAGCTTAATTCAGGAGCAAAATCCAGGAATAGCTCCGACACACTCCGATCTGGAATGTGAATGTCTTAACTGGTATCTTAACTACTACACCATAATATTCCTCTACCAAGAATTTCTAGGGCTGGTGTCATGAAGAAGTTCCCACTGCTCCACGTGCAACCAAACCCCTTGCTGATGTTCCTGGCAGAGCAGCAGGAGCCGGCCCAAGTTCTCAGGTGTATGTTGGTGTGTGGGAGACTTGGACTTTGACTTTTGCAGGCCAGGCTGTTGCACTCTGTGGAGGGTGATGCAGAATCTCTCTCTTTTTTTCTCTCTTTCTTTAACTCCAGCTTTTGAATAAACAAACATGTCCTTTAAAAGGGAATTCCTAATGCAACAAATACAGTAGTTTCCTTTGCCACAGACTGCCTTTCTGGTATTCATCATCAAGGTTTTGTTTGACTCTCTGCCTATTTGAAAATGATAACCATACTATCATTTTTGTCTTCAAAGTCCAGTGGGGGAATAATTTAAGGAGCTTCTCCCATGGTACAAACAAGCGGTGCTTAACTTTCTTTTCATTCTCTGTAACTGTGGACAGCTTTTTGTAGCTAGTTTGTTTTTGGTAACTTGTCTTCAGGGAAAAAGTACCTCCAGTGGTTATTGTAAACTGTTAATACTGTAAGCCTGGTGAACTGACCCCTTGGCCATGTGACCAGAGTTACCACCGTGGGGGTGTGTGAGGCTGGCAGCAAGGGTGTCATGAGGACAGCACTTGACACGTGCTGTCTTCTCTGCTCCAATCAGTAGACCCTGTCGGTTCATTAGAAAATTATCAGACAGAGCCACCTTGAGGAGCAGTGTCTCGACAGTCTGACAAGGTCATAGTAAATAGGAAAGGTGTCACAAACTGTCACAGGACACAAGAAGCCAAAGGGTTCAGACAACTGGATGTAATGTTGATCTTATAGAAAAAGAGAAGACATCAGGAAAACTAAAGCAAAGCATGCAGGGCAGCTAATGGCAATATACAAATACCGAATTCTTAGTTGTGATCAATGGTAATATAAGATATTAGCAACAGAAAAAAAGTGGGTGGAAGGTATATCAGAACTGTAAATCTAAGACTATTTTAAAATGGAAAGATTATAAATATGGAAATCAGCAAGCAGGTATCTAAGGCCGTATCAGCAGTATCTGACAGTAGCTTTAAGAGATACATGGTCTGACGTTGCTTAGTGCTTAAACACTTTGGAGTTGCAGTGTTGCAGCACACAGTGAATTAAAAGGAAGGAAGGGAATTAACAAGTACTGATTCCTATTGCTTATCGGACACAGCTCTGAGCTTTCATTCATTGTATGTCCCTTAGAATTAATGCAAGAATTCCATTTCTGCAGGAGAAAGCTAAGGCTGAATGCAGAGGAGACCTTTCTGAATCCCATTGCCATGAGCTACATAGTACGGTTAGGTAGTAATGTTAGGGAGTGGGAGAGTGGTCAATGAGATGACCGAAGGAAGCAGGCAGAGACATGGGATGGAAGAGGCCAACCACAGCACCCGCAGCTGTGATGATTGTGGCAGATAGAAGCTTTCTGGCCTGCCGAGCCCAAGTCAGAAGTAATGATTTTTGGTAATACAACGTTTAGCTGTTAAGGCTGAATTCTATGACAGTTAGTGTTCAATGTATTTGAGATTATTTTCTATTTTCTGACAGAATTATATATATTTACAAAATGATTCCACTCCTTATGTTTTATTGATTAAAAACCCTTCCTGTGGATTCAATCTAATTTAATGTTTTCTTAGAGGTTCAAGTACCAGCTGCAAAAAATGCTAGAAATCTTTGCATTTGGGGTTCCTTATGTAAAAGCCGAGGCCTAGCATTGTATAAATAGCATTTGATATATGATCCTAAAGCTTACTTCTCATTAATCATGGCGTTTTCACATAGGGCAGCAAAGTGGTGTGTATTTCTCAAAAAATTTCTTCTGTGTAGTGTTTTTTTTTTTTCCCTCTGCCTGTCTGGTTGCTATGGGGACAGAGTCTTTGCATAACTGTATTTTTGATCCTGCATCTCATCCTTTCACATCCTCATCTGGACACAGGCATTTGAAAGCTATGGACTTGATGGTTATAAAACATTGCTAGTTATTAGGTGAGCAGTAATAAGGGCTTTTTTATTTGTCTAAGTAAGATACATATTCATAGTCAGAAAGTGTGTTTATCCTAGAATTAATATTTCATTTCTGCATGAATGTTTTCTTCCAGATTCAGACCATGTGAAGACATCAATTTAGTTAGGAACTATAAGGAAAGAAATAGTTATATGAAAAACATGCAGGAACTCTCTTATGGTGAAGCTGTGCAGCAAGCACCCAGTGAGTAATGTTGTTCTGTGTTTATAGTGTTGTTTTAATGATTGGTGTAAATAAGGGAAACAACACACATACTTATTAGTGCTGTTATTCCTTGATAAACTAATTCTTTAGTAGCATGATTGCTGTTATTATTCCTAAATAAAACCAATGCAAAGTCCTGTTTCCATGCACAGAGGAATGGCGGGAGGTCAGTCACTGAGTGGCTTGCCACGGCAGGACAACATCCAGGTGGCAGCAGTGGGCATTCTAAGCAGAAGACTTCTAAGTGTCCCTGGGCTCCCTGAGCAGAAAGGACACCATGGTGTTAGTACCTTCCTTTATGTGTTTAAGACATGAAAATGAGTAAAAACAATTTTTGTTCTCACAATCCTAAAGTCCTATAGGATACCTTGCTGCTCTAGTTGCTGACTGACAAGTATGGAATTCAACCGAAAGGTCGCTGAGACAATAGGACCGTCAGCAGGCAGCAGGAAATTGTTTCAAAACACAAATGAGCATCATTCCTTAGGAGACAACGTGGCAGGAACATAGTTTTCTTACTCAAACGGATTTTCAGTCCTGTCCAGGGAGCTGCCCTTGCACAGGCAGATTTGTTGATTTCTGCCAAGACTGTGATCAGAGAGAAATGATGATCTGTCAGCATGCAAGGCCAACTTATAAACCCATCTACTCCAACCTACGTTTTCTCGCAGTTATGTGAGGTTTTATGTGTAAAGCACACAACTCCTGCCAGTCATGTTACAGAAACTCAGTGTAATCTTGTCAATGGTGATGGCATTATTATTGTTGTTCCTGAGAGCACATTGTTGGGCGATAAACAAGGAAACGCTTGTATTTCCTGGCTGTGTAAACCCAGGCAAGCTCCTGAAGCGTCACGAACTCCTCTGTCCAATGACACCTTTCAGGCTGAGATTTCCTCTTTCAACCTAACGATGTTCTCAAAGACTGATTCCTGGTCCCGACCATCAGCAATCAGTGAAACTGACAAGGCTCTGACACCTTCACTCTACACTGCCCCTGCCTCAAGCCACGGGTGGCACACACCAGTTCATGCCTTCATATTGGGTGACCTTGATGCCTGCGAAACTTAAGAACCACTGGCCTCGCCCTCGGCCTGTTCTAAAGCAGGTGTCGTATATGGAGTTCTTCTCCTTGTCTTAAGAACAGGGCCACAGTGCTGACAAAACACAGTTCCTCTTATCACAGAACTAACCATCAGACAGAAAATTACCTACTGAATTAATGTTTTTTAGCTCTCTGCTTCCTTCTGCATCGTCGTAATGCAACAAGAAGAGTATTTTTAACAACTTTGGCCAAGATGTTACTTCCCATCAGCTCACAATAAATACGGTAATGCCACTCTGGCTTATATGGCAATGGAATGAAAAAGTACCTGCAAAAAATTATTTTGCATGTTTGGTTAAGCTAAGCACTGAAAACTATGGATTCCATTTCACAAAAAAATGCAATTCTCTTGTAGATAAGAGAACTGGGCACTTTTCCAAAACTGCAGAATATTCATTTTCAAAGGAAAATAGCAGGGGAAAAAATACAAAATAAATGAATGGGAAGCCTTGAATTTCTTCTGGTCCCTTTGAATAAGAAGGAACGTGGATGTCTTTGAACAGCTGTGTTTATGGTTTAATGATCGCTGCAGCTGGGCTGGCTGCCTAACGGGAAGGCTCAATTTTAAAAAGTGAACTTGGGAATTTGCTGGCTCCTTCCGAGGAGTGATGATATTCTATTCTTTTTCCTCAATCGTGCTTTGCATAGGTGTGTTCGGACTGTTACATGTGGGATCCCTGAGAGAGCCGCCTGTGGTGAGCAAACCTGCTTTCCTCCTGGACCCCGAGCAGTACTTCCGGGCAGAGGCACCAGAGGACCACCCCCAATCCCCAGAGCTTCTGGCACTTTCTGAAAGTAAGTCCTTACCCATCACACACAGTCATGTTTCTGTCAGAGCCCATTGATTTCAAAAAGTAAGGTATGAAGCATGAAAGTAACACATGTTTGCCTGGTAGCTTGCTGGAAAACCAAGTGTGGCTTGACTGTCAACATTGAAGGCCTTGCTGCTGATCTGGGCTTTCAGGAGGGAGAGCTAACAGGTTGGAACATGAATAGATATTTGATTGTGCTACTTTCCTGGCATCAGAATCCTGTGAATGTGTATCTGGATCCGCTATGGATGAGGACCTCTCTCTCCAAACAGCTTTAGTTTTCAAAATGCCTCTTGGAGAAGGAGCCATCACCGGCAAGCTGGTTTTGTCCTTCCCATGTGGAACACTATAAATAGAGGCCACTTAAGGCATATTGTCTTAGAAACTTCCAGCTGCAATGCCAGGTTGATGCGATGAGAGGCAAGAAAACCCAGGGGGGGGGGGGAGTAAAAAAAAATCGGAAGTGAATGATCTCTGAAGATTTGGAAGCAAGCTGTTTCAAACAATACTCTGTTTTTCAGACTCTTTGAATCTCTGAGAATTTAAAGGACAATTTCTGAACATTTCTTTCCATTCAGAGAAGGCCCCTCTGGGCACACAGGCATGCCAACCTGATTGTCAGTGAAGCACTTAGAGAGCATATGGACACTGCAGGGGAGCTCGTCTAAAATAATTAATGAAAAGCACACATTTTCATCTTGTAACAGTCACAAAATCAGAACCACGTGCCAGCCGGCTGATATCTGTGGTTACTAAATTCTCCAAGCCCTCTGAGATGAGGTTCAGTGGCATCCTTGTGAAATGTTCACCAATGACCTTCCAAAAACCCACTTTACATATTGCAGCTTCTCTTTCTTGCTGGTTCCCCTACAGAAAGGGCAAAGAGCTGAACAACATGGGTTTATTTTGCTCTAGTTGGTTTTGCCAATTTCCACTCACTAGCTGAGTACGCCTGTCATTTCTCATAGTTTCCAGTGTGATCATTTCAACTTCAACTTTTCTTGTAGCTAGCTGCTGCTAACTGTGTGATCCTTTGCCTTGCTCTTCTGGCATTCACCTGGAGCCATCAAGGGGAGGGTTTCCGGCTGCCATGGGTACGCTCTCTGTGACTCCTGCCTGTTGCACCTGATGGTCTTCTCAATCAATGGCTCTCACAAGGACCAAGACGTTCTGCTGAGAACATGGAGGGACAGCCAGAAAGCAAAGTAGGGTAGGACAACATTGTCAAAAGAGAAAACACATGTGCAAACCAGGATGGAGCATGGAGCTGAAACACAAATGTTGCAAATGCTAGAGATACGAGCAAGACAGGCACTCTCTCCATGGCGGGCACCCTAGTCCACAAAAGGAAGAGGTGTGTGTGTGTGTGTGTGTGTGTGTGTGTGTGTGTGTGTGTGTGGTGTGATGGCAGGGTGCAAATCCCGCCCCCCAAATAACTTATTTTCCAAGACAACTTTTAACTTGAATTTCTTCCTATTATATGGTTCTATAATTTCCCCCACAGTTTATAAAGGGATGTTTTTTCTCTCTCTTTTTTTTTAAAATAAAGATATATTTCTTTTTATTGTAAAGGCAAATATACAGAGAGGAGGAGAGAAAGAGAGGAAAAGTCTCCATCTGATGGTTCACTTCTCAAGCGGCCACAAGGGCAGGAGCTGAGCCAATCTGAAGCCAGGAGCCAGGAGCCTTCTCCAGGTGCAGGGTCCCAAGGCTTTTGGCCATGCTTGACTGCTTTCACAAGCAGAGAGCTGCATGGGAAGCCGGCTGCTGGAATTAGAACCGGCGCCCATATGGGATCCTGGTGTGTTCAAGGCGAGGACTTTAGCCACTGTGCTATTGCTCTGGGCCCTGATTTCTCTTTTTTTATGTTTATTTGAAAGGCAGAGAGACACAGAGAAAGGACACACAGAGGGATTCTTCCTTCCTTCAGTAACTCCTCAACTGTCTCCCAAAACAGGAGAAGGGTCAGACCAGAGCAGGGAGCTCCATGCAGGTCTCCCCAAGTGCAGAAAGCCCTCCCTACTGCTCTCAATACTTTCACGCTGGTTCCACTCAACTGCCTCCCATGCAAAGGGAAAGTTTCCTTTTCTGAAAACTTCACAAGCTTGTTAGAGAGATATACGCAAACAACGCGGACATGACCTTGACTGCACAGATGAAGGCGTGGTGAATATATTGAAGAAGAATCCAATTCTTTTTTGTCTGGGGAATAGGAAGGACTTTAGGCAGAGGGCCACACTGGAGCTCTTGCTTGGGGAATGACTTGGCATTCACAGGGCGAGGGAGGACAACAAGAAGTCATGCCAAAGCAAATATGAGGAACAGACCAAAGTACAGATGACTCAGCTTGGCTGTAGGGAGCACCTGTGAGGAACAGACAAAAGTGCAGGTGATTCAGCTCGGCTGTAGGGAGCACCTGTGAGGAATGGACCAAAGTACAGCTCGGCTGTAGGGAGCACCTGTGAGGAATGGACCAAACCACAGCTCGGCTGTAGGGAGCACCGTGGGACATCAAGATGTTAGGTGAGTTTTCTGCATGTGAGCAGAGTTGAGTCTGGAATGTGTAAGTTTTGAGACACTGATGTGCTGCTTAGAAATAAAGACCTGGAGAGTGGAACAGAGTGTTCAGCTCCTCTATGTGATTTCCTAGTTTTTCACTGTTGGTAGTCAGCTTTATGTTTGTTCAGTTAAGCATTTAACCTTTCCTAAGGTAGACACTCAATGAGCTGGCAGCTACATTGGGAACCAGAGGCAGAGAGAGCATGCAGAGGCCCAGCTTTCAGAAATGCTAAAGTCTTGTTAGGGAAATAGATAAGTAAACTAATAAATATGTCCTAGCACAAGGCCACAATAGAGATAAGCTGGTTACTGGGGAAATATATGGACACTCACAGGTGTTTTCCCCGATTATGCCTAAGCTAGATATTAAAAGTTGAGTTACTCCTAGGCAGATTAGATAGGGTAAAATGCTGGTAAAATGTAACACGTTCAAACGAAAAGGAGCGTAGTTCCAAATAGTTCTGTTCTAGAAGCGACTCGAAGGAAAGTCGGCTACATTGGTCGAGGAAGGCAAGAGGGTGCAGTCCCAGTGGTACACCTTGGCCAAGAACTGAGCATTCCGCTGGTCAGAAATGAGAAGCTATTGAAATATTTTAATGAATTATTCTAAAACACGTATTTGTCTCCTTTACTACTCTGTTGTTTTCATATCTCTTACATTGAAATTACTTTATGTACATAAACATATTTCGCATATTCAGAACACAGACTTAGGGGCTTGGGGAACCTTCTCACTCCCCTCCCGCCTGCTGCGGAATAGTTTTTCTCAGCTTTAGTATGTCTGAAAGACACATTTCCTTCTGTTGACACTGAAGGGACATTTTCACCACGCTTAAAATTCTAGATGCAGGGCTTGAATGCTACTTCCTTTCTAGTTCCTTTCCCTGCTTCCGCAGTTGCTGTTTAAAATCTCTTTCCCCATATTATTGAAACTGCTTGTTCTGGCTGCTTTTAAAACTTTTCTATTTGCCTTGCTTTTCATAGGTTTTACTGCAATAGGTGTAAATATTGTTTATTGTGTGTTTATACTGGCTGGGATTCGTAGAAATTCTTGGCTGTATTTTTCTCCAACTGTGGCCGATTCTTAGTCATTTTCTTTTTTCAAATATTGTTTCGTTGTCATTTCACTTTCTCTTGTCCTTCTGACATTGCAACTGCTTGTATGTTAGACTGTTTAAAAACATCAAATATGTGTTCTCTGTGCTTCTATATTTTAAAGTCTCTAGGCTTCAGTTCGGACTTTTTAAATTGAATTTCCATTGACTTCACTAATCCTATCTTTTGATAGTCTATTTTTTTCCACATTATTATTATTATTATTGTTATTTTTTTTCTGCATTTGGAGTAACGGCAAAGGAAAAGGGAGAAGCCCCACCCAGCCTCCCACCCATCCCAGGTTCCTGATGTAGGGCACGCTCCGAGGGTCCTGCTCAAGTGGTTTCGATAGTTCAACAGTTCTGAATGACTGACAGTCTTGCCATTCCAAGCGTGATGAAACATCTCCAGAATCCACTGGCTGACATATTTCACCTTAGAGTCTCCATTTGCCCAGATGGCAGTCTACTTTAAAGTCAGTTTAAGAAATTCTCAATTTCATCATATATATACACACACATACATATATGTATGTATTTGTTCTTGGACATGAACACATGGCTCTAAAATACCACTCAGCTCTCATTTATAGAAGCTGTGTTAGTGGAAATGGGCCGTGTTTTCTTCTCTTTTGTTCATTTTCTTTCTGCTCTCGTTAGCATGTTTACAATAGCAATTTCATTACTAACGACTGCATCTGGGAGATGTTCCCATCTGCTTGCAGTATCTACATTTTCCTCTTGGTTATTTCTTGTACTTTCCTGTTTCATTACATGCTCTCTAATTTTTGATTTCATGATAGAAAGTAGGAAAGACCTGTAGACTTAAATTCATATTTTCTCCGGGAGACTATGGACTCAAGCAACAACGGTTAGAACCGATCCCATTTCTCTGCCCAGGAACTCAGCGGGGCCAGTGCCGAGGCCTTGTCTTTCCTGATCTGAATTGCCACTCCCCTCCCTCCACACACACTTTAGTAGACTGGTGTCTCCTATGCATGAATTTTCCGTCTAGTCTGTAATCTTCCATGCCACTCAGCACTCAGAGAAGTCTTGTGGGACAGTGGTCAAAGCTCGGAAATGTTTCCCTATTTCTAGATGCAACAGCAACTCCATTTGGCCGTCACCTTTTCAGAATTTACTCTTCCAGAGAAGGGCCTCTGTTAGCCATGCCAAAGCAGGAGAGTCAGGTGTCTCAGGATTTACTGCAAATTGGATTGTTTCCTCTGATAGTGGATGCGATATGTGGACTCCACGGGAAACTGGCTGGTAAGAAGTCAACAGACTCTAAAGATTATAGGAACGAGACATCCACAGGGCAGCCACTACTCCTAGTTCTTCCCCTTATCTTCCCTTCTCCAGGGCCAAGACCCGGAGTGCACCTGCACAAGACCCTGGAGTCAAGGTGGCAAGACCTGGCTGGGTATCCACCATGCCAGCGCCAGGAGAGCCCTCCGTTGGTGCTGGCGCCCAGAACTCAGGCTCAAGCAGCCGCAGCAGGGGCTGTTCAGGGGAGGTCTTGCATGCTTTTGGAAGTGTTACCAAAAAGCTTCATGAAAATGCCAGGGAGGTGGCGCTCCTGCCTCTAGGCATGCTGCTACCTGTGGTTTCTGGAGCAGCTGCCTGGCAGGAGTCCACCGCTGCACCAGATTAGCCGGAGTTGCAGTGTGGAAGCACAGTGCTAAGGAGGCCACTCTGCAGGAGCCGGAGGACAGGGCTCTGGGACCAGAAGAAAACCAGATGCTTCTTCTCTAGTGTCCCTCTAGCGCCCTCTCGTGGTGGAGCTCAACATCACTCCAGTTGACAAGGGACAGCCAGGAACAGGCTGTGGAGTCACTGCTGGGAGGCAGCGGCTGACAACTGGCCTGTGTCTTTGCAATCGAACGTCCTTTTTTCCCTGCCTGGCCGCTTGATAACATTCTGTGTTCTTTGAAATCAAGGTAAACATTTCTACTGACTTAGAGGGTGGCGGTGGCTTTCATAGGAGCCTAGGGCCAAGTTAAATGAAAACAAAACCTGGAACAAAAAAGATAAAATAAGTTAAGACTGGCTTCAAATAAAAAGTCTACTGGTTGCTAGTTGTGGGCCCTTAGAGAGATCCATTTCATCATTCAATTCCTTCATATAAGTGGAAATGGCTTATTATTAGTTACTGTCCTCATAATGAATGTAGCTGTAAATAGTGAGACACCCATGTGAGGTCCTGATAAGGAGGTGTCACGCAGCAAGCACCTGACTTCCAATGAGACGTTGAAATCTTATTTATTGATGATATCTTATCAATCGTCTAAACTTCCTATGCTACAGGGATTACTGTCCTAATTTTCTACACACAAAAAATTTATGACATACAGAGTTTAAGTAGCATAACATATTCTATTTTTGCAACTCTCATCAATTCGTTCATCTCCTTTTCTGGAGGATGTGGCAAAGGTAAAGATTGTTGTTACAAAAGAGCACTAAAGAATCATAATTATCAGGCCCGACGTGATAGACTAGTGGCTAAAGTCCTCGCCTTGATCGTGCTGGAATATGGGCACCGGTTCTAATCCCGGCAGCTCCGCTTCCCATCCAGCTCCTTGCTTGTGGCCTGGGAAGGCAGTCAAGGATGGCCCAAAGCTTTGGGACCCAGCACTTGTATAGGAGGTCCAGAAGCAGCTCTGGGCTCCTGGCTTCCGATTGGCTTGGCACTGGCCCTTCTGGCCACTTGGGGAGTGAACCAGCAGATGTAAGAACTTTCTTCTCTGTCCCTCCTTCTCTCTGTGTATCTGCCTTTCCAATAAAAATAAATAATACATCTTTAAGAAAAGAATCATAGTTGCCAACATATGCCCCCATGCCTTTCTTCCTGAGCCTACAATAATACTTCCAGTGCCTTTACATTCCTTCAGTCTCCGTAAGACAGTTTTCAAATACCTGATGACCTGCAGGTGGCTTCTTAGTCTCACCTAGTGGGTGTTTAATATTCTTTTGTATTCTGTTTCCTTGCTTTTCAACTTGAGACATTTTTGATACTCTCTCTCTAGCTTCCAAGTTGTTCCCAGTGGGTTATCAACAGCTTGAAACCTTTCTTTGATACGCCTTATTAAAAAACCTGCAACTACTTAGAAACTGACTTTGGGTCAGGCTTTGCCAGTAAATTTCTCAGAACAAGTTTACTTTGTATCTTTAAAATCTTAAAAAGCTTCAAGTGTAGAGAGAAAGCTGTGTGTGATACCTAGAGCATATTGTATTTTCTTGTTACTGTTTGCCACCAAAAACAAGAATATGTGACAATTAAAAAGATGATGTTTTAAAAAAAAATGCCAGCTATTGCATTAGGGAGAGTTTTTATTAAAGAGGAACATCTCAAACAGAAAGGTGAGCCAAGCTTTTGCAGAGGTGGATGGACCAAGGCATTTGAGAGCCCCGTGGCAGTCCAGAAGAGGCAATGAAGTGGCTCTAGGCTCCAAGTGTGTGAGACACGAGGTCTTGTGTGCTCAGCTTTCTCTGGAATGTGTAGGGTGCGGGAGATCTCTTAGCCAGGAGCACAGAATGCTGGTTAAACTCCATCTGCTCCGTCCCCTGGTGCTCATGATCAACGACTGTCACTCTTGACTGACCTACAAGAGCCTGTTTGGCTGTGGAGGAGCAGGGTCCTGGAAGCAGGGTCTCAAGGTGTGCGGTTGGCGTTGCGTCTCCCAAGCCCTCTGAACCAGGTGCTTGGGAATGGTGCTTTAGAGTCTCAAAAATCCTGAGAGAGAAGGCTAGCTGCAGGACAGCCTGAAGCCTGAACAGGGCTTTGGGATGTTGAGTTTTAGTTCTTGGTGATGTTGGTTAGAAGGAAAAAAGTCTGAGAAATTAATTCAGCATTTATAACCATATATTGAAGAAAACTGGAAGAACTGAGCATTTCAGAAGGGTTAGTAATTTTATTCAGTAAAAGGATTTCATCCAAAATTGATATTTCCAAGATGAGGAAGGAGTCCATTAAATCTCTAATAGACAAGAAGAGTTTACATCTCCATCAGGAACCTACACTTTATTAAAAGACTGAAATTCCTCACTCCGGATCTTAAAGCATAGGGGGAAAATATCAACATAGTTACTAGTACAATATATTTCAATCCATCTTTACTTCTGAATATAATTTTAAATACAGTAATGGGGAATAATACTTTCATATTATGTAAACTTTTTTCTTGATCAAATAATTAAAAGGCAGGAAGAAAGCATTTCTAGATTACTGTTTTTTTTTATTAGCAAGAATTATTTTCTTTAGGTAAGAAATGAGCAATCACTATATATGGCTCGCCTAAGAGAATGTAGATAAAGATTCGGAATAAACACAAAACTCTTGGAATGTTATCAGTAGGAGATCTATCATTCTATCTTACACTCTGGCTCTTGGATGATCAGAAGCCAGGAGCCAGGAACTTCATCCAGGTCTCCCAAGCGAGTGCACGGTTCCAAGGCTTTGGGCTGTCCTGGACTGGTTTTCCAGGCCACAAACAGGGAGCTGAATGGGAAGTGGAGCTGCCGGGATTAGAACCAGCGCCCATATGGGATCCCAGCACATTCAAGGTGAGGACTTTAGCCCTAAGCCATCGTGCCAGACCCAAGAGTTTTATCATTAAGGATCCCATACTTTCTCTGCATCTACTGATCTGATCATTGGTTTATGTGCTTAATCCATGTGCTTTTTAATGTTTATTAATCAGGCAATGTTGAACTACCATTACACATTTGAGATAAACTCCACATGCTCATGATGTACATTTTTAAATTGGTGTTGAATTTGGTTTGGTATTGATTTTGACTTCATATTGATTTTGTCTGTGTGTCAGTTTTGGCATCAGAGTAATAGTGGTTTCATGAGAAGAAATTGGCAGTTGGCAGAATTGCAACCAGTTCAAGCCTTTGGAAAAGCTTGGAAAGCAGTACCACTGTTTCCTCTAACTGCTTTGTAGAATTCAATAGTAAGGGTAGCAGGTGCTGGATCCTTCCTTGACAGAGAACTTCCGATGACTGCTTCTATCTCATCGATTCCTTTAGGTCTCTTGATTTTCTGTCTTTTCTTGATTTCATCGTGGTAATTTAAATATGTCTAGGAATTTATCTATTTCCTCAATTTTTCTAACCTTTTAGTATATTGTGTATAGCGGTGCTTATAATCCTCTGTATTTCAGTAGTGTCCATTGTAATGTCTCTTTTTTCACCTCTACTTTTATTTGAGTTTTTCTCCCTTTTTTGTGGTTAAAATAGTTCCATTTTATCTTCTCAAAAAGTCAGCTTTGTTAAAAATTTGTTGAAGATTTTAAATTTTTTAAGTTTCAATTTTATTTATTTTTTCTCAAATACTACTACCTTTTGCTTCCTGTTTTGAATTTGATTTGTTCTTTTTTTCTAAGTCTTCAGGAGGTGTTATTAGATCGCTTATTTCAGACCTTTTTCTTTTAATGTCAGGAATTAATACTGTAAATATCCATCTTAACTTTTAAACCTTTCAAGAAACCTTTTGGTTTTATTTTGAATTTCTTTGATGAGCATTTGGTCATTCTGAAGTACATTAATCAGGTTTCCTTTATATGTAGTTTGACACTTTGAATGTCTTTGCAATCGCCTGCTCGTCTTTAACTTTTGACAATGTGACTTGGAGAAGGTGCAACCACTATTGCTAGCTTCTGGCTCCCATCCTGGAGAGTCCCGGTGTAGCCTGCAACATCGGGATCATAAGGATAAGCCTGAATTTCTCCACCCCCATTGTGAATCTAAACAGTGTGAATACCGAAGAACTCGTCCGCAGGCGAGAGAAGTTAGAGCACTCCAGGTACTGCAAGTGAGTGTGCACTCCTGGAAAGGTTGTTAGAGCAGCACCCATAGGCTTGGCTCTATCAGGCACACATGGAACGGCTTCCAGGTTTTCATGCAGATACTGGGGAATGTGGGGTCTCCCAGGACCTTGAGCTGAGAGGTGCTGAAGGAACTTCCTTGGGTTGAGTTCAGATGCTTCATGGGCTGCTGTTTGTGCTAGCCCTAAGCAACAAGAGTGTTAGGAGGCACAGACTTATGGGCCTTAGACTTGGCATGCCTGACAACCTGCTGCATTGCAAGACCTGCCCTGGGCAAGCAGGGTCGCAGTAAGCAGGACATTGCAGCCAGTCCATCCCGTGCAAAGCAAGTGGAACAGAACCTCCACCTTTGTTCCTGTTCAAACAATTAGTTCCTCCCCTGTTTCAATTTAGAAGATTAGTTCCTCCTGCTTCAATAGATAATTAGTTCCTTCCCTGTTTCAATGAAGATAATTAGTTCCAGGAAACCCCTCCCCTTCCCCTCCTCCCCTAGAGAAGAAGGTATATATATGAAGAGTAAAATAAAGACACATCAAGTGCATGTGTCCATGTGTTTCTTGGGCTAGCAGCCTGGCATTCCCAGTCCATCCTCAGGGTTTGAGCGTCGTGTCCTGCATGTCGGGACACAGGAGAAACCTGGATTTCACAGGTGAGTGAGCACAGCTCCCAGGCCCGTGCACTAACTGTCCCTTGTGGAATGTGGGGTGTCGGCTCTGTGCCCTGGGCATGTCCTGGCTGTGCTGGTCACTCACAGCTCCCAGGCCCGTGCACTAACTGTCCCTTGTGGAATGTGGGGTGTCGGCTCTGTGCCCTGGGCATGTCCTGGCTGTGCTGGTCACTCACAGCTCCCAGGCCCGTGCACTAACTGTCCCTTGTGGAATGTGGGGTGTTGGCTCTGTGGCCTGGGCATGTCCTGGCTATGCTGGTCACTCACAGCTCCCAGGCCCATGCACTAACTGTCCCTTGTGGAATGTGGTAGCAGTGAAGCTATCTGTTGCTTGCTGAGGCAGAAACAAAGTTCCTCAGTAGTTCACTGATCATTAAATATCATGTTGTTTAATATCCATTTATTTGTGAATTTTCTTGTGTTTTTTAAAATTTATTATTTTTAAAATTTTCATTCCTCTATGGTCCGAGAAGACACAGCTCATGTTTTTTCTTTTTTTTTTTTAATTTACGTGGCCTAATATATATTCTCTATTAGTAAAATATGTCGTGGACTGACGAAAAAACTGCATACTGCAGCTGCTGGGTGAAATGTTGTGTGAATTCCTGCAACGTCCATTTGCTCTGTACAATGGCTCAAGTTTGATATATCTTCATTCATTTCATGTCCAGATAATCTATCCATTAATGAGTATGGGATGTGAAGTTCTTTCACCATTACTGTTTTGGAGTCTCTCCCGTAGGTCTAATAGTATTTCATTTATCTGTCCTGCTTCTGTTGTGTTGGGTTTTACCTATGTGAAAGGCAAAGTCACGTGTGTGTATTTGTGTAGAGGGAGAGAGAGAGAGAGAGAAGAGTGAGAGTGAGAGAGAGAGAGATCTTCTATCTGCTGATGGGCTGGGCCAAATCCAGGCTAGGAATCAGATACTACTGCATCTCCAACATGAGTGCAGAAAGCACGTGAGTCATTTCCTGCCATTTTCCCAGTTGCATTAGCATAGAACTGGACCAGAAGAGCTCTTGAGACTTGGACTGGCTCCTCTAGCAGACGCTGGCCTTACAGGTGGCAGCTTAACTGGTGCTGCCAAAGGCTGGCACTGGCAGTGTGTGTGTATTTATGATCACTAGACATTCTGCTGACTCATCATCTTCTCAGTATAGGATTCTGTCCCCTATCTGTTATTATAGTTTGTGATGTGAAATGTTATTTTGTGAAAACTCATTTATTGAAAAGGCAGAATGACAGAGACATCTTTTTGCTGGATCGCTCCTCAAGTGGCTGCAGTAGCTAAAGTTGGATTGTGCCAAAGCTGTTTGCCAGGAATTCCATCTCAGTCTCTGATACAGGCCAATTTCCTGGACAAAGTCCTGTCAAGATTTCAGGGCAAATATCCCACGCACAGTGAATGAAAGTGTAAAGTCACTGGGATGGGAGCTAAGTTGGCACTTAGCTCACATTTCAAGGGCCAAAGAGAGTCATTGTTGTTCAGAAGGAATGAGCAGATTGGCATATGGTGAAATTGCTGGGGGTCAGAGGTCACTTCATGAGGAAACAGATTGCCTGGGAAAGGCATTTGATTTAAATTAAGTATGAAGAGGGGTGTGACCATATTGCTAAACCGTCTGAACCTCCTGAAGTTCTGAGATTCATAAGTTGTGTACCTTGGAAAGGCAAGTAGTTGGAGGTTTGAGGTTCCCAAGCAAGTGCCCACAGAGGAACTTAAAGGTACTTAAGGTTTGTTTTTAACTATGTGAGAAAAGGAGAGAGAGAGAAAGAGAGAGAGGGAGAGAGAGGAAGAAGAGAGAACCCCCATCAGCTGATTCATACCCCAGTGCCAACAATTCTGTGTGGAGAGGATGGCAAAGCTCAGGTCTGGAACCTCAGTACAGGGTCTCCAGGCGGCTGGCATGACCCAGTTCCTGGAATTATCACTGTCACCTCACAGGGCCTCCAGGCGGCTGGCATGAAGCAGTTCCTGGAGTTATCACTGTCACCTCACAGGGTTCGTGTTAGCCAGAGCTGGAGTCAGACAGCAGAGCAGGGGATTGAAATCAAGATACCCTTAAGAACAGGGAGTGTGTGCCGCTTAATTATTAGGGCAGTGTTTGTCCATTGATGCGGATTTAAGTGAACACATATTTTCTTTGTGAGGACTTCTAGTGGGATTCAGTCACAAATTACGAGAGCTTTGGCGAGTCGGTCTGTACCCCCTGAGAGCAGAGCATTCTTGTATTCAATCAGTGGAGGCAGTAATGCAATGGCAAGAGTATCAGGATGGTTGTACCAAGAAAGTAGGGTCAGAAGGACCTATCCTGGGACTTATCCTAAAAAATGAATTTATGAAATTGTAGGGCCTGCACAAGTAAGTCTAAGCTGTGCATAGTTTATTAGAAATGAAATGTCCTGGGTAGCCTGGACACAAACTATTATGCTCTGGTAGAATTTCTTCCCTCCCTCCCTCAGGGAGACCTCAACTCCACTTCCAAGGCTTTCTACTGACCAAGTCTGGCTCCTCCAGATGATCTAGGATAAACTTTCCATCTGAAGTCCACTGATGATAGACTTTGCTCACAGCTGCAAGGCTTTCCCAAGTCATGCCTGCATTAATGCTTGCCTGTACCACTAGAGTCGTTAGCACTGCCAACTTACTCAATCAAGAAAGTAAGTCATCGAAGAAAAGTTGAAGACATTCTTTTATGAACTTAAACTCAATAAATAGTTAATCATTTCCTACATGTGTTATGGCCATTGCAGAACCACTCACATGATAATGAGAACATTATACCATCATCCAGCAGATGCTGCTGCTATGAACAGGAAGAGGAACTAATTACCACTATACACTTAGCAAGGGCTGTGTGAAGAACATCTTTTTTAAAAAGATTCATTTATTTTAAAAGACAAAGTTTTACAGAGAAAGAAGGAAAGACACAGAGAGAGGTCTTTTATACCGTAAGCTGATCTTGACCTGGGAACCGGGGGCTTCTAACTTGCCTCCTGTATGGATGCAGGCGCCTGAAGACTTGGGCCATCCTCCTGTGCTTTCCAGGTCATAAGCAGTGAGCTGGATAGGAATGGAGCAGCCACATGAATTAAAGCCGATGTGTGATTCTGGTACTTCCAGGCAGAGGATTACCTTGCTGTGCTACCATGCCCATCCCAGCATATCTTTTTAAATTTTTGTTTAATCGAGAGAGAAGCGAAAGCTGCCCACTGCCAGTTCCCTCCCCACATGCTTGCTCAGAACTGTCAGGGCTTGATCCGGCTAAAACCAGGAGCAGGAAATTCAGTTTGAAAGGTGAATTGTACAGAGAGAGAGAAGAAGAGCCAGAGAGAGAAGGCTCCCATCTGTTTAGCTGACCAGAATGGCCAGAACAGAGGTGATCCAAGCTGGGAGCCAGGAGCTTCTTCTGTGCCTCTTAAGTGGGGGCAGGGGCCCAAGAGCTTGGCCCATCCTCGCTGCTTTCCCAGGCTGCAAGCAGGGAGCTGGATGGAAGCAGGGGTAAAATCCAGCAAGCAATGGGATGCTGGCATCAGCAGGCAGAGAAAAATCAGCTGCTGCACTGCTGCCAGGAGCCAGGAACTTCCTCCAGGTCTCCCATACGGGTACAGGGTCCCAAAGCTTTGGGCCATCTTTGACTGCTTTCTCAGTTCACAACGGGAGCCAGATGGGAAGCGGGGCTGCCAGGATTAAAACCATCGCCCATATGGGATCCCGGCACATTCAAGGCGAGGAATTTAGCCGCTAGGTCACTGTGCTGGGCCCTATGTATGTTTATTCTAGAGATGCTTTATAGTCACAGGTTCATGAACTAGGTTTCTCTAGGATGGGGATTTGTTACATGGGAAGTGGTGTAGTCTAGCTCGTTAAGCCATCATTTATTGCACCTAAAATGGCAGGAGATAATGCCCAAGTAACTGGGCTCCTGAACCAATGTGGGAGGTGTTGGTGGAGTCTTGGCTCCTGGCAGTTGGCTGGCCCAGTTCTGGTCATGTAGGCTGTTTGAAGAGTGAACCAGCAGGTGAGGTAGCCCTCTCTTCCTCTCTCTGTGTAAATCTTAAAACAGCACGAAGACTATTAGATCATGCTGTTATGACAGAATGGGCGTATTTTCTTATTCCTATCTTCTGGTCATCGTTTTATTCAACAATAGGATCTGACTTTCCACCTACTTTCATTGTGTTAGATTATCCTATACTGCCATTAGTTGACTTGTCAGTTTTAAATGGTGACCTTTGCCTCTGCTTTATCATGAAAGAAGCTTCTTTCTATGCCGTAATAATTTCTGTTACTGTTCCGTCTCTTGTCAGGCACGTGACGTTTACTTTCCATTTTATCTTCCAAAGCTCCACACTGTGTTAACGTATAGAGACTCTGTGCTCACGACAAAATTGGATTTTCAAAATTTCCTTGGAAGTGTCCCAGTTTCTCTTAATTTTTCCCAAAACAACTCTTATAAATAATAGTCCTTTAATTCATTGCATGTTAAAAAAAAACTATTCATAGTTTAGAAATTTAAAAGACAATGCACACAAACACAATAATTTTCAACCAGCTCATTCTTCCTGCAGTTATTTTGTGGGTTTTGTGTTACTGGCTTTCAATATTGATCATTGTTATAAAAGTTACCTACTGCAACATGGATATTTTTCTTTTTTTTCAGTGACTTGTTCTTTTTGTCTGGCTGCCAAGTGATTCTCTCTTTATCTTCCAAGGCTAATCACTTCAAAAGAACGTTGCTTGGTTTTGAATAAGAAGGAATTATTTTTGATACACATTGTGTCATTTGTGTATAAGTCAGGTTGTATTTTATTTCAAAAAAATGTATCGAATGATTTTTTAAAGACATAATTTATTTTAAAGTCAGAGTTCCAGGGAAGGAAAATCAGAGTCAGAGAGAGATTTTCCACCTGTTGATTCAATTCACAAATTGCCACAAAGGTCAGAGCTAGGCGAAGACTTGAGCTTCCTTGTTGGTGGAGGGCCATCTTTAGCTACCTTCCCAGGCACATTATCAGGGAGCTGGATAGGAAACAGGGCAGCTAGGCTCAAGCCGATGCCCACATGGAATGCAGACACTATAATTGGCAACTTTTCCCACCCAGCTACGAAGCCATTTGCTTAAATATTTCTTACAATGTGGTGATCTTCTTCTTTTTGCTCTCCCTCTATTTTCTTCCCCATTCTCTTCCTGTATTTCTCTCAAATGTTCATTTATATTTCTTTGAAATGCAGAGCAAGAACGAGGTCGAGAGAGAGATGTTTGACTTGTTAAGTTCACTTTCCCAAATGGCTGCACTTGCTTGGGCTGCTAGAAAGCCAGGAGCCTGGAAGTCCATGTTGATCTTTCACTAGGGTATCAGGGGCCTGAATACTTGCTCTATTTTCTGCTGCCTTTCCAGACACATTAACAAGAAGCTGATGGGAAGTAGAGCGGGTAAAAGCCAAACTGACACTCTAGTCCTTGGTGCCAGCCTGGTACACCGTGGCTTAATCAGCTGGGTCTTAGCAGTGGCCTAGCTTGCTTTCTTAAGGGTCTACTTCAGTTACGCTTGTGAATCTACTGTTTGCATATCTCCTGTATCTATCAACTTTTCTAATTGATTCTTCGTTTAGTTTTCTTAGTTCTTGTCCTTTCTGTGTTTGATGATTTCCACAATGGGGTCTCGCTCTTGACGTTTTGCTGTTTATTTGCCAGCTTGCATTCTATTGCTGCATCTGTGCCTTCAGGTCTTTGGCGTTCTTTCACTTTGCTAATCTTCCTCTGTAGGGTGATGGCGTGTTTTAGCTGTGAAGTCAAATGTGTGTCAGAACATTTGTAACGATGTTTGCCTATGCAAAGGCTGTATTTTTTCTGTTTTTTTTGGTGGTGATCCATGCACTGAGTGGTTTAACTGCTTATTTTCAGTTTGATTTACTTTAGCTTTTAACTTGGCTCCACATTATGCTAATTTTTCACAGTTTTCTTACTTAATTAGCTCTAGTTTTGAATTTCACTTTTTTTTTTTAACAAACTTGCCTAGCTTTTAAAAAATATTTACTTAGGTATTTGAAAAGAAAGAGAGAGAGAGAGGGAGAGAGAGAGGGCCTCCATTCCCTGGATCACTTCCAACTGCCCTCAGTGACCAGAGTTGGGTCAAGCCAAAGGCGGCAGAGGAAAAGGCGGAATCAGAGTCAGAGAACTTTCCATCTGTGGACTCGGGCTCATTCTCCCAGTGGTTGCAACGACCAGAGCTGGATCAGGTCCTGAGCTTATTTTGGGTCTCCCATGTGGGCTTAGGGGCTCAAGGACGCGGGCCATCCTCTGCTGCTTTCCCAGTTGCATTAGCAGGGAGCTGCATCAGAATTCATACCAGGGCTCATGTATGATGCTGATGCCACGGACAGCTGCTTTGCTTTACCTGTTACACAGTGCCAACACTGGTGTGCTGGATTTTCTAATGTTTGAAATACATAGTAGGGCTCTTGGGTGAGAGTTCAATGTAGGATCTAGTTGTCCTGCAAGTTCTGCAAGCCATGGAGGAAGGTAATTCTAGGAAGAAAAATAAAGAAAAGAAAAACAGGAGAGAGAGAGAATAGAGAAAGAAAGAGAGAGAGAAAAGAGATAGGGGAGACAACTCCTATCTGAAGTCTAGGTAGTCTTACCTGTTTGATCTGTTTCTGCAGTCCAGAGAGAGCTTCTATTCCAGATATGTTCAGCTCTGCTTGGTTTCTATATTTAATAATGAGTGGCGCATGTGACCCAGCAAGACAATGGCCTCTGTCAGGGAGCAATCCTGGCAGCGTGTGGGCATGCTCCTGCTGCCATCCTCACACTCGGCCTCCCAGTCAACCCTTTCTTCTCTATGTTGTCTCAACCTCAGATGCCTGGGCCTCCCTTTTCGTGTTTTTCAGGCTATGGATGATATCCCTTGACTTCTACAGAAAGTAGAATTTGTAAGGTGTTTTGCCTTCATTTTCTAGATCGTTCTCATACTATTTCAAAAGAGAAGAAAAATGCTGATTTATACAACCGTATTTATACTGGAAGCGAAGATTGAAAATATTTTTAGCACAATGTATGGAAGATTCTGTTACGTTATAAAATTACTCATTAATTTTTTAGCAGTTGTGTTGGCGTTGCCTTTATCATGTTCCTTATCCAGCTGCAACTTCATTCCACTCTACCTCACAGGTTCTATGTTTCTGTTAAATGGCACAGAATTGTTCAGGTATTTTTGTTTTTCTGCTCTTTTATTCTTGTTTTCGCTCTGATCAATGTCTCCTTTCCTTTTTTCCCATCCCCCATTCTACCTTTTTGTTATCTTTAAAACCTGACTTGGACATCAAGGTCGCCCTGAAAACGTACTTAACTTGAAAAGCTTTCCTCTTTTCTTGGGTACATTTTTGCTATAATCTCTTTGCATGTTTGTGCACACTCTTGATGGCTTGTATCATGTTAGAGCTGTGTGCTGTTGCACGTGATGGCTTGGTTGTTTGAATGCTGCTTCTACTCCTGCTGTTGGAGAGGAAGGCAGTGACTTAGTCATAGCTGTGGTTAGGGTTGAGCATGGACCAACGTGCACTGCATACATTCAATGAGTGTTCATTGGTGATGAGATTACCCAAAATCCAGCTATTTTGTTCTTGAGTGCTTCTGACTGACGCACAGTACAAGTGCTCCTGGGGATAATTTGGTTCTGTTTTTTTTTTTTTTTTTCCTAAAGCCACAGATTCCGGAAGACCAAAGGGTGTGAATGGAGATGCGCATGCTTCCTCATGTAGTCAAAGGGTGTTTTCACTATTTTGTCTTATTTCAACACAGAATAGTTCGTTCTTGGCTTTTCATAAATCCTAGATAACTGTTAAATTGACTGGGAAACAAGAATGGAAAACACTGGTTTCTTTCATTCCCAATCCCTTGGTGGTGGATCTCTGTTGCAATATAAATCCATCGAGAGAACAAAGTCTGCTCAAATTTAATGTTTAATGCAAATCAAATAAAAAGGAATAGCAAAAACTTAGAGAATTCCACAACATACTCTTGGTTTTAGAAGCAACATTTTTAGAAAACATAAAGCTTGAACATTTTCTCTGCAGTGTTTTATTTCATTGGTTCTTTTACCAGATACAATTTACATGCCATTTTCTTCATTATTTTGTAGCTTTGAAATCTGTATTCGATGAGAAAAACCTGTTCCCCAAAGACATTCTGGATCGTGAAAGAAAAGACAAGCAGCTATGTCAGGAAACTAGTTGTGAAATGAAGATAAGAAGAAATAAGAAGCAATTTTAGTGGAAAAAAATCATTGTCTCATAATGTGAATTTATAAAATGCTGAAAGCATCTGGAATGCTGTCCTTTGGTTTCGTTTTGCATTTGGTTTCATAGTTACATGGAGCTTTAACTCTGCCCTACCAATCCTCTCTGCTTTCTCTGCATTATCAATGAAACCAAAAATCACAGAAGTATAATTAACAAGAAGCATTTTACAGTGCCAGGAGTCTTGATAAAAGAAAAAGATGGTGATGGAACAAATTGTTTAAGGCAATTGTCTTTCTGATATCATGTTTAGACAAATATTTTTGGTCATTTTTCATTGTAAAGCTTGCACTGAAATATATTAAAAACACTGTGAATGTTTATATATCTGAATAATTATTCTTGCTTCTTTACACATTTTGGTTACCTTAAAAATGATTCTGATAAATAGCATTTGGACCTCGTCATTAGTAGCTTTTCCTATTACTGTTTATCAACTCACGTCCATTCTTCTGAATATAAGAGGACATTGACAATTTATTGGAAAATGCATATTACAAAAATTATGCCAAAAGCCTTGGTATCTCAATAAACATACATTATTACCCACATTTGCACGATTTAAAAAAAAAAAAACTTTTCATTTATTGGGCAATTCCTACTTAGGCTGTACGCCTAGCGTTTGTTATATTACATGTAAAATTGAGTCGCACAACACAATGGAAGTGGCAGTAACCTCGGGAAACACTGAAAGAGCCTGGGGCTTTTTCAAGGAATCAGAGTATACGGACATTCATGTAGGAAAGGTCCAGTTGTGAAGTGTAGAAGGAATTAGAATTAATTTGTGTCATTTTAGATGCCGCATATTTCAGAGTCCTCTAAAACATATTTGTGTTTATTATTTGAGGACAGAGATCAACAGAAAAAGTGCTCACACATTGGGTTACTCCCCAAATTCCCATAAAGGTTGGGACTGGCTAGGACCTGAAGGTTTACATAGCAGTGCAGTCACTGCAGTGACAGGGTTAGGGCCTGAATGTTTACACAGCAGGCACCCTAGTGATGGGGATAGGGCCTGAATGTTTACACAGCAGGCACCCTAGTGATGGGGATAGGGCCTGAATGTTTACACAGCAGGCACCCTAGTGATGGGGATAGGGCCTGAATGTTTACACAGCAGGCACCCCAGTGACAGGGTTAGGACCTGAATGTTTACACAGCAGGCACCCCAGTGACAGGGTTAGGGCCTGATGGTTTACACAGCAGGCACCCCAGTGACAGGGTTAGGGCCTGAAGATTTACACAGCAGGCACCCCAGTGACTAGGCTTTTGCTTTTGTCCCCTAGAACCCTCCTGAGCAGGAAGCTGGAGCCAGGAGCTGGGTGGGGCTGGCAAGCAAACCCAGGTGGTCTGATACGGAGGCTTCTTTTTTTCTAATTTTTAGAAAAAAAATTAGGAAACTTTTCTGTACGAAGAGTCATAGGAGCATTTGCAGTGTCAGCAGATGCTTGTGGTGGAGGGAGTGTTGCAGAAAGGGTTTTGGAAGGTCCTTCTATTTTACGTACCTTCCGAGTCAAGCAGGCATTGGGATATCTGTGTGTGAATGGTCATCACGGATGGAAAGATGTGTGTGAAAACTATGCTTCAATGCATGTGTGCTGGTAAAATAAAGTGTTTATGTTTTAGCTCATTACATGGAATGTTTAGATATAATTGCAAATTATGTTTTCAGTGGGCTTATAAATTATTATAAATATTGCATATTATAGTGCACATCTTCTATATTATACATGAGATTTGCAAATATGGTGAATAGTAATGATTTTGGAAATATATAGGGGAATAGGTGAAGAAAATAGCTCTTTGTTCTATTCCTGTAACTTATGTAAGTTTGAAAATATTGCCTAATACATTTTTAAGAGATTTAATCATTTGAGTGGCAAAGTGATCGAGAGAAAGAGAAATAGCTTCCCTTTTGTGTTTCACTTGCAAAAGTCCACAACAAGTGAGGCTGGGCCTGGCAGAAAGTCAGGAGCTAGAAGTTCAAGTTCCACATGTGTGGCAAGGAGGGAGCTAACAGGACTTGGGCCCATCTGGGATGCAAATAGACGAGGCAGTGAGCTAACTTTGTGTGCAATGCCACATTCCCCCTACATTACATTTGAGAATTGTACACGTTGGGTGAGGGGCAGTGGTGCAGGAGGCTAAGCCTGCCCTTGTGGCCAGCATCCCATATGGCACTCTCTGGTCTCTAGCTGTTGTACTTCTGATCTAGCTCCTGACCTGTAGCAGCAGAGGATGGTTCAAGTCCTTGGGGCCCTGAACCAAAGGATCATGTGGGTGACCCAGAGAATGTCCTGGCTGACTCAGCTTCCGATTGGCTTAGCTCTGGCTGTTGTGGCCATTTGGAGGGTGAAACAGAGATGGGAGATCTTCCTCTCTGCCGCTCTTTCTTTCTGTAACTCCTTCAATTAGAAATAAAATACATCTTGAAAAAGAATTGTAAAGTGTTGCCTTGGGACAAAGGGTTCCCTGAGATGTTTAAATGGAAACTGGATTACTCTTCCGCAGGGATTTGCCAGGGAATATTGCATTGTCTCATATATGCAGGCCTTCTTTCTACACTCTACCTGTTTGCAAGGCCCGTGCCATGCACTGTGTAATTATAATTCCATCTTTAATTAACTTCAGGGTTTTGCTCATGAAAGAAATTAAAAGGAGCTATCTTGCAGGAATATTTAGCCAGAAGGGCACTTTATAAAAGAATGAGAGTCTCTTTTAATGTTCTTGAATGATTATGGAATAAAAATTATGAAAAGGAAAAATCACAAAAAGACACTTCTATTTATTATGTCTTACTCTTTTTTTGTGCCTCACAGCATCTCACTGTGCTGAGCAGGTAGCGGGGTCTTTCGCCTCATCTGCTAACAGAACTGAAGACATTACAAACTGCTTCTCAAATTAACATTTTGATTCAATTATTTAAGATCAATTTTTCTGCAATGAAAGGACTTGCCGCATTGAAATATGATGTGTCATAATTTTCAATACTTGTTTCTAACATGTAGATTTGCACTAAGTAGAAAGCCATAATCATTTGTCTTTTCAAAAAAAATTTTCATCTTATCATGCAAAATATTCACATATGAAACACACAAGGAAAAATTGTCTGAAATTCATTTATGCTCAAATAGAACTAAGTATAAATTTCTTGATTGATGGATACATTAATTTTTTTAAAAAAGTATTTATTTTTATTTGAAAGGCAGATTTACAAAGAGAAGCAGAGAGAGAGAGAGAGATTATCTTCCATGCACTGGTTCATGCCCCAAGTGGCTGCAAAGGCCAGAGCTAAGCTGGTCCAAAGCCGGGAGCCAGGAGCTTCTTCTGAGTCTTCCACATAGATGTTGGGCAGCATCCCAAGTACTGAGGTAATCTCAGTTGCTTTGTCACAGGCATAAACAGAAATCTGATCTAAAATGGAGCAGCTGGGACATGAGCCAATGCCCCCCGGTCTGTTGACGTCATAGGCAGAGGATTGGCTTGCTGTACCACCCTCTTGGCACCTAAAGCTACAAATTTCTTTCTTTCTTTTTTAAACAAATGTATTTATTTATTTTCATTGAAAAACCAGACTTACAGAGAGAAGAAAGATTTTCCATTTGCTGGTTCATTCCGCAAGTGGTCACAATGGCCACTACTGAGCTGATACGAAGCTAGGAGCCAGGAGCTTTCTTTTGGGTCTCTGACGTGGGTGCAGGGTTCCAAGGCTTTGAGCCATCTTTTACTGCTTTCCCAGGCTACAAACAGTGAGCTAGATGAGAAGTAAAGCAGCTGGGATCCCACTGGTTTTAAGGCAAGTATTTTACCACTAGGCCATTGCACCAAAATACAAATGACGAAGAGAGCTGGTGAAATTATATTTGCAACCCCTTGCTATAGTTTGTTTTTTATATATTTTCCAAGATGTGACTTTAAAGCTAGGATATCGATGCTGTTCATTTATAATGAGACACTGGTTGCCATTGATGAATGACTTCCTTAAATTGAAGAGGGAACATACCTCGGAAAGTGTTTAAAAGATTTATGGTAATATTTTATGGACCGTCATCCTATCTTCCCTGTCTATTATTAGAGCTTAACCCAGAGAGGAACCGTGCATGGCTACTGCTCTTCACGTCCCAAGACACAGGACAAGGAGCACTCTGCTTGATTTGGTCCAATTTAAGGTCCTTGAAGAACAACTTCATTAAGTGATCATAATAAGATAGACTGTCTGCTATTGGGAGGAAGTAATGGCCTGTGCCTAGATAAATCAGATTATGTTCTGAGAAATATACCGACATAATAATTTGGTAGCCAACATGGCTGGTAATGAGTGTTTACCACATACGTAGAAAAGTATTTAATGGATTGTAGTCTAGGACTTCAGGCCTAGTATTTATATAATCTCCGGGTAGAAAAAAAACACACAAAAAAACACCAGGATGATAGCGCTGTTGTGTTGTGCAGCTGTTGTTAGCATGTAATCTTGAAAAGTGTTAACTTAAGGCTAAAAAGAATTTTACTGTGTCAGAGGAAGTGATACTGAAGTAGAAACCAAGATTCAGGAAACATTTGAAGCAGCTTGCACGATCGGTTAAGAATCTTAGTTTTGTAGGAGATCATGGCCTATCCAGTCTTTCCATTCCTGCTGTTCAGTTATAATCCTCTTACGACACTGAAAGCCACTTCTGAAAGTTTAAAAAAAGTGGATACTTTAAATATATGTGATCTTGATTTACTTATTTCTCTTTAGTTCACCAGAAATAACAACTTATTTGGTGATCAATTATGACATATTTGATTAAAGTGACCAGATTTTTCATTGATCTTCTTAGAAGCCACTGATGATTAATATAACATTGTATCTGATTGTTATCAAGGCAACTTTAAACCACAAAAATGAGATTCAAATACATTCAATTATACATTTGTTTTTCAATCAATAACATTTCTGTACAGAAAGTCATAAAATTCCAAACAGACATTAAAAATAGCACCAACATTTACTATTTATAATCAAATTCCACATGGCTAATAGTATTTTCTTGATATGATAAACCCATAATATCTTAATTTGTACTTTTTGTTAAACATAAGGAATATATTTTTCAAATTTTTACTCCTTAAAGATTCAACTGGGACTAAAACTACAGAAAACTCTTCCAACTATGCGATAATTTGATGACTTAAGGACTCTGTAAATGTGGCAGTAATTCATCTCTGAATTCTGGATTTGATCTAGTTTATCCTTTTTTCATTGAAATCTTGAAATATTTATGATGGGACTCATTTGTGATCTGGTGCAGGAGTAGTGAGTGAAATAATAGAAGAAATGATACACACGTAATGATTCAAAAGTGCTACAATTGTCATGTCCGACTTCTTGCATATTTCATCACTGGCCATTGACATGATGATGTTAATCCTTTAGTACAAACAACTTGAACACCTGCTCCAATTCTAGAGGAATTAATCAAACAATGTCCAAGATAAAGGCAGTTGCCCTTGACCCAGCAGGTGCTACATGTATAAGTGTTTCTCAGCAAGCACACTTTAACGGTCAGCAATCAGAAGTCAATTTTAGGTAAGTCTTAAATTAAACCTGTTTTGAATGTGTGTATGCAATAAAACTGACCATAACTATTTAGTAAATGAAGCATATCTCAATCCCATTTTGTGCAAGATCACTTTAATTTATTATAATGACGCATTACTTTTATTTTCCTGAAAACATTAGCTACAAATTATAATGTGAACTTAAGGAACTAGTTAGCACCTGTTTGGTTCATCAGTACTTTATCGTATGATTTAAAATCCAGGCAAAAAAGTGAATTTTTAAAATGAAATGCTTGTCTGAAGTTGTACATTGATTAAGTGCTTAGAAATATTCTGGAAGAAATGAATTCTCAGAAATGTATATGTCAGTTATTTAAATTTGGTAATGATAGTGATAATGATGACCAATGCCAAGATTCTATCATAAGGAAATTTTCATCTTTGATAATATTGTTTATCATTCTACCAAGAACTAAGTGTGGAGTGGATTGCCACTCAAAAATATGACAACATCTTGACAGCTGGCATTTCTAGAAACTGAAGTTCTGGCCAGAAATCCTCCCAGATTTCATATACATATGAATTCATAAATATATATATATGTGTGTGTGTGTGTGTGTGACTTACCGGTAGATATCCAATTTAAATGATAAACTCTCCTGCTGGTTTGGCTATTACACTGGTGCTCATGACATTATATACCACTAATGTATCCTTGATTAAAAAAAAATCCCCAAAAGACAAATATGTTGTTTTTCCTTATGTGGTAATTAATACGTAGATTACAAAAAATGTGATTGATATGAGCAAAGTTGACATGTTGAGGTGTGGTTGTTGACAGCCTTGCCTATGCTCATGCAGAATACTGGTGTTTTTTTTTCCTCCTTGGTGGTTACTGGATTCTGTTCCTAATGGAGTGTTAAGTCTGTGATTGCAAAGTAAACTGAAAGCATTCCACTGTAAAAGTTTTTTCGTTTTTTAATTAATTACGAAGGAGTGTTGTGGGGAATCCAGGAAGTGGGGGGACAGGATGGGAAGTACCAGAATGCTCCTAAACCTGGATTGCAAAAGAAGTGAAATTCATTCAACTTGTATAAATAAAATAAGTTAAACACATACATACGTTTAATGTACTTTAATGCATATTTCATGTGCTTGACATATTTAATATTTTGATTTTATTATATGCATGCATATTTAAAAAGAGACACTATTGGTAAAGAAACCATAGTAAGCTATCTCTTAAAATACTTGGAAGTCACTTTAAGAGGAAACTTATTTCTGTATACAGACTTAGAAAATTACCCTTGAACATATTTTAGTAAAAATGGAAAGAGTTTGAGTAACAATAAAAACATTTTCTTGATGATACTGGACAGCATTTTAATATAGTGTCCTTGCCTTGTGAATTGATTGTGGTTTTCAATTGCTGTAGGACATATGTTAATTTTGTCAAATTATTCCTTGACATTTAACATTGCTTTATCCTCTTATTATTGTTCCATTTGTGTTTGTCATTTTGTTTCTTTATAATTATTCTAAATTCCTTTTTCCTTATTGTTGGCAGACTGTGAGCTGGGCTTTGGGATATTTTGCTCTATGGAAGTGAAATTTTATAAAATTGTGAGAAAAACTACTTTAAAAAACGAGATTACTCAGTCGATTCAGATTATATTGACTTCATAAAATTGGCAAAAGATACTGCAGTGTGTTTATTTTTACCTCAGGTTTCCACCGTATTTATAAACCATGTGTAAATAGTTTGGGAAGAAGTTTGCTGACTGTAAGATTTACTCAGTCCCTCCACTTTCAGTATCCCATTGAAAGCCACGATACCACGTGGCTATCTAGAGTGTGACCACTGATTATGCTGTCAGAGTAGCTGTTGTGATTTTTAAGAAACTGGAAAATGCTTTGCACTCAGTCTTGATGGAGTCTACAAGAGACCACTACCACATACACCAACTCTCCTGAATGACGCTCCTATTCAGAAAAATAGCACTGGGCAATCTGCTTTTGATAATGTGGGCTCATAAGGCAGCATGCTGTAACGTGCAGGATAATGTGGGCTCATAAGGCAGCATGTTGTAACGTGCAGGATAATGTGGGTTCATAAGGCAGCATGTTGTAACGTGCAGAAAGTTTCCTGCTAAGTTTGGCATAGTGAACTCTATTTGGAAAACTAACTAAATCTGAATTCATAATGCACAGAAATAAAAATGGATATGATCTTGCTGTGGAGTCTCCTCATGCTTATTTCTGGAAGTCAAAACTCAAGATGCTTGGCTCAAAAAAATACAGAATTTGCAGCGGATCTCTATCAAGCTATTGGGTTATCTCACAAGAATAATATTATCTTTTCTCCCTTGGGAACAACTTTGGTTCTTGGAATGATACAACTGGGAGCGAAAGGAAAAGCACAGGAGCAGATAAGACAAACTTTAAAACTTCAAGGAACCTCACCTGGTAAGGGTCTTTCATGTTTATGTATATTTGATAAGATATGGTGAAATGTATTTTTAAAATATTAGATAAATTTTCTGTGTCATTGCATTTGAGCAAATTTTTAAAAACTTATAGAAAATAAAAATTTCAATAAAGTGGGGAAATGTTTCATTTCCTAATGAAAATGTTACAAAGATAATTTGCTAAGAAATTAACATCCATACATATACGAAATTGTGTATATGTTTGTACATCTTTTTCTGGTTGTTTAGCTAGTTTTAGTTAGTTGTGTTTCTCTGTAAGATGAACCTACTTAAAGGCATTAATATTTCAGAGGTTCTAACTTTGCAAGCTTATCAGAGAAGCAGCTCTACATATCTTCTGAGTGCTTTATTAATTTTCAAATATGTATCACATAATATAAATATTCCTGGAAATGGTGTCATAGGATTTACTGAGATTAATCAAGACTAAATCTGGTATATAGTGGAATACAATGACATCACAAAATAACACAAAGGAAAATTCTAGTAACTTCTTTGTCACCAACTTCTTTTTATATAAAATTGCCTTCATTTAAATGATATGCTGCAATCTCATCATAAATTGAGGATGCTACTCTCTTCCACTAATGCCGTGAGCTAAGAACCTTGATCTGCAGTTAAATGACCTTGTGACTTGGCACAAGTCATGTATCTGGCAAGTCTCTTCATGTCCCTATGGATTAGCCAATTTCCTTGTTCCTCCTGGCTGAGCTACTCTAGCTTTTATGTCTTTTTTTGTTCTCATTTTTGGGTCTCCACATGCTTACAAAATTGGCCACTCCACATTCTGGATGCCCGACACAATCAAACATTAAGTTATATTCCACTCATGACCTACAGATTCTACATGGATTTATTTAAGGAAATGAAACACACTTGCTCTTATTACTTATTCAGGGTCATGCATATGGATTCTTTTTAGTCAATGCTCAATGAGATCATTAGTCTGTAAATTAAATCACTCTCATAAGGCAGAATGTTTGAGATTCTCTTGTGCTACCCCCTGACATTTTTGCCTTAATTTCTGAGTTCACTGATTTATCAAAGGGGAGTGGTTTGTCATCAATCATAGACCTTAAATACATGACACACATCTAGTAGTTATGGCAAATGAGTTGGAACTACTTCTTTTTTGTCCTTTCTCTTCTTCTCATTCCTTTAAAGATGTTCATTAATTGTAAGTTGCTGAGGATTACTCCCCAATTCTGTCACTACATTTCTGATCTTAATTGATTCTTTTGGAGAAGTTCTTATGTCTTGAGAAGTTTTTTCCTGTTAGTCTCTTACTATCGAGATGTTTCTGGTTCAAAACCAACAAATGATTAGAACTGAAGTCATTACACAAACAAGAAAAGCAGATGAACTCTTTATTTACATAAAGAATGAACAGGTTATAAGTAATTATTGAAATTTTAAAAATCTAATCCTATAGAAACAGTTGTCACTGAAATTGTTTTATCTTAGTGAACTGAGAATCTTGGTGTTCCCATTACAGTGCTGCAAAATTGTAAAGATTGTTCTCTGCCCAAGAACAAGGGGGCATATGTCCCCAATAAGATGAGATAGGTCATGCAGTGGCAGCCCCCCAGTAAGGGCTCTTTTTGCACAAAAATGTCTGATTAAAAAAAATGTATCTATATGCAAAGGCACCCCTAATTTTTATTGGGTTCCTGATAACATTTTCCATTCAGTAATTTTCTTTTGCTATACTTATTTAGTGGGCATCTTCCAATGTTGAACCATTGGTTTGCATCACCAGAGATGAGCTTAATATAATTAATTTTAAGCTATGAAAGTGGAGAGACCCTCAAAGAAGTTGTTATTTGATATGGAGTTCCCAGAGTTCAGTGACTGAGTTTCGGGATTAGTGAGAAGGAATGGAACTATGTCAGCACAGTTTGGTACTGAACAGAACGTTACAGAGCAGAGTTTCCGAGCAGAGATATCTTGGGCATACTTGGCTTCCTGGCAAGACTGTGGTCAGAACAACCCCGTGCTGGATAGTAGGCCGATAGTGATTTCTTAGTTGACTTTGACTGCTCACTCGGTTAGTGGCTATGGTGGGAATGGTGAAAGGTTTTTATTGTTTTAAAACCTGGACAGGTACGGTTGCTTCTAGGAGAAAACTCCTTTCTGAATCTGAAATAAAGTAATATTGAGGAAAAGATTGCTCATCACTGGCATACTTGCTATCAGCATTCACTAGCACTCCATTCCGTGTCACCTATTCATATAATGTAGACTATGAGGCTACAGATACAAACTTACAACAACCAAAAAATGGGCTGAGTGAGCATGTAAAGACAGGCACCCTTCAAGTCGATGAAAGTGAATATTCTTATTGCAAATTCACATGGATTTTTTTTCCCATTTAACAGTTGACTGTTTGGGGTGATTGTTGTGGTATGCAGATAAAGCTTCCTCCTGAAATGTAGGCATCCCATCTTGGCACAGGTTGGTGTCCAGCCTGCTCCACTACCAATTCTGCTTGTGTGAATGTTTTGACCAAGTTTGGGGGGCCTCTGCCACCCGCTTGGGAGACCAGATGAAGCTTCTGGCTCCTGTCTTTGTCCTGGCTCAGCCCTGTCCACGGTAACCATTTGGGCAGTGAACTCGTAAGTGGACGACCTTTCTTTGTCTCTCCTCTGTAACTCTGACTTTCAAATAAATAAATAAGCAAATCTTAAAAAAGTTGACATCTCCACAAAATGCAACAAAGTGAACATTTAAATTATTTGTACTCACTTGGAAAGGTTCGTTGGTCATCCCTAAGTGTGCAAAAGTTGATGATATGAATCAGAAAGCTCAGATAACAAGCTGGAAACTGCTGTTTTTGTGTTGTTCCACGTGTCAGTATACATTATAATTATTTTTTAGGAGAAGAATTTTCTGGGCTGAAGTCATTTTTCTCTGCCATCGCTCAGAAAAAACAAGGATTTACATTTCATCTTGCCAGTGCCCTCTACCTTCAAGAAGGATTCACTGTGAGACAAGAGTATCTCCATGGCAACGAGGACTTTTTTCAGAGTGCTGTAAAGCTGGTGGATTTTCAGGATGCAAGGGCTTGTGCAGAGACGATAAGTACCTGGGTGGAAAGCAAAACCGATGGTAAAGTTTCCCATTTTAAAAAGTCATTATTTGGCATTATGTCCATCGTTTTTAATATCCTAAAGTAAAGAATGGCTGAATAATTTTCTGCTGGGACTCAAAGGACCAAATCTGCTGCTTCATTTCACTGTTATTTAAATTAGTATTACATTTTAAAAGCCAGGAGTAATTTCAGTTTGCTCTGGAAAGTATACTGATTCTTTTTTTTTTAAAGTCATATCTAGTTTTTTTTATTGCATTTCATTTTATGGCACCATTTCATAGGCTCTGGGGTTCCCCCAACCCCTCCCTGTACCCTCCCCGCATGGTGGATTCCTCCACCTAGTTGTGATATTACAGTTCAAATTCAGTCATGATTCTTTCATTGCAAGCAGGTACTATGCATAGAGTCCACCATCTTATTGTCCAGATAAATTCAACACTTTCTTGGGGAGACCATCTCTGGTCTGAAAGCAGAGCTGACAGAATATCGTCCCGACCAATTAAAAGCCACAGCATAACATCAACAACATTTCACAACATTTTGGAGTTAATTGACATGGTATTCAGTGACCAATATGTTAGAAAATGGAAGTTCTTAACCACGTCCTGTGACTACCTAATTAATATTTCTATTTTGTTTTATACACAACCAGCTGCTATACACCTTAAAATGGCTATAGGGTGCTATTCAGTTGTCTTGTGCCTATTTTCATTTTTGTCTTTAGCAGTTTATAGTGTTGAAGCATAATTTTTACTGAACTGGAGGATTTTAGGATAGTCCAAACTGGCTTATAACTCTAACACTTTTATTTATTTTTTTTGAGACATCCATTTATAGAATTCTTAGTGGAAAAGTTTTAGCAATAATCTTTGTTCAGACGTAAGCTGTTCATGTACGGAAGCATGACTGCAGTCATTGGCCAGGTGCAAGTGATAACTGCCATTCCCAAACAGCACATTGTACTTGTTTGTGCTAGTGTTTAAGAATGAGTGTTAATCATCAGAAACATGGTAATATAAACTTGAATTTCATTGAAGGTGACAATATATCCATAGTGATCACAAAGGAACGGAGGAAGCTAAAAGTCAGACATACCTGGTTTCAAATCCTCAAAATCGGTCTAGGATCTGTTTAAACAGAATGTGCTATTAACATTTCAGAAGTATTGAAACTCTTCATCATAGTAATATATGTGCACTGCCATGCTAGGGTCTCGCTTGACAGTGATTTGTTTCTTTGTTTCTTGCCGCGAGAAAGATTGTGATGGTGTGAGACACGACTGCATTTCTCTATGGGAAATTTCATAGCAGGAATCCTAAATTGTGGGGAGATATGGTAAGCAGTGCTCGCAGGATATGAAATGGATACAAACCAGACAGCTCTGTTGGACTCACACATATTTCTCAGAAGCTCTAATGGCACGTTGGCTGTTGAAATAGAAAACTGCTTTCTTAGCAATGAAGAATCACTCTAGCATTCTCCAATCTTCCTTTTCTGATGTTACAGGGGCATATCTGAGTGTGCTATTACTTTACTAATAATGAGAGCTATGCCAAAGATTTTAACTGCAATTTCAGTAATACCAGTAAATATGCAAAAAAAATATATAAATATTTTGATCTTATTCTTTCTGCATGGGAAACAGTTGTTGCAGATCACCACAGTACAGAGATCTGTTGCTGGGATATTTTGGTTCTTTCCTACTGCCTAGAGAAGACTCATCTACACTCTTTTCTCAGTGACATTCAATATCATTTCCCATCTTTCTCAAAGTTGGGATGTTTAGATGACCTGAAATGTATTCCAAACTGATTTGTGGAAGATATTTTTGCTTTCGCCTGCCTAATTCAGTTTCACTGAATCACTGTTGGGTAACTCTTCTTGCTTTCTCCTTCACTCTTTCAATAGGAAAAATTAAAGACATGGTTTCAGAGGAGGAGTTCGGCCCCCTGACTCGGCTCGTATTGGTAAATGCTATTTATTTCAAGGGAAATTGGAAACAGAAATTCAGAAAAGAAGACACAGAGCTCATGAATTTTACTAAGCAGAATGGGTCAGTAGTCCCAATTCCCATGATGAAGGCTCTCCTACGGACAAAATACGGTAATAAGAGACAGTATACTTTGTAAAATCAGTCTTGGGAATTGTCAGGTATATCTGATGACTGTTTTTGTTGTTTGTTTCAGGTTACTTTTCTGAATTCTCCATAAACTACCAGGTTTTGGAGCTGCCTTATGAAGGTGATGAATTTAGTTTAATTCTCATACTTCCTGGAGAAGGTGTGAAGATGGAGGAAGTGGAAAAACTGCTCAGTGCTCACCGGATCTTGAAATGGTCCTCCGAGATAAATGAGAAAACAGTGGAAATCAGCATTCCTAGGTTGGTGATGTTATTTCACTGTAATGCAGCTTATGTACGTGTTGATGGAGACATTTGGATAGCTGGATGAGAGGCAGCACGAAAGAAAAATGCACTGGAAAGTCCTCATCTGCTTTAAGGGCAAAGAGGAAGGTCTAGCCACACTCGCATAGCTTCCCTGTGAGAAAGACGGAGTTTAATTAGTCAATTTTGATGGTTTTTCCCCAAGAATTGATGTAGCATATGTCTTAACATTTCAATTCTGGAACAAAAAGTGATCATTATTTGATTATCTGCTTATCATACTAAGTTAGCTTCCCACATTTTCTTCTAACAAGTATTAGAAATATTTAACTTATATTGTGTTTAATGAAAACAAAATTGAAAAAAACACTTAGAATAGTATACATTAAGTAATAAAAACACCTTTGAGAGTGACATAACAGTCATCGAAGTACAAATCCTATCATCAATTTTATTAATCTTTAAGTACAATTTTTAGATACTTGGTACAAAATGGAAATTACAAAGGGATTCTTGGGGAGCAATAATTATAAGCATTAACTTCTTATTATGTGCTTCTAAATAATGGGCGAAATTTGAGAGCGAAAGCTGTGGCTAAATAACTCAATTTACACTTCATTATATTTTTTTTAAAGGAGAGTTGCTTAGTAAGTTGTATTTTGTTTCTTGATTCCTAAATTTCTCCAAGTCTCTCCAGGTCCAGCAGGTTTCTCTCTCCTTTTCCTACCCATCGGTCTACACCTCTTGGCTTGTGCTGCATGTTGCGGTCACACATGGTCGGGGATTTGTAATATTGTGCTTCCTAGTCTTTGTTCCTTCAACACGTTCAGTCCTGAGTGTATCCCAGTCACTCCTCCTCACCTCAGTTGATGATCTTTTTCTGAAAAACCCTAGAAAGCAGTTATTCTTGACCTCATCAAGGAAGAGGTCTGGATTCCTTGAGAGAACTTTGTGTACCAAGAGTTAGATCAAGCCAGGCAGTTACCTCTGCTCTGCAGCCACTGCTCTGCTGATATTCTCTTACTGTATGATTCAATTCTTTGTTTCTTAAAAAAGTGAAAATCCTCAAGCAAAATCTTTCACTTTTGTGTTCACATAAATCAATTCAAAATCTACAAGAACTTAGCCTAATCTATTTTTTTTTTTGCTTTTGAAAGATTTATTTATTTATTTTAATTTGGGAGGTAGATTCACTCACCAAATGGTTGCAATGGCCTGAGCTATGCAGATCTGTAGCCAGGAGCCAGGACCTTCATCTGGGTCACTGGCATGGGTGCAGGCTCACAAGCACTTGGTTCATCTTCTGCTTTTCTAGGCTACTAGCGGGAGCTGGATCAGAAGTGGAGATGCCAGGTTTAGAACTGGCATCCATATGGAATGCCAATATATGCTGGTGGAGAATTAGCTGTTGAGCTCTGGCGGCAGCTCTGTCTAATCTTATTTTTACCCTTGCCTTTCTTGATAAATTAGAAAAAAAAGTTGTATCTCATGGATTTTCTTACTCTAATTCTAGTTCTTGATCCAAGTATTAATGTATTTTTTTCATTTGTTTTTATGCTTTTCCTGCCAATTCCATTGATTCTTTCCTGCTCCCTGACTCACTTTTTTCCTATACCCCCACAAATAAAAATCTGAATTTCTAAATCTGATGTTTTCCAATTCCTTATCACCTACAGATCTCTGTTGGGTGATATTCTTTCCAAGACTTTCTATGTAATTTCTTAGTTTCCACTATGTTCCAAACACTAGGAATAAAACTGCACATTTGACAGATTACTTCAAATAACTGAAATAATGAATTTTGAAATTACATTGCATATCTTCACCTCAACTTTCCTGTTTTGAAGTTTGTAAAGAGTAATATCTTAGAGCAAATTAATGCTGAGTTAATAACTTTCCGTATCAGATACTAACTGTGGGTCTTTAGAGTCCCTCCCTTGGTTACTCTGAAGTTTGTGTTTTCTTTTTCAACATAAAATGTGGCTATTAAAACTCATAGCCAAAGTATTTCCAGCTTTTTGAGCCTTAATAATAATGGAAGCATCTTATAGTCAACTGACAATAGAAAATGGAAGACTTTGCCAGAATTCTCTTTCCTGTATTTTAAGGAATTCCTTAAGGAATCTTTCAAAGACCATAAATTCCTTCAAGTTGCTGAGTCTAGACAGTCTCTTCAATCTGTGCTCATATAAGCACTGCTATGATGTAGGTATCAGGCTTCTTTCAATTCATCCAAGCACAAATGTTATGGATTGAATTCTGTCTCATCCCTCTTAATTCATAGGTTGGAACCTTAACCCATAATGTAACCTGATAATGTGACCTTATTTGGAAATACAGACATTGTAGAGTAAGCAAGTTAAAGCAGGGTAATTAGAATGGGGTCTGGTCCATTATGAATTCTGTCCTTGGAAAGAGGGGACATCTGTGCAAGAGTTCCACATAAAGGGGAGAGGTTATGAAGAGAAGTAATCAGTATGGCCTCTCCAAGCCAAGGAAAGGCATTAAGAAGTCTTTGGTCCATAGCACCCCAAAGAAACTCCTAATGTCTGGATTTTGGGCTACTTGCTTTCACAACTGTAGGGTAATACATTCATGTTTAGTGAGCTGCATTTTTTGGTGGTGTTTCATTGTAGAACATGAACAAAGTCATGTGCTATTAGGTATGATCACTCTTGAAGTGTAGCCAATTGCTGTGTGTCACCTCTTACCTGTTGATTTCCTTAGCTTTTCATTGCCATTGTATCAGGACCCAGCCCTTATCATCTACCTTTTACACAGCACCCAGGTCCTTCACCTTTTCCTGACAGAGAGAGAAGGTCACCCACAGGATGGTTTGTGCCTTCATCTTATGAAACATCTATATTCTGCCCTTCTAGTTCTATTTGTGTAATGAAAAGCTTCATTATTTTCATAAAAATGAACTAGTTGTCTTGTAAGATGAATTGGAATCTATGTTTATATAGAAACAGAAACATTAGTTAGTGGTTTGTACTTCACAGTTCCATACAACTTCCAGCCACCAGTGGTTTTTCAAAGGTGGTTTCAAGGGAAGTGTCTCAATACCTCTCCTCACACAGCAAAAATTCTGGCAAATAAACATGAAGAAATGATGCCTTTTTTCCTTGTTAAGAAGGCCACTGCACAGTTAGTTGCAAACTATAATCACAATCTGAGTCTCTCCCATTGCATCCCCTTTTCTTGAAGGTGCATTTCCATAATGTCTGACAAGTAAATAGCAACTCATCTTTTAATTTTTTAAAAGAGATTTATGTATTTTACTTGAAAATCAGAGTTACAGAGAAAAAGAGGGAGTGATAGAGATCTGCCACCTGCTGTTTCATTCCTCAAATGGCTGCGAAGACTAGAGTTGGACCGTCCAAAGCTGCAAGCCAGGAGTTTCTTTCCCGTCTCCCACATGGACTCAAAGGCCCCAAGACTTGAGGTGTCCTCTGTTGCCTTCGCAGGCCATAAACAGAGAGTACATTGAAAGTGGTGTAACCAGATCACAAAACAGAACACATATGGATTCCTTGTGCCACAGACGGTGGTGAACCAGCTGTGCCATCATGCATGCCCTGTCAATTCACAGTCAAGACTCCACTTGAAATAACCACTTCCACACTGATTCTCCCAGAGAGGCCTAGTCAGAACAAGCGATTTCTCCTTATTTTTAGAATGTATCATGCAGACTAGTGTCATGTCCTTGTTACGTTGTACTGGCACTTCATGCTAGCACTCTTGCCTACCGTGTTGAGTGTGAAGTTCTGAGATGAAAGGGTTATGTCTCATTCTCTAGCTCATTTATTGATTTTATAAACATAATATGTGCTAACTGAGTACTGTTCAGTTAAATTGCATAAATATTTCCAGGGAAAGAAATTCTATGTTATTATCCTTTATCTAATTTTAACAAGCTCAAGTCCAGAATTCAGTTTTCCTGTCATCTTTAATTCATTACCTCTGAGGACCTTGGCACGGCGCCTCCTCCTTCGAATAGAGGCAGTGTAATGAATCACAGGATGTCAATCATTCACTTAGAAGTTTCTCACGAAGAAACAAATGAGAATATTTTACATTTGTCTTTTCAATTCTCAGAACATAAAATTCCTATCTTGATTATTTAATCACAGTTATACAATATCACATTTCAAATATATTCACTTTTCAGTGACAGAAATTGTTCTCATTTCTTAAGGAAATGTTTGATATGTGTGCTAAGTTCCTTAAAAAGTTTAGCTCATAGAACACACTTTTTGAATTCAGTCTGTGAAGAATTAAAGTAACGCACTGAAAGTTCTGAAATCTTTTTTCCTTAAGTAAACAATTCCTTTACAACAAAAAGATACCCATTTAAGATCTGTGCTCCATGCAGCAGAGGGAATACAGAAGCTGGCTGGATGCTCAAGGCAAAGAGTGGCAGATTTCTGCTGCATTATCCAGGTAGTGTGGTTCTTTTACACCTGGATGAGGGTATAATTGCTTTTAAACTGGAAGCAAAAGATTTTGGCAAAACTGAAGGACTTTAAACAGGTGTGTTGGTTTTCTGGTGCAGCAAAAGAGCAAAGCGTACTGGATAGCGGAACCCAACAGACACCTTCTATCTGGCACAGCTCTGTTGGATTCTAAGGTGAGCTGTCAGCAGGGCCATGCGCACTCTGAGTGGGCATGAAGAATTCTTCGCTCCTTCGTTGCTTCTGGCTTTGGTCCTCAGTCTGTGGTGTTCCTGTGCTTGTAGGCGTGTCATTCCAGTCTTTGCTTTGTCGCGTGTTTATCTGTCCTCACGTGGCTTTCTCATATCTTGTAAGGATATCAGACAGTGTGACCTCAATTTTAATTATTTAAACTATTTAATTATTTAATTATTTGGGTAGTGACCCTATTTCCAAATAAAATAAGCCTATTTCCAAATAAAATACTTTGTAAAGTGCTGGAACTTAGGGGTTTGACAGAGTAATACAGTGCGAGGCATGTTGCTACTCATAAAAGTGTCCTTCCTAAATTCTGCAAAGTTAGGTGGATACAAAGAGAAGTTGACGATAAGAATGCTTGTATATGAACTACCATAGCAGGGAGCAAATAAGTGATAATTTAGATTACAGTTGCTATTTAAAGCACAGTTCTTCCCTCTGATATATAGCTTAAAACTGAGGTAAACAAGATGAAGTATACTCTGAAACTGTTGGATGCTATCCACTGCTTTCTCCTCTAACTTAGAAGGGATTTAACTTTAGGCATTGTCCTGAAGTTGGATATTAGCTAGGCTGGTCATATTACCTTGTTTAAATATAATACTGAAAATAACTTAGAAGATTTTTTTTTAATGTTGGAGAGTTTAACACATACTTGCACAGTAGATTTGGTAATTTGTAAATATTCTGGGTATGTAGTTTTATTTTCACATGTATGGGGAGAAGTTGCTATGTATATATATATGTATATATATATTTCATACAAATGTAAGTCACTTTTCTGTGGAAGGCAAATAAAAAAGTGGCTTTCATTTGTATGAGACTTAAAGGCTTAAGTATTTATATTTTCACTACATCTTGCATATCAGTAGTCTGACTTGATATGTCTCATACTTTAAGATAAGGAAAAGGTAAACTTATTCAACTACTGCTGGGGGAGGAAGGCTTAGATCTTTGTCTTTTGCCTTATGATGTTAGAAATTTATTATTTCCTAAATAGCTGATTTCTGTTGAAAAGCAGAGGTTGAGACTCTGTTATGGGCAAAAGGCAAAAGCAGATATGGGAGACATTTATGCTTCCTATTACTAAAATGGTTATCCTTAGAACCACAGAAGGTTCTTGTGGGAAATACACCAGGACCATCAGGATTGTCCAGCGAAGAGGAATGGGCAGGAATAGGCAGGGAAGACTAGGCATTCCGGAAACACCTGGCCAGTGAGCACCAAAAGCTATACTGATAGGCAAAGACTATATGAAGGGTAAGTCCCATATGCAAAGGCAGCTTTTGAAGGTTTCCAAGAGAGATGGTGGGCTGATTTAGGAAAGTGTTTTGAAAAGATATATTTGTTAATTACCATGACTTTCCTCATGTTAGTAACATGTTTGAAAATTTCCTTTTCTCCTGATTCTATTTCCCTTTATTATATTTATTTTTTTAAGATTTATTTTTTAATTGAAAGGTCAGATATACAGAGAGGAGGAGAGACAGAGAGGAAGAACTTCTCTGTTAATTCACTCCCCAAGTGACCACAATGGCTGGAGCTGAGCTAGCTGATCCAAAGCCAGGAGCCAGGAGCCTCTTCCAGGTCTCCCACGCAGGTGCAGGGTCCCAAGGCTTTGGGCTGTCCTCTACTGCTTTCCCAGGGCACAAGTAGGGAGCTGGATGGGAAGTGGGGCTGCTGGAATTAGAACTGGCACCCATAAAAGATGCTGGTGCATTCAAAGCTAGGACTTTAGCTGCTAGGCTGCCATGTCGGGACCTATCTTCATATTTTTGAAGAGAACTTCTGTTGGGTTGTGAAAACAAAATTGGAGTTTTAGAAAGCCTTTATGGGGCCTGGTGAGGTAGCCTAGCTTTATATAGGATTCCACAAATATCTTTTTTTTCTCTCTGCTGGGAAAATTCTTCTTCAACCTTGTGTTTATTTCTACATAGCAGTTATATTAAAATTATTTGTTTATTTTCTCCACTGGCCTGTGAACTGCTTGAGAGCAGGAGAGCAGGAGAGAGATGTGCTTCCTCTGTGAATGCAACACAGAGCATTAGTCTGAAAATGGTGGTCTGCAGTGGTGTTTGCTGCCTTCAGCCTAGCAGTGCTATTCAGACTTTTAAAGAGAATAAGATCTAAACCCTGAGAGGTCACTTAAGAAACTTGGACAATTTACCCATATGCAATGAGTGTTTAAAATGGTAGCTACATGGAGATGAGTAAAAACTTAGCAAAGCAGAAAGCAGTTGTTCCCTCCCCCCACCCCCGCCCCAGAGAGTGTGATTTTGAATGTGGCTTAGGAGGGAATAAAACGTCTTGAAGTTCTAAGTTGGGTTTATTAAGACAATGATGGAACTGTGCTTTCTTTTCACTTTAAAGCAGACATTAACTGGGCAATATAGATTTCTGGAAAGTTCTGGGGTAGACTTCAGAGAGACTTTGAAGCCCTCGATGTTATTTACAATTTTATCTGTGTTGCAACACCAAGTGGCCCAAGAATGACTTAAGTCTACATTGAGAAAGATCTCAAAGAGTGAAGGAGTTGGAGGGACCTCTGTCCCCCTAAAAAAAGGCTTGTCTTAAAACAGAAATTTGAATGTTTCTTGAATTTTCAGCAGGTCTTACTCATGTGACATCCATAACATAATTTGGTAGCATTTGAGAGTAGACTGCTTTTTAAGCAATAGATGTTTGTATATATAAAACACTCATTTAATGATTATTCAGTGTTAATCATCTGTCTGGCCTTTTTGCTTCTTATTTTTTGCCTTTTGCAATGAAATGAGCCCTGGATGGAATGAAGATGAACACACTTTAGCCTACAGATATTATGACCTGCTGGTCTTGAATAATGTTTTGATCAGAAGGCAGTTGATTTCTAATGGAGCTGAGTTTCAATCATGATTCTGTCACCTGTATTGACCTTGAACTTGGAAAAGTATTTCCTTAGCCTGTATTTTTATGTGTTAGTGGTAATGATAATTGCTGACTTGCTAGGATTTTTTGAAGATTAAAACTATAATCTGCATTAAGTGCCTAATGCTTGGAAGTGCTGCTTCACATCTGGATATTCATGGCTCCAATAATTACAGATAATTAGGGGCTGGTTACAGATTATACTTTCATAAAATGTCTGAATGGGTGAGTTTTTATTGCTGTGAGTTTCATTGAACTATATTCTTGCAAGATTGTTACTTCAGTGGCTATTTGGTTATAATTAGATACTAGGTATCATAATAAGTATTACAATATTTCTTGTCATTATCCCCAAATTATTGGTCATTATACTAAATATAGCCAATTCGTTGGCAGATTTGAATGTATATTCTCCAATTTTGAAAAGTCCTATGCTCTATTCACTTTAAAGACTGTGGTAATAAAAACATAAATTCCTGTTAATGCCACCATGCTGCCTTTGTCTTCTTTAGTAGAAAGTTACAAGGAATGTTGAAAAAATGCTATAAAACAAGCTTTTTTTACTATGGTCAGACTGGATTTTATTGTTTTTGAAACCGCTTGTTTGAGATGCAGAGATGGAGAGAGCTGGGGAGAGACAGCTTTTGACTGACTCTCGGAATGAGCAGCCTAGGGGAGGCACTGAAGGCAAGCAGCAGGACCTCAATCTCAGCCTTGGATACGGGTGCCCGAGTGCCACTGGTTGGGTCACGTGTCCCAGCTGGCGCTTAATAGGCCACATGCTGCTCCCATCAGTGGACATTTTTAAGATTTATTTTATTTTGATTGGGAAGACAGATATAGAGAGAAGCAGAGACAGAGAGGAAGAACTTGCATTCGCTGATTCACTCCCCAAGTGGCTGCTACGGCTGGAGATGCGCTGATCTGAAACCAGGAGTCAGGGGCTTCTTCTGGGTCTCCCACACGGGTACAGGGTCCCAAGGCTTCGGGCCATTCCCGACTGCTTTCCCAGGCCACAAGCAGGGAGCTGAATGGGAAGCGGGGCCGCCAGGACACAAACCGGTGCCCATATGGGATCCTGGCACGTGCAAGTCGAGGACTTTAGCCACTAGGCTACCGTGTCGGGCCCGCATCAGTGGATTTTGATGTGCATGCTTGCTCATTCCAAGTAATCTAGGGTTTGGAACGACTTAACGTCTTTCAAAAGTACAGATTATTTTTACCAATGACTGATTCAGGCACAGCGCAGTTTTGCCATGGCACTCACTGTTGTGAAGAATTATAATTAAGAAGCTGTTTCAGTGTTTCACTAGTAAGATGATGATCTGATTAAATCACCCACGCTGATCTCAAGCCTGAGTTGTGGCTCTCTCTGCTAGACACGCAAAGGTCCTTGAACCTATAAAGGTCCTTTATATCAAGGCAAGGAGCACAGGGAGTTCTCAGGGCATGCAGGTAACACTCCTTAGGCACAGTTTCCTGGTATTTTCCTGATGTAGGAAATATGCATGCGTTCTGCTCGACAAGGTTGCAAGTCTTTCATAACTGCAGTTTCCAATCTATTTTTTAAAAGCAAGTTAATGGCATGTGCATCTATGAAGATACTAACTCTTTCCTTTTTATTTAAATGTCAGAGTGCTTCAGCAGTCGCTGTTGATTTGGAATCTTTGCGAGTCTTGGATTTTGGGGTTATTTTCCTCTTCACAGATGAGGTGTACTGAGGCATGCAGAGGACAGCGAGTCCTAACTCACCCCAGCTTCTGAAGCACTGCTCAGCTCCTTTCCCACCTCTGCCCGATACATTTTGCTTTTTTAAGTTTCTTTTGAAGGAAATGTTGTTTCCTTTCAAGCTTTTACCCTTCATGGGCTCTACTGAGAAAAGGACCCTGTGTGTCGTGAATTGGAAGACAGTAGTAGCTGTGCTGGCAGACAGCAGCGGTGACAGCTGTGTGTGCCTCCGCGTGCCTCAGCAGCCAGCTCTGTCTTCCCCCCAAGACCGTCGCCTCCTTTTTGTGCTCACAGCATCCTAGTCATCTTCCAGGAACCATCGTTAATGGTGTGAAAAAGCTGAGGTGGTATAATTACTACAGGGAAGTTCTCCCGTTTGTTGGAAGGCGCCAACCTGTTGGACACTTAGCCTTTATAACCAGTTTTGTTGGGTGCTGTGAACTCAAGGTAGAGACTTCCTCCTGACCACCGACTGTTACTCTGGAAGCCAGTTACCAGCAATACATCCCTGACTGATGGGCCGTGGGGGAGAATGGTGTGATATGTCAGGAAACACAATTGAGACCATGAAAACAAAAGATTTCACTCTAGGAACATTTACAAGTCACCTGCTATCTGTTAAAAATAAAATAAAAAAAGCTGCAGCAAATGTGCCCGAACTTGGCGTCTCTCTTCCTTTATTCTGGTTTTTTTTTTTTTTTTTTTGACAGATTTAAAGTAGAACAAAAATTAGATTTCAAAGAGCCTTTGCATTCTTTGAACGTGACTGAGCTGTTCAATGGTGGCTGTGACCTCTCTGGAATAACAGGTAGGTTGAGAGCTGTCTGGGAATGCTCATGTTCGTTTGTCTTCTTGGTGTTGCATTAACCATGCATGTTAGAATGTCAGGCAAACAGTCTAAACATCTTTCCCATGAGGTAATGTAGGTAGAATTATTATATATGTTTTTATTTCTGTCCTTTTTTGGATTTCCTTATCTGAATAACAGGAATTATAACGATGAATCTCCATCAGTCTTAGCTCTAGCTGATAAAACTCTTGAACTAATTTGCAAATGTCAGCTTTGTAATAGAGGTTCCCGTGATATCAGCCTCCACAAGCCGCAGGTGACGGGACCGTTGTCACAGTGCCGCCGGCAGCCTGGGCAGCAGAATGCGTAGGACTGGAGCAGGTCTCAGTTGGAGCACCTGTGCCCAGAGGACCTGAGCATTCGCGCACGGCCATGGTGCTCAGTGGTGCAACGTCATCAAGACGGCTTTTAAATCACCCTGTTTTTATGTACACATATTAATATATTCATACTTATACATGTATATACTCCATTATAGTTTATTTGATAGTATATATTTACATAATCATATAAAGATATATATATATATATGACCACAGAGCAAAAGGGATTTAAGGAGCGTTTGTCCCAAGTCACTTACCCTTTTCTGAATTGAGCCTTGTGTTTATAAAGTGGTGCTTAATCACGCATCTTGTCCTTCTAATGTGTCTGTGTAGCCTCATATAAATACCTCGGGCTTAAAGAGGCATTCATTGATTCATTGACATGTAAATTGTGTGGAGGGTGGATGGCGGGGCTCTCTTGGAGGAATGGGTCTCACGGGGGGATGCCCGTTGCCACCTTCACACACGTCCAGCTTGTTGCACGCTGACAGGTGCACTGACCTCTGCCGCCAGCATCCCCAACAGGACTGAGACGCTCACGGTAATACAGCGCTGGGGCACTCAGTGCGCCGCAGGCCAGCCACCCCACCAGCCTGCAGGAAATCAGACTGCGTTTCAAATATCTCTGCTCTTTCTGGCCTTAGAAGTCTCACTCAAAAAACCTTGGACTTTTCGAAAGAGCACTCACTACACAAATTCCCGGCAATCGGTAACTTCTGTAAAATTCCCTTTCACAAGTATTTTGTGAAAGACAATATCCCTGGAGTGCTTCATAAAACAATTTGTGCAGAGAAAAATACACAACCGGCATTTTCTGCTCTTTTTTCCCAAGGTTACTTATTTGAATTATTTTCACTAATATCATTCTTAGTGGCTTTTGGGGAAATTAAAGGTATATGTATGGAAACATATTAATATGAGGTATTAACAATAGGGAAAACTGGGTAAGGGGTTTAATAGAACTCATTGTGCTTCTTTAACTTTTTTTTTTGTTTGCAAATGTAAAACTATTTGGCAATAAAAAGCTATAGCCTAGTTCAACCTCTGGCACAAAACAGATGCTCAGTGAATTCTGAACACAGAAAAGCAATGGGAGAAGGGATATGCTGATGGCCACTTACACAGCTCTCAGAAGGTTTTTTTTTTAAATTATTATTTAGCAAAAATGCACTTGAAATTTTAAGGAAAACTAAGGAAAAATCTTTTACCAAATTGTAGCAGCTATGAGTTTGTGAAGACCAGAGTCCTTGTTCTAACTTCTTGTCTCTCAAGTTCTGCTCTTCTCCCAGGCTTCCCTAGGCAGTGAAGTGGATTACCAACACCAGGCAGCCAGACAGGGATCAGGGCTCCACTGACTGCTCGATGGGCACTTGGGGTGACGCCCAGGTCTCTGAGTCTATCTGATATTTGTCACTGAGCTGGACTTGTATGTAAACCCGGGAGAGGAGGGCATCACTTTACGATCCTGAGAGACCACTTGCTGAACTTCAGTTCTTCTACACTTCTGATGCTGTCTTTTCTCTATTTTATAATTTTCTGTTGCTTGGCATTCTTATCCAACCAATTAACTTATGTGACGAATGTTTGATGGAAACCAACTGCACGCAAAACTGAATCTGGAACACTGATGTGTATGCTCTTGTAAAGCCAGCCTGACAGGGCTCAATTCTGCCGCTCAGCAGCGCCGCCCTCTGCGGTTCTGTGTCAGGGTCACTTCAGACGCAGTAATTGCCCCAGGGGAGATAGGGAAGCATTCTCTCTCAGGGAAAACAAACAAACCGGTAAGGCACTTTCACACTGAACCCTTTAACAGGTTTTTAATGCACAGCTCTGAGGTGATTTTATAACAGACGACACAAAAGCTCTTTATCCTTACCAGTCTTGAAGGAAAGTACATTCTGTTTAAAATCAGATCAGAATTGAATACAGAATTTGAAAGGCAAGTTAGCTTTGAGTTTGAATACATAGGATGAAATTAAGTCAGATCTGGAACGCTTCTTTCATCCCGTCTTCGGAGCCTGCCGGAGGGAGGCTGGACCGCTTGTTCAAGCATCTCTCTTTGACCTGACCTGATAGAGTTGTATCACTCTTTGTCTGCCTTTTACAGAGGGAAAGAAATTCGATGTCTCCATCTAGCTCTATGTTATCACTATAGGAGTAAAAAGATAAACCAAATGTGTTTCCAGTAAATTGGCTAAACGGGAAAGTTTTTCTTTTTCTTTTCTTACTTTATTTGAAAGTGTCATTAATCTTGAACCTTAGAGGTTATGGCTCTTTATTTTTAACCCTTAAATGTGTCGCTGTATTTTTTTTTTCTGCCAGATTCATCGGAAGTGCACGTTTCACGCATCATGCAAAAAGTTTTCTTTGAAATAAACGAAGAAGGCAGTGAAGCTGCATCATCGACTGGTAGGGAAACGTGGAGTTAGGGGTGAGGGTCAGGGTGCCAGCCCCCTGCGGGACCCCGGTGTGAGGGCCAGGAACCAGCACCATGAGGGACCCCGGTGTGAGGGTCAGGATACAGCACCGTGAGGGACCCTGGTGTGAGGGTCAGGGAGCCAGCCCCCTGAGGGTCCCTGGTGTGAGGGTCAGCGAGCCAGCCCTCTGAGGGACCTCGGTGTGAGGGTCAGGGCGCCAGCCCCCTGCGGGACCTCAGTGTGAGGGCCAGGAACCAGCACCATGAGGGACCCCGGTGTGAGGGTCAGGATACAGCACCGTGAGGGACCCTGGTGTGAGGGTCAGGGAGCCAGCCCCCTGAGGGTCCCTGGTGTGAGGGTCAGGGAGACAGCCCCCTGAGGGTCCCTGGTGTGAGGGTCAGCGAGCCAGCCCTCTGAGGGACCTCGGTGTGAGGGTCAGGGCGCCAGCCCCCTGCGGGACCTCAGTGTGAGGGCCAGGAACCAGCACCATGAGGGACCCCGGTGTGAGGGTCAGGAACCAGCACCATGAGGGACCCCGGTGTGAGGGTCAGGATACAGCACCGTGAGGGACCCTGGTGTGAGGGTCAGGGAGCCAGCCCCCTGAGGGTCCCTGGTGTGAGGGTCAGGGTGCCAGTCCCTTCTGGGACCCCAGTGTGAGGGTCAGGTCGGGGCTAGCGCCTTCCTGTTCCTGGTGTTCTTTTGTCTTTCAACGTCTAGAATGATTGTGTAAAGATTCATACATAGCTTCGGCTACAGCATAGTGCAAAAGAGAAAGGCAAGAATTTGATTAAGACTTGAGGTGCCCAGTTATTTGCCTTCTAAATAGCAGATAGGATGTGGAGAAAACCTTACAGCACAACTGTGAAATCGAGATTGGTTAGGAATACTCTGTTCAGTAACTGCATTGAATCTTTTTTCTGTCATTAGACCACGTTACTGTGCTACTTTTCTAAACCATATTTTATTGTTTCTAAGTCAATGGCTCACAAACTCAACTGCAGGTTCATTCAGAAATAACTACAATCTGTGCTGGTGGGACTCAGAGGGCCGGGTGTTTCAGTGTGAGAGCCAGTGGTGGGCCGTGAGGTGCAGCCTGCCCTGGTCAGCGTGGCTGTGACACACACAGCAGAGACAATGCCCACGCTCCCCTTGAGAGAGCAGCAATGTCGGTTTCAGGCCCAGTTCTGGACGGTCTGTGCTTTTCAACGACGGTCTGTGCTTTTCAAGATAATAAGTGTTTTGCGTGCATTCCATTTGAGAAGCTCCTCTACGCTATATTTTCTCCAACAGATACATGTTGAATAGTATTGCGGTGCATGTAAATAACTCAAAAAGAGAGGGGAGGAAAGCCTTTTCATTAACATCAAAAAACTTTAATCTTTTAGATCATTCTTTATCTTATTTGATTTTAATGAATGTTTCAAAAAACGTTTAAAGATTTCTTCATTTTTATTGGAAAGGCAGATATTCAGCTAGGAGGAGAGACAGAGAGGAACATCTTCCTTCCATTTGCTGATTCAGTCCCCAAGCGGCCGCCAATGGCTGGAGTTGAGCCAATCCAAAGCCAGGAGCCAGGAGCTTCTTCTGGGTCTCCTATGTGGTTGCAAGGTCCCAAGGCTTTGTGCCATCCTTGACTGCTTTCCCAGGTTACAAGCAGGGAGCTGGAAGGGAAACGGGGCTGCTGGGGTTAGGACAGGCACCTGTATGGGATCATGGCACATTCAAAGCGAGGACATTAGCCGCTACGTTATTGTGCCAGGCCCGAATATTTCAAAATTTTGCATCATTTAAAAATTATTAAAATATTCCCCTAATTATATTGTCAATTTACTTTTTGTGTTACATATTTATTTTTATCTGACATGCAAAATTATATTTATGAGGCACCATGTAATTCTTCTATGTATTTTTATACTGTACAATGTTCAATGTAGTTAAACATACATATTTCCTTGAACACCTATTATTTCCTTCAGATGAAAATATTCCAAATCCTCTCCTCTGTTTATTTTTGGAGAAATTACCACACATGGTCATCATGTGTGGTCATCTACTTGTACAATGGAACACGAGAACATCTCGGCTGTAATTTGTGACCCATCCGTCAAGCTTTCCCCACATCTGTTTCTCCAGTGTTCTCGCTAGTTCTGGCAATCACAACTATATTCTGAATTCAATTCTTAAGGAACTTGAAAGGTTGCATTTAGGTGAGGTTGCTGGCTCACAGAGACATTTTAATCCAGAGACATTATTTTTTAAAAAAAGCTAACAAAGTTAGTATAGATAATCAGTGGATTGTTCCACCGTTGAAATAGACACCTAGCAATGTGACCTGACTAGAGTTTCTTGCAAGACTCTTCTGTGAAGAATTCTCAGGGTTTGCCTCACTGGGAAATATTTTGTTTCTCCACTTCTAGAGCATCACTTCACTGGTTACAATATTCTTGGTTAGACTTTTTTTTTTCTTTTAACACCTATCACTCCACTCTCTTAATTGTTAGGGGTTTTTGCTGAGAAGTCCCTTAGTCTGATGTGTTTCTCTTGATGTGTAGCCAGGAGCCAGGAGCTTCTTCAGGTCTTCCAAGTGAGTGCAGGGATCCAAGGCTTTGGGCCGTCCTCTGCTGTGAAGGAGTCCAATAGCAAGAAAGCCAGTGTCCATTGGAAATTGGAACAGGAATCAAATAGACCTTGCTTACGCTGGTTACTCTGTTGTTGGCAAATCCTCAATGTTCATTCCAAATCTGCAGCTATCTGATTTGATTATCCTTACAATAATTTTAAGGAAGCGACAGGTCTTAAAAGCTCTGAGTTCACAGAATACGTTAGGAAAAGTAAGCGCAAAATAAATCATTTCAACTATCTGTGATTGCCACAAGGCTGAAATATGCAAATGAAGTGCAAAATATCTGGATGGGGGAAAGAATTAATAATCTTATGAAAATGAATAATACAATGTATATTAAAAGTGGTCAGAGAATTACTATTTAAGAGATAACATTTCAAACTACTTCTACTGAATTCAATTTAGTATCTGGCTTTCTTCCTCATTGAGCATAAATACAAATTTAGAATTATTCCGTGAAAGATCTATTACTTATTCTTTTGCACTCGGTTTTGAAACTCATCACAAATTTCTCCATTTAGAAGATAGTGATTATTTTTGCATGTTCAAACTCTTCACACAAATAACCGTTCCGTGCACAGAATACTGGGGAAATGTGTTCTGTACTGATCTCTCAGTGGGAATTGTTAAACAATTGTCTCTGTCTCGTAGGTATGCACATCCCGACGATTATGAGTCTGGCTCAAAATCAATTTATAGCAAACCGCCCATTTCTGTTTATAATGAAGAATAACCCAACAGGTACCTTTCTGGAGAATTTTCTGGGGGAGCTATCAAGTTATGCAGACCGAGTCCTAATTTCTAGTTGTTATATTAAATTGTTTATTCTTCCTATTTGCATTGGTTAAGTACCTGTTATGAATCACTCTTTGTATTTTCAGTGATGACACGGTCCCAAAATAGGACAGTGACAGTAATTTTTACTGCCAGACGTTTTGTAAGTGGTAGTCATTTTACATTCCCATTCCTAACACTAACACTCCCTCCAAATCATATAGTCAGAATGTGAAAGAGTAGATATTAAGGTCAACTGTGATGCCATCATAGAAGAGAAAATTCAGAATTGTGGTCATGAAATATTTCAGAGGTGGATTCAAGTGATTACTTTATTGGCATAAACTCTGGGGAGAAAGCAAGGCTCAACTGAACGTCAGTTTGGACAACTGATGACCGTGATTCCGTTAAGCATACTGTGTGATAGAAGAAGGAGTGGATTGCATTGGCACTTCACACTGAAACTTCAAATTGTCTGTAGAGACATTGTGGCACAAGTTTTCATGAACAGAGGACAGATATGTGAACACAGTGAAAGGAAGTATGTTGCTTAGAACTGGTTCTTCAGCAGTCTTAATGCCCCTGTGTGTAGTATGGTAGACCACAAGGCTAGAAGTTGCACCTTACTCACGTGTGTACCCATTGCGGTATGTGCTGAAATGTCTGTTCCGAGTGCTGGACACTCCAGGCACAGAGAGAGTGTGGGCTGAAGTATTAGACCTGCCTCAAGGGCAGCCCAACTACTCATCTTCAGATTAAGTTGCTTATCATCTCCAAACCATGTTGTCATAATTTTCTATTGGAACATAATTCCAATACTTGCCTATTAGAGTTACATAAAAGAATACATGAAGCTTATAACACCGTGGTTGGCACCCACTCAATGTTCGTTGTGAATCAATCCACCAACCAACATAAATGAGTTAATAACTGAATAAAGGAATGAAAATGTAAAAACTTGCTCTATTCATTGGTTTACAGGGAAAATAGGTGGATGTCAGAACCTGCCTGTATTCTAGCAACTGGGGATACTCATATTATTGGCCCAGTGAGGGGTGCATCAGCCTGCCTTTCCAGGCTCAAAAAAACCCAGTCTGAATGATCAGTCTGAGAATTTTTCTTGGAAAAACTGGAATAATTTAAAAATTGCTGAGGTTGTACTAACATGACTTCTGTTGTAGTAGTAGATATGTCAGTGATAAAATATATTCTAAGTATGTCATTTGATCTATACAGTAACCTTTGGGTAATGTTAACTGCTTACAATTAGTATCTAATTACTGAATATAGAGAACAGAAGGAAATAAGCTGCATTAGGCAACAAAGCACAAGTGGATAATGACATTTAGAATAATTAGGTTTGACTCTTATTTTCCAAGTTGATGACTTGTTATATACTAAGGACCATGCCATAGCTATCCGTAAAATGGTAGTGAAAATTCAAAGATCTAAGTGACTCATTTATTTGTTTATTTGTGATAACACTAACCATGAAAACAGACAAGTTTAGTGTTTTATGATCTTATTTTAATGAGACTTTCAGACTATGTTTACTGCTTTAATGAATTGCTTAAAATGAATGACCTGTAATTTATTAGTAGCTATACATTAATGCCATATAAAATGTTGGAATGGTTTGTTCTCTTGAAATAATACACATTCAGTGATTTACCTATTTTTATATCACAAAAGAATCCTAGGAAGTTGTGGGATTAAGGGAGATAGTGATTGAATACCGCCATACTGACCTAATAAGTGGCTTCGTGATTACAAAATGTATTCAGTTGACAAGTTCTGAGTATGAAGAGGAACGATTTTAGGTTTAAATAATTGATTTTAAACCAGAGTTGACACTTCCTTAAACAGGATTTTGCATGCAAATCTATACCCTATCTATTCATATTCAGTGGATTTTATATTTCAGTGTGCTCACCTAAGCTAACCTTCAGAACAATGAAAAATTTATTTCCCTTTTTTTGTAGACTGAGGGTGGAGGTCAACTTTGCAGATACTGCGACATAGCTGTGGCTGAGGGGACATGATGAGCAGCACTGCTGTGGTTACACTACTCCATACATGTCACACATCATTGCGTTTGGAATTCTGAGCTCTTGGGGTCCATAGGAGAAGCAGACTATACATTATTTATTAGGAACTCACTTTATGCAAGAATTAGGTTTAAATGTGATATCATATTTAATGTTAAGAGGTGAAATTTATCTCCATCTTATATAGAAGATATTTGCAGCTATTGGTTAAATATAGGGAGCACAATATAAAAAAGAAGAAAAATAATTGTGATTTACATTTTTATTCCATGCTTTAACTTGCTTTAAAATCCCTTCCTGTCGTGTAACAGGATGTTTTGCTAATCTGCCCGCTTCAGTGGTGTGTAGCTTGGTGACTCACATTGAAATAGGAAAGCAGAAAAAGCTGGCACCAATGGCTTTTATAAAATGTCATACACTTCCTCATGTTTATGTTTTCAGCCATTGTCTTCAAGCATGATGTCGGTGTCTGTATAAATCAGTGTCTTTGAAAAGTTTCAAGCAGTTCTGGCAAGGATTTTAATGCCATGGCATTAAGATACAAGACTGCCTGCTGATTGTTACTGTGACAGAATGTAATATCCATCCTGATAAAAATATTATATATTAGAGGACTATGGGTATTTGTTTCCTGTTTACCAAGAACCATTTTGAAACTTTTAAAAATATTTATTTATTTTTATTGGAAACACAGATATATGGGGACAAACACATATAGAATGGAAGATCTTCTGTTTTCTGGTTCACTCCTCAAGTGGCTACACGGGCTGGAACTGAGCCGATCTGAAGCTAGAATACAGGAGCCTCTTCTGGGTCTCTCACGTGGGTGCAGGGTCCCAAGGTTTTGGGCGTCCTCAACTGGTTTCCCAGGCCACAGGCAGGGAGCTGGATGGGAAGTGCAGCAGCTGGAACATGAACCGGTACCCATAGGGGATCCTGGCACATGTAAAGCAAGGACTTTAGCTACTAGGCTACCGCTTTGGGCCATATTTGTGAAACTGTGAAGCAAGGCATTAATGATTACAATTATTTACTGTAAGGGAAAAGGTGAAATCTCCTGTCAATTTCCAGGGTATTGGCTGTGCTGACTGTAGGTCATCAATATGAACAATCTAGCATAAAAAAAAGAACCACTCCACTGTTATTTCAAACCCAAACATCACTTTCAGTAGCCTTAAAATTATGTAATATATAATACTATATCTATATATATATATAGACATACAGATAATTTTATTATATCTGAGAATAAGGATTTTACGTCAAGGTTAAATTTGACATTGATCCTTCATAATCAATTCCCTTACATTATTTAAAAGGAGTTACACAGAGCCCTTTAGCCTAGTGACTAAAGTCCTCTCCTTGCAAGCACCGAGATCCCATACAGTTGCCGGTTCTAATTCCGGAAGCCCTGCTTCCCATCCAGCTCCCTGCTTGAGGCCTGGGAAAACAGTCAAGGACAACCCAAAGCCTTGGGACCCTGCACCCACGTGGGAGGCCCGGAAGAAGCTCCTGACTCCTGGTTTTGGATAAGTACAGCTCCAGCCTTTGCAGCCATTTGGGGAGTGAACCAGCAGATGGAAGATCTTCCTCTCTCTCTCCTCTCTATATATCTGATTTTCCAATAAAAATAAATAAATCTGAAAAAAGGAGTTACATAAGCTTGATAAATCGTTTATATTTGTTTTGACCTGTGGTTCTTAGTTCTTTTTCACTTGCAAATACAGAATGGCTGGAAATAGGTGTTTGTCTAATTACTGGCCATTAGGTCAGCTTGACGAGGATTTGAAAGTATACTAGTTTGAAAATATTGTCTTTAGTGGTCAGGCAAGCTTTGGCTCAGAGAAGAAGGCAGGAAAACCTGTTTTTAACTGGTGTGTTTGCATTCTAATCATAGATTGCTTAGGATTTAGATCTCTGCCATGCTCATCACCATCTTGTTATGCTGTGTCAGCCTGGCTACTTTATTCTATCTAGAACACCTGTATGTCACTTTATTTTTGCTTTTCTATATGCAAAGCAGAACTAACACGGTTTTCTATGACAAGCCATTGTGGGTGTTATGTTTTGCTCCATACTTAGCGACAAATAGTTAACAAAGGTGTAGTGGTGTGTTTTAGATAAAGGAGAAGGAATTTCATGTCAGACATTGCCTGTTTTTCTTGTAGGTAAAAAGACTAAGTGAATTGTCAAAATACCCTGAAAAACTGAATACTGTCATTTTTCTTTTTCTAGAAATTAATGCATGTTTTTCTTCTTTCCCTAGAGTCGATTTTGTTTATGGGAAGAGTGACAAATCCAGATACTGACACAATGAAGGGGAGAGATTTTGATTCACTATAAATAAAGAGGAACGTTTCAGAACACGTAACAATTCCTGGAAAATGATCAATCAACAAACATCATCTTTAAAATGTTTTCTGTGTCTCACTTTTTGTTTAAAATCATGCTTATATTAATCTTATTAACATAGGTATATATTAATGATTATGTATGAATTTGTTTCTAGTTTTCCTATACTTTATAAATTCTATAAGCATTGATAGCATTTGGCTTGCATACATTTTACTATGACGTATATCTTACATACAAATTGATTCAATTCATAAGAGACCAGACTATCTCAATCCCAGGTATAAGAACATTATCCAAGCCCCAACAGGTGTTGCCAGGAGAGTGGTGATGGTGCTGGCCTGTCTAGGATGCTACTTGCCACACAAGCGTTTAGTATTTGTGACGGTGCACAAATTTGGGGCGTTTAATCTTGTTCTACAACTTGCCTTGGTTCAACACGTTTTGGAACACATATTGTTTCCTGCTTATTGGCACTTTAAACTGTAAGAAGTAGAAACGGTGAGAACTCTCATAAAGCTTTCCTGTTTGAGAGTCACAGCCCAAGTTGCATGACTTTGGAGGCTCCCATTCTGTGACGTCACAGTCCTGAGTCAAGGAAGTGTTAGGGGGAAGCGCGTATTCTAAAGGAACAGATGCAGAACCATTTCTCTAAATACTCTGAATATCAGATGCAAATATCAAAAATAATGCCATATTCCAATATGCACTGCTTGTAATATGTTTCACAGATTTTTCCATTTTCAGGCTAATGATGGGAAAAGTCTTTTCTTGTCATAGCAATTTTGGGCAGGAATCTTAATGATAATAGGCACCCATGTTGAGCCCTAATTGCTTGCTGGGAACTGAAGAAAACATTTCATATTATGTTAAGTTACTAAAAGTCATACAAATCATATTATTGCCCTTTCTAATACAGAAACTGAAACTCAAAAATAATTCCATAAATAAGTAAAGCACACAAAATAATTAAAACCATGAATGGATTTGAACTCAGGACTACATGGAAAGAAACTTGTAATCTTAATGACTGAGTTAAACTTCTTTTGTAAAAAAAAAAAAATAAATTAAGCCTCCATTCAGTATAATTTCTAATTGGAGAGTTCTTTTACTGAAGACAGAAAAACAGGAGGTGAACAGAGGCTTTTAAAACATTAAATTTTACTTTTAGTATGTTTTACCTGGTTGAGATCGATGAATGTCCAGGTGGGCCTCTGATCAGGGAGAGGAGAGTCGAGGTATGAAGGAAGGTGAGTGGGAAAATGTTTCTCTTTCCATTCCTTTTTTTTCTTCCTGCGAATGCTAGGGGTGTAGGGGAAGTTGTTCTCCTTGCCTTCAAACTACACCAGCCCCTGTGCCTGGAGGACCGTCCTTTGATGCCACCTTGGAGAGCATAAGCGGGAAAGAAAGTTATACGAGTGTCATCTCGGTCGTTTTGACTGCTTTGAGACATGTAAGCTTCGTTTGCACCAGAGTTGAGAAAACCTTTCTGAGGTCTCTTGGTTAACAAACTCCACCTTAGTGCATCCGCACGCCTACAGATTGGCTGCAAAGCCTGCCCATGACAGTGGTCCAACCTGTCTGGTTTCCACCTTCTAACAAGGCAGTTGACTTACTATAATTTTCCCCACTTGCATCTGGGCTTGCTGTCCCCTGCATGGACATCAGAAGTGGAGGAGGTTCAGTTTTGACACAAGCACTCCGAGGTCAAACCGCTTACATTGTGATTTTCCCTTTGGCTGTAGTTTGAGACCAACCGCCAATGTCACTGGGGAGTCACTCAAGAAACCTTGCCTGGGGTGACCTCAGACTTGACTTGGCAACAGTTAGTGCACTGTCACGTTAAGACATGCAGCTGCCTGGTTAGTTCTACCCTAGCACCATTCCTCATGCGAACTGGCAAGTGCTGTGACCAGTCCAGTCCACTCCAGTCCACCACAGGCCTGGTCTTCATGGATACCCACAGTGCCCCAGCCCAGGCAGAGTGTCCCCAAAACCTCCATTAGGCCTAGTGCTGGTCTTGGTTTTTGCATAAAGCTCTGTAATAAATTCATAAAGCTTGTGTTCATGCATGAAAGAAGTTAAGTATGAACACTTACATTTGCCCAGCATCTCTAAGAGATGGAGATCTTACAAATTATATTGAAGAGCTGCTTCACGTTCTAAGATAATTTCAGACAAAAAGATGATCTGTGCAGGTTCTTAACAGGCATCTCTACAGACAAAACCAATTTTGTTAGCATTAAACGCAAACATTGAATTTAATATAGGTGTTCTGGTACAAGTTGTATGTTTTATATCATAAGAATGTATTAGATTTAGGGCAATGAGCTCTATTTTGTAATTAGCAATAACATATATTTAGAGGGCTATTACAATATCTGGGTAATATATAGTGACTTACAAAACTCCTGCTGCTCTGTTGGAACCCTTACGAAAAGAAGGAAATTGATTATCCAAAATGTTAAAGAGCTGTACTCAAAAATGACATCCAGTGAGTGCTAGAATGGGTGAGTGCTGGAATCGCTGAGTGCTGGAATGGGTGAGTACTGGAATGGCTGAGTGCTCGAATCCGCCCTTGGGGTCTGGTTATTTGACATTAGTTCTCACATCTTACTCTCAGGAATTCTCACACTTAGAAACATATTGGAGTATTTACTGAGACAACGACTTTTAAAAAATAACTAGAGGGAAAAAAGTAAAACAAGGACAAAAATGACAGTGGTTTAAAGCAAGTAAAACAAGCGTGAGACGACTCTTGAGCTTGTCACTGCAGGAATGGTCTAGTAACTCCACAATTGTCGGAGACTTCTCCTTCAGCAGCCCTGTCCTTCTCATGAACTCAGGTGGCTGCTGGAGCACCAGCCATGAGATCCCACTCCATGGGGTAACATGGAAGCAGAATAGAAAAAAGGCTCGGGCCCAGCGTAATAACCTAGCAGTTAAAGTCCTTGTCTTGAACACACCAGGATCCCATATGGGCACCGGTTCAAATCCTGTCAGCCCGGCTTCCCATCCAGCTCCCTGCTTGCAGCTTGGGAAAGCAGTCAAGGATGGCCTAAAGCCTTGGCACCTTGTCCCCATGAGGGAGACCTGGAAGAGGCTGCAGGTTCCTGGCTTCGGATCAATTCAGCTCCAGCCATTGCAGTCACTTGGGGAGTGAATCATCAGATGGAAGACCTTCTTCTCTGTCTCTCCTCCTCTCTGTATATCTGCCTTTCCAATAAAAATAAATAAATCCTAAGAAAGAAAAAAGTCTCATGTTCCACTTGAATATTTCAGAGAGCTCAGGAGAGCTTGTGCACAGAGCTCAATAGCAGTACTTGGTCTTGGTCTCACCTCTAGCATCACAGGCTAGATGATGTACCACGGCACAAATAATCAGGGATTCATGAGCTTGAGAGAGAAACCTGGAGTCAGCATTTGGTGGTAATTGCTGCCAGACTATTCAACTTGATAATTTGCCAAAATAAGAACAGATGAAATTTTGTGGTAGCCTTGTAAGATAGAGCTGTATGTATGTCTGATCTGTCTGTTACAAAGTTGGTGTTTGCTTGTGCTACCATTGTTTTTTGAATTCTGATCATGCGTCAGAATCCCTTGATTTAAAGGTTGTTTTCCACCTGTATGTCAGCATTTTAGTAATATTTATAGAATCATATTAATATATTTGACTTGCTTTCAACAAAATCAGATCACTTTTAGTATGGCACAGTTTATCGGGATATTTTTCTTAATTTTGCTTTTTCTTTTTCTGGCTATCTTAAAAGTTTTACTGCTTTAAGGCAGTATTTTTCACAGTTGGTGATTCTTAACACTGCTAGAAGGTACTATTAAAATGCAGACCAGACTGGAGCCTTCCATGAGATAGACGGGAAGTAGCTCTAAGGTAAGCTTAGGGTTACATACTTTCTGCAACCATTACCAGGTAATTTTATGCATAGGGTCAGACTATACTTCTAAATGTATCATAATTGCTCAAAACATCCAATTCAGAATATGCAATAAATTTGAGTCTTTTAGGACGTATTCTAACTAACTAATTTTAAAAAATCTTCTCATCAATAGAATTTAGGCAGAAGAAGCTTTATGCTTGGCCAACTCAGAAACAATATCATCAATTGTGTTGACTCTTACTTTAGTTGCTTGTTTTCTAGATATCTACTTACTCTGGAACATTTTGGTAATTATTTGTTCCTTCCCTTCTTGCTTGTTCTGTTCTTGAGTCATGTATGCGACAGATATATAACTCAGGGCTGTGGCTTTGTCCGTGGAGTTCTGCTTCTGGGAATGTAGGATGTTTTCCATTGTAATGTCTTCAAAGTCATGACTTGTGTCTTCTGTGTGGTTTAATTTTTGCTTAATTCTAGCGAGTAAAAATTTTACTTTTGACATTGCATTTTAAAAAGATTTATTATTGATTTATTTTAATTAATTTATTTATTTATGTTTAAATAATCTTACTTAGTTAATTAGGGTACAGAGCGTCAAAGGCTACAGGAAAGTGGGTTATACCATTGTTTCCACACTAATATCATTTTTTCCCCTTGTATCTGGGGTCAGGGGAGAAACAAAGGGTAAAGCCCCATCCAGCCTCCCACCCATTCCTGGTCCCCAATGCGAGGCACGCTCCAAGGGTCCTGCTGAAGCAGTTTTGATAGTTCAACAGGTCTGAATTGCTGCCAGTCTCACCATTCTAATCGTGATGAAACCTATTCAGAATCCACTGGCTACGAAATTCTTTATATCCTTTGCAGACCGACCATTGAGAGCAGAATGCAGCCTTAGGGCACGCCATGGCGAATAAACATAAATGCAAATGTGAATATCCAGATCTACAGCTTTCTTTCCTAAGGGAATACAAAATCACTGAAATTATTTTAAGAAAGCATGTATTAAGAACAGAACAAGACTCACTTCATTTTATAGCATTTACATAGATCGTTAAAGGGCGAATTAGAAATTCAAGCAATGTTTAGTGAAGAGTCTTTGGTTATAGAAACTCATCCATGTTTAAATAGAAAAGTTGTTTACCTGAGGATACAGGATTATTTGTTCCTCATATGAAGAAATGCAGTCAGGCTTCAGGAGGCATCAGAACCCTGAGGTGATCAACATCAAGCCCTCAGAAAGTGGTTAAATTACAAGCCTTCTTTGGCACGTACAGTGTTGCTTTCTCCTGCTCTCCCTGATACCTTCATTCGCGTTTGTAGAAGGGTTTTTATGCTGCTCCAAGAGTGTTGCAAAATTCGGCTATGTTAGTTCTTACACTTCCAAGCAAAACTGCCTGGCATCATTGAATTCCAAGTCCAAATCCTTGGAATAAACTGGCGCAGTATAGGATGTGTGTCCGACTCTCAGAGACAGTTCTTGCCTGTGGTTTGTGGGGTTCTCATGCTCATAAAAGAATATGTTAGATTTCAGAGAAGTGGCTTACAATGTGTACAAACATCGTCATGCAATGGAATTAAGAGTTGATGTAAAAATACCCAACAAGTGTAATTTTCAAACTCCAGATGCTTTAATTACTCATTCTTAGGTTTTCAGTCAGTCTTGACTCAGCACAAAATCATCACAGCTTTAGCAGTTTGCATATATACTGTCTTTGCATGCTATTACGGGTAACATTTCGATAGAAATTCCTTGGACAGTTTTCTTTATGAACTTTTGGCATTCCTTAGCAATTATTAGGCACCAGACCTTCACTGGACACCAGGCAGTCACCCAAATTAACCAAAACCTATAAACACATACGGATTGATACAACTTGAAAAAAACAGTGAGTATATATGTATCTGCAGTAGACCCACATGGTTAGCTTACATTGGACAATTAAAAAAAGATTAATTTTATTTTTACTTGAAAAGTAGAGTTAGAAAGGGGGAGGGGGGGAGAAACAGAGAGAGAGAGAGAGAGAGAAATCTTCCATTCATTTTCAAATGGCTATAATAACCCAAACCCAGCCCAAGGACATGCACCTGCCGGAGGTCAATGAGCCCAGATTCTAGCAGTTCCCCAGGAGTTCAAATGCTTTTATGATCTTTTGCCCTATCTCTAAAATATTTGTTTCATAGAGTGAGATGGACAGGAAGAGACAAAACAGAATTATGCATCCTATGACAGGGCAGCTTAAATCAGAATCAAATCAGCCAGAGCAGCTTATCTGTCTCTTCTAAATCCAGACCTATACTTTATTTCTTTACACTCAATTCTCAGCAGCAAGAGAAATTGAACCTGACGAAATATTACTAAGGGAGAAGGGGAAAAGAGGTTCACTTTATGACATGGAGAAGATAAAAACTATTATTCCAGGATTTCTTGCTCTGAGATCTACCCTGATCTTTGATAGATATATTTTTCTCTCTTTGTGCTTGTCTGTTGTTGCTTAGTGAAGAGGCATTTGTTATTACCCTGGAGGTGTTATTAGTATTTTTTGTGTGTTTATAAAGGGTTAAAAAGCCATAGGTTGAATTCTTTAGTTCCTGAGTCATTTCACTGTTACGACCAAATCCAGAACAAAAGCCATTTTGGAGCTTGTTACAGCTGGGTGTCTATCCTTGGACTGCTGCGAAGATCACTGGAGGGCTGAGACGTTCTAAAGCATTCCATTCCGTGAGCTCAGGCTCTGCCCAGAAGTGCTCTCTCTGACATAAACGCAGCCGCAGCTGATGCAGCAGGGCGAGTCAGGATTGCTCACACACAGCAAACAAGTGGTAACACTCTTATGGTCCTTCATCTATATTCATTTCTTCATCAAGCTTGCCGGCATCTCATCATTGATAGAATGAAGTTCAGATGTCGATACAATCATCAGTGTCAATATGACTGCTCATCTCCTTCTGGCAGGCTGGAACGCAGAAGCCATGATGGAGCATCAGCCATGTGCCCTGTTTTCAGGTCTGATGGCGTATCAAGCTGCCCAGCAGTGCGGATACTCATCGAGCTCCACGCTCTGTTGGCTCTCCAAGTTCGTTCTGTTGGTAATCAGATTGGAAGATTACCTTTCTGACTTCTGTTGGTAATCAGATTGCCTCTCTGACTTGATTTTGGAAAATGGAAGTTTTCCTAGTTAAGAGTTTTAAAGCCTTCACTCCACACCTATCATTTTATTAATGCCTGTATTATATGCTAGAGGCAAAAGAGATACAGTATTCACGTTCCAAGCTGTCAGTGCTGCGAACGTAATAGACACAGCCAGCTTACCAAAGTGTGCAGAGCTCATTAAATTCTTCTCCTGAAGTGATGAGGTCGTTCATTCTTCCTGTGCTGGAAGATGCAAACACAGGAAATGAGACTCACTGCTCTATGAACACCTGTGTTAGTTAGGGAAAGGCTGTTTTGGTCTTAAAAAAAAAAATCCTTGAAACTGTGGTTTTTAAAACACATGCAATGTCCTAGCAAATGTCTTCACCTGCGTGATTGAATCTGAATTCTGGAGGCATCCGTGTTCCAAATCACAGCAGAGGAGAAGAACAAATGAGAAGAGCAACACTTTCTTTTAAACCAATGAGCCAGAAATTGTATTTGTCACTTGGCCTCATGTTCCCTTGAAGATAACCACGTCACATCCACCAAGCAGCAAAAGGGCTGAAAATGTCACCCGCAGCTTGGTGGCCACATTGAATTCCATTTGGAAAAAGCAGGAGCGTGTGTTTTGACAGACGACTGGTAGTGTCAACCACAGAGTCATTCAGAACGTCAGTACTTTGTGCACGTCCCTCCCGGAAAGCAGACACTGCTTATGACGCAGCCAGGTTCCGAGGCAGAAGTCACTCTGCAGGATAATTGGGCCTCATTGCTCACTGGGTGCAGAGAGGTGGGGTGAGCTGCCTAAGATTAGCTCAGAGCAGAATGCCATAGGTACAGACAGATTTGGAGGCTGCATGGGGAATCACATTGGGGCATAACGAAGATCTTATAGTAAGGAAGTGCTTTACCCGGTAAGACAGTAAGACCATCAGTAACTGTAATACGTATATATTTTCATCAGTATGTCTCTTTGGATAAGCTATGTAGACAGGAACATTAACTTTGGACATTTCTCTATCTAAAATTCTCTAGCATTAATATCAGACAAATCACCCCATACATTTTCACATATTACGCTTGAAAAGTGGTGGGAGAGGCAGAGAGGTTAGTTTTCCGCGTACTGGCTTCCAGGCCTATAAAAGGCAGGGTTAGATCAGGTCAGTCAGGAACAAGGATCAGAATCCAGATTTCCTGCTTGGTGGCCCGTGTTCCTCTAAGAGTGCGCTTCAGCAGAGTTGGGCCTCAAATTCAGGCACTTCATCCGAGGATCAGGAATTCCAGCTGATGCCTTCATGGCTATATGGAGCACATGACCACCCCAGAAAAAAAAGTATCTTAAATTACTATATTCTTATTCAAAAATGTGTTTTTCCCCTTTCTAGTATTTTATTTAGGTTTTGTTGAATAAAACTAAATACATATTACATTTCTATTCTATTCTATATTATATATACGGACATCATCCTATTTTTAAACTTTCTCATTTGAGGTTTTCAACATACTTGGTGCCCCAGGGGCTCCATTGTCATGTGATGATCTGGCACCACCCAGCGGATCAAATGAATGTCATCTTTGTGGTCACTTCTAGAAGAACGTCAGAATGGGTGGAGAAACGGGCAGACAGCCTTTGAGGTGGTCACAGTGGTCCCAAACTACAGCCTGCCTGGTTAGGTCAGGAAACAGTTAGTTTGACTCTGGATGAAAACTATCACAGCATTTGAGTTATATAGTTGCCTTTTCAATGGCAAATTATATACATACATTTAAAAATTTCTAACATGAGCAGTGTTGCTTCTATCCTATGATTATAAGGTGGTTTGTCAGCCTTCATAATCCTTTCTTTTTTTTTTTTTTTGGTAAGATTTAGTCATTTTTATTGGAAAGGCAGATTTACAGAGAGACGGAAATGTGGAGAGAAAGATCTTTCATCTACTGGTTCACTCCCCAAACAGCTGCAACTGTCAGAACTGAGCGGAACCAATCTGAAGCCAGGAGCCAGGAGCCTCCTCTGGGTCTCTCACATGAGTGCAGGTTCCCAAGGCTTTGGGCGGTCCTCAACTGCTTTCCCAGCCCACAGCAGGCGGGTGGATGGGAAGTAGAGCAGCTGGGACATGAACTGGCGCTTATTTTGGGAGAGGATTTAGCTATTAAGCCATTACTCTGGACCCCCATGTTAATTTACTTTCATTGACATCTCAGTCATAAAATACTCTTAAACGTGTCCATGGTGCTCAAATTGGGGAGCACCCTCAGGAAAATCACATTTTTTTTTAAAAAAAGTTATATTATTTTTATTTGTGAAGCAGATCTACGAAGAGAGAGAAGGAGAGAGCCGAAAAAAGACTGAGAGGGCAAGCAAGTGAGAGAGAAGCATCAATCCACTGATTCACTTCCCAAATGGCCATGATGGTCAGAATTGAGCTGATCCAAAGCCAAGAGACTGGAGCTTCCTCCAGGTTTCCCACATAGATGCAGGAACCAAGGACTAAGCCTCCTCAGCCACCTTCCCACTCCAAAAACAAGAAGCTGGATAGGAAGTGGAGCAGCCAGGATGGATATACAGAGAGGAGAGACAGAGAGGAAGGACTTCCGTCCGATGATTCACTCCCCAAGTGAGCGCAAAGGCCCAATACTATGCCGATCCGAAGCCAGGAGCCTCTTCTGGGTCTCCCACGCGGGTGCAGGTTCCCAAAGCTTTGGGCTGTCCTCGCCTGCTTTCCCAGGCCACAGGCAGGGAGCTGGAAGGGAAGCGGGGCTGCCGCCATTAGAACTGGTGCCCATATGGGATCCTGGCCTTGCAAGGCAAGGACCTTTAACCACTTGCGCCTCCGCGCCGGGCGCCCTCAGGGATTGTTATATGGAGCAGGCTACCTCAGGGATCTTTATATGGAGCAGGTTTCCTCAGGGATCTTTATATGGAGCAGGTTACCTCAGGGCCCGCCTGCTAGGGTGAAGCAGGTTACCTCAGGGAACTTATAAGGAGCAGGTTACCTCAGGGACAGGCTGCCAGGGGCGGCGGTTACCTCAGGGATCCTTATAAGGAGCACGTTACCTCAGGGAATGTTATATGGAGCAGGTTACATCAGGGACCTGCTGCTAGGGTGAAGCAGGTTACCTCAGGAATCTGGATCAGCAGGTTACCTCTTGTATCAGCAGGTTACCTCAGGGACCGCCTGCTAGGGGGTGGTAGGTTGCCTCAGGGATCATTATAAGGAGCAGGTTACCTCAGGGACCGCTGCTATGGGGTTGCAGGTCGCCTGAGGGAGCGTTATATGGAGCAGGTTACCTCACGGATTGTTTTTTTTTTTTTTTAAGATTTATTTTTATTATTTGTTCATTGGAAAGGCGGATATACAGAGAGGAGAGACAGAGAGGAAGATCTTCCGTCCGATGATTCACTCCCCAAGTGAGCGCAAAGGGCCGATACTATGCTGATCAGAAGCCAGGAGCCTCTTCTGGGTCTCCCACGCGGGTGCAGGTTCCCAAAGCTTTGGGCCGTCCTCGCCTGCTTTCCCAGGCCACAGGCAGGGAGCTGGAAGGGAAGCGGGACTGCCGCCATTAGAACCGGTGCCCATATGGGATCCCCGGGCTTGCAAGGCAAGGACCTTTAACCACTTGCGCCACTGCGCTGGGCGCCCTCAGGGATTGTTATATGGAGCAGGTTACCTCAGGGATTGTGCTATGATGGAGCAGGTTACCTCAGGGACTCTTGATATGGAGCAGGTTACCTCAGGGATCTTTATATGGAGCAGGTTACCTCAGGGCCCGCCTGCTAGGGTGAAGCAGGTTACCTCAGGGAACTTATATGGAGCAGGTTACCTCAGGGACAGGCTGCCAGGGGCCGGCGGTTACCTCAGGGATCCTTATAAGGAGCACGTTACCTCAGGGAATGTTATATGGAGCAGGTTACCTCAGGGACCTGCTGCTAGGGTGAAGCAGGTTACTTCAGGAATTCTGGATCAGCAAGGTTACCTCTTGTATCCAGCAGGTTACCTCAGGGACCGCCTGCTAGGGGGTGGCAGGTTGCCTCAGGGATCATTATAAAGAGCAGGTTACCTCAGGGACCTGCTGCTATGGGGTTGCAGGTCGCCTGAGGGAGCGTTATATGGAGCAGGTTACCTCAGGGAGCCTTATACAGAGCAGGTTACCTCAGGGATTGTTTTTTTTTTTTTAAAGATTTATTTTTATTATTTTTTTCATTGGAAAGGCGGATATACAGAGAGGAGAGACAGAGAGGAAGATCTTCCGTCTGATGATTCACTACCCAAGTGAGCGCAAAGGGCCAATACTATGGTGATCCGAAGCCAGGAGCCTCTTCTGGGTCTCCCACGCGGGTGCAGGTTCCCAAAGCTTTGGGCCGTCCTCGCCTGCTTTCCCAGGCCACAGGCAGGGAGCTGGAAGGGAAGCGGGGCTGCCGCCATTAGAACCGGTGCCCATATGGGATCCCGGGCTTGCAAGGCAAGGACCTTTAACCACTTGCGCCACCACGCCAGGCGCCCTCAGGGATTGTTATATGGAGCAGGCTACCTCAGGGACCTGCTGCTTGGAGGAGGCAGGTTACCTCAGGGATCTTTATATGGAGCAGGTTTCCTCAGGGATCTTTATATGGAGCAGGTTACCTCAGGGCCCGCCTGCTAGGGTGAAGCAGGTTACCTCAGGGAACTTATATGGAGCAGGTTACCTCAGGGACAGGCTGCCAGGGGGCGGCGGTTACCTCAGGGATCCTTATAAGGAGCAGGTTACCTCAGGGAATGTTATATGGAGCAGTTTACCTCAGGGACCGGCTCCTAGGGTGAAGCAGGTTACCTCAGGAATGCTGGGGCGGCAGGGTTACCTCTTGTAGGGAGCAGGTTACCTCAGAGACCACCTGCTAGGGGGTGGCAGGTTGCGTCCGGGAGCGATATCCGGAGCAGGTTACCTCATGGGAGCGTTATATGGAGCAGGTTACCTCAGGGACCGCCTGCTAGAGGGAGGCAGGTTACCTCAGGGAACGTTATATGGAGCAGGCTACCTCAGGGACCTGCTGCTTGGAGGAGGCAGGTTACCTCAGGGATCTTTATATGGAGCAGGTTACCTCAGGGATTTTTTTTTTTTCTTTAAGATTTATTTTTATTATTTGTTCATTGTGAAGGCGGATATACAGAGAGGAGAGACAGAGAGGAAGATCTTCCGTCCGATGATTCACTCCCCAAGTGAGTGCAAAGGGCCAATACTATGCCGATCCGAAGCCAGGAGCCTCTTCTGGGTCTCCCACGCGGGTGCAGGTTCCCAAAGCTTTGGGCCGTCCTCGCCTGCTTTCCCAGGCCACAGGCAGGGAGCTGGAAGGGAAGCGGGACTGCCGCCATTAGAACCGGTGCCCATATGGGATCCTGGCCTTGCAAGGCAAGGACCTTTAACCACTTGCGCCACCGTGCTGGGCCCCCACAGGGATTGTTATATGGAGCAGGTTACCTCAGGGACTGTTATATGGAGCAGGTTACCTCAGGGACCTGCTGCTAGGGTGAAGCAGGTTACCTCAGGAATTCTGGATCGCAAGGTTACCTCTTGTATCCAGCAGGTTACCTCAGGGACCGCCTGCTAGTGGGTGGCAGGTTGCCTCAGGGATCATTATAAAGAGCAGGTTACCTCAGGGACCTGCTGCTATGGGGTTGCAGGTCGCCTGAGGGAGCGTTATATGGAGCAGGTTACCTCAGGGATTGTTTTTTTTTTTTTTTAAGATTTATTTTTATTATTTTTTTCATTGGAAAGGCGGCTATACAGAGAGGAGAGACAGAGAGGAAGATCTTCCGTCTGATGATTCACTACCCAAGTGAGCGCAAAGGGCCAATACTATGCCTATCCGAAGCCAGGAGCCTCTTCTAGGTCTCCCACGCAGGTGCAGGTTCCCAAAGCTTTGGGCCGTCCTTGCCTGCTTTCCCAGGCCACAGGCAGGGAGCTGGAAGGGAAGCGGGGCTGCCGCCATTAGAACCGGTGCCCATATGGGATCCCAGGCTTGCAAGGCAAGGACCTTTAACCACTTGTGCCACCGTGCTGGGCGCCCTCAGGGATTGTTATATGGAGCAGGCTACCTCAGGGACCTGCTGCTTGGAGGAGGCAGGTTACCTCAGGGATCTTTATATGGAGCAGGTTTCCTCAGGGATCTTTATATGGAGCAGGTTACCTCAGGGCCCGCCTGCTAGGGTGAAGCAGGTTACCTCAGGGAACTTATATGGAGCAGGTTACCTCAGGGACAGGCTGCCAGGGGCCGGCGGTTACCTCAGGGATCCTTATAAGGAGCAGGTTACCTCAGGGAATGTTATATGGAGCAGGTTACCTCAGGGACCGCCTGCTAGAGGGAGGCAGGTTACCTCAGGGAACGTTATAAGGAGCAGGTTACCTCAGGGATTGTTTTTTTTTTTTTTTTTAAGATTTATTTTTATTATTTGTTCAGTGGGAAGGCGGATATACAGAGAGGAGAGACAGAGAGGAAGATCTTCCGTCCGATGATTCACTCCCCAAGTGAGCGCAAAGGGCCAATACTATGCCGATCCGAAGCCAGGAGCCTCTTCCGGGTCTCCCACGCTGGGTGCAGGTTCCCAAAGCTTTGGGCCGTCCTCGCCTGCTTTCCCAGGCCACAGGCAGGGAGCTGGAAGGGAAGCGGGACTGCCGCCATTAGAACCGGTGCCCATATGGGATCCTGGCCTTGCAAGGCAAGGACCTTTAACCACTTGCGCCACCGTGCTGGGCCCCCACAGGGATTGTTATATGGAGCAGGTTACCTCAGGGATGTTATATGGAGCAGGTTACCTCAGGGACCTGCTGCTAGGGTGAAGCAGGTTACCTCAGGGAACTTATATGGAGCAGGTTACCTCAGGGACAGGCTGCCAGGGGGCGGCGGTTACCTCAGGGATCCTTATAAGGAGCAGGTTACCTCAGGGAATGTTATATGGAGAAGGTTACATCAGGGACCTGCTGCTAGGGTGAAGTAGGTTACCTCAGGAATTCTGGATCAGCAAGGTTACCTCTTGTATCCAGCAGGTTACCTCAGGGACCGCCTGCTAGGGGGTGGTAGGTTGCCTCAGGGATCATTATAAAGAGCAGGTTACCTCAGGGACCTGCTGCTATGGGGTTGCAGGTCGCCTGAGGGAGCGTTATATGGAGCAGGTTACCTCAGGGAGCGTTATACAGAGCAGGTTACCTCAGGGATTGTTTTTTTTTGTTTTTAAAGATTTATTTTTATTATTTTTTTCATTGGAAAGGCGGATATACAGAGAGGAGAGACAGAGAGGAAGATCTTCCGTCCGATGATTCACTCCCCAAGTGAGCGCAAAGGGCCGATACTATGCCGATCCGAAGCCAGGAGCCTCTTCTGGGTCTCCCACGCGGGTGCAGGTTCCCAAAGCTTTGGGCCGTCCTCGCCTGCTTTCCCAGGCCACAGGCAGGGAGCTGGAAGGGAAGCGGGGCTGCCGCCATTAGAACCGGTGCCCATATGGGATCCCGGGCTTGCAAGGCAAGGACCTTTAACCACTTGTGCCACCGCGCTGGGCGCCCTCAGGGATTGTTATATGGAGCAGGCTACCTCAGGGACCTGCTGCTTGGAGGAGGCAGGTTACCTCAGGGATCTTTATATGGAGCAGGTTTCCTCAGGGATCTTTATATGGAGCAGGTTACCTCAGGGCCCGCCTGCTAGGGTGAAGCAGGTTACCTCAGGGAACTTATACGGAGCAGGTTTCCTCAGGGACAGGCTGCCAGGGGGCGGCGGTTACCTCAGGGATCCTTATAAGGAGCAGGTTACCTCAGGGAATGTTATATGGAGCAGTTTACCTCAGGGACCGGCTCCTAGGGTGAAGCAGGTTACCTCAGGAATGCTGGGGCGGCAGGGTTACCTCTTGTAGGGAGCAGGTTACCTCAGAGACCACCTGCTAGGGGGTGGCAGGTTGCGTCCGGGAGCGATATCCGGAGCAGGTTACCTCATGGGAGCGTTATATGGAGCAGGTTACCTCAGGGACCGCCTGCTAGAGGGAGGCAGGTTACCTCAGGGAACGTTATAAGGAGCAGGTTACCTCAGGGATTGTTTTTTTTTTTTTTTCAAGATTCATTTTTATTATTTGTTCATTGGGAAGGCGGATATACAGAGAGGAGAGACAGAGAGGAAGATCTTCCGTCCGATGATTCACTCCCCAAGTGAGCGCAAAGGGCCGATACTATGCCGATCCGAAGCCAGGAGCCTCTTCCGGGTCTCCCACGCGGGTGCAGGTTCCCAAAGCTTTGGGCCGTCCTCGCCTGCTTTCCCAGGCCACAGGCAGGGAGCTGGAAGGGAAGCGGGACTGCCGCCATTAGAACCGGTGCCCATATGGGATCCTGGCCTTGCGAGGCAAGGACCTTTAACCACTTGCGCCACCGTGCTGGGCCCCCACAGCGATTGTTATATGGAGCAGGTTACCTCAGGGACTGTTATATGGAGCAGGTTACCTCAGGGACCTGCTGCTAGGGTGAAGCAGGTTACCTCAGGAATTCTGGATCGGCAAGGTTACCTCTTGTATCCAGCAGGTTACCTCAGGGACCGCCTGCTAGGGGGTGGCAGGTTGCCTCAGGGATCATTATAAAGAGCAGGTTACCTCAGGGACCTGCTGCTATGGGGTTGCAGGTTGCCTGAGGGAGCGTTATATGGAGCAGGTTACCTCAGGGATTGTTTTTTTTTTTTTAAAGATTTATTTTTATTATTTTTTTCATTGGAAAGGCGGATATACAGAGAGGAGAGACAGAGAGGAAGATCTTCCGTCTGATGATTCACTACCCAAGTGAGCACAAAGGGCCGATACTATGCCGATCCGAAGCAAGGAGACTCTTCTGGGTCTCCCACGCGGGTGCAGGTTCCCAAAGCTTTGGGCCGTCCTCGCCTGCTTTCCCAGGCCACAGGCAGGGAGCTGGAAGGGAAGCGGGGCTGCCGCCATTAGAACTGGTGCCCATATGGGATCCCGGGCTTGCAAGGCAAGGACCTTTAACCACTTGTGCCACCGTGCTGGGCGCCCTCAGGGATTGTTATATGGAGCAGGCTACCTCAGGGACCTGCTGCTTGGAGGAGGCAGGTTACCTCAGGGATCTTTATATGGAGCAGGTTACCTCAGGGCCCGCCTGCTAGGGTGAAGCAGGTTACCTCAGGGAACTTATATGGAGCAGGTTACCTCAGGGACAGGCTGCCAGGGGGCGGCGGTTACCTCAGGGATCCTTATAAGGAGCACATTACCTCAGGGAATGTTATATGGAGCAGGTTACCTCAGGGAGCGTTATACAGAGCAGGTTACCTCAGGGATTGTTTTTTTTTTTTTTAAAGATTTATTTTTATTATTTTTTTTCATTGGAAAGGCGGCTATACAGAGAGGAGAGACAGAGAGGAAGATCTTCCGTCTGATGATTCACTCCCCAAGTGAGCGCAAAGGGCCAATACTATGCCGATCCGAAGCCAGGAGCCTCTTCTAGGTCTCCCACGCGGGTGCAGGTTCCCAAAGCTTTGGGCCGTCCTAGACTGCTTTCCCAGGCCACAGGCAGGGAGCTGGAAGGGAAGCGGGACTGCCGCCATTAGAACCGGTGCCCATATGGGATCCTGGCCTTGCAAGGCAAGGACCTTTAACCACTTGCGCCACCGTGCTGGGCCCCCACAGGGATTATTATATGGAGCAGGTTACCTCAGGGAGTGTTATATGGAGCAGGTTACCTCAGGGACCTGCTGCTAGGGTGAAGCAGGTTACCTCAGGAATTCTGGATCAGCAAGGTTACCTCTTGTATCCAGCAGGTTACTTCAGGGACCACCTGCTATGGGGTTGCAGGTCGCCTGAGGGAGCGTTATATGGAGCAGGTTACCTCAGGGAGCGTTATACAGAGCAGGTTACCTCAGGGATTGTTTTTTTTTTTTTAAAGATTTATTTTTATTATTTTTTCATTGGAAAGGCGGATATACAGAGAGGAGAGACAGAGAGGAAGATCTTCCGTCCGATGATTCACTCCCCAAGTGAGCGCAAAGGGCCGATACTATGCTGATCCGAAGCCAGGAGCCTCTTCTGGGTCTCCCACGCGGGTGCAGGTTCCCAAAGCTTTGGGCTGTCCTCGCCTGCTTTCCCAGGACACAGGCAGGGAGCTGGAAGGGAAGCGGGGCTGCCGCCATTAGAACCGGTGCCCATATGGGATCCCGGGCTTGCAAGGCAAGGACCTTTAACCACTTGTGCCACCGTGCTGGGCGCCCTCAGGGATTGTTATATGGAGCAGGCTACCTCAGGGACCTGCTGCTTGGAGGAGGCAGGTTACCTCAGGGATCTTTATATGGAGCAGGTTTCCTCAGGGATCTTTATATGGAGCAGGTTACCTCAGGGCCCGCCTGCTAGGGTGAAGCAGGTTACCTCAGGGAACTTATATGGAGCAGGTTACCTCAGGGACAGGCTGCCAGGGGGCGGCGGTTACCTCAGGGATCCTTATAAGGAGCAGGTTACCTCAGGGAATGTTATATGGA